>NC_085141.1:362957173-364186340 GCF_024139115.2 Armigeres subalbatus
TCCGCCAACTTCTTGTAGGCGGCGCCCTTTTGCGAGACGCCCCGCTTCAGCTCGAGGATCATCTCGCCCATCCGGGTACGTCTTATTCGACGTACGTCGGCGCCGAGTTCACCGAGCTTGACGTCACTCCTCATTGCCTTCAAGACGTCCAAGTACTTAGCCTCGTCCGCCGTCATGATAGACTTCTTTCTACCCTCATTCGCCTGGGCCTTCTTTTCGGCCCTTGACGTCTTCGGTTTCCTCTTGTTCTTGACCAGGGTCCAGGAGGCGTCATTCCCCTCTATTTCCCTGGTCTGGGGCGGCTGAGAGCTCTCAGCCTGCTGTAACCCCTTACCACCGTCTTTCCTGAAGACTGTTGTGGAGCTCAGAGGTCCTTACTGATATTATGCTTCGATGACGCAAAGTCGATGATGGCGTCCAGCTGTTCCGTCGCCACCTCGAAGGCCGAAAGTCCATCGCGTTTGCAGTTCATCGCCTCCACAAGCCATGGGCCGCCATTAACCCCCTACCGGCGTTTTTTAGCCGAGATGAAGGTTAAGTGACCCACGCTGGCGCTGCGCACTGAGCTGCCGATTATTGCCTCTGGCCTCCTAGGCGGAGACCTGAACAACCCACCTCTTGTGAAGGGGTTATCGCCTACACTACTACCACTAATTGAAGAATTGACTTGGTTTTCCATTTTGGTCCCACGAGTTGCTCGGGAAAAGAGGTCCACCACGCCAGAGCCCAGCATGACGCGGTAAGGGACAATTAATGTGGAGGGTGCCCAGGTACCCCACAGGCTCCGTTAAAGGCCTAGCTTATTATTTCACCCCCCTGGCCATGCATCCCCTCGGCACGGGTCGCTTGACGCCTTGGGATTAGGGGTTAGGGACGATGGTCCCGGTCTAACTCGCAGTGGCCATGGGGAGGGGTCGTCAAGCCCTTGGACAAAGTCCCTGCTGCCCCATGTGGATTACCGGTTTGGATCGGTTAAATTGGCACAGTATGGAGAGCACGCTAGATGGGGCAATTTTACTATGTGGGTCCATGCACTATGTCCGGAGAAAGAATGCCAATTGATGTTCTGTCAGTGTTGCGGTGTGAGTGGCGACAAGTTGCGAGATATGCTTTTGTCAGGTGACTGTTGGTGAGGCTGGATGCGTACTTTTATGTTTATGCTAATTACACTGCTAGTGGACATTATTAAATAACTTTAGAATTAAGGCAAAATATTTTATTGACATGACCCGTAACAAGCTCTGGAACATCCGGAGAAATGGTCAGTTGAACAAGCTCGTCCTTCGGAGCTACGATTTTTATAAATCGATTGTTGACGTAATGTGAGAGCAAAATCAATGAATAGGATACTCATCGACTCCGGATGGCCAATAAGTGGCCATTCAGAAGTTTCAGAACATCCTAAGAAATGGAAAATGGAGGAACTCCAGGAGGAATTCCTGGAGGAACTCCCGGAGGAATTCCTGGAGGAACTCCCGGAGGAATTCATGGAGGAATTTCCGGAGGAATTCCTGGAGGAACTCTCGGAGGAATTTCTGGAGGAACTCCCGGAGGAATTCCTGGAGGAACTCCCGGAGGACTTCCTGGAGGAACTCCCGTTGGAATTCCTTGAGGAACTTCCGAAGGAATTCCTGGAGGAATTCCTGGAGGAACTCTCGGAGGAATTCCTGGAGGAACTCCCGGAGGAATTCCTTAAGGAACTCCCGGAAGGATTCCTGGAGGAGCTCCCGGAGAAATTCCTTAAGGAACTTCCGTAGAAATTCCTGGAGGAACTCCCGGAGGAATTCCTGGAGGAGCTCCCGGAGGAATTCCTGGAGGAACTCCCGGAGGAATTCCTGGAGGAACTCCCGGAGGAATTCCTGGAGGAACTCCCGGAGGAATTCCTGGAGGAACTCCTGGAGGAATTCCTGGAAGAACTCCCGGAGGAATTCCTGGAGGAACTCCCGGAGGAATTCCTGGAGGAACTCCCGGAGGAATTCCTGGAGGAACTCCCGGAGGAATTCCTGGAGGAACTCCCGGAGGAATTCCTGGAGGAACTCCCGGAGGAATTCCTGGAGGAACTCCTGGAGGAATTCCTGGAGGAACTCCCGAAGGAATTCCTGGAGGAACTCCCGGAGGAATTCCTGGAAGAACTCCCGGAGGAATTCCTGAAGGAACTCCCGGAGGAATTCCTGGAGGAACTCCCGGAGGAATTCCTGGAGGAACTCCCGGAGGAATTCCTGGAGGAACTCCCGGAGGAATTCCTGGAGGAACTCCCGGAGGAATTCCTGGAGGAACTCCCGGAGGAATTCCTGGAGGAACTCCGGGAGGAATTCCTGGAGGAACTCCCGGAGGAATTCCTGGAGGAACTCCCGGAGGAATTCCTGGAGGAACTCCTGGAAAAATTCCTGGAGGAACTCCTAGAGGAATTCCTGGAGGAACTCCCGGGGGAATTCCGGGAGGAACTCCCGGAGGAATTCCGGGGGGACCTCCCGGAGGAATTCCGGGGGGACCTCCCGGGGGAATTCCGGGAGGAACTCCCGGAGGAATTCCGGGAGGAACTCCCGGAGGAATTCCGGGAGGAACTCCCGGAGGAATTCCTGGAGGAACTCCCGGAGGAATTCCTGGAGGAACTCCCAGAGGAATTCCTGGAGGAACTCCCGGAGGAATTCCTGGAGGAACTCCCGGAGGAATTCCTGGAGGAACTCCCGGAGGAATTCCTGGAGGAACTCCCGGAGGAATTCCTGGAGGAACTTCCGGAGGAATTCCTGGAGGAACTTCCGGAGGAATTCCTGGAGGAACTTCCGGAGGAATTCCTGGAGGAACTTCCGGAGGAATTCCTGGAGGAACTTCCGGAGGAATTCCTGGAGGAACTTCCGGAGGAATTCCTGGAGGAACTTCCGGAGGAATTCCTGGAGGAACTTCCGGAGGAATTCCTGGAGGAACTTCCGGAGGAATTCCTGGAGGAACTTCCGGAGGAATTCCTGGAGGAACTTCCGGAGGAATTCCTGGAGGAACTTCCGGAGGAATTCCTGGAGGAACTTCCGAAGGAATTCCTGGAGGAACTTCCGAAGGAATTCCTGGAGGAACTTCCGAAGGAATTCCTGGAGGAACTTCCGAAGGAATTCCTGGAGGAACTTCCGAAGGAATTCCTGGAGGAACTTCCGGAAGAATTCCTGGAGGAACTTCCGGAGGAATTTCTGGAGGAACTTTCGGAGGAATTCCTGGAGGAACTTCCGGAGGAATTCCTGGAGGAACTTCCGGAGGAATTCCTGGAGGAACTTCAGGAGGAATTCCTGGAGGAACTTCCGGAGGAATTCCTGGAGGAACTTCCGGAGGAATTCCTGGAGGAACTTCCGGAGGAATTCCTGGAGGAACTTCCGGAGGAATTCCTGGAGGAACTTCCGGAGGAATTCCTGGAGGAACTTCCGGAGGAATTCCTGGAGGAACTTCCGGAGGAATTCCTGGAGGAACTTCCGGAGGAATTCCTGGAGGAACTTCCGGAGGAATTCCTGGAGGAACTTCGGAGGAATTCCTGGAGGAACTTCGGAGGAATTCCTGGAGGAACTTCCGGAGGAATTCCTGGAGGAACTTCCGGAGGAATTCCTGGAGGAACTTCCGGAGGAATTCCTGGAGGAACTTCCGGAGGAATTCCTGGAGGAAGTTCGGAGGAATTCCTGGAGGAACCTCCAGAGGAATTCCTGGAGGAACTCCCGGAGGAATTCCTGGAGGAACTTCCGGAGGAATTCCTGGAGGAACTTCCGGAGGAATTCCTGGAGGAACTTCCGGAGGAATTCCTGGAGGAACTTCCGGAGGAATTCCTGGAGGAACTTCCGGAGGAATTCCTGGAGGAACTTCCGGAGGAATTCCTGGAGGAACTTCCGGAGGAATTCCTGGAGGAACTTCCGGAGGAATTCCTGGAGGAACTTCCGGAGGAATTCCTGGAGGAACTTCCGGAGGAATTCCTGGAGGAACTTCCGGAGGAATTCCTGGAGGAACTTCCGGAGGAATTCCTGGAGGAACTTCCGGAGGAATTCCTGGAGGAACTTCCGGAGGAATTCCTGGAGGAACTTCCGGAGGAATTCCTGGAGGAACTTCGGAGGAATTCCTGGAGGAACTTCCGGAGGAATTCCTGGAGGAACTTCCGGAGGAATTCCTGGAGGAACTTCCGGAGGAATTCCTGGAGGAACTTCCGGAGGAATTCCTGGAGGAACTTCCGGAGGAATTCCTGGAGGAACTACGGAGGAATTCCGGGAGGAACTTCCGGAGGAATTCCTGGAGGAACTTCCGGAGGAATTCCTGGAGGAACTTCCGGAGGAATTCCTGGAGGAACTTCCGGAGGAATTCCTGGAGGAACTTCCGGAGGAATTCCTGGAGGAACTTCCGGAGGAATTCCTGGAGGAACTTCCGGAGGAATTCCTGGAGGAACTTCCGGAGGAATTCCTGGAGGAACTTCCGGAGGAATTCCTGGAGGAACTTCCGGAGGAATTCCTGGAGGAACTTCGGAAGAATTCCTGGAGGAACTTCCGGAGGAATTCCTGGAGGAACTTCCGGAGGATTCCTGGAGGAACTTCCGGAGGATTCCTGGAGGAACTTCCGGAGGAATTCCTGGAGGAACTTCCGGAGGGATTCCTGGAGGAACTTCCGGAGGGATTCCTGGAGGAACTTCCGGAGGGATTCCTGGAGGAACTTCCGGAGCAATTCCTGGAGGAACTTCCGAAGGAATTCCTGGAGGAACTTCCGGAGGAATTCCTGGAGGAACTTCCGGAGGAATTTCTGGAGGAACTTTCGGAGGAATTCCTGGAGGAACTTCCGGAGAAACTTCCGGAGGAATTCCTGGAGGAACTTCCGGAGGAATTCCTGGAGGAACTTCCGGAGGAATTCCTGGAGGAACTTCCGGAGGAATTCCTGGAGGAACTTCCGGAGGAATTCCTGGAGGAACTTCCGGAGCAATTCCTGGAGGAACTTCCGAAGGAATTCCTGGAGGAACTTCCGGAGGAATTCCTGGAGGAACTTCCGGAGGAATTCCTGGAGGAACTTCCGGAGGAATTCCTGGAGGAACTTCCGGAGAAACTTCCGGAGGAATTCCTGGAGGAACTTCCGGAGGAATTCCTGGAGGAACTTCCGGAGGAATTCCTGGAGGAACTTCCGGAGGAATTCCTGGAGGAACTTCCGGAGGAATTCCTGGAGGAACTTCCGGAGGAATTCCTGGAGGAACTTCCGGAGGAATTCCTGGAGGAACTTCCGGAGGAATTCCTGGAGGAACTTCCGGAGGAATTCCTGGAGGAACTTCCGGAGGAATTCCTGGAGGAACTTCCTGAGGAATTCCTGGAGGAACTTCCGGAGGAATTCCTGGAGGAACTTCCGGAGGAATTCCTGGAGGAACTTCCGGAGGAATTCCTGGAGGAACTTCCGGAGGAATTCCTGGAGGAAATCCCGAAGGAACTCTCGGAGGAACTTCCAGAGGAATTCCCGAAGGAAGTCCTGGAATTGATCATTTCTCCGAATGTTCTGAATCTTTTGGTGGACCACTTGGTGGCCGCTGTGGGTCAAAGAGTGACCCTTGCATTGATTATGCACTTATCTTGCTAGAAAATCGATTTCAAGAAAACTTGCAGCTTTCTGAACCATTAAAAAAATGTTTAAAACGGAGATCGCAGTAGTCTGCGTATGTGGAAAGTCGTGTTTTCTTTTCACTAGTGACATTTTAGAAAACTTCCGAAAATTCTTTTTTTTTTCTTGTTGGTGCCCATTGAAAAATGACAAATGTGTTCGATTCGTGAAGTAAGATCCTGACAGCGATGGGACCCAAATTTATGCTGCAACCAACTGCGGTTTTTGGGGAAGTCTCCGGTGCAATACTGGTTTGATCAAGGTAATATTATAGCATCCGAGCAGCATACAGTGCCGTATATTCTGGATTCTGCTACATACTCTGAGAAGATTGTTTCTTTTGCCGTCTTTTCTGGAGGATCTTGAATGACAACGGAAATATCCGGTGAGTTAGTTCCTTTATTCAGTTTGGTATATATTAGGATTTCGGTTGGTGGGATAATGTGAGTATTCAAGTTTGATGGAATAGAAACACTATATTTCATTACATCGAACACGTTTATCATATTCCTACCAATAGGTTCAACACCCTATGACCGATTTTTTTTATGCAAAATCGGATCGCGATTGAGAATTTTTTTGAATAGCTCATCTCTTCTAATTTTTGCTCATGGAGGATTTTACAACGTTTTATGGCTTTATACAGGCAACATTCAAGAAAGCAAAACCTACCATAGAGAAACATATTTTAGTGATACTGTGCACTTTTTAATAAATAAATTTCATTTGTTGATCAAAATCATTATCATATCAGGGGGGAAGGGGAATTTAATTTCTCTTTGCTCTTTTTTCGTTTCAGAGAGCGAGCAAAGGCGCTTAAACCTAGGCTATTAGCCAGGGCAAGGCTAATACCTTCGCCCCATCCGAGGAAAATCATCGGCAAGGATAATGGAGTGACATAAATTTCTTAGCAAAGTCACTCCCAACGTATTTCCACAAATTTTCTATCATTTGCTTATAATGATACTCCTAAACCACATACCCTACCCACCATCCAATTCCTTGACATCTATGAGGGCGTCGGTGAGTCGCTGGCCTCTCGTAAAGTAGATGTCATATCATCATTTCCTTCCCTTTCCTAGTAACGGAGAAGATGGGCGTGGCCGGCAATGATAGCTTTCATGTTTTATCATTTTGGACCCCCAATTGGATTTCCATTGAATCCCAAATGGAAATCCATAAGCAATTGGGGTAAGAAAGGTAAAGAATATACATGACAACTATCAGTACGCAATCTACGAAATACTCCGTTACAACGCAACGCAACGCATTAAAAAAATGTTTAAAACGACTCATGACCCATCATGGAACCTATTCCGGAATGGACACTTTGGAGTCAACTTAGCTGGTGAACACATTAAGAACATGCGCTTGAGATTATTTCAAGAAGTTTGATATCCATATTGATGATGTTTCATTGAAAAATGTTTAAGGCCACCTATGACCCCTCGAGGAACCTGTTTTGAAATCGCCAATCGAAGGTTTGCACTTCTGATGGACCCAAAATAATAAAGATCAATCTGCTGTTGAAATTTCAAGAAATTCGGTACCCATATTGCGGAATACCTACGGAAATCAACAAACAATATCATCTAAGTAGGACGTGTCTCCGGTCCATCCCGATAATAACTTGATAGAAAAAGAAGTTCTAAATCGAACGAGCCCAAATTATGTAGATCGGTTGAAAATTGCCTGAGATATAAGCATTTTAGTTTTGTGGGTACCCGAGTACCTTGCCAACCTGTATGGTCCGTAGTTCGCCGTGCGGCGCAGCTTAGTCTTCCGGGTATGACCTGACCGCTGCACGGATCTGCCACATCGATTTTCGGAATGCCGCTTCTGATCCTGCTTATGAGTTACTTCGTGCCTTTGGCCTTACAATCACCTTTGTATACAATGGAGCTCAGTAGACCAACGAATGCTATGACAGTTTTCGATACATTTTCACGCTTAAAATGTTCGACCGTGTACTTTTTTCATGATCTTTGTTTGCTTGAAAAATTTACAATGCTCGCCGAAGTACTTTCTGTTTCGACGGCATGTTGTAAGCAATGTTGTAGTAAAAGTGTGTGAGCAACAATTCTAAGGAGTCATTCTAAGGATTTATTCACATAATGTCATATTTCTGTGGAAGCACTGTTATTCTGATATAAAAGTATTGAAGTCATTCCAAGTTTTTAGCTGCCTCCCGTTACTCACGAAAGTTCTATGATAAGTTGAACCGTCCATGTAAGGGCCACGTGCCGTAGCCTGACATATGTAAATATAAAAACACAAACGGGAACCTTCTTATGGACGAGCGTGAGGTGATCCAATCGTGGTGACAGCACTACGAGGAGCACCTAAATGGCGTTGTGGCAGACAATGTTGGCGGTATGAGGCCCTTGGGGTTGACAAACTACTGTTTAGCTGAGAATGTGCCATCACTCTCATGAACCTACAATCTGTAGGTGGGATAGCCAAATCATCCAAAAAGGTCTCTTATATGTTAGCTTTCTTGTCCTTAGGTACATTAACTCCATTATACAGACATCGCAAGTCAGTATTCAACTAAATTAAAAAAAAAAACAATTTCATAAATTTGAAAAATACATTCCAAGCCATTGAAACAGTGGCTCACCCTCACCTATACTTGGCCCAATGTCACCCCCGATGACGGTAGTATTTATTGTTTCGAAATGTTCGTTACGTGTTATTTTGTTATCTCACAAAATTGGTAAAATTAAGAAACAGCCAGTAAATAAGAACACTTGAGTATTCACAATATAGCCATGTCGAAAACTTATGTAATGTAATCAAAACTTATTGAATGCAATGTTTTACCCGAAAAAATATCTCTTCTATAATTTTCAATGTCTCCTTTGTGTCTTCTCGAGCTCCATTACAGAGGTCAGATACCCGTAAAGCCATTTCGTATCGATTTAATTTGACCAGGAAATAAATTCTGGTCAGCCGAAAGCTCTTTCACCAGAAGCGACTTTCCCGCTAACAACGTTATCGATAAAAATGTTCATAGCTATCACAAAGCCGGCAAAAGAGCAGCAGGTCGTTGATCCCATCTCCACCGGTGTGGGTTCGTGATTATATCGGGAAAATTCAAACGCTCGCAGCGATTGCAGACTAAGAGAAGCCTCATTTCCTGTAATGGTGCTTTGCCGCTGCGCTGGCTGCTGACGTCTGCAAATTTCGCCTGATTTTATGCCTATTTTTCCACTTCTATCCGAACAAACCCGGGACCGCACGGTTGCTCGTGCCTGATGAAAGCCACGTCTGGCTTTCTCGACAGGAACCAGCCAGCCCGAGACTCGAGAGTGGTAGGAGCAGTTCATTTCATCCTTTTATTTATCGCAAATTTTGTCTGGATTCCATCCGGACGACGATGAGGCACAGTGGTTGAAATGACCATTTTACAGGGAAATTTGTTAGCACCTTCCCCATGCTACTGCATACAGTTATGTCATTTTATATTTTATTAATAATTTGAAATTTTATTTTTCAATTTGCATTTGTCTTTCAATATTCGAAGAAGTCACATTCAAACCCACAGCTTCCATATTTGATCACACGAGCTTAACCATTGTGCGAGGATTGCGGGCGACATCGACACCACACCGCTGCCGGTTGAGCTTCGATGAAGGTTCCGATTTTGGATTCAATTTCCAGTTCGGGATGCCGGAATGAAGATAATTCCGAATGATATTTTCCATCTGGCAGCTATATTGAGCTATAGAGTCGGTATGCTTTCGGAAAACCGTGTCGAAATGTGTGCTGATTTATTTATGAGCCGACAATCAGAACTACAGTATCGCTCGATCGGGGGTAGAACAGGAAATAACGGTTGGAATACTTTTCCCGTATGCTAAAGATTCATCTTTGGATTTGCACCATCAGTTTTCTTTTCTTATTTTTTCTACACTGCAATGCTGGAGACGAAAATGATTTAAGGCCACGGTATGAAGTCTGCTAGCTGAGCTGGTAGCCATTCGAAGGAATTTTATGAAATCGTCAATTACATTAGAAGTGTTATGTTCTTAGCTTTTGCGAGAAAATGGTTAAAACTTAATCATTTTCAATTGTAAGACATTTCAAGAATGGTTTCAGCTGGATTCAATGTTTCAATTATTTTTTAATTTTAATCCGGTATGCGATAATAACAAGTTCGATACTGCATTCCAAGACAGAAAAAATTGATGCAAGTGTCAAGGAGTGTCAAGCCGATGTTGGTGATAAAAACATTATATGAAACATGAATAGTAGTACGTAGATGATTTTCGATTACGAAACTTCGTAATTATTAACTAGAAAAGTTTGTAATAAATGAAGCTACAAAACAGAAATCTCCCAGTGAAAGCTTTTTTTCCTTCCTTTCTTTTCTTTTCAAAAGTGCAAAGTTGTAGTAACTCAGCGCAACAACTAATGAGCAGATCCCCTCCAGTCATATGGAATTCTCATGTCACTTTGCTTTGGATGTAACACTAGATGCAATCCTGATTCCAGCTGGGACGAAATGCCACGTACTGCACGGTATTCTGACGGCACTTATATCAGCTTCCCATCAGCTCCCATAAATCTCTCAGAAATTCAATCCCACTCAACATACTTCCGTGCAAGTAAGCTGTTTACCCCGTCAAACAAAACGTGTGTACAAAGCTCCTACAGTTTCCTTTAACTGGAACCACTTTCCGATGTGCGTGGGTTCGAATCATATGCCCGCACAACATTTGTTTGCTTCAAATCCCTCGTCCCCATCGGCATGGCAGTGGCAATGATTGTTGCTGCAAGGTACCCAATCAAGCGGAACAACCCAGTCAAGCATGGCAACGCTCGGGAGCTGGAAAACTCATCCAGAAAGTCATCATCATCATCATCGTCAGCGTTCAGCGGTGCAAAAATATCGCCCCAATGAATAACGAAACATTAGGAGGACCGGCCACGCCACATGTGTGCCAGCGAGAAAAACCGCGAGCGCGCGAAATATTTGTTTTTACATTTTCCACATGTTTTCCCCTCGTGAAACGAACCAGGTCAGTTTCCTGGCGAATAGAAGAATTGCGCTCCCTCTTACGATGCACAATAGTTAGAGATGGAGTAAAATTTGGTGTAAATTATTTGATGAAGAGAATTCGGTTTTAGTGCCTTAGGCAGTGTTCAAATTTGGAAGCGAAATTGATTTTATAACAAAATTATCACCAGGTGTATGAAACTTGTATGGGTAATGAATAGTTGTATAAACGCCTTCATATGTGAAGCAGCAACGACTCAGTGGGGGATGTAATCCCAACAATGTAGAAGAAGGGACAGAAAAAGCGGTGGAGTTGAGAATACAATTTGATCTGAAAAGTTACAACTTACTTCATAAGAATATTGGTTTATGGTTTTGACCACCCTTGCGGATGAAACCCAGACACTGTCCAAAGTGGAGTCACATGGGGAGGGACTAACTGTTGTCTTATGTGAATAGAAAAGCCATAGGGATATCAGTGGCATGGGACTACGACGTCCACCGAATATAGTGCCGCCGCCACACAACCATCCAGACGAACGACAAATGAATGTGTAGTGCAATAAAAATGTTTATATTTCCAACATGGATGTAAACAAAGTCCAACCTCCAGCCGGAACGGAAGGCAAATGTTTCAACTAACGCGTGGCAGAGGCGATGACGACGGCTAGTCTATTAAATCAAATTTTATGAAAAATGCTTAAAATAGCACACAAATATATTCGGTGACCGTAGCTAGAGCTGTTGCTGCATCGAATGAATAGCATTGAGAATTAAATTAAACATTTTCATGGAAGCTGACTTCATGGTTGGGGTCAACACATGAGAACGTTTAATGAATGTTGACGGAACAAAAATGTATCTTGCTCATCGCTGGAGACGCTACAGATAGGCAAATAAATCTCCAAATGACAACGGAGGCGTGGGGGTAATAAATCAATTCCTTTATGGGACACTTTCCAAATTTTGGGCATATTCCGAAAAGCAGCAGACATACTCAGTAAAGGATCACAAAGTGGTGCGGTGGTGTTTGGAAAGTTTAAATTGATGCCATGTTGGAGTAAGACGGTTTCTAGAATTGAGTTTAGAGTTGAACTCATAAATTGGTTATCTAAAATTCCCAAAATAAACTCAAATTAATTTACTTGACGTGATGGTGTCTTTCACGTAATAAACAACATACTTTTGACGTAGGACTACGTCTGTCTTTTCTATATTGGGGCACACTTTGCGATTGCGAAAATCGGAGACCGTCACGAAAATTTGATAGACTTTGAACTTTAATATCTCAGCCATTCTCAAAGGATTTCCATTTTTTTACCATTAGATTAAGGATGAGTCAACGTTTCTTTGTATTTATCTGAAAATACTGATTTTCACTATTTATTATCGATAATTGATAGAAAGTCCAACCAATCACGTACGTACATGCATCGCAAGCACAGCCATAAAAATCAAGCAACTTGTGGGTTTGGATCTAATCCTCAGTCATACAAGAAAGCTGATTTCCGGCGCACGCGGGCAATTCTGATCGGAGTTCCGCCAAGAGCGGGGCCATCGCTTTGGTGATAGTCGTCGGCGTAGTTGCTGCAGATCAGTCAACCTCAACGTACCAACATTTTACCCAACCAACAAAATAGCGTATTTTAAAATTTACCTAACCAACAAAAAGCGTAAATCGTTTCTTGTCCGGACCACTATATTTACCAGAAGGGAGTTGATTCAAGATGAATTTTCTTCAAATCGACAGAAAATTCAATATCAACGATAGCGTAAATAGCGGTGATGCCCATTAGCCTGCCTGCAGTCATTCATGAGTAGGAAGTGAAGTTTTCTTATAATATTTAGTCACTTAATATTAACAATGTTTGGAAAGGCATATTATATAAATAAATCTGATCTCACGACAAACTCGGGAAAGGTGCAAAAAATAAAATTTTAATTAGCAAAGAAAGAATAATTTTCAATTTTTTATTCTGAATGCGTTTTCAATTCAATGAACCCACGTAAAATTCACACCAACGTATCCACTAAGATAAGTATGAAGCTACCCACTCCGTTATCCATCGCGGATAGCCAATATCATCCAATTTCATGACGGCTAGATTGTGCGGCACTGTAAATATCAAAAGCTTCAGCGAAATCTACATATTGAATACTTACTATACACTTTGTTAGACTCCTGAGCAGAAATTATATGCTCAGCTACGATCCCTTAGCTCAATAAAAACACGTGTATACTTCCGTTTATACTTGGATTGTTTTTATGGTTTTTCTGATCATTGTTCGATTATTTATTTGTCACATTTTGAAAAATGTTTGTTGATTCGTTGGTGAATTGCGCTTTTTCGATGGACTTTAGGTAAATCATAAAAAATGTGATTGGAACAACAATTTAATATACCAACTTCTTACTCGGAAGTTCAAAACCATCATTTGTTTTACTTCGAGACGAGATCCAAAGTTCATTTCACTTAGAAATCCATAAATCCTCTTACTAATGCTGCAGCATTTGGAGAAAGGCTATTTGCGACCAATGAGGATGCCTTCAGAATTGATTCGGTCGTTTGGTAATACGTCTGACCCAAACCTGTTGAAGGACCTATCCTGCAATCATATCGTGTAGATCGATACAGGATGGTAGAGGAACAATTTATTAATATTCAAAATTGTTTAATTTTGATTCAAATCTAATCCAAAAATAGACCAACAAGTTTCCTTATGAATTATGGAGGTGTCTTTAACGTCACTTAATCGCCAGAATCCGAACGTGTAGGATATTATTAGAAGTTTGTACCTAATATTTAGAAGGGGGGCTGTTCCGATCTCCATCTCACTGAACATATATTCATCTCCTCGCGGAACAAAATACAGCTCCAATTTCGTAGCTTCTTTTTGTCAACATGCGTGCTCACTGCTAAAAAAATCACAAAAATAAAAAACAAATCAAATTGAACCGTCTAAGACGAATTAAGTACTCTCCATTTAATTCCACTAATTAATTTTCGATATCTTTGCAGATACGTATTTCGACCACAACTGTGTGGTCGTCTTCAGTGTCTCGTACTTGACTCGACTTGCTTTTCATCGACTTGCTTTTCATTGCTTTGTTTTTGATGGGATGAATATCGGAGCCATGAGATGAATTCCAGGAGCAGTTATCCTATCAATGTCAAATCGAACACATAAGATACCATAAGTTTGTGAATACAAAAGTGCAATACGAGATTTTGCTAATTAGTATTAGCCTCGGACAAGCCAGTCAGGAAAGGTCAACAATGCTTATCAGGCAGCCACATCAGAAGTTGACCCAAGAGCTTGCCCAAAAGTTAACCTCTGCTGACAATCGTTTGTAGGATGTCAAATTATTAAGGTCACTCCTCACGGAATCCAAGTTTCAAAATGCTGCACAAGTAGCGGCACAGCACTTGGTACGGAGGCAGCGCACAACTGTCATTTTTGTTGATTTAGCTTTGCTGCGTCGCAGTATGCGTGAAATAATAAAAATGACAGTTGTGCGTTGCTTTCGTATCTAGTGGTGTGCCTCCGAAAACGCGAGCACTTTGAAACTTGGATTAGGTGAGGAGTGACCTTAAACAAGACTATAGGTTACTGAACAGATTTTCGCAATAACATTCACAGTCTAACCATTCACAGCATAAGAATATACCACAAAGATTTGCTTTTCCTTCTCCATCTCACGTGATAGGGCCGTGACGTAACACATCGACATAAGGTTGACCGTTGCTGATCGATTCTTCATGAACCCATGTTGAGAATTGGATAAAAGGCGATGCCACAGTGTATAGAACATGATGTATCAACTTCTCAAACACTTTGCTGAGGCAGCACAGGATGGAAGCACCACGATAATTGAACACTTGGTCTGAAGTACCGGATTTGGGAACGGAACTACGGAAGTTCTTTTCCATGCCTGCGGAATGGTTTTTCCGTTAACGATCGATTGAAGAACAAAGCAACAGGGTTTGCAAGTTCCGCTGATCAGTTCTTGAGGAATGATGGTGGTATATTGTCCGTCCTAGGTCTCTTAGTGGTATCAAGCTCATCGAAGGCTTTTAGTACCTCATCAGAAGAGAACTAAATTCGAAGCAGTCGTAACGAGGTGTTGGTGACACTTTATAAAATACACTCTCGAAGAACGTAGCGAAGAGATTAGCAGCTTCTTCATTAGAACTAGCTCGAGCTTCGTTGTGGTTTACGTTGCACGGGAGACGACCAGATAATTTCCGCTTTTTTATGAAATCCCAAAATTTTGATGGATTTTCCTCCACGTTTGCTTGGATATTATGTAGATAGGTAGGGGGAAATCCCCCAGCGCTATCATCTTATATAATACAAAAGAAAGCTATTGAAAAGTCCTTTACCTGTATGGAATATCAGATCCTCATGTCGTAAACTTTTTACAAAATTTGAAATTGAACAAAAATGTTAAAAACATTATTTTAGGAAGTTGAAATCAACAATATTAAATCAATCGAATGCGTTTTGTTTATGCAAGATGGTCCACATTAGTAATATTTCAAATAGCAACCGTGAGTTGTTAGATCTATAATGTATCTATGGTGCAAAACCAAATTCATGTATCCGGTATCTGCCCCCAGGGTCTGGACAGTGAGTTTTTCCATGTGATCAAATAGCCATTCTTTGCACATGTTTTGTTGAACTTTCTTCAATTCATTTGTTTATTCATTCTGAGGTATCAGAAAACTACGGAAATAAGCAGAAACTAAATTTGAAGATGTCATAGAAAATGGAAGGAATTTTGAGCAGGATGTGAGAAATTGAGCTGGAGAGTCAAATAAGCTCTACTAGCACGTGTTAATATCTACAACTTGAAGCAATTGGAAAATATTATTATTCTAAATGATGTCTTTACTCATGTAATAGGCACTTGATCATATTTGCACATAATGCAATAGTGTCCGGTACAAAAGGTCGAAAGGACAAAAGGTCGAAAAAGACAAAAGGTCAAAAGAGACAAAAGGTCGAAAATAACAAAATGTCGAAAGGGACAAAATTGCGATCAAGAACAAGTTGATAACAACTTGGGTGTTTGTGCTATGTTTTTAACTTCAAGCAGAAATAATAACACTCTCATGTCATTAATCAAAGTTGAAGAATGAGCCATTTTCAAAGAAGGAGAAAATTCTATGAAACAATATTATGAATGTCTATTTAGTTTTGTTAGAGATAAAGCAGATTGTTGATTTTGGAAATGATTAAATCTTCTATTGCGCGAGACAGAGTTGTTCTATACAGTTGGCAAAAAAAAATTGCCTATTATTTTTCACTATTTTTAACAATTAAATAAAATGGATTCAATGAGTGCAAATAATAGATGGATATCAAGGTTTTCTAAATGTCACTTCGATCTGTCAAAATAGGGCACGCCGCAGGCGCGCGCATTGATGTATTTGATGTGCGGCGTGCGCCATTTTGACAGATCGATGTGATATTTAGAAAACCCAAACATCCATCTATTAGTTGTACTCACTGAATGAATTTTAATTAATTGTTAAAAATTGTGTAATTTTGATCTTATTGATCTTTTGTTTCTTTCGACCTTTTGTCCCTTTCGACCTTCCGTCCTTTCGACCTTTTGTCCTTTCGACCTTTTGTCTTTCGACCTTTTGTCTTTCGACGTTTTGTCTTTCGACTTTTTGTCCTTTCGACCTTATGTCTTTCGACCTTTTGTCTCTAACCCCAGATCAGTCCTGCCTGCTGCCATCGGAGATTGGTGTCTATCTTCTCCCTTATCCGATTCAGGATAACTTTGCACAGAGCTTCGAGAACAATGCACAGTAACACGATGTCCCGTCAATTGTCGCACTCAGTCAGATCCCCTTTTTTTGAAACCTTCATTGATACGTCCTGTACACAGATAACACGGGGTAAATTTTGAGCATCTCTGGGAGCCGGGATTTCATGCTTCGGATGGCTGCTTAAATCTCCTGAAATGATGGACCTTCGGAGTTCACGCGTTTGATGCGTTGCTCCTTTGGCGGTGATCTATTGTAGCAATATGTTGATGGCTGGTTAGGCGTCTCAGCTTGTAGCATTTGTTCGGAGTACTGAACAGGTGGGCCGGTGACTAACTTATCTGATGCGTTTTTCACCGGAATCCTCAGTTTTACCCTTGCTTCACTCAGACGTCGTGAGATATCGGCGAATACCACCAGTTATTGCAGTTTTATCCCCTACGTCGGCCAGGGAGCCCATCCACCCTTATGTTGTCTGCAGCAGCGCTAACGGGACTCGTACTTGCCTGATCCGTTTTCTTGACCGCTCTATCGCGGCCTCTGCTTCTCTATTCTTCTTAATGTTCCGCAAAGTAACATCTGTGATCAGCTCAGCTCTTTCCACTGAGTGCGCAGCTCACCCAGATTGTTCGCGCTACATTCAATAAAGACATTGCTTTTTTATTCTACCACTTTCTGGAGCATCCACTACCCGAGTTCCAAGTCCTACCACGAACGGGCTCTTTACAGCTGGGTCGGCTGATGGTGTATTGATCTCAGTTATCTATCCGCTCAGTAAACAAAGGTCAATGTTTTTAGATTGATTGCACCGCTATTTATACCCTTCGAGAGGTGACAACTCTCAAAGGCACGCCCCCTCGATCAGTTTCGGCTTCAACATAAAGTGGGATAATAGGGGAGACTGGGTAGACTTGATCCCCTTTTCTGATTTCCGATGTATCACAGCCAAAAATAAATAAACATACGCGATTTTCACACAGACTCTTCAAGAAATAAAGTATTTAACTTTACTGATGTATGACAGTCCTTAAATTATTGTTGTTATTGATACACAATCGATTTTTTGGAGTGCTGTCAAAAATCGACTTTTAAAATATTCTGGGGAAATTGATCCTTCTCCAAGAACTTGCTTTGATAAAATTAGAAAGTTGCCCTCAGATTTTTTAAATATTTTTCCTTCAAAATACGTGGAATTTTCGAATTGCTGTGCATATAAGTGAACGATTTTTGTTATTGAATTCGACAGCATATGCAATTTTAAAATTTGGGGAGACTAGATCCCCTTTTTATGATATCTACGTAATAAATTATTTTTCCTGACAACCCTTCATCAAATCTGTCAAATCTACCAAAAATTAGAAGCCTGAGAATAGATTTATATTTTTTTCATCAAATTTTTGTATGGGTGACTAATGGGGGATCAAATGTCCCCATATTGAGGCAATAACTTCAAATCCAAATATCCTAAAACTTTGATGGAATGTTAACATTTTCAACAGTACAGATCATTAAGCATATTTATGGCTTTGTGCTGGGAAAAAACGAAAGCATTTAGTCATTTTTATGAAAAGTTGTTCAAATTTTGCTTGGCCAATAAAAAAATCTTTAGGAAGGTCAAAATATATAAATCGCCCTGCAGAATAAATAAGGTTGTCAATCCAAACAAAAACTATACTAAAAAATACGCTAGAACAAAACTACTTTAGTGCTAGATAAAACAGGGGGTGATCAAGTCTCCCCGGGGATCAAGTCTACCCACCTTTCCCTACTGATTTTGACCATGCATCGGAACTGAAGTTCAAACATATTTTTGCTTCTTCCTATGAAGTCCGAATTCGTTTTCGTACAGAGATCTGATTTCATTGCGTTTGGCATTTACTTTACCCAGAGCTCTAATCAGTTAGAGGATAGAGCAGATCCACCAAATTCGTATCCGCTTCTTTCCTACTTAATGAGCGCTCTGGAACTTGGAGATTCATGTCGTCGGCTTCGAAAACAGCATAAAAGTTGGATCATCTAAAAGCTATTTATAATCGTTCCACACTCTCCGATCATCGCTCTTAAGTATCAACAAGAATAGTAAGAACTAAAGCACAGTGTGGTAGATCTTACTCCGTATTGCACCACGTAAAAGTGTGTATCCAACATTACGGGAAAAGTTAGGATGTTACAAGCAAAGGTAATATCTAAAGACACTATAAACAAAGACGGGAAATGTTCCAATTGGAATTCCAAATGTACTGTCAATGCTATTCCAATCGAGCAGAAGACCTGTCATTCCAAAAAATCATGCATTACATATGGTAAGGGCTAATTGAACTTCCGCGAATAAACATGTTTAAATTATTGTTGTAATATTTTTGGATCAATGTAGCGTAATAAACCCGTACAAATGGTTGAAAATGACTTTCAACTTGTTTATAGTGTATTTGCTACCTGATTTGCGTGGGTAAATGCGGTACTAATCAGTTTTTTGGAATAAGGAAAATCACTTACACCAATTTGAAAAGTTTATTCAATATGAGCAGTGTTGCGCATTCAGAGTTGCCTGTCGAATTATTTGCTTAGGGATCAGATTTCGCGTCTTTGTATATAGTGTCTTTAGTAATGTCCTGTGCTTAGATGATATTACAATGCCTGCACGCCTAAAATCAATAACACAGAGATATGTTTGCTTCACACAAAACGGACCTAATGCAGAACAACACCTAGATGAGCGACAGTTACACAGGCACAAAAATGCCTCGTACGGTTGTGATAACGGTCCTTTTTAACATGTAAACGTTTGTACAGATTCCTTGTTTCATGAGGAACCAAATACTGTTGAAAATATTGAAATTCAAGCTTCAATAAAACCACACGAGCTATTTTTGTGGCTGTGTAACTGTCGCTCATCTAGGTGTTGTTCTGCATTAGGTCCATGTTGTGTGAGGCAAACATATCTCTGTGCTATTGATTGAAGCGTGTGGTTGAACCGCATTTCAAACAAGAGAGGATATATTTGCCAGTATTTTTCTTCAAATCACGTCAGATATCGCTTCAATGGCATCGGTAAGCAAATTGTTCAACTTTTACCGAGATTCGCACAGCCGAGCCCCAGCAAAGATGTTTTTCGCGTCAAAGATATCTGTCAAAGTTGCTGAAAATCAGCAAATTATTTGCCGAAACCTAGCAAACCTCATTTTTGATGGGATATCAGTTTTTCATTTTGCTGGGCACACGGCTGTGTGGATTTGTCCGAGCTGCAGAAATAAAAACTGAGTGTGTACGTGCAATTAGCGGTAGTTTCTTGGGTACCTTCTATTTTTTCATATTTCTATGAAAAATCATCAGAAGTTCTACGTGAAGTTTTAAAATTTACATGGAAGCTGTTCAGAATTTCAATGGGAAATTTTTCGAAATTTCTTGGGATGCTCCATAAGAAATTCTTTCGATATTTCTCGGTAAATTGCTCTGAAAGGAAGAGGTTCGTTTGGCCAACAGTCATTCGACGGAAAACTATTTGGGTGAATTCCATTTGGCCGCAATGGTTATTAAGTCGAAAACGGTTTGGCCGAAAATGTAATTCGAATCTATACCATTTGGTTGAAAGTCATTTAGTTGAAAGACGTTTCGCCGAATGTCATTTGATTGAAAGGTTATTAGGTCGAAGGTACATATTAGGTCGAGTTGGTCGAAATTAAGATTTTGGTTAACCATTAACGAACTATAGTTGGTATGCTGAATTGTTTACTTTTGTCTAAATAATCAATGAAAGAGAAAGTACCCATGAAATTAATAAGAAAATCTATGATGCAATTCACTTCTGACGAAATGTTCATTCGACCAACAATCCCTTCGACTACACGTCATTCAACAAAATGTTCCAAAGCCGTAATTTGGCCAAAGTGACACACGGCCGAATTGGTAATTCAGAAGAAGAAGTCGTTTGCTCTTACAGGTCGTTTGGATAAAATTATCAATGGACTGAACGCGTCAAACGGCCTAAAATGTCATTAGTTAAACAGTTAATATGGCCAAAAATGTCGACCCATTCGGCCAAATGACCCTTTCTGCCAAACAACCATTGCTGCAAAATTTTCTATTCCGTTGAAAGATTTATTAGGCTGAAGGACCAATGCAGCCAAATGACAAATTGGCCGAACGGCTATTATGTCGAAAATGGATTGGCTAAAATGTCATTTGGCCGATAGCGACACAGTGCCGAAAAGGACATACGCAAAACTGATTTCCCGAAAATGTTTTTTTTTTATATTCGTTTGTGGTTTTACCAACACTGATTATCATTGTAATTGTGCGTGAAAAAAAATGTCATTATACTCGTTGATTAACAGGTGAATACTCAAATAACTTGGCTGCGTGTATGCATGACTTATATTTCCGATGGACAAACTGATACTAAATTTGCTGAAAAGCCATCCACGTTTCTTGGAGGGACTAGAACCTTCATCTTCCTACTTACAATTTGTCCTTTTCGAAAATGATTAAATTATTTCTGAGCGTCTCAGGGAAAATAATTTTAATACAATTATAAGATTATTTTCTTCAATTTACTTGCACTATGATGAATTGTGTATAAACAGATGATGCGAGCTTCGTTTTAAACTTGCAACTTCTTCAGTGTTTTGTTATCGATCTCCAGTTAGCCTTGCGTGAAAAGACGTAGGATTGCTAATCCTAAAGGGAAATGGCGAGTTCGATTCTCGATCCGGTACATGATATTTTCGGGTGGGAAGCATTCTTGACTCCTTGGGCATAGTGCATCGATTGTACTTGCCACCCAAGATACACATACTCATGCATTGGCGGACATAAAGAGCTTTCTAATAACTGTGGAAATGCTGAAAGAACAAATAAAGTTGAAAAGCAGGCCAAGTTCCAGTTGGAATGTAGAGCTATATAAGAAGAAGAAGAAGAATAACAAAACACTGAAGAGGGTTTCAAATAGAAATCGAAATACGTGTGATACAAAATTCACCATAGCGGAAATAAATGGAAGAAACGAATCTTGAAATTAAATTTCGAAAAGTTATTTAACAACAAAATGATTTCTCGTTCGACCGGAATAAAATGCAATTAAGTTGAATACTGTCAACATTAATTGTATTGACACTAAACAGCCTTCCATGCAATCAATCTGTCATTATTTCTAAAAAGCACTAAATGTGCTGCTCTGATTATCAGAAGGATTTATTTCTCGCGCTTAGTTTCATAGGGGCGTAACTGCATTGATCGATTTCTCTTAATCGATTTTATATTTTGTTAATAACTCAATTGTTTCGAAAGCTACAACCGTAATTATTAATTCTGGTACAAGATACAATCATCCTTTATCGCACCAAATCATAAAATCATCGATAATCTAGCACAATTCGCCACATTTAAAAAAAGAAAACGTCGACGAAGAGAAATCGATCAATGCAGTTACGCCCCTATGAAACTAAGTGCGAGATTTTATTATCTCTAAGTTTCGCAATTACTGTCAATTGCAACTTTCTATTGTTTACTCCGATCGCCATCATTGAACACAGTAACTCATTATAATTTTCCATAAAAACTCGAAAAGACTGCCAGCTATCTGACAGTTCCCAAAACTTCTGCAAATTTGTTAATTGAACGACGTATTTCCACCCAACTCCCCGACGAATGCCAGGGCAAGTTATTCAAGCTGCTGAACTATTTAGTTGCATCCGAACTGTAGCCGGGCCGGGGGGCAAGTGCATAGTGGACAGACATTTTTCTCGTTTCCCCCAATAATCCCCTGGGGTTGCAAACGCTCCCAACAACTGCACAACAACGAAATGAAACAATGCTACTGACCACCACCAACCTCCGTTTCTACACCACCCAACGCAGCCCAGTGCAAGTTTCTATGGGTCAGTCCGGGGCAGTAGTGGCGTCGTTATCGCCAGCCAGCGTTGCCGGTCGCCTTAGTCGCCCAAGGAAGGAAAATACTTTCACCGAAGAATCAGCACTGAAACAGTTGCTTTTATTATCACGCTTCCAAGTTTCAGTCAGTTGTGCTGCATCCGGACCAGATCCCTTTCCTGCACTGCAGCAGCAGCAGCACCAGCATCGTGGAGCTGTTGCTTGGAAGCATGAAGCGAGTAATTCTGTTGTGTACTGTTTTTCGCTCGTTTGTCCAGCTCCGGGATCGGACAGCAAACTTTAACTTTTCAAAGTTTAATTTTCTTCACATTTGAGAGAAGTACCCATAAATGGCGAAGGGAACGGGTCCGGTCCCAGTGGAACGGGCGGTGGGAAGCACTCGATTCTAAATGAATTTTTACGCTTCGGACGATATCTGAGATTCGAATGGAGAGCAGCACACATTTCGAAAGTCTGCAACATAGTGTGGGTCCGTCTGTGGATGAAAGTGCTAATTGAGATTCAATTTGTCACGAATTAGAGTGTGAAGTGCTCTCTGCCCTGGTGAATTGTTTCATCCGGACAAATATCTACTATCGGAACGGAACTGTTTACCATTCATTTGTGGAAAGCCTTCTTCAATTAGACAGAAGGAAGGGCTTAGCCGATTTGATCCTATTGTTTCGCTTATGCATTAACACTTTTGGATTTTCCGAATGGAATTAGGTTATGTGTTAAAAACGGAGAAAAAGAATGCCACTTGGGAATCACAAACGCTTCTCGATGTTCATCAGTTTTTTTTCATCGTGAAATATCTTCATTAGCAAACGCGAATCTTTCTTCGTCTAGATGCTTAAATGTCAAACTTCGGCAAGTCCATGGAACTTGTTTGATTAACTTAGACTATTTACATTACGTGAAATTAACAAAATTTTGGGAAATTGTGGGGCTGCTCCAAACGTTGTTATAATTTCGATGCTGATCATTATAAATGTAATTATTTGCATGAAATTGGTGTTTATTTTAAAACTCTGGTACAAATGCATATGAGCCATTTTGAATATTTTCTAACATACTAACCTTTTTGCCTAAATTTTTCAAATCCTGAAGGTCTACTCTTGGTCTTCTAAAAGTTGCATTAATTATCAAAATGTATTTTTTTGTTATACGTATTTCTTAGCTCATTTTTCTGATTTTCCTACCTCATCTCATATTTCCAACTGTGGGACGCAATCGGTTTAAGGTGCTTAAACTTTTAATCCAGATGATACCCAACACTTTACGACAGAGGATAATAATATTCACAGCTCACTCCAGCCAGAAACCCAATCACTCGGCAAATGTTCTTCGGATGGTTATCTGTAGCCCGCATCGGCAACATTGTTGCATTTTCTTGGGGCCGTTTTAAAGACAACTGTCACAAATGTAGAATTTTAAATTGCTATCCCAACTCAAACTTGAAGCACCTATTCTGCTGCATAATAATGCACTTCTGACTGGAATGACTCTATCTTGCAGGGGATGCTAATAATAGCAAGCTTTGACACTCCTCGTTCCTCTTTTCCTCTTGAAGTCTAGAACGGGAGCCTTATTTGTGCAAGTCACTCGAAAGCCCCTTTCCGAATGTCTCGGTTCCACACATTCCAGTATCCATTTTGCCAGAGGCTCAGTCCCTGCACCGCAGTCGACATATTCCACGCTTATCGGTTGCATCAAATCGATTTATATGACACACTCACACAAACCCATCACATCGCACAGTTGGATCTATGAAAATAACGATGCAGCTCCGCTCGCCCAGAAGTTGGTTCGCTTTGCATACCAACCAGAGCCAGGGCTGCCTTCGCTGCCAGTCCGCTCTCTGTGATGTCTGTTTTATGTATCCTGCTTGTCTCTGCCGGCCGGTCGCCCCGCACGGCTGCATCCCGTCCTAATCGCCAGCATAACCGACTCTGTGGGACCGAGCGAGTGTTTATATGCAACCCGCGTTTACAGCATGCATACCGATTATTATGGATCGATCTACGTCTCCAGCCGCCACAGAGAGTGGCTGCGGTGGCGAAGGCCTTTCTCCCCACTTGGCAGCCGCGCACGGATGGGTACTTCTGCTCGGCACGGCTCGATGGTTAGCAATAATAGACAATATGATATGCATTTTGTTGAGAATATGGTCGGGTTGGTTCTACTGCATGTATTAAACTATCATCCTCTCATCTTGCTGTAGCTGCAAACCTCAAGTGATGGTCAGTTTAAAAAGTTGAAGAGCTTTCTTACGTAAATGCCACGGAAGTACTGAAATTGGCTCATCGATGACCTACTCATCGAATAAGAATATGTAAGCTTCAAAGACGAAAAATTTGGAAAATTTAATCAAGTCAGAGGTAAACCAGCCTTGGGTTGAAATTCTCTTTGATAAAGAATAAAAAAAAACAAGAATATATGTGATTACTCATACAAAATTTTATTCATTCCAATTCTACGCTTTCTAAAACACGAGATACTACAGTACTTAAACACGTTGAGTACCACATTTAACGCAATAAATTTCTTGTAAAATCCTTACATTTTTTGATTCATTATTGTGTTTCGGAATTATTTTTTTCCTACCATTAATGCAGACATTCATTTAAAGTATGCCTTAATCGGCACAATATGACTGTATTGACCATTCCGAAACCGCGTGTCTAAAATAAGAAAAAAAAACCCAGATTAATCCACCTAGCGGTGATGGTGCCTTTCTCGTTTTTTTACGAGTGAGTAATTTCTACGCACTTTTGGTATGAAAAAAGTATTTTGTCCATAACTTCTGAGCTCATAGTCCTATCCGGCCAATTTTCAATAGGAAACAATGGGTCAGGATTCTGCGTCGAATGCAACTTATTGCGAGCAAATCGGTTAGGGCTAAGTGCCTGAAAAGTGGGCTAGACTTTTTGGCACATACACACACATACACACACATACACACACATACACACACACACACAGACATCACCTCGATTCGTCGAGCTGAGTCGATCGGTATATAACACTATGGGTCACCGAGCCTCCTATAAAAAGTTTGTTTTTGGAGCGAACATATAGCCTTTACGTATACTTTGTATACGAGAAAGGCAAAAAGGCAAAAAAATAAACTTTGGCCATACAGTGTTGACCCGATTTTGTCACTCCCCGATTTTGTCTACCCCCGATTTTGTCTACCCCCGATTTTATCACGTTTTCGACCCGATTTTATCACGTCCCGATTTTGTCACGTTTTCGACCCGATTTTGTCACCCCAAAAAAAATTGTCATTCATTTTATTTTCGTAAATAATACCACAAACAACATTGATTTTCATGAAATAACTTTCACTGCCTGTAGTTTATTACGAACGACTTCTGAGTACCTGGGAAACATTCCGTAAGCAATTTCGACAAGAAATAACGGGTACCGTTCACGCATTTGGCCTTTCCAAGACATAAAATGATTCATGTTTGTGGAACGAATTAAAAAATTAGAAATATTTTTTTTTCCAATTTTGTCACATACCCTGTTTTATCACCCCAAAATTCACCAGGGGGGTGATAAAATCGGGATATTACTGTATCTGTTTAATTTTCAATACGAAACAATGGAACAAGATTCTGCGTCGAATGCAACTTGTTTGCAGGCAAATCGGCTAAAAGTAAGTGCCTAAAACCACTATCTGGTGATGGTTAAACTGCGCCCAAAACTATCCGTCATCAACAATGTTCGGTACCGACGACCGCCGCGGTACGACCTAGAGCGACTGAAGCAACCTGATGTCGCCACTGCATACGCGCAGCATCTCGAGGCAGCGTTGCCGGAAGAGGGTGAGCTCGATGGGGCCCCTCTTGAGGACTGCTGGAATACAGTCAAAGCAGCCATTAACGACGCAGCGGAGAACAACGTCGGGTATATGGGTCGAAGTCGACGGAACGATTGGTTCGACGAAGAGTGCAGACAGAATCTGGAGGAGAAGGACGCAGCGCGGGCGGTCGCGCTGCAGCAAGGTACCCGGCAGAACGTGGAACGTTATAGACGGAAGCGGAGACAGCAGACCCGCCTTTTTCAGGAGAAGAAACTGGAAGAAGCGGAGTGTGATGAGATGGAATAGCCCTGCCGTTCTCAGGAAACACGTAAGTTCTATTAGAAACTCAACGCATCCCGCAAATGCTTTGTGCCACGAGCCGAAATGTGCCGGGATAAGGATGAGAGCATCTTGACGGACGAACGTGTGGTGATCGAAAGGTGGAAGCAGCACTACGAGGAACATCTGAATGGCGCTGAGAGTACAGGCAGTGAAAGTCAAGGCAGCGGAGGAGATGACTACGTCAGTTCAGCGGACGATGGAAGCCAACCAGCCCCAGCTTGAGGGAAGTTAAGGATGCCATTCAACAGCTAAAGACCAATAAAGCAGCTGGTAAGGATGGTATCGGAGCTGAGCTCATCAAGATGGGCCCGGAAAAGCTGGCCACTTGCCTGCACAAACTGATAGTCAGAATCTGGGAAACCGAACAGCTACCGGAGGAGTGGAAGGAAGGGGTTATATGCCCCATCTACAAGAAAGGCGACAAACTGGAGTGTAAGAACTTTCGAGCGATCACCATCCTTAATGCCGCCTACAAAGTGATATCCCAGATCATCTTCCGTCGTCTGTCACCATTAGTGAACGAGTTCGTGGGAAGTTATCAAGCCGGCTTCGTTGACGGCCGCTCGACAACGGACCAGATCTTTACTGTACGGCAAATCCTTAAAAAATGCCGTGAATACCAGGTCCCAACGCACCATCTGTTCGTTGATTTCAAGGCGGCATACGACAGTATAGACCGCGTAGAGCTATGGAAAATTATGGACGAGAACAGCTTCCCTGGGAAGCTTATCAGACTGATCAAAGCAACGGTGGATGGTGTGCAAAACTGTGTGAAGATCTCGGGCGAACACTCCAGTTCGTTCGAATCGCGCCGGGGACTAAGACAAGGTGATGGACTTTCGTGCCTGTTGTTCAACATTGCGCTAGAAGGTGTCATGCGGAGAGCCGGGTGTAACAGCCGGGGTACGATTTTCAACAGATCCAGTCAATTTATTTGCTTCGCGGATGACATGGACATTGTCGGCCGAACATTTGCAAAGGTGGCAGAACTGTACACCCGCCTGAAACGTGAAGCAACAAAAGTTGGACTGGTGGTGAATGCGTCAAAGACAAAGTACATGCTTGTGGGTGGAACCGAGCGCGACAGGGTCCGCCTGGGAAGTAGTGTTACGATAGACGGGGATACCTTCGAGGTGGTCGAGGAATTCGTCTACCTCGGATCCTTGTTAACGGCTGACAACAACGTTAGTCGTGAAATACGAAGGCGCATCATCTGTGGAAGTCGGGCCTACTACGGGCTCCAGAAGAAACTGCGGTCGAAAAAGATTCGCCACCGCACCAAATGTGTCATGTACAAGACGTTAATAAGACCGGTAGTCCTCTACGGACATGAAACATGTACAATGCTCGAGGAGGACTTGCAAGCACTCGGAGTATTCGAGAGACGGGTGCTTAGGACCATCTTTGGCGGTGTGCAAGAAGACGGTGTGTGGCGGCGAAGAATGAACCATGAGCTCGCCCAGCTCTACGGCGAACCCAGTATCCAGAAGGTAGTTAAAGCCGGAAGGGTACGATGGGTAGGGCATGTTGCAAGAATGCCGGACAGCAACCCTGCAAAGATGGTGTTCGCTTCCGATCCGGCAGGTACGAGACGACGTGGAGCGCAGCGAGCGAGATGGGCAGACCAGGTGCAGAACGACTTGGCGAGCGTGGGGCGTATCCGAGGATGGAGAGATGCGGCCTCGAACCGTGTATTGTGGCGTCAAATTGTTGATTCAGTGTTATCTGTTTAGATGTACACTAAATAAATGAAATGAAGTGCCTAAAAAATGAGTGAGAATTTTTCTTGTCAACAAATGTATTTTGGCCATTATTTCGAATCCCATAGTTCGATTCGACCAATTTTCAATACGAAACAATGGGACAGGATTTCGCGTCGAACGAAACTTGTTGCGAGCAAAACGGTTAAGGATAAGTGCCTGAAAAATGAGTGAGAATTTTGTACGTGTTTCTCATGTGAAAAGTGGATTTTGGCCATAACTTCGAAACCCATAGTCCGATCTGTCTAATTTTCAATACGAAACAATGGGACAAGATTCTGCGTCGAATAAACTTGTTGCGAGTAAATCAGCTAAAAGTAAGTGGCTAAAAAGTGAGTGAGAAATTTTCTTATAAAAAAAATATATTTTGGCCATAACTCCGAAGCCCATAGTCCGATTCGGCCAATTTTCAATACGAAACAATGGGACAAGATTCCGCGTCGAATGCAACTTGTTGCGAGCAAATCGGTTAATGATAAGTGCCTGAAAAATGAGTGAGATTATTTTGCGCACACACATACACACACACATACACACACACACATACACACACACATACACACAGACATCACTTCAATTCGTCGAGCTGAGTCGATATAACAATAAAAAGTTCGTTTTTGGAGCGAACATATAGCCTTTACGTATACTTTGGATACGAGAAAGGCGCTCACCTCTAAACATTGTTGATATCGTCGAGAATTTTCCCGCAATGTATGAAATTATGAAAAAGATACGAGTCGTAGTAGTGGTTTTCCGGAGATTACCTATGAAAAACGATTTTCTGCAAAAATATGTCCGTTCTGAATTCGGAAAAGAATTTGAATTAGTGTTAAGCAAATAATTTCGAGCTTTTTAGTAAAATGTCATCACTTGTTATTTCGACCTCAACAGTTAGGTCGTCTTCAGTGTCTCGTACTCCAATCCAAGAGAGACGATCAAAATACGCCGATCTTTTTGCTTTTTTGAATAATTCTGCCGTGAAGCAATCAGAAACGATTTTGGCATTTTCTTCGAGGCATCCACAGCTATTTTGATTCAGCAAGCGTATGGGATCTTGAAGCGTCTAATCATTCTTGATACGATATTTGAAACTAAGCCAACAACCATACCTGACGATTGGTACGAAGAAGATGGATATTTTCTGGTTTATCGGTTAAAGATAAACTTGTAAAGAGACTGTAGCTTTGCTGGTGGCAAATACGTTGACGCCAGGTTCCTTGCATACAATCCGTAAGGAATTCTCCTATTATGAATCGGAAAGGATTGAGGGCAAGTATTTGACACTGATTTTCGATGGTCTTGGAACCATTCGTCCTACTTCGGTTGAACCAGAGAGAGCATTCTCAGTTGTTGGCAACACTGCTAACAAAATGCAATGCGAATTGGGAGATGAGTCGCTCAGTATGTAATGTCTACTTAAGTTTCGCTTTGCTCAGCTCAACAAGAATGATTTTAACATTTGAAGTTTGTCAACAAATATTGTTTTTCATCCAAAACTCCAAATCAAAAGTTTTTCCTTCACAACCTGAAATGTTCACAAAAACCGGTATTCTACCGGTATTACCGGTATTGACTTCATCAAATACCGAATACCGGTATTTAACTAAAATGGCCAATACCGACCACCCTAATTAGGATCTATGAGTAGCCAAAAGAAAGCAGAACCATTCAAGGTCCCAATCGTTAACGACCTTCTCAAAATAGAACCAAATCGAAAAGGTCTGAAAAGTAAATTACATCTTTGCAAATATGATTTACACATTAGCATCAATTAATCTGAATAGAAAAAATAACGTTAATTAGGTTACAAAATATTTACACATATACAGTTCGTCTCCGTTTACAGACAGAGAAAACGGTTCCCCATTACTTGGGGAAGATCCATAAAGTACGTCACGCAAAAATCGGCGATTTTCAACCCCCCTCACTTTTTGTATTAAACCTCTTGAATTTTTGTATCGTCACGCTGCTCGGAACACTCCTCCCCTCTTAGAGCGCACAATGCACTAAGGGGTAACTGGACCAAAATCCTGGCCAAAATTATATTTCGGCGTTTTCTGGTAGGTTTTACATTTATGATGCAAAAACATAGTAACAATCGATTTTCGAACACTTTTGCAGGTGCAAATTCACCTACGAGTGAGAAATGACCTTTCTTGATATTTTCAAAAATGAAATTATAAACTGATACAGAAGCGACAGCTCCATGACAGTTCATTTTTTCACACACTTTTGTCCTTAATTCACGTGGGAAACGTGGAAAATGAAAAATCTCGCGTAGCATTTGATAAGGGCCTATTACAGAAAGGTAAACATTAATCGATTCAAAACAAAACATTAGATTTTCAGCTCCCATTTCACAAGTTTTATTTTTAGCAGCGAAAGCTACCCAGAACGTACAATCAACACTGATTACTCACGCATAACATCAGTTGCATCGTAAAATTTGAAATTGATTAAACAAAAGTCTGGCTATTGTTTTTGCACCCTTATGGGTCGTTCATAAACTTTCTGCTAAAAACATCTTCATCTTACAATAACATAGGATTGATTATTTTTGGAGAGGAAATGTTTCTTTTTATTTCCTGTTTTGGTCCTATGTACAAGGTTGCCTCATATGGTTACTTCACTTAAGACCAAGTAGACTGCTTATTCGAATTGTTTTTTATTTAGCTTGAAGTGGCACTTGCCCGTTTTATCCCCTACCCCATATTATTTCTTTGCTTCAACTTGTCCACATAATATCAACTATTATGTATTTAAGTTATATCGAGTTTTACATATCTGTTGTCAATGCAATCGCCAAATTCAATACAATTGATATTTAGATTTTTCATAAGATTGGTTAGTGGGAAGGAGATGAAAGATAATAGAGCATTCGCTATGCTTTGTAGAGATTTAAATGAGTAGCAGATGCCCCAAACTAACATTATTATTTGAGGGTTAGGTTACAACATTGCATTAAAAAGTTTTTTTTTATCGGCTCCGTAACGCCCTACAGCATTTGAGCCTACCAAATGAACGAATGAATAACAAAAAACAGAGCATGTTACTGTTGTATTCAATCATGTCTATGTGTCAAATGCCTCGAAATCCAGAAAAAGCTATCTGCGGAATTTTTCTGCCTATATACTGTTGAAAACAATGGCCGAAAATATGAAAACAACCTATTTTGAAGTTACTCGCAAATTCGTTTGCGGACGAGTGCGGATGATCTTTAACCCGCAATGGAAAGATGAAAGCCTATATTTTCATGTGTGTACAATCTCGTAGCGGAATACGAGGGAGTACTTCTACTTTTTTAATAATGAAGTTTGTTAAAAAATGTCAAAAACTCCATATTATTTATGTTTATGAAATAATATCTTAATGTTAAATATAATTCATTTCAACTCATGGAGATCCTAGGGCAGTTCATGAATGGTGTTTTGTGTACTATAAACCTAACATTATATGTGTTGTTTAGATTAGTCAGCAGTGGTAACTGATCTTTGTCTTACGGCACGCTAAAAACCATCAAATTAACATGATTTTTGATAGGTTGTCATTAATACTAATAAGGAACAAACGTAAAAATTTCAATGACACATAATGGAGATAATATTGAAGAATATTCTAAAAATATAATACTATGCAAAAGTTTGAAAAACGAGAAAGGGTTTTTGGCCAGCCATTTGTTCTAGTTACTCCACCGTGCAATGGTCGGATTCGTCAAATTTCACGACATAAATTGATAACTCGAAAACCATCAGTGCTAGAGTTTTGACGTCTTCAGAAGAAATGATCTACAAGAAAAGATCTATTTTTGGTTTAAGTTGTCATTAGAGTGGCCCTTCGGTGAAATTTTTTTTGGAAATCTCGCTTAACTTTTCAAAAGGACCTAAGTAACATTTTTTTCATGAATTAATTTGAATAGCGCAATCAACAGAAAAACATGAAAGCTATTGATTGCAGTACTTAATTCATGAAACAAATTTTACTTAGGACCTTTTGAAAAGTTAAGCGAGAAATGAATTTTTTACCCTTTTGAATTAGGAGTTCATATATTTCTACAAAGTTGTAGAGAATTTAATTCTAAGCATTTTTCTAAGCTTAATAAATATTTATTTTATCTCATATAGGTGATGTTTTATGACAAAATTGCTAAATTTAGATAGGGTGGCCCTGAAAATAAAAGTTTTTAGCTTCCACTTTCATCAATTCAGAATATTTTCAAAAACTGTCTTAGCATCGCTTCACGGTCTTTGGATGGCGCATCTTTTGGTTACATAAGATGGTTGATTGCTTCATTTTCAAGCATATTATAAGCGTTTTTTTCATGAAAAAGTGATATTTTTTTAAACATTCTACTGCATTTAGTAGCAAATATTAGCAAATATTAGCAAAAATTTCAATCGTCATCTGAAAATATACATGCAGCCCCATCAAATCCATGGTATTTCATTTGTTCATCTTTGTCCACTTTGTTTGACGATAGTATTATTTTTGTACGAAAAATTAGGGTGAAACACATATATCATCTTTTGGATTTTCACAATATTTGGTAGAATAAAAGACAAGAACACCGTCTTCGACCAGAGGTCGTACAGACTGAAAACTTAACACCTAGACAACGGACAGGACTCATAATGCCCAGTGGGGTGGAGAATTTTTCGATCACGAAAGTTTCCTTCTTACCGAGGCAGGAATCGAGCCCACACTCCATAGTCCATGCCTCTAGAAGATTGACGGCGCTAACCGCACGGCCACATATCCCGCAAAGATTCGTTCTTTATCTAAAATATTCAAAAATATCAACTCGTGTGGAAAAGAAGTCGAAAAAATCATTTTGACATTTTAACTACTGGAACGATTTTTAATGTGTTTTCATGTAATAAATGCTTAAGAGCGCTACTTTTGTGGTGAAATACAAAATCATAAAATTCAAAAAAATATGTTAAGCTCGTTTAGTGGAATGTATTAAACCGTCTAAGACGAATTAAGTACTGTCCATTTAATTCCACCAGTTAATTTTCGTTATCTTTGCAGATACGTATTCCGACCACAACTGTGTGCACGTAAAAAAATTTAATGTTATTTATTATTAAGATTTCTAATACTTTTTTGCCAAAGCAGGCGCTTAATGATATGTATAAGAAAAAACTTATACATCGCATTAGTCACATACATTTCGAAACTTATACTTTTCATTAACTTATGAATGTTATTAGCTTTTTTATATGGGATCATTCATTAGGTGGCATAATGAAGAGTATAAGTATTTTCGAATGGTTTTTGGCCATAACATATAAGGTTATTTTTTTACGTGTGGTCGTCTTCAGTGTCTTGTGCTTGACTCGATTTTCGACGATAAGTCGAGTCAAGTACAAGATACTGAAGACGACCACACAGTTGTGGTCGAAAAACGTATCTGCAAAGATAACGAAAATTAACTGGTGGAATTAAATGGACAGTACTTAATTCGTCTTAGACCGCTATTTTATCCTTCTTTACGGCACATAAGAAACATATTTTACTTTTAAATAGTTTATTTCTGATTTATGTTTGAAACCAACAACCAACAACAAACCAACAAAACCAACAACCAACTCGATCGAAAGAAGTGATCCAGGCTACGGAACTCCCCCCTCTGGAAAAATTACGACAGATGTTTGAATTGCGGCCAGAGCAGAGTCTGGTCAACCAGGATCATCCGCCATCATTCGTATCACCCGAGCAGGAGAAATTGGCTCAATAATACTTAACTCTGTTATTGATACCATACTCTGTTATGAACTAGCCCTGTATAAGAGGTAAAATACCAAAGAAATTATACCAAAAACTAATATGCACAATACTTAAGCCATAAAAAACTCAGTTATTGAATTGAATTTCAATACCAAATGCATAACTATTTATTATTCGTTTGGTATAGAAATACCTAAGCATGGTATGCCTCAAGTATTTTGCATATAAGTTTTGGTATTTTACCTCTTAAGCAAAGCTAAATCATACCAATTTCTGTTATCGAGGTTGTCGCTCCTTCTCGGGCAGAGCTGTCGCGCCAGGACCAAGTGAGATCCGAGGAGGTGATTCCAGAAAACCAACAGCAACCGCTCATAGTCGAATCAGAGTCGCCATCTCACGAGCAAGTGATCTTCAATCTGGCAAGCGTTATTGAGGAGAACGTGGATACCGCTAGTCAGCTGGAAACTATTAGGAAACGAGGACATGGAAAGGGAAATTCTGATGTAACATCCGATGCATTAGGATCTGTGAGTAGCCGGAAGGAAGGAAAAAGTCTCAAAAGTAAATTGCATCTTTGCTAATATGAATTACACAATAAGCATAGCACCAATTAATCTGAAAAGAAAAAATTAACGGCAATCAGGTTTCAAAACATTTACACATAAACAGTTCGTCTCCGTTAACAGACAAAGAAAACTGCTCCCCATTACTTGGGGAAGATCCATAAAGTATTTGCAACCTCCACTACCCCTCCCCCATTCGTCTCACTTTTTGTATCAAACTTCTAGAATTTTTGTATGCATCGTAACGCTGCTCGGAACACTCCTCCCCCTTAGAGCGTGACGTACTTTGTGAATGGTTTGTTGAACAAATTCACCAGCATTATTCAAATTTGTTCAAAGAAGCCTTACTTCGGCAATATTGCTCTTGAACCGAACCCACTTGATAACTTGACAAAATCGCTTAGTTCACAGGAAGCAAATACGTAAGTCCAAACGATTTCGTAAGAAAAAAAAATTTCGCTTAAAACCTGTTCGAACCAGGACCAAATGGTCCAACGTAGGAATTTTACGAAAAAAAACTCTTTGACACAGTTAAAAACGATTTGGTTGCTTTATTTAATTCCTACTCCTAATTCCTATTCCACTCCATCCAAGGATTTTACTGTCGGTATAATAACATTGATTTCCAAAAAAGGTTGTTCACAAACACTTGAAAGGCCCATAAGCTTGCTTAATACGGATTATAAATTATTTACTAAGATTATTGCACGGACAACGTGAAAGATTTGCGGCGATTGATAACGCGCTCGGATTTATCTTGACCTCAAAAAGGCACTCGACAACGTTGACCAAACTATCTTTGGAAAATTTTGGACAAGTTCAAGTGTCCAGATCAACTCATCACATGCTTGAAAAATCTATATGGATCAGCCACTTCGAAGGTTCTTCATAATGGCTTTCTCACTCCAAACATTCCAATCCAATCATCAGTCCTTAAATTATTGTTGTTATTGATACACAAACCATTTCTTGGAATGCTGTTATAAATCAACTTTCAAAATATTCGGGGTAAATTGATCCCTCTCCAAGAACTTGCTTTGATAAAATTGGAAAGGTTTTATTAGGTTAGATTTATTTTTCCTTCAAAATACGCGGAATTTTCGAATTGCTGTACGTATCCATGAACTGTTTTTGTTATTGAATTTGTGCTGTGAAAAAAATGAAAGCATTTGGTCATTGTTATGAAAAGTTGTTCAAATTTTGCGTGGCAAATAAAAAAATGTTTAGGAAGGTCAAAACATACAAACCGCCCTGCAGAATGAATAAGGTTGTAAATCCAAAAAATAACTCATCACATAAAGGTCATTTGTCAGAGGATCTATACTAAAAAATACGTTAGAACAAAACTACAAAACTACTCTCGATAAAACAGGGGGTGATCAAGTCTACCCGGGGATCAAGTCTCCCCACCTTCCCCTTGGTCCTCTTTGTACTCTACGTTGAGCCGTTAATAAGGACCATAGAAGCCAGTTCAAGCGGTGTTCTCGTCTGTAGGAATTTTTCGAAGGTAGAAGGAGTTTGAAGATTTGATGGAAATCGGAACATGTTTAATAAGCATTTCAGAACTTCTTCTTCTCGATGTGTTTTAGAACAAAATATTGAATATGTAACTATTATAACATTTTTTTGTAACTATGACAAGTAAAACGAAGAAATGAATATGTTTAGGCTTTCAGGCATCTACGCAATCTATCCAAAAATTATTATTCCTAGCGATTATTTAATCAAATAGGACATGCCTTCAACATGTGGGCTTCGTGGCCGTGCGGTTAGCGACGTCAATCGTTTAGACGCACGTACTGTGGAGTGCGGGTTCGATTCCCGCCCTGGTAAAAAGAAAACTTGTCATAAAGCGAAAAGTTCTCCACTGGTCCACTGGGTGTTGTGTGAATGTTCTGTCCGTTGTCTCATGCTAGATGTTAAGACTTAACTTAGTGTTTAGTCTGTGCAACCTCTGGTCGAAGACTGTGGTTCCACAGATAAACAGACATAACACGTTGAACATTTACCCACCAAATTCATCGTCGTTCAAACACTAACGGCATCTGTTGATTTCAGTTAGTTGGGCAAATCACGAACCAGATGGTGGTAGTGAGCAAACATCAAACTCGAGCAAAAACGATGCGTGCGCCACAAGTGATCGATTGGCCAATTAATGATTATTTGAATTGACCAGTAAATCAGTGAACGATGGAAACTTGATTAGTGTTATGTCTGTTTGTCTGTGGTGGTTTTGTCTTTTTTTAACATGTGTTTCATTCCATTCCAAGAACTTGAAGGTCAATACGACTAACGAAACGCCTTTTTTGTTTTTTAAATTAAGCACACTCCTAGTGACCATGTTCCATTCCAGGCTATCCAGAAATTCCAAAAATAGGACTACATGCCTCAAGTTAAATACGCGTAACGAAAAATCTATTTGCTCCTTTCAGAAAATGCTCTTAGTGATCATTTGAACCAAATTGGATATACATGGAATGCATGTTCCATTTCACGCCATCCAAGAAAAGGACCAGTTACAAAAGAGGTAACAGCCCACTGGATACGCGTGACGACCTCGAGGCCCAAACTCCAGTGAATTTTTGAATGAACTGGAAAATACAAATCGTTGAGTGTTCATCCAATTCAATTCTATAGATCACAATCAGCATGAACGATCAAAAAAGGCTAACGGCTCTCAAGGAGTTGAAAGCCCATACCGTGTGGGACCGAAATCCGTACAGCACCGAAATCCGTTCACCTCAAGAGATATCCATAAAGTAAAGAGGGTTGAAGGTAATTAATTTAGAAATAATTTATCTTATCCTGTTTAGATACTTGACAGTAAGCTTTTAAGGACACTCCTCACGGAATCCAGTCCCAGAAGTGTGCGAGTTTTCAAGGGCACACCATTTAACAATGAAGCAATGCACAACTGTAATTTTTATTATTTCTGCTTTGCTGAGTCGCAGCATGCGTGAAATAATAAAAATGAAAGTTCTGCGTTGCTTCCGTATTAAATGGTGTGCCCTAGAAAACGTGAGTACTTCTAAGTTTGAATTCCGTGAGGAGTGCCCTTCTTAAGGGATTGAAATGGAAAGTAGGCTTTTAAATTAAAACAACAAAAATCAAAAACAAATTGCCACCCACCAAACGCGAAGTTTCTTCTGCCATTTTTTTGCGGATAGAGCATAATTGCACCAATAGTAGCTGTGTTGTAATTGTTTATTGTAAATCATTATATAAGATAAGCGGAATACAAATCGAAGGGATCGTTTCTCAAGGTGCGTATTGTACTATTTACAGTGGTAGTAGTCAATCAGTCTGCTTCAATTGAAATATTTAGTTAGAAAAGCTGTACGGATTTTGAACCTTCGATTCGAAATCTGTCCACGGTGGACGGATTTCGATTCAGGAGTTGATTTAATTCATTATGTTATCATATTGTTTGCAGTTTTTAATGTGTAAATGGTAAACACTTCAAAAGTAGTTTCTTTTGCATTCAATTTCTATTTTCTAGTGATTTTTTTTCCATATTCTAAGGTGCTTAAGTGTACAGATTTTGATGCTCCACGGTACTTCAGGGAATTCTTTGTTGAAGTGGGATGCATCAATAGTTGAAGGTATATCGATTTGTTTATATACCACCATCGGGGGTGACAATGGGTCTGGGGGGTGAGAATGGGTCATCGCTCTCACCGGCAGCAAAATCGTTCAAAAAGATCTTTTATATTTTAGTCTTCTTGCCCTCAGATACATTTAATCCATGCTACACACATTCTAAGTAGATGAAACAGTGACCCATTCTCACCCCCATTTAACCCATTGTCACCCCCGACGACGGTATATCACAAAGGTATCAACCATTTTTAGAAGCTTTTAGAGACTTCTGGTTATGCGTGTAGAACTTGAGTCATGTGCTCCAGAGAATGGCTAACTTATAGCGAAACATTTGATAAAGAGCTATCCAATTTAAATCTTTGAATAAAAAAGGGCACAAACCATTGTTCAAAGAGAAAACTGTTCTTTTGCGACGCATGTCGATTTTAAGACCCATACTTCAGGAAATTCTTGGATGACCTGGAATGGCAAAGTCATTGAATGCGTATCCAGGAGTACGGACTAAAAAGAGCATTAACCATTTAAATAACGGATCTTTTGTTACACGTGTAGATCCAAGGCCTATATTCCAGTAATTCTTGGAGTATCTGGAAAGGAACAGCCATTGAGGGTGAATTTAATTTGGTTTAATATTTCAAAATAGCATGAACTACTTTTAAAAAAATTAACAAACTTTCGATTACGTGTGTGGATTTTAAGACCTACAGGGAGTTCTTGGATGACCTGAAACGCAATGTTATTGAAGGAATATCTGATTTGATTTCATGGATCAAATGGAGCAGGAACAAGAGCAGGAACCATTTGAAAAAATATATAACCCATCTAGTATTGCGTGTTACGGTTAAATACTTGAAAAGAACAGTTATTGAATGCGTCACAAAATTAGTCAAATAGATAAAATAGGATATGAACCACGTCACGCACCATAAATGGAAGTGTCGAAGAGACAAAAGGTCAACAGAACAAAATTTAAAAATATTAAATTTTGCATACATAAGAGAGACAAAATATGCGATAACAAGTTTAGAAATATGCTTTCAAAGCAAAATCTAGCTTTTTCAACATTTCTCAGAGATTTCTCCTTCTTTATTTCATGGGCAGTTCTTTAACAAATTTACAGTGTGTGGAGTGTGCGATGGGATATGTAATCGCGTATTAGTGTATTGCACATAGAGGGCGCACGATATCCCATAGAATGTATTTTTGAAACAAACACGGTGTTAGCTTTGGGGTCTTTGAATAAGTGTCGTACAATGAACTATTTCGCCGCTTACCAACGTTTCTTATACATTCCATTCCCAACTAAACCAAATTTCATTCTCAATGTCGATCACGGAGATGGAAAAGATTGTCAGTCTCTTATGGCAATTACCGTGGGGCATCGAAATCCGTACACTTAAGCACCTCCGTATATGAAAAAGTCATTAGAAAATAGGCATAAAATGTAAATAAAACGTTTGTCATTGACCCAGGCGCATGAAGGCCTCTACTTTTGAAGTGTTCCACATTTACTCATTAAAAGCTACGAAAACATGATAAAATAATGAATAAAATCAACTACTCCTGAGTCGAAATCCGTCCACCGTGGACGGATTTGGAATCAAAGGATCAAAATCCGTACAGCTATTTCTTAACTAAATATCTAAACTGAAACAACCTGATTGATTAAACTACCACTGTAAATAGTTCGATATGCACCTTGAGAAGCGATCCCGTCGATTTGGATTCCGCTTATCTTATGTAATGATTTGCAATTAGCAATTAAAACACAGTTACTTTTGGTGCAAATATGCTTCACTCGAAAACAAGATGGCGGCACAAACTCCGCGTTTGGTGGGTGGAGATTTGTTTTTGATTTTTGTGGTTTTAATTTCAAAGCCTTCTTTCCAATTCTATTTCCTAAAAGCTTACTGTCAAGTATCTGAACAGAATTATTCCTACATTAATTACCTTCAACCTCTTTTAATTTATTGATATCTCATGAGGTGGACGGATTTCGGTGCTGTACGGATTTCGGTCCCGCACGGTAGTGTCAATTTTATTTTCCTCTCCTAATATACCGTGCGGGACCGAAATCCGTACAGCACCGAAATCCGTCCACCTCATGAGATATCAATAAATTAAAGGAGGTTAAAGGTAGTTAATGTAGAAATAATTTATCTTATCCTGTTCAGATACTTGACAGTAAGCTTTTAGGACATAGAATTGGAAAAAAGGCTTTGAAATTAAAACAACAAAAATCAAAAACAAATCTCCACCCACCAAACGCGGAGTTTGTGCCGCCATTTTGTTTTCGGGTAGAGCATAATTGCACCAAAAGTAACTGTGTTTTAATTGCTAATTGCAAATCATTACATAAGATAAGCGGAATACAAATCGAAGGGATCGCTTCTCAAGGTGCGTATCGAACTATTTACAGTGGTAGTTTAGTCAATCAGACTGTTTCAATTTAAATATTTAGTTAAGAAATAGCTGTACGGATTTTGATCCTTTGATTCGAAATCCGTCCACGGTGGACGGATTTCGAGTCAGGAGTAGTTGATTTAATTCATTATTTTATCATGTTTTTCGTAGTTTTTAATGAGTAAATATGAAACACTTCAAAAGTAGAAGCCTTCATGCGCCTGTGTCAATGACAATCGTTTTATTCACATCCGATTCCTATTTTCTAATTACTTTTTCATATACTAAGGTGCTTAAGTGTACGGATTTCGATGCCCCACGGTATAATTGATTTGAAAACATCAAAGTAAGCTTAATATGAACAACAACGGAGAGCCACCAAAATATCAACCTTAACGGATTGGAGTTACAGTTCTAGCAGACTTTCGCTTGCCTAGCAGCAGGATAATCTCCAGAATTCCCATCAGCATCCGAGTAGGATTCTCATCAGAATCCGAGAGGAATTCCCGTCAGAATCCGAGAAGAATTCTCATCTCTGAAGAATTCCTTTCAGTATCATCTAAGTATTCTGAATCGTTGAGGGGTACCCTTGGAAATCTGTGGGGGATACCCTTCATAATCCATGGAAGATTTGCTTCAGAATTTTTCGTTGATTTGCTTCGGAATTCCTCCAGATTCGTTCAAAGATTTGTTTCGTAATCGTTCGGAGATTTGCTTCGGAATTCCTTTGAGGATCTTTTTCAGAATACTTCGACGATTTGCTTCGGAGTCCCTTGAAGATTTAATTCGGAGTCTTTCGACGTTTTGCCTTGGAATCATTCAGCGATTTGCTTTAAAATTCTTTGATAATTTGCTTCGGAATCTCTCGACGTTTTGCCACGGAAGCCCTCAAGAATCAGAATCAGGAAGCTTCGGAATCATTCAACGATTCGATTCGAAAAACATTCACGGTTTGCTTCGGAATTCCTCGAAGCTTTAGTTTGAACTCCCTCGACAATTAACTTCGGAAACCCTCGACGAATTGCTTCAGAATTACTCGACGATTTGCTTCGAAATCCTTTGATGATTTGCTTCGAAATTTCTCAACGATTTGCTTCAACATTCCTGGAGGATTCTCTTCGGAATCGCTTAAGGATTCTGATCGGAATCCCTGAAGGATTAATTCGGAGTCCCTCGACAATTTGCTTCGAATCCCTCGACATATTGCTTGGAATCCTTCGACGATTTGCTTTTACATCACTGGACCATCGCCTACGAAATCCCTGGAACATTCACGCTGGAAATCCTAGAGGATGGGGGATCCTTAGAAGATTCTCATTGGAATCCTTGGAACACTCCCGTCGAAAGCTCTGGAACATTCCCTTGTGGATTTCTTTCAGAATCCCTGGAGGTTCCCTACGGTATGCTTGGAGGATTTCCGTCGGAATCCCTTGAGAAATGTTGCATTATTATTTTTTTCATTTGGTGTTCATAGATTATTTTTAAAATATGCAAAAATATCCACTGCTTACCGGTGGAAACTTAACGGCGATCCGTCACATATTGTCCTTTGAGTGTGCAGGACAAAGCCGAGCGCTACTACACTTAGACGCAATAGCCATGATACGCTATCAATTTGAGTCGTTGTAGCAATCATCGGATGGTAAACAAACACACTTCGATATTGTGGGCTACAACAGAAAACACGTGCTTGAGAAAAAAGAATATGGATGAGAGTGATTGATCAGCAAATGCCTTAGGTAGTTGGACCGTATTTATCACATTACCACTAAGATAACTTAATGAGGTGGTAAAATGTTGGAGAATTTTTTAAAAGAAGCTCAAAATAGAGAAAATAGATGCAGGGGCTATAGCCCCCCCTAGGCATCGGGGCTAGTTTCACCAATGGTATTCAATTTCAATTTGTATTACATATTTTTGTAAAAATGATTGAAGTTCTAAGATTTTGGAGTTCTAGAATTGAAATGCAATTATCATAGCTTGGTGGGCTTTCTTAAAAACGTTCGATTCATGAAAAAATCACTGCATTTATAAAAACCAAATAGTGGTCAAAACTGTTCACTTCTAATGCAACGGAGTTTTAAATTTCACTCAAACAAAAACATATTAAGGTTTTCCAACAGTTGAGAGATCTACAATCTGCACATGTGCTCCTTTGTTCAAACAGAGGCAAATACCGAATACAGTCAAATGACAATGTTCAAATTTATAGCGCTTCTTTAATTAAATTTATTGAATCCGTTCTTTCTACTTCCAAACGGTGACCCATTTTCAACTGCATCTCTTTCGCCAATCGAAAATTTATGTCTTTCACACGCTTCGAATGCACAAAATTGTGCGCTGGATTCACTCAATGTAGCGCTGGATCGCATTAAACGCGGCAATGTATCACAATTTACACTCAACGCAAATATGAGGTGGCGCACAAAAAAAATCTGTACTAAGAGTAATAAATTCACTTTGACACCTCATCGCAACTAGATCCCTGTTCCATCGTTGGGACAATCCGAGCACTTTTCCATTCGATTTTCAAAGTCCCCACCGCCGATGACAAATGATCGGCTAGTGTATCCCTTTTTTGTGCCCAGTCAGACTCGGTGTTGGCTGATTCCGAGTCCGGAATCAGAGACGACGCAAAACGGAAGCAAGACAGTTTGAAAACTAATGGAAAAATAATATGGGAGGAAAACAGAAAGATAGGATACGTACGCGGCGTGGCGTGGCGTGGGTCTGGCTGTCAACGTGCCTTGGAGCGGGAATCGTTATCGAATCGAACTGTTTAACTTTCCTTGTGTGGTGAGGTTTGAAAAACGTTGACTGGCAATCACCGCAGTCCAGTAAGAATGGCAGAGACTCACTGTTAGTGGATTGTGTTTTCCTCAAGTGGAATTGAATCCACGGGAAGAAAAATAGATTACCCAACCGAACAAAGGATGAACGAAAGCAGTCGACTGAGAAACGACGAAATTCACGTGACCGCAGATATCCTCACGACTACCCTTCTAACTACTTACATAAGAAGTTTCGATTGAGGAACACAATCACGCAACCCTGCAGCATCCGTCAGGAAATTGCATTAAAACTTAATCTTCGATCGGATCCAGTTTCGGTGCGGTCGGTTCCCGCGTGTCAATCGAATGCCACGACGTAAATAAATCACCCGGTGCAGTAAGTCACGACCACAAGACGTACCCGCTTCAAGTTTTACTTCGTATCGAATGTGCAGCACCCAATCGACCTCACTTATGTCAGGCTGCGGTTTCCATCCATCGATGCATCGTTCGGTATCCAACCAAGTCAAGGCAGCCAGCCCTGTCGGAGCATCGCGTGCTAAATAGATTGTTCTGATCTGATCCATACACGCGCGGTCCATTAAGCTCTTCCCCGAGAAGCGCTTTCTCATCACAAAGTTAAGATCGCTATCGACATCGTCGATTGAGATCCGTCCGGCTTGCCCGTCCCGATGCACCGACCGAACTTCTTACCGCAGAAATTCAAAATGCGATGAACTACACTTGCATCGTGTGCAGTTCATGTGGGTTTCTGTCGTGAGCCGGGCACACGCGAGAGAAGTATTCATTGTGTCTCGAGAGTGGCGGCGGTTAACTTAATCAAACATGCTCCATATTTACGCCACGAACGAAAAGACCAGAGACGAAGTTCACTTTAATTTACTGAGTTGGGTTTGGGTTGGCTCACACACGCAAAGATGTATCTTGTCGCAGAATATCGGAAAGAGATGTCTTGTTTGCTTTGGCAATATGAGACCCAAATCGATACGTGAAGCAAGAAAAAAAATCTACAAATCAATAAAATACGGATCAGAAGATTGCTACAGAACATCAGATAGGCACGGTTGAGAAAGCAGGTTGTATTTGCGTACCGGTCAGGGGCATCTTTTTCGAATTGGAATATTTTTTGGGCATGGATTATAATTTTCCTTGACATACAATTTAAAATCTCATGCATTAGTTGACATCTGGGCCATGATCAGGCGAGAACTGATAAAAATCATACAATTAATGCATGCTTGGTGGCCGGTAAATTTATAAACCTTTCCGTCCCGCTGAAAAAAACATATTTCTAGACCGATTCCCAGGTAGAAGCCGTGATATTGATAACAAAACATGTTATGAACTTGTTTAAAATAAGAGTAAAAATAACAAGCGAAAATAACAAAAAAAATGCATCGAAATATCATAAAAATATCAGGTTTTGCTATTATCAAGAACAAACCAAAAGCTCAAGGTATTGATAAGTTCTTGTTAATGATATTTTTATGATTTTTCTGTGTAAAATTTTGTTATTTTCGCTTGTTATTTTCACTCTTATTTCAAACAAGTTCATATCATGTTTTGTTATCAATATCACGTTTTACTGTTGTTAAGCTATTATCGTCTACCCGTCAAGTTCCATTCCAGCCTAATGGATCCTAGTTTTGGGTCAATCTCCGAAAAAGTGACCATTTACAAATCTTGGTCAAACCACACACATCTCCAATCTACAATCTTCATGATTTTACAAATCAGTAATGGGAATGATATTTTAAGGGTTCCTGAATCACTCGGATTCAATACGGCCACATCAGCCACAATCCGATGGATCTGTGGAATATCCATTTTCCAAATTGAGGCAAAGCACTTCGTGTAATACCACGAACTTCACGATTTTTCAAAGCAATGATGGAAATATTATTTTCAGAGTTTCTCGGCGACTTGTGTTTAATCCGTCTAGAGTACGCTTGATTTCAATGACCTAAATTCCATCATTATTGTTTTGTAAGATCATGAAGCTTGCGATGTCACACGAACTGTTTTGATTCAAGTTAGAAAATGGCCATTCCGTAGGCTCTTCAGATTGTCGCTGATTTGGCCGGATCGAGCCAGAGTGGCCCAGGAGCCCTGAAAATATCATCATGAAATCTTGCAGTTTGAGGTGTTACACGACGGCTTTGACTCAATTTAGAATATGGCCTTTCTGCAGGTCATTCAGATTGGATACTGTTGCAAACTTTTTCGTAGTTCGGGATTGAGCATGGCCCATTCCCCAATTTGGTCGTCTTATCAGCAAAGTTCAGGTTAGAAGGAACGTAATGCCATTGTTCTATTTTCGTCTGCGACTGAATTTCTGCATGCTATTCGAAATGCCACAAATTGTCAGTACTTCCTTTTGCAAGCTCTCAACCAGGCTAACACAGTTGTTGAGTCGGTCCACATGTACCGTTTTTGTACTGGAATGGAGTGGTTTTCTTGGACACTCTTGAGCGGCCTCACTCCGATCACTCCGGCACTTCATTCGTCGGTGTTGATCGAGGTTTCAGAGGTGTTATCTTAGCTTTAGCCGTTACTAGAGTACACCTTGGAACACCACTGTCGACAATCCGGAAATAAGCTACAGCACAGTAGGCCAACAAACTAGCATCTACGAAGACATGGAGCTCCAAGGTGTCCAGACTGCGTGGGCTGTAGTTCGGGAAGTAACACCTCGGCATTCGCACCTCCGCCAGATTTGGAATCAATTTCACCCAACGCTGCCAGGCCCCATAATCTTCTTCCGCAATAGGATCGTCCCATTGAACTCTAGATCTCCACACGTCCTGGAATAATATTTTCCCATGCACTGTGTAGGTGGCTACGATCCCCATTGGATCAAAATGGCTCATAACTATCCTCAGAACTCAGCCTTTTGGTGGGAACGACATGGCCGGTTACTAAAGGATTGAGATCATCATGAAACTGTGTGGTGAATTTGAATACATTGTTCTTGGGGTCCCAAGACATACCAAGGACACGTTCTGAAACAGTAGACTTCTACACTGAAAAGTGTTTCATTTTCTCATCGACGTCTACCCCGATCCGTCGAAGAAACTCCTCTGAGTTGGATTGCCAGTTCCCAGTTCCGCAAAAAATCCATCGAACCTCCTCTACAATACGCACTGTTTCTTCTATTGTACCACGGCTATCCAAGAAATGGTCAACGTAGGTGTTGTTGATAATCTCCGATGCTGCATCTGGACAAACCTCCCCGTACTACTTCGAATTTGTGTTCTTCACTCGTTGCGCAATGCATGAGATTGTCATTCACTTGCTTTACCAATATTTTGTGTATCATTTGACGCACATCTCCTACCGCTAGGTACTGTCTGTGGAGAATAAAGTGAGTCGGAAAAAAGCATTCGTATTTTTAGTTACTTTGGATTCACGATAAAAATAATGAAATAAACTAAACTATTTTAAAATGACAATAATAAAAAATAATGATAAAGTATTTGAAATTCAATCGTAGTAGGTATTTGAAATGCCAGCACACTTAGAAGCTAATGAGAAGAAATTTGAAATTCAATCTCAGTAGGCTGACAGGGAATGCTAGATTGTTCGAATGAAAATAAACGGTGATGATTCAGTGTTCATTTCTTGGAGCGTAAGCACGCTTTCCAATTTTCGAAGTTGAAGACAAATTTTCCGCTGATTTCAGAGCGAGGATTTGTAAGGCTACGACACTGTCTTTGACTGCATCCCTTCATAAGACCTTCAGCAGTGGAGTCAGCAGATCTGGACCTGTCAGTAGCATAGAGTGGAGATATACCTCTCCTACCCGTGCCGCTGCATCCCAAACAATGCGTACTTTCCTTGGCTTGTGTGGGTTTTGCACAATTTCCAAGGGAAGATACCAGATCCGATGTGGTTTGCAATTTTGCAGCTCTTTTTCCGTGCGCATAACCGCGCTCTCGATCTGCTTAACGACTTTTATTTGAAGTGCTGGATCCTTGGCCAGTTTCCTGTCCATGCAAACAAGGCGACGTCCTGCCATTTGATAGCTATTAGGAACTGCGAACTTGTCGTTTTCCATAACAGTCCGCATTCGAATCTTCCGGAATCGGTTCGTCTTGTAAACTATTCCAACATCTGTCTAGCATGTTTATCTTCAGGAGACTTCAAGGGCAAAATAGGTCTCACTCCGATGGATTCCACAGCAACTTAATCATTAACTAGACTGTGGAGTGTTTCATCCGCCTTGCAGTTGCACTTGTGAAACATCACGCGACCGGTATGTTGCTTTGCTTTTACTCCACCTCCGAAGATGGTCCACCCAAGTCTTGGCTTAGTTGCTATCGGTTTTTTGCTGCGTCTCTCTCGTTTGCCCAACGTTATCTTTAGCGTTGCATTATCCAGTCCTATAAGTATTCGAGGTATGTATTACATTGTAAAAGCTTCGTATGGGAAGTCCTTTCAATTGCTTGCAGAGTTCCTCGTAGTTTAAGCTTTGCTGTGGTAGGCCCAGATTAGGAGCTGTTTGCACTTCCGAAATGCTGTAACCTGGACCGCCGTTGACACTTGAAATACACTTGGCGTGTTAAAGTTTTTTTGCTGCCTGGCAAGGTTCTCGTCCGGTTGAATTCCACACATTGCATTTATAAACATCGGCCCCTCGAGAGAATCCCCCGAAAATATAGGAAACTCACGCGATACCACTTGACGTGCAGCCAACTGCTGCGCACCCAAGACGCTTTCCATGTTGGATACCGGATGGAAGCTCGAGACTTGACCCGGAAGCGTCTGTTGAAGACCATTTCCTTGATTTTGTTGGACGGCTCTAGTGGACGTTTCTTCAACCGTATTCAGCAATGGGTTTGTTGCTTTTTGAGTCATCCAAGCTGGTATTGGAACTGTTTGTCATCCTGTGGGATACGTCTGCTGATAGTCGCTGATCCGATGAGGAGCGTTGAATGGCGATTGGACTGGATGCTGGTTTAACACTGAGAACTGATGATGATTTGCTGCTTTGCTAACATTAGCATTCTGGGGCCACTGTACAAGAACAGCTGGCTGCGATGTAGCGTTTCGATTCCCTGTTGACGGTGGATGGAAGTCGGTTTGAAAGCCACCTGGTTGTTGCTGAGCTTGCTGCCACATCCCCACATCCTTTTTGCTGGTTTTTCCATATTTCTGGCATCTGCTTGGAATCGACCTTTAGAATTCCGCTGTACAGAAACTTCACTTTTTTTCGACTCCGCACTTGGTAAAGCTGACTCCTTCAGACCTGATTCAAATATTGGTGAAGGCTGTCGTTCCGTTGGATACGATTGATGTTGTTCCTGAAGATCTTGGGTGACCGTAGACTGATGCGAAACTGGATTTGTTTGAGCAGATGCATGAATTGCAGTATTACCCGAGCAAAGTCGGTTAACAAAATGAGAGCAAATTGATATTAAGCTCTGCTGTTGAGATTACATTGAAAACCAAATTTGATGTCAATTGTTATTTAATACAAATTGATATCTAAACATGCCTTCAATCTGCATTCCTCAGTACATAATGATAGCAGTTTTACATCAAATTTTTCAATCAATTATCTAAAGTGTGTTATTTTCGAAGATTAAGAGCAATCTGCAAACAAATATGCTGTTGTTGTTATGAATGCTCATAATAATAATCTAATCAGATGCTAATTTTGATATCAAATTTAGAATCTTATGATATCAAATATAGTAATAATGTTGATTTCATTGACAGCTAAATTTGTTTTCAGTATGATTCCACAGTGTAAAAATATGCTCTTATTTCTGCTGTGTTAACCTTCAATCCATACAAAACGAGATCTACTGGAGTAATCAAATAATTGACATCATGACAGCAAGTTTTGATTTCAAACTTTGCTCGGAACTTACGGCGCCAGTTTGAGATGGTTTGCTGGGGACCAGTGATCCAGCTGGCGCAACGGTCGTTTGAGGAAGAGTATTGCGTACAGTTGTCTGAGGAGCATTAACAATTTCCTGAACTACCACATAAGGGCCTGGTTCAGAAGCAGCTTGGGCTGGTAAACTAGTTTGCTGGAACGGTTTCATTCGATCGGTTTTCGTTGAAACGATGGGAGTTGATGTTGATGCGCCAGCTTGCTGAACATTCGGTGTAGTGTTGATCGCTTGATTAACCCACGTTCGAACCTCACTTCTATAACTGCTACGACTTCTGACGCTGTGCCGGCTCCTAAAGCTTAACATACTTTCCCTAAGCTCTATCCGACTGGACTTGAGCCTCCAATTGATGCTTTTCGGCCAAATAGGAACGCTCCCGTTCAGCTTGTTGCAGTAGAAGGCGATCGTCAAGCGCATTCCAGTCTTCTAGTTGCTTCAGTTGTAGGCGGGCACTAGAACAATTGGAACTTACCGATATTGCTGAACTATTTGTATCATCATCTTGGCTAGAGCAATATCCGCAGTACCAGGGTTTGTTGCAAATAGTTGGCTGCATTCCCGCTCATGTGAAGTGAAACCATGTTTTGCAAATATCGCATGCCACTATGTCCTCGGTGTGGTCCGGATAGCTGCAGACCTTGCTGTTATTTGCATGATGCGCTCCTGAACTGCTCATAACTGTCCGGAATCTTCTTGGATTTTATAATTTTTGAGAACTTTTTCGTAGTTCGGCTTTCCGCAACATTCTCTAAAATTAGTTTTCTCACTTACAACAATTCCAATATGTCCGAATCCCGGAGTTGGTATATGAAGTTAAGCAAAGTATACGTACTAATTAGATAGTAATCTAGTACTTTAGTTTAATTTAAGCTACGACTGTTGAGTTTAGGGCTATAACTCAATCTTCCAATAGTATACTACAAATTCACTAATTAACGAAATTAGTACAATTTCTAGATAATATATGGATAGAATTCACTATTTCTGTTTCCCTTCGTACGCTTCCACATTGCATATAATATTGCTGATGTCTTCCTTCACAATCGGTTAAAAACGTGTCACAGTTGGCAATCGAAGCAGCGCGTTGAAATGTTAAAGCGCCGACTTGTTGGCGACTCGATCCAAAGGGCCTATTTCGGATAATTCGCAACAGATACATAAATTATTATTTGCAGCATTTGTTTGTAAAATCATGAAGTTTGAGGTGTGAAACGTCTTGTTTTGAATCATTTTAGGAAATGGTAATTTTTCAGGTCTTCCTGATTGTGGCCGAAGTAGCCAGATTGAACACATGTGGCCTAGGAACCCCCTAAAATATATTTTTTATCACTGTGTTTTGTGAAATCCTAAAATTTGAAGTGTCACACAGCGTATTTTAACTCAAATTGATTCAGTTATTGTGGTCTATGTGGCCGGATTGAATCCGAATGGCCCAGGAATCCTAAAAATATCATTTCTATCATTGCTTTGTAAAGTGATGAAGTTTGAGGTGTCACGATCTGTTTTGACCTAAATTTATAAATGGCCGGGGACAATTGTCTCGGATCAAGATGATTCTGGATTGACCCAAATCCGAAAATTGGATTAATATGAAAATTGGAACGAATCGAAAATTGGAGTCCATCCGGGTGGAATGTAACTTGCTACGAACAAATCGGTCATAAAATTTGGTTTTGCAGCAATGTTAATTTTTGAGAGCCCTCAAAAACAGACGTCAGAGAAAGAAAGGTTAAAGTCAGGATCAAAATACAGCGCGGAACATCGTGGCAGTTGCCATCAAAGAAGGACGGCAAGGGACAGCGAAGCATGACGAGAGGAGGATTCTAAAGGAGCTTAACGAAAAATCAGTATACTACGCAATACAGTAGTGGTAAGGGATAAACAGGACTACGACGAAGAGATAACGACGAAAATCAACGGAGGATCCGCAACCAGGATTAATAAGACTCACGGAGAAAACAATAAAGGAGTGTAAGGCAGTCATCGAATAAGCTCGAGTGAAGATAGTAAACCCGGTTCTACCTAGATGCTGGGTCATTAGGCCGAATGCCGTTAGGCCGAAGGCCATCAGGCCGAATGGTCATTAGGCCGAACGGTCATTAGGCCGAATGAGAACTAGGGAGTGAGATATGAGTAGTGCGAAGTGAGGAAGAAGGAGAATGGAGAAGAAGGAAGAAGGAGGAAGGAAGAAGGATGAAGGAAGAAGGATGAAGGAAGAAGGAATAAGGATGAAGGAAGAAGGATGAAGGAAGAAGGAATAAGGAAGAAAGAAGAAGGAAGAAGGAAGAAGGAAGAAGGAAGAAGGAAGAAGGAATAAGGAAGAAGGAAGAAGGAAGAAGAAAGAAGAAGGAAGAAGGAAGATGGAAGAAGGAAAAAGGAAGAAAGAATAAGGAAGAAGGAAGATGGAAGAATGAAGAAGAAAGAAGAAAGAAGGAAGAAGGAAGAGGGATGAAGAAGGAAGAAGGAAGAGGGATGAAGGAAGAAGGAAGAAGGAAGAAGGAAGAAGAAAGAAAGAAGAAGGAAGAAGGAGGAAGGAAGAAGGAAGAAGGAAGAAGAGAGAAGGAAGAAGGAAGAAAGAAGAAGGAAGAAGGAAGGAGGAAGAAGAAAGAAGAAATAAGGAAGAAAGAAGAAGGAAGAAGGAAAAAGGATGAAGGAAGAAGGAAGAAGGAAAAAGGAAGAAGGAAGAAGGGAGAAGGAAGAAGGAAGAAGGAAGAAGGAAGAAGGAAGAAGGAAGAAGGAAGAAGGAAGAAGGAAGAAGGAAGAAGGAAGAAGGAAGAAGGAAAAAGGAAGAAGGAAGACGGAAAGAAGGAAGAAGGAAGAAAGAAGAATGAAGAAGAAAGAAGGAAGAAGGAAGAAGGAAGAAGGAAGAAGGAAGAGGGAAGAAGGAAGATGGAAGAAGGAGAAAAGGATGAAGGAAGAAGAAAGAAGGAAAAATGATGAAGGAATAAGGAAGAACAAAGAAGGAAGAAGGAAGAAGGAAAAAGGAAGAAGTAAGATGGGAGGAGGAAGAAGGAAGAAGAAAAAAAAAAGAAGGAAGAAGGAAGAAGGAAGAGGGAAGAAGGAAGAAGGAAGAAGGAAGAAGGAAGAAGGAAGATGGAAGAAGGAAGAAGGAAAAAGGGAGGAGGAAGACGGAAGACGGAAGAAGCAAGAAGAAAGAAGGAAGAAGACAGATACATAAAGGAAGATGCAAGAAGGAGGAAGGAAGAAAGGGTAAGGTGAAGAAAGAACTTCTTATTTTTTACTTTTTGCTTCTTTCTGCTAATTCGGCCTAATGGCCATTCGGCCTAATGACCGTTTGGCCTAATGACCTTCGGCCAAATGGCCTTCAGCCTCATGGCCTGAAACCTTCTACCTAGGATTAAAGGACTACCAAACATCCACAAACCCGGGAAGGAGATGCGAGAGATAGTTTCATTGGTGGGCTCCCCTATCGAAAACATAGCCAAATGGTTGATGAAGGAGTTTCAAAGTATGCCGAAACCATTCACCAGCAGGTCAGTCATCAACACCCAAAAGTTTGCCCAGAAGCTGTTGGAATCAGGACACATTGAAGAAGAGGACATAATGGTTTCATTCGACGTAGCGGCATTGTTCCCTAGCGTTCCAGAGAAAATGCACTGAATCTTCTAGAGGATTGGCTGCTAACACAAAGGACGGAAACAACAAGGCGAGGAAAGGTGAAGATGTACCTAAATCTGGCAAGGCTATGCATGACGGAGAACTACTTCACATTTCGTGGCAACTACTACAAACAGACGAAAGGAGCACCGATGGAAATCCGCTATCACCGTTTATTGTGCGAACTGTTCATGGCGATTCTGGAGACAAACCTACAAGAACAAGGAATACTACCCGAGAAGTGGTGAAGATACGTTGACAACATTTTCAGCATCATCAACCAAAAGGATCTACCCAGGATTTTGGACGCAATAAACAACGTGCATAAGGACATCAAATTTACCTTCGAGGAGGAAAAGAAGGTAAACTACCTTTCTTGGATCTACTGGTCATCAGGGAAGCAAATACAACGTTGAGCTTCGAAATCTACAGGAAGCCCACGAGCACCATGCGAGTCATCCCATATACATCGAACCATTCGTATTAACATTAACATTAAATGCCAACATTTAATCACATGATCCACAGACTGCAGACGATATCCCTGATCAAGAAGGAAAAACGAAGGAACTACAACACATTTTGGAAACAGCGAAGATCAACGGATAACAGAAGAGGACTATACGAGCGATCATCAATAAGAAGGAAAGGATCCTAAGGATCCGAAATGGACTTACAACGCCGACACCGATCGACGAGACGCTGAAAAGAGTTCCGGTTCCATATGATCAACACATAACCAACCAGCTACGCCTTTGTTCAAGGAAATTCGGCATCGATCTAGTATTTTCCAGTAGAAGCAACCAACTCCAGCCTTTATTGGGTTCAACGAAAGATAAAGTAGAAATGTTGAATTAGCTAGGCGATTATAAAATAAGTTGTTCTCAATTTGAAAAAAAATCTATGGGATCATTAGATGTAAGGTTCAAGGAATATATGGCGGAAGTAAGTAAGGCGAAAAGAGAAAACAATAAGGGATTGCATTACGAATTTAGATCTAAGGTTGCAGAGCATATGTATAAGGAAAATCATCTAATTACGGCATCAAATACTAGAATCTTAAGAAGTGTCTCTTCCCCTTGGAAACTTTATGTTGCTGATAGTTTGGAAATCTATTTAAGATTAGATAAGGTACCTCGCGTAGTATAAATAGTGTAAGCTACGATTGTTTTCTTCAAGTCGAGTCAAGACACTGAAGACGGCCTCACAGTTGTGGTCGAAATATGTTTCTGTAAAGATAACAACACGTAAATTGAATGGAACGTACTTCTCTGGAAATTGTTATAAGCTAGATTTTGCTTTAAAGCATGTTCCCAAACTTGTTTTCATATATTTGGTATCTTTCATGCGTACAGAACTATAGATTTTTTAATTTTGTGCACTCGATCTTTTCTTCCTTCAACCTTTTGTCCTTTTTACCTTCTGTCCTTCTGACTTTTTTCAAAGTTTTTAAAAGGAAGGAGTATTTTTTGAGAAAAAAAAACTGAAACAATAGTTTTCCCCTATCATAAGACGAGTTTATACAATCCCATTGAATTCCACCACTTAATTGTATCTTGACAGATACGTATTTCGACCTCAACAGTAAGGCCGTCTTCAGTGTCTCGTACTTGACTCGACTTGTCGAAATACGTATCTGTCAAGATACAATTAAGTGGTGGAATTCAATGGGATTGTATAAACTCGTCTTATGATAGGTGAAAACATTCCACTAAAAAGCTCAAAATAATTTTCTTATCACAATAGTTTTATTTTTAAAGCTGAAATGAGTGTGAAAAGTATAAAAAAATGATTGGAAATCAATAGTTACTAGCTTGAAAACTCGGTTAGGATCTCGGAATTCCAAAGGACCTCCTAGAATTTTAAAAGAGTTTGCTGAAAGATACTCCGAAGATTTTCATACTCTGATGCTCTGATAGATTTTCAAAGTCAATTCAGATGGATTTTCCAAAAACATCCATGAAAGAATATCCCGAGAAATACCTGTTGCAGTTTCCGATGAATTCTTTACGGATTAGCTCTAAAATTAAAAAAAAATGGCGGAAAATCAATTTATTTTCCAGAACAATGGTGGCATACTTGGCATACTCTATTTCAGGAAAAATATACAATTAGACAAATGTTCATGACAATTGATATAATTATTTTAGAAAAAACTAATTAAATCAAAAATATTTTAAAAGTGTACGTACAAAATAAATAACTGAATAAATAAATAATTAGTGAAATTCGCCTCTAATGACAGTCAAATGACATGTAAATGACATTTCACAACACTGGTTGTTATAACATGGTATTGAAAGTGAGAAAATATTGTAGGTCAGCAGCGTGACTTATTTTGAATAGCAGCACCGCAATGCAACAATTAATCGGCTGGTTACAACAGTGTGACGTGTGCCTCTAAATGAGATATTGGGAAATTCCTAGAATTAAACAATGTTCAAGCCTTTTTAGAATCTTAGTCAGGATTAGAAATCAGAACCTTAATGGAAATGAATGATCAGGTTTGTTTCCACAAAGCAACTCAGCAGCAGACACTTCACACCCTCATCCTACAATGTTTCTTTGTCGTCCTGGCTGACATACATTTTCTACGTTTGCAAGCCACATTTCTCCACAGAGCTGCTAGTCAGTTCGTTCACGGGGAGAGATGAGGTACTCCACCACCGTCTAGTGTGGTTAGCCGACAAGTAGCTGGTTGGTCTGTCTGCAGAATGCCAGCATTAATTATTAAAATCCTTCTTCCGTCCTGGATCTAGCCATTAGCGCACAAACTGTACCGGTACTACGTCGCCCAGTGGCGTGTTCAGGAATGCCCTGATTTCCTCAGACAACCTTAGACTTTTTCGGAGGCACGAATAACTGTAGAAGTAAAACTAGTTGCTTTGTACCCTTTTGACAAACTACACCGATGACTACACTTTACACATTTCACACCACAAGTACCCTCATTTCCATTGTAAAAGTATGGTATGCTAAAGTATGCTGCAGGTGGGTCACGTGATGTTCTCACCTATCCCGATGGCAGCGATGAAGACGGACATCCATCCATCGGGAAGGATGATGACGGTAATGATGGCTGGTGCCATTTCACTCACTGAACTAGAACTGGCGATAAACAAACCCAACTGAGACGAGGAGCGGAAAAAAAACTCTATTTAGAAAGGATTTTACGGGACCGGCTACACCTTTAGCGTACGGGTACGGTACGGTCGTCGCGTCGTCGTCGTTGTCGGTTTGCAGGTTGGTCGGTCTGTGTGGTTTGTTTGCCAACCTGTTGTGGTTTTATCCTCGTGACCTGGGATCAACCGGCCGGCTTTTATGGGCCGGGGGATGATATGGATTCAGCACTTTAGTGGATTTTTTCCCCAGCGTTGTCGGTTTATTGACCCTTTCATCACTGCATAAGCCTCGTAAGCCTATATTGCTTAGGGAGCTTCGTGTGCAGGGACTATTGTACGGATAAAAGAACCAAACTAGGTGAAAAGTTCTCCCGTATCTGTAATAAAACATGCCAACACAGGCGTTGCTGGTTCTTTTTTTTTTGATGAACATGTCCCACGCGGATTAGATCCATCACATGGTAATCGATTTTATTCAAACAAGGTATACTGTCGTTAAAAAGTTTGGCTGGTAGAACTCATTATTTTATTTCATATTAGAGATTCCTCCTGATCGGTTATTAAGGATTCTCATCTGTCTTTCAAATTCCTCTCTTTTGAATGTAACGCTTTGGGAGTTGGTTGCTTTCCTTTTTCTTAATTATTCCAAGTCTTTTTTTTATTTATTTCAAGCCATTTCATTTAAAAACGTTACATTAATACTAAAATACTAAAATCTAAATCAAATTCTCAAGTTCCAGACAGACTAAAATTGAACAACCCTAAATGAATGCAGATGTCCACTCCGCTTCTCATGCTCTCTCACTATCCAAGAATACGATCTCACATTCCAAGATATCTCTCTTCTCACCGTGCATTCGATTCACTCCAACTCTTGCGCGTCTCCATAAAATCCACACTCAATGCTGGCGCCGAGCCGCGCCGCGATGGAGACCAACTCAGCTAAGAACGCCGGCGCGGTTCATTCGCGCCGCACGTCTTGCTTCTCTTCGCGTTTTCGCGACCACCCCCCGCCAGATTGGAGCCAGCCATTTACTATCCACCGAAGAAAAACGGTTTTCAGTAGTGGTAAAACTACCGCCGAAAACGAACCGCCGTGTGGATCGATCGTCAAGTCACCGCGCTTGAACCGTGCGCGCGTGCGTTTTGTTATTCCGGAAGAAACAAAACAGGTTAATTTGCGTTTCTTATCGCCCCGCTGCTGCTGCTGCTCTCTCCAGTATGTTTGTGAATGCAGGCCAATACTGGGCAATTAGAACAAATAACACACTGACGTCGGTGGAAGCTGTTTGATTGATCATGTGGTCGATTTTAAAAAGTTCCAGTCAAGAAGTTTGCAAAATCAGTGAAATTAATTGGATCCGACGCGATTCGATTGCAAACAATATGTGGAAAATGAAGCGTGAATGATTGGAGATGACTGATAGAAGCCGATGAAAAATTGCTGGAAAATGATTAAGGAGAATCACGTTTATTTCTGTTGGTGGCAGGGTACTGAGCGAAGCGATTACAGCGAAGTGCAGTGGGATTATGTGATGGAAGAAAAAATCGCTGAAGGGCAAAGTGCATTTGGGACGTATGCGTATTAAGCAACGGTTCCAGCTTTACGATCCAATCGATTACCGACCGGCTTTAATGTGCTGATGAGGATGGTGACGATGACGGCATAGTTCGATCCGAAGCAGTGGTTTCGCTACACGTGAAGAAATAATTCAATTAAATCTCCTCTCCTAAACGGGGTACGAATGAGTAGCAACCGGCAAAAAAAAATCTTTAAACCCAGTCTCGCCAGAACCGCAGCTTTGGTGGGAGGCATATTGGAATAATGGTGGTCGGGGCGCCGGTTTTTAATTGGGAGAAACGACATCCAGAGTGATTGTCGTCGTCGATTCGTTGGCGTTGTACGCTAAGGGAGATTAAAGTCGTGGGAGCCGGATAAGGCCCGATGCCCACGTAGCGTCTTTTCAACGCTGCGTGTACACGGCGTTAAAAGGACGCATGTGTGCATCGGGAAAAAGCGGTAACGCAGCGTCGCCGCACCGATGCACACCTGCGTTTTTTCAACGCCACGTGCACGCAGCGTTGAAAAAACGCTACGTGGACATCGGCCCTAAATTGGGGCCTTTCGTTTGCCTCGGATGTGACTAGTTTTGGAAAGATTTGTAGGAGTTCAAAGTCGGTGGCCCGAAAATTGGAGAAGTTTGCAAAAAGAAGAGTTGCTGGAGGACGGTACGGTTATGGTTTTCATTGCAAATTTGTCAATCTGGAATCATGTAATTACTGTCGTAGCTAAATATAAATAATCATATTATGGTTTTCAAGTTTATGTAAGAAGCATGGTTTCCGTATCTTATTTCTTCACTTTAAACATTCAATAAGCAAACATCATAAAAGCATGATAATTGTAAACCACTGCAACAATTTCAGCATTTTACAGTTAAATTGAAAAAAGAATAAACTTAGTATCGTTTTGACTCATATTCCGAAAACTCGCTTTGATCGTGTGGTCATTTTGGTTTTGATCGTGAAATTTTCTCCATGGGAGCTTGAATTCGTTCCTAATCTTGTTTCTCAGTATGGACCTCCGATGAAAATTGCATTTTTAGGGCGCTAATACGCCAGTGTTCGGAATTTGAGTTATAAATCAAAACTTATAATTATTTTCTAATCTTGGAAAGAAGCCTTACTTAATCCAAAGAGGTCGATCTTCTGTGTCTAACATTGTGAGCGTCGATTCCTAATTTATTTCAGCAAAAGTTTTGCTAAACTTTCAAGCACAGTCTGTCTTTGTTCCAGTGAACAAATGATAAAAATGCTGTAATTTTATTTATTTTACGAAGCCAAAGAGAAACGTTATGTACACAAAAATCCACCTAGCGTTGGTAGTGCCTTTCTCGCATTTAGTTAAGACACCTACCTTATATGGGGTTTATATGGTCCGATGTACCATTTTCTTCATAACTTTCAAACGCAATGACCGATCGTTATAAAATTCATTTCTGTACGGAAAGTTGTCTAATGTTTTTTATAGCTTTTGTATACATACACACACACACACACACACACACACACACACACACACACACACACACACACACACACACACACACACACACACACACACACACACACACACACACACACACACACACACACACACACACACACACACACACACACACACACACACACACACACACACATACACACGGACAGACAGACATGTGCTCAGCTCGTCGAGCTGAGTCGATTGGTATATAATACTATGGGTCTCAGAGGCTTCTATAAAAAGTTCGTTTTCGGAGTGAAATGATAGCCTTTCGGTACAAATTAGTTGTACGAAAAAGGCAAAAAGTCAGCGAAATTTAACTGGTTTTCGAAACCGAAATTTGATGAGTCCGTCTACGTACTGTGTTTTGTTCAATAACGTAAAAACCCTTGTCATAAGACGAGTTTGTACTATCCCATTTAATTCCACCACTCGATTGTATGTATCTTGACAGCTACGTATTTCGATTTCAACGACCTTACTGTTAAGAACATCTCACTGAATTCACGTTTCACGCTCGCGTTTTCAAGGGCACACTATTCGATACGGAAGCGGCGCACAACTGTCATTTTTGTTGATTTAGCTTTGCTGCGTCGCAGCATGCGTTAAATAATAAAAATGACAGTTGTGCTTTGCTTACGTATCAAGTAGTGTGCCCCCGAAAACGCGAGCACTTTGAAACTTGGATTCCGTAAGGAGTGACCTTAAAATCGAAATACGTATCTGTCAAGGTACAATCAAGTGGTGGAATTAAATGGGACAGTACAAACTCGTCTTATGACAAGTGAAGACTGAAGACATTCCACTAAAAAGCTCAAAATAATTTTCTTAACATTTTTTTTTTGTTTAGAAAACTAACGAAGAGATGAGGTTTTTAATAAGGTACACCGGGGCAAGTTGAAACGGTTTTTTCAAAGTTGAACTTTGAAGAGCTGTAAAAAAATCACCCTTTGATAAATTTTGAATCCGTTTGTGGTGTTTGCTAGTTCGGGCCAAAGATTATGCATAAAAAATAAGCAAACTTACCAAACTTTTTTTTAAATCTTTTGTTTACTGAAATCATTTTTTATATACATTGTTTCAACTTGCCCCACATATCGGGGCAAGTTGAAACACTGCGCTATATACAGACATAACCTTATTTTGCCGTTTTAAAAACAAAATATATGTACTCAGCGAGACTCAAGATGCACCAGGTTATAAAGGTGATTATACTGGCAGGATTCGCATAAGAGTCCCATGTGATTATTTTGATTTTCTTTCAAAAATTAGTTCAAAATTGTCTCTTGTTTAAGGGAAACTGATAGAATAGTAAGCTTTGTTCTAGAAATTTGAAAATCAAACCCCACTTGTGTTTTCTCATCTCAATATTTACTCTAAGAAAAGTCACATTCCAAATTTTGATACTCTTTTAAACTAAAAAAAAATAAATATGATCAATTTTCCATTGAGTTCTCCAAATGAATAGAAGTGTGCGTGATTCGTTGTATTCCTCTCGAAGTGTTTGTAAGGTTTTGCTGCAACTAGATTATCACCCACTTTTATTTTATACATCGTACACAGTGACATTAGTGTTGGTGATTCTTACTTTGGAGAACTCAATAGCATAATGTGGGTGAGGGGGGGGGGGTTTGTCGTTCTCTTACGCACCATATAAATAAAAAATCATTTATAATAAGTGTACGACCCCTATACACAGATAAAGAACACAGTAATATCTTGATTTCATCACCCCTTGTGAATTTTGGGTGATAAAATAGGACTCAATTTCCGGTTTTATAATTTATTTCACAAGTTTGTGCCTTGGAAAGGCAAAACGAGTGCTCAGTACTCGTTATTTCTTGTTGAAAATGCTTACAGAATCTTTTACATGTACTCAGAAGTCATTCATCATAAACTACAGGCGGTAAAATTTATTTCATGAAAGTCGTTGTTGTTTGTGGTATTATTTCCGGAAATAAAAAGAACGACTAAAATTTTCAATTTTTTTTTTTGGGTTACAGAATCGGGCTGAAAACGTGATAAAATCGGGGTAGACTAAATCAGTGAGTAAAAAAACGGGTCAACACTGTATAATGTCAAATTCTGTTTTTAAATCATTAATTTTTTTGTGTTTCTCAATGAAAAAAAAGTTTTAAAAAAATCAACGGCAAATTACTCAAATCAAAGAAAACTGACATAGGACTCTTATGCGAATAAGGTCAGTATTCAAAAAAGTCACAAACGTAATTTTCAGGGACCAATCTCCACTACGAGGAGAAGTAGAATAGAATCTCAAAACTTTAATCATGACCCCTTTTCATCCTATTTTTTAGTAAAGATTGTGGGCGGAGGATGGGCAGAAATTTATTAAATTTATTTTCAGAAATTTGGACCTTTTTATAAATTTATGTTCTCCGAATGTATTTATGAACCATGTTGGATTCTGGGAAAAAATATTACTTTTAATTGCGAGGGTGTGGTTTTGAATCGTTGTTTCAACTTGCCTTGCACCACGCATTTCTATTTGCCCCGATGGGTTAAAAATGCAGAGCAATTTCAAACGACCATATTTTGAAAATTAAAACGGGTTTCCATCGATTTTTTATAATCATTATGCTTATTCAACATTGAATGATTGCCTACCATGCAAATTTGATGAAAAAGCTCAAACAAACATCATTTTAAGACCTGTTTCATTGGCACGTCAAATAGTTGGTTTGGATTTTGCAAAGGGCGAAAAATAAACAATGGCAGGGATTGCTTCTAGTAGCTGCAATCTACTGGGAATGGCAGTCAGAAGGTGCGCTTAGGGGAGTAGTTTGTTGAAAAAATAATCAGGACATTCGGTCATTTTAAATCTAAATTACAGCTTCCGTTTCAACTTACCCCGCATTTCAACTTGCCCCGGTGTACCTTAGTGAATTTTAGATTTCATTGAAGGCTGCTAAAAACGCATTAAGTCCGAAGGAAAATGTTCTCATAGGTTGATATTAGGATGCACAAGTCTTTAGCAAGAATGATTAATTAGACTAGTCAACAACGTTTCACTCCCTTCAACCATTTTAAGTGCACTTAAAAGATTTTTCTTCGCTGAATTCATTCATGCATTCAGATTTTTTGTAACACATCCAGTTTTTGAGAAAAATGGGGTTTTAATTCACAAAACTACGTGTTCCCATGGAAATTTGGTTTCTCTGTTCTGTAAAGCTGGTTTTCGGCTTCTAACTTTGAGAATTAGGTTTTAATTATATAGAAGAAATCGTACATGATCCAAATAAGTTGTTGAATTTTATTTGACACATTCATTTGTTGTGAAAAACGAAATTAATTTCACAGAAATTTGGTTTATTTTTAATGCAAAGCTCAATGTAGGTTTTTCACTATGAGAATAGGGAGAAAAGGGTGTGAAATGTTTCCAAAGCAGATTCGATGGATACGGGGAATTGACTGATATCCCATCGTTATTAGCTGGTTATGGAACAACTTCTCGCAAGGGCAGCTGTTGTATAATTGGTAATACGCAATATTTCATAAAAACACCCTAAAATGGCAAACTTAACTATGTGTATCAAAATTAAACATCTTCTCCAAAAAATGAGAATAACATTTGAATTTTATAGAATAGACCTTGCAGAATGCATATGGCTATTGGATTCTATTTAGCAAGTACATTTATTGTGAAAATAGAAATAAATCCATAAAAGTACGTTTTGTCATAGATTTTTTTTTCTCTGCTCTGCAAAGCTGAATTTCTGCTCCTCACTTCGAGAATAAAATTTGAATTTCATAGAATGTGCCTTTTGGAATGCAAATTGGTTGTTGGATTTTATTTGGCACATTCATTTGTTGTGAAAAAACGGAATTTAATTCACAAAAGTACGTATTTTCATAGAAATTTGGTTTCTATGCTTTGAAAAGCTGAATTTCGGCTTTTCACTTAAAGAATGAAGTTTGAATATCGTAGAATAGGCCTTGCAGAATGCATATGGTTTGTTGGATTTTTCTTAGCACGTACGTTTGATGTGAAAATCGGAATTCAATTAACAAAAGTACGTATTTTCATACAAATTTTGTTTTCTCAAAGTGATAAGAAAAAATTTGATTTTGCAGAGCAGGGAAACCAAATTGCTATTAAAATGCATGTTTTTGTGAATTAAATTCCGTTTTCACAACAAATGTACGTGCCAAACAAAATACAACAGACCATATGCGTTGCGAAAGGCCTATTCTACAAAATCCAAACTTTATTCTCGAAGCGAGGAGCCGAAATTTAGTTTTACAGAGGAGAGAAATCAAATTTCTATGAAAACACGTACTTTTGTGAATTAAGTTCCGTTTTTTACAACAAATGTACTTGCCAAATAAAATTCTACAACGTATATGTTTCTTATTCTCAAAGCGAGAAGCCGAAATTCAGCTTCGCATAGGAGAGAGTCCGAATTTCGATGAAAAATACGCACTTTTGGGAATTAAAATCCGCTAAACTCAAAAACTGGACGTGTTACAAAAACCTGAATATGTATCTGTATACATTGAAAATGGTTGAAGGGAGCGAAAAAAAGTTCAATTTTGTTGGATAGTGTTATTATCGAACGGTCGTGATGCTTATCCTCTAGTCGGATACGGGGAATTGACTGATATCCCATCGTTATTAGCTGGTTATGGAACAACTTCTCGCAAGGGCAGCTATGGCAAAATTGGTAATACGTCCGTGTACGTAATGGAATAGTGTCGGTTCAAGTCCCACCGGCAGCCGAATCTTTTTTTGCAATATTTTATAAAAACACCTTAAAAAATAAGAATAACATTTGAAATTTATAGAATAGACCTTGCAGAATGCATATGGCTATTGGATTCTATTTAGCAAGTACATTTATTGTGGAAAATAGAAATAAATCTATGAAAGCACGTATTGTCATAGAATTTTTTTCTGTTCTGCAAAGCTGAATATCTGCTCCTCACTTCGAGAATAAAATTTGAATTTCATAGAATGTGCCTTTTCGAATGCAAATTGGTTGTTGGATATTATTTGGCACATTCATTTGTTGTGAAAAACGGAATTTAATTCACAAAAGTACGTATTTTCATAGAAATTTGGTTTCTATGCTATGCAAAGCTGAATTTTGGCTTCACGCTTAAAGAATGAAGTTTGAATATCGTAGAATAGGCCTTGCAGAATGCATATGGTTTGTTGGATTTTCTTTAGCACGTACATTTGTTGTGAAAAACGGAATTCAATTAACAAAAGCACGTATTTTCATAGAAATTTTGCTTATCTCAAAGTGATAAGCCAAAATTTGATTTTGCAGAGCAGAGAAACCCAATTGCTATGAAAATGCGTGTTTTTGTGAATTAAATTCCGTTTTCACAACAAATGTACGTGCCAAACAATATCCAACAAACCATATGCGTTGCGCAAGGCCTATTCTACAAAATTCAAACTTTATTCTCAAAGTGAGGAGCCGAAATTTAGTTTTGCATAGGAGAGAAATCAATGTTTATGAAAACACGTACTTTTGTGAATTAAGCTCCGTTTTTTACAACAAATGTACTTGCCAAATAAAATGCTTCAACGTATATGTTTTTTAAGGCCCAATCTATGAAATGCAAACTTTATTCTCAAAGCGAGAAGCCGAAATTCAACTTTGCAGAGGAGAGAATCACAATTTCGATGAAAATACGCACTTTTGTGAATTAAAATCCGTTTAAATCAAAAACTGGACGTGTTACAGAAAATCTGAATATGTATTTGAATTTAGCGTAAAAAATCTGTTGAGTAAATATTGGAAATGGTTGAAGGGAGCGAAAAAAAAAGTTCAATTTTGTTGGATAGTGTTATTATCGAACGGGCTTTTTGGATAAAAAGGGAAAAGTAATCGATAGTAGACTCCCTTCTGTCGTGATGCTTATCCGCTAGTCAGATGGTAAGCTAAATAACCAACCAACAAAAATACGGAACGCTTGCTATTACAACAATAATTACCAACAGACTTGAAATGTTGCCAATCGTGTCCAAATCCCACCTAATCCAGGTTCAATCTAATACAAATCCAATCTAAACCAAATAAAATTCAAATCCAAGATAAATCCAATCCAAATTTTGGCAAAATGTGATTCCAAATATAATCCTAATACAATCCACATCCAATCTAAATCCAATCTGGAACCAATCCAAATTTATCTATGTGGAGTTCTAAACTAATCCCAAAACAATATGATTACAATTCGTAATCAATTTATTTTCAACCCGAATCCATTCCCGATCAAATTTAAGTACAATTAAAATCTAGACTTCTTGAGTCTGCTACCTTCTGTTTGGGAGTTCTTTTTATCTTCTTAATTCTTTATCTAGTAGGGTTCTAAATGTTCCTTTTCCACTTAAACATCTAATGATCTAGAATGAAGAATTGAAGGAACATTTGGATACCTATTTAAAGAATAAAAAATCATAGATGAATATGATTATATTTGGAATTACATTTGGCCAGGATTTTGAATTGGATTCGACTTGGATTTGAATTTGATTTGGTTTAGATTGGATGTGGACTAGATTGGAAAGTCTGTTGATAATTGTGGTTGCGATAGCACGCACTCAATATTTTTGTTGGTTGGAATTTAGCTTACCAACCGAATAGTGGATTAGCGTCACGACACATATAAGCTGTATTTTACACTTGCTGCTATTAGTCGAGGGCAATTACACTGGGGTCTCAATAAACTGTGGCTCATTCAGAGTGGTTAAAGCAGATCTAAGATCAATTTAATCACGACACTGTCCAAGCCGCACAGGACAAACAACGGGGTAATCCGATAACGAATATAGGTTAGGCATTTATCGGCAGCAGTCATTCGAACGGGCTCGAGTTAGCCTGCTCAGCATACCAGGAGCTGGTAAACACCATCTCCCCAGTCTTTAACCAAAACTTACGTATTGCCTCCGGGATCCTCCAATCTGGCTGCCTGCACTGAAGCAGAGTTCCTTAGATTTCGGCTCCATGTACTGACGGCTATTTGCCGAAAAGCAGCCGCTTACTCTATGGTCAAATCCCGGGCAAAACACCGAATATCTAGGTAGGTCGGTAGTGGAATTATTAGGCGAAGAAGCCCCAAAACGCCTTTCTGGTATTCCCTCGTATTTACCGTTTGGGATAGCCGTTATGAAACTAGACCTAAAATTATGTAGGTTAGGCGAAACAGGCCACATTTTTACAGTGGGACTAACCTACAATGTACTACGCGTCTCCACTTGCTGTCCATACCATAATGCTGATCCGCTGACGCACGGTGTGTTGTTCTCTAAGAGCTGACAGCTGAAATATCATCACGAAATATAAAAAAAAAAATTGAAATGTGAATATGATCAATATGATAAGAGTTTCTACAATTTCAAGACGTCAATATCACTGGTTTGAAATTATTCAGATTCTTGCTTTCCCCGACAATTTCCTCGGAGACTTAATTCGCAATCAATCGGCTGACCGATTTACAAAGGTCTTTTTTTTTTCTTAAGATCCAATACATACATTTAAGAGGTGGTAAGGAATTTGTGTGAATTTGGATACATTTTCTCATTCAACTTCCAGGGCCGAAAACCTCATTAATAAAAATATTCTTATATATAAAAATGAAATGGTCTGTGTTCGTATCCGCCTAACTCGAAAACGACTGGATGGATTTTTTCATTTCTTCAGCAGAAACATTCGTTATAGTTTCCGACGGGTTTATATGATATTTCCTAATGCGAAAATTACGAGTAAAGTTGAGCAAATCGTGAAAAACTAAAATTGTGATTCCTATGCGAACTTTGCATGGGCAGTTCGGAACGCACATTCTCGCCTACTATGCAGGACAACGTCTGCCTGGTCGACTAGTTAATAATTAATTCTCATTCAGACATTGAATAATATCAAATTTTGATTGAATAGCAAAATCAGATATGGACATGATTGATATAAAAGATAAAAGATCAGATGACAATATGAATATTTGCAATAAAATATCATGAGGAGATTGAGTTATGCTATTTGTAAGAAGAGATTAATATCATGTGCCATTAGTTTATTCTTAGCCATAGTAGGGTATGTTCCATTATTATTAAAATGCTCCTATATCAATAAAATTCGCAAAATAGGCAATTTGGGTTTAGATACTGCTTGAAATTTATTTAAAAACTAGTCGACCCGGCAGACGTTGTCCTGCATAGTAGGCGAAAATGCGCGTTGTGATCTGCCCATGCGAAATTTTAATACAAATCCTTATTTCAGTTTTTTTTACGATTTACTCATATTTTTTCGTGATTTCTACTAAAGAAATATCATATAAACCCGTCGGAAACTATAACGGACGTTTCTGCTGAAGGAATAAAGATGATCCATCCAGCCGTTTTCGAGTTATGCGGATACGAACACAGATCATTTAATTTTTATTATATAGATTTAAAATGTGTACTATTGAAATCCTTTACTTGTATCACGCTTCTAAAAACCGATATATCGGCACCAGGAGGTGCGCCTGTAAAAAAATCTCCAAGATTGCAGGGAGCCCCCACTACAACTCTGCGCGTTAGTTTTGCATCTTGGGATAGGTTGGGATAGGTTGGCATCGTGGGTGTGACTAAAAAAGGGTTTACCGTCTCTGACAGCTTGCAGCGTCTTTTCCGCTTAGGGACATTCCGATACTTGCGATATATCGGTATATCGATATTTTTATTTCGATATCCGATATTTTTGTATCGATATTTTGCTTTCAATATATCGGTCATATCGATATTTTTGCTTTCGATATCGATATATTGAATCAGAACAAAGTAACACAAAAATAAAAATGCCGTTGTATTCTGTGAAAAAAATACTTCAAAGTGGATTTGAAATGCCGTATTTTTAATGGATTGGAGGATTTTTCTCGGTAGCGCCGACGGTGTGAGGTGGGCGCTGCCACCACAAATAGTTTTGGCAACTCGACTTTGTACGACGCGCCATTGTGCAACATCGGTCATGCCGCTGGTCCTTGAATTGTTATGCGAATTCAATCATATATTTGACGTATTCATATGATAAATTAAATAAATCAACTTTAGATATTAGGAAGAGATGTGTGGTAATGAGAATTTAGAAGAAATGGAAAACATATGAAAATTACTTTCAAAATAATGTCTCGTAGGCAGTGGCGTAGCCACGGGGGTGGTTTTGGACATAACCCCCCCACCCCCAGAGACAAAATTTTTAGAAGAAATTTTTTTCTTCGAATAAAAAAAGGTTCAGAAAAAAATATATCGATATTTTGAAGTATCGGAACGTCCCTATTTCCGCTCGCCGCCACTTCCTCATCCGGGTAAGCCATTCCAAACCTTACGCCTTCATCGATTCCGTGTCCCTAGCTAATGTCAAAAACTGGATAAAAAGACGTTACGCTTGATTGGGAATGCAACTGGGCAAGGTTGACCACTGCGAATCTTTGAAAAGTGAAAAGGATTAGCGGTCCCTTCCAGCCTTCATGCGAAGCTGGATCGCTTTCGCCTCACATGGGTGCACATGAGTACGAAAAGTATTCTATTCTCAAAAAAGTGTTTCCTAGAAAAGCGAATTTCCAGATAGAATTTCTGCCGTCTGAGGTATTGAGGTGTACTAAGATTTTTATAAAGACAGGATCATCGTCTTCGACCATAAGACGCACAGACTAAATACTGAATTGGGCCCTCGTGGACTAATGAAAACACTTGCCACCAATACACCGGAGAGCAGCGTCGCTTATTCAATGTCCTAACCTTGCGATCAAACCACTAAAAAAATCAGGGTCCTGCACACAGCGTTCGTTCGCAGACTTAGAGACTTCAGCTCGAAGTCCGTAATAATATTACAGCTGCAATACGCCTTTTGACCTCTTGGATAACATCATTATCGCACGTCACTAGGTTTCCGAGGTACACAAATTCCTATACAACTACAACAAAAATATTTCATCATCCAGCACCATTAATGGACCCACGTCCAATGCCAGCGACCATGTACTTCGTTTTGCTGGTATTGATCATGATTCATTGTCTTCCTCTTAGAAGGCACAAATAAGATTTCGACATCATTTATAATCCATCTAGGATTATAAATGATGTCGAAATCTTATTCGCAATTCTTATGCTTGACTTCAATCTGTCCAGCGTTATTCGAACAGCCGTACCAGTTTGGCCGGTAAACGATGTTATAACATGATTTGCCACAATTCGTTTCGTTTCACTGAATCGTACGCTGCTTTTAAATCAATAGTGGTTTAAAACTATTGAACAGAATACGGAACATAATTTTCTACGCTGCACTATGCTATGTGCCCTTTCTTAAAGGGCAACTCCTCTTATTCCCAAATTTTTCAAAATATATTTTGCAATATTTGTTAAGCTGTTCATTACTATGCTTGAAGAGCTAAGCTGTTTCCCGTATCCTTATTGTTTTTCAGCTCTTCAATGGCTTTTCTAACCTCATTTAGTGTAGGCAGCTCCACAGTTTGTCCATCATCGCTAATGCTTATTTATTCACTGTTGCACCGTCACCGTTCTTGGCCATTGCACTTGACGGGCAAGGGCGCTATCTTCCTCCGCATGACAGTGTCAGTCACATAAAACTTCCACATGTTCCAAAATTCCTCAATATTTTTTAAATTTCCTCCAGAAATTTTTCGAAATCGGCTTGACACATTCTTCTGAATTCGCTACGTTTTTTTTTGGAATTTTGTTGGAAAATTCTTCGAATTTTGTCAAAACTTCTGCGGGAACTTCTTCGGATATTGCACAGGAAATTTTTCGGACATTAATCGGGAAACTGAAAAGTCATATTTTCTCAAAAATTTCTTCCAAATTTCTTGGGGAAATTGTTCGGTGCGTGCTCGAGAAATTCTTCGAAATTTCCGAAATTTTTTTGGATTTTGCCCAAGAATACTTTCGAATTTTCCGTCGAGATACTTCGCGATTTCTTTTAGGATTTTTTTGGAGTTGCCAACAAGAGTTTTTTGGAATTTCCACAGCATTTACTTTTTCGAAAATTTCTGTTGACATTTTAAGGAATTTTCTCATTAAATTCGTTAATATTTCCCACTTTTCGTATTTCTTTCGGAATTTCCTCGAGAAATTCTACTTTTCCTTGAGAAATTTTTAGGTGTTTGCTTGTAAAACTCTTCGGAATATCTTCTTGTAGGTTCATCAGATGTTCCTCAGAATTTTTTCAAGGATTTCTTTGGGAAGCTGTTCGGATATTATGTATCCCTGAACAACTGTTCGGAATTTCCTCGGGAAATTCTACAGAACTTGCTTGGAAAAGTCTTAGTAATTTGAAGTTTCTATGGAAACTCTTTTAATTTCCACCAGATTGTTTTTTTTTTATTTTCCACAAAAAATCCCTGTATCTTCTTTATATTATTTCCAGATAGTTCTTGAACCTTCTCTGATTTTCCCACTGGTCACGTGTGTGAGCAGCCATTCTACACAAATTTAGACAATTGTCGCTTTCATGGGACTCAGCTACCTCTGACTCATGGAATTGCATCTGCGCCAAAATTTTATGGAGGATATACCCCGTTAGGCATAAATACGTTAGGCATAAGTACTAGGGTGGTTCAAAAAATCGATTTTGCTCCACAGTGCTCATCTGATTCTTTACCATGTTCTGAGTGTCCTCTGAAAATTTGAGCTCATTTGGATTAAAACTGATTTAGCACAAGCCGTTTCAAGTTTGCATGCAAATTAGTATGGGGAAATTTATTTTTTCATTATACTGTTAATGACGTTTCCCCATTAGGCGCAGGTTAAAAGAAAACCTACATAGCTGAAAAGGATACTCAAAAGCTTTCACCCAACGAAAACCGCATGTTGATTAATCGCCCCAATAATTAGTAATCGATTTTAAGACAGGTTGCGAATCTTTAGTCATGATCTTTAAACTTCTTTGAGGGCATCACTGAAGTATGCAGTGCAACATAGTAGCCTGAATTTGTGTGTGCTATCTTTCGCGCCACGAACAGCAATGTTGCCTGTTGAGGAGTTATGCAATTAGCTCCAGAAAACTATGGTATAGATTAAATTCGATTACTAATTATTGGAACGATCAATTAAGATGCGGTTTTCACTGAGTGAAAGATGTTGAGTATTCCTTTTAGCTATGTAGGTTTTCTTTTAACATGCGCTTACTGGGGAAGCGTCATTAACAGTATAATGAAAAAATAAATTTCCCCATACTAATTTGCATGCAAACTTGAAACGGCTTGTGTTAAATTAGTTTTAATCCAAATAAGTTCAAATTTTCAGAGGACACTCAGAATATGGTAAAGAATCAGATGAGCACTGTGGAGCAAAATCGATTTTTTGAACCACCCTAATAAGTACGTTAGGCATAATGGACGTTAGGCATAACGGACGTTAGGCATAATGGACGTTAGGCTTAAAATGACCCAAAGAACAGCCCATAACATGAAGAAGGCAGAATTATGCCAAACGTCCAATATGCCTAACGTCGCGCACCCCAAAATGGATACGCTCTTGTACTGTAGGGCACTGCACGGAAAAATCTCTTTCTCTTTCGTTTTTCATTAATTTTGACATTAACTGGCCTCGTTGTTTTCTAATTTCTTTGCAGCGAAAAAGAGACATGGCAGTCCTTGCAGTGCCCTGTAGAGGTAGAACTGAAAGGTTTAATCTTTTCTGAGAAACAGAAAGTATTGATGGGAAACTCCTGCAGAAAAACTCAAGCCGTGCGCATATGCAGTGGTAAATCGTGTATGTGATCGTCCAAGTTTTGTGAACATCTTCACATTCACACCACTCAATATTTTTTTTCCGAGAGATTTCAGAATTTTTTGTTCATTTTTTCGAATCCTGATTAACGAAAAATAGCTATTTAGCTGACAAGCCTTTCTTGCCAAAGTAATAGTGAACAATGAACAGCATGAAGTAGCTCGAAGTTTTTCCCATCCCTCTCATTTCCATTTGTTGACAAACAAGAACGAGCAGGACGGGAGAAACTTGAAAGTACTTCAAGCTGCTCATTGGAAAGCATTTATGGTTTTAAATTTAGCTACTGCGATGCCCGATTTCGCTAAGCTCGAACAAGAAAAACTTAGTCTAACTTTGTGTGCTCGTGTGCCATTTAATCTCTTTTGATGCACATCTCTTTCGAGTCGAGCCCAGCTCGCGAAAGACTGAATTTGTGTTAGCAGCAAGGATTATCAGGATAGTAGAAGCAGAAGTATTAGAACGTTAGAGGCGCTGTTTTCCCATATAGCTATTATGATCAACATGATTGAATAGTAGAAGTATAAGTAGTACAACGCTAGTGGCGTTGTAACTATTTTAAAAGATTTACCAACCTATGATTCAACTAGCTTTACTTGGCTGTTTTGAGCCCTCCTTAGCCGTGCGGTAAGACGCGCGGCTACAAAGTTATACCATGCTGAGGGTGGCTGGGTTCAATTCCCGGTGCCGGTCTAGGCAATTTTCGGATTGGAAATTGTCTCGGCTTTCCTGGGCATAAAAGTATCATCGTGTTAGCCTCATGATGTACGAATGAAAAAATGGTAACTTGGCTTAGAAACCTCGCAGTTAATAACTGTGGAAGTGCTTAATGAACACTAAGCTGCGATGCGGCTCTGTCCCAGTGTGGGGATGTAATGCCAATAAGAAGAAGAAGAAAAAGAAGTACTAAGTAGCTGTTTTAGTCAAGCTTGTCAAGTTGTAGTTAATGAACTCATCACCCACATCGGTTAGACTCTTATCACATATCATATAGACATCTTTGCCGTGGAATGTGGTCCTTCCATGATTTTTAAACGCTTTAGTCAAGCTTTACTGAACAAAGCGCATAAGACAGAGCAGCATCGCATGCTTTGCTGTTGATACACAAAGTGACTACTTTGAAAATTGCCGTTTATTCTATGATGCCTATCTGTTTTGTGCACTTATGGTAATGGTACTTTGACTGCTAGGTCCAAGCAAACTAGATGTTGGTCACGCGAACAGGAACGACATTGGCAAACACTTTTGCATCAACTGATTGAACCATAGTAACCCGGATCACACAAAAAGAGTTTGATCTGTATCTTGAATGTCAGATTTATTGTTTCGGTTTGGTTGTTTTCAAGCATGAATAGTGGACTACTGTGATGAAAAACAAAGACTTCTGACACATTAAGTACCGCCTGGAGCAAAACATGTTGATCACAAGATTTGCAACGCCACTAACAATCTAATACTTATTCATCTACTATCAGGATAGTGACCATGCTGTATGGACGGGCAAGGACTCTAACCCCATGAGCATTCTGAAAACGTTGTGTTGACAAGACTTGTTCTCGATTACATATTCTTGGTTAACCAGTTTTCGAAAATCGACCAATTTGAATCTTCTAAACCTTCTAAATGATTAAAAAATGGAAATAGCTCAGATTCGAATTCAAAGGTTCTAGCTTGACTCGACTGGCATAGAAAATCTTGATATTTTTTAGACTAAATGCAATACAAATAAAATTGAATCGATTGGTTGTATCATCTGCGAAGAATATAAATTTCTTGCAATTCAAATTAAAAACTGGACTGAGAAGATCTCTAATTCCAAATTCAGATAACGAAATATTTTAATAACCGGCTTGCCATTCGAATTAGCAGAGAAGAGCGAACCCGTTCAGCTTAAAGACGATAAAATTTCTGCCACGGGGTGAGATCCACTTCTCATACATATAAACGAAGGCACGGGATTGGTTGATGGCAGAATTATAAATTCGTGTTTTAACATTTGCATAACCCCCAAATAAAACCGGTAGGACATAATTTTCTTGAAATCCAGTTTCGTTTTGGCAATTTTCAAACAAGGTTCCGTTGTTTATAGCATTAGCAATCTTGACTTTCAAATCACAGGCAAAGACAGGAAAAAATGGCTAAATATCTGAGGAAGGTCTTTAACTCTTCAGTCATCTCAAATACTTTCTAAACGGTTACTGTTTTGTTCAGTATTATGTGAAAGGTATTCTAAGGTTTCTCTTGGTTTGTAATGTGATGTCTTTCAGTCGTTTGCGTTTCTGTTGAGATTGAAATTCTCTACGAGAAGAACAATCATTATTTTGTTGGTTTTGATCGTTTATGCTTTACCACTATTAGTTGCTGAACGTAAACTGACCTCCAGAATCAGTCAATCAGTTTGGGCAGACTTATACGTGGCTATTTGAATATCATATTATTTTTAAATGTCAAGTGCAGACTATCTGGAACCCATCTGGCCAAGCTTAATTTACATCAAACTGCTTTAATCGCGAGCCCCGAAAAAGCAACCTAATCAGCATAATGAAGACGTCCATTAATTACGTATCTTTATACCGACTATCTATTTTGATTCTTTATTTTCTCATATGCATCGTTTTTCGAGTAAAAAATCCACTACTGATGCATTGGCACCTTCCTTTTTCCTGCGTTTCGCAATCAACGACCTACGAAAAAACTTTGAATAATTTTATTTGACTTCAAATTTCTCCTACTACTAGGAACCATATGTCGCAACGACAGACTGCTTTCCCAACTCCGCACTGTCGAAGAAGAAGTAGATTATGCTTCTAATTAAAAATTCATGTACCTACGGCATTAATTTCCTTAAGCTTGGGCCCCTCCAGCCGGAAGGCAGTCGTAAACAGCGCAACCAAAATACCAAAAAACCGGGCACGGAAGGGACACACCCGCCCGGTGAGCTGGGACGAGCGGGAACGAGGGATGATGAATCTATTAGTACGTGTTAAGAATCTGTCGGTTTGTTAGAAGTAGGAATCCGATGAATGTAAACAAACGCAGCGCCCGCCACCGCCGCCACCGACCGGTTCGGTGGATGACGAGAGCGGGTGGGTTGGTTTTCTTCCGTCGATCCTCGAATTCCCTGTATCGGAAAATTATTTAGGCCGTGAAAATGTGCCGGCTCCATTCAGCATTCCTTTCCCGGTTTTTGGTTCTTCGATTCCCAACGGAATGGAATGCGATGAAATTCGTTTTATTATACCCGCAAAGCGGGGGCAAATACGGTCCGACACGCTATATGTGAGTAGTCGAGGCACAAATCGTCTGGCGTCAGACCGCATATACGAAATTTAAGAAGCTCATCTCTTAGAGTAAATATATTTCACCTGCTTGCGGTTTACCGTGCGAACCGGATTGCCTTCAATGCGCCATTTTTTCGAGAGTGATAAGATAGGGGCTTAGAAGGCAGCAGACCAGTCATCATAATAAAACCGAGTGGCCTTGCGTGGGTACGTGATTCAGAGTGTGGAAGCACGTGAATTCCAATCATGAGATAAACTTGGAACTAAGTGCTATTTGTTCCACAGAGATAGAGTAACGTTTGAATTCCAGGAACGGTGTGTGAAATTTTGTTGAAACATCTGAAAAAATGATTCAGCATGAAAAGAATTTAATTTGAGTTTCATGCCGCATTTCTTCGCTGTAAAAGTTTTGCTCCGTCCAATTCTTAAAGTTTTTCAGCACTCCATGAATCAAAATTTAATCGTAGGCGTTGCAGTATATTCTGTATGTAAGCAATCCAGCACAACGCGATAGACGTTTTCCTTCAAATTCACAACTGGCTTAAAAAGGAAGCCAGATTTGAGGAGGTGTTCTGTTCACACGACGGTTCAATGCAAAATGCCAGTGATACTTTTTATTTGATGTAAACTGATGGAAATAGAAATGCTTATATTTTGTAATTAGATCATAATTTACATATAACAGAATTGTATCGTCAGAGGATGATAGTGACTTGAGTTAGGTGGACGATAAGAAAGCTTTCTTCAAGAGCTTCCTGAGGGAAGGCTAATGAGGCAGCAGCTTTTAATGGAAAAATGAACTTTTGCAAGCTTATCGTTAAAGATAGATTTAGCTGACTTTCAGAAAGGGGGGTGTAGCTAAGCCGAGGCCACTGGCGGAAGATCAATGATAGAATGTCTAGTCTATTTTTGAGGCACTTACCATTACCCGATTTTTTTTAAAGGAAATTTCAAGGGAAAAGGCGATTCCAATTTGTTTTCAATCTTTATGGTTACAAAAGGGTCATGCAAGTATACTTTGGCTTTGAATGTGACAATTTACGTCTAGAAAGTCGGTCAATTTACATCTCAATTCCCTCATGGATCATGATCTTTTTGGAACTCTAAAAAGAAAAGATTCTTTTCGAAACTCAAACATTTGGCTTTTTTTAAATTACTCCAAAAACTACTTTGAAAATACCTCCAGGAGTTTCTTTAAAATTACTCCAAAAGTTCCTCCCGTAATTCCTCCAAGAGATCTTCCAAGACACATCAGAAATTGTTCCAGGAGTTCTTCCGGAAATGACTTCGAAAACTGTTTCGGAAATGCTTTTGCAAATTCCTCCAGGATTTTTTCAGAAATTCCTCCAGAGATTCCTACAGGAGTATTGAGGCGATCAGCCTTGACACGGATTTTCGAAGTAAAATTACTTGACTGAGGTTGACAATTGACATTTGTTTCGTTTATTTAGTTTTTACATTCAATCCTGCTGGAGGTAGCTGTAATTTATTCGCATGTACTCGTGTAAGCGATCGATTACGATCAATATGAGAGAGAGAACTCGTAGAAAGAGTGCACATATGGATAAGGCAGTTTTAAGGCTGAAAGAGCTTTACGACTGTGACTTGGGAAACTGAAATATGAGTATGACACACTATTGTTGCCACAAGATTGTTGAAATGGTTGGTGGTCATTGTTTTGCTTGTGCGCATATTGCATTTGTCACCTAAGAAGATCGATGCTATGGGAACGTACTGACTTTCGTGGTAGATACCGCTGATGTGGTCCATCTTGAAAATATGATTGCTATGCGAGACTGGATGACATTTGGAGCACAGATTCCACGGAAATTCCTTCGAAAATTTCATCAGGTGTGCCTTCAGATATTCCTCTAGACGGACCGTCGGAAATTCCACTAGGAGTTCTTTCGAATATTTCTCCAGGAGATTCTCCAGAAATTACTCCCAATATTTCTAAAAGAATCCTTTGGTAATTCCTCCAATGGTTCCTCCGGAGAGCCCTCCAGGAGTTCGCGCGGAAATTTCTCCAGAAACAACTTGAGAAATTTTCGATGGGACTCCAGGAGGAATTTCCGGATGAACTCCTGGAGGAATTTTCGAACTAATTCGTGGAGGATATTCCGGAGAGGATCCTGGAGGATTATTCGGAGTACTTTTGGAGGTATTGCTGGATAAATTTCCTGGAAGAATTTCCGGAAGGATTTCTGGAGGAACTCTTGAAGAAATTAGCGGAGGAGCTTCCGAAGGAGTTATTGGAAAAATTCCCGAAGGAATTCCTGAAGGTATTTTCGGAGAATCTTCTTGAGTAATAATCATAATTTTCGGCTTTCAGTCACATAAAAATGTTGAAAAGCAGGAAGCAAGCCTTGCAAGTGTTGGAGATATGTTGTATCCATCTTCGGACGGACACCAACAATTTAAGCTGTGCGTATGCAAATTTTGAAATGTGTCGTCAACAAACAATGAACATTGACACGGCCCACATGACTTGACTACACAGCAATACACTAATAGTCCCATGTAATTACGTTACGTATTGCCAATAAAAGGCAGGCCCTGATGAAGATCTAATCTTTCGGATCCAAACGTTGGCACTTATCTAGAATTATCAACACTTTCATGTGACCTAATATCCTCATTATTATCAACAACTACAGACGAAATCCTAGAAAAATACCTACTGGATGAATATCTGGAGCACCTACGAGATGAATATCTGGAAGAACTCCTGGGGGACTTTTCGTAGGAACTCTTGTAGGAAATTCCTGTACGAATTTTAATAGGAACTCCTGCAGGGAGATCCGTAGAAACTTCGCCAGGAGATTCTTCAGAAATCTCTCCAGGAGTTCTACCGAAAATTACAACAAAAATTGTTTCGGAAATACTTCCACAAATTTCTCTCAAAATTACTCTCAAAAATTCCTAGAGGAATGCTTGACTAGTTACTGTGATCCTTTCAAAATTTCTACAGGAGTTCCTTCTGAAATTCCTCCCAAAATTCAACCAGGAGTTCATTCGAAAATTCCTCCAAAAGTTCCTCTGGAAATTGGTCCGAAAGCTGTCTTGGAGGTATTTCCCGAAGAATTTTCAAAGGAACTCCTGACAGAATTACTAAAAAAATCCTGGAGGATTTTCCAGAGGAACTCTTGTAAGATTTTTTGGATAAACTCTTGAAGGGATTTGCGGAGGAGTGTTGGAAGCAGTTATTAGAGTTATTTCCGGAGGAATCTGAAGGATCTTCCGGAGGTACTTTTGAAGAAATTACGAAGGGAACTCCTGCCGGACTTTTCGAAGGAACTTTTGAAGGAAATTCCGGAGGAGGATGAATATCCGAAGCAAGTCCTGAAGGAATGTCTGTACATGCTCCTTGAGGAGTTTCCGGAGGATTACCTTGGAGGAATTCCTAGAAGTGGGATCGGATCATGCACACGTTGGCCAGCGTCAACCTTTCCCCTCGGTGCCTGGATTCCCGGGCACTGTGGGGTGCCAGGCAACATCACTGTGGACATTCTGGCTGGATCAGGCCACCAAGGCCGGCGTTTCACAACATCGGTTCCTCGGCTGACGTTAAAGCCTGAATCAAAAAGATCGTCAGCCTGGACTGGGAAAACCAATGGGATGCTTCCAGAACCACGCAATTGCGGAAGATCAAGGGATCCACGGCACCATGGAACGACATGCCAGTCCCGATTCTCACGTAATTTCGGCGGAAGGCCCTTTCGTACCGTTTGTGACATCAGTGGAACATGTGATCTGCCGATGTCCAAAGTTTGACATTCCTCGCTCCAGCTACGAAATACCGACAAATATAGTGATGCCCTAGCTGACGATACCGCTAGCCTATCTGTGTTCATCTGCTTCTTCGAAGATGGAGGACTGTACAACCAGATCTAGATCCAGCTTGAACTTTCCGGGCACCCCAACCTGGAAATAAGTCCCACCCATGAAGCTGTGCGAACCTCTTGGGTCTTCCCTTTTTTGTTGTAAGTGCGATCTGAATTTTGTCATCGTTTAATTGACGTTCTGATTAGTTTATTGCGGCGAACCTCTGCTCCGAATATTTTTTTTTGCGGAGTCCTTCACTCTGAAAAGTTTTACTTTCGTCGGTCAGTTTTATGGATTGATGTTCTGCGCTAAGGTTGGGTTTCCTATCTGGCTGCCGCGATTAAATTCCGGAGAACAGCGAGACTCAACAATTGGATTCTTGGACATCCGTACAGCCACAGTTGGCCACCAGGTCAAAGTTTATCGTTGGAGACTCCGCAGAAGACCGTGATTGGTGTCCGTTTTTGTCGTCCAGCTTAATTTTACGAACCAACCAAATTTTTACCGTTTGTATGTGTATAGTGTATGGTTATAATTTTCATTGTTAGTTATTATGTATTGTACTATCTGCTTGTGAAAGGTCCCTAGGTTGGACCAAAGGGCCGCTGCTTTAGCGCCCACCCTTGCCAGTTGCTAACTTAGCGCTGGTAATATCATGAAAAGTGATCAACTGAAGTAATTTCAAAATTCACAGAAAAAACGAAAAAATAAAGAAAAATTTCAATAGGAACTCCTGGAAAAAAAATCCTGAACGAATTTGCACAGGAACTTTGGGACGAATTTCTGGAGGAACTCAAGGAGGTTTTTTTCCGGTAATTATTTGCGAAAGAATTTCTGGTTGAATTTTTGGATGAATTTCCGGAGGAACTCTTTCAGGAATATCCGGATAAATTTTTAAATTTAAATTTTTTTTAAATTTTAAATTTTTATTTTAATTAAATTTTTAAATTAAAAATTTTGTTAAATTTTAATTTTTTTTGAAAAGCATTGAATTTTTAAATTTTAAATTTTAAATTTTAAATTTTAAATTTTAAATTTATAAATTTTTGAATTTTAAATTTTTAAATTTTGAATTTTTAAATTTTAAATTTTTAAATTTTAAATTTTAAATTTTAAAATTTTAAAATTTTTAAATTTTAAGATTTTAAATTTTTTAAATTTTTAATTCTAAAATTCTTAAATTTTTAATTCTAAAATTCTTAAATTTCAAATTTTTAAATTTGGAAAACTTCAAATTTTTAAATTTTTAAATTTTAAATTTTAAATTTTTAAATTTTAAATTTTAAATTTTAAATTTTAAATTTTAAATTTTTAAATTTTAAATTTTAAATTTTAAATTTTAAATTTTAAATTTTTAAATTTTAAATTTTAAATTTTAAATTTTTAAATTTTTAAATTTTAAATTTTAAATTTTAAATTTTTAAATTTTAAATTTTAAATTTTAAATTTTAAATTTTAAATTTTTAAATTTTAAATTTTAAATTTTAAATTTTTAAACTCTTAAATTTAAAATTTCTAAATTTTTAAATTTTTAATTTTTAAATTTTAAATTTTTAAATTTTAAATTTTAAATTTTTAAATTTTAAATTTTTAAATTTTAAATTTTTAAATTTTAAATTTTAAATTTTTAAATTTTAAATTTTTAAATTTTAAATTTTTAAATTTTAAATTTTTAAATTTTAAATTTTAAATTTTAAATTTTAAAATTTCAAATTTTAAATTTTAAAGTTTAATTTTTAAATTTTTAATTTTTAAAATTTTTAAAATTTTAAATTTTTAAAATTTTAAATTTTTAAATTCCTAAATTTTAAATCTTTAAATTTTAAATTTTAAATTTTAAATTTTAAATTTTTAAATTTTTAAATTTTTAAATTTTTAAATTTTTAAATTTTTAAATTTTTAAATTTTGAAATTTTTAAATTTTTAAAATCTCTAAATTTTTAAACATTTTTAAATTTTTAATTTAAAGAATTCTAAATTTTCTAAATTATTCGAATTATTTTAAAATTTTTTTTTTTGTTGTCCCAAAGTTTTCTAATAGTAAGTTTGAAAAGGTAAAAAAAACAAATTTATTTTTAATGGGGGGAAAGACGGCTTTGGCAGGATTTGTTCTATTATTGGCAGGGTGGTTTTTGTCGACCAAATTTTATGAAATTCGACAACAATATTCTTTGATATGCAAAGAATGTTTAGGCCAAATTTGAGCCTAGTCAGTCATAAAAAAACCCCTGCCAATAATAGAACAAAACCTGCCAAAGCCGTCATTCCCCCTACCTAATTCATTTTTTTAAAATTTATTACTTTGATTAATCCATGTTTTTCTCTTGTGTTTTGATTTTATATTTTTGATTTTTAATTCTTAATTCAATTTTTATGCATATGCATTCAAATTTTAATTTTTAATTTTTTAATTTTCAAATTTTTAAATTTATAAATCTCTAAATTTTTAAAATTTTAAATTTTTAAATTTTTGAATTTTTGAATTTTTAAAATTTTCAATTTTTAATTTTAAAATTTTTAATTTTTTTATTTTTAATTTTTTTTGTTTTTAAATTTTTGCATACAGGCTTTTATTTTGAATTTTTACAATTTTTATTCAATATATTTAATTTACATATCATTTTGAAACTGTTGAATCAAAATTTTCAAGTCATTGAAATAAAAATTCTAAAATGTCTAAATGCTTAAATTTTTTAATCTTTAAATTTTAAACTTTGGGGTACTCTAATTTGAAACTTTATTATTTTTTAGATTTTACAATATTTAAATTCTTTTATTTTTTTAAATATTAAAATTTTCAAAACTTCATTTTTTTTAATTAATTGCATATTATTCGGCAACTCGGCCGTACGAAAACCATTATTTTGTTAAATATCTTGGCTGTGCATATGCACAGCATATGTTTCGAAATGGACAAATTGATATGAAATTTGCGAAAAAGAATCCACGTGTCTTGGAGGGACTCGAACCCTCAACCTCCTACTCTCTAGATAGGCGTGATAACCCCTACACAACAAGACCACTTAAAGATCACGTTTGCACTCGCTTGGCTGTGGATATACAATAGTAAAGCGCATGTGGAGATTGGACAAATCAAGCATCCGAAAGATATTCAATTTGCAAAAAAGAGAGCTAACCGCGGTGGAGGTTGGTACTCGGATTTTGATGGCTTTTCCGCAAACGTGACCTTTAAGTGGTCTTGTTGTGTAGGGGTTATCACGCCTATCTAGAGAGTAGGAGGTTGAGGGTTCGAGTCCCTCCAAGACACGTGGATTCTTTTCGCAAATTTCATATCAATTTGTCCATTCGAAACATATGCTGTGCATATGCACAGCCAAGATATTTAACAAAAAATTCATTTTATTAAATTAATAAATTTTCCTAAATTTTTATATTGATCAATTTTTAAATTATTCGAATTATTTTAAAATTTTCATTTTTTTTTATTTCTTAATTTGATTAATCCATTTTTTTCTCTTGTGTTTTGATTTTTAATTCTTAAATTTATTTTTTTATGCATTCATTTTTTGCCTTTGCCGTACAACAAAGTTGTACCGAAAGGCTGTAGGACTACTCTACAAAACAACTTTTGATAGAAAGCCCGGAGACCCATAGTCTTATATACCGATCGATTCAGTTTGACGAGGTGATGTCTGTATGTGCGTATGTATGTATGTGTATGTGTGTGTATCTGTGTATGTGTACAAATTTTTAGAAAAAAACATGAAAACACATGATTTTAGTAAAATTGGTGAAACTTGAGATAAAAAACAACATATCCCAAATTTTTGACATAACAAAGAATATTAATTTCTCTTCAAAATGCCGTGTGAATATTTTTTTGGTCTGCCCCAACCGGAGATATCAATCTATGAAAAAAAATGTAATTTTGACAGAAAAGCGATTATAACTTTTGACCGGAAGAAGATATTGAGCATATTTATTATTTATCCACCAAAAGTTGCATTTTTTTGAGCTCTAAAAGTCACCTGAAGACGACTTTTTCGAGAAATCTAAAACAAAAAAAGTAGATAAAAAATACTGTTTTTTTGAGTACTCCCTAATCCAATTTGGTAAATTTGCTCTTAATCAGCCAACTTAAGAGCTACAGAAAAAGTTTTTTAAGCAAAATTTATTGGAATAAGCTACGCTACAACTTTGTAGAACATAACATGTCAATATTCTGAGAAATAATAAACACATTTTCTATTTTTTTTTTTATATGATGGGCTACCCTATTTTTTGGTAGTACCATAATGATGGCCTTACTATTTCAAACAATTTTGTAGAACAACAGTTTTTTTTTTCCAAAAAATATAGTTTTGGCGTAAAATGCATCTTTCCGCGTAAATCTGTACCCTGGACCATAGTGGAATGGTGGGAATGCATAGTAATTAATGCAAAAACATGCAAAATGATAGAAAATATGCTTTTTTGACCTTTCTTATGTGATTTTTTCAGTGCATTTTACGATGCACGAGAAAGGCATCATCGCCGCTAGGTGGATTAATCTGGTTTTTATTTCATTATTTTTGGTAAATGCTGTTACGCTTTTACTTTTATCATTGTTTCATCCAAACCTTCATAAGCGCATTATTCCTGCATACGCGCGAAGGATTATCTGGTTTTCGGTTAGGTATAATAACCAGTAATAACCAGTTCAGATAAGAAACATCGAAATTCTTTAATCGAACGCAGTTTAGAAACAATCCAAACACCTGTTACGCTTTTATCATTGTTTCATTTAGGGGCCATCCAGAAACCACGTGGTCATATTTTTGAAGATTTTCAACACCCCCCCCCCCCCATGTGGCTTATCGTGGGAATTTGGCAGGAACCCCTCCCCCTATTACCATGTAGTTTTTTTCAAGCACAAAAATTTAAAAAAAACCTTATGTAACTAAAACATATGGTTAATCCGATCAATTTTGAAGATGGACAATTTCAACTGATACAAAAACAAGCAAAGCCCAGCATGGAAATTATAAATTTTCATGAATTCAAAAATTTTGATGTATCCGCAGGTCTATTGAGCCGATGCGATTTCATTTATTACTTTCACAATCTACAACAGACCTTCCATGAGTCGATGTTCTAAGATACAATATCGACTGAAGTAAAAAAGCAGCCTGAAAAATTTTAAAATTTTCCATAACAATTAGGAAATTTCCAATAAAGAAATTATGGTATGAGCAATAAAAAAAATATCAAATTTTCTACAAATAATGCAAAATTTCCATAAACAATTAAGCATTTTCCACAAAATAAAAATAAATTAACACTTTTCAAACCAAAAATTGCAAATATAAAAAAAGAATTTTTCATGAAGGAATCAAAATTTTCCACGGAAAAAATACCAACATTCCATAAATAAATCAATATTAGAAATAAATAATTACAATTTTTTTAAAAATTTACTAAAAATATTTTCTCGGTCACTCAGATGGTTCTTTCGAATAATTTTCCAAGGAACTTCTATTCCACATCTCGAATATGCTTCAGTCAATGGTCCTTTTATAAGCGACTCAAAGAGGAATGAATGTATTATAGACCAATTATTATTTTGGAGTTTTATAGACCAATTATTATTTTGGATCATTTGATTTATTCAATTAACCAACTTATGAATGATGTATGATATAATATCCCAGTAGGTTCATTGGGTTGATATGACTTCAATTATTATTTATACAAGCTACTACAGACCTTTTAGGTTATACAAAACGTCCTGGAAGTCGTAATGTTTGCAACTTGTCTCTTGGATCTCATGTTAATGGAAATTAGGATCATATGATTATTTCATCGGATTGGGTATATACCGATGATGAGGACATTGCAAAATATCTACCAGTATCGTGGGCTGAACTTGAGAGCATTTGGGAGTACCTTGAACATCTCGTATTCCTGAATATTAATCACTGGCTTAACGTTCAGGATGACCCATCTTATCTGAGTGTTCAGAATGATTCAAACATTTCAACTTCATTTGTATGCTCTTAGAGTCGAAATCTTCCCAAGGTTTCGGATATCTGAGTTTTCAGGGACAGTCAAATTTTAGCTCCCATATTTTTTCTGTAAAGCCAATATCTTGATGAACAATTTTACTGAAGAAAATAGTGGCCTAGCTCTCTTTTGTGATTTTATAGACAATCTAAAACGCTGGGCATATATGACCCATCCGTCCTGAAAGGGTTGAGATTTGTTTTGGAATTCAATTTCAATCATTATTATAACATAATTTTTTAACGTTGATTGTTTTAGGAATTGGAGGGTTTTTTTCTGGAACACTGCCGCTTTTTTTCATATCGCAGGAATCTCCTTAGTTCTAAGACCCTTTTATGAATTTAAAAAGCATTTTATTTAGAATTTTATGTTGATTTTTTAGATGCAAGTTTCTCTATGTCATAACCTTTTTCATACGCACTACTAGAATTTTGTGCATTTAGAACATTTAGGTGCATTATTAAATTTTTCGATCAATTATCCTAATTATTCAATATCATAAAAACTAGGCTTCTTAAGCCTAAATTATTGCCTATATTTATTGCTTGGATTAATTTTAAATTCCAAGATCTTCTTAATTATCAAGAATAATTATTCTGGAGTTGCAAGGAAAACCCTTCGGAATATTGACAAGAAATTCTTCGGAGTCTCCACGGAAAAATCTTTAGAATTTCAACGACATTCTTTTCCGAAATTCTGTGGAAGAGTTCCGAAAACGTTCGGTAGAAATTTTGAAGAACTATAAGAATCCGTAGAAGGATCCGAAATGCATATTTACGATGAAAATTCCAATAAACATCAAATTCCGAAGAATTTCCAATATAAATTAGAAAAAAAAATCCAGCTTACTTTTTTTACATAATCTCTAAAGATTTTCTTCAAAATCCTGGGCAACTTTAATGAATCTTCAAAAAAAATTCTTCTGAATTTCCAATGGAAATTTTTTTCGTTTTCCAAAAGAAATTCTTAGACATTTTCAGCAGTTTTTTTTAATTTCCAAAAGAAATTATTCGGAATATGCCAAAATATTTCTGATGGAAATTCCTAAGATTTTCCAGTAGAAAATCGAAAAAAGTTCATCTGAAACACCAATAATGAATTTCCCGAGGAAATTCCAATGTTTTTACAAGTGGAAATAACGAAAAAATTGTACTTTTGTAGTACTTGTAAAGGTTGTACATTTGAAGCTTTTAAATCAAAATTTTAAAGATTTTCTGATGTGAAAATTCTTTAAAATTTCTAAATCATTTCCTGTGCATCTTTGCATGGTAAAGATTTAAAGCAATGTTTAGCTGAACCTACAAAGAAATCAAAATGACTTCCCGAAGAAGAATGAATTCCCGATGAAATTTTGGAAGAATTTATGGTGCAAATTAAAAAAAAAACATTAACCTTGAGAATTCTAAAGATTTATTCTTTGAAAATCCAAAGAATTTTTTGAAGATAGTCCATAGACTCTTCCGTGAAAATTCTAAATAATGCCTCGAATAAAAAAAATACTTGGAAATTTTAAAAAAATGTGTAGAATTCACAAAGAGCGTAGAAAAGTATTCCAAAAAAATTTCATTTCAAAATTCCAAATTTGAAAAAAATCCAAAAACAAAAAATCAACGGAAAAAGTGTTTCATGTGGCATTGGCTGTTTAATATCTTTCGGAAATTCAGAAGATTTTTTCTTGAAAATTTAAAAGTCTTCTTCTTCTTCTATGACTGCATATTCCAACTGGAAGTTGGTCTTCTTTTCAACTTAGTATATTCTATTAGCATTTCCTCAGTTATAAATTGAAAGCTTTTATATGCCAGCCATTGCACGATTATATATCTTGTGTAGCAAGTACGATGGATACACTATACCTAGGGTATCGAGAATGTTTCCCACCCAAAAACATCCTAGACAGGAACTAGAATCGAACTCGCCATCTCCAGATAGGCAATCCTACGCCTTTGCTCGCAAGGCTAACTTGAGACTGAACATGTCGAAGTGTACTCCTTAAAATGTTCGAAAAACTTCTTTTGGAAATGAATAAGAATTTCTGGTGAAGATTCGAAAGAACTTGTCGAAGAAATTCATTAGAATGTAAAAAAAGAAAAATGAAAATATGAACATTTTTTTTCTACCGAAAATTATATGTATTTCCCACGGGACTGTTTTGAATTTTCAGACAGAATACACATGGAATTTTTTTCGGAGCTTTAGGGAAAAATTTTCAGAATTTACACTGGAGATGTTTTGTTTATTTTTTTCATTAACAATTTGTAGCAAAATTTCCAAGCAAAATTAGTCAGAGAGAATTGTTCAAAAATCATTTTATCATTTATATGAAATTTCTTTACTGGATTTTTCCTGATTATCCACAAGAAATTCTTTTGAAAGTTTTTTTCTTGGATTATTGTAAAAACATGAACATTTTTCAAAATTGTAGCTGCGTACGCTGATGCAAAAGTGTCGGCGGCGTGATGCCAAAAACCATCCGCGGCGGATTTTTTAAAAATATTTTTTCATTTTTCCTTTCCAATTTTTTTTGTGGGAATTGAGACTGAATCGCAACCTGGTTTTTCGTTATTTTTTTATGGAAAAAGGATCTAAGGCTAAGATGGTAAAATAACGCAGATATGCATCGGCGTTACGACTGACGCTGCGTTACCGGTTTTTCTCGATGTACACCTACGTCTTTTCAACGCTGAGTTGAATTGCGCTTTGTGTTTATTGATTAAATCATTAAATTTTAATGATATGTATTTTTTTCACCGCTATTGTTATTCACCAAAAGTTTTTCGTGTAAAAAAAACACGTGGTTCGAGAGCAACACCCCCTCCCCACTGTGGCTTATCGTGGTCATTTTCCAACCTCCCCTCCCCCATATATGACCACGTGGTTTCTGGATGGCCCCAGCTATTTAGGCTTCTTCGGCAAAACGTCTGAATCGGTAGATTTAAATATTCGGCAACTAGCTGTTGGCCTAACAATCGTTTCGATCAAACGTTCAATTCAGCCAAATGGAATTCAGCTAAACTTTCGGTCTAACGTGTTATTGGACCAAGCGGCAGTCGATGAAATGGCGTTCGACCGACTCTGCCTTATTTCATAATTTAATCTCAACCATTCATACCAAAATAGAACAAATTGTAATGATTTTACACAACACCTTCAGCGATTAATTGTACTGAAAGAATAAAATCAATAATTTGTTGGTTGCACTAAATTAGAACAAAAAACTGCTTTTAAACGATGAAGTGATGTGCCGGATCGAAATAAGTGACGCAGCAGTTGTTCTTCTGCCTCGGGCGCTGCTGGTATTGGTTGTTTACCTTCAAAATTGCCGATCGGATGCTGAAACCGTGCACTGCATTCCGGTTGATTATTTGTGTGAAGGAAGTCAATGATTGTCCAATGAGCCTTTTGCGTGTCAATAAAGCGCTAATAAAGAGAAGCATGATGTCATTCGATTCATGTTCGTTCCACCGGCAGGTGTGCAATTGCGATGGAAAGGCACATTGAAGCCGAATCAGAATCGAGCGTTTCTGGCAAAACAAAGTTTGAGGAAGCCAAATAAACAATACACGAAGTACGCCATCCCAACTTCAGATAGTATGTGAAATTGAGTCTTCGACAAACAACAGTTTTAATATGAAACATAATAGACACTCCAGAATTCGGGAAAGACCGCCTTTCTGCTTCTGGGCTTGCTGCCACCGTTCTTGGTTACACAAGTTGTCACCCCAGTCGAAGCTAGTGAAAGCACATGGCCGTCAAGTCAAGGGTAGGTATCAACCCGTGACACAACAGTGCCTCTCTATATCAGGGCGGGCGCGATGGTGCGGTGGATAAAAGCAAACATAAATAACAAATAAAACAAGTCACGACTATGGTGGAGCGGGCCCTTTCGAAACTTTCCAAAACAGAATGAGACAGCTTTTCCACCGAAAAATATATCCGACAACCCAACACACACCGCCCGGCGTAGAATGGAGAAAGTAAATCCATGTAGCACTATCAAGCGAAAATCACAGTTTTTGTTTTTCTTGTATGGGCCAGTTGGACTGAAAGGCTATCGTTTCAACTCTATTAATATTATTTTTACCCTTAATTGAAGGCATTGTCATTTAATGTTAATGGGAACTTAATGGAAAATATTAGATTTTTTTCATAAATTGTAGCATACAATAAAATGTGCTAAAAATGTGATTAATTGATAACATTGCCTCCTAGGTGGTTGAATCATTTATTTACTGTTAAACTAATCAAGAGAAAGATGCTGGCAATTGATTTTTGGAAGAAATAAGTGTGCTATATCCTCGATTAGTACAAGGAAAATGGACAGCGTGGCTTCCAATCAATATAACCTTGTTACAAATGTCACAAATTATTTTCCGAATGACGAATTACTTGTATCGGTGGCACCATCAAAAAGCACTTCATTTGGCAATATTTTGGTCGATTTAACCCTCGCATATTGTTCATGTTCAACTGCACCGGACGCACTGCAGTCCAATAACTGAAGCAATCGAGTTCCATTGCTAGTGTCGAAGCGATGTGGTGAGAGGTAGTAGTACAGCGCAGTCGAACGAAACTTATTCATATGGTAAAACATATTTTCCAATCCGAGTTCCATTTCGTGTTTGCATATTGTACCCCCGGCGAAGCGTACGTCAACGTTGGTATATTGTGCCCGGACTTTGGCGGAGAAAAAAAATCAGCGACAATACTTATTAATATAAATTTATTTTGATTGGAAACAAAGAGTGGTTTTGGCTTTTTCGCTTTATTTTCTCATGAGTTATGAATATTAGAAATCTTGCTCCATGCCATTTATTTTTTCGAGTAGAATATAAACACGAAACACTTTACAATTGCAGTTGAGTTGAGGGTTTCCGTAGAGGAGCGCAACTGTTTTCATGTCATTTGTCAGTGGTAATTGATGAGAAATGTTATTTTAATGAAATAGTATTTATTATATTGACAAAAATCGGTAAAAGAAATTTAGAAACATTTTTCAAAATCAACCACCACAATAAGCCCCTCATCGCGTGGGAGCTCTATACACATTGATTCGATCTTCGATCTCGCCACCAATGTCGCCATCGTCATTAAGCTCAATCCAACCAGCACCACCCAAAGGCCACCGTTGTTGATGTAAAGTAAGCAGGTAACTGTAGGAATGTTTTCTTGGCAGAAAACGATCCGCCTACGTTCGGAGCTAGTTACGCTGCTGCATTGCTTTTGTGGTGGTTTCGTGGTTTCGAGAATGGATCAAATTTCTGGCGATTCCATAACTGAGTAGAAAAAAAATGAAACTTAATTATCTGGTACCGGATCAGCAGTTGGATTGTCTCTGCGAGATGTGGGCCACCCCAAACCGACGACAGTGACAAGTTTAATTGGCTTTCAAGTAGGTGAAGTGTTTGGAGTAGGGTGATTCAAGCTCATAAAGCAATTTTTCGATGACGTCCATGTAATTTTGCATGTTGTTCAGCGGTAAAAAAAATCTGTGAAAACTGTGACTTGACCGTTTTTTCAAGCCACCCTAGTGTGGAGCCAGAAGGAAAATCGCCAGCAGAAACGTGCATTCGAACATACTATCTAATCAGAGTGATCCAACTAATTTGCCAGCAGGAACCAGCAGTGAATTCAAACTAACGTCAAGTGCATGATTTGTGTTTTTTTAAGAGCGGTTGATAATACAGAAAGAGAGTGAAGCACAGTGGAATCCTCGTTCAACCTTTTTTTATAACGATTTCCCTCAAGTGGAAAGTGATTATAGTTTTGCTGATGCGGGCTATCGTTTTTTTCAGCGCAGTAGTGAGTGGTACATGTGGAAGATAACGACGTTATTCAGCAAACTCAAACAAAGTGATGCGTGACCTGCCGAAGAGCACCACTCACGTGGTGAAGAAAGCTTCGGACATTTTTGTCCCCGGCGAGCGAGGTCTACATCTGTATGGAACCGACAAAGGGCTGCTCGCCCCTTCCAAGGTGGTGACCAACCCGAAGAACAGGGGCGGTCATCTGATGGGGGACGCGATCAAAAAATCCCCATCCGCAAAGCAATCGCTCCCGGCGGAGTTAGCTTTGGCCAGTGCTCGCCGGGCGGTGAGTTCAAGTTCGGAAGACGAAAATGATCGGGGCTTTCACGTGGATGACGACAGTGAGGAAGTGAGTAGTTCCGAATCGACGGCCAGTGAAGTGGGGGTAGGTTATGAGGAGGAAGAGGATGGAACGACTTCCGGAAGGCAGGAAATCTCGGTGGATGACGAAGAGGGGTTTTCGCGGGTAGAGAGACTAAACGGCGAAAAGGAGGAGCGTTTGGTGCTCGATGTTGATGAGGAGATTCCTCGGATGAAGAAGCAGCACGACGGTAAACAAAAAGGTATGTTCTTGGTTGTTGTATTGTATGATCGAAGCGAGAGCTGTTAGTTTGTTGATGAAGTTTGAAAATAATCTGGTACCATTATTATTACATTGCTAGTGCTCGCTAAGTTACCAAATGTTGTAGAAATGTGGCGCAAATAATCGTTCGCTACGAAAACATTCCGCACAGTTTGCCATTCGCTTGTCATAAAACCGTCAGCTCCAGAACGAGGTGCGAGTCGTAATCACGTGTCAGATGAAATGCAAGGAATTCAGTACTTGTTTTGAAGGCAACCCCGGTAGCGAAACTCCCGAGCAGACTATATTTAGCTGCCACTGCATGTTATAGGTTCCTACACTGCCAAATGGTGGAATTGCGCACAGTACACGTGAATCTTGAAGGTATTTGGAACTTTGGACGACCGGTTCGTTGGTCGGGTATGATTCACACGGGTGCGTGATGACGTTCGAAAGTACATACACAATATGATCGCAACTCATGCGTAACTGATTAATTCGTGTGCCGTTTGGTATGCAAATAAGAAGAAAGGGATTGAGTGAAATTAATTTGATTGGTAGAGTGCTTGTTAAATTGATTGAAATGTTTTTTGGATGCTTAGAAACAAAAACGATTGAAATAATAACTTTAAAATTATTGTCTTTTTGATGAATGACACGCATCTTACTTGTGTGAATCGTGGACGAGAAAACAACAATTGAAATCGCCTTAGTACACTTTAGTTTTATTAAATATTAGACCAGCCCGATCTTGCTCGGGTTTTTTATTGATCTAACTGTCTTATAGTTAGCTGCCGTTATTCAAAATCCGTCGAACCATTGATGTATTTAGAGTAATATCGCCAGCTTAATTTTGTGAGGATCTTTTAAATTTTTAGGATTTTTAATTTTTCAATCCATTTTGCAGTGACATGTCCATCTGAACAATAATTGATAATTCAATTTGAAATAAAATTGATGATGAAAAATTCATTCGTATTTCCTCGGAATATTCATTCGAATTCCCTCGAGAAATTCATTCAAATTTGCTTGGGAAATTAATTCGAATTTCCTTGAGAAATTCATTCCTCGGGAAATTCATTCGACTTTCCTCGGGAAATTCATTCGAATTTTCTCGGGGAATTCATTCGACTTTCCTCGGGAAATTCATTCGAATTCGTATTTCCTCGGGAAATTCGTTTGAATTTCCTCGGAAAATTCATTCGAATTTCCTCGGGAAATTCATTCGAATTTACTCGGGAAATTCATTCGAATCACCTCCGCAAATTCATTCAAAGTTCCTTAGGAAATTCATTCGAATTTCATTGGGAAATTCATTCGAATTTCGTTGGAAAATTCATTCGAATTTCGTTGGGAAATTCATTTGAATTTCGTTGGGAAATTCATTCGAATTTCGTTGGGAAATTCATTCGAATTTCTTTGGGAAATTCATACGAATTTACTCGGGAAATTCATTTGAATTTATAAAGAAATTCATTCGAAATTCCTTGGGAAATTCATTCGAATTTCCTTGGGAAATTCATTCGAATTTCCTTGGGAAATTCATTCGAATTTCCTTGGGAAATTCATTCGAATTTCCTTGGGAAATTCATTCGAATTTCCTTGGGAAATTCATTCGAATTTCCTTGGGAAATTCATTAGAATTTCCTTGGGAAATTCATTAGAATTTCCTTGGGAAATTCATTCGAATTCTCTTGGGAAATTCATTCGAATTTCATTGAGAAATTCATTCGTGTTTCCTTGGGAAAGTCATTCGAGTTTCTTTGGGAAATTCATTCGAATTTCCTTGGGAAATTCGTTCGAATTCCTTGGAAATTCATTCGAATTTCCTTGGGAAATTCATTCGAATTCCCTTGGGAAATTCATTCGAACTTCATTGAGAAATTCATTCGTATTTCCTCGGGAAAATAATTCGAGTTTCCTTGGAAAATTCATTCAATTTCCTTGGAAATTCATTCGAATTTCCTTGGGAAATTCATTTGAATTTCCTTGGAAATTCTTTCGAAATTCCTTGGGAAATTCATTGGATTTTTTTTGGAAAATTCCTTCATACTTCCTTGGGAAATTCATTAGAATTTCCTTGGGAAATTCATTTGAATTTCCTTGGGAAATTCATTCAATTTCCTTGGGAAATTCATTCAATTTCCTTGGGAAATTCATTCAATTTCCTTGGGAAATTCATTCGAATTTCCTCGGGAAATTCATTCGAATTTCCTTGGGAAATTCATTCGAATTTCCTTGGGAAATTCATTCGAATTTCCTTGGGTAATTCATTCGAATTTCCTTGGGAAATTCATTCAAATTTCCTTGGGAAATTCATTCGAATTTCCTCTGGAAATTCATTCAATTTCCTTGGGAAATTCATTAGAATTTCCTTGGGAAATTCATTCGAATTCTCTTGGGAAATTCATTCGAACTTCATTGAGAAATTCATTCGTGTTTCCTTGGGAAAGTCATTCGAGTTTCTTTGGGAAATTCATTCGAATTTCCTTGGGAAATTCGTTCGAATTCCCTTGGGAAATTCATTCGAATTTATTTGGGAAATTCATTCGAATTCCCTTGGGAAATTCATTCGAACTTCATTGAGAAATTCATTCGTATTTCCTTGGGAAAGTCATTCGAGTTTCCTTGGGAAATTCATTCGAATTTCCTTGGGAAATTCATTCGAATTTCCTTGGGAAATTCATTCGAATTTCCTTGGGAAATTCATTCGAATTTCCTTGGGAAAGTCATTCAACTTTCTTTGGGAAATTGATTCGAATTTCCTTGGGAAATTCATTCGAATTTCCTTGGGAAATTCATTCAATTTCCTTGGGAAATTCATTCAATTTCCTTGGGAAATTCATTCAATTTCCTTGGGAAATTCATTCGAATTTCCTTGGGAAATTCATTCGAATTTCCTTGGGAAATTCATTCGAATTTCCTTGGAAATTCATTCAATTTCCTTGGGAAATTCATTCGAATTTCCTTGGAAATTCATTCAATTTCCTTGGGAAATTCATTCGAATTTCCTTGGGAAATTCATTCGAATTTCCTTGGGAAATTCATTCAATTTCCTTGGGAAATTCATTCGAATTTCCTTGGGAAATTCATTCGAATTTCCTTGGGAAATTCATTCAATTTCCTTGGGAAATTCATTCAATTTCCTTGGGAAATTCATTCGAATTTCCTTGGGAAATTCATTCGAATTTCCTTGGGAAATTCATTCGAATTTCCTTGGAAATTCATTCGAATTTCCTTGGGAAATTCATTCAATTTCCTTGGGAAATTCATTCGAATTTCCTTGGGAAATTCATTCGAATTTCCTTGGGAAATTCATTCGAATTTCCTTGGGAAATTCATTCGAATTTCCTTGGGAAATTCATTCGAATTTCCTTGGGAAATTCATTCGAATTTCCTTGGGAAATTCATTCGAATTTCCTTGGGAAATTCATTCGAATTTCCTTGGGAAATTCATTCGAATTTCCTTGGGAAATTCATTCGAATTTCCTTGGGAAATTCATTCGAATTTCCTTGGGAAATTCATTCGAATTTCCTTGGGAAATTCATTCGAATTTCCTTGAGAAATTCATTCGAATTTCCTTGAGAAATTCATTCGAATTTCCTTGGGAAATTCATTCGAATTTCCTTTGGAAATTCATTCGCATTTCCTTTGGAAATTCATTCGAACTTTCTTGGGAAATTCATTCGAATTTCCTTGGGAAATTCATTCGAATTTCCTTAGGAAATACATTCAAACTTCCTTGGGAAATTCATTCGAATTTCCTTGGGAAATTCATTCGAATTTCCTTAAGAAATTCATTCGAACTTCCTTGGGAAATTCATTCGAATTTCCTTGGGAAATTCATTCGAATTTCCTTGGGAAATTCATTCGAATTTCCTTGGGAAATTCATTCGAATTTCCTTGGGAAATTCATTCAATTTCATTGGCAAATTCATTCGAATTTCCTTGGGAAATTCATTCGAATTTCCTTGGGAAATTCAATTGAATTTCCTTGGGAAATTCATTTGAATTTCCTTGGGAAATTCATTTGAATTTCCTTGGGAAATTCATTTGAATTGCCTTGGGAAATTCATTTGAATTTCCTTGGGAAATTCATTCGAATTTCCTGGAAAATTCATTTGAACTTCCTGGGAAATTCATTAGAATTTCCTTGGGAAATTCATTCGAATTTCCTTGGGAAATTCATTCGAATTTCCTTGGGAAATTCATTCGAATTTCCTTGGGAAATTCATTCGAATTTCCTTGGGAAATTCATTCGAATTTCCTTGGGAAATTCATTCGAATTTCCTTGGGAAATTCATTCGAATTTCCTTGGGAAATTCATTCGAATTTCCTTGGGAAATTCATTCGAATTTCCTTGGGAAATTCATTCGAATTTCCTTGGAAATTCATTCGAATTTCCTTGGGAAATTCATTCGAATTTTCTTGGGAAATTCATTCGAATTTCCTTGGGAAATTCATTCGAATTTCCTTGGGAAATTCATTCGAATTTCCTTGGGAAATTCATTCGAATTTCCTTGGGAAATTCATTCGAATTTCCTTGGGAAATTCATTCGAATTTCCTTGGGAAATTCATTCGAATTTTCTTGGGAAATTCATTCGAATTTCCTTGGGAAATTCATTCGAATTTCCTTGGGAAATTCATTCGAATTTCCTCGGGAAATTCATTCGAATTTACTCGGGAATTCATTCGAATTTCCTCAGAAATTCATTCGAATTCCTCGGAAAATTCATTCCTCGGGAAATTCATTCCTCGGGAAATTCATTCGAATTTCCTCGGGAAATTCATTCGAATGTTCTTGAGAAATTCATTCGAATTTTCTTAGGAAAATCATCCAAATTTTCTTAAGTAATTCATTTGAATTTTCTAAAGAAATTCATTCGAATATTCTTGGGAAATTCATTCGAATTTCCTTGGGAAATTCATTCGAATTTCCTTGGGAAATTCATTCGAATTTCCTTGGGAAATTCATTCGAATTTCCTTGGGAAATTCATTCGAATTGCCTTGGGAAATTCATTCGAATTTCCTCGGGAAATTCATTCGAATTTCCTCGGGAAATTCATTCGAATTTCCTCAGGAAATTCATTCGAATTTCCTCGGGAAATCCATTCGAATTTCCTCGGGAAATTCATTCTAATGCGGGAAATTCATTCGAATTTCTTCCGGAAACTCATTCGAATTTGCTCGGGAAATTCATTCGAATTCCATAAAGAAAAATCATTAGATTTGCTTCGGAAAAATAATTCTAATTTCCTTGGAAAAATCGTTCCAATTTCCTTGAAAATATCATTTGAATTTCCTTAGGAAATTCATTCGAATTTCGTCGGAAAATTCATTTGATTTGCCGTAAATGAAAGTTTCACTCTGCCTTATTTTCTTCCATAAATTTGGTAAATTTGAACCTAGATGAACATAATAAGAACCCTAGATCTTTTGATGAAGATCCTAGATCTTTTGTGAAAATTCAACGTGAAAGTAAGTAGGGTTATTTATTTATTTCTTTTTGGCATTTGCGTACTTTCAAATAGTTATAAAACTACATTACTCGATGCTGATGCAACCACAATGATACAGCATGCACCGGACACTCTAAAAATACCCAATGCGTAAGATCACTTCGAGCAAAGCGAGAATGAAATCCATTAAATCCCACCTCGATCGATTGGTCATGGGTGTCTTGACGGGCATAAAAAATTGGTTTGTTTCATTTTCGGTCAGCATCCCCCAGCAGGTTGGTCGTGAAGCGGTAGTTAGGTAGGCGGGTGCGGTAGGCGGGAAGAAATAAGATGTTAGGCGCTGAAATGTGACACATGTCAACCGCAGCGGTAGCACCCAAAACCGGCAACGGAACGTGTTGGCCGTCAGCGAAGCCGAACCGACCGACGACGCGCCGGTTCCGCTCCATATAGCTCCGTACCATCCCGATTGCCTTACCGACCAAAGGATGGCGAGGAAAGGAGAAAACCCCATCAGTGAGCAACAGTCAGAAGCTTGTAAAAGCTTCCTTCCATCTTTGAATGTATTTTCGGAATGTAAAGTTTGCGGAGGTAGATGATTTTGACACAAGTTGAATCGGCAATTCAAGGTTCCCCGTGGAACTTTTTACCTGTGACAGCGACTAAGCGCCTTATGACTGCAAGAGAGGTGCTTATTTGATCCGTTGACGGTACGGATTAATTCATGAAGCAAATTTGAGAACAATCGGTTTAACTTTTAGGAGTGTTGCAACTTGTAGCTGTATGTCGCAGCTGTGAGTAATTTTTATATTGATATTGATTGAGTTGAAAGCGCTTTCACAGCAAATAAACCTGATATGAATGAAAACGTGGGAAAAGGACCCTGACGACAAAAGCTGGAAAGTTTCTCACCTCCCTTTTCCCGAAAGAACGACCTTGCCTTTTGTTTGCCAATCTTCCAAACGAGCTAATCTTTTCACTAATGCGGAGTATAAATGAATGACCCAGATTCTGGGAGGTTTTTTTTACGTTCGTTCAACGTTTACCAACTAATTACGACCTTCCTTCCCCGGAGCGATGTGCTTCGTATAATGAAAAATGAACGTCGCCCGTGTGTCGACAACAGAAGGACCTTTTTGCTCTTTGCTGGTATGAAGGGGGAAATGGTCTGCTGATATTTTGTCCATGATCATAAGCATGCTTTTTGAAGGAAAATACGGAAAAGATCTTAAGAATCTGCCTGTTGCACTTTTTTCTTCATTTTTAGACCACTCCCCCTACATAACATACACTTCCATCGCGGGTTGAAAATGTTTAACCGGTGGAAACTTTCAGCTTCCATCACAGGAAGCTTCTAATGAGAGAGCATGCTAAGGCAGCAAGGACCTTAAGAAATCTGATTAGAGTACAAAACGAGCGACGATGACGCCATTCACATCATTTCACAGCAGCCGGATTCCACGACAACGACGCTCCAACGTGTGTCATACTTCCTTTGTGTCGTTCTTCCGGTTCATCCCGTTCGACGATACAATGAGAAGACGGACGGACGGCGAAGCAAGCCTCTGAGGAGGCTCCTGTTGCTATTGTTGTCACCACCATCCTGACTTTGGAAGCTTGGAGACACAAATGCTTCTTAGACACGCAACGGATTGAGGACAGCGCTGGAAACGAGGAAGTTTGCCGAGATTTAGCCAATATCCGGCTCGATTCCTAATCCCCGTTTCGTTGACTTTTGTCTGGGGGGAAAGGTGTGAAAACAGATAAGCAGCCGGGTGGGGTTCGCTCTGAAATGGGTCGGCATTAAACGTCGCTTGTAACTACGACAACGACGACGATGACTGCAGGGTCAGTGGTACGGAAACGTCCTTTCCAAAGCGTCTTCTATCTGCAGAAACAGCCCAAGTTGGTGGGCAGCACGTGTAAGGAGATTCTCGATAATTGAATTTTCATCATGTCAATTAGGTCCAATGCAGAAAACGAGGGAGAGTCAATAACAGCATCCATTGTTCTCATTGGAAGTATTTTGTTATGGAAATATAACTATAGGACGAGATTCGGAACAGAGATTGGCAGAGCACTTTGCCATGCCATTACCAAAACATTGGATCTTATTGATCGGAGAAAAGATTAGAGCCTATTAGCCACTAGGATTAGGCTGTCTATAAATATGCTTTGTGTTGATGTAAGATGGTTTCTTTCAACAAGATTATATTAATAAACCATGGGCTTGTAAATAAACTAAAAATAGATTGGTTTCACATCATTTCTCCTGGCAGATAGATTGGCAGCGTCATTGTAGAGAGGACTCATAAAAAACCGAAGAAAATGTTGTCCTAGTGTTCTTTGGACTCTCAATGTTGAAAATCACCCAGAAAAACATGTTGAATAAACTCATCAAAGTTATTTCTCCACAGGAACTCGAATTCGATGAAAGTTTTAGTTTAAGGGCGCTAAAACGCTAGTGTTCGGAATATGACTCATGTTCGGGATTTGAGTGAAAACGGTACGCATGATAGCAAAAAGTAGCGACGAGATTGGCTCTGCATTTATTTGTTTTGCGATGAGCTGAATATATGTTCAGTTATGTTCAGTGAGATGGAAAACGAAACAGTTCCCCTACATATAGTACATATTCATTATATTTTTGAAGGATTTGTTGTACGGTAACGATTTGGTTCGTTGTCCAGCGGTAATTTTCGAAATCGGTTTGATGATTTTCCAAAACAAACATTTTCTAAGGATAAGAAGATCGCTCTTTTGTAAATGGGTATACGACACCTTCCTTCTACTTCTCCGGTAGCTGTTCTGTTTTTCAGACTCTTAGTTTGTACAGACAAGCGGCAAGCTTTAAAGGGGATCATCTCGATGAGTTCAGCTTCTTGTTCTTGGTCTGTTGGATTCGATCTATTAAGTAGAGGCTGGTTGGCTCTATCATGACTTTGAAAATTATATACCTCTTGTAGTTTTTATTTCCTTTCAGCATTCATTCACGAATTGTAGATGGCGGTTCTGAAATTACATCCATATGAAACACATTTAATTAGATACATCAAAGCCATTATTTTAACAGCCAGCCAGATCTCATCTTTTTGTTTAAAGAATTTCGAGACATTTGGAGGACTTTCTTTCAAGAGGCCAGGACGCCTCGTTTTCAGAGGCCCTGAATACTCCTTTCAAGAGGCTCAGACCCGAGCAGCACACATGTTGCACAAAAGTTTCTGTGACCCATATACAACTCAATTTAGTCACATTTAAGTTGCTGCAACCAAATCTGTTTGGTTTTTGTTGCTAGGGGAAGGTTCCTGTCAAGAGGCTCTGAAGGCTCCCTTTAAGAGGCTTGTAAGCCTACATATTAGGGTGGTCTAACCGGTAATACCGGTATTACCGGCCAATTTTGGGTACCGAAAATACCGGTATTAGAGACGGAAAATACCGGTATTTTCGGTATTTTAAATTTTGCAGTCAGTATATAAAATCTCGAATAATTTTTACCTACTTAAATCAGCTCACCTGTTTTAATCGCATATCTCTCCCATATAAACAGGAAATCCAGCATAAATGGGACAAATATTCAATTACTCAGTAAAGACTCATCGAGCAAAAAATACAACAATTAAATGCGCGCATGAGTAACTTTGCCCAAGTAAGCATCATTGACGAAGTTTATGCTACAACAAAAATCGATCAACATCGTCATTAATCATACCTGTTGCTTCATTCTCTTAGCCATCTGTAATACTGCGAATGACTTTTTCTTCAATAAACATTGTTGATATCGTCGAGAATTTTCCCGCAATGTATGAAATTGTGAAAAAGGTACGAGCCGTAGTGGTTCTTTTCCGGAGATCACCTGTGAAAAACGATTTTCTGCAAAAATATGTCCGTTCTGAATTCGGAAAAGAATTTGAATTGGTGGCTGATGCCTAGGCACGCTGAAATAATTCAAGCCCTCGAACCTGTTCAAGCTGTTGTGGATCTACTGCTCTGTGAGTTCTGCACTCTATATGAAGCCGACGTGGCGTTCCAATTTACGTTGGAACAATTATCAAATCAAGCCACAGAAATTTCCGCCACTATTTCGATGCTTTTAAAGAATGAATCCAAGAGAGACGATCCAAATACGCCGATCTTTTTTGCTTTTTTGAATAATTCTGCCGTGAAGCAATTAATCAGAAACGATTTTGGCATTTTCTTCGGGGCATCCAGAGCTACTTAGATTAACCCTTATCCTCCCTTGATACTTTTTAGGCACTAAAAAATGACTTCAAAAAATCATAACTCCGTTGATTCTCAACCGATTTTGACGATTCACCTACCAAACGAACCGGTTAGGTTTCTAGTTTTCAAACCTCTGAAGAGAATCTGCATTGGCCATCTGGTTCCGGAATAATTCCGGGGTCGAGTAGGGTACCTTTTTTTTCCAAATCAAATGACCATGCTAAAAGTCTTAAAACTAATTTTTTGATGTATTATACTTCACGAAATCACGAGACATGTTCAATAGTGCCTGTTCCAAGGTTCCCTGGTGGACAGGTTCTGCGGCATTCCGGGGACCTGGTTCTCCCGGGACGTGGCCACTTTTCGATTTGATCAGAATCCCATCTTGCGATGTCTCAAACTTCATGATTTTGCGAAACAAGCTCAATAGAGTCTAATTTGAGGTACCTAAGTGGTTTTGGTCAGGTTCCGTGGCATTCCGGGAACCTGGTTCCCCCGGGGAAGTGGCCACTTTTTGATTTGATCCGAAACCCTTCTTGCGACGTCTCAAACTTCATGATTTCGCGAAACGAGCTCAATAGAGTCTAATTTGAGGTACCTGAGTGGTTCTAGCCAGGTTCCGCGGCATTCCGGGTACCTGGTTCCCCCGGGGTAGTGACCACTTTTTGATTTGAGGTAGCTGAGTGGTTCTGGTCAGGTTCCGTTGCATTCCGGAGACCTGGTTCCCCCGGGGAATTTGTCACTTTTTGATTTGATCCGAAACCCTTCTTGCGTTGCGGCATCTCAAACTTCATGATTTCGCGAAACGAGCTCCATAGAGTCTAATTTGAGGTAGCTGAGTGGTTCTGGTCAGGTTCCGTGGCATTCCGGGGTCGAGTGGGGTACTTTTTTTCCAAATCAAATGACCATGCTAAAAGTCTTAAAACTAATTTTTTTATGTGTCCCACTTCATGAAATCACGAGACATGTTCAATAGTCCCTGTTTCAAGGTTCCCTGGTGGGTTTGGACAGGTTCTGCGGCATTCCGAAGACCTGGTTCCCCCGGAACGTGGCCACTTTTCGATTTGATCCGAAACCCATCTTGCGATGTCTCAGACTTCATGATTCATGTATCTGAGTAGTGCTGGTCAGGTTATGTGACATCCTTGGAACCTGGTTCTACCAGGGAAGTGGTCCCTTTTTGATGTGATCTGAAACCCATTTTCCGTCGTCTCAAATTTCAAGATTTCACGAAACGAACTCAATAGATTCTATTTCGAGGTATCTGAATGGTGTTCGTCAGGTTTCGTGACATTCCGAGAACCTGGTTCTCTTGGAGATGTGGGCTTTTTTTGTAGTGATCGGAAACCCATCTCTCGACAAACTTCATGGTTTCACAAGACATTTTCAATAGAGATTTTTTCAAGGTACTCGAGTGGTGCATGTTATGTTCCGTGGCGTTCAGGGAATCTGGTTTACCAGGCAGCTTTTTGATGCATTTTTAAACCCATCCTGAATCGTATCACTTGTGTCATATCAAGGTGGAAACTATCCAGAAGTACAAAATTTCTCAGAATACTCGAGAGCATGTACAACATTTTAGAATTTCATGTTTCGTTGTTCATGTTACAGATTACATGATTCAGGATTCAGAATACATAGAGCAGTTTAATCATCCCCGAGGGCACCAGGTTACTGACATAATGAGAAACGTCTGCTTGTTTCGCGAGATCATGAAGTTTGAGACGTCAAAATATTGTTCAGTTCAGTTCACATTAAAAAATGACCACATCCCCGGGAGAACCAGGTCTCGCGAAGTCATGAAGTTTGAGACGTCGCAAGAAGTCGTCACCGCAAAAAGTGGCCATTTCTCGGGGGAACTAGGATCCCGAAATGCAACGGAACCTGACTAGCACAACTCAAGTACCTTTAAATTGAGCTCGTTCCGTAAAATCATGAAGTTTGAGTCGTCGCAAAATGGATTTTAAATCACATCAAAAAGGACCACTTCCTTGATGGACCCAGGTCCCTGGAATGCCACGGAACCTGACCAGAACCACTTAGGTACCTCAAATTAGACTCTATTGAGCTCGTTTCGCGAAATCATGAAGTTTGAGACGTCGCAAGCAGGGTTTTGGATCAAATCAAAAAGTGGCCACTTCCCCGGGGGAACCAGGTCCCCGGAATGCAACGGAACCTGACCAGAACCACTCAGGTACCTCAAATTAGACTCTATTGAGCTCGTTTCGCGAAATCATGAAGTTTGAGACGTCGCAAGATGGGTTTCGGATCAAATCGAAAAGTGGCCACTTTCCCGGGAGAACCAGGTCCCCGGAATGCCACGGAACCTGACCAGAACCACTTAGGTACCTCAAATTAGACTCTATTGAGCTCGTTTCGCAAAATCATGAAGTTTGAGACATCGCAAGATGGGTTTCGGATCAAATTGAAAAGTGGCCATGTCCCGGGGGAACCAGGTCCCCGGAATGCCGCAGAACCTGTCCAAACCCACCAGGGAACCTTGGAACAGGCACTATTAAACATGTCTCATGATTTCATAAAGTGGGACACATCAAAAAATTAGTTTTCAGAGTTTTAGCATGGTCATTTGATTTGAAAAAAAGGTACCCCACTCAACCACGGAATTATTCTTGAACCATGTGGCCAATGCCGATTCTCTTCTCAGGTTTGAAAACTAGAGACCTAACCGGTTCGTTTGGTAGGTGAATCGTCAAAATCGGTTGAGAATCAACGGAGTTATGATTTTTTGAAATAATTTTTTAGTGCCTAAAAAGTATCAAGGGAGGATAAGGGTTAAGCAAGCGTATGGGATCTTGAAGCGTCTAATCATTCCTGATGCGATTGAAACTGAGACAACGACCATACCTGCCGATCGGTACAAAGAAGATGCCTCTATGGAAATTTTTCGGTTAAAGAGCAAACTGTGAAGAGACTGTAGCAGAGCAAAACACTTGCGTTTCTGGTGGCAAATACGTTGACGGCAGAATCCTTGCATGCAATCCGTAAGGATTTTTTCTACTATGAATCGGAAGGGATTAAAGGCAAGTATTTGACTGATTTTCGACGGTCTTGCAACAATTCGTCCTACTTCGGTTGAACCAGAGAGGGCATTCTCAGTAGTTAGCAACATTGCTAACAAAATCCAATGCGGATTGGGAGATGAGTTGCTCAGTATATAATGTCCACTTAAGTTTCGCTTTGCCCAGCTCAACAAGCAATGATTTTAACATTTGAAATTTGTGAATAAATATTGTTTTTCATTCGAAAGTCCAAATCAAAAGTTTTATTTTTACTACCTGAAATTTTCACAAAAACCGGTTTTCTACCGGTATTACCGGTATTGACTCCATCAAATACCGAATACCGGTATTTGACAAAAATGGCCAATACCGACCACCCTACTACATATAAGAGCCTTCTTTCAAAAGGCCCGGGAGCCTCCTTTCAAAAGGCCCGGGAGCCTCCTTTCAAAAGGCCCGGGAGCCTCCTTTCAAAAGGCCCGGGAGCCTCCTTTCAAAAGGCCCGGGAGCCTCCTTTCAAGAGGCCCGGAAGCCTCCTTTCAAGAGGCCCGGAAGCCTCCTTTCAAGAGGCCCGGAAGCCTCCTTTCAAGAGGCCCGGAAGCCTCCTTTCAAGAGGCCCGGAAGCCTCCTTTCAAGAGGCCCGGAAGCCTCCTTTCAAGAGGCCCGGAAGCCTCCTTTCAAGAGGCCAGAAGCCTCCTTCCAAGAGGCCAGGAAGCCTCCTGTCAAGAGGCCCAGAGCCTCCTGTCAAGAGGCGCGGAATCCTCCTGTCAAGAGGCCAGGAAGCCTCCTGTCAAGAGGCCCGGAACCCTCCTGTTAAGAGGCCCGGAAGCCTCCTATCAAGAGGCCCGAAAGCCTCCTTTCAAGAGGCCCGGAAGCCTCCTTTCAAGAGGCCCGGAAGCCTCCTTTCAAGAGGCCCGGAAGCCTCCTTTCAAGAGGCCCGGAAGCCTCCTTTCAAGATGCCCGGAAGCCTCCTTTCAAGATGCCCGGAAGCCTCCTGTCAAGAGGCCCGGAAGCCTCCTGTCAAGATGCCCGGAAGCCTCCTTTCAAGAGGCCCGGAAGCCTCCTTTCAAGAGGCCCGGAAGCCTCCTTTCAAGAGGCCCGGAAGCCTCCTTTCAAGAGGCCCGGAAGCCTCCTTTCAAGAGGCCCGAAGCCTCCTTTCAAGAGGCTAGCAAGCCTCCTTTCAAGAGGCCCGGAAGCCTCCTTTCAAGAGGCCCGGAAGCCTCCTTTCAAGAGGCCCGGAAGCCTCCTTTCAAGAGGCCCGAAGCCTCCTTTCAAGAGGCCAGGAAGCCTCCTTCCAAGAGGCCCAGGAAGCCTCCTTTCAAGAGGCTCAGGAAGCCTCCTTTCAAGAGGCCGGAAGCCTCCTTTCAAGAGGCCCGGAAGCCTCCTTTCAAGAGGCCCGGAAGCCTCCTTTCAAGAGGCCTGGAAGCCTCCTGTCAATAGGCCCGGAAGCCTCCTGCCAAGAGGCCCGGAAGCCTCCTGTCAAGAGGCCCGAAAGCCTCCTTTCAAGAGGCCCGGAAGCCTCCTTTCAAGAGGCCCGGAAGCCTCCTTTGGGCCAATCACGATTCAGGTGGCAATATTGAGCAAACGTCAAACTCGAAAAAATCGATGCGAGCGCCACGAACCAACTTATGATAATTCGAATCGACTGTTAAATCAATGAACGATGGAATATTCTTGAGTGTTATATCTGTTTATGTTTGTCCTGAAAGTGTCTCCCAGCGTTGCTGGATGATTTGCTGTGTGAGCATGTCTATCAATGTAAATTTTCTTTTCACCGGAACACACCGAACACACTCGAACTCTCAGACCAGCGGTCTGTCAGTGGCCAGGGCTCAAATCCTGGAGAGCAGTAGGCTTTGAAAGAGCCATATCCCATTTAAAAATGGCAATAGTCAAAGTATTTCGGGTCCGCGACATTAGGCATAAGTACGTTAGGCATAATGGATGTTTGGCATAACGGACGTTAGGCATAATGTACGTTAGGCATAATTCTGCCTTCTTTATGTCATGGCTTTTCTTTGGGTCATTTTGTACAACATGTGCCTACGGCTCGGCACCAGAATGGTGGACCTGACAAATCTAACGACTTGCAGTTCCACGTTCCAAACTTCCAATCGAGCTCCTTTGTTTGTCGCTTAGACCGTTGCTGATTTATCGAGTAGTATTAATTTTGTTCGCAATTATTGGCTTTACATGCGGTTTATTGGGCCTGCGCAAACCTGCGCCGGAGGGCCTTCGTATCAAGTATGTTTAGAGTCTCACCTCAGAACTTGGGCTAGTGCACTTTGAAAGGCTTTGGAGGAGCTGCCTTGCGGATACATGCAGCTTTTCAAAGCCCACTGTCAAACACCATCACCAGACATGCCCAACAACTCGTTATAGCCGTTTTAAAAGTTTTGTATTATTCGCTTATTATTCGGCAATTTTGTTTGATATTTTATCATCAATTTGATTTCTAATCGAAAGTGTTTCAAATCAAACAATTACTTAGGATTGCGGTATCTATTTTAAAGAAACCAATATCCACCAGATACCAATCAACTTACTCCAGATTAATCCCTTGAACGTTTTGTTCATATCGTCATCATACTATCAAAAAGTCCCATTTCAATTAAGTGAACTCCAATCATGGCATCTATCAGCGACCCACCGTCGCAATTCGCGTAACTCGTCATCGACGCAGGGATTGTGTGATGTGACTACGTATACATCTGCATCGTCTTCCGAAAGCAACACATGTCTGCTGCCGGTATTTCCAAACCCCCCGGGGCCCATCGGTGCCGGTGTCCACCAAATTGTCACAGTGGGTGTCATCCCTGCCCTCGTATGAAGACACTAGACTACATAACGTAAGCGGCTTTACTGGAAACGATTACATCGTGTCATTCTTCCACCCACGGCTTATGACAATGATAGGCTTATTCGATTCAAACCAAGTAGTGCAGATTCGGTGATAGCGAAAGTGGCACTTCGAAGCCAAACAATGTATCCAGGCTTTACGACGAGACGGCGATGCTGCCTTATGAGAGGCGAACGTCTGATCAAATCGAAATCTATCGATTTTCCATGCAATTTTCAGCTCATGCTGCTGCTGCTGCTACTGGTCGATTACTGAGCTGCTGCTGTTAATCCACTACTGACGTACACTCACAGCCGGAGGGTAAAACGTTTAACGACCGTGTAGCGATGGAAACAATTTGCATAAAATTAGACTAAAGCAAGCTATTAGCCCATGACTTTCTTGAGGCGCAGTTTGTCCGGTCACTTCCCACTGTGCTCCCCGCGGCATGCCTCGAATCTCTGTGTGCAACCGCCTCTGTCTCTCCCTCTCAGTCGGCGGTAACCATATTGGCTATACCCCGTAAGATAATGGCAATTAAGCGCCCAGATTAGGTGAAACAACTTCTCCAAATAAGATTACCGCTAAGCCGAGGAAAATCACAACCGCCACATCACAACAAATCTGCCCGGATAGGCATCGCCTCCCTTCGGCTAGGAAAATAGACAAACACACGATGGGTATAATTTATTGCCTGCCGCTTGAAGTTGTGACATTTTTCCGCGATGTCAAGCCAGTTTGCGGCACGCCGAAATCATCCGACAGTTGAATGCACTCAGTTCGAGTGGTTACTGGCTGACTGAGAGATGGTTTGTGGCACTAAGTAGCTAACGACGGCACATGAATAAATCTGCATTTCAATCTCCCCGGCTCTGGCGGGTCGTGATGCTTCGTGCCCTTTTGGTATCATCGACCAGACCAAGTGAAATTGGAGAAGCGTAATGCGTTTTAATTACAGCGTTACATCCGAACCCGACGAGCAGCAGCGAGTTTTATTTCCTCTTTTTCGAATAACTCGTGCGCTCTTCAAATCGCGCTGCAAATGGAAATGGGGCTTGTCCATCAAGTCTTGTGGGATGTTTCGTTGGATGTAACGTAACTTTCTGCTTCATTAATTTATTCATCGAAAGAAGAAACAGAAAATTGACAATTACTTGCATTGTTCTGTTTCAGTTGTCGGAGTTCGGTACTTCCGCGAACTTGGCTGTACCGGGCTGTAGCCAATTAGTGCTCGTTGACCGAAAACATTTTCGAATTGTCTTGGCAAATGGGAGGTTTTTGAACACAGATTGAATGAATGCAACTTGGGATACCTCTTTCAAATGCTTTGAAAAGTCGAAAGTATTGTTACGTTCTTTTATTTATGTTTAGATATGCCACTGCAAGCAGCTATTACATCTTTGCGAAGATAATTGCATATGTTCTATTCGATCTACATTATTATGACCAACAAATCAAAATTTTAATCTGGCACAGCTCTAGGTCCCTATTAAATGCAATGAAACACGGATGGATTAAGGTGACTGACTCACGACGAGTATGTAGCTTTTCGGTACCTGTTCTACATTTTCCGCGCGTTCCTGCAACTAGTTTTGCCATGACGTCAAATATTTGGCAGATTTTTCGGTTTGCATCAAGAGTCTCTTTTCAGCTCGACATGGTTAGATTTATTTTTATCCCAAAACAAAAACCCCACTCGAACATCGAGAGGAAAACTCTCTAATAAATCTGACCTTTCTTCGCTGATTAACATATTTCACCGTTGCGCTGTTTTTGTTGGCGGACACGGCTGAGCGGAGAATTTCGCAAACCTAGCTCAAAATTCTATAGACGGTGGACGGTTTTTGTATGCGATGAAATCCCATGGAACCATAATTTCCACTTATATTTTGCATTCTGGTTTGCTCCACTCCAGGAATTGTTGCAAATTAAAATTTTGCAGGGTTCGGAGCACGGTCACAACGGCGACTGCCATACAAATCATTCCACCCACCACCATCATTCATAAACTTTTGATTCGAATGATGTAAATCTGGGTCATATAAATGAAAAGGTGTTACCGAGCTGAAAGTCATATTTTTTCAAAAAATTAGTTCCGTATTCGACGACATCGTCGTCGCATTGATCGAAACCCAGCAAAGGCGCCATGAGTTCTCTCAGCTGCGGAAGCGACAATTTCGGAATATTTGAAGTGATTAATTTATAGCACCACGACTCGACATAAACCGAGTTTGCAGTTGACATCGCCGTCGTCATCATCTGTTCAGCTTATAGGTATCCAACAATTTCTTTTGCTTCCATGAATCTTGTCATCCCCGGCTAAGACTGCTGACACGAGGGAGGTGTTGTATGTTTGTTCATAAATCTTGCTTGACCCCGTTGGATGCGTTGCCGCGATGCGACGACGGTTAGCCGTTGTCGTCCAACATCGTCGGAAGACACAAGGAAAAAGAGACAAAGCATGGGTTCTGCGTTTTTCCTTCATTTCTCGAATATCTGTTTTATGCTTTATGAATTTCAATGCTCGTTACGATGGTGGAATGTAAACAGACAGTGCCGGCACCATAGCTCAAAGCAGATTATGGTTTTGATGGCCAACGAAATGTCTGCGAATAAAAACAAAGCGCGGTTGATGTTCAAAACCCGCTAACAAATGAACCACTATCAACCATTTTAATCTCCTGAAGGTTCCGATTCATTCGAAAAGGCGCGCGACACTAATGAAAACGTTGCCCTTGGTCCAACGATCTCTGATTGCGTTTTCCGAAATGAATTCATATCTCGACGAGAGTCTAATTTCGCAACCACCTACTGACTCCCATCGGGTAACCCAAATTCCGTGGTGGCGCTGTTAGATTTGAATGATATGCGACATAAAAAAACCGTCTGGTGGAGCACCAACAACCGTCAGACGAGAATAGACCCGGAGATACTAATGCGTTGAAAATCCATTATCGTCGGCTTTCTCATCACGTGCTCGTCATCAGTCGCGAAGATTAGCTGTTTTGACAGATTACATCAACTGTTTGTTTTGCTTTGAAAGGTTCAGCAGTTTTTTCCGTCATGCCAACACCCACAATGATTTTAGGACGACAACAAAAAAAATATGTATGCATACCTTGTTAGAATGGTAGTTTTATGTTTAACAAGTAGCAGGTTGCTGTTTGATGATTGCTTAAAAATAATTCTTTGATATTTGAGATGCATCAAATCATAAAGACAAGAATGACAAAAAGAATTTTATTCTGGGGTCGCCCTGTTTCAATTTCAACATTTGCACGGCGTGTTCAGTAGAACAATATTATCACAAAAAAATGAGCATGGCTAAAATTTCAACTACGTGAAAATATAGCTTCTTATCTTTCATTTCCTGGGTATTTAAAAAAATCCTTTCCAAATGGAACCTGCATTCTAATCTAATACCAGCTGCCAGTCACGAGTCCCTCACGAGTTGACTCGTCATTTATTTTTTAACTATTTTTCATGAATTAAATGCAAGGAATGAATATTCTGCATGTTCTTTTATTTTGAACCTAATTTAAAAGGCTCAAATATGGAAAAGCATGACGGAGCCAAAATTATTAAGTTCAAAATTTGGCTAGCAAACATACTGCTTCGCAAGGGTTGAACCAAGGGTTGAACCCACTAATATTTTTAACAGTGTTTTTTGGATTTAAATGAAAATTAGCGAAATTCGTAGAAATTAGTCCAGATAATTTAGAAATTTCAAATTGATTGTTTGAGCTCAAAAAACGACAGGATTCCGACATTCAAGACATAACGATTTCTGAAAACCATATGATTTTTTATTACATTTCCAAGATAATATAAAACTATTTTATCCTACCGAGATAAGCATGCCAAGACCATGCTGCAGGTGGCTGAGTTGTATTCCCGGTTCGGTCTAGGAAATGTTTAGGTTGGACATTTCCTCGGCATTTCTATGTGGGATGGTTTTATAAAGATATTTTTGGTTTTGAAAGTAAGGAATACATTTTATTCTATGGAGTTTTATAAAATTAACGGGGCTTAATAATTAGTAAAGCTTTTCTAAATTACGCTTCTGATCATTGTTGAGCTAGATTTTTCCACTAGATAGATGAATAAAAGTGAAGCTCATCGATTACTTCAAAGTCTGGTGGTTGTACCAAGAGTCATGAAAATAAGTGTCTTTTTAGAAGAAGATGCATTTGATGCATAGGGCAGGAGATTGATTTTCGTTTACTGGTTAACTTTTTTGAACTCTTAGGCAATTTAGATTTTATTAGAGTCATCCCTTCAGCACGATTTTTGTGTCTAAAAATTCAAACTCTTCTCCAAAAACTTCTAAAACTATCCTGGTTCTGATCGTCCAGGTTTTGTGTTTGCGTTTTATGTTGGTGGTATTCGGCTTGACCAAATAATTGAACGTTATTGAAAGTGATTGCCAAAAACAAAATAGCAATAATGCGACAACACAATGAAAAGTGGACTAATTTTTAAATTGGTAATGAATTTCGAGTGAAAATAATCGTTTCGAATGAGTATTTCTCCAAGCTCACGCAGTGCAATATCATAGAAAGTTGCATGTTTGCCACAACATTTGTAGTAAAATGAATTTGCTTGTCTGGATGAATCACTCGTTCTCATAAACTATGCATCGCAGCGATATGATTTCTAGGACAAAATACATTACATATTCTTAAGTTTTTTTTATATCCATGTCACTTTTAGTTGAAATCAGAAGAGATTTTATTTTGAAATAAAGGCTAGTGTTCATTCTCAATGTATGTCTATAGATTCGTGCCGAACCCACTTGATCTAGTACTACATTTGAGGTCGAGGTAGTAGTAGTAGTGCTAGAACAGAATGCTACATGATTTGAATCTGAGCTAGTTGTAGTAGATGATAAGTTTCTTTTTAACTGAATTTATCAAATAAAATCACTCCCTGTTAACCACTAGAAACCGATAGGTTGTCCAATATTGTATTCCCCCCATTTGTTTATTTTATTTCGTCAACCAACGTAGACTAGTACATATACATATACATGTTTGTTTTTGTAATGCTATAGTATAATTAAATAATAGGTTTTTTTAGTAAAGTGATGTATAATTTTGATTTTGAATTTATATTGCTGAATTTGTAATGTTTGTTCTTTGGAAATACTGTCTAATGTTATGCCGAGACATTGTTAAGTCAATAGTTTCGCAGTGTTGATTGTAAACGGCCATCATTCGGTTGAGAGGCCCAAATTTGGCGTAATTTGTTCGGCAGTGGTTGGTTAAAAATAATGTTCTATGTCGAAGTAGCCGAGAAGGTATGTAAAAGTTAAATTTCGATAAAATTTCAGTTGAATCAACACGTTGAGAAACTATATCGTTAACAAATGAAACCGTTGCACATTCTCGACGCTCTTTCAAAGTTTGTATATTTATAAGCATGCAACGTGCTTCATAAGATGGAAGAGGAAATGACGTCCAACCTAATTTACGAAGAGCGTATAATAGAAATTGTTTTTGTACTGACTCTATTCTTTCTTCATGTGTGGTTGTATAAGGCGACCATACAATGCTACAATATTCCAGTATAGATCGTACATATGAAATATATAGTGTTTTGATTGTGTAGGGATCCTGAAAGTTGAAGCAAAAACGCTTGATAAACCCTAGCATATTATTAGCTTTGTGGATGATTGTGTTATAGTGATCAACAAGAGTTAGTTTCGAATCTAAAATCACTCCTAAATCCCTAACTCTTTCGTGTCTTTCTACAGTATTGTTCCCTAATACAATTTGTGTATTTGATGTTATTCTTTTTCTGCTGAATGATATTATGTTGCATTTCTTAACATTCAGTTGCAATAGGCTTTTTCTGCACCATGTATAGAACATGTGTATTTCATTCTGGAATATGATTATGTCGTCTTCATTTTTTATTTCCATAAATAGCTTTATGTCATCGGCATAAATTAAAATCTTTATATTTTTGAGAATGAAGGTAATGTCATTTACATATAATATAAATAAAAGAGGGCCAAGATGAGAGCCTTGTGGAACTCCTGAAGTGACTTGAATGGGATTGGTTTTCTTTCCGTTAAATTTTATTATTTGTTGCCGGTCTGTGAGATAAGATTCAAGCCATCTAAGGAGTCCTGGCTCAATTCCAATTTTTTGCAGTTTGAAGAGTAACATTGGAATGTCAATACGATCAAACGCCTTGCTAAAGTCAGTGTATAGAGCTTCCACGTAGTTACCATTATCCATTGCATTAAGAGAATAGTCAATGAATTCTATTAAATTTGTAGCGGTAGAGCGACCTTTGAAAAATCCATGCTGCTTATTCGTAATTCTGTTTTTAAGTTGTGAAAATAATTTTCATTGATAATGGATTCAAAAAGTTTGGGAATGCAAGAGATAATGGCTATTCCACGGTAATTACGAATGTCAGATTTTTGCCTGATTTGAAGATAGGCACAAGATAGGAGCTTTTCCATACCCTGGGAAAATTTCCGGATTCAATGACAATCTGAAGAGCCAAAACAAAGGTGCAGTCAGCTCTTTAGCCAGACTCTTCATAAATATCGGTGGAATACCATCAGGACCAGGGCCTTTGGATGCATCTAAGTTTTTTAAAGCGTTTAGAATATCGTTCACCATGAGAGCCCATTGAGCAATAAAAGTGAGTTTCCAACAATATAAAACTTATTCGTGATAAGAAGAAGTGACGCCTAGTGTGACATAGCAGCAACTCTTTGAGTTTTGCATATAGTGAAGTAGTGCGTTAGCCAATACCACCACCCCCGCAGAGCATAGGGCAACTTTACAGCCAATGCCCAATTTATTGCCCAGAGGAATTTCACCGGAAATCGCGAACCTGCCCCAACAGCTAGATATTTACTTCCATTTTTGCCTTTATTGTGCACTTAGCATGACTCATTTTTGCGCTCATCTGTTTACCGTATATCAATTGAAATCTGATTTCTATTTGAATGAGGTATTAAGGATTTCTATGAGCATGTTGGATAGTTTTTAGTGATAAATTGAAGTTACACAATCAAAAATACGACTGAAAAAAATTATATGTATCTACATTACTTCTCCTTCTTCGTTTTGGCATTACATTCCCCACTAAGACATTGCCGCCTCACAGTTGAGTGTTCAATCAGCACTTCCACAGTTATTAACTGCGAGGTTTCTAAGCCAAGTTACCATTTTTTACCATCAAATTTACCACCAAAGTTTCAATTTTGGTATATATTTGGGAAAGAATTGGGTGTATATGTGCATAAGATGGCGATACAGTGCCTAATTTCCATCCAAGCCATTTTTAGCTGTTTGCAGGGGATAATCGATAATCGAGTTCGGCTTCGTCATGCACTTTGACGCTTGAGCTCCAACAAACTATTAATTTAGACTATAACTTGGTAATTTCGGTACCCCTGAGTTTATATACGATTATTGGAATAAAAAAATCCAGGAATCTCATTTTAAATGGGACGCGATAAATAATAATCGTTGGTCTTCCAACTACAAAGATCCGTTTCAGGGAGAAAAAAAGTTGTTCAAGACCCCTCGGTAGATTTTTTCAAATAGTCACGAAATGAAAGCTGAAGAGCTATATTTTCACGTTGTGAAAGTTTTGGCGATGCTCATTTTTTGTCATAAAGGTCCCCATACACACACCGTGTTTGCTCTTCAAAAAGGGTAGCCTGATTATTATTTTTACATGAATCAGATTCTAAACTACAAATTAAATTTAGAAAGACTCTTTGGCTGAATGCAGGATCATAAAAAAAATAACATCTGCTACTTTATCTGCAACATGCTTCAGGGCCAGATACAGTGAGTAAGCATAACCCGGCCAATTACAATAGAGAAAAGTATTGTTGAAAAAGCGTCAAAACCCAATCGATACACGTAGTTTATGTTTATATTTATATTTATTATTTACTGTTTCAATCCAAGAAAGTTAATTACATTTAACAAAAGAAGAATACGAAAAAATCATGCCATGATGCAAACCATGGGTCGCGTCATGAACGATTCTTTAAGGCATGGGTCTGGTAAGTGGTAGGATTTTACTCACGCTTGATTTGAATCGTAGATGAGATTTGAGAATTTGAATTTTTCCCAACACTGGAGAAGAGAGAAGAGCTTAATTAATTGTCTTTTTGCAGGTTCTATGTCAATCATATGCTTTCCAACATGTTTTATATGAGTTGTGGATTTCAAAATCTGTTCTATTTGTCGAATGATATTTGGTCGAGAGGATGGTCCAAGGACCATGGTCCAGGACATGGGCTAAAATCAAATTTTGAATAATTTATATCGTGGCATTTCCTTGTAAGCTAATTTTAGATGAAAGACTTCTGTACCCTTGTCACTCTTCAATAAGCTTTAAATTGTGATTATTTATCTCAACGACAAAGTGCTCATTATCGAAGGCTGTGGTCGTGAGTAGGTAAAGAGGGTGAAATGCCAAATATGAAGCGAAACGAAGAAGGGCCAAACTATCCCGTGCATAAAGAATAATTATAACAAAAAAGATTAATTATATCATTTATGGTACATATTAATAGACCCGTGCGATGATCTACTTTGAGCCGGCGGCGGCGTGAATGCAATTTTCTAGAGGCGGTGGCAGCTCGAATCGGCGCGGTTCAATATTATCCTCCAAACATTTCGGCGACGAACAATACATTTGTTAAATATTTGCAGCCTCTTGGAAGAAGGCTTCCGAGCCTCTTGGAAGGAGGCTTCCGAGCCTCTTGGAAGGAGGCTTCCGAGCCTCTTGGAAGGAGGCTTCCGAGCCTCTTGGAAGGAGGCTTCCCAGCCTCTTGGAAGGAGGCTTCCGAGCCTCTTGGAAGGAGGCTTCCCAGCCTCTTGGAAGGAGGCTTCCCAGCCTCTTGGAAGGAGGCTTCCCAGCCTCTTGGAAGGAGGCTTCCCAGCCTCTTGGAAGGAGGCTTCCGAGCCTCTTGGAAGGAGGCTTCCGAGCCTCTTGGAAGGAGGCTTCCGAGCCTCTTGGAAGGAGGCTTCCGAGCCTCTTGGAAGGAGGCTTCCGAGCCTCTTGGAAGGAGGCTCGGGAGCCTCTTGGAAGGAGGCTTCCGAGCCTCTTGGAAGGAGGCTCTGAGCCTCTTGGAGGAGGCTCTGAGCCTCTTGGAAGGAGGCTTGAGGCCTCTTGGAGGAGGCCTGAGCCTCTTGGAGGAGGCCTGAGCCTCTTGGAAGGAGGCTTCCAGGCCTCTTGGAAGGAGGCTTGAGCCTCTTGGAAGGAGGCTGAGCCTCTTGGAAGGAGGCTTCCGAGGCCTCTTGGAAGGAGGCTTCTGAGCCTCTTGGAGGAGGCTTCTGAGGCCTCTTGGAAGGAGGCTTCCAGGCCTCTTGGAAGGAGGCCTGAGGCCTCTTGGAGGAGGCTCGAGGCCTCTTGGAAGGAGGCCTGAGCCTCTTGGAAGGAGGCTTGAGCCTCTTGGAAGGAGGCTCTGAGCCTCTTGGAAGGAGGCTTCCAGGCCTCTTGGAAGGAGGCTTCCGAGCCTCTTGGAAGGAGGCTTCCAGGCCTCTTGGAGGAGGCTTCCAGGCCTCTTGGAGGAGGCTTCCTGAGCCTCTTGGAAGGAGGCTTGAGCCTCTTGGAAGGAGGCTTCCGTGCTTATGGGGAGGAGGCTTCCGGGCCTGTTGGGAGGAGGCTGGAGAGCCTCTTGGAAGGAGGCTTCCGAGCCTCTTGGAAGGAGGCTTTCGAGCCTCTTGGAAGGAGGCTTTCGAGCCTCTTGGAAGGAGGCTTTCGAGCCTCTTGGAAGGAGGCTTCCCCAGTAACCATTTGGTTTTATGATGGTTTTTAAACACTCTTGTAGAGTGAATTATGGTCTTCGAGAGCTTTATAAAACATAGAATGTTACTTGGGTTCCCAGCCTCTTGAAAGGAGGCTTCCGAGCCTATTGAAAGGAGTCTTTCGAGACGCGTAGAAGGAGCCACTTGATATAAGGCTTCCGAACCTTTTATAATAAAGCTTTCGAGACGAGAAAGCTTTTGCAACGAAGTAACTGAGCTTTTTGGAAAAAGCCTTTATGTCTCTCAAATGAAGTCTTCCGAACCTTTAAATTCAAGATCGAGATTTCAATTCAGAAACACATTCCTAATATATTATTCAACATTTTGTTTCGATCAGATAGATTGTATCTGAAGATTTTTTCAAATGTTTGTCCCAGAGCACTTCAAACACTGCGCGGGTTGTGGTGAGCAGGATTCAATATAGCCTTCGATTTACAGATTGTCGTGCGATACAAAGCTTTGAAACAGAAAATTATACAATTATCAAAACTTCACCAATAACTTTTTATTGGAATTGTAATACATCCGCCATTACGCATTTTTGCCCGAGGTACCCCCTGGGTCAGGAAAGGTACCCCAGGGGTACATGTACCCTAGGTTTTGAACCGCTGATCTAGAATATCTGGGCTGAGGGGAGGATCATCGAAGATTTTTTTTTAATTCCTGAAGGAGGAATTTTTCTTAATTTCGGGGGGTAGATTTCTCAAATTTTGTGCGAAAGGAACTGCCCTGATATTTTGGAGGGGCAATCCCCAGAATTTCTGAATTAGTTTTCCGGGGAATTTCTGTAGAAAGAATTCATGCAGAAGGAATTTCCCAGAGTTTCTGAAGGAGTAATTCTCCAAAAGTCCTATAGCAAGAATATTCCACAATTCTTGTATAACGAGTTCCCAGAATTCCTGAAGAATTTCTCCAAAATTCCAGAGAATGCATGAAAAAGAAATTCCTGTGTTGAAGTGGAAGGGTAGGCTACAGTTTTTGATAAATCTTCATAATTCCTGATGAGGTACGTCCTTAGGACTCCTGAGGAAAGAATTCCCCAGAACTTTTGGAGATGGAAGAACCCACAATGATTGGAATGTCAGTTTCCCAGAATTCATAGGATAGGAATTTTCTAGAATTTCTGAGGAAGAACTTGTTAAAAATTCAAGAAAAAAGGTCAAAAGTCAGGACTCAAAAGTTTTCAAATATCCATGTTTCGTCATGAAAAAAATCATGTTTCGTCTTATTTTAGAAGGTTTAAATCAACAATATTAAAATCAATCGAATGCATTTTGATTATGTCAAGATGGTCAACATTAGTCATATTTCAAATAGAAATCAAGATTTGTTAGATATACAATGTATCTATGGTGTAAAACCAAATTTATGTATCCGGTAGCTGTCCCCCAGGGCCCGGACAGTGAGTTTTTCCATGTGATCAAATAGCCATTCTTTGCACCTGTTTGGTTAAACGTACTTCAATCTATTTGTTTTTTTTCTTTCTGAGGTATCAGGAACCCACAGAAATAAGCAGAAACAAAATTTTAAGAAGTCATTGAAAATGGAGGGAATTTTGAGCAAGATATAAAAAAATGAGCTAGAGAATCAAAAAAGCTCAACTAACACGTGTTAATATTTACAACTTGAAGCAAGTCAAAAATATTACTATTCTAAATGATGTCTTCACTCTTGTAATAGGAACTTGGTCATATTTACACATGATGCAATAGTGCCCAGCAGTGGCGTAGCTACGGGGGTGGCTTTGGACATAAAAGAGACAAAAAGTGCACCGTAACTATGCTATGCTATGCTATTCGACCAAATGTCATTTAAACTAAACATCCTTCCAACTAAATATCATTCTACCAAACGTCATTCGACTAAATTTTCCAGAGTCTATACCATTTCGTCGAAAGACATTTCGTCGAATGACATTTAGTCGAATGACGTTTGGACGAAATTAAATTACGTCGAATGGACATTTGGTCGAAGAGACATTTAGTCGAAATTGATTTTATAGTCCACTAGAAACGTTGGCCATTTGGTCGAAAGGACACTACGTCGAATGGACATTTTGTCGAATGAATATTAAGTCGAAATCAGATCTTAGAAAAAAGAATATCCCCTTGGTCGAAAGCGGATTTTCGAATGAATATAATAAATAATTGAATGCGGTATTCCAAAAAGTCACATAATTATTGCTCCGCAGGGCTTGAATGAATGAAGCAATGGAGATGAGAACCGATGCTTCAGCACCATATATACTTCCGAGGAAGTATGATTCATGAGAAAGCAGCAACGATGCCTCCTCGGCTCCACTACCTCTGCTTGTTAAGACACCACGTTCAAAACACCCCACATTCAAAAACACCCTACAATGTATAAAACGAATGCTTTGTATTTCCCTCTTCCCTTTTCGCGCAGCAAGCAGCACGAATGATGGGTTCAACCGAAAAAGAATAACGGTAAATATTCCGAACAGGATGTTGACTTTGGCCCTCTAACCGATAAATCGATACCACCTGGTCAAAATATATTTAATCAAATGATGTTTCGTCAAATGACACTTGGTCGGAATGAAAAACGGAAGGAAGAAAATTGTATACTGAACTAATAATAAATTGAGAGATATCAATGAAAAAAAATAGGAAAACCATATCCATTCGTCCAAATGTTCCTTAGTCGAAACGTCCTTTCGATGCTATCTCTGTAGGTCTTCAATTTTTGTATAGTCTATCACGGTCTCCAGAAGTTTCCGTTCGCTCAGGTGAAAAATCTTTATCAGTTTCCGTACTCGTAGTCAGCAGCGGGATTGATCTTCCTCACGTCCACTGAATTTCTCTAATCCGTTCATCCATGTCTCTTGGGGATTGTTTATTCAAATTTAACCACAAATCTATTGACGAATTATCCATTTTACCTATTACCGGCTGTAATTTGCCTTTACAATCGACTAAATTTGTATTTGACTAAATGTCCATTCGACTAAATGTCCTTTCGTCCACATGTCCTTTCGACTAAATGTCATTCGACCAAACGTCAATATTCGCCGTTTTCTAATTATTTATTCGTTTATGAATCCATCATTCTTTGGACAATATTGGATCAATTATTATTTGGCTTTTAAGAAAACTATAATAAATCATTTATTTTTCAATTCTTATTGACTAAAGTTCCTTTCTTTCAATTATTTATTCGACGGAACGTCATTCGACTCAATGTATCAAGTTTATTCATTCGAAAATCAGCTGACGAAATATTCATTTGACCAAACGTCATTTGACCAAATGTACGAAGATTCTTCATTCTCAAATCTTATTTCGACTAAATGTCCATTCTTCGTAATGTTCTTTCGACCAAATGTCATTCGACTAAGTGTGATTTGACGAAATGTCTTCCAACGACTCTTTGCTTCGGTATTTTTATTCGAAAGATCTTTCACAAAGCACAATTGTTCTGGAAATAGTTTTAATCAATTGTCTTTGAATCGTTTTACAAACACTGATCATTTTATTAAGAGACGCATGAGTGTTCTCAATATTGGCGAATGCAACTTTTTCATTTTCACAGAATATCCTTTAGAATTATCAAAAGATGTTTTTTTTTTATTTTCATTGGAAATTCTTCTGAAGTTCCTTACCAGTTTTTCTTTAAATATGGAATTTTTAATCTTGTAATTTTCAACAGAAATTCTTTAAAATTTATCGAAGTAGATTCTTTGGAAATTCACCGTGGCAAATGTAAATACTTAATAATTTGTTAGCTTCTTAGATCTTACTACAGTGAACTCTCCCTTATTCGATATTGAAGGGACCATCGAGTTAGGGAGGTATCGAGATAGGGAACACATTTGATATTTTTTCACAAAATATCAAATACTTTTCATAACATGTAGAAATATGGTTTAAGGTCATTTGGTCGAATGTCATTTAGCCAGGACCAGTTTTGGAAGAAAGGGTCATTTGTCCGAACTCATTTGGCCGAAAATTGTTTCCTTATTAATTGAAGGGAGAAGTGAGATTTTCGAAATAAACAGTTAAAAAGGAGAAATGAGATGTTCGAATTGAGCTCAGGGTAGGGAGAAGTGAGTACTGAGAAATAGAAGTACATAAGTACTTTGTAATGAGATGTGTACAGTAGCAAATAAGAAGTGAGTAGTTGTAAGTAAGAAATGAAAAGTGGGAAGTGAGATGCGATAGTCTTCTTCATTACATCCCCACACTGGGACAGAGCCGGCTTACCGCACGGCTAAGGAGGACCCCTATGAGATGCGATAGTAGTGGAGTGAAAAGTAGAAAGTGAGTTGCGATGAAAACAGAAGCAAAAGGTGAGAAGTGAGGAATGATAATTTGGATATAAGAAGCGAGATGCTGAGAACTGAGAAGTGAGTGATGATACATAAGACAGAAAGAAGAAGGAGGAAAAAGACCAAAGAAGAATGAAGAAGAAGAAGAAAGAAGGAAAAGGGACGAAGGAATAAGCAAAAGGAAAGGAGAAAGAAGGAATAGCGAAGATAGAAGGCGCAACAAGGATGCAAACGGGAGAAAGTAGAAAGAAGAGGGAAGAAAGAAGGAGTAATAAGGGAGAAAGGGTAAAAGAAAAGAAAGACGGAAGAAAGTAGAAGGCAGTGGGAATAAGAAAGAAGAAAGAAGGAAATACTTGAAGGAAAAAGAGAGAAGAAGGAAACAGGAAGCAAAAAGAATAAAGATTAATTTCAAAAAAAATAATTCTCACATCTCACTTAAACAATGAACAAAACAATAAACAATAAATAATTCTAACTTCTCACTTCTCATTTCTTCACTTCTCACTTTTCACTTCTCACCTCTCACCTCTTACTTCTCACTTTTTACCTCTAAATTCTTACCGCTCATTACTCATTTATCACTTCTCTTTTACAAATTCTCACTTCTCACTTCTTACTTCTCACATCTTATTTCTTACTTCTGGCTTTCTTCTTCTCACTCTTCCCTTCTAATTTTTCATTTCCCACTTCTCGTTTCATATTTCTCATTTCTCAGTTTGCACATCTCCATTTTCATTTTTCACTTCTCTCTTCTCACTGCTCACTACTCAATTCTTTCTTCGTACTTCTCACTTTTCAATTCTCAATTCCCACTTCTTACTTATAACTTTTCACTTTTCATTTTCTTCTAAGAAAGCGGAAGTAAGTAGAAGAAAGAGGGAAGAAAGAAGGAGAAATAAGGGAAAAGGTAAAGGAAAAAAAGAAAGTAGAAGGAAGAGTGAATAACGAAGAAGAAAGCGCACTTAGCACCTCCCACTTTCAGTTCTTACTTCTTATTTCTTTCTTTTCACTTCTTACTTCTCACTTCTTATATTTCACTTTTTACTTCTCATTCCTTCTACTTACTTCTCACTTCTCATTTTCTTCTTCTCACTTTTCAGTTCCCGCTTGGAATTTCTCATTTCTTGCTTTTCACTTCCCGATATTGTATTATCTATCCGTATTGTCCCGATTTTTTTACGTTTTCTACCCGATTTTGTCATCTCAAAAATTTTAGATAATTTTAGTCGTTGTATTTATTTTTGTAAATAATACCACAAACAACAATGATGTTCATGGAATAATTTTCACCGCCTTCATTATGAATCATTTCTGAGTACCTGTCAAGAATTTTGTAAGCAATTACGGGTTCCGATCACGTGTTTTTCCTTTCCAAGGCATAAACGGATTCATATTTGGTCGGGGTTCTGTCAAACCGCACCAAGCAGCTTTTTGTCTGACTTGAGATATTTTGTTCGTAGAAGAAAAACGGAAATCATTCCATACGTGCATTTGTTGTAGGATATCCTCAGTTCTGGGGCTGAGGGATATCCAATACGATTTGTGATTAATTTGTTTATTTGTTTATTTGTTGTATTAGGTTCGACTGGCTTTGTGTAGCCTTATCAAACACACATAAAATCTATTGACTTATAAACATCCACATTACAACAATTCTATACAAAGATACATCAATCCTTATAATACAATCTCAATTTAAATTATTTTTAACAAAATTGGTAATAGAATCAAAATCATGGAGACCTATGCATCGTTCTTGTTGAAAAATTCTCTGAACTTAACGTTTTAGGCCATGTCACAGGGTCCATTGCGTATGATTTATATAGTCGTGAAATAGTAATTTTGAATGAAATGTAATCTAATTTTAGTTTCCGTTTCCAATATGAAACTAACTTAGTGACATCTATCTGTTCAATAGCGAAACAATAACACGAGAAACTAGCTGCTTAACATCATATTGAGTCGATGTTTGTTAGCAAAAAAGAAAAACAATCGTCTTGAATCTGCTAACCGTAAGATTGGGCCGAAAAATGGCATGTGAGCCGTTTCTGCTAACATCGAGTTAGCGAGGGAAAATATCAAGTTAAGGAGTTTCAACTACACCCGATTCTGTTCCGGCCGTGTAAAAAAAATCCCATACAAAATTTTTGCAAAGTTGTTCCATTTTGCATGATTTGTCGAAGAATCATAAAACTTTTTTTACACGAATTTTCAAATTTTGAACTGGAAACTTTTCTTACACGGAACGTATCCCCCGTGTTAAAAAAGAATCGGGTGTGCATTGAATTATTGTAGAATAGATTTAATGTATCTAAGGGCAATAATATTATATTATAAAAATATTTTTGAACGATTTTGTTATCCTGTTGGTAAGGGCGCTTCCTTCTTCCTTCTTCCTCGTTTCTTTTCCCTCTTCTTTCTTTCTTCTTCCGTATTTCTTGTTTCTTTTTTTATCTTCCTTCTTTCATTTTCTTTCGACCTTCTTCCATCTTCCTTCCTCCTTCTTCCTTCCTCCTTCGTCCTTCCTCCTTCTTCCTTTTTCCTTTTTCCTTCTTCCTTCTTTCTTCTTTTTTCTTCCTATTTCCTTCTTCATTTTTCCTTCTTCCCACTTCCTTTTTCCCTTTTTCCTTCTTCCTACTTCATTTTTCCCTTTTCGTTCTCCTCTTTTCCTTCTACTCTCTTTTTTCCTTCTTCCTTCTCACTTCTGTTATATTCCTTTTTTTCCTGGCTTCATTTTTTTCTCCTTTTTTTCTTACTTCTTTTTTTTCAGTCTTCTTTCTTATTCTTTTCTATTTTCTGCCTTCCTTCTTTCTTGTGTTACACTTCTCACCGTTCACTTCTCACTTCTTAAGCCTCGCTTCTCACTTCCCAATTATCACCGCTCTCTTCTCACCACTTACTTCTTATTTTTCATTACTCACTTTTTCCTTCTCAGCTCTTACTTCTTGCCTATTATTTAAACATTTTACTTCTCAACGCTCACTCTTCGCTTTTCACCATTCACTATTCTATTTTTACATAGGGAACGCGTTCCGTAAGAAAAAAATTAGTTTAAAAAGTTTCATTATAGTAATATTTCATTGGATTTTTTTAGAATACCATTTAAAATTTATCCAATTTCTAAGGAAAATTCTGCTGAATATCCACGAGAAATCCTTCTGAATTCCCACGGGAAGTTCTTTCTAATTTCCACGGAAATTTTTTTCGATTTTCGTCGGAAAATTCTTCATAAACTTTGCGGTTTTTTTCTTATTTTTCACGCCAAATTCTTTTCAACTTCCGCGCAAAATTATTCCGAATTGAAGCGGGAGTTTATTTTCAAAATATCGTAGCACGTGTTGTGTAGATTTAAAAAATGCGTGATGTTGTTTCAACAACTTAGTCAAAAACTTAGGTTTTGATTTAATCCATTTAAAGGGGGAATGTTTCTGAGCGTCTGAAGCATCATCTTTCGATTCATCACTTTCTGTAATAACGGTTTCCACGCGTTTCCGCAACGTACAGCAGGTTCTGTCAATATTAAATGTTAATTTATAGTGCTTTTCTTTATTATACAATAATTTCGACCTTTTGCTCCTCCATTTTCTCGCTCTTCAACCTCTAAAGATTCTTTTGACCCATTGTCATTATGGTAACTCATAAAAATATAATAGTAGATTTAAAATTTAGCAATTTCAAACACAACTATTTTCATGAAAACCGAAATGGTGAAATACTCACTGAAAGATGTAAGAAGCTTGTTGTCAAAGGTTAGATCACGAATTTTATTGATTGAATATTGAGTCAAGTTGTTTACTTAAGATGCCTTGGTTACAATCGAAAAAGTACAGCTAAAATTTATCGAATTTGTGAAATTCAGGCAGGAATAATTGCAGAAGAAGAAGATGAAGAAACAGTCCACTGAGCAAGTATTGAAACGTAAAGTTTGTTCGATATTATGAACAACCCAGTTTCTAATAAGACAGATTCCAAAACAAACGTCCAAAACCAAAGGATTGATAATTATGGTCAAGTTATTGTTTTGAAGGATGTATTCGACTACTAGCAATCCAACTCCAAATCCAATCCAACTGATATTATGCAATTCAGAGTCTTACGTCGAAATTATTTATTCGTATCAAATGCGTTGATCCGCTTGAAGCCGGCAAACATCTGAATCAAACTTTAAATTTAGACTGAAATTATGCAAAAATCATATTCATACAAACCCTCGATTTCTACACAATACCCAGATGTGTGTCCTCCTCCGAGTACCGAATATGCCCAGAATATAAACAAGTCACTTCGACTGTTGTTTACCGCAGCTAAACACACTCACACGAATCGTGCTTGCCGTATGATTATCAGCTTGGCACTCTCCTCTGGCAGAGCGAATGCTGGCCCAATGAAGAAAAAAAATCACCTTTAGTCACCACCAATTCGTCGAATCAATTGCTTTGCACAATCATTCCGCAATGCAATTAATCACCACTCGGAGTAGCCCATGGCCGGCTTATCATCATCGTTATGCCTTCGAGGGTGAATTTGAAGCCATCGAAATGACCTCGCGATTGCAATGCATTTGTTACGACGACCGCGGCCGTGTGTTGCGTTGTCCGCTCTGATCGTCTCCAATCAATGCATCCATCGGCGGCCCGCCCGCCTTGATTCAACACATGTTCACAAAAGACGCCGCGATACAAGGCACGGTGGTCGGAAGCTGACTAAAACTGAGATATCTTTCATAGTTGTGTGAAATCAGAAATTTATTCTTAAATCTAGTTCTAATAATTTGAACATTTTTGTATCAGTTTGTAATAGTTTCCTAGTACATATATCTATTTGTTTAAAAAAAAAAAGGCACGGGCTTCGTAACATAGATCAACCCAGACTCTTTTGAGATTCGTGTTTTTTAGTCTGTGACAATATTTTGAAGTTAAATTCTTATGGGTTATACTTCCGGGACATCTTTATATGCGCTTCATTGCCACTATCGCGGATTTCGGCCAGCACTTCTGCAACTGCCTGTCTCTGTGAACCACTAAATACAAATAGTCAACTCACTACTGAGGAAAATGCCGTGAGCGACGAGAGTGAACACCGTTTCGCTTGAGCCGTGCAGCGCGCTTTTGACGGAGTCACATTTGCTCATTCGTCAGTTTAGTTAGTCGGACAAGTCAGATGGGAAGGCAACAACAGAACACGGCGACGACAATTTTCTGTGTATCTCTTTAGGGAAGAACCCGTAACGCAGGCGCCGCGTCGCCATTCCCCAATCGCCATTAAGTGGATCGTTCGTGAGGCGCGCGTGTTGCGAAAAATATTTATAACCGTGCGTTCATCGTTCGCCAGACGTGGCCAACGGTCCCCGTTGGAAGAACACAATTTCCCTCATACTGGTATCAAATCGAGCTGAATTCTAGTGACGTCCGGGATCGGGATATAATAGCGCTGAAAGTGATCTGAAATCCGTTGTTCGCGTCGTGTTTTCACAGTTGGTGTTTAGTGTGCATATCTTCACGGCTTCGCCGCCGTCGTGCAAGCATAGAAATGTTGTCTGTGAATATAAATAAATTAACAGCCAAAACGTGTTTTTGTTGGTTGATTTTTATGTGAATGTCGTGCTGTGCTTGTGATTTGTTTGTATTCTGATGTACAACGCCGATCCGGGATGTTGACGTACTAAACCCGAAGCAATTAATTAGAACACTGCGCAACTACCAGTCTGTCTAGAATAATGGAAGCCGATGAAGATCCGCACCATCACCTGCAGTGGGCTAGCACTGCTCGATGTGCGGATTTCAACCGTTTGAGCACGATCCGGGAGCGTAGCCAAAGCGACAGCAGCGAGGGTTCAGAGTTTTTCTCGGATCTACCGTTGCCACCGGTACCGCCGGCCAAGGAAACCAACAGCGAAGGCGATCAACCACCCAGAACGCCCTCACAGGAGTTTCTCTACTCGAGAATGATCGAGTTCGACGATGAGCCCGCCGCTGCATCCCAAGAAGATCTACGCCCCATCGACAGCAACAGCAGCACCGCCGGTAGTTCCAACACACTGCATAAGCACTCTTGGAGCACGGCCAGTGGTTCGGTGGACGAGGGGATACTCTACATCGACGGGGACGACGAGGAACGATCATCATTCTACAGAGACAAGTCGCCGATCTTGCGATCGGTGTCTGCGTCACCGGAGCGTCTACTGCGCCGGCGGAGACGGAGGAAAGGCCGCAGACGGAGAGCAGGTGATTTTTTATGTGCTGATGACGACGACGCGACGGGGATGTGGACGGCGTGAGCGACGTCGTCAACAACGACCTAGATCAAGTTGTTGGAGCACGTCACTTCGAATGCACTGTGCAAAGCAATCGTCGTCGTCGTCGTCACCGCCGCCGTTTCATTGGATAGGATGGGATTGGTCTTTGACAGGTCGCATTTGCATATGGGAACGGGTTTCGCATTGTGATTCATTTGGATTGTAATGCTCTGCAGGCCCGATGTTGCTTGTAAAGTGCGTTATTGAGGATAATCGAAATTATTCATGTGCGTATTTTTGCTAATACTGTCTCGAATAATTTCAGGGGACGGCTCGGATTGGAATGGATTCAGAATATTAGATTTCATATATCCTACCTCTATGAGAATCAATTGTTTGTAGTTCGATGCAATGTGAATTAATTGCAATATATAGGGGAACTGTTCCGATCTCCATCTCACTGTACATATATCCATCTCATCGCTATACAAAGAAATACGGCACCAAATTCGTCGTTTCTTTTTGTCAACATGCGTGCTTACTGCTGAAAAAAATCACAAAAATAATAAACAAACTAAATTCCTTTCCATTGCTTTGTTTTTGATGGGATGGAAATAGGAGCTATGAGATGAAGTGGCGACCCGTTCCCCTACGTGAATTTAATCAATTGGAGAGGTATCCCCAAAATTCAATAACTGTCAGGGATATTTTAACTGCTACACCATAAACACAAAATATAATAGTTTATGATTTCTATATTTTAGAGGATTTGAAAATGTTTTACGACGACGTTTTGCGATATGTTCAAATATAACAAACTTTATTATCTTTATTAAAGAAATCAAAAACATACCAGTGATATGTTAATTAGCTAAGTGATAAATAATACTGTCCGGATCTCTGAGACCGCTGCTCGGATTTCGAAAAAGGTTTTAAACCAGTGGTTTTACTCATGCCGCCGCCGCCAACGATTTCGCGTTCCGATTATTAATTCCATGTAAAAAATTAAAATTGATTCCAAAGACCTAAAATTCGTATTCCAATATACTTTGAGATATTAGTAGTTGGAAGTTCATAATTGCCGTTGAGATGAATCCCGTTTGGATTCAATTTCAAATCTTCCTCAAGAGATGGTTAGAACAGCAATTTTTTTACTCTATTGTGTATCTAAGTCATGCCAAACATTGTCTTGGTTAATAAATAGGTTGGTTGACTAGTTTGAGAGTTTAAATGAGACTTTATTTTGTAAAATATTACATAGATTATTTAGCTGATCTTTGGAATTCGTATTCAGCCAGGCACCCAAACTTGTAACAACTTGCAAAATATGGTTGTTTTGGTACATAAGCTTTTTTGGGGGGCTGAATACATGCCCAAAGCGCTCCCATCCGCCCAAAATCAGGCCACTTGGTATATTGCGAGCACCAGATGAAAAAGCTACTAATACAGTTATCAACTACATTGTTTCTATGCCAAATTACCTGAATTGAGAAAATTATTTTGTTAAAACGTCAGACAGTTTCAAACATAACGAAATTTCATTTTTTTTTTCATTGTCTTGAAATTGTTTTACACCTTGTTAGAAAGGTCTTGAAATTCTACTTCCAATTTCTGGAACTCCTGAGAATATCCGAAAAAGTATCATTTGGACGTTCATCTAAGACCTTTTCTGGTACTTCCTTCAGATATTCTGTCGGTAAATACTTCAGAAATTACTTCGGAAATAAATCAAGAAATTTCTTCAGAAATTCCTCCAGATATTCCTTCAAAAATTTGTCTTTAGAAAAACCTTTCTGAAGATTTTAGAAGAATCTTTCACTTTTGAAGAAGTCCTTGGAGAATTCTCCAAGGGAAATCCTGGCGTAGCTCTTTTAGATTGTTCCTGGAGAAAATTTTTGGAGGAATTCTCGAAGGAAGGAAAAGAAAATTTTGGAATTTCCAATTAAATTCTTGAAGGAATTTCCGAAACATAACCAGAATGAATTTTTGATAATCTAGTTCATACAGAAGTTTCTGAAGTATTTGCTAGAAGAATTCCTGAAGCTATTTATAAAAGGCTTTCCAAAAGAATTTTCGAAGAATTTCCGAAGATATTCCATAAGGCAATTCAAATAAACTTACAAACAACCTCCTACTAGAACTTCAGAGGAAGATCTTTTGCAATTTCCCAAGTAATTCCTAGATTTCTCCAGAAATTCCTACAGGAACTGCTCAAGGTATTCCTTCGGACATTTACTTAGTAATTCATTCAATTTTTTTTTTCAATGTGTTGGAGATTCAATATATTGGATTTCTACAAAAACTCCTCCAGAAATGAAATCCATAACTTTTTCAAGAAATAGTTCAGAACCTCCTCCACGAGTTTCTACAGAAAATTAAGGAAACTTCTTTACTAATTTCTAAAGAAATTCCTTTGAAAAAATTCTTTGCTTGTTTTCGTTGCTCAGCGTTCTGTCGACAGCTTCTTCGTTTGCAGGAGTCATAAAATACTTCCGTGCGGAACATACAACCTCCGGTTGACACGATAGTTCAACAAATTGGAAGAAAATTAGCAAACCCTGTTATTTTCTTCTTCTTCAAAAATCTTGATTTGATGTGGGGGTCGTTTCATCCATGCAAAAACCCTTTGGTTGTCTGGCAAAAAAATCATTTGGATGAAACACGCAAAAAAAGCGTTCCCGAATTCGTGAACCAGCAAAAATACACCGTGATTTAATTTATGGATTCGGGAACACCAGTCACGTTTTCTAGAATGCTCCAGAAAACGTAACTGTATTCCCGAATCCGTGACTGTTGTTCCCGAAATACACCGTGAACTCGTTAGTTCACGAATTCATGAAAGCTCTTTTTTTGCGTGCAGGTATCAACCTTTGTACAAACCTGGTTATCAATAAAGAAGCACACAAGTCCTTCCATTGTGCCACTTCGGAGTAGATGATGCCTTTGGTAAACACAATGTTGCATTTCACTTTGAACGAGTCGGAAGATTGGATTGGCACTAAGCATATGCGGTATTTCGAAATATTTCGTTTCAGGTGGTTCGAAACGAAATTCCGCGGAATTTCGCGGAATTTGAGCATGGCGAAATCTGATTTCAGCATTTCGTTTCGTAAAATTACTAAAATTTCGCTATAAAAAACTAGCTTCTGACGAAATTTAACGGAATTCCGCGGAATTTCGAAAGAAATTCAAAATTAAGCCATAAAATTACTTTCAAAACTTTATGTTATACAATTTTTTCTATTAACGCTTAATTCTTCTTCTGCAATGGTTCTACATGCCAATTGGAACTTGACCTACTTTTCAACATAGTATTCTAATAGCATTTCCTCAGTCCTCAGTTAATTGGAAACTTTTCTATGTCCGCCATTGCATAAGTATCTATATTTTCTTGTGTGGCAAGACAACCCGAAAACATCCTAGACCAGACCGAGAATCGAACTCACCATGTCTGGATTGGCAATCCTACGCCTTTGCTCGCATTGCTATTTGAGATGCTTACTACATAACCCCGTTCTGAGTCGACAAATACGTATTTAGTTTTCTTCTATAAAACTTCTTTAGTATTTTGTTAGAAATATCTAACAGAAAACGAAAAATAATCCTTAACTATTCTATCCTATTCGTGTAAATATAACCAGATATGAATTAAATCAGAATAACTTTGTCAAAGATGCAAAGTCGTGTCGTGGATTCCAGGGGCCCTTATGGAGTCTTTTTTCAGCCCCTCTTATTAGTAACCTATTTCTTCACCTTCACTTAGGCCTCAAACAGAGATTATAAAGTAATAATAATATTTGCCTCAAACCAAGTTAAGAAGGCCCTAAGGGATATATTGACTGCAAGCACATAATTGGCATCATTATTGCTCATGAATTGGTTCTTTTTTTACACGGTTGGTTTTTAGTTGATTGTGACCTTTAGCGTCAATGAAACTATGAGTTAACCCTACGAAAAAAATCACAAAAAATTGAAGAAAAAAAGTTGTGAAAGTTCAGTTGAACCGAGGAATTAAAGAATTCTTACCGTGTAAACAAAAATTGATGAGTTGTGCATATTTGCTGTTTCTCGACCAATAATGATTAGCAACTACGATTTGTACACCAACGAACCAAGCTAAGCTCTTCTTTGTCAATTTGCACAAAATGTACGGAACATTGCAAAGTCGTGGGAATTTTGTAACCAGTGGTGTGTGAACCCAAGTAACATTTTAAGTTTTATTCCGCTCTAGGAATGGTTTTCAAGAAAAAATAATAAGATCGAACAATAAAACCCGCTATTACATGACAACCTTGTGATGGCCACTATAAGAGTAAGATATGGCCAAGTGGCCCTCTCTAGATAACCACTATAAACCTATTATAAGAGTATTTAGAAATCCTTTTTAAACCACTCGCAAAAAAAGGGCTGCGGCCGCTGTCAAAAATGTTGCTTTAAAAAGGGAAACAAAGCTTTGCTGGGAAATGATAACAAAATAAATTGTTGATGGCGATCATGATGAGGATGACTATAAAATAATTTTCTTTCATGATTGTTTTAATTCACTTCTATCCAAATGAGGTGCGCGTTAAATTTCATGGTGAAAGCTAGTGAAAAAATAAGATTGAACACCACGCGCCCAAACAATAATATAGTTCTGGACATTAAATTTGAAATAATCATAATTGTTGTTATCGTAGATCTCAATTCTGATTTTCACCCTTATATATTTGTTATGCATGTCAGTCACAAAAAAAGGGTTTTACGCGGTGGACACATTGTTCAATCATGAATTTCAGGGATAAATTGCATTTACTTGAAATGCTTCTCCATTTTCAACATGGCCTCTCAAATTTCGATCAGGAAAATGTTGCTCTTATTAAACACCGTCATAAGCTCTTTGCAATGCAAATATACTTATTGGGGTAATCCATTTGACCACATTAGGACCAAAAATTGTAGCTTTTATCAAGCTTTGAAAATAAGGTTTATCACGCTCTTCATCACTACCGTAGAGCTGTTCATAAGTTTAATAGGCGTTTGACGTTTGAAGCTTTTTCAGCATACTTATAAGAGATTTATTGATAGCAATAAGATTGACAATAAAACTGAGCAACAGGCTGTGGCGATTGCTATGATAAATCCGCTATAAGAATTAAATAAATCCAAGAAGCAGGGAAATTGTTACTGGGGAAGTGTCACAAGATTAGTGAGATTTTCGAAGTTTTTATATTAATTAGGAAAGCTTTGATCACCGCGTGACTTTATCGACATTAATTTATTGGCTTTTTTCGGTGATAATTATACTACTCAAAGCGAAAGGGAGTAGATGAAAGTAATGAAGATACAGATTCGATTGACACCGCAAGCGAGCGGCAAGTGTGAAATGAATAGAAACTGAAGATTAGCAGAGGGCCATATGAGAGAACAAGCATTGTTGAAATCGCTGTTATTCTGCCTAACGTCCAATAAGATTCAATTTGGGCGAAGTATGAGCTTGCGAGAGTTATGCGTGAAGAGATTTAGCGCGCTCTTGTATGAATCTCTGAAAATATGCCACGAATCAATAGAACTGTTTACGCTTGCCGAACAGCACATTAGCAGATTGAAATCGCTGTTATTTTGCCTGTCTTGGTACAGTGATCACCACGTCACTATCCAAGCCGTTCCCGGGAGGACGTTAGGCTGAATAACAGCGATTTCAACAATGCGTGTTCTCTCACGTGGCCCTCTGCTAATCTTCAGTTTCTATTCATTTCACACTCGCCGATCGCTTGCGGTGTCAATCGAATCTGTATCTTTATTACTTTCATCTACTCCCTTTCGCTTTGAGTAGTATAATAATTCCCGAAAAAGGCCAATAAAGTAATTTCGAAAAGTTTTTATATTGTTCTATTTCAAAATTCTCAATACCAAGAAAACATTTGAATGTTTACGTTGGACAGCATCCGATACCCATGGTGCAGAACGCAGCCACAGGAAAGAATTCCGCTACTCACCATCAGGCGTCGCAGAAGGATATGATTGGGCGGCCATGGTGGGTGATAAAAGGGGGCCATGATGAGGCGAAAACCTTATGAGGAAAATCTCAACGAGCGAAGGCTTGGACAAAAAACCGCCATTGCTTGGAAAGCCATAAGTTCTAAACGCTCGGAAGAACAAGACGTGTGCACACGAGAAAGCAAAGTATATTTTGGCTAAGTTAAAATTGGATGTGAGTTTTGAGAGAGAAGTGTTAAGGAGAAGTTTCACCAAGGAATCATCCAGGTAGAACAGTCACTTTCCGAATACCCAACCGTCCCCTCTCTTAACTAGCCACCCACAACCACCTGGCTACCCACGTGTGTTCCACATTCAAACCATCACCATCTGCCTTCCAAGTTCCGACCAGTTCCGCTGTAGAGCCTGAAACATCCCGTGGCATACGGCACCGAGAGGCCGCAGTTCGGTTGTCATCCGGTAGTTCCACTACTCTCGTGCTCTTCCTGGACTCAGCCAGCGGCGTCCATTTTGTGGTTGCACGAGCTGACGCCAACGCAGGTAACGAAGCTAGCGAAGCAAAGGAATCGCGGAAGGAAGGGACCGAGGAACCTGGTGAGGTAGCGGAGTTTGAAGAAGGGGCCCCGAAGAAGAAGCTAAAAAGAAAGAGTTCGAAGGTAGGAGTTGAGACATAAGAAAGTGGGAAGGAAGGGTACCTGTGTGGAAAGCTATAATAAAGTGGGAGTGTTCAATTACGGTATTTGAGTGCTTTCTTGGCCGCGATAATCAAGCGCGTACGCCGACCCTGAAGCAATTGAATAAAGGGGGTCTCATTAGTGCTGGGCAGGGATCACCCCATTAGTTACAATTTCTAGATCTTTGCATGCAATTTGCAAAAAACAAAAATCCAGAACGGGTTGGAGGATCATTAAAATTGATGAGTTCTTTACTCATGATTGCTTTCAGATCACACTGACCATAACTAACAGCTGTTTAAGTGCAAGTTAATAGAAGTCGGTTGATGATGAAAATTTGGCAACAATTTTTGCATTCCGCATATGCACAAACACACGCTAAAAATGAACTACTCAAAATTGAGTCGAATCCGACTCATTTTCATTAAAAACGGGTTAACTCAAAATTTAAGTAAAAGATACTACTTCAATAAAATGGTGATTGCACTTAAACTAGGAGTCTGTTTGTCGTAAAATGCACTTAGATAGATAGATAAACTTGATTCGCATCTGTCGTATTAAAAATTGATGGAAGGCCAAGCTTAACTTTCGCGAAATCATCATTTTATTGAAGTAGTATCTTTTACTCAAATTTTGAATTGTCCCGTTTTTAATGAAAATGAGTCGGATTCGACTCAATTTTGAGTAGTTCATTTTTAGCGTGCACATATGCAAGGACAAAATACAATAGCTCAGATCGTCGAGCAGATTGTATATAAAACTATGGGCCGAGTCTCCTATAAAAAGTTTGAATTTGGAAGGAATGATAGCCTTTTGATACAACTTTTTGTATGAGAAAGGAAAAATTATTTCAAAACTACTGCCGTGAAAACTTTGCGATCACATTTGGGAAATACAATCTGAAATACATATCTTTGTGCATTTTGGAAAGGTGCACAGTATTCTTCTAGAGAGCAAATGTATGATATTATCAATTCTCTATCTGCGTATACGCCTGGATATAGTTGAGCATCCCACTAGATAAGAAATAAAATCTATGCATTCATTTTAAAATTTTGAGTTAGCTCAATACCATAAAACTACGCTGATAAGACAATATGAAGTATGATTCAGCATAATCATAATAATTCTTAAGTGAAATAAGGATTGATCAGATTCAAAAGTACACGCTCCACGATGTATTGCTTTGAAAGCGGCACAAGTGCTGAGGAATTGCCTACTTCTTCTCTTATTATAACTCTATTGGTCGCAACACAGTTATTTGACTTTGAAAAGTGAAATCGATATTCCGTACATAATGTAACACCAATTTAATAAAAATTCCGCGGAAAAAAAAATTAAAATTTCGTTTCGTTTCGAAAAATTTCGAATTAAATGGACCCTGATTTCGTATCGTTTCGAAGTCTCGAAAGTAAATCTATGTTTCGTTTCGTTTCGAATCAACATAGACATTTCAAATTTCGTTTCGTTTCGTTAGGAAAAAGTGTGTTATCGCATACCCTTAATTGGCACGGAAAATGTCGTTTCTTAGATCCCAGAGCAGATCATTCATGTTTATAGGGTAGTTCACTTCACTTTCTTCAAACGCGATCAATTGTTCCTGTCTACCCTTTTGTATGTGCTCAAGTAGATGGCTTGAATTAGAGCACCATTTAAGGAAAGAAAATCGTGTTTTCATTACGATGCTCCCCAGTTGCCCTGCTCCTCCAATGGTCGCTGGAAGTAATTCTGCCCCAGAAAATACGTCGTATATGTAAAACTTTTCTTGGCAATTTGTGCTTCAATAGAATAATCGGATGATTCGATTTCAACTGGCTGTTTCAAGCACCTGGTGGTCTGGAACGGAGATGATGATGCCCCGTACGTTACCTTTGTAAGATCCACGAACTACCTCCGAAAAATTGGAAACAATGGTGTATCTTTTGGATGCTGGTTTATCTTTTGATCCCTCTTTGGCTCGTTGGCGTTGCATTCAATTCGGAGTGTGCTGGAGCTCAACATTACATTGTATAGCTTCTTCAAGTACTTTGTTTGGCAAAAAACTAGCATCGCATCCTAGTTCTTCAGTGGTTAATCATCTCACATTCGGCGTTTCTTCAGTCTAGTAGAAACTTTGAATAGCATTTTCGAAATCATCCTAAAATGAAATTAACGAATGTTGAGCTTGGTCTGCAATATATTCTCCTCTGAAGACTCCAGCCACCACCTAGGGAGGTTTCGCGTAGGTCCGGAAACTCCTGGCCGAAGCATATATGTAAAAATAGTTCTGCACCCAAAAGCATATCTATTTTAATTGGTTTGTTGAATTCCGGATCAGCTAGTTGTATGCTAAATGGTACGTTTCATGATAACGTATCTATTTCCGTTGCAGGAATGACTCCTGTGACATTAGGCGTTATTAAACATTGTACTTGTGCTTGATAGTCTGCGATGCGGGTTCGGAACTTAACAACCACTTCATCATGGGCAATAGTCTTGACATCCTATATGCCTCTGATTTGGAACAGAGACACGGTGCCTTTGACTTCCAATGCGGCTTGCAAACTCATCTGTAACAAAGATAACTTGGGATCCGCAGTCCAAGAGAACACGACACGAATGCGGCTGATCGTTTTTGTCTAATACGTTCACAACAGCAGTAGCAAGAATATTGTCTTAGTAGAATGTGCATAATTGCATGAGAAGGATGTGGTTGGAATCTTGGTTGCAGCTGACGATCCAAAATATGAATCCTTGGTCAGATCTAATTGCGCATCTTGGACCGGAATGGATACGTTAGGTTTCGGTTCTTGCATTACCTCGTCATTGTGTAGCTGCGTATGATGCCGTTTTTGACATTTCTGGCATGATTTTGTCGATAAGCACTCTCTGCACGTTACCTTTTGCATTCTCTTGTCAAACGGCACTGTATTTAAAAGGTTTACTGGTAGTTAAAATGTGAACCTTCACAAAAATCGCAAAAAAAAATTTTTTTGGTTGTTGCTGTTGCTGCGGCGTGAACATTCATATTGATTGCCTTCGATGTAGTTTATTGTTTAGGATTCAGTTTAGCTTCCGTAAACGCTAATTCACAGTTTTCCAGCGTTTGGCATCTTGCTTGAAGGAATGTGATTGTTTGTACATATACTTTGGCAGCTCACCTTTTTTCTGTGTTCCTTCTCACACGCCATCCTTGTTGCATGGTCCATAGGGTAGGTAAGAATATGTATTAACAGCAATTCGGAAACGCCTAGATACTCCTGCTTAAGGTATTTCAAACTCTCAACATGGCGCGTACAGTCGTCTAGTAAACGTCGCAATTAAGTCCTTACAGGACCCTGAAGACATTTTCGGGATATCAAAATGGCCACGAATATGCGTCTCCACAATGATCCTTTTAATCGCATATCGCTCGGTGAGAATGTCCCACGCTTGCCGGTGGTTCCCTTCGCTTATCACTCGAGCATCAAGGACCCCAGCAGCAGCACCAACAAGAGCTTCGTCCAGATGATACAGCTTGATAGCATCCGAGTATACAGAATTTGCCATCAAGTCCTGGAATATGGCTTTAAATTTTGTCCAATTGGCGTAAGATCCATCAAATATGGAAATAGGGGCTTTTTATGATTGCTACTCCACTATTACTTGCGGCTGCGAGCTTTGGGTTTTGTCGGTTTTTGATTCATGTGCCATCATCAGTTCTTTAATAGCTGTTCGCACATGATCATAAGGATCTTCGAAGGCAATGTACACTTCTTCTTGTTGTCTAAATGCTTCATCCGGAATCACTGCAACCAGTTTGGTATGCACAGAGCCGAATTCGGAATAAACATCATCCACTTTCTTGTATGTAGGTTCACCTTTCATGTAGTTTCTGTTTTTCGGCTTCGGCCGAGTAGCTGACCTGGTCATAAGTGTGCGATCCATAGTGGCAAGAATTTCGGAAACGTTAAACACTTTACAATGTGCAATAATACGGATTTTCAAGGAAGTCTTGAATAAATTCACACGTGATGTTGCTTTCGAAAACGCAATCGGCTCGGATTTTCCACGGAACCTTTTGAAACTTATTCACACGCGACGGTCTTGCGGCTGTTTCTCGGATCGATACACGTTGGATGCACGTTCACACACAAAGTGTCTGGTGGTTATAGTGTTGTCACTTTTCAAAATCGGCACTGAATCCGGTTACAAGAACTACTATGTTGGCGCTATAACCGTGGTGGGTCGGATTAGAGTTTCCATTTCCCGGCCATTTTTGCTGTCCCGGGATTCGGGACGAAAATTCTTATATATCCCGGGAGATCCCGGGATCCCGGGAATTTTCAATGTTTGTAAAAACATTATTTTTTTGTTTTCCGAAGTTTAGGGGTAAAGTTCATATTTTAGAAAGGCCAGATGATACAGAATTCAAATTAAAACTAAATTCAATTTAAATTTAAATCGGTCCTTGGTTTGACTTCAAAAAGCAAAAAGTATTTGCGTTTGTATCGGAAAGTAGGGTTTCTGGAACAAGTGTTCCAAGTTCGAAAAGACGCGTTCGTTGTCCGTAGAAGTAGGATTGATTGTTTGTATTATATATTGAATTTAGACCATTTCTAAGTTTCCATTCAAGCAGCGTATTTTCTGTGGCAATACTAGGTAGTGTCAGACATCTCGCTGTAGACGGAAGATGCGCAGTGGAATCGTACTGGGACCATAATCTCACGAGTCACAACGAAAACACAATAGTAGAGTTCACTATACTCCATGGCAGGTTACTGACTGATACTTCTACCAGCAGTTACAGTTCCCCCTATTCATTAACAGGTTAAAGGCCCAGGAATGGTTCCAGATCTACAACTTAGTGTTGATAAACTAGTCCCATAGACTTTATCAACTAATCAATTAACTAATCTTTGACGTAATCGCAGTACGGGAACCATGAATCGGTTGTATAAGTCGCGCGGCGCCGTGGGATCATGAATTGACTGCAGGAGTCCTGAAACAACTCGGACCAAAACATAAGCATAGGGAATGAAGAGCTCAGGATGACTAGCTCGGTGTTAGGAGGGCCGAGAAGATTAACGTGGCGTGCACAAATGATAATTAAATTACGCGTAAAATAGAATCGCAAAACAAAATAAAATAGAAAAGCAAATATAAACTTTATTTGATTTATTAAAACTATTTTCTCATCAACCAATGAATTTAATCAATTTAGATTTAAAAATAAAACTTTTATTTTTGCGTCCTTTTTTATGATCCAAATATTTATGTGCATCAAAAAGAATGTAAATTTATGAAATATTTCAGGCTGTGTAGAGAAATGCTCAAATATGTATCGGATAGTGTGCGACTCATCGTTGTAGACGGAAGATAAGCAAGAACTATACACCAGTTAGATGTCTCTGCTCTTTTGGAATATCAAGGAATATTGTTAGCTAGCGATATATTGTAGATACTTGTTGTTTAAATATAAGAGAGCTGTAGTTGCTGGCAGAAGTATCAGTCAGTAGACCGCCGTAGGGTAAAGAAAACTCTAGTCTTGTGTTTTCTTTGTGAGGAAGTTCCCCTCGGCGTTGGGCGTTCAATGCAAATAAAAATTGTGAGCATACACACTATTAGCACAGATAACAGATATTGAAGCTAGAACAAATTTTATTGAAAATCCTGTGTAAACTTTTGAACTGATATACGTTGGCCTACTACTGCCATCTACTCAACTGATTGCGGCAGTACATAAGGATGCAGCTGATTAACAACCGTCGAACGCAGCCAATGCATTTGACAACCGCATTTGGGCTGCGTTTTCAATAACAATGATCCTTGCGCCATCTCCAATCGATTGCCAAACGCGGTCCTAATTTAAAATACATTTGAATTAACGGTTGCGGATGTTTACACACGTATCGGATGCCAGCCTCAATATCTGTTATCTGTGCTATTAGTAAGCCTGAAGTAAAAAAAAAATTTTTGTCCCGGGTATCCCGGGATTTTCGGGATTTCAAAAATAATATCCCGGGAATCGGGAGATCCCGAATTTTCCTAAATCACGGGATGTCCCGGGTTGGAAACTCTAGGTCGGATGGACTGTATTTCGGAATTCGGAATAAAAGATTCAACAGCATCAAATTTCACTTTTACTTAATCACTACTTTATTTTCACTTTCACTTGAATTACACACTACGAGATGGGTGGTTTGCTTGTTTTCGCTGCTCAACGTTCTGTTGACAGCATCTTCGTTCGCATGAGGCATCGAATACGTAACAGAAATAATATTATGAATATCTAGATAGTTCTGTTAGAAATAAAAAAGATTGTTGATTGTACGAGATTGATCTTCTCCGTTTTAGTTTCTTGTCTATTTCGATCTTTTGTTCTGTTCGACCTTTTACTTTGTCTTTTCGAACTTTTGTCTCGTTCGACGTTTTGTCATTTTCGACCATTTGACCCTAACCCACAAAGATATCCATGGGATCACGAAGGCGGCTACTCCAGTAAGATTCGACATCCATTGTAAGGGGAACCCAACAGACATGAGTAGGGGAAAAGGTTCAATTGTGGGCACACTTTTGTCTCTGGTCTATAGCTTTAGCCCTAGTTGATCTTATTCCGACATTTCCGACATGTGGATAGCTAGACGAATAACTCTACTACTAGCCAAGACATTATATTGATTTCGTCAATTGTGGAAATTTCATTGACAATTTTGCTAATTTGACATTTTTGGACACTTAAATTTTGTGTTTCGGTTGTGGGTACCCTAGAAAAATCGGCTAAAAATAAAGAAGAAAGAGTAAAAACCACATAAATTTAAAGAAAAGGAATAGTTTATTAATTCTTATAGCCAGAAGCCACTACAAAACTCCGATAATTCCACCTAGCAGTGCATTATGAAGGATATTGAAAATAATCACAAAAGAAAAGTCTGCAATTGCACTTCAGGTAAATGGATTTAATTTTTCCATTGATTTACGTTTATTGCATTCATAAAACTATGATTAGTCACCCTTGTAGTGTCTTTCTCGCACGTCATAAAAAAAATATTTAAGACGTGAATCAACACAATAAGCTAAGCAATAAGACAGGATTCCCCGTCGATTGCTTTAAAAAGTATATGAACAATAACTAGACAAGTAAAAAAACAAAAATATACATAAGAAAATTATTTTGAGCTTTTTAGTGGAATGTTTTCACCTGTCATAAGACGAGTTTATACAATCCCATTGAATTCCACCACTTAATTGTATCTTGACAGATACGTATTTCGACCTCAAAGATAAGGCCGTCTACAGTGTCTCGTAGTCGAGTCAAGTACGAGACACTGAAGACGGCCTTACTTTTGAGGTCGAAATACGTATCTGTCAAGATACAATTAAGTGGTGGAATTCAATGGGATTGTATAAACTCGTCTTATGACAGGGGAAAAATATACATTATACTCATTATTTCTATCAGTTATGTCTGAATAATAATAAAAACTGCATGAAAATGCCATTAAAAATAAGTTAAGGGACATCTACAGCGATATTGATTGATTTGTCAATAAAATGAGGGTGCCCACAACCGCAGCCTTTTTGGAATGTGAAGAAAACAAAAATTCGCGCTAAAATTTTGATGACAATCGTTATTGAACCTCAGAATAGATTGAATTCACTGTATAAATGCGCATTGGAACTCATTTTTTCAAATACAACACTTCAATATATGATACGTTGAAAAAGTTAAATAAAACTTTCGTGATGTCTTTCCTATAAACAAAATTGTTCTTGATATTGAGCCAATGAGAATAGATAGAAGGTGAGGAAGAAGACCAAATGCAAGTGTATTAGTGGATGATAGAAAATGTAAACAGCAAATGGTGACGTACATATTTGCACGGCTGCTTATGGGAGCTCGTTCGAATGTAGTAGTGAAAGCTTTTTCGCCATACACGAATGGCACGCACACAAAATATGGATTTCCATACCTTAGTATTTATTTTCATTGATATTGGGCACAAAACATCATGTTACTATAGCAAACAAATGACGGTTGTCAGAATAACAACCCAACTTGACGGCTTCATCTTATAGGGGATCGGAACGATGGCGCATGAGCCACTAGACTTCGTCCTAAGTAACAGGACTAAAGCACGCTCCAAGAAGACAAGATGGTCTTCAGATGATAGGCATCTACAGCTGGAGGCCAAAACGAGATTAATCTTCAACTGCAATATGGGACCCAAAACGGCAGGGCTGTGTCGCCTAAACTCATGATACACACACTTAATTTTATTTACCGGGCTCGGTAATCAGATTACCGATTTCTCAACAGCTGAGCTCTCGGTACCCACCTCAGTAAAACAGCTCAACTAATTACCGAGGTCTCGGTTCTGAGTGCTCGTGGCGAAATGTCAATTATTACTGAGCACTCGGTAAAACAAAACCGAATAATCTGCAAAAAGTAGTGCCGACTTCTGTAATAAAAAATACCGAATGAATTGTATTCATTCATAGAATATATTTCTTCGATATTAAAATAAAACATAAGAACATTTAAGTATTTTTTTTAAATTTTAATAGTATTTATACAATTTATTATCAAGCATATAATATGTAAAACTCAAGTCAAGTTGAAAACCGGAATGGGCGACTAGCCAAGTACATTTTTTTTAGCAATCCGCACGTTAAACCTCTTTACTAGTTCTGCGCTGTACAGCACTTCGCCAAATTTGATTAGCGCACTACAAACGAAGTACTTCACTGATCGCCCATTCCATTAAAACATTATAAATATTCCTGATCAAATGGCAAATCCCGCGAGAAGAAATGGCAAAGAAATGCAATCCTTTGTCTGGAATTGAAGAAAAGTAATTACAGTAGATGAACAAACAGTAGATGAACAAAAAAAGTTTGAACTTTAGTTTAACCTGATATATCTAAAGTTTCTGCGCGAGCGTGGTTCAGAGGTGAGGACTTAAGCCGAGGCTTCATTCGCACGATGTCGAGACTTATGTCCAATCACTATTCACTAAACGCACACCTCTATAGAATAAACCTGGTCGATAGCAACCTATGTAGGTGCGGAGCCGGTTACGATGACATCGATCACGTAGTTTGGTATTGCTCGGAAAATGACGCCTCCAGAGAGCAACTATTGGATACCCTTGTGGCCCTAGGTAAACAACCCTACAGGGAAGTAAGAGGTGTTTTGGGGGATCGCGATGTGGTTTATATGCAGGCCATCTATGCCTTTCTTTGCTCGTCTGACATAAAAGTCTAATCCCCCTTTTTTTTTCTTTCTCGTTTTGTTTTGTTTTTGTCTTATTGTTCTGTGTAATACGAAGCTATGGCCATCCGGAAGATGCTCCCTGACGAACCACAACTCGAGCCCGACGCTACGCCATACCGTTAATGACGTCAAATACCCGGATGAGCAGCTGTAATGCCTCAAACCTAAATCCCAACCTAGTCCGTCCTGAAATTACGCAATCTAACCTTGAGTCGCCACGAGTATCTTGGTCTATACCCTTTCCCCTTACTAACTGTTGATAATAAGATGATATCGATTGTAAATATCATAAAGTCTCGGCTCCGTTAAGTGTTATACACGCCTGAGCCTGTCAAATAAACGAAATAGATATAAAAAAAAATGTTTGAACTAACCTATATGATTTAAATTTCACCCGTTGAACATTTCGGTATATCTATGTACTGCATAGACCATTTCGAGATAAATATAACAAATCACTTATAGAAACTTCCTCCAAATAAATCGAAAATCTGGAGTAATATCGCGTCAGATCGCCACGTGATCTAAGCCGAGGGCTCGGTAATAATTTTACCAGATACTCAGTTAAGCGCTTTAATTTTTACTGAACGATTGGTATATTTTTGACAAATACGGGGTATTTTCTTAGAACAGAGTTGTTCGGTAATTTATACTACCGAAAACCAGTATATTAATTCGAATTACTGAGAGACCAGTAAAAATAATTACAGAAATCAGCAAACTTCTTTCAAACAACTGAGCTCTCGCTTTAAATTTTCATTTACCGAATTAAATCTGTAAATAATATTACCGAGCTGGAAAACTGAATTTGAGTGTGCAAGGAGAGCAGAGAACGGAGATGGTGCAGGTTATTCGCGTCCGACATAACGACGGCAAACTAGAGCTGAAAGCCCTTTGTGGTTCCTAGAAACAAGTGGATAACATGAAAGTCAGGACGGGTACTTCCAAATAATGTCACGAGGGTTAAGGACAGGGGAAAGGCTTTGTTACTCCAGACTCCAAAAGTGGGTAGACACTGGAGATCCTCAATTCGATGCGTAATGCAGAGAAGTTCTCGGCGATAACGGATGATGTCCTCAGTATTGGATGCGAGAGAGATGACCTGGTGCTCAAAAAAACCAGTCTAACGACGACTAATACAAGGAACTGGCACAATAGGTCCTAGGGGATGTCGTGGAGGTAATGGCCCTACGCCTAGAAGTGACTCCAGTGTTAGCATCATTACGGTGACCTTATCACCACCGTCAGGACGAAGTGTGGCATTGAGGTACAGTAACCTGCATAATAAAAAGCCCACTTGACGTTTTTCATACAAAATGGTCAACTTTGGAGATCTAGATCTCGATTGCGTGTGAACCAATTTTGCTGAAAATTTTACCAGAGCTCAGATATAACTTGAATTTTACCACACCTGAGTTTCGACCATATTGATTCAAAGGTTAAAAATTATCACGGTAATACCAAATCGATTTTTTTGGCAAAAAAAATGATTTTATAATATCTTGAAGACTACAATTCTTAGTGTACAAGTATATTCCGCAAAGTTTTTTATATTGCCAAAATACGCGTTTTTGCTGAATAAGTCATCAGTTTACAACCTATAGATTTCAAGATATTTAAAAAATAAATTTTTGCCAAAAAAATCATTTTGGTATTACCGCAATAATTTTTTACCCTATGAATCAATATGGTCGAAACTCATGTGGTAAAATTCAGTTATATCTGAGCTCTGGTCAAATTTTCAGCAAAATTGCTTCACACGCAATCGAGATCTAGATCTCCAAAGTTGGCCATTTTGTATGAAAAACGACGAGTGGGCTTTTTATTATGCCGGTCACTGTAGCATCGGCATCGGTTCGCATTCGTTTGAAAACATTTGAGATGCAGGTAGCGACGTTTAGGCTATCGGTAGCTGAGGCAATACGGAGAAGCTGAGAAGTAAGCATGTATCAGTCATCGGTGTTGTATCGATGCTGAAGGTGTTTTGAATCTGATCACAAGACCTGGGACTTCAGGGGCGGACAGGAGTAAACTGTACCGTGGATGTGCTATATGGGCCAGATGACGCGGACTTGCGTCAAGGCACTGAGATGCCAGATAAGTGCCTGAAACAAGGAGGCACTCAATCACAATGGAAGGGTCGAATTGTGTATTCAGCGGAGAAAATATGATATCTCTGTGCAAGTACAAACGCAGCTGAATCTTAACCACTGTGCAGCTACAACTGTGGCCGATAATAACCAGCTAGTCATCCAGTGGGTGTCTGCTTACTGGCGTCCGCCACCTAGTTGCCCCATTCTACGGTAGAGCGATTTACTAGAATAATTTTCAAAATGAAGTACGACCACTAGAAGATAATTCCTATTGGAGGCTCTAGTCAAACTTGACATGGTTCTCGTAACGACGGGACAGACAGTACGTTTCGATGCGGAGTCGACTACATACGAAATGATCTGTAGTCATGGGTTGACCAGTGACATAGAGATTACTTGGCAGACCAAAGGTTAGCCATGGCGTGCATAAAGTTAGATGAACCAACCGCCAATCGGTACCCGCAGGTGTGAGGTCTCACAATTGTATAAGATGTCCATCATCGCAGTCCTTAGGCTAGAGGAACTAGGCCCAAATGAGGACGACCTAGCTTCCGTTCTATCACGTGTGTAATGCGGCAATGCCAAGAAAAGGCCTGATTGACAAATATTGCAAGCCTTCGGACAACTTGCTTTAAGGCAACGAAAAGGATACTATGAGCCTACGATCGAACGCCGTACAGAGTTCATAGCTGCGATGTCAGCCCTGAACAAAGCCATCAGAGTGAGCAAAAGAGCGTGCTGCACTGCAAACCGCAATCAATGCAGCTTCTGGCTGCAATATCCAGGGCGGTGATGCCTTAACGAGTTGAACTTCCTGGATAGGTGCAAAAGGCAGAAGCTATCCAGGTAAGCAGTACGTGCGATTATCTAGTTTTCTGCGAGCGGTAATGGCCGCCTGCTTGCCTGCGGGTTAGTCTTTAATAAGACGTTTCTGGAGGTTAACTTCACCCACCATTCGAGCATTTTGATTAATGTGGTGTATAAGAAGGCTTGAATTCACTGAACCAGCACCTTCTTATATGCCACATTGGTCAGAATGCTCAAAGTGGTGGGTGCAGTTGACCTCCACAAACGTCAAACTAGAGACTAAACCAAAGGCATACTGGGCACTGGCGGCCATTACCGCTCGCGGAAAACTGGATAACGTTGCCATAGCCAAAAAGGCAAAACATAGTTCTAATGGTTACCTGCGCAGTTCTACTCTTTAAACCGAGAAAACCATCAGCGCACAGGCCCATATGTCTGATCGACACGACTAGAAAGTTGTCCGAGAAGATTATCCTCAACAAGGAAAGATCAATTAATTACATCAACAGTCCGAGTTCTGCCCCGGTCGAGTATAGACGCTTACTGGCAATTAATTAAACCAACTACCGCGATCGCGAAAGTATCATATTACCCCCGACCGAGACCGTGAAAGTGTCGAATCACCAATTACTAGTGCCGTCGACCGAAGCGTAAACAACATACATAGGGCTCTGAACTTGAATAAACCCTGCGCCACCGGCGACACCAACTTGCCGGATGAGTGCATCCAATTTCCCCGACTGGGGAAACCTCTGGGGCAACCCCAGAGAAATGATAATGGTGATGGAAAGGATGGAAGAGGATAAAAATTTCCACGGAGTGTCCCCGATACTTGTGGAAAAAACAATCCAAAGTTACTGTGGAAGCGGAACCAGCGCAAAGAAAACGAAGGATGGAAAAATTCTAGTGACGGTGAGGAACGAACACCAGGCAAAAAACCTGGCTAAAATTGAAAAATTGTGTGACGAAATTACCGTCAAAGTGTACGAGCACAAAACTTTAAATTCGAGCAAAGTAGTGATAGTCTGCCGAGACTTGAAGGAAGTGAGTGACGACGAGCTTCTGGAAAACCTATCCTCCCAAAGAGTTACGGAAGTCAAACAGTTGATGAAAATGCGCGACAATGTTAAAACTCCGATGGGAGTTTTCGTTCTTACGCTTAAAGGAAAAACACCCCCCAAAGAAGTTAAAATTGGATACACTGTGCTGGAAACAAGACCATGGTATCCAAATCCGATGCGTTGCTTTAAGTGCCTAAAGTTTGGCCACATTGGAAGAAACTGTTCAAGTGAGAAATAGTGCAGGAAATGTGGAAATAACTATCATGAAGAATGTGAAAACCGAGAAAAGTGTATAAATTGTGGAAACGAGCACGGAGGGTTCTTTAATGGATGCCCCGTCTTAAAAAGAGAAAAGGAAATAATAAAAATCAAAGTGGATAAAAACTTGTCTTTCTGGGAAGCCAGAAAAATGATAGAAGATCAAAGCTCGAATACTTACGCCGACCAAGTGAAACAACTAAACGAAGAAAAGAAAACCCTTGAAGAAAAGATCAGAGCTGACATAAAAATCAGTTCGAAGTGAAGCTGAAGGAATACAAAGAAGAAATCAAAAAGTCACAAATGAAAACGAGAAAAGATGGAATCCATGGAGGAAAAATACAAAGCACTGAACCACAAATTCGAACATCTGGTATCAGTCTACGAAGAGGAGAAAACAAGAAGAAAAGCAGCCGAGAACGAACTTGAAAGTCTGAAAAAGACAACAGTAAACTACAAGCAACATTGAATTTGTACGCACCCTCCCATAGCGGACAGAAGAACCCAACTAAGCACACAAGAAGTCAAGAGAAGCAGCCAAAATCACCCCAAAGGAAAAAGGAAACAAAATGAAAGCAGTTACCGAAGAAGTAGGATATATTTCCACAGACCCAGAAAATAACTCAGATGACGGAAACGAGAAAATGAAATCCTAGAAAATAATAGCAAAACCAAAAATCATTACAAAATAGCACAAACAACACAAGACCACTCAAGTACAATCAGCAGTGAACACCATATAATTTCATGGAATGTAAGAGGCTTAAGAGGAAGAAGGCCTGACCTCAACATCCTTGCAAGCACTTACAATACATTAGCTATTTGCCTTCAAGAAACTATGTGCCAAAATGACAACCAATCAGAAATCAGAGGATATTCAATATACCATCGTCCAAGAACAAATGGAGCAAGAGCAGCAGGCGGTGTAATAATCGCAGTAAAAAACGACATCGATAGTCAAATCATAGATATTGATACAGATCTAGAAGCAATTGCAGTTAACATCGGAGCACCACTGAACGCAAACTTACTAAACGTATACCTCCCTCCGGGGGAACAGATCACAAAAGAGGATATTATGGCTTTAATAGAACAAATTCCTGAACCTTTCATCCTGGTAGGTGACATAAATGCCCATCATCCCTTATGGGGATCGGAAAATATCAGCACTAGAGGTACAACAATAGAATCAATAATAAACGAAAAGAACCTGGTAGTTCTGAACAACGGTGAGAAAACCTACATAAACAGCGGCACAGGAATCGGATCTTGCATCGACATTTGCCTCTGCTCTAATCAACTAGCGGGAATATTGGAGCTTACCGTCTGTGAGGATTCACACGGAAGTGATCATATTCCACTAATTATGTCGACACCGTCAAAATCGCCAGCAAGTGATCGTATTCCAAGATGGAAAATAGAAGATGCGGATTGGGAAAAATTCCAAAATAACATTAACATTGAGACGAAAAATGATGTCATCGATCAAGTAGAAGAAATAACTAAACAAATAATAATAGCAGCAGAACAATCAATTCCAAAAACTAAACCAACAACTGCTGGAAAACGTGTGCCATGGTGGAGCAAAGAAGTAGCCACAGCTGTAAAAACTAGAAGAAAAGCTCTACGTAAACTTAAAAATAACAAGAACAAACCTCCAAGCCCGCAACTAATATACGAATATCAAGACGCCAATGACAGAGCATGAAAAATCATCACAGAAGCAAAAACTAGCTCTTGGAAAGAATTCGTCAGCAAATTCAACTTTCATACTCCGGCCAAAGAGATGTGGAGCAATTTTAGGAAAATTCAGGGAAAATACCAATCATCAGCTATCAGAGAAATCAACTTTAACGGCCAACGCATGAACACAAACATTGAAATAGCAAACAGCCTAGCCGACCACTTTGGAAAAATATCAAGCGATAAAGAGTACAATCAAAACTTTATACCATTGAAGAACAGGATCGAGCAAACACCTCTCGAAATAAGAAATGAGGATACAGCAGAGTACAACGCACCATTCTCCAAAAACGAACTAGCAGAGGCAATGGAAGGATTAAAAGGGTCATCTCCTGGTCCAGACAACATACACTACGCCATGATCACTCATTTGCCAGTAGAATATAAGAACCTCTTGCTGAAAACATACAACTGGTTGTGGAATGAATCCATGTATCCAGTTAGTTGGACCAAATCATTCGTAGTACCTATTTACAAAGGAAAAGGAAAGAAACAACCCTGGAAACTATAGACCTATTTACCTAAACAGTTGTCTTGGAAAGATCATGGAAAGAATGATCAACAACAGGCTAATGTTCATCTTAGAAGAAAAAAATCTAATCAATCAACACCAGTATGCCTTTAGGAAAGGTAGATCTACTACCGATTATCTGGGCCATTTTGACAACATCGTGAGAGAAGCAATGCATAAAAAACGGCTAACACAAGCAGTTTTTCTGGATATTAAAAAAGCCTACGACACAACCTGGCGCAGATTAGTTCTGAATAGAATCAGCGAATGGAAAATAGGAGGAAACCTCATCAAATATCTTCAACAAATGCTGATGAAAAGGAGCTTCAAAGTTAAGGTAAACGGCACATACTCCCGCGACACGCTAATGGAAAATGGTTTGTGTCAAGGATCAGTTATAAGCGTGACCCTGTTCTTGATAGCTATAGACACCATATGCTCAGACCTACCACCAAACGTCCAAGTCTTACTTTATGCAGATGACGTAGCTTTGATCTCCAGCGACAGTAACCAGAAGAAAATAGCTAAAAACCTGCAACTTGCTTTGAAAAAAATTGAAGCTTGGGAAACCCACACTGGATTCAAGATCTCAGCCGAAAAATGTGCAACCGTAGTATTCAAAAAAGCGAGATCAAAAAAACAAGCCAACGTAAACCTTAAAATTAACAACGACATAATACCGTACAAGCTCAGTCATAAATGTCTTGGAGTAACACTAGACCAACACCTAACATTCAAAATACACATCGAAGAAATAAAGGCAGCATGCCAGCAAAGAATACAGTTTTTACGTTGCACAACCACCAAACAATGGGGTGCAGACCGGCAAACTTTATCAAAAATATACAAATCAGCTGTACTAGAGAAAATGCTGTACGGCGCGCCAATCATCTCCTCAACCTGTGAATCTACAATGAAGCAGCTAGAGAGCATACATAACCAAGGACTGCGAATAATAACAGGAGCTTTTCAAACCAGCCCAATAGAAAGCCTACAAGCCGAATCGGGTATACCAAGTCTTAGAAGTTTTTTCAGTCAAAGACTCGCTATCTTCGCAACAAAGCAAACAAACAATGAACAGGCTTTAACAAATAGTGCAACAGACGAAGAGAATAACAACAGCTCAGGAGAATTGTGGGCCCAAGGCCCAGCATCAGAGCCAAACAATATCAGAACAAGAAGCAAGAATATTATCGAAAATATTGGAATTCCTCTACCACCAAGCAAATCCCTAAATATACCAAAAACTCCGCCATGGATAAGAAAAGACATTCTAATAGACAAAACAATGATGTCGGCTAGTAGAAACGGGAAAAACCCAAATGAACTTAAAAACTGTTTGCTGAAAGAATCCACACCAAATATAAGTTCTGCAAGCTGATATACACGGACGGATCAAAAAACGACTCTAAAACGGGATACAGCATAGTAACCGACGAAGGAATCATACGCAAGCGAACCCATAGTCTACTCAGTATTTATAGTGTGGAGAGCCTTGCAATAATAGAGGCCCTAAACTGGATTTCAAACCAGGAAAGAGTAGGCGCATATATTATTTGCACCGATTCTTTAAGTGTTGTCACATCACTAGAAAAGAAGAAAATCAGAACCTTGATCAGCTTGAAAGGCGCGATAGTTTATCTGTACACCAGCATAGGGAAAAAAGGAACATCAGTAACATTCATGTGGGTCCCCGGGAATCCCGGGAAACGAGAAAGCGGACAAAGAAGCACAGAGTGCGCTTGCGATGAGCACAATTACGCGGAAAACAGTTGATCATTGCGAAATAAAATCCATCATTAAAAATAGTATGGCTAGAAAATGTGAATCTGAATGGAATTTAACACCCCACAACAAACTTAGAGAGATAAAAAACACTACCAAACCATTCAAAGAGGCGCTAACAGGAAATCGTAAAGAAGATGTCATACTCAGCAGACTACGAATAGGCCACACCCGGCTAACACATGCATACTTACTGGAAAAGGAAGACCCACCAAAGTGCGTAAAATGTAACCACCCACTCACCATTAAACACATTATCGTTCAGTGCCCTGGATACGACGACGCAAGAAAGAAAATCGGACTCCAACCAAACATGAGGGAAGCATTAGCCGACGACAACAGTCAAGCAAAAAGAGTACTGGAGTTCTTTCAAGAAATATCGCTGATCGACGCGATTTGACCCCAAAGTGAAACCTTGAAGAAGAAGATGGAAACACCTTGATGAAGATGAAATCCCTGCAATAACTCTCAAGGAGAAAACGAACGATGTCATACAACGTAGTAATTTAAGCAGTGTCAATAAACTCTGTAAACTCTTGACAGACTCGAATAAAATTTTAAAGAGTCTCTAATAAAAAAAAAAAAAAAAAAAAATTAATTACATAACGCAAAATTTAATCATTTTCAAAAACCCCCTCCCCCTATGTCACACTTTTTGTATTAAACATCTCAAAATTTTATATGGATCGTCACAATTTGCGTAATTTGTGGATGGTCCCCAAACTAACTCCGTGTACAGAAGGTGCGTTAATTCGACGAGGACCGCATTCATTCATGACATCATTTTGCAGAATCTAATATACATCAGGTCAAACCACTTTGTTAGTAGATGGGAGAAATCAGCGCGGGGGCAAAAAGTTCATTTTCAGTGTGAAACGTAAACGAACTCGGTGTAAAATGTAAACGTAAACAAACTCATTCCATACAAAAATCCAAGATGGATGACGAAATCGACAGATCAGAACACCTATACTATTACTTTTACTATCCACTGATTTCGACGAGGACTCCGACAAGGTTCGAGTTTGTGATTTGTTGGCTGCCTCTGAGTCCAACAAGAAGTAGATGATACTAATCTGTCACCAGATTGAGGTTACATACAGACGCTGCAGAACCTAATATAATGTATGTACTCGCCTTGGTTCAACCTTGATCTTCCACGAGTCGTTCGTCATACACAGAAACACCAAAGAAAACTTTAAGCTCAATTCTTTATCTTGATCAATCGTGCAAATTCCATTGATTAATTCATTCACCCGAACCGAACATTAAGAGTCATATGTCAACAGGCATGTTTTGACTACCGTTCGGCAATCGAATACCTAGTCCCGATATATCCAATGATAAAACTCGTTACTGTTGAATGGGCCAACGTCAACACTCTCCCCCTAACCCAACCGTAACCCAACCGAGTGCAAACAAAACAATCTTGTTGACACCCCCGCCCCCATAGTTCGGTTCTCGAAAGCTTTGTCGATGGTTGATTTCGCGTACGACGATAGAAACCCGCCAAGCGAACGATAGAGGATGTCGACGGAGACCGGCCGCCATGTCCAGTGATGTGATGATTCCATCGATAAGGCTGTGAAATCCAAAAACGCTTAAACCAGAGACCGGTGGAGTCAAAAAGCTGTCGAGATGGCATAACTTTTACTTTAGGTATCATCCTTATGAGAAAAAATCGTACCGTTTTAGACAAATTTCGCTTTCCATGGTACAATTGAAATCGAAATATTGTCTCCGCCAATCTCTTGTTCTAGTATTTCTAGCGGAATCATAGTCGCTACTGCGAATTGCACGCAATGTCCTACCAGACTTGACTCGAATCGCTTCGACTGTTAATTAAATAACTTGCTCTGAAAGTGGAGAGAGGAACCAAAAAGGACAGCCCTTCAACTACAGACAATGCATAGCAACCATGGTTGCTATCGATTCAACTGATGGACATGCTTTCGCTATCTGATAAAGATAAAACAGTAGGCGTAGGAAAAACAATAGGACCATGCCGTGCCGGCGCTTGCAAATACATAAAGCATTAAATTCTTGCTTTGAACCAGTCTAAAAATATTCAAGAACGGATAGGTACGCCTATCATGACCCACCTCTTGCTGACACACCGATTGCCACCTGCCACGGCGAGGAAAGAAAAATTTATTCAATCCGGGAGATATTTTGGAATTGTTTTCAAATTAGGGTAATTGCTTATTCTTACCATGCTAGAGCCAATCTATCGCATACCGCTGTGTACTTCCGCTGACAAGAGGCAGATTGCTTTCATCGTACGATACCTACTTATCCACATTTCTGGAATGTGTTGCGCTATTTACCCATCGGTTTAGATCCGCCGATAAATCTGTGACGTCCCGTTCGCAATTAGATATTTGATTCTCGTGCTGGAAAGCGGTGGAACCGAACCGATGTTAAATTGCACTAATTTACTGCTAATTAGAACGACAACACGGCGTAGAACGAGACGCAATGGATGCGCATTTTCCGATGGCACTGTAGTAGAATATGTAGTACGGCTGAGTTGTGGGTGGGTTGTTCCGAGAGAAATTGCTATGTGCGCATCCTAAAATATCCTTCTGTTATTTACGGTTCGCTTGCATTATCCGGTTCGATCATCCGCATCTGTTATTCCACGTGAGCGTGTGCTACCTTCGCACAAAAGAGACGTTTAATTGTCAACAATCTGCTCATTAGGCGAAAAGCAGCTCGCAACCAGTAGTTGACGAACGATAAATGGCTACTCATTGGCGACATTATTCCATTATGGTGAATGATTGATACGCTTAATAGAATTAGGATGCAACATCGAGGCGCCAGCAGGGGTGAGAGTGAATAATGGCTTATACTCGACGGATTGCTACTATTGCAGATCAAACAATTTATGTTCGCTACCTACTATAACCAATCGCTTCCACCACAATTCGGAAACTCGGACTTCACTACGATAACCGTAAACTTATTGAAGGTAGTGAGTTTCAATGACATTTTTTAGTTTACGGTGGTTTCAGTTGATACGTCGCATTGTACTGTAAAGGGGTGTGTGACGAATTTTTGCAGTAAATTTCAAAACGGATTTAAAAAAACCCAGATTTGATCCACCTAACAGAGATGGTGCCTTTCTCGTGCGAATAAAAAATAGTATTTTGACCATAACTTCCGAGCCAATAGTCCAATCTGGCCAATTTTCAATAGAAAACAATGAGATAGAAGTCTGCGTCGGATGCAACTTCATACACGGTTCGAGGCCGCATCTCTCCATCTTCGGATACGCCCCACGCTCGCCAAGTCGTTTTGCACCTGGTCTGCCCATCTCGCTCGCTGCGCTCCACGCCGTCTCGTACCTGCCGGATCGGAAGCGAACACCATCTTTGCAGGGTTGCTGTCCGGCATTCTTGCAACATGTCCTGCCCAGCCCATCGTACTCTTCCGGCTTTAGCTACCTTTTGGATACTGGTTGGGCGAGCTCATGGTTCATTCTTCGCCGCCACACACCGTCTTCTTGCACACCGCCAAAGATGGTCCTTAGCACCCGTCTCTCGAATACTCCGAGTGCTTGCAAGTCCTCTTCGAGCATTGCCCATGTTTCATGTCCGTAGAGGACAACCGGTCTTATTAGCGTCTTGTACATGACACATTTGGTGCGGTGGCGAATCTTTTGACCGCAGTTTCCTCTGGAGCCCGTAGTAGGCCCAACTTCCACAGATGATGCGCCTTCGTATTTCACGACTTACATTGTTATCAGCCGTTAGCAAGGATCCGAGGTAGACGAATTCCTGGACCACCTCGAAGGTATCCCTATCTTTCGTAACACTGCTTCCCAGGCGGGCCCTGTCGCAACTTGTTGCAAGCAAATCGGTTGAGGATAAAGTGCCCGAAAAATGAGTGATGCTTTTGCTACATTTTGGTACGTGGTTGCGCACAGACACACACACATACACACAGACATCACCTCAATTCGTCGAACTGAGTCGATCGGTATCTAACACTATGGGTCTCCGAGCCTTCTATAAAAAGTTTGTTTTTGGAGCGATCATATAGCCTTTACGTATACTCAGTATACAGGGGATGGACAAAATAATTAGGATAGGCAAATTTTGGGTAAAATTAGATGTGTTGTAACTATCTTAGTTATCATTCGATTTTGACAATTCAGGCATGCTTGAACTAGAAAATTAATGCAGCTCGACGGTATGTCCATGGAACCGACTATGGCCACCGGATTCCGGAGATATTCCGGGTTTTTCGGAGGTAGGTTCAAAACCGTAATTTTGAGGTGGATATTAGGAGAAGTTGTGGTTGAAAATTGAATAATATTAGTAACCACAAATAAAGTAGGGCTCTTGCTGATTGGAACCATATATTGAGATTTGGAATCGGACCAGAATCAAGTGAGATATGGCCATTTAATTATAATCGGTTCCGATCGATCAAAGGGGTCAGGCCACAACTTCATTTGAATCTCGCTTTTTGATAGATCGTCCACTATGATATTATTCTAGAAAGCCTCTAATGTGTCAAGAATCAAAAACCAATTGCATAAACGGATCCTGGAGTCGCTGGGATGTCCCCGGGGAACCTGTGGAAGGGGACATTTAAGTTTTAGCACCAAAACCAGTCATTCGACGGCTCTTTTTTCATGGTTTTCGATCAGGAAGCGAAGTATGAATATAAAATGGTCCTTTGACGGCTCTGACCGCTTCCAGGATCTATGGATTGGCCCCGGGGAACCTGTGGAAGGGTACATTTTAGTTTTACCACCAAAACCAGTCGTTCGACGGCTCTTTTTTCATGGTTTTCGATCAGGAAGCAAAATATGAATATAAAATGGTCAATTGACGGTTCTGACCGCTTCCATGACCTACGGATTGGCCCGGGGGAACCTATGTAAGGGGACATTTAAGTTTTAACACCAAACCCTAGTAGCACACTTCAGTTCGATTTGGTTGCAGCAACTCTAATATGACTTGATTTGGTCGCATATGAGTCACAGTGACAGATATGTGACAAGCGTGCTACTCGGGAAACCAGTCATTCGAATGCTCTTTTTTCATGCTTTACGATCAGGAAGCGAAGTATGAATATAAAATGGTCCATTGACGGCTCTGACCGCTTCCAGGATCTACGGATTGGCCCCGGGGGAACCTGTGGAAGGAGACATTTTAGTTTTACCACCAAAACCAGTCATTTGACGGCTCTTTTTTCTTGGTTTTCGATCAGGAAGCGAAGTATGAATATAAAATGGTCCATTGACGGCTCTGATTGCTTCCAGGACCTACTGGTTACCTCCAAGGAACCTGTGGAAGAGGACATTTTATTTTTAGCACCAAAACTAGTCATCCGACGGCTCTTTTTTCATGGTTTTCGATCAGGAAGCAAAGCATGAATATAAAATGGTCCATTGTCGGCTCTGACCTTTTCCAGGGTCTACGGATTGCCCCCGGGGAACCTGTGGAAGGGGACATTTTAGTTTTACCACCAAAACCAGTCGTTCGACGGCTGGTTTTGTATGAATAAAAAAGTATGAATATAAAATGGTCAATTGACGGTTCTGACCGCTTCCATGACCTACGGATTGGCCCCGGGGAACCTGTGGACGAGGACATTTTAGTTTTAGCATCAAACGCAGTCATTCGAAGGCTCTTTTTTCATGGATTTCGATCAGGAAGCGAAATATGAATTAAAAATGACCATTGACGGCTCTGACCACTTCCAGGACCTACTGATTGCCCCCGTGGAACGTGAATGAGGATATTTTAGTTTTAGCACTAAAACATTCGATTTTCGATCAGGAAGCGAAGTATGAATATAAAATGGTAGATTGACGGCTCTGACCGCTTCCAAGACCCACGGGTTGCTCCTGGAGAATTTGTGTAAGAGGACATTTTATTTTATGCATCATAACAAGTCATTCGACGGCTCTTTTCTAGTGGTTTCGATTAGGAATCGAGAAATGAATATAAAAGGGACCATTGAGGGCTCTGACCGCTTTCTGAACATACAGATTGCCCCAGGAAACCTGTGCAAGGGGACATTTAAGTTTTAGCACCAAAACTAGTCATACAATGGCTCTTTTTTCACGGCTTTGGATCAGGAAGAGAAGTATGAAGTAGGCAGCTTCCCCGTGAGCTATCCGTAGGTCCAGAAAACGGTCATAGCCGTCAATGATCCATTTCTTGTTCATACTTCACATTCTGATTGAAATCCATGAAAAAAAGTCTAATGATTGGTTTTTGTGCTTAAACTAAAATGTCACCTTCCACAATTCCTCGGGGGCAATCCGTAAGTCCTGGAAGCGGTCAGATCCATTAATGGTCCAATTTATACTAATACTTCGCTTTCTGATCAAAAATCACGAAAAAAAAGCCGTCGAGTTATTGGTTTTGGTGCTGCAACTTAAATGTTCCTTTCCACTGGTTTTTCGGGGGGAATCTGTAGGTCCAGAGAGCGGTCAGAACCATCAATGGTCAATTTTATATTCATACGTTGCTTATATTAAAGAAGAGCTGTCGAATGATTGATTTTGGTGTAAAAACTAAAATGTCCCCTTCCACAGGTTCCTCGGGGGCAACCAAAAGGTCCTGGAAGCGGTCAAAGCTGTCAATGGTCCTTTTATATATATACTTTGCTTCCTGATCGAGAACCTATAAAAAAGATCCGCCGAATAACTGATTTTAGTGCTAGAACTTATATTTTCCTTTCCACAGATTCCTCGGGGCCAATCCGAAGATACTGGAATCGGTCAGAGCCGTAAATTGACCATTTTATATTCATACTTCGCTTCCTGATCGAAAGCCATGAAAAAAGAGCCGTCGAACGACTGGTTTTGGTGGTAAAACTAAAATGTCCCCTTCCACAGGCTCCCCGGGGCCAATCAGGGCCAATCAGAGCCGACAATGGACCATTTTATATTCATACTTTGCTTCCTGATCAAAAACCATAAAAAAAGAGCCGACAATGGACCATTTTATATTCATACTTTGCTTCCTGATCAAAAACCATGAAAAAAGAGCCGTCGAACGACTGGTTTTGGTGGTAAAACTAAAATGTCCCCTTCCACAGGTTCCCCGGGGCCAATCCGTAGATCCTGGAAGCGGTCAGAGCCGTAAATTGACCATTTTATATTCATACTTCGCTTCCTGATCGAAAACCATGAAAAAAGAGCCGTCGAATTACTGATTTTGGTGCTAAAACTTAAATGTCCCCATTCAAAGGTTCCCCGGGGACATCCCAGCGACTCCAGGATCCGTTTATTCAATTGGTTTTTCATTCTTGACACATTAGAGGCCTTCTAGAATAAAATCATAGTGGACGATCTATCAAAAAGCGAGATTCAAATGAAGTTGTGGCCTGACCCCTTTGATAAGTATCGATCGGAACCGATTATAAAGAAATGGCCATATCTCACTTGATTCTGGTCCGATTCCAAATCTCAATATATGGTTCCAATCAGCAAGAGCCCTACTTTATTTGTGGTTACTAATATTATTCAATTTTTAACCACAACTTCTCCTAATATCCACCTCAAAATTACGGTTTTGAACCTACGTCCGAAAAACCCGGAATATCTCCGGAATCCGATGGCCATAGTCGGTTCCATGGACATACCGTCAAACTGCATTAATTTTCTAGTTCAGGCATGCCTGACTTGTAAAAATCGGATGATAACTAAGATAGTTACAATACATCTAATTTTACCCAAAATTTGCCTATCCTAATTATTTTGTCCATCCCCTGTACGAGAAAGGCAAACATCGTTACAAGATTCAGACATATCTTTCAGCAATGGATATTTTTGCAATAAATTTCAAACACGTTTTTTTCTATGATTGCAGAATGCTGCAATTATGCAGCATTTATCTTCATTTCCAATAAAGTCTAGACCCAACAAAATTAAAAGCTGATAAAGGGCTAATTTAATTAAAAATAGGCTTTTTCAGCTACATTGTTTGTTGGGGAACAGGAAAATATCCTTCGGATATTTCCACAAGAATTCCATCTTGAATTCTTCATAGAAGAGGATTTTTTCGTTGCAGTTCCTTGAGAAATTTTCTAGAGAACGTATAAAAATATTTCTGAAAGAGTTCTAGAAGGATTTTTCGAGGATATTCTTGTAGATATTTTGAGAGAATTTTTGGAGAATTTTTAGGTCGTCTCTGAAGAAAAAGCAGAAGTATTTGCCTTATAATATTTCGGAGGAGATTTCAAGGGAATTGCCTGGAAAAATCGTGTAAAATTTTCTGGGCGAATTCTAGAAGAAGCTTCCATGGGTATTGTCGGCGATATTCTTGGCGGAATGTGTGAAGGAGTTCTTTGTTTTTTTAATTCCTAATGAAATATCCGGAGAAATAGTTTTCAGAATAATTTAGTTGTGAACGACTTTCCGGGAAAATCCTCGGAGGAATTTTTGGATATGAATTTCTGGAAGACTTCCTAGACCTAGCGGAAAGCGCGTAACACTTTCAAGATGTAGATTTTGCAATTGAATTCCATAAGAAGTTCTTCAAGAATTCCTGTACAATTTTTCGGAAGAATTCCTGGGAGGTGGGTGTAGGTGAATTCCATATGAATAAAGAAGAAATATCTAGTCCTCGAGTCCTCGTGGTAATTTCTGTAGAGTTTGCGAAGCAATTTATGAAGTGCTTGGAGGAATTTTTGGAGGTGAGACTTGTTCGCGACAAAATCTGGACACATAACATTAGAAATACAAAAAAAGATGGAGTCAATTTATTTCAGCGCAGTTTTTACGAGTATGCATGAGATTTAGTGACATTTTATTTTCCGAGAAACAGTTTATGTCGAAAGATCTGGCCTCCTCTGTAGTATTTGCTACACTTCCTATCTTTAAGGAGGTTTCCCAAAAACGGTTTTCTTTCACTCAATCGGGTTCTAGATGTTGTCAAACTAACATCAGACTATTGCAAGACGCTATGAATAGTGCTTACATGAAAACAATAGCCTTTCCCGGAACGTATCACCATATGGTACTTCCGGAGGAACTCCTGGAGGAAAAATTCCGGAGGAACTTCCAGAGGATTTTCTGGAGGATCTTCCGGAGGAACTCCTAGAGGAACTTCCGTAGGAACTCCTGGAGGATCTTCCGGAAGATCTTCCGAAAGAACTCCTGGAGGAACTTCCTAATGAATAATTTCCGGAGGAACTCTTCGAGGAACTCCTGGAGGAACTTCCGGAAAAACTCATGGAGGAATTTCCGGAGTAACTCCTGAAGGAATTATCGGAGGAACTTCCGGAATAACTCCTGGAGGAAAAAATCCGGAGGAGCTCCTGGAGGAACTTCCTGGATTTTCTGGAGTAACTCTTGGAGGAACTTCCAGGATTTTCTGGAGAAACTTCTGGAGGATCTTTTAGAAGAACATTCGGAAGAGCTTATGGAAAAACTTCCGGAGAAACTCCTGTAGGAACTTCTGAAGGAACTCCTAGAGGAACTTCTGGAGGAACTTCTGAAGGAACTCCTGAAGGAATTTCCGGATGAACTTCTGATGGAACTATTGCAGGAACTTTCACAGGAACTCCAGCAAGAACTTCCGGAAGAACTCTTGGAGGATCCGAAAGAAAAAAGAAAAACGACGAAAAAAAGAAACGAAAAACTTATGACAGATATAAATTTGAATATTTTACATCACTATACAGCAAAAAATATAAATTTAAAAAACTGATCTTTCCAAAACCGCAATCTTGCTAAAACATCAGTAGTGATACATACAGCTCTATGAAAATGCAAAACTTGTGATACCTCTCGCACAGATTTCAAAAGTTTCACCAGGAATCGCGTATCAAGTCAATTTTCGCTCAACAACTAGTATGTATCTATAGTATTCATGATTCTCGACAATACAGGCACCAACCCTTCTGATACCGCTCCGTCGATATCAAAAGTTTCAGTTTAACCGCGAAACAATCTACTGGATAGCTATATCGAACATTCAAAACTCTTTCAGCAGTAACCATACAAAAGTCATTCACTCCTAATCATTCAAACAGATCAAAATGTGGCACACGAAAATTAAATTTGAAATAATTTATACCTGTATTTCGCGCTCGAGGCTCAAACTCTTGTAGACTACACAAATAAAAGTTAAATTAATAATTACGTCAATAAAGTAAAAAATCCATCATCATCATCGAGGCGATCGTTGTAGTCGTTAATGCCCCAAAAACAATAAATAAAATAAAAATAAAACACACAAAATTATCCGTTGGGTAAAACTTCGTCAAAACTTAAATTAGTTAATGCTAAAAAATTGTCGAGTAGCTGTCTAAAATGCAGCTTTGACGTGTGAAATACATTGTCTCTTGAACTGTGCTAGTGTCGCTGCACGTTTGATGTGTGTAGGCATCGAATTGAAAACATTTACACCCTTGTAGAACAATGAATTTTGTGAAGCACCATGCAAAAAGAAAGGTGTTCTTACATCAACCGCGTTTCTCGTATTATATCTATGAATGTCACTTCCTCTTTCAATTCGATCACACAAATATCGAGGCAGCAAACCATTAATTACTTTAAAAATGAACACCATAGTCAAATAAACAATGCGTTGCTTCACTGACAGCCACTGCAAGGCGTCTAACAAAAAAGTTGAGGTAGTGAACCTATTGCATCTCAAAATCAAGCGCATTATTTTATTTTGCAAACGCTGTAATCTCGATATTTGTGTACCGTTAGCCAAGAATAGGATGGACGGGCAGAAATCCAGATGAGGAGAGATGATTGATTTATACAACAATATTTTACTAGCAATGGTCAAATCGTTTTTAATCGGCAAAGAATTCCATACTTCTTGGCAATTTTCTTGATAACATTGTCAATATGTTTGTCAAATATTAGCTTGTCATCAATAATCACGCCAAGATATTTAATCTCCCGTACGCGATCAATTGCCTCATCATCCATCATAACAGAGACATTTTCACTTATTCGGTTCCGCGAAATTATCATGAACTTAGTTTTACTTATGTTCAATTTTAACTGTTTATATTTCAACCATCTAATGCAAATCTTCGTTTAAGTGTGAAACGGCCTCTTCTAGGTTTTTAGCTGCAATGAACAGCACGGTGTCATCAGCAAAAAGATTTATATCACAAAATCGTAAGACTCGTCGCATGTCATTTATGTACATAATGAATAAAATAGGCCCTAATACTAATAGACCCTAATACTAAGCTCCTAATGGAGGAGCTTCCGAAAGAACTCCCGGAGGAGCTTCTGGAGAAACTCCTGGAGGATCTTCCGGAGAAACTTCTAGAGGAATTTCCGGAGGAACTCTTGGAGGATCTTCCGGAGGAACTCCTGAGTAACTACTGGAATAACTTCCGGAGGAACATCCGGAATAACTTATGGAAGAACCTCCGAAGGAACCCTGTAGGAATATTCGGAGGAACTCCTGTAGGAACTTCCAAAGGAATTTCTGGAGGAGCTTCCAAAGGAACACCTGGAGAACTTCCGGATAAATTCCTGGAAGAACTTCCAGAGGAACTCCTGGAGGAACTTCCGAAGGAACTCCTGCAAGAACTTCTGTAGAAACTTTCGCAGGAACTTCAGGAGGTAATTCCGGAGAAACCCCTGAAGGAATTTCCGGAGGAACTCTTGGAGGAACTGTTGGAGGATCTTCCGGAGAAACTTCAAGAGGAACTTCCGTAGAAACTCCTGGAATAACTTCCGGAGGATCTTCCGAAGGAATTCCTGGAGGAATTCCGGAGGAACTTCCGGAAGAACTCCCAGAGGAAAAATTCTGGAGGAATTCCTGGAGGAACTTACAGGAATTCTACAGAAACTCCTAGAGGATCTTTTGGAGGAATTCCTAGATGAACTTCCGGAGGAATCCCCGGAGGATCTTCCGGAGGAACTCCTGAAGAACCTCCGGAGGAACTCCTGGAAAAACTTTCGAAGGAACTCCTGGAAGAACTTTTGGAGGAATTCCTGGAGCAGCTATCAGAGCACTTCCTCAAAAAAAATTTATTGCTTGAAATAAGCTCAAGCCGACTCAAGCCGCCGCTCCGCCGATTACCAACGGCGTGACGCCGCCACGCCGCCGCTGATAAATTTTCAATCGGCGCACAGGTCTAGCTGTGAGTGAATATTCAAAATTATCACAAGCGAATAGTTTAGACTAAAGTCACTAGATAAGGAGTATGGAGAAGTGGAGATCGTAAGAATTGCTTACGTCGAATTTTGGCAACACTCAAAAAAGTTTAAGCTTTCGCATGGCTATTCGCTTTTGCAGATTGCGTTCACAAAGGAGTTTATCTTATAAAAACATTTCGAACTCTTTTCCAATTGCAATTTCCAATTGCAAAGATTAGAAATGTTAACTTCTCATGCTTTCCAAAAGCTAGTGATATGAAAAACAAATGGATTATACATTTTGTGATATCTCTGCTCCTGCTGTTGTAGTCCTCGAAAAAGATACACTCCTTGATGCACTCAAAAGAATTGTCACTAAATTTCCACTATAAAAATCAAGTAGGCTTGAAAAGTCGATTCTTTTTACGATCTTACTTGTATCTCATAAAACTTTCTGATACCAAATGCATACCAGAAAGAAATGTAGTGAAATTTAAATAAAAACGTGGAAAACAATGTCTATGTTCTTTTCTAGTGAATACTACTTGTCACGAATGTATGAAAAATACATGAGTGGGGTACTCAGAAAGAGTTTATGTTTGACATCAATCGCTAAAAATGGAGAATTGTGCAGAAATATCATGAGAGTAATTTATAAAACTCAGTCTTTGAGTATGAAATAAGAGACGTCGTAAAATCCCGATTAATTAGTTACTAATCGATAACTTTCGATTCTTGTCGATTATAATGGTTTCGATAGCCTAACATAGCCTTCCCAAGTAACATTTTAAGTTTTATAACGCTCTTGAAGACCATAATTTACTCTACAAGAGTGTTATAAAACCAGTATAAAACCAAAATGTTACTAGGGTTTTGTACCGAAATTTGAGTTCACTTGGCATAAGACGAGTTTATACAATCCCATTGAATTCCACCACTTAGTTGTATCTATGACTCAAGTCGAGTCAAGTACGAGACACTGAAGACGGCCTTACTGTTGAGGTCGAAATACGTATCTGTCAAGATACAACTAAGTGGTGGAATTCAATGGGATTGTATTAACTCGTCTTATGACAAGTGAAGACATTCCACTAAAAAGCTCAAAATAATTTTCTTATCAATTCCGAGTTTCCAATACCTGTTCCGTAGCCATCCCATAGCCAGTTTAACCCTATCGAGAAACTATGGCGTTTTCTTAGCTACTCATGAGATTTTGAGGATGTTTTGAGATGTCCAGATATTTAGAGTTTCCAGAACCTGATCAGTGGTCATCCGGAGACCAATTTATGTCTATTGTTGTCAACCATTTACTTTGACCATTAATTACTTATACTAAAACACCTGTTACGACTTTAAAAATTACAAAATACATTTGCTCAAAAAAATACTTATGCCACACATCAAAACTCACCCCTATGAAAAAGGGAAGGTCATCCTGAAGATTCTACTCGTCTACTTTCTTGAACTACTATTTCCCTCGGTTACAGTTGAAACCGCTTGCATTTTAGTTGAAAAATCACCGAGAACGAGCTGATTTAAGTTGTCAGTATTCGTCCCGGCAGTTTGAGGGTTAACAACTAAATGAATGCTTTATCACCTATTATTTATACTGCTTCCATAGCATTATTTCTCAAACTTTTAGCCTGAAAATTGACGGCTACAACCCTTCGTAGAGTTCGCGTTCGATCATGTATTGTGCAGCAAGCAGATAGTTTGCGCGATTCCGTCCGAGTTTGTTTTGATTCCCGCAATCCGTTCGAGTTTGTTATTCTAACTAATAGTTAGTTTATGATTCGCGCGGTCGAAGTGAGAATTAATTAGTTCGCGTTTGATCGTGTTTTGTGCAGCAAGTAGATAGGTCGCATGAGCAGTGCGGGCTTGGTGGTCGTAGGTTCAATTCCAGGCCACTTTCCATTCCTTGTACTTTGTATCTCTCCCTTTATTTTTCATGTTCCAGCAATCGCTAGATCTGAAAATGGGATTTGAATTCTTTTTCCTCGCTTTCGCAGCTCATTAACATAGCAACTGGAAGCAACTTCATTCGACTTCTTGGTCAACCTCGGGCTTTTACATCGGGATCCGACGAAACCAGTAACCAATGCGTCAGCTCCTTGTTTGTCCTGAAATCTAATTGAAATTATTCTAGATGTGTGTTGTGTACGTTCATTGTATTTTCAACATTACACTTTTGTTTACAAGTCATTGAGGAACGCATATTTTAAATATAATGAATAAAGTGAAAAACTTTATGATTTATCCTGTCAAGTTGAAAAACATATTTATACATCAAAATGAGATGGACGCGTAGAGTCTTCAGCAAAGTTGTAGCGAATATTATTATGAACAACTTTGCTTATCATGCCGAGTATCTATTTCTTATATAAAACAAACTTGCAAAGTTTTATATGAAAACCTCTTTAAAATCATATTTAATGATTTTTCACATTTTCCGTCTCATTAACAAAGTTGTAATACAAGCAAAAATATGTGTTTCTGCCGAACAATGTAACTTTTCATCTATAATAAAACCAGTTAAAGTTATTCAAATATAATGATTTTTCATGGGTTTTTATTTACAAAGTTTTTTTTTAATACAACAATCGAGAAGATTCTTGTCGATACATGTTTTCAACGACAGTAAAAAGAAGAAATGATCAACTTTCCGCATATCGTGAAGAAATTTGCGACTTTTTGTACTGCAAATTTTGCGCCGTATTCGAGTTCCATGCAAACTATTGTCCCACCACAATATGTTCCCACCAGTTTCTCCATATATGGATGACGTCTCCGGTGCAAGAAACAGCTTTTTAGAGTGTGAAAAAAATTGCAAGAATGATGTTTTGGATTGTGCTTTCGCTATATTTTTTTTATACAATTAGACGTGCGAGCATTTGTTTTGTTACTTCGACAAGTGGAAATACCTATGAAAATATGGATAATTTAAATATAACTTGTATGTGAGATGGAAAGTTTCCCCATAAAACGTCTTAAGTTTGTTATATCGGCACCAACATGTCAAAAGGGCGAAACTTCTTTCGTAAACAAGAGCTTCTCACGTCGCTGTTAGGCTAACTTGAGCCCACCCACGTAATCGAGCACAACTGATGAAAGACTCTTCTTTTATTAAATGGTACTGTATTGTGTAGGTGGTCATGAAATAGCCCTGCACCGACATGAGAAGCTCTTGTTTACAAAAGCAGTTTCGTCCTTTTGAAATGTTGGTGCCGATATATAAGGTATATAGAGACTCAACTTGTTCAGAAAAGTTGTTCGTAATAACATTTGCTACAACTTTGTTGAGAACACCACGTGCCCATCTCATTTTAGTGAAAAAATAATTTTCCCAAATCACTTGCGCTCCTAAATATCTTGCAACTTTTGTGACGACAAAATAAAGCACAGTGCGAAAGTGCCATTTGGCCGAAATTGTCGTTAGGTCCAACGGGTCCTACGGCCAAATGTCAGTTACTGAACGAATAATATAGTCAAAAATGTCCACCCGTTTAGCGAAATGACATATTTGTCCAAATGGCCTTTCTGCCAAACAACCATTTCGACCAAAGATCATTTCAACAAATGATATTTTCGGTCAAATGACCTATTTTGCCAAACAACTTTTAAGCCAAAATACCAGTTCGGGCAAACGACATTTTCCAGATAGGCGGATGGGTTTTGATATAATGATTTGTTCGGCCAAATGACACATTCGTTAGCCTTCGGCTAAATTTTACGTCGTTTGACTGAAAGTCATTCGGCGAAAAGCTATTTGTTCGTACGTCATTTGGTCGAATAACCGAGAGTCATCTTGCCAAACTCCATTTTACTAAACTAAACGTTTGTCCGAAATGGTAATTAGGTCGAAAATGGTTTGACTGAAAATGTAATTTGACCGAAAACTAATTGGATGACGAGGCATTTGGCTACCTTAAGAGAGTCATAGTTACTCCCGCCGGTTCGACTGGCAGTTTGAACGAAAAAGTCTTTTGACCGAATAGATCATTTGTCCATATATTATGTTCGGCAGAAATTATTTGACAAAAAAAATGCCAATCGGAACTTTTCAACCAATGACATTTTTGGCCAAATAAGGCTAGAAGGGTTTCGGCTAACGTTAAATGGTTCTTTTGGTCAAACGACATATTCGACCAAACAACTTTCGGCCATATGGCTTTCTGTCAAACGACCTTTCTTCAAAAATTCAATTTCATCGAGAAATTCTTTTAATACAAACGAGAAATCCTTCAAGACTTCCATTCAAATTTTTAGTTTCTACGTATGTTTTGACAATATTTTAACGAGAAATCATTTTTGTTTTTTTTTTCGGAGATGGCCTGCAGTTTTAACGTGTCATTTGGCCGAACAAGTTGCAAACCTTATCAAGCGCGCTGGTCAACTGTGACATCGTTTTGCCATCACCAAAACCTTCAGCCACTTGTTGTTTATACTTAAAGCTCACACCGAGCGTTTGACATTTCTTACTCTTACTTTCTTCTTTCTTCACTAATCATCATACTCTAATCTACGTTTTGCTTCGGTCACCAAAGCAAGTAATGTACCACAGATTTCAGAATATCCGAAAACCCAGTTACGAAGTTCTATAACCTATGGCTGTCCGTTGAGATGAAATCGTTTTTTGGTTAAGAAATCTACGTTGTATTTAAAGAGAATTATATGAAAAATAAAAAAATATGCTTATGGTCTATTAAAAATCCGGATTGATAGCGAATGCAAAAATTCCGGTCTGGGCATGGCACGGTACAGTAACAATAGTCGTCAATAGTTCATCAATCGATTTATGATTTCAGAGTTCGATTTTTCTTCAGAATAGCTTTGCATATGCCGCTAATGAATGCCGTTTAAAGCTAATCTCAGTTGAGATTCGAGCGGGACATCAATAATTCTCTAGAAATTACTGATCAATTAAGATAATTGATGTGAGATAAGTGTTAGTGGCAATTTAGCCCAATTTGATTTAAAAAATTACATTCAAATTTCAATATCATCATTCTAATTGTGATAATTCTTGGAAACATTCTAATATTTTTCGAAAGCGTAATCAGGCAGAACGTTGCAGTTAATTTTCTCGGAATCGAGTTTTTGCCACTTACATCCCTTTGCTGCCCCGCCTAATTGGGATCGACACTCATGGCATGGTTCAATCAACAAAGCCGCAATCATTAAGCCAATTTTATTCGACAGCCCATGCTGCTAATTCAAGCTAAAATCTCTACAAAACACTGCTGCAAACCGAGCAAATATTTTCCCATCAAAGTCGAACAATGTCGGCAATGTTGATGATCGGGCACCGGCAGCCGTCCCCTTTTTCCACCGATTGTAGTTGACCAACCGACCAATCGACAAAACCTGTTGCGCATAGTTTCATAATTGGATTGCCATGAAATGGGTCGACGTCGACGTTTGCTGACTAATTAGACGGGCGAGGCGAGGGTCCTAAAGTGGGTGGTAAAAGAAAGGGCTATGCAGCGAGCAGCAGCGCGACTCAATATTGGCTGCGATAAATAACTTTCCGACTGGGGCAATCTCAGCATCGGACGAATCGACGACGGCGGGCGGCGGCACGGAAGAAAGGGTCCAATGGAATGAAATTAGTTAATTTATGATAAAACCGCTCGCGTGGCTCGGAATTTTACGATAGCACAATGGCGGTTATTTGCGCAAGTGAAGGGATTGTTTGGCATGCTATAGATGCTATCATGCAGTGGTAGCAATTTAGATTTTTAATCGATTCAAATTAGATGGATCCGAAAACTGTATCAACAAACTGCTCTCATTTGAACGAACGCTGTGATTTTATAGCCCTCAGCATATGAATGCTTAAATGTTCGATTTCCTCCTTCTCATAGATGAATCTTCATGCCGCGACGAGGATTTCACTTGGGTCAACAACTGTGCGGAGGCGCCGAAAGCTACTATTGATTCTGACCGTAGATCCACTTCACATACAACTGTGGGAGGTCGATCCAGCCGTAGTCATACTCATGGTCACGATCCAAACCAAACCCGCACTCCGTTAAGTCCAGTTCTATCTCCTTCAGGAGTTCTCGGAAGTGGTAAACCTCCTCGCCCCATGACGGGAAGTCTCGACCGAAGACGCCACCTTGGAGCAAGTCGCCACGAAAGGGACTCCAAAAGTCGAAGCACCCACTCACTCAAGGATAAATCGTCCTCCTCCGAGCTTCAACAGCAGGACTCCCACTCCAGCAATCTAAGCTTAAACTCCAAAGGTAAACCTTCGAGCAAGCGATCGACCTGCGGGAAAGGATCATATGATAAACTTTGGAATTTTCAAGAACATCAACATGACTCGGGCAGTTTTAACAATTACAACAGCAGTGGAAGCAGTCATCACAATAATAACAGCGGCAACAACCATCGACAGAGTCCAGGAATTTGGGATCCTCCTCCTCCGCCACCCGTTTCCCATTGGGATCCACACTACTACTGGAACTGGAACAATCACCACAGCCGAGAGGAGCTGCGGTTGATTGATTACCACCGTCGCCAGCAGGCCGAACTCTACCGGTACGGCAGCAACGGAGCTCTCAGCAGCACCCAGGACCTATCTTGCTCCAGTGGATGTTGCAATCGACCCTACTACCAACCACCGCCCCCACCATGTTGCTCCTGCGAGCACAGCCGGACCATGTGGGGCAAGGATTGTCAGGTTGGCCTTACTGTACTACATTTTGTGAAGAACCGTCAATCTCGAATTCATTTAACCATAACTTCCTATTTGTATGACTTTGCATAATAGCTAACCCGTTTTTTTTTCTTCTACCCCCGAACAGCGCCAGGACACGGACGAGCGGTTGCGCCGCTTACAGTCGGACAAGGAAGCCCTAGCGCTCCAGGTCAAGGTGCTCACCGAGCAGATCCAAACCCAGGGCACCAAGATCAGCGACCTGGAGCGCACGGTGAGCGAGAAGAACCAACTGCTCTCGAACGCGGACGACCTACTGCAGCGAGTAAGCCAATTTGCCAAAACCGTTGGCATCCAGATTGACAAACAGAAAGTACCGCGAATTTCTTTTTTCTTTAGTTTACAAGTTTATTACTTCCTCCTTTATTACTTTTTTCTTACGTTTTTTTTTGTTCTCGAATTTGATTCACTTTCACTGTTTCTTTAGTTTGTATACCATACTTGAATGTTTGGATGTTGTATTGTGATAGATGTGTAGAAGTTAAACCGTACCCGATTGCAAACTGCATCACATTAGAATGCATGTAGACGTTCATAAAGAGTACCCCACTAGAGTATGAATCGATGATATTCTATTGAAGTTTGTCAGATGGTTGCCACGATAAGTACTTTTTCCAAATTTTTAAATCGCCAAACGATTATCATTCATTTCGGTCATAAAGATCATAACCATCTAACAACGTCGGTTTGGTTGCATGATAAGTACTGTATGTCCGTTTGTAGATAACATTGTTTAATCATATTGAAACTAACTATTAAATATTCAGGTTTCAGGGTAAGTCAATTATATTTGTTTATATATGTACATCCATACTTTTGTTTACGTTCGAATGTATTTTCGACGGTTAATGTTAAACTATAACATTGCCAATGACAACAACATTGTCCTGTCTTGAAAATATTGGGACAACCTCAACTCGCAACAAGCGTTTGTCCCAAACTGCAACACGCAAACCACAATAATCGCCTGCCGCGCATTTTAAGTCGGTTTTGGATTATGTTTTTGCCTTTCTCGTACAACGAAGAACGGTGATGTTGGTAGCGGTCCTAGCATCGATGGCAGTGGTTTCTGCATCGGCAGCGGTTTAGCGGCAAACTATCGAGTGGCTATCGTGGACGTCAGCGGCACTTCAGTGAAACTTTCTTGGTGCATTGTTCTGGAACTGATTTTGTTGCAGGATCAATAAATTGGTTCTTTTCAGGATAACCCCACCCTTATTTAACCTCAAGTTGAGAAGCATATTTTTAGTGAAATAAGCACTTTATCAGCTATCAATGTTTGTTGGGAGCCCTTCTTTTCAGGATCATAATTTTATACATGGGAAGGTTGTGTGAATAATTTTGTTCAAAGTGCAAATTAACCGCTTTGCGACGCCAGATTGTTGCCGTCCGTAGCAGAATCACGAACGCGCGTCAGAGAGAGACGCTGCAGAAAATTATTCGCATGGATAGCAACAATAGCAGTCAAGACAAATTTCCTCTCAAGATTATAATTTTAGTAGGTAGTCTCCAAGCGAATAATTTGAACTGCTGCCAGAAAAAGTGGTACATAAACCATTTTTGTCAATTTTGAGTTTTTTACATAAACGATAATAAATTTGAGAATTTTGAATTTTGTACCAATGAACTTGATATTTGTCAAGAAACTTTATATATTTCCCTCGACTACAGTACACTGACCCCACATATATGGGTCACTTTGTAACAATAATTAGTCACTTCAATTTGCATATTAGTTAAATAGAATAGATAGACTAATAGACTTATATTAGTTTGTGTGACCCATGATTGTGGGCCCAGTGTACTCTAGTACAGTTGAGTTGCAGAAAATTGTAATTTTTTGGGAAAATGCGTCCAAGGATGTTATCGATCATTTAGAAATCTACCTTCGATCATTTAGTAGTTTGTCAATAACTCATTTCAGAGGCTAAATTTCAAAATGTGTTGTATGGTGGACTTCTAGAGCAAAGGTTTATCTACAACTCTGCCTGACAGTTAGTTGCTTGAATTTCACTAATAACGGAGCTATATCGCTAGTAGCAGTAACTTAGACTAAATGATTGCATATTTTGTTATTATTTAGTATGAGTATAGCAACTAGCACCGTAATTCCTTTAATAGTGGAATTCGAATATCTGCCTGTTAAGAAGAGTTGTAGAAAAACCTTAGCACTAAAAGTCCACCATACAATACATTTTGAAATTAGGCCTTTGGAATGAGTTATTGACAAATTACTAAATGATCGAACGCAGGTTACTAAATGACCGATAACATCCTTGAATGCGTCTCGTGTAAAATTTACTCAATGAAACATGTACCACTTTTGCTGGCACCGGTTCATTTGTACTTGATCAAAATTGGTCTCGCCTCAAATTATGGCGTCAGAGCTGCTTTCATTGATGATAGCCAATCGATGGTACTTCAGACGCCACCGTTGCAGAAATGAGCTCCACTTCACTCCTGCCACAGACGCCTGCGTAGCGAAACAAGCAAGAAAATTTCATCTGGGTGCTGCTGATGCTGTCGACGACGACGACCGCATGACTCACACCATCGGCGGGAAGCAAATTTTGGGCAGGAGCTCCGCCGATGCCGATCGTGGGACCGCGGTCTGCTCTTCGCAACATCTCGAACGAAACGGCTCGCGCGCGGAAAAGCTGCTTTCTTGTAATCAATAAAGTTAACCCTGTAGCCACGCCCCTTTGGTGAGTGTTACGGTTACACAATATTTGCACTTATACTGATCAACAAAGAGACGGGACTAATGGGCCTTCTTTATTTACCCTTATGCGGCCGACGGGGTACCCGTGTTCCTTTTTCAAATTCAAGTGGTGATATTTCAATGAATTTTTATAGCTGAAAGCTGAAACTCGGTGACATCTAAGAACTCCATAAAATGTAGCATCTGTGAGAAAATCACGTTGATACAGTGAGGAGGGACGTGGGGAGGGGCATCTGATTTTTTTTACCACGTGGATGGCCGACAGGGTACCCGTGTTCCACTAAATTGATATTTTCATAACTTTAACAATTTTCAACCGATTTAGATAATTTTGACAGTTTTGGAAACAGAAACTCATATACTTTTTGCCCATAGTCAAGGTTTACAGCTTTTGTCCATGGTTATACAAGAAATCTTTGAAGTAAGACTTAAGAGTCTACACACGTAACCGAAGGACTATCAACCAGTTTCGAATATATATCATGCTCATTGCGCTTCTTAGAATAGTCGGTGTTCACAGTATACATTCTGGGTCTCCAAAAACCCCTGGAGTAAGGCCTAAGTCACCCAAAAAATCCCTGGAATAAGATCTTATGGTCTGCTAACGTAACCAAAGGTCTATCGTGTAAATTCAAAAACGGTACATGCTCTTTATGGTGCTTAGCTGTGAAAGCAGTATATGTTCCGGGTCATCCAATGACCTTTTCTTAAAACATGTTTGCATTCCAAGTAGTTCTTGTTGCTGTCATTGATTCCAGGTAGTCTACGAACTCCATACAGTCAAGGTCTTCGGATCAATCTCCGTAATGGAGGCAGTTAACGAAGAATAAACCAGTTGCGTGACCCCTTCTTGGTATATGTTTGTATTCAAAGTAGTTCTTGTTGTTGTCGTGGGCTCCAGGTAGTCTACGAACTCCATAGAGTCAAGATCTGTGGATCAATCTCCGTAATGGAGGCAGTTATCGAAGAATAAACAAGTTGTGTGACCCCTTCTTGGCATATGTTTGTATTCCAAGTAGTTCTGGTTGTTGTCGTGGGCTCTAGGTAGTCTACGAACTTCATAGATTCAAGGTCGGTGGATCAACCTCCGTAATGGAGGCAGTTATTGAAGAATAAACATGTTTTGTGACCCCTTCTTGGCATATGTTTGTTTTTAATGCAGTTCTTGTTGTTGTCGTCAGTTCCAGGTAGTCTACGAACTCCATACAGTCAAGGTCTTCGGATCAATCTCCGTAATGGAGGCAGTTATCGATGAATAAACAAGTTGCGTGACCCCTTCTTGGTATATGTGTATATTCCAAGTTGTTCTTGTTGTTGTTGAGGATTCCAGGTAGTCTACGAACTCCATAGAGTCAAGGTCTGGGGATCGACCTCGGTAACGAAGGCAGCGTTTGAAGAATAAATAAGTTTTGTGACCCCTTCTTGATATATGTTTGTATTCCAAGTAGTTCTTGTTGTTGTCGTTGGCGCGTTGGCGGTTGTGCAGCGCAATGCAGCTGTCATTGAGTCTGACATCGGTTTGAAGTTTAGCGGTCCGATAACTGTAAAACTGTTGCAACTATCGAATTGCAGTTAAATGACTTGCAGTTATCGAACGTCTGCTGTAGTTTTTGTTTTTGCTATGGTACTAGGTAGTCTATGAACTCCATATAGGAATGATCTGTAGATCAACCCACGAACGGAAGGCTATTGGTATATGTTTGCATTTCAAGTAGTTCAAGTTGTTGTCATTAGCTTTGGGCAGTTATTGAAGAATAAACAAGATGTGAAACCTCATCTTGATACATTAGCATTCCAAGTAGTTATTGTTGTCTTGTTGTTGTTGGTTCCAGGTAGTATACAAACTTCATTCATATCACTAATATGAAGTTTATGCTTTGGAAATGCAAAATGTAAATAAATTGGAACGATACAAATTCACGCCGAGAACGTGAGGGAAAAAACGGGCTAATATCGCAAAGATCATGTACCATATTAAAATTAGATTAAGGCCACTCCTCACGGAATCCAAGTTTCAAAGTGCTCGCGTTTTCGGGGGCACACCAATCGATACGGAGGCGGCGCACAACTGTATTTTTTGATGATTTAGCTTTGCTGTGTCGCAGCATGCGTGAAATAATAAAAATGACAGTTGTGCGTTACTTCCATATCGAGTGGTGTGCCCCCGAAAACGCGAGCACTTTGAAACTTGGATTCCGTAAGGAGTGACCTTAAAGACCCTCTAGATATTCGTGTAAGCCTAGAAGTCTAACTCCATAAATTTCTAGGATGACCATTAGCATATGCCATGAACGCATTTTATCCATGGGCCCCAAAGGCATGTACCAAATTTAAAACATGCTGATATATCTCTGGTGTAGATCCTTATGCCTTACTTCAGGGGTTTCTTGGATGATCATGAACATTTAAAATGGGTGCATTCTATTCTACGTACTACAAAAGGCATGTATAACTATTTAACTAGGCCGAAGGAACTCTGCTTACGCGTGAAGCTCTTGCTGATTGTTCAAGTGTTCTCTTGGATACCCATGAACATATGCAATGAAAGGTATATTCAATGTACTAAAAAGGGCATATGCCACTTTTGAAACAATCCGAAAGGTTACGTGTGAAGATCCTGAGGCCTATTTTAGCATTTTCTTGGAAGACCATAAACATATGCAATGGACGTATTCTTTTCTATGTACCACAAAGGGTATGTACCACTTTTGAAACAAGCCAAAAGATCTCTGGGTACCCATGCAGATTTAAAGTCCTATTCCAGGGTTTTCTTGGATGACCATGAACCTATGCAATGGACGCAATCTATTCTATGTACCACAAAGGGCATGTAACACTTTTGAAAAAATCTGAAACATCTTTAGTTACGCGTGTAGATCTTAAGGCCTTTTCCAGGGTTTTCTTGGATGACCATGAACATATGCAATAAAGGCGTTCTATTCTATGCACCACAAAGGGCATGTACCAGTTTTGAAACAATCTAAAAGATCTCTGGTTACGCGTGTAGACCTGAAGGCCTTTTCCAGGGTTTCTTGGATGACCATGATTATATGCAATGAAGGCGCCAGAGGACTTATCCGAGAGATTTCTTCAATAGCGCAGAACATATGTAGTGATCACATTTGATTTCGAGATGCGCAAAGAGCATGTACCACTTTTGAGTCAAGTCCATAGACCCATGGTTACGAGTGTAGATCTAAAGGCCTCACTCCAGAGATTGCTTGGATGACCAGGAACACATACTGTGAACGTATTCTATGCTAAGTACCACAAAGAGCATATACCGTGTTTGAATGTGCATAATAGGCCTTTGGTTACGCGAGTGGATCTTTAAGCTTTACTCCAGGGATTTCTCGGATGACTAAGACTTCATTTCAGGGATTTTTGCATTACCCGAAGCATATACTGTAAACACCTTCAATTCTAAGAAGCGCAAAGAGCTTGTAGCATATTTGAAACTGGCTGAATGGCCTTTGGTTACGCGTGTAGACTCTTAAGCCTTACTTCAAAAATTTCTTGTATAACCATGGGCATAAGCTGTAAACCTTGACAATAGGCTAAAAGTATATGAGTTTCTGTTTCCAAAACTGTCAAAATTATCCAAATCGGTTGAAAATTGTTGAAGTTATGAGAATATCAATTTAGTGGAACACGGGTACCCTGTCGGCCATCGACGTGTGTTTTTTTTGTTGGCCGCATAAGGGTTTATTATGAAAAAACTGCTTTCCCCTGCGCGCCTGTTATTTCATTTGAAAAGACGCGGAGAGCGGATAGCGGTCCCACCATCGCATCGGCGGAGTTGGTGAAGCAAATTTTAATCCCACCGGTGGCATGAGTCGTGTGATCGTCGTCGACAGCTGTTCGTGATTCGAAAAATGCATTATGAGACATTAATCGTTTCTACTCAGTACCACAATTCTATACAAAGGAATATTGGGCGAGAGGAAATTGTTCAAAGTACGACGTCAGAAAGTTGCCGTCCGTAGCAGAATTACGAGCGCGCATCGTAGGGAGGTGCTACAAACCACCACATCTTCCAACAAACTGATCCTCGTTTAAATCGACTCCGCCAGTGCAACCGCGACTCCCCAAAGTTTGCCTGTATCCAGGGGTATGCTGGGTACCAAGGAACGTGACAGAGTCTTTTGACTGGGACCACATTTAGATGAATCGTACACTGCACAACTACGAAAGATAAAGTACCGCAGTGGAGCTATTTATTCAACTACACGAAAAGCAATACAACTTCGGCAGAAGTCCGTTCTGGATTGTTTACGAGAACTGCGGAGTGTTAAGTTCTGTTGAGTGATATGGCGGTGCCCAAAGTATGAGGGTCCCCGATCCAACATCATGATCAATTGAGGGCTTCAGCTTTATTTCAACCTGCTTCTATCCTATATAGCTCTACCTATGGTCCGGTCACTTTTTCGTTAGTACGAATTCCCAGGTCTCAGTATTTCATCTGGTTGCATTACTGTTCAGCAGCATATGCCATTGGTTAATTAATTCTTCCGAGTACGCAAATTACTTTCGAATACCCGAGACGTCAGTTTCCAAACCTCTGAAAAATAGCACAAAGTCGTCATCAGATCCAAACTCACTGTATAACATGATATCTGCAATCAAGTTAGGTTTATTGTCCGTTCCATCCCTGGTAGATCACCATCAATCAGGCTTGGCATAAACTCCTCGCCGAGTGAAAAATGAACAAGAGTTAAAGTTTTCTTGAGAAACAAAAAATAGCATCAGAACTCACAACAGAACGGAGGGTCCACAAATCGTCTTCCACCTGATCGATCCACCTTGCTCGCCTTTATGTGCCCGTTGGATGGTTATAGAGAACCATATTCACCAGGTTATTGTCCAAAATTCTGGCTACGTGCCCGGTCCACTGCAATCTTCCGATTTCTGCGGTGTGAACGATAGTGGCTCTCCCAAAAGCGGTTGCAACTACTGGTTCATTCGCCTCCTTCTCCAATGTACGACTCATGAGACTCATCTCATGCCATAGGAATGCATAGCTGCCATTACTTATGCGACGTTATTATTGAACGGAAATTTCCCGCCCAAGTTGTTTAAGTTCGCTATTGTTTGAAAAGGGTTTCCATGGAAAACAGCGCATGATCTGATCGCATTGAGATGTCTCAATGCGACTCACCAATGTTAATTGTGAATGCTCAACTAGTGTGAGGAATCACTCAACATGGAGCAGCTCTGGACTACCAAGTCTCTTTACTGCTGGCAGGATGTGAACTGACGAGAGGATACTGATACTCCTTTGAAGCTTGGCCGTACTGATGTTTTGACGAAGCAGTGTCATGACTCTGATACAATCAATCTGTCATCATCGCCATTATCCATCATGCGCGAGGAGTAGGACGCTACAAGAGTATAAGTCTTATATGCACCTCACATTCCCCTTCTACCTGAAACAAAATCCGCCATCATCATGAGATTTGTTATACGTATAAATATCGTTATATTATAGCAATATACTTTTTCAAGAACTTGTCATTTACCGTATCTCGCCAACCACTTAGTGGGACATTGCCACTTCAAAATTTATTTCGCAATGTTTTCTTGACCCTTGAACTTACTTACTTACTTACTTATGGATCCTGTACACCTCCGGTGGTGCAAAGGGCCGACATGAAAGATTTCCATCCTTCCTGAGTGTTGTCCAGGTATCGCTTTAACCTGTTGCCAGGTTAGATTTCGGTCGACTTCTTTTATTTCTTCTGAGAAACTATCATGCGAGGCTTAATAATAAGTACCAATGAGTCTATCGGTAAAATTTTGCACGGTACCAACGACAACTTGAGCAAAATTCCAAATCTAAAGCAAAATCCTTCTGGACATAATTACAATCAATGCAAGAAATCCGAGCTTCCATTGTCAACTACTAAGGAACTTTGCCGCATCTTCGCTGAAAAATTCGCACACATGATCCGGAGAGCCACAAAGCAGTTAAAATCATCAGATAATCCTGAACCCGACGGCATACTTGTCGTTTTCATCAGAAGGTTTATCGAAAGTTTGCTCGTCCCATTACTTCTATTGTTCAGATCTTCGATTATCAACGCAATCTTTACCTCCTGTTGGAAATTTGCACTAATGTGTCCACAAAAAGAGATACAAACGCGATGTGAACAACCATCGAGGGATTACGTCATTGTGTGTCATTTCGAAGCTGTTCGAACTCGTTACACCTTTATTGTCGCACTGTAAGCAGCTTGTTATTGGCGATTATCGCGGATCTACCGGGAGTCGCTCTACTTCTATCAATTTACTGTGTTCCACGTCTTACGTTACAAACAGTCGAACAGGACAGGCTCAGGTGTTATACTGACCTATCTGCAGCCTTTGATAAGATGAATAACTCATAAGCTATTGCAAAACTGGACCTATTCATAGTCAGCGGCAGTCTCCTGAACTGGTTTCAATCGTATCTTTTAGACCGACATCTGATGGTAGCTGTAGGGGAATGCACATCTTAAGGTTTTCATGCACTATCCAGTATACCATAAGGGAGTCATCTACATCATCATCCACTGATCTACCTAATCTATTTCATTGATGTACACTTGGCTATCAATTGCTTCAACGATAGCCTTCTAGGCAAATAAATAGAGCGAGTGAGCCATGTGAAGGAAACTGGCGTCACCCTAAACTCACAACTAAGGGAAGATCCATAAAGTACGTCACGCAAAAATAGTCGATTTTTGACACCACCCCCCCTCCCCCCCTCCTCACACTTTTTGTATTAAATCTCTAAAATTGTTGTATGATTCGTCACGCTGCACAATAGGACAGTCCCATATAAAGGAGTGGCCAAAACTACCAAAAGGCCAATTTTCGATTTGAGCGAGTAAAATGTGATGAATACACAGCTTATAACCTATATTTTTATAATCAGGACGGTTTTTATTTTTTAGATTTTTTTGGGAGGGGTGGGGGGCGTTTAAACTAGCCCCTCCTAGAAATGATATTTTTACGTTTTTTGGAAAAACGGGCAGCTTTGCCATATTTTCGTCTCAAAAGTAACATATTTATATATCGTTACAAAGCTCTTAAACAGATCTATGCAATAGGCTTGATAATGTAATAATAACTCCGTCCAGTAGTTTTAAGTAGTTTTGTAAAAGCATATTTTACGCAGTTTTTAACGAACAAAACAGTTTGGTACCCCGCAATACACCGCAGTAAAACATCATGCACTATACTATTGAACGTTTAAGCTTTGAGGACCATGAATAAAATTCTGCCCAAATTCACAACTTTGTAAGACACATGATTTTTTAAAAATGCCTATTTTTGATTTTCTCGTGTACTAAGTATACGTAGAAGCTAAAAAAGCATTAAAAAGAACGCCCAAACACTTATAGTGTTGTATACCGATCGTCTCAGTTCGACGAATTGGGCTGATGTCTGTGTGTGCGTGTATGTTAATGTCTGTACGTGTGTGAGCAAAAATTATCTTAACTATTTTTTAGGCACTTACACTCAACCGATTTACTCTCAACGAGTTTCATTCGTCAGAGAACGTTGTTCCATTGCTCCCTATTAGAAATAGGCTGGATCGGACTATGGGCTCAAAAGTTATGGCCAAAATACATTTACTCATAATGTACGAGAAAGATAACATTACCGCTAGGGGGATTAATCAGGTGTTTTGGTAAACTTCTTCATTTTCAATTTTCATCTGAGTTACTCAATAATGCCACTTCAATTGAAAATGGTGACGAACACAATTTACTTAACATTAGAAGGGGGAGGTTTATGTCTTAACGTTGCGCCTAATTCAAGAAAAAATCAACTAACACATAAAAAGCGTCACGCAGTAGAAGGGAAGGGGTTCAAAATTAACAATTTTGACATTACTACATAATTGAAGCGAATTATAGATTTAACCATAACGTGTCATAAAGTGGTGGATGAGAAGTGTGTTAAATAACTCCTTGTCACAATACGTTTTTATATTTATGAAAGAAATCTTATGGAAATATCAAATAAATGAAATTCCATTTCGTTGATGTCACAATATGACGCTAATTGAATCTGTTCTACTCTCCTTTGCTGGTTTAATAAGTTTTATTCAGTGAATTTTCAACACCAGAAGCTAATAGTGCTTTTTTGATCATTTTAGGAAAACTGTGTTGCGTCCATTTGTCTGTGACACGAATATACAGTAAAACCCTTTATATGACCAGTAGTATTTTATCCAGCATCAATCAGGCTTATTGCAAGCCAAAAAAAAGTGACAAAATTCCGTTGGTTTTGTAGAATACGACTAAAATCGATACTATGCCAAAAATTGGTCCCATACCCCATTAAAGGCTCGAAAAAAATATTTTTCGTTTCTATCTATGTTTTTATGATTAATACCACCATTTATTGCAGGATTCATAATTTTGGCCAAAAATACCTCCTTTTTTCCTATTGTGCGCTGCTCGGAACCCCCCTCCCCTCTAACAGCGTGGCGTACTTTGTGGATGGCCCCTAATGTTCAAGCAGCACATCTTTTCCATCGTCGAAAAAGCATCCAGAACTCTGGGATTCAACTGAAGGAATAGAATCCCAATTCACCGCTGTTTCTTCCAATGTACGTTTGGTTTTGAAGCCAATGCCAGTTGATAAACCTTGAGCTACTCCGCTCAAGGAGAGATGTTGATGAAGCCATGATGATCGTTGATACCCTTCAGGGACGAATCGATTCTAGATTTATGCTGGAACAAATAGACTTGAACACGCAATCACGTATGCTTCGGAACAGACATATGTTGGAACTGCTACTTCGTTATACAAATTATGGCATGCACGGTGCTATAAGTGGCCTACATAGTCTTTAACGTGATTATACAATTTATCCCGTGGTGGATTTCAAATTTATCACATGTTTCTATTCCCATTTCCAAAAGTCTAAATGTGACGTACTAATTTTTGTATGGTGATGAAATTTTTGTCGATTCTTCAGCATTATTAAGCAAATAACCTACCCTTTACTTACTTACTTATGGATCCTGTATACCTCCGGTGGTGCAAAGGGCCAACTTGAAAGATCTCCATCCTGAGCGTTGCCCGGCTATCGCTTTAACCTGTTGACAGGTTAGATTTCAGTCAACTTCTTTTATTTTTTTTTATTGAGGCTTCGCCGCCATTAGCCTCTGGGTCAGCCTCTGCTGCGATGTCCCGCTGGGTTCCAGTCTAGTGCGTGTTTACAGATTTCGCTTCCGTCCCTACGTAGAGTGTGGCCGACCCAACCCCACTTCCGATCCCGAATTTCTGTTGCTATCGGCCTCTGGTGACAACGACAACCTACCCGTGCTTCACCCTTATGCTCGTTTTTAGTCTTTCAACTCATGCTCTTGAAAAAACTGCTATAAGCACGTGGTTTCTAAGATGGCCGATTTGCGGGTTTTTGTATGATCACCTTAGAGTTGCTAACTCGAAAAAGGATTTTCACGTTGCACGGAACTTGTTACGCCAAAGATTGTCATCTCTTTTTCGCAGGCATAAATACACTAAGACAACAATAGTGCTTTGCTCAAATGTTTTTATACCTATTTTGTATTATTTTATTTCTCAACCACATGTCTTTATTTACATTTTTCTTGAATGCTCAAATACTTCACGTCATTAGAGCTAAATGTAGTGTGTTGATGCAACAACTACAGAAAATAAATCAAGATCGGAAAAACTAATTGCTTCCTATTCAGTTCAGGCGTTCAGGCTCACATCCTTTTAACCTTTTCTTCCCTCTCCAGTCTACATGTACTATGTAAACATGTGTAAAAAATTTACTTCATCATCCGGTATCCAAAATTAATACAAAATAAAATTTTCCTTTTTTTGTCTTATCGTTTAATTTTATTCTAACTGACCGTATCCATTTAGTGAGTGAACGCACAACCATACACGGTAATTTAGTCCGAGACGAACAAATGTTGCTTCTTTTCCTTGAAACCCGTAAGGACGTTAGTTATATTCACTTGATGCTCTGAACTAAATCGCAAGTTCTAATTAACGGTTTTGCTGTTCATGCTTCTTCATAACTTTCAAGTGATCTTTTTAAATATAAATTTCTAATTATTCCGCTCTTGCATTTTAATCACCTTTCTGGAGAATGTTTCAAATCGCTCCTACGCGATTCTTATCTTTATTTATTTATTCAGACTAAGGCCGAAGTGGCCTGTGCGGTGTCAATGGCTACACGTCGCTAACCACGCAGTCTACGGAGGGTCCGCAAGTCATCTTCCACCTGATCGATTTTCACCGGGTTACTGTCCGACATTCTGGCTGCGTGCCCGGCCCACCGCAGTCGTCCGATTTTCGCGGTGTGAACGATGGATGGATATCCCAGCAGCTCATGCAACTCGTGGTTCATTCGCCTCCTCCACGTACCGTCCGCCATCTGCACCCGACCATAGATATCCCAAGTAGCACACGCAACATCTTCCTAAAATCACCTTGTTTCTATTCAGTTTCATTAAAGGCATTTTGAAAACATCTAAGCACAAAAAAGTTGCATCAAGATGTCAAAAACGCTCGAATTGTGATCAATGTTTTATTAAAATTGCAATGCAGTACGTGTTTGACATTTGAAACATTTTTATTTTATTTTTTTCCGCTGTAGTATTTTGCAACATTATTGCAATTTTACTGTAATCGAAGGATGTTTCCGTATGCTCCACCCCTTTCGCTTTTTAGATTGCAAGAGAGTTATATTTGATGGCACATACGCAAAGATTGTTTCTTTCCGAATAGTTGCAACACAGTGAAATGTTCAGTAGTGAAACAATTTGTGCTGCTATAGTACGCATCACTTTCCTTTCGAAAACTCCAAGTGCGCATTGATCCTCCACGAGCATCGTCCAGGTCTCGTGTCCGTAGAGGACTACCGGTCTAATGAACGTTTTGTAGATTGTCAGTTTGGTACGGCGGTGAACTCTATTCGATCGGAGCGTCTTGCGGAATCCAAAGAACGTACGGTTTCCAGCCACTATGCGTCTCCAAATTTCTCTGCTGGTATCATTTTCGGCAGTCACTAGTGAACTCAAGTACACAAATTCTTCTACCACCTCGATTTCGTCACCACCGATGCAAACTCGAGGTGGGTTGCTCACATTATCTTCTCTTGAACCCCGTCCTATCATGTACTTCGTTTTCTACGTGTTGATTACTAGTCCGATCCGCTTAGCTCCCCTTTTCAGTCTGATGTAGGCTTCCTCCATCTTCTCAATGTTACGTGCCATAATATCTATGTAATCGGCGAAGCCAAATAGCTGGACGGACTTATTGAAAATTGTACCACTCGTGTTAATCCCTGCTCTTCGTATTACTCCTTCCAAAGCGACCTTGCCGTAACCCTCTACGCGTTTCGAAGGGACTCGAGAATGCCACTGAAACTCGAATTACGCACATCACCCGATCCATCGTCGCTTTGATCAACCGTGTCAGTTTATCCGGAGATCCGTGTTCGTGCATTAGCTGCCATAGCTGGTCCCGATCGATTGTATCATATGCGGCTTTGAAGTCGATGAATAGATGATGTGTGGGCACGTTGTATTCGCAGCATTTCTGCAGTACTTGGCAAACACCTGGTCCGTGGTGGAGCGTTCGCCCATAAAACCCGCCTGGTACTGCCCCACGAACTCCAATTGGTGCCAATTGGGCAATTGGTGCTAGTCGACGGCATAAAATTTGGGAACTTGTAGACGGCGTTCAGCAATGTGATTGCGCGGTAGTTGCTACATTCCAGCTTATCGCCCTTTTTGTAGATGGGACACACGACACCTTCCATCCACTCCTGCGGCAGAACCTCATCCTCCCAAACCTTGGTAATCACCCAGTGCAGCGCTCTAGCCAGTGCCTCACCACCGTGTTTAAATAGCTCTCCTGGTAGTTGGTCCTCAACTAACTGCTCCCATACGCCGTCATACCAGTCTTTTCTCTGATCCGTGGGCACCGTGTCAAGTGCAGCGGTTGCGGTACTACCAATGGCGGATCGAATATCTCTCCAGCCATCTTCAAGAGACGCTGCGCCTAGCTGCTCTTTCGTTGGGAGTGCCACTTCCAGCTGCTGCGCGTATCTTTGGGCTAGTCTACCGTCTTGTAGCCGCCCAATGTTAAGCCGCGGCGTCCGACTTCGACGCGTATTGTACACCGTCGAGGATTTTGAGCTCAGGCATACTGCAACGAGGTAGTGGTTGGATTCAATATTCGCACTGCGGTAAGTGCGGACGTGCGGACTGCGGTAAGTGCGGAGAAAGTAGCCGCTCGATGCTCGCTTTTCCATACTTTCTGTCCTGTCCAGCAAATCTCCTGCAGCGCCAAGACGTCGACGATGCGGGGATGTAATTCATCGCAGTTCCATGTTCCAAGCTTCCAAACGTGATCCTTTATTTGTCGCCCGGGTCTTTGCCGATTATATCGAGTCGTATTATATCTTATATTGCTCGTAATGATTGGTGTTACAGGCGACTTATTGGGCCACCACATCCTAGGCAAGCCTCACAACTCGCAGATGGCCTGAGGAGAGATCATCAAGCTTTAGAGGCATGACACCAGCTAATATTTCTAGAGATCTTCTATGCGTGGAATTCATCAATTTTAAACAAATTCTTAAACATCGAAATATTGGATTTTCACAAGTTTTAAAAAATGAGTTTGAACAGCGTTTCCAAAAGCAAAACATCCATTTTCCATGACTGTACGAGTATTGATTAGTTATTAGTTTACTTATGTTTTTTATGAATTTTATCAAAATTCTACCAATAGTCAGCCATGTTTGTACTGCAATCTGAGCACCGTTGCGGCGTATAGTTTTAAAAATTATGGACATTGAACATTAACATATTCTCATAATAAAAATCTAATAACACGATGAATGACCCAATTAAAAATGCACGTGTTAATTTTGAAACAGTTAATTCAATCTATGCAAAACTAACTGCACTTACCAGGAACGCTTTGTTTAGTATGAACTAATAATTCTCTATTTTCACACTTTTTCTCATCTGTTCTACTAACTGATGTTCTAGATTTCTTTAAAATACACAAATTTAAAAAGTTCCCCCAACATTTAACAATCATTTTTTTATTCTCGCCCACAAGGAAATGCTATCCCGGTCATCTCTGGAGACGCAAAAGCTAGAACTCATGTCGGCCATGAGTGAACTTAAACTGCAGCAAGCCGCCTTAGAACGCGAAAACCTGGAGCTGCGATCTAGTCTGATCAACGGAACACCCCTCACCAATGGGAGCCTAAATGGGGGCATCTTGAACAGCAACACCCTCAACAACAACAGCATCGCAGCGAATCTGCTGCGACGGACTGGACGAATGGTCACGTCCACCCCGGGCAACTCGGTCAACACATCCCCGCTGCACCACGGCAGCCACGGCAATCTCCCCCAGCACCAGCAACCGATGGCAACCTCACCTAGTCCCGTTACGCCAAAAGTATGTCCCCTTCTATCGAAACCAAATACCGCCCTTGTCTAACAACTGATTTCCTATTTCAGACACCGCCAGCGTCCTACCGGCAGCGGGTGGACCTACACTACAGCAGTCTTCCACGGCAAGCCTTCGCCACCACACTGTCAACTGCCAGTGGGTCCAGCGGTGGCAGCAGCTCCGGGGTCGGTACCGACGCCAACGCTAACCCGAAGCGCAACGTAGCATTCGGTAATTGTCTATCGTCCCTAGAATCCTTTATCAATGCCATCAATCTTGAAGCCGGTGAAGCAGTGGCGGCAGCAGCTGAAGAATCTGCTTCTGGTTCCTCCCTTTCAGCTAAGACTTTGGTCACCACAAGTGGCGGCGAAAAGCCGAATCACGCCGCCGGTGTCGTGGTCCCCGCGAATATGTCCGCATCTATGAGTGCCCTGACGCTGTCCGCTGCGCTCGGCCACTCAAACTTGCGATCGTCGAAGCAGACGTCCGCTTCGGCGCAGAATATTTATTGTACGGTTGAGCCGGGTACACCATCCGACGAGCAGCAGTTGATCGATTTCGAGCAGGACCACTCGGAACGAGCTACCACAGAGCCGCCGTCTAGCGCAGCGGTCAGCAGCGGTGGGGCACCGGAGCCGGGTCAGAAGCTTGCCGCAGCCAGTAGCCCCATACTGGACCGAGAGTTTCATCAACGGTCCAAATCCCAGCCGCAACCTTTCTCCGTTTCGGTCGACACGTTGCCAACGGCACTCGGTGGAATGCGTGGATTTTCCGTGCCAAATCTAGGTTCTATACTACTTCCTCCGTTTTGCTACCGCGTCGAGTTCCGATGTTTACCGTTCCATTAATGGCTTGCCAGTTCGTTAAGAGTTTTACGCTGCTACCCGTTTGGATATTTTCGTTCTGCTTCTTTTCTGGTTCATTGAAGATTGCGGCACGATTCGTTCGCGATCGCGCGGCCATTTTTGCTGTCTTGTGTTCTTTTGTCTTGTTGATGTGATTAATGTTATAATAACGATGTTTGTTTCAAATAATACATTCGACTCATTGGAACGTTACTTTCGATAGAATTGAAACTGTGGAAATTGGAACTATGTCATTACCTATACAGTTGAACAACTGATCGTGCACTTTGGCACTTTGGGGAAAAGATTTGGCGATTACGAAGGATAAATCTGAGAACTTTCTCTAAATGGTTGAACAATTTGTTCTTTTTGCAGATTTGTTTAAAAGTAGTTTGAAAATTTCAGAAGAAATTCGTTCTGAATAAAAAAAAACTCTAAGGAAGAAAATTCTTTATAATTTAAATACAATTTATTTATTTACAATTATGAAGTTTTTGATGATCGGCGAATTCCTGTTAAAGGATTTTGAGAAAAATGTTTTTTAAGTCAGTTTTGAATTAAACATCGATGAATTTTCGGCTTTTCATTTATTGTATTGATGAATCGATTAACTTTTGGTTAAAGTGTGCACCACCACATTTGAAAGTCGATCAAATAACTCCAAAACAACTTTTTAGAAAATGTTCTTATGATACTGTTTTAATTGCTTTTCGAGTTACATTCGAAATCAATTTTAAATATCATTTGAATTCCATTCAGAGTTTTATTCCATATCCTACCAGTTTCAAAATTTCTAATCAAAGGTAATGTTTCACAAAATTAACCAAACTTCAATTTGCTGTAATTTATTTCACTCCACAAAATAATCTGAAGTTACTACGTTACCAACCTTTTCACTGTCGACGTACCCTTGGCTGACCATAACTTTCCATACTTCCATTGAACGAACAGCCATAGGAAAATCATTCTATCCACGTCCTCACCCATCAACGAAATACTCGTCAATCCGTTTCTGACGCTAACATTCCCAACTGTTCAACTCAACAAGCCATCAGTTGTGACCGTATCGAAACAATAACACTGCATCCCTGCAACCAAATTTTCTAATACAGACGAAAGATCAATTCTGTTTTTCTTTGCTCCTGTGAAGTGCCCTTGCTGACCAGCCGATTGTTCATCGTTGTCGAATTGGAACCATCAACTAATGCAAAGCAGACGATTCTTTAACAAATATTTGAACATAACAATGCTATTATTAAATTGTTCCTCCATCCATCTTTCAATTCCAATCGCTAATGAAGCATTTTCCTCTTCCATCACAGCCGAATCGGATACCCAATCGAGTGACCGTCTGGACGGTCAAGCTAGTCAACGAAGCTACACCCCGCAACCGTCGCCATCGCCCTCGATGAGCCACAAGAACCTGAAAGGCCTGCGGAACATCTTCGGTAAGATTAAGCGCAGCAATAGTGGAACCCTGGAGGACGTAGACCCCGGGGAGTTCAAACGGGGTGGGGTACGAGCTACTGCCGGAGCCAGACTGGGATGGAGTTCGGAGTTTAGAAGGCCTGACAAGCCACTGAAAGAGTGGGACCTGGATTCGCTCTGCCAATGGTTTGACCATTTGGGACTGGGGATGTACGAGGAAGAACTGCGACGATGGTTGAAGACGGGAGGGGCGTATGAGCTGGTGAAAGCATCTCCGGTTGATATTGAGAAGGAGTTGAGCCTTAAGAATCCACTGCACAGGAAAAAGATTGTACTGGCGATTGCCGATCTGACGGAGAGTTTTGAAGGGGATGCGTTGCTCAAAATCGCAGGGAAACTGGATACTCCTTGGGTAAGTAACTTGAACAAATCATATGGAGGCGAATTCTTATGTATCTTTTTTAGACCATTCGATGGCTGGAGGACGTTGGACTGCCACAATACAAGGATAGCTTTATGGCCGCCCGAATGGACGGTCGAATGTTGCACAAACTTACCATGGATGATCTAGTCAGTTTGCATGTGTCTTCCTGTGTGCATGTAGCCAGCTTGCGGCGAGGTATTCAGTTGATGAGGGAACAAAATTGGAATCCGGATTGCTTAACTCGCCGCTCGATGAGCGACGAGAACAACGGAACCAAAGAAGACGTACGATTATGGACCTGCTACCGTGTCATGGAATGGCTCCGAGCGGTCGATCTGTCCGAGTACTCACCGAACTTGCGCGGAGCAGGTGTTCATGGTGCCCTTATGATGTACGAAGTCAAGTTTAGCGCGGAATTGTTCGCCGAGCTGCTTAGTATCCCACCGAGCAAAACGCTACTGCGAAGGCATTTGGCGACACATTTCAAGGAACTTTTGGGACGGGACATTATTCAAGCCAAACGTGACGCGGAGAACACACTGGGCTTTCAACCATTGACGTTGGCTGCCAAGATAAAGGTTGGTTTCTTCTTCTTAACAATCTATGACTCGAATTACTTATTAAACATTGTTTCAGACGCCAAAGAAGTCGCAGTTCTCGCTGAAGCGCAAGAAGAGCTCCAAGGGTGGCGACGAGTGGAGCGACTACGTCTGCCCGATGGGTGACTCAGGTCAGGAACATCTGCCCAATCCGCCACAGCCATCTTCATCATCGCATCAATCACTCTCCACTGCATCCTCTTCCTCTTCCTCGGTCGGGGCGGCAGCCACCGGCAATGTTACCACTACTAGTACCACTACCAGTGCCACCAGCAACTACCACCAGCAGCACCACCAGCATAATAGCTACAACTCACACCAAGCTTCTCCCTACCGCGCTAATACTAATCTTGTCACTAGCAATGCAAGCGTCGCTGTAAGTTGTCAATTAATCTGTGTGTCTAACCCGTGTTTGTTTATGTTTGGGAGGAAAATTCACAATAGTCATAGTTTTCATAGGGACTCGTAAAACTTCTTCAATAGGTTGAATGCTTTCTGTGCACAATCAATTATTTTGCATTTTATGTTGAATCACGTGTTATAAAACTTTTGTAAAGATGGTGCCTGAGATATGAGTCGAAACGAAAAATGTGGATCATTAAGCATATGATTCTCACAGAAAATGTGTTTTATGTTACATTTTTTTGAATGCTGCTTTTAATTTTTTGGATTTAGGATTTAGGATTTTCTGAACGTTGTATTCATATGTACATATTATATAGGGGGGACTGGGGAGACTTGATCCCCTTTTCTCATTTTCGATGTATTACTTCCAAAAACAATTATACCTACGCGGTTTTTGCAGAGGCTTTATAAGAAACATATAAACTTAACTTTACTGATGTGTGACACTCTGTAAATGTTGTTGTTATTGATACACAATAGTTTTTTTGGAGTGCTGTCAAAAGTCAAATTTTAAAATATTCGGGGAAATTTATCCCTCTCCAAGATTTGATAAAAGTAGAAAGTAGTTTTCTAATATGTATATCTTAAAAGAAGGCTTCCGAACCACCTGAAAGAAGTCTTCCAAGCCTCTTGAAAGAAAGCTTCCAAGCCTTTTGTAAATAGCTTTCTGAGCCGTGTGAAAAGAACCTTCCGAATCTCATGAAAGGAGCCTTCCGAACCTCTTGGAAGGAGTCTTCCAGGCCTCTTAAAACGAGGCTTCCGGGCTTCTTGAAATCAGGCTTCCGAGTGTTTTGAATGGAGCCTTCCGAAAACAGGCTTCCGGGCCTCTTGTAGGGAGCTTCCTAGCCTCTTCAATGGTGGCTCTCGAGCCACTTGAAAGGAGGCTTCATTTGCATCTTGAAAGAACGCACAGGTCTCTTGAGAATACGCTACCAAGCCTCTTGAAAGTAGAATTCAGAGCATTTTGAAAGGAAGCTTCCAAATATGCTTTCGAGCTTTTTGAAATGAACATTCCGAGCCTCTTGAAAGGAGGCTTCCAGGCCTCTTGAAAGGAGGCTTCCAGGCCTCTTGAAAGGAGGCTTCCAGGCCTCTTGAAAGGAGGCTTCCAGGCCTCTTGAAAGGAGGCTTCCAGGCCTCTTGAAAGGAGGCTTCCAGGCCTCTTGAAAGGAGGCTTCCAGGCCTCTTGAAAGGAGGCTTCCAGGCCTCTTGAAAGGAGGCTTCCAGGCCTCTTGAAAGGAGGCTTCCAGGCCTCTTGAAAGGAGGCTTCCAGGCCTCTTGAAAGGAGGCTTCCAGGCCTCTTGAAAGGAGGCTTCCAGGCCTCTTGAAAGGAGGCCTCCAGGCCTCTTGAAAGGAGGCCTCCAGGCCTCTTGAAAGGAGGCCTCCAGGCCTCTTGAAAGGAGGCCTCCAGGCCTCTTGAAAGGAGGCCTCCAGGCCTCTTGAAAGGAGGCCTCCAGGCCTCTTGAAAGGAGGCCTCCAGGCCTCTTGAAAGGAGGCCTCCAGGCCTCTTGAAAGGAGGCCTCCAGGCCTCTTGAAAGGAGGCCTCCAGGCCTCTTGAAAGGAGGCTTCCAGGCCTCTTGAAAGGAGGCTTCCAGGCCTCTTGAAAGGAGGCTTCCAGGCCTCTTGAAAGGAGGCTTCCAGGCCTCTTGAAAGGAGGCTTCCAGGCCTCTTGAAAGGAGGCTTCCAGGCCTCTTGAAAGGAGGCTTCCAGGCCTCTTGAAAGGAGGCTTCCAGGCCTCTTGAAAGGAGGCTTCCAGGCCTCTTGAAAGGAGGCTTCCAGGCCTCTTGAAAGGAGGCTTCCAGGCCTCTTGAAAGGAGGCTTCCAGGCCTCTTGAAAGGAGGCTTCCAGGCCTCTTGAAAGGAGGCTTCCAGGCCTCTTGAAAGGAGGCTTCCAGGCCTCTTGAAAGGAGGCTTCCAGGCCTCTTGAAAGGAGGCTTCCAGGCCTCTTGAAAGGAGGCTTCCAGGCCTCTTGAAAGGAGGCTTCCAGGCCTCTTGAAAGGAGGCTTCCAGGCCTCTTGAAAGGAGGCTTCCAGGCCTCTTGAATTGAGGCTACCAAGCTTCCGAACCTTTTGAAAAAAAGGCTTATGAACATCTTAAAAAAAGACAGACAGAATCACTGTCTTCGACCAACGGTCGCACAGACTGAACACTTAACATCTAGCATGAGACAACGGACACGACATTTACACAACACTCGGTCCACTGGGTGGAGAACTTTTCACTTTACGAAAAGTTTTCTCCTTACCGGGGCGGGAATCGAACCCACACTCCACAGCACATGCGTCTAGACGAAGCCCAGAAGCCCACAAGAGAGAAGTCCTTCGAAACTTTTGTAAGAAGGCCTTCGAGCAGCTTGTAAAAGGCTTTGGAGGGCAGAATTTTATTGGATTTATTTATCGTTATACATAATACATAATACCAAAACAAAGTTTTGAAATAAAAAAAATACACAATTATCAAAACTTTATCTATAGGGGAGGAGGTTCGGTTGTGGGCACCGTTCGGTTATGGGCACCCCTATGTATCTTTTGACAGATAAGAGATGCTGTCATTCTGAAAACCGTCATTTGTTTGCTAGAGTAGCATGATGTTTTGTGCTCAATATCAAACCGGATGGGCATCTCTACTAAATTTTTTGTGCAAGAAAAACAACACGAAAGTTTTTTCTTGGCTTTTTTCAAAGTGTCATAAATTGAAGTGATTTAATTCAAAAAGTGAGTTCTAATGCGTATTTATACAGTAAATTTAATCTATTTTGAGGCTCAATGACGATTGCCATCCAAATTTTAGCGCGAATTTTTTTTTCTTCACATTCTAAAAACGCTGCGAAATTCGGTTTTGGGCACTCTTATTGGTTCGGTTATGGGCACCCTCATTTTATTGATAAATCATTCAATATCGTTTTAGTTATCCCTTAACTTATTTTTAATAACATTTTTATGCAGTTTTTATAAATATTTAGACAAAATTGATTGAAATAATGAGTTAATTTATTATTTTGATTGTTGGGCATGTCTTGTTATTATACACACACTTTTTCAAACAAATCGTTGAGCGATTTGCTTGCAACAAGTTGCATTCGACGGGCGTTCCTTTCCCATTGTTTCCTACTGAAAATTTGGTCAGATCGGACTATGGGATCAAAATTTATGGCCAAAATATTATTTTTTGTAATGAACGAGAAAGCCACTATTAACGCTAAAGTGATTAATCAGGATTTGTTTGACTGTGATGCATACCAATAAAACGTAAATCAATGAAAAATTGAAACTCATTTACCTAAAGTGCTATTTTAGACCTGTCTTATGTGATTTTTTCAACATCCTTCTTAATGCACCGAGGGAGGCATCATCACTGCTAGGTGGATTAATTTGAGTTTTTTAGTGTCTCCTGGCTATTAAAATGAATAAACTATTCCTTGTCTTTAAATCTGGGTGGTTTTTATTCATGCTTCTTTATTTTTAGCTAAGTTTTCATGGGTGCCCACAACCGAACCACAAAATGGAAATGTCCAAAAATGTAAAATTTTCTAAATATTCAATATTTTTTTTCAAATCGATGAAATGATACTAATTTCTTTGCTAGTAGTAAGGTTATACGTTTAGCTTTCCATTGCTATGCAAATGTCGGCATAATAGTTCGGAATTGTCGTTCGTCCGCCATTACTAATTTTTGTTCGAGGTACTTTTCAAATGCTGGTCTAGAGTACATACAATCTTAAATTTTGGGGAGATTAGATCCCCTCTCTATGATATCTACTCGATAAATATTTTTTCGAGCCAACCCTTCACCAAATCTGTCAAATCTACGAAAAATTAGCTGCCTGCGAACAATTTTATATTTTTTGAATTTTTGTATGGGTTGACTTTTTTTTCAGTAGAGTTCATTTGGTATATTGATGTCTTTAAGCTGTGAAAAAATAATAGCATTTTGTCACTATTAAGAGAAAATGTTCCAATTTTGCGTGCCCACTAAAAAAATCCTTCGGCTGAAATCCAGCCGGTGGTGTAATAGTCGGGATCTGTATTGGGCGACTGGGGCTGCAATCGAGGATAAAGCCTAGGAGTCCCCGTGTGTTTTGGAAAGTTGGTCAATTCCAGTGAGTTCCAGGTCGTAGAGCAGGTGACTATTAATGATAGCCTGTGTGGTCATGGTTTGGACAAGGTTCAAAATAGAGTTACTCTAAATCTGTAGCTGACTTAGTCTCCACTGAAATGCGGCAGAGATGTGAGACGCCGGCAATGGAGATTCCTAACGCCTAACACTATTTTCAGGATGGGGTATTCTGCCAACTTCTTGTTCGGACCGGATAGCTGATGTCGCCTTCAGTAATCGTTTATGATAGCGATCGTAGAAACCTCCACTGAGATAGCCCAGTGTATAACGATGCTAACGGCGGATTAAGATTTTATCCACGTGCGTGCTGGAGTCGCAAAAATGTCGTTGGCGTATTCAAAAATGTAAATTGTTGGTGGTAGGAAGCGAGCCAATAAACAATTCAAGCTGAATGAGCTAGTTTTTTTCATTGAAGAAGTCTATTTTTGACTGAATAAAAGCTTTGCCAGCTTCCATTGTTTGTTGAGGAAATACATCGTTCAAGGCAATGAGAAAAAGTGTAACAGCCAGGCCCTTGGGGTACGTTAGTTCTTCTGGTATGCCTTCGAAGCCTGATTTCCAATGAGCACTTGGACGCAGCGCGTCATGAAAAAAAAATCCGGAAGAAATCCAGGATTCAAAATTCCCACTCACGCAGCTGCTGAGGAACGAATGGCTCCCGTGTTCGGTTGAACGCCTTCAAAATGCCGAGAGCTACAACGTCCGCGTGTCTGCTCTCCTCGAAAGCGTCCTCTAGGACGTCTCCCGGGTTAGTGAAGTAGGAGCGCGTTTCATAGCTTGGGCGGAATACGTGCCGAATCTGTCATCCCTTTCGAGTTTTTCCCACAGTCAGTGGTTCCGGTGGGCCACCTTCAGCTCGGCGAATAATTTCTTCTGATGCATATCGTCAAGTCAACGCAGCAAAATCGGCGCAGGTTGTGTCCGTCTTGTACGAGTAAAAACGGTGACTCCACTCAGACAGATTCAAAATAAAAAGAAAAATTAGCAAATCAGCAGAGCATTGTTGACTACTTTTGGATTCCACGGTTGAGTTTCCAGCAACATAGAAGTTTTATATAGACTTTGCAGAAGTTTGGACCTCGGAAAGGACCGACGAACACGGAACGCAAACGGAACTTTACCGGTTTTACTTAGTTTTTTTTGTTCTTTTCTTTTTGATGATTTTTCACAGACAGCTTTTTTTTCGAATGTTCTGGAATCGAATTTACGCGCAATGTACAGAGAATAGGGTTGAGCGATCTCCCACACGAACATCCTCCCCGCCTTGAGGCACTACTGCCTCAATCCGTTGGTAGAACACAAATCTTTCGAATGGGCCGCGAATACACTGCTTGCACTCGTCGCAAAGTTACAGAGTGAACAACTCTAGAATGGTCTGGATGAAGTGTTACGATACGGACCAACTCTCACGGGGCTGGCGGAACATTGTCGTTCTTGACCAGCGCAAGCTGATCCTCTCTTAAATTTGCTTCGGTCGACAACCATTTCGTTCGAGGTTGTAGGGTGGCAACATATTCATCCCGCCAACGCAACGGTTTCAGATATTAGTTGTGTGCTTGTGTAACAGCTGCCACTTATACAGAAGTTTCACTGAAATATGACTCACTTCTGGTTGTGGGATCAAGTTGGCCAAATAGGAGTCAGCGCGTCATAGCTGTCTGAGTTGTTTGAAAGGGGGCATAGCGGTCGCGAGTTAAGGCACGCTTCCACCTGCGCTAAAACCGTTAATAGTTACTCAAACGTTGGTGCTCCTGATGCAAGGACTGCTACCAGATGCTTTTTGGCACTCTTCACTGTTGCCTCCCATATACCGCCGTGGTGGGGTACTGAAGGTACATTTCCACAGTTGCTTAGGAACCGATTTACAGCTACGTTTTGCATATGTTGTGCAACTTGAATCTCTCAACCAGCGGTCTGTAATTGTAATTTATCAGCCTTCACCCTGGCCGACACCGTCTGCCCATCTACACTTAAGTTAGGTGAAGACCTACCAAGCCTTCATCGTTAACATGCGCTAGACCGTATAGTACACCGGTTTCCAACCAAAAGCAGGCGCTGGGCTTAACCAAGTGTTAACAGGTGTCAGATACACACGCAAAAAAAAAAGCGTTCCCGAATTCGTGAACCAGCAAAAATACACCGTGATTTAATTCATGGATTCGGGAACACCAGTCACGTTTTCAGGAACGTTCCAGAAAACGTGACTGTATTCCCGAATCCGTGACTGTTGTTCACGAAAAAATACACCGTGAACTCGTTAGTTCACGAATTCATGAACGCTTTTTTTTGCGTGCATTAAAGGGAACGAGAGTTGGCAAGGAAGGAAAAGATTAGTGAAGAAGAGTTGCGTTTGCTGAAACGAGAAAACGATCGACTGCCACTAAGCCGAAAGTTGATTGGCTGAATATGCCATTTGGTCGAATAAGTCACTTGGCTTCAATAAGTCAAGCGTCATTTGGCCGAAAGGGTCGTTGAACCGAAAGAGTCATTTGACCGAATAGATCATTTGGCTGAAAGAATCATTTGGCCGAATAGGTCATATGAAAAATGAGAAATAGGGTGTGAAAAGTGAGACGTCTCACTTCTCTCTCCTCATTTCTAACTTCTCACTATAAAAAGTGAGAAGCGCGAAGTGAGTAGTGAGAAGTCTCACTACTTTTCAAAAGTGAGTAGTGCGAAGTGGGTAATGAGATGTCTCACTACTCACTTCGCGCTTCTCACTTTTTACAGCGAGAAGTGAGAAATGAGGAGATGTCTCACTTGTCACTCCTTATTTCGCACTTCTCACTGTGGAAAGTGAGTAATGGGAAGTGATAGTGAGACGTCTCACTACTCACTTCGCGCTTCTTATTTTTTACAGTAAGAAGTGAGAAATAAAGAGTGAGAATTGAGACGTCTCACTTCGCGCTTCCCACTTTTCACAGTGAGAAGTGAGGAATGGTGAGTGAGAGTCTCGTTTCGACTGAAGATAGAAGAGCTATGATACTCATTCAGATCTTGAAGAATTTAATACAGAATGTTATGCAGAAAACCGCAAGAAGATTAAAGTTTGCCCGGCTAAGTTATTAGCATTTTTTTGAAGTGGGGTTTGAGCAAATTTCGTTTCTTTTACCTTTGAAAAAAAAAATTCACCCCTACAACATTTCAGTAAAATGCTAATATCTTTGCCTAATAAACTCTAATCTTCTCGCGGTTTTCAGTATATCATTCTGTATTTAATTCTACAAGAACTGAATGAGTACCGCCAACGGGGGTGTCATTGGGCCAAAATGTGGTATGCTCCAAGTAAATGTTACAAAGCTTTAGTAGTTAACATTGGAATCAAGTTTTAATTAGTTTGGTACAAGCTTTAACAATGAATTTACCACTGTGTGGGGAAAAAATAATAAATTAGGGAAATTCTTCAAAGTTATATGTTGTTTAAAACTGGCCCATTCTCACCCCTCACAGGGGGTGACATTGGGCCAAGTACAATAAAGTTCAGCGGTGACGATGTAACGATTCAATCTACTATAACTACACTTGTAACTACACCTGTAACTCAAAGCTAGTGTGGGAATGCATTCTGGCTTTGAAAAACTTATCCATACGCAATCGAGTCTACCTATATTGGATCCCAGGACATACGGGTCTAGAGGGAAACGAGATTGCTGATGAGCTAGCCAGGAATGGATCTAATGAAAGGTTCATTGGCCCTGAGCCCTTCTGCGGGATCTCAGACTGCTCTGTAAAAATGGAACTGAACAAATATATGGTCAGTCAAATCACATCAAACTGGAATGCACTTCCCCATACGAGCCAATCCAAAAGGCTCGTAACGATTAACCCCAAGAAAACCCAACAACTATTAGGTCTCAACAAAAGGGATCTCAACATCTACACCGGTCTAATAACTGCAGATACCATCTACAAAAGATCGGAGCAATCCAAACCTCAAATTGCCGCTTCTGTGACGAGGAGAGAGAAACATCAGAACACATCCTCTGCTATTGCAGTGCACTCACTCAACGTAGGTTCAAAGTTCTCAGCAAGCCCTTTTAGGGCCTGCTGACATATGGATCTTATCCCCCAAGGACGTGATTGGCTTCATAAAGCTAGTCTCGCCAGAATGGGGGAGTCACATACTGTAACTCAGGATCTCTATTCATCAATAATAGATGGTCTTGAGTTCAGTCGATACCAAGGTATCTTAGTGACAAACATGTTACTGAGATAACTTGCGTATTTCACAGCAAAAGGGTATATCACAATAGTCCTAAAATCTGGACGCAGTGATCTTCACCCGACAAACGAGGAGATCGTTCATTAAAAATAATTGCCTACATTACGGCTCTTACCAACTATGTATGGCAAATCAACGAAAGGCTTGGCCCAATCTCACCCCTTTTCAGCGTGCATTGCTCGTTGCTAAGAAAAACCAGAACCGCTATATAAATATTCATCAAATTCGATAAAACAACAACAGATTATCATAACATGATAACCAGGTATCCATCGATCCAAAAACTAGTTATGTAATAGATTTGTGGGGCATTACTGACACTATTTTAATACGGGTTCATTCGATCAATAGTTTCACATTCAAATTCCAAGCATTATGGTACGAGCACTATTAGTTCTTGAAATTAGTTTTGTGATTTCCTAGACGTGAATTTTAATATAATTTCGAACCGTTTGAAGTTTTCATCAAAATTCGTAACAGTTTCTGAGATTTTGAAACATTTTTCGTTTTTGGCCCATTCTTACCCCCTAGGCCCAATGTCACCCCGAACGACGGTATCATGGGCTTTAATCGTAAATTGTGCCGTCCAACTGCAAATCACTGTTTTTGGATGTTTTTGCATACATTTCTGCATATAAACTTCCAACGAGTTTAGCACCGCCCAAACGTTGACCGATTTGGCTAAAATTTTGTACAGATCATCAGGGCATCAAATAGATCCGAATAAGGCCCATCAAAAAATTTGAAAAAGTGTTTTTTTAGCCACCTTAATATGAGGCATGCAAAAATTGTTGACAAATTTTCATCCTTAACCGACTTCAATTCAGTGCAAGAAACAGCTGCTATGGACAGTATAAGCCGGTCACGCCCTTATAGTCAATTCAGGATTAGGAGGGGAAAATTAGTCTGACACTCATTATTATAAGAGACTGAGGAATACTCTGCATCTCCGTTAGTGCCACGGGAAAGGAATCTTTGGTTTGTTGAAAAACGTAATTCATGCGAAGCCACCTTGGTAAGCGTCTAAATTGTAAACGAATTTATTTTGAAAACTCGTAAACGAAAACCGAAAATCATGTGCTTCGTTTAATAATAATGTTTTCCTTAGGGCCTTCTTAACCCTAAAGCGATGCTTAGTCATGCGCTTGAACATGTTTTGAGGCGGGCCTGCCCAACTTTTTCAAGCCACGGGCCAATTTTCAAATTTTACATTTTCATTTTCCCATTTTCAAAAAACCCAAACTATTTTTTTTTTTTCAGAATGGCGTTTAGTTTTACAGATAGTTTTCAAGAAGCACTAAACACGATATTATTGCGTTTGATCTATTTTTTGTGTGTTCTTATTTTCTTTTTCTTTTTACGTAACAGGACATGGAAATGTTGACTTCTTTCCAATACACGACGCATATTGATTTCACAATCGGTGATCGAATTTCGCAAGCAGATAAGGAAGATCAACAATTACTTTTCACTGCTTTTATTCTTGATAAGAGTTGTGCAAACAGATATGGACTTCTGAAGAGAGAATATATCTCTCAAGAGATGTGTTTTTATGAAATTTAGATTTGAGTTTGTTGTTGCATTTGAGGTCAATTAACTCCATTTGGAACTTTCCATGTACATTATTTACATCAGTAAACGATGCTGAGGAACTGTGTTCTCAAAAATTAGCGAAGAGATAAAAAATACTGTCGAAGCTTCGATTTTAGCATATTCAACAGATTGGCAGGAACTGTTTTCTACCGGATTAGAGAAATGTATCAGTTTTAAAAAATCAATTGTGCCAAATTGTTTCAATTTTGTTTCAATAGTTTGCATGTTGGATAATGAAAGTTCGACGTGTTAATCCCTGACTAGCAGCTTAATGTTCAAGTCATTGAGATGTTTGGCGACATGTACTATAAAGGCCAGCTACTCACCAATTTAGCTTAGGCATTGGTTTTGCTTTATCTTGTAAAAATAGTGTGATTTTCTCTCGCTCTCAACCAAGGTACCATGGGTTAGCCAACGAATTAACACAACAAATCTCCGTATTCTGCTTCCATTTTTGTCAACATAATTTGAAATTAGTGGTGGTTGAGTTTCCTCGCGTAGGTAAAATTGAGTTACTTGATAACGAGCGACGCTACGAATATTAATCGTTTTGGCACATAGCATCGCTCAGGATGGAGATCTTTCAAGTCGGCCCTTTGCACCACCGGAGGTGTACAGGATCCATAATCACATAGATCTTTTTTGGTGAAAAATACAATATGCAGAGAAATATCACAAATTAACTTTTGCGGCTGATAAACAGTTCATTAACAAATAAATAAAATGCTTTATTTTCCAAGTGTGACAACGCCAGTGTTCTTTTCCGTCATTGTCGGAGCTCCATATGTTGTTAATCTTTAGGTTTGCAAAGAAGAGTTCATACAGGTACATACATACCTTTCCCCAGGTCGATACTGGTAGTCGTTTCCTTCATTGGGATCAAAGCTGCTATTTTCTCTGGGATTTGAAGATGGTCATAAATTCCCATAATGAAGACAGCTACATGTGCCTTGTTTTTTTTAAATTAAGTATTTTCGGTTCAATCAAAGTTAATTGCCTATTTCCGGGGATTAAAAATATACATATCGCTTTAATGGGCACATAACTCGAAAAGTAAACAGACAAAATTGAAAAGTAGTTTTTTACCTTTGCTCACTTGCAGCATACACGAAAAAATGGTTTCCAGATGGGCTAACCGCCTAAAAATTTACATTTGTGCGAGCAAAAACGCGAGGTGAGGGATAGCACGGCCATTGTGGCTGCCATTTTTGGACGCCGCCGGAACTAAACTTAAACCACCCGACTTGGACATTAATTTACAATGTTGTGAACACCCAAATGTGAATATGTACGTTATGTGGAAGATATTGATTTGGAAAATGTATTGGTGGTAACCACTTTCCCTTCGATGGGACTCGAACCCATGACCCTACAGTATGCTAGACTGGTGCTTTAACCAACTCAATATCTTCCACATAACGTACATATTCACATATGAGTTTTCATAAGTATTTTCATCGATTGCGGCTTTTTCATGTAACGTACTTTTCAAATCTTCTGTGAGAACTTTAACTCTTCATCGTACTTTACGAGAAACTAATAGAAACTGAAGAAGGCTTTTCTTTAGAGCACACGATATTACCAACAGCCGATATGCATTCCCTGACAAGTTCTCCGTCCTAGAAAGGTTCCATCCGTACTGCTAAAATCTCATTAACAGCAAAACTGGCCCGTGTTGCATTATTCGACTCCGTGCCTGCCCAGATTTTATTTTTTAATCAGTAATAAGGCCGATACAAATATTTAAAATCTATTTTGTCTTCCCCCCCCCCCCTCTGATTTTTTTTTTGTCAAAAAATAATATTTTGAGGGGGCAACAAAATAAAATTCGGATAATTTTAAGGATTTTCAAAACATTCTTTAACAAATCCGAGGAGTTTTTTTATTTTTTTCATTTTAATATTTATTTTTTATTATCCCCCCCCTTGACCTTTCGGAGACCAGTAGGACAAAAAATTTATTAAATATTTGTAACGGCCTTATCTGCAGTACACTGGATTCTGTTTTTACACGATTTATTCCAATCGTATTTTTGATCGTGTGGCTTTAATTTACCACAAAAATCTATCCAACATGTTCATAAAAATCTCGAACAATTCAAAGAAAATTCAGATGGCAATTAATGTACGGTAAACCTTTTAGATGGGCGCAAATCTGAGAAAATGTAAATCGTGTAAAAACAGAATCCTGTGTATTTAAAAATAAATAATAAGAAGTCGAGTTAAGTACGAGACACTGAAGACGAGCTTACTGTTGAGGTCGAAATACGCATATGTCAAAGGTGAAATCAAGTGGTGGAATAAAATGGAATCGTACGAACTCGTCCTTTGGGGTCGTATACTAATTACGTTAGCACTTATGGGGGAGGGGGGTCCATTTTCTTACGCTCCGTATAATAAAGTAATAGTAAAGATATCCCACTAAAACCACAACATAATTTTCTTATCAATAAAAAGCAGCTTCTCGAGCCAGATAGATAGATAGCCAGAAACGATTTCGGGCCGATTTTGAAGTATTTCTTCTTATACGCCGCGGGCCACCAAAAAAGGAGCCAAAGGCCGCAACCGGCCCGCGGCCGTACGTTAGACAGCCCTGGTTTGAGCCATAAGAGGTCAAGAAGAGGCGCTAAGAAAGAGGCGCTATAAAAATACTTCACAAGGGCCTCAGGAATCCACGCCACGGCTTTGCCTCTTTGACAACGTTGTACTGATCTGATTCATATCTGATTACAGGATAGAATAGTTAAAGATATTTTTCGTTTTCTGTTGGACATTTCTAACAAAACACTGAAGACGTTTTGTAGAAGAAAACTAAATATGACTCTCGACTCAGAATGGGTTTATGTAGTTAGTGTTAATAGAAAAAATATATAACATAAAGTTTTGAAAACAGCTTTATGATTTTGTTCAGCGACCGTACGAGACAGTATGGTTTAAGTCTGAATTTCTTTCGAAATTCCGCGAAATTCCGTTAAATTTCGTTAAAAGCCAGTTATTTCCAGCGATTTTTTTTTTTTGTAATTTCACGAAATGAAACGAAATCAAGAAATCAGATTTCGCCATGCTCAAATTTCGCGAAATTCCACGGAATTTCGTTTCGAACCACCTGAAACGAAATTTTGTGAAATACCGCATATGCTTAGTATACGTAAAGGCTATAGGATTACTCCAAAACCGAACTTTTGATATAAGGCTCGGAGACCCATAGTGTTATATACCAATCGACTCAGCTCGACGAATTGAGGTGATGTCTGTATGTGTGTATGTATGTATGTATGTGTGTGTACAAAAATGTGAGACACACTTTTTTGTACTTAGCCTTATCCGATTTGCTTGCAACAGGTTGCATTCGACGCGGAATCCTTCCTAATTTTTCGCTATTGAAAATTGGCCCAATCGGCCATTGCGTTCCGGAGTTATTAAAAAAACATTGTTTGTTTCCCCATTTTTCCCGAAGGCCCCCCTTGATTTTTTTTTCAAAATCGATTTTTTTTGTCAAAAACTGCTGCAATGCATTCAAATGAATGTGAATTGATGAACATAATTGAATCTATCTCCCTAAAGTGCAGTTTTGACCTCTCTTATGTGCTTTTCTTGTTTTATAGTACACGAGAAAGGCACCATCACCGCTAGGTGAATTATTCTGGGTTTTTTGTTAATTTCGTCGCCTTCTTTGTTGTCAGGAAACTTCAGAAAATCGTTAAACGATGGGTTTCCTCCATTAATAACTTGTTGTGCCCACAGTGAGCGCCCAACAAAATTAAAACACAATTTTAGTTGAATAAGCTAGTTTTCTAGCCGAAGAAGACTTTTTTGGGCATAGAAGCGCTTCACTCACCTGCAATGTTTGTTGGCGAGTCTCCTTATCCAGCTTTTCCAGTAGAAGATGGATCAACCATGGGTCACGTGTGTTGTATTCATCCCCAAACGCGTTCGATTGTCGCACGACTTCGTCAGAAGTCGATAAGAGCATACGTAGATTCCCGGCGTTGCAGTTAAAATTACCGCTTCGTCCACGATTTCACGAATAAGAGCAAAAACAGTCTTGTCGTAAACATTTGTGAGCGTTTCCCATGCTTCTTGGTAGTTTGCATCCGAAATCGGATACGAACTCACCAGCTGCTTCGCACTTCCCTCTAAATATGACAACAGGTACTGCATTTACAATGCATCCCGGATGTAGTTCCGGTTGTGATTGGTCGATTCGAAAATATCCTTGAAGGACCTCCAACTTTTCGGTGGAAATCGCACATTCAAAAGTGCACAATTCGACACCTGTTCTCCCGCTGAGTTGACGTTCCCTCTCGCACGGTTTGCACTACCGCTGCTTGTTGGCCCTACAACAGTGAACGCTGTGTATTCATAAGCATTTTTATCGCTTCTCGAATATAACTGTCGATAATTGTTCTGCCACTCGATGAGGATCCCGATTTATCCGGATTGGTGTCTGCAATGTACCCCTTGAGAATGTCTTTTGCTGGAAATAGGCCATATTGACTTCTTCCTGAATATTATGTACCAGGGCAACTGCTTCCGGATCGTATGGAATTTCAAACATTTTTTTTTTCTTCGAATGTTCTGGAATCGAATTAGCGCGCAATGTGACAGATGCGCAAGGGGTCACACCTCGCAGGTACAGACGATAGGGTTGGGTGATCTCCTACACGAACAATAGATTAAATGATTAAAACCGTTATAAAACCAAAAAGTCGTAACTCGTTTCTAATCATCAGACATTCACCATGTTAATAATGTTGTTCAAAGTGTGAAGTTTGATCGTGTACGCTTCTTTGCTTACGTCCGAACCGCACAGACCTATCTCATGCTTCAGTTCCAATATAACGATGTGATGCTTCAAGCTTACCGGAATTGCCCCGCCGCAGACGAAAGCTTGCTATAATCAGCTTCATATTCGATCTCTTTTGCAGGGTCACGATAAACCATATAAAGGTAGTCTTATAAGACTGCGGTAACTATTATTTTCAATATCTATATAATTAATGTTTTGTAATATGTACATTTCCGAATAACAATCATTTGCTTGAAATTTAATACATTCTCTCATCGATAAAATATCGTAATGAACACATGAAGTAGAATGGAATCAAAATTATTAACGGGTGTTACATAGAGTAAATTAGGAATGATTTTGCAGGACGAAGAAATAAGTAATTCGTATCCCATTCCAGATGACGAAGACTCCCTACAGCAGCTACCCGGACAGCACAATCAGCAGCACCAGCAGCAGCACAGCAACCACGACCTCCGGAGTCGGGTCCGAAGTTGTTTCACATCAGCATCTTCTGAGTAACGCCTCGAGCAATGGCAGCAACAGTAATAACAACATCAGTAACAACAATAACAGCAACAACAACAACGGCAACACAATCGGGTCCGATTCGCCAACGTCAACGCGCAGCTCGACCACGTCCACCTCCTAGCAGCGGTTGATCTCGGCCGGTTGCTCTATGTCGTCGACCGCTTCGTCCTCGCCGATACCGAGCAGCGTGCTGTCGAGCAAGAATAACTTCAACTTTATTGCATCCTTCTCGCCGGTGAAGGATGTTTATAACAAATCGGTTTCGACCAGTTCCAACTATTCTTCCTCGTCGTCGTTGGTGTCCACGGCGAGTTCAGCCCGACCGCAGTCCCAACAGTCACATCAATCGCACCAGCAGCAGGGACAGCAACAGCAGCAGCAGCCAGGTGATTCGGGCACGGGAGTTCCAGTCCAGCGGTCGGCATCGTTCAACGCCGCCTGTACGGTTCCGTTAAGCATAAGTAAAACTACGCAGGTCAAAAATTCTGCATCGTTCAGTAACTGTTCACTGCTATCTAAAGTAGCGAAGAAGTCCGGTTTGAGCGGATCGTTAACGGCATCGTCGCTGTTGAAATTTTCGGCCTCGAATTCGGCGAACAGTTTGTTGCAGTTGAAGCAGCAGCAGCAAGCCAACGGAATTACGATATCGAGCAACATCACCGAGGCCCTTGCTATGGCCGGTCAGAATCCCAACCCCTGCCTATCGACTTCTTCGTCCGGGCAGCTAAAGAACTCTCCTTCGGCTTCGTCATCCACGTCGCTGGCTTCGTCTACGACCTCCACTGTGACGGCAGCCGCGGCGGCCGCCGGAGCAGTGCCCACTACTAGTTCCTCCGCTGCCGTTACTGCTGCATTGTCGCTATCCCAGTTCAATAAGAATAACATTGTTGATTATTATGTCTAATATTAAGCAAACCTGTAGCTATTAAGACTAGGGAAAAATATACAAACTTTTATGATTCAGTTTGTTTTAGGTAGAACACTGCACGGTTTACTTATATGCTGTAAATGTTTGATGGAAATTATGTTGATATTACTAAACTGGCAATTGTACTAACGTATGCTAAATATATCAAAAATGTATGAAAACATAAGTTCGGTTTTATATTTTAGATAACCAAAACTTTGGGATGTTTATATGTTCGAGAACAATCGCTTGATTCGAGATTGGTATGATATTAAATGTCATGGAAAAAATGTCTTCTTTGTCTAATTTATATTAATTTCTTAAGGTTTCCCATCAAATGTTCACAATATATAATTCAAGCGAGTTTTTATGTTTTTAAAACTATAACGTTGATCAGGTGGTGCACACAATCATCAAACCCTTCGTAGGCTGCTCTCCCTTGTGTACCACTAAAGGAATGGAATACACCGAACGAAAACTAAAGGGAACAATCATAAGTCCCAAACGACCAGATATTTAGGCTAACACTAAGTGGATTAATACAAACTATTCTAATATGTACCTACTAGAACAGCGACAAAAAGTAAGACACACCCATATTTAGGGTTTAATGCTATTCGAATACCATACATATGACAGAAAAATAAAGTTCTTTTTTACCTTCCGAACTTGATCGAAAACAAAAACTAATCATTCTACCAAGGACCAGTGAACGAGCTGGTAAATTGTTACCGAAGTATTGTGCATAAAAGTCAAACCTTCCCCTCCCGAGTAATAATTCCTATATTTGTAAAACGCCATAATCGGCATAAAACGTTGAAACAGTTGATTAAATTCTTATAAAAATATGTATGAAGCCAAAGACAATAAATACATACAAAACAAGTACGAACTGAAAATAAGCCAATTTCTTCTTTGCAATATATAAATCCAGAATTTTACTTTACAGAACGTCTTTCTCAACTGGCTAACTTCTTTCTATCCTTTCTTCTACCACTGTGAGTTCCTTCCAACAACTGCATTTTCTCCGAATTTCAAACTACCAATTTCAACAGAGAAAACTAAGTGTACTAAGCAGAAATTCTTAGCTTTAGGGAATCCGTATCCGTAAGAGTATTGTTGACTAACAAAACGTCCCGATAATCATGTTGTAGGGCGGCGGACACAGGTAGGAGCACACAGGTTTAAGCGTTGATCGATGATTGTTTCCTCGTGTTAGAGAACCGCATTTTGCTTTAACTTAACCAAAACAGAGAAAACGAAAGAACGGAGTTACAAACCCCCCTGGACCCAAGTTGCAAGTTTAAATCCTCTAATTATAAAAAAAATAACATGATATCGTCATTGACGCAGTAAAACATTTGAAGACTTTATACAGAGGAAAAAAGATATCGAATAAACTACCATATTAGAGGGATTATTACAAACTAAATTGACTTACCGAAGTAAAAGTTTACACACACTCGACGAAAATGATTAGAGCAATTTCTATGCGCAACGGCAGCAAAAGTGTGACGCGGTGCGCGAAATTTGTTAGCAGTTGATTCAAGTTGAAGCTTAGTGATAAGACTACTATTGATAATGACAGGGCAGATGAATAAGAAACCTATTGTAAATCAGTGATTGAAATAAATAAAACTGAAGAAAATCATGATTTTTATTGGTGTTTGTTTTATTTATTTTTTACCAGGCCGCAGTGGCCTGTGCAGTACATAAAAGTCTTCTCCATTCAGCTCGGTCCATGGCTGCACGTCGCCTACCACGTCCGTCATGGCTGCACGTCCGCAAACCGTCCTCCACCTGATCGATCCACCTTGCCCGCTGTGCACCTCGCCTTCTTGTTCCCGTCGGATCGTTTTCGAGAACCATTTTCACCGGATTACTGTCTGACATTCTGACTACGTGCCCGGCCCACTGCAGTCGTCCTATTTTCGCGATGTTAACGATGGATGGTTCTCCCAACAGCTGATGCAACTCGTGGTTCATTCGCCTCCTCCACGTACCGTCCGCCATCTGCACCCCACCATAGATAGTACGCAGCACTTTCCTTTCGAAAACTCCCAGTGCGCGTTGTTCCTCCATGAGCATCGGCCAGGTCTCGTATCCATAGAGAACTACCGGTCTAATAAGGGTTTTGTAGATAGTTTGGTACGGCGGTGAACTCTATTCGATAGGAGCGTTTGGCGGAGTCTAAAGTACGTACGATTTCCTGCCATGATGCGTCTCCGAATGGCTCTGCTTTTACAGTTATCGGAGGTCACCAGACCAGTGAGCCTCCGGAGGTCTCTTGAGCCTCTTTCTATCATGTACTTTGTCTTCGACGTGTTGATGACTAGTTCAATCCGTTAAGCTTCGCTTTTTAGTATGATGTAGGCTTCCTCCATCCTCTCAAAGTTACGTGCCATAATATCAATGTCGTCGGCGAAACCAAATTACTGGAGGAACTTCGTGGGTACGTTATATTCTTGGCATTTCTGTAATATCTGGCGTACGGCGAACATCTGGTGGAGCGTTCGCCCATGATTCCCGGCTGGAACACGAACTCTCTTGCAATTGATGTTACACGACAGCCTAAAATTTGGGAGAGTATCTTGTAGGCAGCGTTCAGCAATGTGATTGCGCGGTAGTTGCTACAATCATGCTTATCGCTTTTTTTGCAGATGGGACACACGACACCTTCCATTCACTCCTGCGGCAGAACCTCATCCTCCCAAACCTTAGTAATGACCCAGTGCAGCGCTCTAGCCAATGTTTAGCCGCGGCGGACGACTCCGACGCATGTTTTACACAGTCGAGAGTTTTGAGCGCAGACATACTGCAACAAGGTAGTGGTCGGATTCAATATTCGCACTGCGGTAAGTGCGTACGTTCGTGATGTCGGAGAAGAATTTACCGTGGATTAGAACGTGGTCGATTTGGTTTTCCGTTACTTGATTAGGTGATTTCCATGTGGTCTTGTGGATAATTTTGCGGAGGAAGAAAGTGCTTCAGACTACCATTCCGCGGGAGGCTGCAAAGTTTATGCATCGTTGACCGTTGGCGTTCGATACGGTATGCAGACTTTCCGATCCGATGTCCGGTCTATATATTTCCTCCCTTCCTACTTGAGCGTTCATGTCACCGATGACGATTTTGACGTCCCGCAGTGGGCATCCATCGTATGCCTGCTCCAGCTGTGCATATAACGCTTCTTTCTCGTCGTCGGGTCTCCCTTCGTGTAGGCTGTGCACGTTGATGATACTATAGTTGAATAATCGGCCTTTTATCCTCAGCTTGCACATCCTTGCGTTGATTGGCTGCCACCTAATCACGCGTTGGCGCATCTTTCTCAGCACTATGAAGCCGGTTCCCAGCTCGTTGGTGGTGCCACAGCTTTGGTAGAAGGCAGCCGTTCGATGCCCGCTGTTCCACATTTTCTGTCCTGTCCAACAGATTTCCTGCAGCGCTGCAACGTCGAAGTTGCAGGGATATAAATCATCTTAGATTACCCTGTCGCAACCTGCAAAGCCTAGCGACTTGCAGTTCCATGTGCTTCTAATCGTGATCTTTTATTCGTCGCCTAGGTCGTTGCCGATTGTATCGAGTCGTACCATCGTCTATGTCGTTCGTAATATTTGTTTTTAAAGGCGGCTTATTGGGCCTGCGCAAACCTCCTGTCTCGTCGAAGGGCCGTTGTGTCAGGGCTGTTTAGCGTCCCATCTAACACCAGGACTTGGACTTGTGCGCTTTGAGCGGCACACGGTCGATTTGGCGGAGCCTACTTGCGGATACATGCAGCTGCAGCAAACCCCACCACATCCTAGGCAGGCGCCACAACTCGCAGATGGCCTGGGGAGGGATCGTCAAGCCCTTGGGCATAGTCCCTGCTGCCCCCGATATGGGATACGATTTACGATGATTTACAAATATTCCAGAAAGGATGTTCTAGGTCAGTTGCTCCCAGTATGCATACTATCATGAGCTTCGCAGCTATTGTGGACTGTTGGAGCAGGCCGCTGAATATTTGGTTCTTATTCAATATTGAATCACTTGTCATAAGATGAGTTAGATACGTATATTGACCTCAACATAGAGGCCGTCTTCAATGTTTCGTACATGCTTATACTTGGCTCATTAAGAAATCCAAACTTTGGTTGCACCTTGAAGCCCTAACTAGTGAATTAATTAATAATAAATTTTCGATATCGATCAACTTCTTCCAGACTGGCAATTCTAAGAACCCCATACAAACTTTGGTTTTGGATTGTTAAGCCGCGTTGGAACAGGGAGAGATGTTCAGTCCAGAAGAAATTAGTCAGTTTTGAAAAACCTATTTTTTGTTTTCTTTCTCGGACAGTGCTTCAAGATGCATACAAAAATTAACTGAAGTTTGGGTTCCCTAATGATCGGTGGAGAACAATTTTTTGAAAACAAATGGAAGGAGGCTTCGCAATCCATGATCCATTCCGACTTTGCATGAATCTTTGTTTGAAGTCCTGGAGATATTTAGTCCAGAAGGAATTACCTCATCAGTTTTCAAAAAACAAAATCTATTTTTTCATCCGCGGACCGATCACAAGGGACTACAAACTTTAGTTGATCTTTGGATGCATCTTTAAGCGCGGTCCGCGGAAGAAAAAAAAAGAGATTTCTCAAAACTAGGGATAACTCATTCATTTTAAGTTCATTTGCCTCCGCCAAGTTGAGGCCAATTGCACCATTTTATCCATTTATCTTTTTCAATAAAACCTTTAAAACAACTAAAAACGTATGAGTTAACCATAGGTATCGTTTATATAGATTGCAGAAGTGTAGATTTGAGTTGTACATTTGAATTCATGACGATTTGATATTTTTAGGATACTTTAAACTTTTGCATATAAATTCCCATATAAACAAAAATTGCCTTTGCGCCACCCCTAAATCACCTCCATATTGTCTGAAATTTTGCCAGGACTCCTAAATCATCAAAAAGAAGCTAATAGACATATGGGAGTTGGAATTTTCGAACATTTTTGAAATTTGAACTACCCTCCCTCAACCGTCGCACATAGGAGTACGCAGTGTAAAAGCGTGGCCAAAAGTATGTCAATCATTTTATCGTTTGTTAATGCATTCAATAGAAACAGTAAAGTTTTTTTTGGTTCAATCAAAGGTAATTGCCTATTTCCGGGGATTAAACCACCCGACTTGGACGGTTATTTACAATGTTATGAAAACTCATATGTGAATATGTACGTTATGTGGAAGATATTGATTTGGAAAATGTATTGGAGGTAACCACTTTCCCTTCGATGGGACTCGAACCCATGACCCTACAGTACGCTAGACTGGTGCTTTAACCAACTAAGCTACGAAGGACCTCCGTCGGCCTTCGCAACTTAGCGGCTACTGAACGAGCTCGAGATTCCCAAATTGGACGCATAGTCAAATCACTCGCAATCCATTTATCAAGCCAATACTTTCACATGTGTATTGTACACGTCCACATTAGAGGAGCGTGAGTATTTAGAATGTCTGGCGGCTATACACATTCTTCATCAGCAACGGTACTGATCAAGTGAGGTTGTGTAAGCTATTTGCCAGTCGGTCGTCAAGCACAGACCCGACCGCATTGCGTAGGCAAGAGCACGCAACTCAAGTTCAGTTCAATCAAAGGTAATTGCCTATTTCCGGGGATTAAACCACCCGACTTGGACGTTAATTTACAATGTTATGAAAACTCCAGCCGGATGACACACAGCTATGCTTCTGGCTCCAGCATAAAATTCACGTTACTGTTTTGCTGTTGGCGTTATTTTCTGTTAAAATATTTTTACCAAATATTCAAATTTGTTTTGCACCGTACTAACCGTGTTGTGTTGAATGACGGTCTTATTACATTTTAATTGAAAATCGAACACATTTTTCACGGCACGGAATACGTGGTACGTAACGAAAATAGTAATAAATTCATTCAAATCGCTTAACAACAATTACACCATCACAGAAAATTAGTCCTGAAATGATGTTTTTGTTTACTAATTTTGAATTGTCAGTGGGGCCCACCACGCGCTAACCCCAGAGATGCTAGCCACCATTTTTTCCCATTGGAGAGATAGGCGATGACAGTAGGGTGGAAAACTCATATGTGAATATGTACGTTATGTGGAAGATATTGATTTGGAAAATGTATTGGAGGTAACCACTTTCCCTTCGATGGGACTCGAACCCATGACCCTACAGTACGCTAGACTGGTGCTTTAACCAACTTGATCAGTACCGTTGCTGATGAAGAATGTGTATAGCCGCCAGACATTCTAAATACTCACGCTCCTCTAATGTGGACGTGTACAATACACATGTGGAAGTATTGGCTTGATAAATGGATTGCGAGTGATTTGACTATGCGTCCAATTTGGGAATCTCGAGCTCGTTCAGTAGCCGCTAGGTTGCGAAGGCCGACGGAGGTCCTTCGTAGCTTAGTTGGTTAAAGCACCAGTCTAGCGTACTGTAGGGTCATGGGTTCGAGTCCCATCGAAGGGAAAGTGGTTACCTCCAATACATTTTCCAAATCAATATCTTCCACATAACGTACATATTCACATATGAGTTTTCATAACAAAGTTTTTTTTGTTTTTATGCTGTTTACATTCATCTAGCAGTGAAGTATGACCATTGGTGGCGTCAGTTATTGTTTTTTAAAGAGCACCACTTGGCGCAAGAACGCTGTCCTTGAGAACTACAGCGTGCTTGCAACAAGTAATGCCCACATCTGGCTCAGTCAGTGGGTATGGTCTTACTTATGTTAATCTTCATTCTTTGATTATTACTTAATAAATTTTCCGAAAAGATGTACCTTGTTTGTTTACTTCAACAATATAAATTTGTCATCGAATCATGTTAAAGTCCCTGGATAATGTTTTGTAATATCAAATGGAGCTGATCTAATAAATCCGAAATGCAAATCAACCGCTATGTTTCTTAATAATCTTAATATCCGGAAAATGCGTATGCTTTTATGAATCGGTGTGTTCATCAAATTCTCACTCTTCTTTGGAAGCGAAACATAATTTATGTTAGGTTTGCCACTCAAAACCATGATTTTTTCTAGCATTTTTAAACAAACGTAACTAAATAAAAATAAAAATAAGTCACGATTGCGTGAGTATGCGTGAAATGTTTCTTATGGAGCTCATTCAGGAAACTCCAATCTTTCCAACGCTGACAATTTTGTTGCCTGGACTGGCTTGGAACCTAATCAAAAGTTTTATTTTTTAAAACATATTACTGTAAAAAGTTAGAAAAAAAGCTAGTAATTCATAACATGATTATGGATCACCTGAAAAAGGTTTTAGATCGATTCATGCTTGAAAAAGTTTTAAATATCCTCATTATTGTTACCTATATTGATTTTCATCTTGAAATTCATTAAAAATCAAGAAAAACATGATAAAACCTGAATATGGTTCAATGCATAATTGCGTTAAAATTAGCATTGAAATTATGGTGAAGTTTCAACAGCCAGCATCGCTTACAAGTAAACAATATTGTTTCAAAAAACCCATGGCAAATTAATATCATAATTTGAGAATTCAAAAACGAAAAATAATATGGAAATATCTAAAAAATTTGTTTTTGACTTTTGGCCAGGATTTGGGCTGAAATACTCTTCAGTGCGTCGCTGCTGAATCCCAGCTCACTCTTACTTTTCCCGGCTTCTTTTCTTTTACGACGACTCCTATCGGTAAGAGCATGTACCGAAGGTGATGAATTGTGTTAATTGCAAGAAGCTGGGCCACACCGCTTAGTACTGCTGCAATATATCTTGTTATGCATCATGTGGAGAGAAGCATGTGGAAGGCGCATGCAAAACGGCACCGAATTGTGTTTTTTTTTTCTTCCTAAGCAATGGAGGGGGAATCTGCTCAACAGACATCCTGGGTTGTCCAGGAAGTGCGGGGTTAGGAACCACCTCCAACAGCAAGCGAGGGAGGCAGGACTACATCCCCGACCCGCTAAACCGTTTGTCGCCAAGCCCATAGTCCCTTTGGTACAACCAGAAAGTAATGCTTCAAAGGGGGGCCAGTGCACAACGCACCCTCGAGGTTAGCTGCGTGTCCTTGCAGCACCGAACATCGTGACTCGCTTTTTTAGAAGAACACTATAGTATCGTGCCAGCGTATTGCTGGCTTTCCAGGTGGCCGTACCACGCTCTATGTCCTTGGAAGGTGGGAAGGGTCGACTTCGCGCCTGCTTCCCTCTGCACAACTGGTATCAAGAATGATGATGCCGCGTGCTCCCCAAATTGACCTCTCTGCGACAGGGTCTATTCGCCAACACACAGAGGGATTTGCCGACGCGGGCGATAGCCGATAAAACGGCGTTCCAGCCAACTTCATCTTTACACATCCTCCGAACAAGGTTGTCCGGGGTAGTGTCCAGACCACATGTGGCAAGCATGTGGTCACGCATTGCGCGAAAACGTGAGCACACGAACAACACGTGTTCCGCCGTTTCCTCTAAACCTGCGGACACCAAACACTCGGGCGAGGCCGAGCAAGCCTGCTGCGTTACCTGCATTGTGATTTTGCAGCACGCTTAAACGCCGGGCACATCGAACCCATGGGGTGCTTGCTGTTCACAGCTTTGCTGGAACAAATTAAACAATTGGGAGGGTTCATGCAGCATTGTGCCTTATGTCCCTCCAATCCGCAGCGTCGACAGAGCTTGCTTCGGTCAGGGCCTTTGCAGTCCCATTGCTTGTGCCCCGGTTCCAGGCACTTGAAGCAAACTTCGGGTTGCTCGTATATGCGCACAGGGCATACCGACCATCCCACCTTGACGCTCCCTAACTTGACTACCTTGGAGGCGTCCGCTGCAGATAGTCGAACCAATGCTACCTGCGTCCCTGCCGGACCTTTCCGTAGCCGAACGGCTGCGGTGGGCGTCTCCACTTCACACTGTCGCCGCAGTGCCGTGACGAGCTCTTCGACTTCAGTGATCTCGTCCAGGTCTTTAACCCTTAGATTAACCTCCGTCGTGAGTGCCCTCCCCTTGACCGTCTCGTCTAGGACTTCCTCCGCCAACTTCTTGTAGGCGGCGCCCTTTTGCGAGACGCCCCGCTTCAGCTCGAGGATCATCTCGCCCATCCGGGTACGTCTTATTCGACTTACGTTGGCGCCGAGTTCACCGAGCTTGACGTCACTCCTCATCGCCTTCAAGACGTCCGAGTACTTAGCCTCGTCCGCCGTGATGACTAGGGCATCGTCCCTGGAGCGATTGGCGCCTACCCTAGACTTCTTGCTACTCTCATTCGCCTGGGCCTTCTTTTCGGCCCTTGACGTCTTCGGTTTCCTCTTGTTCTTGACCAGGGTCCAGGAGGCGTCATTCCCCTCTATTTCCCTGGTCTGGTGCGGTTGAGAACTTTCAGCCTGCCGTAACCCCTTACCACCGTCTTTCCTGGGTGGACGGACCTTTCCAGGTCCTTTCTCCCCTGGTTTTGGAGGTACCTGGCCGGGGGGCTTCGGCCCCCTGGAGACTGTCTCCCCCGTTTTTGTGTCTGCTCCGTTGGAGCAGTCACCCCCGACCATAGGCCATGGGCCGTCAATAACCTCTACCGGCGTTTTTTTAGCCGAGAGGAAGTTTAAGTGACCCACGTTGGCGCTGCGCACTGAGCCCAGGTCTCCTAGGCGGAGACCTGAACAACCCACCTCTTGCGAAGGGGTTGTCGCCTACACTACTACCACTAATTGAAGAATTGACTTGGTTTTCCATTTTGGTCCCACGAGTTGCTCGGGAAAAGAGGTCCACCACGCCAGAGCCCAGCATGACGCGGTAAGGGACAATTACTGTGGAGGGTGCCCAGGTACCCCACTGGTTCCGTTAAAGGCCTAGCTTATTATTTCACCCCCCTGGCCATGCATCCCCTCGGCACGGGTCGCTTGACGCCTTGGGATTAGGGGTTAGGGACGATGGTCCCGGTCTAACTCGCAGTGGCCATGGGGAGGGGTCGTCAAGCCCTTGGACAAAGTCCCTGCTGCCCCTGTGTATGTGTGTGTGTCTGTGCGCACCCGCCCAAAAAAATGACACTCATTTTTCAGGTACTTATCCTCAACCAATTTCGATTTCTGGGGTCGTGGGATCAAACCCCACCGAAGGGGCGGTTACCCTCCAATACCTTTTCCGAACTAAATCTATCACATGTTGTACATATGCATAATCAAGTTTCAGACATAGTAATTAATTTCCACTCCGGGTGGCTTAATACCCGGCATATAGGCAATTAACTTTGAATGTACTGAACGATTTTTGTCTAAAATTGGAAATTATTTTGTTGGACATTTGTTGCAATGTCTCAATATTGGAAATTCTATGAAGTTCATTGGTACTATACCACGGAGGCAACTTCAGAATCATTTTCAATTTTTTTTTTTTGAATCCTCTGGAGTTCCTTCTTTCTGGTATTGCAGCAACTGGTCCATATTGGCACAGCATACAACATGGCAGATCTAAAAATTTGTTTGTAAATCAAAAGTTTGTTCTAAAGACAAAGTTTTGATTTTCTGTTTATAAGTGGATATAGACACTTAATATATTTGTTAAAATTGGCTTGAATGCCTTCAGGGTGATTTTTGAAAGTTATTTTTTGATCTTGCAGAAGTCCTAAATATTTAGCTTCGCTAGACCAATTAATTGGAACCCCATTCATAGTGACAATATGTCTGCTAGAAGGTTTCAAATAAGAAGCTCTCGGCTTATGTGGGAAAATTATAAGCTGAGTTTTGGAAGCATTCGGGGAAATTTTCCATTTTTGCAAGTAAGTGGAGAAAATATCCAAACTTTTTTGCGATCTACTACAAATGACACGAAGGCTTCACCCTTTGGCTGAGAGACCTGTGTTATCTGCAAACAAAGATTTTTGACACCCTGGTGGTAAATCAGGTAAGTCAGAAGTAAAATTGTTATACAATATGGGCCCCAGTATGTTGAAAATTAAAATTCATCAATTTTACAATCAAACCTTCATGCCAAACACTGTCAAATGCTTTCTCTATATCAAGAAGAGCAACTCCAGTCGAATATCCTTCAGATTTGTTGAGCCGAATTAAGTTCATAACTCTTAATAACTGATGAGTGGTTGAATGCCCAAAATGGTTGAATGGCGAAAACCAAATTGCTCATCAGCAACAATAGAATTGTCAATTATATGAACCATCATTCTATTTAAAATAATCTTTTCAAACAGTTTGCTTATTGAAGAAAGCAAACTGATTGGGCGATAACTAGAAGCCTCAACTGGATTTTTGTCCGGCTTTAAAATTGGAACAACTTTGGCGTTTTTCCATTTACCTGGGAAGTATGCCAATTGAAAACTTTTGTTAAATAAATTAACCAAAAAGGATAAAGAGCTCTCAGGAAGTTTTTTAAATTTTCTAGTAATAACATCGAGGTATACGCAATTTGTCTATTTTCCTAAACACCGCTATCCAATCCTTCCAATGTGTAGCGATCTTTCCAGGAATGCTGTTGCCCCATCCATTAGTCCTCCACACTTCTTGAATAAGTATTTTACCATGGACAACAAATGACGCCACCAACCCTAGAGGGTCATAGATGCTCATAACCAGTCGAAGTATTTCCCTCTTCGTGGGAGTCGTGGCAATATTTAGAAAACCGCTCATCTTCTCACCAAACTGTAGCGTAAATGCAAACACACCTTCTTCCTGCATCACGCTATCAAATTCGAGATTTTTTTTTTTTTTTTTTTTTTTTTTCTTTATTAAGGAGACTTTCAGCCCTAGGCTGGCTCGTCTCCGAGCTACACTGTAAAGTGAATTCATGCCAAGGATGAAATTTTCACATTTACAATATATAATTCAAATTCAATTTAATGCATTATTTTTTTCTCGATCTGGTGTTGTACGTTTTCCAGTCCGATTCATTCTGCTCTCTGCTATTGCTCGTATCGTACACGTCATCCCCACACGATCTCTTAGGGATATTATCGTCTCGCGCAGGGACAGAAAAAGTCATTTCAACTACACTCAAATAGCTGACATCCAACACACAATCAAGTTGCTAGTCCTTCCCGAATTTGAATGTGCGAATGAATAGGACGGCCTGTGCACGAACAGCAGCAAGCGACGACTCTCGGTGTCAGCGTTGTATTGTGCGGTGTCAAAATGAATCTTCAGCTTGGCACATTGATATTCAGTTTGAAATCTCAAAATATGAATATCATTTCATACTGCGGTGCATGGATTCAACATTTTGAAGTCAGATTCCTAAAATATATGCATCTGTTTAGTATATAAAGTAAAATAATCATCATTTATCGGTGCAAATCAAGCGCAATTCAAAATATTCATTACAGCCCCGGTAGATATTCATTTTTTACGCTCGATTATCAATCGGCTATTGAGGATCGGGCGGTAAATTTGGTATGGAAGTTTGACAGCATGCTGCGAGATGTTCGTGCCTGCATTGCCGAGCGTCTGATCAAAACAAACACGAACCAATGACGAAGCTGCCTACTGAGCATCGATGCAACTGATAGTAAAACGAAGATTTCCGTCCTTGGTCTCGCGTATCGCTTGCTGTTTCCGATGCGGCTGGCAATCGCCTTTTCGCGCTGGCTGCAGTAGTGCCGGGCCCAAATACACTGAAAACATTACACACGCCTATGCGACTGGTTTCACACATGAATTTTCACTAGTTGTATAACATGGGAAAATAACGTGTATTTCCAGTCCCTAATGCAGTGATCTCCAGCATGCTTACTATCAAGGGCCGCACAGACGTTTTGAGTTGTTGAAGCGGGCCGCAGTATATTTGCAAGATTTGTTTTTATGTTTATATTGCATATTATAGAATATCAAATATTTTAACAATATATTCTATTCCTTTGAATCTTTTTTACATAAAGAATCCATTTAAGATTCTGAAAAGAATTCGTTCGGGAATATGAACAGAATCCGATCAGAATTTTAAACAGAATTCGTTTGGAATTCTAGAGAGAATCCATTCGCGATGCTGAACAGAATTCCGGTAGTGATTCGGGGCAGAATCTTTTCGGAATTCGTATTAGAGTTCGTTTAGAATTCTGTTTGAGATTCTGAAAAGAATCCGATTGAAGGTTCTGAACAGAATCTGTTTGCGATTCTGAAAAGAATTCGAATAGTATTCTGAACAGAATCCATTGTTGATAGTCAACGTAGTTTCTGGAGGTAATAATCCACAAAATTCAGTTTAATTTCTCCAAAATCTAGCTTATTTTGAGAAATAAAAACATTTTTATTACGGATCAGTATATGTGAACATTATTTTTACCTGTTGAGTTCTTTTAAATCTGCGAATAAATACAAATTTGCTATTTTTATAACCAGGGGCGATAACATCGAAGTATATTTGCTGTCGGCCTACATATCATCTATGTATGAACTTATGAATTTCATGAACTATAATGATAAAACTATTCACGATATATAAATCGTGCTTCAACATCATAGTGATGTAAACTTGACAGGTTCCCGAGAGATATTGGAAAAAGCTTTTCCTGTCATATAATGCTTATGAATGGGCCACATGTAGTGTATTCTCAGAAAACCTTCGCGGGCCGCAGGAAAAGGCTTGGAGGGCCGCATGCGGCCCGCGGGCCGCACTTTGGGGATCACTGCCCTAATGTCAGAAATCAAAACGTTCGATACATTTGAAGTACATGGAGAATAAAAATGGAAAACACGTTAAATCCGTATGAATTGTTTTTGTGGGAAACTTCAGAATGGGCACTTTGGGTATTTTACCAATTTTGAAATGTTATTAATCTTCAAACAATAAATAAAACACTTTTGAGAAATATTTCATTAAAATAGTCACGACATTTATTTTTAGATTGTTTTGAGAGGATATTATTGAAAGCAAATATTTTGGATGGTGAAAAACGAGCCATATTGTGCTGTTTAAATGAACTTATTTGCCATATGCTGGACCCGGGAAGCGGCACTGAACAGCTGGTCACTCATCTACCTGTAAATCAAGCTTAAAAATTATTTACTTTTCACTGAATTTTTCACACTAGATAATAGACTTACATTAATAGGAAACACGTTTAGCGCAAGAGAACTTCCTTTTCTCTTGAAATGAGTTGAACGTTTTCTCATCAGCTTAATGACAGCATACCAAAATTTTAACTATAAAAACAATGCTCAAAACACGTTACATTCAACAGAATTGGCAAGTGGTGTCGATTCAATTTTGTTTCTGATGAGTTTAATGTGAATCGTAAGTGAAAATGAAAAATAATAAAACGCGATAGATGCATGTGAAAAGGAACATTGAATTTAACGTGGAATACTAGTGAAAAAAATATGTCATAAAACACGTTAGATTCACGTGGAAAAGCACGTTTAACGAGCGTGTAGATTATTTTCAGTGTATGATCTCCTCTTTCATATCGTGGGCAGGGGGATCTTAAACAATTTTTATTTTTTTCACTATTTTTAGCTCCATAGAAATCTCAAATGATAGCCGATTTAATCCCCCCAAAAATGTATGGAAAATGACCCCCGATAGAACATTTAAAAAATACACCAACGTGGAAGAGGGAAACCTAAACTTTTGCGTAGTGGGTGTTTTAGAGATACTGATTTTTTTTAAAAATTAGCCTCTTCGAAAAAAGACACCGTGTTCTGAATATCATGATTATTCACATAATCGTCCACATAGTGTTTTTTACTCTCTGTCGCACAGAGGGACGAATCCTTAGAAAGAGGGTCAAAGGGTCATTTTCCAAAATGATGTATTCTATTTTTTAAATATTTTTCTCGCATTATACAGTTTATAAAACATTGTAAAAAACTTTGGTTGAGTCAATTTGACGATATTGTGCCCATTGGGGTACCTTTGAAGTTGGCATGAAAACTATTTTTAACACCATTGATAATATATAAATATGAAGTATGATATCTTTGCAATATTTTTCAAATTTGTTATTCAATCATTTCAAACTCAATACATCTTCAAAGATAACATAATCAACTATCAATTGCATACATTGTATCACAAATTCATGAAATATTAACCCTTGGCTTATGGAGTTGAATTTGGGCTTATTTCGAAATTTACTCATTTCGTGGTGTTTTCATGTGGTCAGAAAACAATTTACCCATCATTACCCAGCGCTGGAAATCGCATGGCTACTACTTTACATTATATATTTTCAAACTAAACGAAATTTAGGGCCCGCCAGGGCCCGCAGGTTTTTTCCGAGGCATTTGAAAATGACGTAAAATACATGAAAATGTATGTATATGTACTGAATGCTACAATCACAACACTCGTTATGAATGTAGTTGAAAATGATAAAATTTCATCACAGTAAGTATAATAAACCCATTTGTTCTCATTTTAAGCCATATTTGTACTTTTGACCGTCTTTTTTTCAATCCGTCCCACTGTGTGTCGCCGCACCTTTTGGAAACTTGATATCACTGATAAAAATAACTCAAAAGTAAGTTAAAATAAACTCAACGTTGGGTACTTTTTTTTCTTCCGTGTAGAGTTGCCTTTCTATCGTGTTGACTCGTGGTTTACACAGGCTGCCGCACACTACCCATCCGATACTGGTCTTTGTTGCTATTGACTCGTTCAATTTACCTTCCCGTAGCTTTGGCGATGCGAGTAAATGAGAATTGCTCAATCCAATCAGAATTCCTGTTACTGTGGACTTAAAACTTAAAACTCCCTTGTTGCCACCAGCCTCACAAATATACACTTCTATGTATTACATAAATCGTCTTGTTGATTCATCCAGTCCATTCGATGTGCAGCGTCCCTAATTCTCCATTGCCATTGGCCTCAACAGCCTTTGCAATCGACCGCTACGAGCGTAACTGAAGATCCATCGACGAGAAACGCATAAGTGTTGAACTGAGCTCCAAACAAAGTGACTGGTAGAACATGGAAGACCTCCTTAGCTTGGCAATAAGACGCGCGGCTACAAAGCAAGACCATACTGATGGTGGTTGGGTTCGATTCCCGGGTCGGTCTAGGCAATTTTCGGGTTGGAAATTATCTCGATTTCCCTGGGCATAAAAGTATCACCGTGTTAGCCATATACGAATGAAGAAATGGTCATTGGCTTAGAAACATCGCAGTTAATAACTGTGGAAGTGCTGGATGAACACTATGTCTCAGTGGGGGAGGCAATGCGGGTAAGAAGAAAAAGAAGAAGAAAAAGTTAGTCTAAGGTCTAAATTGATGAAAAAATGTAGAACTGTGTGTAATATAAATGCTTAAATGTTAGAAATGCGGTAACAAATGTCCTAGTCTTATAGCTTGAGTAGTGTTTTAATGGAAAAAGGAAAAAATAGTCCTGGATTGTCCTGCTGAATGTGCCCGGAGAAGGTGAAAAACATATGTCTGTCGAACGTTGGAAAAGGATCAGTTCGCCAACAATGGTTAAGAAATATATTTAAAAAATTTAAGTAACCAATTCATTTCATTAACACACTGCTGGGCATAGACTGATAATACGCACACATAAAATCATGTTACAACTAGACCTGTGCGCCGCCGCGCCACGCCACCGCCGCCGGTGGTTTTAATCGCGCCGCCGCCGCCGACGATTTCGGGTCGGTGCGCCGCCGATCATAATTTTGCCACGCCGGTAACTAATCGCAATAAAAAAATCAATTAACTTAAGTCCAGTCAAGCCAAGCCAAGATACTGTTTACGGTTTAATAATTGAGGTCGAAATACGTATCTGTGAAGAAATACAGCGTATAAGAGTTAATTGGAATAGTGCTAAACTAGTTTTATGACAGTTCATAAATGTTAAGGTGGATCTCGTCAAAATTCTATTTCAAATCTACCTCAAGCGATGGTGTCTCTAAGTCGGTGTAGTGACATACATTGTCTTGGTTATTTTTTTCTATTTTAAAAATTTTTTTATTTTATTTTATTGTCTTGAGAAGCCTTATTGTGAAATTCCTGGTATTTCTGCGAATATTCGGAGAAGTATCGTTTAAACATTCATTTATGAATTCCTTCGAAACTACTCCAGAAATTAGTTTGGAAATAAATCAAGAAATTTATTTGATAATTCTTCCAGATATCCTCCGAAAAGTTTATTTTAAAAAACCTTAGAAGATTATTTTAGGAATTCTTCCTAATTTTTTTGGGTATTCCTTCGGAGATTCCTTACAAAATTTCTCCGAAAATTTCTTAAGAATTTTCAATACGAATTTCTTTAGGAAATTGCTTAAGGAATGCTTTCGGATTTTGTTCCACGAATTCCTACAATCTCCTTCTGAGACTCTTTGAGGAATTCCTTTGGAATTAGCAATTGGCTTAGCAATTCCTGCGAAAAGTTCTTAAGGATTTCCTTAAAAAAATCCATTCGTTCTTTTGAGAATTTTTTCGGATTTTTTTTTTAAGAATTTCTTCGGAAATTTTCCCTTTTGAAATTGTTTGGGCGTTTATTTCATGAATCGCTGGAAAAAAAAATCTTCTAGATATCCATAAGAAATTCATTCAAAATTTTCATATGGAATTTCTTCAGAACTTCTTCCAGCAATTCCTTTTAAACATTCTCCGGGAATTTTTCCGGAACTTCCTGCAGGAATTTCTTCGAAAATGGCTTCATCTTTCCGAAAGTCTTTGTTTGTTTGCTGTTTATTTTTGTATTTTTTTTAGAAAATTCAATAAGTAACTACATCGCAAACAACTTCATTTTCAATAAATTTCAAAGGATTTCCTGGAAGATCTTTCGAAAAAAAAATCTGGAGAAATCTCCGAAGGAAATCTCGGAGGTTTTTCGAATAATCTTTTAAAGAAGTCCCTGGAGGAATATCCGAAGGAATTCCGGGCGGTATTTTTTTATTATTAAAGAAATAAAATTCTGGAGGATTTCCCAAATAAATTATTGAAGGCGTTATTTAAGAAATTTGTGTTGGGTTTAGTGCAGGAATTTTTAAATAAACTTTTGAAAGCATTTCCAAAAGAGAACCTGAATGAATGTTCGAAAATAATTCCTAAAGGAACTTCTAAAAGAGTTTTTGAAGGTAAAATACTTCCCCAAAGAATTCCTAAAGAAATTTCCAGAGGAATCGATAAAGGTATTTTTGGAGCATTTTATGATGCAATTTCCGAAGGAATTCTCAAAGGAAATTACGAAGAAATTCCTAATAGAATTTCAGAGAAAATGCCTACTGGTTTTTCTAATGTAATTCCTAGGTTTCTTCAAGAATACCTTTGAATTTTTTTTCCAGTAATTTATTCGCAATTTCCTCCAGAGATTCCTTTGAATATTCGCCCAGGAATTTCCTAGGAAATTGCCTCAAAAAGTTCTACTAAACCTCCTCACTAAACGAATTCCAGAAAGTTCTTCGGATATTCCTTAAAATTCACCTCAGGAACAACGTCAGAATTTCCTTCACGTAAACCTTTGTTTAAGAAAACCTTAGGAAATTAGTTAAGGTTCGTTCTTTTGGAAATGCCTTTGAAAATTTCAAAGGAAATTGCTTCATAAAATCCTTTAGGAATTGTTTCGTAATTCCCTTAGAAATTCTTTCGGATATTTCGGATATTCCTTTTGAAATATCGACGGAAAATATTTTAGAATTCCTCTAAAAATTCCTTCAGAAATTCATTTACAGATTGCTTCGGAAATATGTTTAGTCTTTGAAAGTTTGCTTAGAAATTTCTTCGGAAATTAATACGGAGGATTATTTTAGGAATTCTTTCGGATTTTTTAGAAAAAAAAACGTTGGAAATTTTACATAAATTCCTCTAGGGGTTTCCTAACGAGTTCTTTGACAAGTTTTCCTGAAGTTCCCATAGAAATTCTTTCAGAACTGCCTTAAACAATTTCTTAAGAATTTCTACAGCAAATCCTTTGAAAATTCTTTGGTAACTTTAGGAAGAAGTTCTTGGACATTTCCCTCAATAATTACGTCACAACATTCTCCATTTCTTATGATTTTTTGTCGGGAATCTCTTCAGAAATTAATTCAAAGAAATTTCTTCGGAAATTTGCCTTGGGAACCATTCCGAAATTCTTCTAGGAATTCCCTAGAACAGTTTTTCAAAATTTTCTGAAAAGATTCTTTCAGATTTTTCTGTGGGAATTCCTTCGGTTCCTCAATGTAAACTGTTTTTGAAATCGGTGCTACCGGGCAAAATTATAAAATACCTATACATATAATAAGCAAGACCTGCGTGCCCAAACCTTTGTTATGACGAATAAACGAGTCTACATTTAGCAAGCAAACATGCTAGTTCGGTTTAGTATTTTCTTAGTGTGACTTGTGGAAAGTCAGTCGTGAGATCAATAGTGAAGTTGGCCAAGTTCGGACGAAGTATTTTTAGTTCTTTCGAAAATTATTTCAAAAATTTTGCCAGAAATGTCTTTATAAACTCTTTTCGCTATTCCCTCGGAAAGTCCTTTCTGAACCCCTTCGAAGATTTTTTTCGCAATTTCTTCGGAAATTGTTTAAGGAATTCTCTCGCAGCTATTTCTTTCCTTTATGAATTTACGAATGAAATCCTGAAAGAATAGTCTATGGTGTTACCTGTGGATTTACTAAAGGAATTTCCCAACGAGAACCTTATTGGTTTTTGAAAAAATGCCTGTATGAGTTTTCGCAGATTTTTTTATAGGGTTTTACAAAGGAATTGCTTATGAAACTTAGAAAAAAAATCGTGGTTTCTTCCAAAAATCCCTTTAAGAACTCCACCAATAATTTTTTTTGGCATATTTTACCAACTTTTGAAGAAAATATTCAATTTGGTTGGTCATCATGTCCCAGTCTACAGCCACAGCTCATTTTAGTTATGTTGATCATCTATTGTGATTTGTGCATACAAGATTTTTAGATATATTGAGAAGTAAATCGACTGGAGTTTATCAAAATCCTGAATTTTTGGAAAAAAAATTAATTTTTGGAAAAAAAATTAACAAATTAGTCCTATGACACCGAAGTCTAATTCTCAATACTGCTCAAGGGTTACGAAAAGTGAAGAGGGATTCGTTGTTAAATTTTGATTCTTCAAAATCAGAGAATAATAAAATAGTTTTAATTTAAATAGCATTTTGAGATCAGGTACTTATTAGTGTCGCTGGTAATTTACTAAGTATGGAATGTGGTGTTTGATGATCGACAAACACAGAATATTACAATTTTATTCCACTGAAGTCGATTTTTATACGGGCGATTCGTACGGTGTGAATCAAAACCGCGTGAATTAAAAAATCCGCGTTTAAATTGATTTTTTCATCCACGCCGGTTCACGCCGCCGCCGCCGCCGCCGATAAAAGCCAACGGCGCGCCGCCGTGACGCCGCCGCCGCCGGGGCAAAAGTGACCACTACGCCGCCGCCGCCGATTATATGACCGGCGCACAGGTCTAGTTACAACCAGGCATTGCATTTTATCCTATCATTCGATCTTCTGAGCAAAGATACTGATGATATCCAGGGATATCGATCTTAGTTATCTATCTGCTCAGTAAACAAAGTGCAATGTTCGCCATGGAGAAACATTTTTTCACTGTTTTTGTTGTAGCAACGCCCTCGCAACGTGAACAAACCCCGAAACACGCTGGCTATCTGGATCATCATTGAATGCTCAAATGATAATATCTTTCCAGAGTGCTCTTTGATTAGGGATAATATCTTTGCATAAGCAAAGATAATATCCTGTGCTCAGATGATATTGCAATGCCTGGTTACAACTAGTGTTCTCATATTTGAAAATCAAAAAGCTAATTTTTATTCTTTGAGATCGTTTATTTTGAGAAAAATATATCAACTTGAACTATATTTACAAAACACTAAATTCAAAATAAAATATTTATTTTTGTTTCGTATATCGTTTCAATGAAGCAATTTGTGCCCCCAACACTATCTGACTGATTTGTAGTTTTGCTTTGGCCTGTTCGAGCGGGTCCAACGTTTTGACCGTTTTCGCCATACTTAAAAAGAACAGGTCAACATCATCGTTGTCGTTGACACAGGTTAAAATTTGCTCGTTTGGAATGGATACCTGGGGGCTGTTGGCTCTCTGTCGCTTTACTCCAAGGCCATGACTGCCTGGTTCATCAGGTAAGTGTCGTTTCTTCGTTCGATGACTGCACTGGGAAACCATATCGTCTTCATCGTACTCCGATGGACCTGGAACGTGCTCGAAGCGGGATCCGGGTATCGTGTCGTTATTCATATCATTATCACTCATAGAGCAATTGGATACCGACGGCGGTTGGATAAATTCCATCAAGGAACGCGTTTTATCTGGCTCCGGTTTAATGATTGCTTGAATGTCTATCTCGTCACATACTTTCGAATTATTGTTGCCACTTGCATCAGCCAATCGGATATCATCCGCTTCTGAGTAGTACGACAGATCTTCTGAACCATACTTTCCATGTATTTTCGATGGGTCAATATGATCATACAGAAAGGACATCCGCTGTTCGTAACGCCATGGAGGCATCGCTTTACTTTTTCTGCGCTTGATGGCATTCATAAAGCATCGACGCAGTTTTTCCCATACCTCTTTGGCTTGTTCTCCTATAAAGCAAGTACCAAACAAAGCGATTAGCGAGCACGACTTATAATTCAACATGAGCTCTTACCTTTCACGTTCATGTGTTTTCCAACTTCTTCCCACGCCTTGGTACGTGTGGGCTGATCCTTGTATCCTTCTGTATTAGCATCGTAAAGGCAGCGACGCAGAAACACTTGTTCGATAACATTCTCCTCGTTGAATATATGATCTGGCTGTTCCATTTTAAATGCAGTATTTTAGCATCTCACATCGAATGCAACCATAACAAATCACTCCACCTCAGCCGATAGACTGATAATTGTCGGTGTCACGTACAGTACTGATGGCGAGACGGCTGTCGACTCGGTCACGTAACTCAATCGTCGTTGTCACACTGAAATAGTAGATGTATGAATGCACATGACGAAAGAGATGATAGTACCAATACATCTAGACGTGAGCTCACGTGTGTGTATCGCTACCTACGGATGACTTCGACTCCCACCATGAAAAACGCCAGAAGCAAGCGTGGTTTGGTACATGTTTAATACGGTGCGTGCCTTCGTCGTAATTTGGTTCATACCAACCAATGCATGTCAATATGCTGTTGTAATGTTAGTAATGTTCCTTTAACTCGCATTGAACATACATTATAATTATTTGAATGTATATAAACAGTAATAAATTAATAATTTTTAAAATTATCAAATTTTTCAAATAATTCAAATAATCAAATAATGAACAGGTTACATAGAATCGAATCATGAAATGTGGTACATATTCTAGTACTACTCCTTCGTTATTCACATTATTCTAAGCAAAAGCATTGTTCCAGTTACAAAGCACGTCAAAGCAAGTTCAAATTCACCACGAAAAGCTCACTAAGCTTTCGATTTTCGTAACGCGTGTTCATTAGGGTGACACGCCAACATGAAAATGTTCACTTCTTTAGGAAACAACTATCAAGACAAGGTGTCAAATGTGGAAAACGGCTTCAAACGTGTTATTGAATAACCATGTATTTCAATTATAGACGAAGATTTTAGCTTATCATTAGGCGAATTACTCTACAGGGCGGACTTGATTATCTTTTGAGTTATATAAACCGTTGTCAGAAAAAATGGTGCATAAACCACTTTTATCTATTTTGAGTTTTTTTATACCAACGGATTCTTTTTGCAAAAATCTAGTAAAAAACAAAAGTAAAAGTGTGCCACAAGGTCAAAATTCTCGTTTGGTAATATTTTTGGCCATTTTAGCTATTCAGCAAGTTTCAGCAGTGTGACCTGTTCTACCAAACGACATATTCGATCAAACGACCATTTCGGCCAAACACCATTTTCGGATAAATGATCTTTTTGGGCAAACGATTTTTCCTAGCAAATTACCAGTTTGATCGTATGATCACTTCGCCCGTACGTCGCTTTCAGCCACATGACATTTTCGGCCAAACCGTTTTCGATCTTAAAACAATTTCGCCGAAATGGAAGGCAACCAGATGACTCTTGCCATAACATTATTATTATTTATTTAGACTAAGGCCGAAGTGGCATGCGCGGTATATAAGAGTCTTCTCCATTCGGCTCGGTCCATGGCTACACGTCGCCAACCACGCAGTCTACGGAGGGTCCGCAAGTCATCTTCCACCTGATCGATCCACCTTGCCCGCTGCGCACCTCGCCTTCTTGTTCCCGTCGGATCGTTGTCGAGAACCATTTTCACTGGGTTACTGTCAGACATTCTGGCTACGTGCCCGGCCCACCGCAGTCGTCTGATTTTCGCGGTGTGAACGATGGATGGTTCTCCAAGCAGCTCATGCAACTCGTGGTTCATTCGCCTCCACCACGTACCGTCCGCCGTCTGCACCCCACCATAGATGGTACTCAGCTTTTTTCTTTCGAAAACTCCAATTGCGCGTTGGTCCTCCACGAGCATCGTCCAGGTCTCGTGTCCGTAGAGGACTACTTGTCTAATGAGCATTTTGTAGATAGTCAGTTTGGTAAGGCGGCGAACTCTATTCGATCGTCTTGCGGAGTCCAAAGTACGTACGATTTCCAGTCACTATGCGTCTCTGAATTTCTCTGCTGGTATCATTTTCGGCAGTGAGCCCAAGTACACAAATTCTTCTACCACCTCGATTTCGTCACCACCGATGCAAACTCGCGGTGGGTGGCTCACATTGTCTTCTCTTGAACCTCTTCCTATCATGTATTTCGTCTTCGCCGAAGTACATGTGGCACGTGGCTCTTACGTGAACGATTTAACTTCTCCTAGAACTTTCGTGTGTTATTAGCGCGGTATAATTGCTTCGTCTCTTCACAGTCTCGATCTCCTTGCTGGCGCTTTTTCCTCCGGAAAATCGAGTTTTGTCTTGCCTTAACATGTTATTTGGATAAGTCGCATTTGCAAAAAGGCTGTCTTCCGAATGGCTTTCGGACGTCGAGAAAGGCCACAAACCATCCTGGTCGAATATGTAATTTACCTGAAACGCAACTGGTCATTTGGTCAAACGGGTCGATATTTCAGCAAAAGACATTTTCAGTCGTTTGATCCGTTCGGAAAAAATGACATTTTAGCCAAATAGCCCTTCCTGTCAAACTACGTGAAACGTCCTGTTAGGGCATACGAATTTTCGGCCAATTTACCTGTTGGGTCGTACCGCCAAACCATTTTCGTTTTGGCCAAATGGAGTTCGGTCAGATTGCTTTCGGCTTTAGGATGAAGGAAAGTTGGGCAAAGCAACAGCTTTCCGAATGATTCACCACTAGCGGTGCGCCTTCTGTCTCTTTCCGTCCTTCTGAAAATTGTGATTGTATTAGTTCGACACCGGGCAATATCACAAACACTCATTCAAAAAATACAGATTTATGTAGTAGTGTGTGTTGGGTTTGATGCCCACGGGCATGCAGCGTTAAATAGACGCAGGGAAAAAGCAGTAATTCAGCGTCACCGCACCGATGTACAGCTACGTTATTTTAGCGTGCTGTGGGCACGCAATGTTGAAAAGATGCTACGTGGGCATCGAGCCTTTTGCGGCCAAATAGCGGTCTGACTTTCGGCCAAACTTCGTCTTTTTTAAAAGTTCTCGTAGAATTTCCAATGAATGACTTACACACAAAAAAAAATCGTTGGTAAAATTGAGAAAACGTTGGTAAATTTAAGAAAATTCGTTAGTGATTTTCAGTAGAAAGTATAAGACTGTTAAATCCACAAGTGCAAGAATGTCACTTCGGTAATAACTGTGACAGGTGTTGACTTTTCAAAATGATATTTTCCTCTCAAAACTAAATGTGTATTTTACTTTCGATTTAAGAGTTTAGCTTTCAAAACAACAAGTAGTGTGCGCTTTCAATTTGAGTCTAGTATGTCAAAATACAATCATACGTATTAAAAATTGAATATTCCGTGTTCATTTTATTTATTATTTTTATTCAGGAATATTATATTTATGTACAACAAAAAAACGAATCACACATCATTATATACAACATATAAAAATTGCGAGCTTACGTCTTACCGTGTTTCGCCCGCTACCTCCTTGGCAATGTTTTTAATGTCATCCCGACCTTCCCGAACTGATTGAAGTCTAGTTTGTTCCAGTTGGTGAAGCCTTGCGCCAGGAGCGACTCGAGTAGCTCCTTGGAATCGCGGATTCAATACGTCGATTTTACCCTGTTCCTCCCGTTGAACTTTGGTTGCTTCCATGCCCAGTTCCCAGTTCCATGGCCAGTTGGGGTGCGAAAACAGGAAGTCTTTAACGACTGGTTCGGCCACCCGGAGCCTTTTTGAAGTACACATCAACTGCACAGTTAGCTTTACGCTCGCGTTTTATCCAGCTTGGCAGTTTGTTCTTTACCTTTCTGCAGAATACGGTCGATGTTGATGTTAATCCATCTGAGTGTTCCAATCGGAGTTGTAGATAATGCCAATTTTCGAGATCCCTGCTCCTGAAGTTTGATCACCAAGTTATCCAAAACGATCATTTTCCGCTGTTCTTCAATAAATGATAATTGGTGGTGTATGGTGGACCAGGCTCAGCAGCATGAAATAGGTAAGGTTGCACCTCCATTCCAACAAAGATTTTGGCATCCTATTTCGGCAGCAGCCACTCATCTACTTTCGATTTCAATGGACGGAGCAGGAAATGCTCCAACACCGCATGCAAACGTTCGATCTGTTTATTATCCCCAATGCATTCATTTGCATTGAACCAACATCTGCGCTGTTAAAATATCCGGCAACAGGACATTCAGCAAAGCCCACAAACAATTCATGAAAATTATTCTGCAGCGGCGTTCCCGTTGGCCGTCTTAAACTCCCTCCAAATTTCCGAGAGCACAGATTTTTCCTTCCTAATACGATGGGCCTTTCCAAGGCATCAGCACATCCCTGATGAATACTTTCCTACTTTCCAATCAACCAATCCGCACGCAACGAATGACACCACCGTCCGAACTTGTTGACCCAGTCCTGTAGCGTCGATTTGGGCGCGATAATAATGTGCAGTTCTGGATTGCTTCGCAAGCTCTTCAAATAAACCATCAGGGAAATTGTCTGCAGCGTCTTTCCCAGACCCATCTTATCGGCCAAAATTCCGTTGATTCCATATTCGTACAGCATAATTATCATCCTATTCAGACCTCTTATTTGGTAGTCTCGCATCTCGCCAGCCTTGAATACGGCGGGACGATTCAAAGCGGAACACCATTTTTGGTTTAGTACTCCTGTTCCGTCTTTTGATGGCGATGGCTGCAAAACAAATATAAAAGGTTCTAATGTTATCTTTCTTACATTTCAGGAATTTTTAAAGACTATTCGATTGAATTCAAATGATAAAGATTGAATATGTAAGCATGATAATTAAAAAAATCGTTCTGTGCAAAAAATTTAATCACCCGAACTTAATATACTAAGGTACTGTTGGATAATTAAAAAAAACAAAGTTTTCTCCGAGGATTTCGGAGGATACGCCCTGGCATTGCGTACAAAAATCAAAATCAAAACTATACTCACTCTTCCGGGTCGACATGGGTGTTCGCGGCGGGTTGCTTCTCTTCCTCATCGGTTTGCCCTTCGCCTTGGCTGGTGGGTTGCTCGATGATCCCTTTGCCGGGCCGATAGCATGATGTGAAAATCTCCGTCTGCTTCAGCAGAAAATCGAATTGCTTGCCGCGTCCCGTTTCCAGCGCATCATAATCCGGTTCTTTCGTGTGCGACGAGGTAGTGTCGGAGTTGGACTCATTCTAAAAAAGACAAACATAAGTTTCGTCAGCTGTCAGTTCACCGTTGTGAATTTCGCCGGACGGACGATCATGTCACCATTCTGAGTCGAGAAATTTCAATGTCGTTTATGGTGTAAACTTACGGAATTTTCGTTCGTATCCACCGTTGCAATGGGTTCGTCTTCCCTGGACATGATTTAGCGTTGTTTACGTCTGTTATCGCACTGAAAATTCACACAAAAAACACAATTTGCACACAAATCCATACGTGAGAGGCACAAAAGAGCGGCTGAATTTCGCGTGTTGTTTTCCCCAAATTTTTAATTTGACAGATCGCAAAGGGCTGCCAGTAAATTTTTTTGTTGTTGACATAGTTGCCAGAAAGATTAAACATGGAAGTAACTTTAATTATTTTCCAAATTTTGTTTTGATTGTTCTCACTGTGAAAACCACAATTTTACACTGGGATAAAAGCATTCAGGTCAAACATTTTACATTCAATTCAAATATTATAGCACTTAAAAATACCAAATTTGCCATACTCTTAAAATGAAATGTAGAAAATGTAGAAATCCCAACTTTTTTTTGCTCTGTGTATGGACAATAAAAAAAAATTTCCCGTAGAAATCCGAAACAAAAATCCAGTCGAAATTCCGTTACCCAACAAGTATTCCCATATACACTAGCTCCACCAAGCGGATGAGTTCTGGAATAATGTTATCTGCGACAGTTTCGATCTGACCTCTTGAGCAAATTTGTAAAAGATGGCAACTTTCAAAATCTTACGGATCTCAAATCAGCATGAACATCGAGCTGGTGAGCACCAGCCATGCAATTTGTATGAAAATCACGACTTGCTCAGACGTTTCGAGATCCCGAGACAAATTTTGGAGGGCGGAAAAATTTGTGAGTCCCAAAATTGTTCTAATCGGTGCACAAACGGCTGAGATATATCTAGTTGAAAATAACATTCCAACTGTTTGGGAGGCTTGGTTGATGGAAATTCAAAAGTAAAAAATCGGATAAATCATTTTGTTCGTTTGCAAACGAATGATTTTTTTTTCTTAATTTTATTATCCTTTCCCATCGATACGTTGTACATAGTATTAAGTCTATTTGTCTGTGAACCAAAATGTAATCACAATCCCTCAAATCATTCAATCATGTCAACGGACATTGCTGAACGATCACAGTAGCCTCCTCCAAACCAAGCACAATACTCCTTTTTGTTATATTTGTTTGTTGTTCCTTCGAATATGGGAGGAGCTAAGTCACGCAAATAAGCTGTTGCTTCATAGAATAGATGTGTATAAACCCTGGGGGTACCTTCGCTGGTCCTAGGGGGTAGCTCGGACAAAATGCGTAATGGCGGACGTATTACAATTCCAATTTGAAACTTATTGATAAAGTTTTGATAATTGTGTATTTATTATATCATAATTGTTTTTTTTTTTTGTTCTAGACTTCTGGTCCTACACGCTCAAGATTTTTTTTTCACTGCGGAGATCTGCTCGCTCCTGCAACATTCATTCAAAGTATCGGAGGCCTGCTCGTGCCGGCATTTTTTTTTCAACCTCGGAGGCCTGTTCGCTCTGGCTTTTTGTTATCCAACCTCGGAGACCTGCTCGCTCCTGCATTTTTTTTAGTACCTCGGAGACCTGCTCGCTCCGGTTTTTTATATTTTGTTGAAATCTCGGAGACCTGCTCACTCCGGCAATTTTTGTTCAAATCATGAAGACCTGCTCGCTTCTTGTATTAAATTTGAAAACAACATGAAAATCAACTAGCACAGTGTATGAAGGAACATATGCGAAACAAAAGATAAAACGGACAAAACGTCTAACGCGTAAATTTTAGAAATCTCCAAAGCAATCTTCCTGATCTAAATGAAATGTTGAAAAATATTTTGAGTACACCCGATTCTTTTTTTACACGGGGGATGCGTTAAAAAAAGTTTTCAGTTCAAAATTTGAAAATCCATGTAAAAAAAGTTTTATGATTTCTCGAAGAATCATGCAAAATGGAGCAACTTTGCAAAAATTTCGTATGGGACGACCGTGTAAAAAAAAAATCCGTGTAAAAGCCTTCGTTATAGAAGGTATATTTCCCATCCTAAAACTTGCCATCTCCGGATTGGCAATCGTATGCCTTTGCACGCAAGGTTAATTGGAGACCCTGGTTAGTTCGTTGCAAGAGGAATAAAAGCATCCTTCTACGCTTCTCAGAAGCCTTCTTACAAGCAGCTCGAAGGCCTTCTTTCAAGATGTTCAGAAGCCTTCTTTCAAGATTTTTAGAAGCCTTCTTTCAAGATGTACAGAAGCCATCTTTCAAAATGTTCAGAAGCCTCCTTTCAAGTTGTTCAGAAGCCTATTTTCAAGAGGCTTGGAATCCTCCTTTCAAGAGTCTTGGAATCATTCTTTCAAGAGGTTTGGAAACCTCCTTTCAAGAGGCTTAGAAATCTCCTATCAAGAGGCTTGGAAGCCTTCTTTCTAGAGGGTTGGAAGCCTTTTATCAAGAGGCTTGGAAGCATCCTTCCAAGATGTTTGGAAACCTCCTTTCAAAAGGTTTGGAACCTGCAAGCCTCCTTTCAAGAGGCCCGGAAGCCTCGTTTTAAGAGGCTCGGAAGCCTTCTTTCAAAAATCTCAGAAGTCTCCTTTCAAGAGGCTTAAGGTTCTTTTTAAAAGGCTCGTAAGCCTACTTTCAAGAGGTACGGAAGCCTCCTTTCAAGAGGGTCGGAAGCCTTCTTTCAAGATTTTCAGAAGCCTTCTTTCAAGATGTTCAGAAGCCTTCTTTCAAGATGTTCAGAAGCCTCCTTTCAAGATGTTGAGAAGCCTCCTTTCAAGAGGCTCGGAAGCCGCATTTTAAGAGGTTTGGAAGCCTCCTTTTAAGAGGCTTGGAAGCCTCCTTTCAAGAGGCTTGTGTGCCTCCTTTCAAGGGGCTAAGGTGCCTCCTTTCAAGAGGCTCGGAAGCCTCCTTCCAAGAGGCTCGGAAGCCTCCTTTCAAGAGGTCTGCAGGCCTCCTTTCAAGCCTTTTTTCAAAAATCTCAGGAAGCTTACTTCAAGGGGCTCAAGGTTCTTTTCAAAAGGCTCGTAAGCCTACTTTCAAGAGGTACGGAAGCCTCCTTTCAAGAGGTACGGAAGCCTCCTTCCAAGAGCGTCGGAAGCCTTCTTTCAAGAGACTTGGAAAGCTCTTTTCAAGAGCCTCGTAAGCCTCCTTTCGAGATGCTCGAAAACCTACTTTCAAGTGGTTCGGAAGCCTGATTTCAAGATGCTCGGAAGCCTCCCTCCAAGAAGCTCGGAATTCTTCTTTCAAGAGGCTTGGAAGCATACTTTCAAAAGGCTCAGAAGCATCCGTTGAGATGCAAAGGAAGCCATCTTTTAAGTGACTCGAAAGCTGCCATTTGAGATTCTTGAAATCCTCTCTACAAGAGGCTCAGAAGCCACTTATCAAGAGATGCGTAAGCCTACTTTCAAGAGATTCAGAAGCTACTTTCAAGAGGCTGGCAAGCCTCTTTCCAAAGGGCTCGGAATTATTTTTATCAAAAGGCTTGGAAGCCTACTTTGAAGAGGGGGTACCTAAATTAATGCAGAACATCGAAAGGGTACCTCTTTAGAAAAAGGCTGAGAACCGCTGCATTACCTGATCCCTCCAGTGGTAGTCTGTTTTGGACAGCGGTTCGACTGCACACGGACAGGCTATTTGCACGGCATCAATTGTTCCTGGAGCACTGACAAAGGAATTCAGTGTTTGTTCCATCAGTCCGATCCACTCTCAGACCCTTCCGGTAATCTGTTGTGGACACCGGACTGACTTGCACACGGACAACCTGTTTTCTTTGGCCTGTTAGTGTTAGCCAGTGATGCAAGTTGATTGCCCACCCCCGAGAAAGAAGGGATTGAGTATTTGTCGCCCTCCGTTCCCCCACATTGTGCACCACACACATTTTGTTCCTTTAAAATGATACTTTTCCAAGAACAATTAATAAAGAACAATAAAAATTAACAATATTTCTATTTTTTATATTTTTAAAATTGATGTTTATTGGCATTTCGGTCTGAGTTTTGCTCAAAGTAAAAGGGAGCAGCGTGTTTTTTTTTATAAAGTAATGGAAGGAGCGAACTGAAAAGTTAATACAAGGTTACGACAAGTAAGAAATCAATTTGAAAACAAGTCATATTAAGGATAATAACTGTCGAAGCGTCCGCCTTTGCCGTACATCCCATTGGGATAACTCTGGAATCACTCTACCGAGATTGGCAAAACGGAGACAACGGCTGGTCTATATAAAAATGAAAAAGGATAGAATCGAGAGCTTTTCCATGAATAATAAACGTTTTAAAACGGGATCATCTATAGCAAAAATGCTTAGATTAAGGACAAGCCTTCCGAAATCCAAAACAAAATTCATTCGCGTTTTCAAGTTGTACGTAGAGCCTGGATACGAGAAACTCGGATAGAATATGAAGGGGAAGAGACCTCATAAAATTTTCCACATTTCGATAAAACATCAACATCTTGGTTAGGCAAAGCGCCTTAGTGGTACTAACCTACAATGTACTATGCGTCTCCACGCACTTTCCATACCAGAATATGATTCGCCGACGCGTAGCTTCCAGCTTAAAGGCGTTTTGCCTCATGAGTCTTCCGGCAACAAAATATCACCACTTTTTGCAAATGTATAAGGACTGTATCGAAAATAAGTTATCTTTATATTGAAATTCGAGTTTTGGACACATGGCTCCGTGAGAAGGGCATCGAGATGGATAATTTGATCAAGCGTTTCGCTATCCACCCCTAAAAGTAAAAATTTATGGTCAACAAGTTTGGGGAATACCACACGTTCGCTAATCTGTTGGAAATGGAAGAAAATCGAAATCAATGGACCGGAATTTGGACCACAAAGTAATCGTGTTATAAAACGAGGCAGTTTTATGCTGATTTGTGACGAGGGAGAGAAATGCTCGAATAAATGTTGAAATAGTGCAATATTCATTCAGTATTATGTTTTTTCATAAAACTTAACAAGCAGAATTAACATATATTGGTGGACAATTTTTAATAAATTTTTAAAATGCATTCGATTTTATTCGAATAAAATGATGTGGATAACTTATTTTCGATACAGTCCTTATTATCTAGATGGTAGAAACAACTACTGCTTTCATTACTTTCACACAAACCGTATTATCGATAATTCCTGGGTTTTGTTTTGTAACAGAAGGAATTGATGACATATTACGTAAGCACTTATGGGGGGATGGGGGTCTGTCAATATCTTACGCGCCATATAAATAAAAAATCTTTTGTATGGGAAAAATCTTACATGGGGGGAGGGGGGTCGAAAAACCCAGAAAAATTGCTTACGTAATAAGTGTACGGCCCCTTATAGATGCAGCGTACTTCCCGATATGCTCCACCCATGCCGCAAAAACCTAGAACAGTTGAATTGTTGATAGCACATACCGAAATATGCCTACCCCACATCATAACCTGGTACTGAGGCAACTTTTGCAAAAGTAGTCCAAAAGTTTCGGTTTGTAGACGTGTTACTTCAAACCTTTTATTCCTGAAGTTAGGTTTCTAACTACACGATCGAACTCAATGAAAGGGAGAAGGGTCGTTTGGCCGAATGCCACTAGGCCGAACAAACTATTAGGCCGAAAGGGTTATTTGGCCGTAAGGCTCAGTTGGCCGAAAGGGTCATTTGGCAGAATAGGACATTTGGCCGAAGGGGTCATTTGAAAAGTGAGAAATTAGGAGTGAAAAGTGAGATGTCTCACTTCTCACTCCTCATTTCTCACTTCTCGCTGTCAAATGTAAGAAGAGAAAAATGAAGAGTGAGAATTGAGATGTCCCACTTTTCACTCCTCATTTATCACTTCTCGCTGTAAAAAGTGAGGAGGGAAAAGTGAGTAGTAAACCTCTCACCACTCACTTCGCGCTCCTCATTTTTACAGTAAGAAGTGAGAAATGAGTAGTGAGAAGTGAGACTTCTCACTTCTCTCTCCTCATTTATCACTTATCGCTATAAAAAGTAAGAAGCGCAAAGTGAGTAGTGAGACGTCTCACTACTCACTTCGCGCTCCTCATTTTTCCACAGTGACAAGTGAGAATTGAGGAATGAGAATAGAAACGTCTCTCTTTTTACTACTAATTTCCCACTTTTCAAATTAGGTATTCGGCCAAATGACCCTTTCGGCCCAATGATCCTTTCGGCCAAATAACCATTTATGTCAAACGACCCTTTCGGCCAGATGACCCTTTCGGTCAAATTTCCCTTTCGGCCACACGACCCTTCCGGCCAATCGACCGTTTCGGCCAAATGACGTTTTTAATCAAACGACCCTTTCGGCCAAATGACCCTTTCGGCCAAATGACTCTTTCGGCCAAATGACCCTTTAGGCCAAATGATCTTTTCGGTCAAATGATGCTTTCGGACAAACGACCCTTTCGGCCAAATGACTCTTTCGGCCAAATGACCCTATCGGCCTAATGGTCTGTTCGGCCAAATGGTATATTCGGCCAAACAACTTTCGGCCTAGTGGCATTCGGCCAAATGGCTTTCAGCCAAACGACCCTTCCCCCAATGAAAGACTACCAGTCCGATACTAATGGAAGGTTTCTAATTTCGTAAATAAATGCCTGCAGTAGAAGTTCCGATCTTCCGAAGTGAAGTTCAAGCCATCATCTGACGTCGCCTTACGAATGGTCATGGGTTCAATTCCCAGCATCTTCACCAGTTTGTCAGTCGCCGCATGCGCAACCTATACGGTGGCGTATTGGGGAGCACCCTTACCGTTACGACTGCCTGATGACAACTGACAAATTGTTCTTCTCGGAAGCATTCCTCCAACCAAAGACCATGCCTCTTCAATATCACGTACACGAACAACTTTTACTGTTTGCAGCGCGAGCTGGGGGTAAAAAGTCGGACCACTACAGTAAAAACCCAGATTAATCCACCTAGCGGTGATGGTGCCTTTCTCGTTTTTTTTTTCGAGTGAGTAATTTCTACGCACTTTTGGAATGAAGAAAAACATATTTTGGGCATATCTATCGAGCCCATAGTCCGATCTGGCCAATTTTGAATAGGAAACAATGGGACATGTTTTTGCGTCGAATGCAACCTGTTGCGAGGAAATTGGTTGAGGGTAAGTGCTAAAAAGTGAGCAATAAATTTTTACGCGCTTTTTTATGAGAAAAAGTATTTTGACCATAACTTCTGAGCCCATAGTCCGATCCGGCCAATTGTAAATAGGAAACAATGGGACAGGATTCTGTGTCGAATGCAACTTGTTGCGATCAAAAAAAGGGGCTAAGTGCCAGAAAAGTGGGCTAGAATTTTCCACTCGTTGTTGCCTAAAAAAAAGTATTTTGACCAGGGTTTCGACTTTTCGTTTCAATGAGACCAAAGCAAGCGTTTTTCGGGCCAAGGGAAATTCTTGTTTCGTTGTTTATGTTGAGGATCATCTTTCACCCATCAATCTTTTCTCTAGAATTAGCATTGGAAGATGAACGAAAATCTTGCCTATTAGATGAAAATCCTTTTTCGTTTCATTACTTTTACCTCTCACTCACTTTTCGCGAGAATTATCGCAGAACAATTACAAAATTGTATGGCCGCGCCGGGATTCGAACCCAGAATAGTAACAATAATAGCTGTGGGGATGCGCTTACTCTAGCCACACCACCACGTTATCTGTATGAAAGCGTTAAGTTATTTGTTCCACATAAGCTACTACCATTTGCCTTGATGATGCCCCGAAAAGACTCGAAAATGAAAGAAAACGAGCAAACCAACGTTTAGCGGCAATCGAAGTGAGCGAAAAATTGTTATCACTCTCCAGGCTGTTTTTCTTTCCCGAAAAGCGATTTCTCCCCGAAAACTTGCGTGAGGGAAAATCATGTGCTCCTGAGATTGAGTGAGCATTACGAACCCTGATTTTGACAATAACTTCTGAGCCCATAGTCCGATCTGGCCAATTGTCAATAGGAAACAATGGGACAGGATTCTGCGTCGAATGCAACTTGTTACGATCAAATCGGTTAGGGCTAAGTGCCTGAAAAGTGGGCTAGACTTTTCCACTCGTTGTTGCCTAAAAAAAAGTATTTTGACCATAACTTCTGAACCCATAGTCCGATCCGGCCAATTGTCAATAGGAAACAATGGGACAGGATTCTGCGTCGAATGCAACTTGTTACGATCAAATCGGTTAGGGCCAGGGTTACTGGAAATCGCATCAAGTATCTCGCATTCACTCATATTTTGCGAAAGGAATCGGAGAAGAACGATAAGCGATGCATCCCGAATGAACCGCACAAAATGTATCTTCCCAAAGCTGACGAGTGAATCCTGTATGAATATGTTTCGTATCATTCGTACTGCTTTAGCTTCGGTTTTGATTCATCACCATGTGGTGAGTGACTCCGGTGTGTGCGCAAGTTTCGAATTGTTCTTACTTCTTTTGCATCGGCCTCGATTTATCTCCAGCAGAATTAGGAGATTTGCGATCGGGCGGCGATGATGATTGGCGATGAGTGCCCGGGTAGAAGAAAACAGCAAAATAATATCATATTTTACTATTAATATATGAATAACTGAATAGCAAAATCTGATATTAGTTTGTTTGACATAGTTGCTAAAATAGCAAAAATAATAACAGACATTGCTCTAGCAAATAACTTATAAATAACTCATTTTGCTATTATAATAACAAACCAATAGCAAAATATTTAAAGAAAAGAAAATATCAAAATCAGTTATTATTAATATGTTGAAAATGCAAATGATAAATGAATAACAAACTTTGCTATGATTGCAAAATGTGTTCTTCATTTGTTGTTCTGCTCTTTCTTACAATAACATATAAATAACAAATTTTACTATTATAACAAAATTTGTGATGCTATTTTATGTTATTTATGAATAACACAAGAATAACAAAATCTGATATCACAGCAAAATTTGTTATTACTATGTTATTTGTTTGTTATTTACCTCTACCCGGGTGGTGATGGTGATAGAAAAATTGAATCATCGCAATGCATCGGCAATGATTGAAACGGACAGCAAGGGATGCGGACGGAGAAAAATATACCTACCTAGGTTTGGAACGATGTTCAAATGATATCGCTGCTCGTTGTAGTTTAGCTTCGATTACTAATAGCATGACAAATTGTACGTTATTTCATATATTGTTTGTGCATATTGGGATAAAAGCTATGTAGTACAATTAGAAACCATTCTTTTGCTGCATAATTTCAGAAAAATCGAGTGTGTAATCGAAACGTTTTCAAATCATCTTCTAACAGATTTTTCTTTGCTTGTTTAATACTGTTACTGTTAAAAGATAAAATACTGCCATTGTATTTATAAAAGTTTTTATTGAGATTGTTATTCGGATATATTTAATACTGGCAAACACGGCTTAGCATATTTCGCATTTTTTATTACGAACAATTACATCCTACCATGTTGGTTTATTTTATTAGCACTGTTCAAAGAATTTAACTATTCTAATACATTGAAGAAATTATGAATAGCGGTAAAAAACCCAAAAGAATTTCCAATAAATTCGGACCAATTCCTTTTCTTGTTTTCCAAAGTTATCGTAAAGAAATCCCAGAGAGCTTCCCTGTAGGAGTTTTTTAGTGGAATTCTTGGAGAAATTTAAGAATGTCAGGAAATTCTTTGTCGGATGCACAGTGTTTTATTTCGTTATTTTCACGATCGAAATACAAAAACTCGAAAAGTGTTGATTTTGGATATTGGTCACAGAACTTTCAAGATATTTAGGAGCGCATCTTTCGATAAAAACAATTTGATGATTAATCCCCCTAAAAGTAAGTTGAGAAAATTATTTTTCCACCAGAATGAAATAGACACGTAGTGTCTTCCGCAAAGTTGTAGCAAATATTAATACGAGCAACTTTGCTGAACACCCCGAGTTTCTATCTCTTAAACTTAAGACGTTTTATGTGAAAACCCCTTAAAAATCTTATTTTTCATTATAACTCTTTCCAATGATTTTTCTCCTTTTCCGTCTCTTCTACAAATTTGTTAAACAAGCAAAATTACATGTTTTGCTAAACATTGTAACATTCCATCTCACATACAACAAAAGTTATCTTAAAATTATACATATTTTAAAATTATACATCTTTTAAACATATTGTTAAAGACATTTGGCATAAAAAAAATCGATCTCGACAAAGTCCCAAACATTTTTGAAGCTTGAGCTTGAGCTTGAGCTTGATTGACTGCTCGTAGTTGCTACTCCATTATGACCAGATCAGCTGTTCTTGCACAAAGAAACAAAAGATGTTTGCTTGGGACTAGCACACATCTTCAATGTGCAAGTACTGGTGATCTCATTTGTTAGGTCATACTGGCGCCTGCCACGTCGGAATGCAAGTCAATGTAGGGAAGGGGGAGGAAATGATGATGCAATCACTCGCCCACTGCAAGCCGAATATACCTCTGCACTTGCCACGAGTTCATGCGGAATTTGTTGGAATTTCTGGGTTAGGTTGGAGAGGCAGAGGTCCGTCTTGGTTAACGAGCTGCCAATGTGATAGATAGGAGAAGGTAACTGATGGAATTTCTAATTAGATGTAGGAAACGAGCTCTATAAGTTCATTTCCAATTCTAGCAGATTACTGTTAGAATACTCAAATTGAAGGTATAGGAATAGTAATGGAAACGGTATGGAAGTCCATTTCCAGTTCTAGCGATTGCTAGAGCATGAGAAATAAAGAGAAAGATACAAAGTAGGAGAATGGAACGGACCTGGGATTGAATTCACGACCTCCTGTGTATGAGGCAGAAGCAGTAGTCATATGACTACCAAGCCCGTTTCGAAACAAGAGAGACCACGCACTGAACTGATTAATTTTATTACCGGCCGCGCAATGCAGAACACAATATTTCGTCCGACCACGCGAACGATCTGCTGTCCGAAACATGAGAGACCACGCACTGAACTCCAAAGTCCCAAGCATTTTTGAAGTCCCAAAAAGTCAATTATCTTCATTTTTTTCAATGACACCCCGATCTTGACGTCTCATGCATTTCTAAGACATTTGTCATCAAACATAAAAATTCGATTTTGAAATTTTCCTGTAAATGCGTGAAGGGGCCCTCCATAGCCGTGCGGTAAGACGCGCGGCTACAAAGCAAGACCATGCTGAGGGTGGCTGGGTTCGATTCCCGGTGCCGGTCTAGGCAACTTTCGGATTGGAAATTGTCTCGACTTCCCTGGGCATAAAAGTATCATCGTGTTAGCCTCATGATATACGAATGCAAAAATGGTAACTTGGCTTAGAAACCTCGCAGTTAATAACTGTGGAAGTGCTCAATGAACACTAAGCTGCGAGGCGGCTCTGTCCCAGTGTGGGGATGTAATGCCAATAAGAAGAAGAAGAAGCGTGTAGATTAGATTTATTGTATCTGAGGACAAGAAAACTGAATTATAAGAGTCCTTTTGGATCAATTTTGTTTTCCGACCTCCAGTGAGGAGGTGAGGACGCTGGCCCATTCTTACCCCAAACCCATTGTTACCCCAGACACCGGTATCCCTTAATCCAATTTTCCCATGATATTTATTTTCGGAGTCAGGTGAGTAAATTTTAAAAAATGAAAAAAAAAACACAAAATGGAATTTGAAAAAAAAAATCACACGATCCACCACAAATCCACACAAATCCACCAAGCAGTGGAACTTCATACTAAACTGCCATCCATCACAAATATTCATACCACCAAAAAATTTTCAAAATTCTACAGATTATAAAACATATCTACTGACATAATATTTCTCATTCACTAGTGCACCAATCGCTTGAATACAAATCTTATCATTATTATCATACATTATTTCCGACTAACGGTCGAATTACAAATCGTTCTACATTTGACAGATTTTGAGATATCTAAGCTGACTGATTTTTATATAAAATATTGTCGCCCAGCAAATGAATGCAAGACTAATCTCGCTTCTGTCATGTTTTCACGGATTTGACCATCCGTACAACTTTAGAAAATACATCAGCTTTTTAAATGGTATAAGTCTCGATGCCATTATGTCGTAGCATACATCCCTAATCTCATCTTAAGCTACAAGCACTAGATCTCCCAAATAACTTTGTTGAAGACTGTATGCGTCTATGTCTAAAGATTGAAGCAATATAACAATATTTAACGCACAAATGTGCAAAATACAAAGCGCGTGTGCTCGCGCTTCAAATGTTCCGAAAGGCTAACGCAGAACCTCTAGGTTTATATCCATAAGAGAATTCTGTGTACCGCTCCCTACAACTTCCAATCATACCCAATCATCATCACTCGCGATGCGTTTGGGTGATCCATCGCTCGTGATGCAATCAACAAGGAATCCGATGAACACTTTATACGCAAACCAAGAATCCGTGCGGATACGAATAACTGGTGAGTGCCATTTGCTTCCAATTAGCAGATACTGGTAACTCAGTGATTGGCAGAAGCACGGATGAAAAGGGAAGTCCAAAATTTATGGTTTGATTCATTGCGTATTGTGTTCTCACGTGTGACGAATACATACGAACGAATGCTGTAGTATTCATAACTGAGCGGCATCTCAAGCGAAGGATGATGCTATGTAGGAATCAGTAACCCTGGTTAGGGCTAAGTGCCTGAAAAGTGGGCTAGACTTTTCCACTCGTTGTTGCCTAAAAAAAGTATTTTGACCATAACTTCTGAGCCCATAGTCCGATCCGGCCAATTGTCAATAGGAAACAATGGGACAGGATTCTGCGTCAAATGCAACTTGTTGCGAGCAAATCGGTTAGGGCTAAGTGGCTGAAAAGTGGGCTAGACTTTTCCACTCGTTGTTGCCTAGAAATAAGTATTTTGACCATTACTTCTGAGCCCATAGTCCGATCCGGCCAATTGTCAATAGGAAACAATGGGACAGGATTCTGCGTCAAATGCAACTTGTTGCGAGCAAATCGGTTAAGGCTAAGCTCCTGAAAAGTTGGCTAGACTTTTCCACTCGTTGTTGCCTAAAGAAAAAGTATTTTGACCATAACTTCTGAGCCCATAGTCCGATCCGGCCAATTGTCAATCGGAAACAATGGGACAGGATTCTGCGTCAAATGCAACTTGTTACGAGCAAATCGGTTAGGGCTAAGTGGCTGAAAAGTGGGCTAGACTTTTCCACTCGTTGTTGCCTAGAAATAAGTATTTTGACCATTACTTCTGAGCCCATAGTCCGATCCGGCCAATTGTCAATAGGAAACAATGGGACAGGATTCTGCGTCGAATGCAACTTGTTGCGAGCAAATCGGTTAGGGCTAAGTGCCTGAAAAGTTGGCTAGACTTTTCCACTCGTTGTTGCCTAAAGAAAAAGTATTTTGACCATAACTTCTGAGCCCATAGTCCGATCCGGCCAATTGTCAATAGGAAACAATGGGACAGGATTCTGCGTCAAATGCAACTTATTGCGAGCAAATCGGTTAGGGCTAAGTGCCTGAAAAGTTGGCTAGACTTTTCCACTCGTTGTTGCCTAAAAAAAAGTATTTTGACCATAACTTCTGAGCCCATAGTCCGATCCGGCCAATTGTCAATAGGAAACAATGGGACAGGATTCTGCGTCGAATGCAACTTGTTGCGAGCAAATCGGTTAGGGCTAAGTGCCTGAAAAGTTGGCTAGACTTTTCCACTCGTTGTTGCCTAAAGAAAAGTATTTTGACCATAACTTCTGAGCCCATAGTCCGATCCGGCCAATTGTCAATAGGAAACAATGGGACAGGATTCTGCGTCGAATGCAACTTGTTGCGAGCAAATCGGTTAGGGCTAAGTGCCTGAAAAGTGGGCTAGATTTTTTGCGCACATACACACACATACACACACACACATACACACACACAGACATCACCTCGATTCGTCGAGCTGAGTCGATCGGTATATAACACTATGGGTCTCCGAGCCTCCTATAAAAAGTTTGTTTTTGGAGCGAACATATAGCCTTTACGTATACTTTCTATACGAGAAAGGCAAAACGATCAAGTTGACTCTGAGTTTTAATTGTTATCAAAATGTCACTGTTCCCTCAAAAACTAAATTGTTACTGGGAACTGTTCCTCTGATTTTGTTACCGTTCCGGGAGAAAAGCTTTTGACACTGGGTTTTCAATAAATAGTCGAAAAAATGGAGTCGTTCAGTATCAAAGATAATAATTTCTAACCGTCTCCCTGTTTGATAAGATAAATAATTTCGAGAAATTAAACGTGCCGTGGAATGTTCGCTTAAAGTGGTCAAAACCTGTCAAGACGAATAGCCAAGTGTGAGAATGTCTCAGCGTCCGTTGACTCCAAGTCTATATGCATGGTTTCGTGTCATTTTTGGAAGATTCCAGTAGGTACAAGCGTCAGCATCCAAGTGAGGACGTCAGCCGGCTTTCTTTCAATAATTTGGTGACCCGATGAGAATTGACTCGCGATTGAAGTGGTCGCATAAAGAACCCTTTTTACTTTTCTAGGATAAAAGTTCCGATAATCATGGGTGTTCTTATAGTTGCGGTACTACGGTTTGCAGGGAATTAACAAATTAAACGCTGTAACCCACATCACCGATCAATTAGTCGACCTGGCATAACACGATGGAAACATGAATAACATTGGCAATTTATTTATACTGGTGAAGTATCTTTAAAATACCTTATTTTTTTCTTTCCCTTGCACCAAAAGTTGCGATAGTGTTCCAATCGTTGCGATTCCCGGGGGGGTTCGTAACTATAGGAACACGAATACCAAAATACCGCTACTATTGGAACACTGTACCAATAATTGGAGGATTGATTTCAGGAACAATGAAGGATTTTGATGAAATTACGGCACGCTTTGAATAGAATAGAGATAATGAGCCTTCGGATGCACTCTCAAGGTAAAAGAAATGAAGTATGGATTAGGTGTAATAGAGAAGTTAGTATTGGATCGTGATTAGTTTCTCCACTATTGGGTCTTCTACCCTAATTGTTGTATGAATAAAAAGATATTTAAGCTTGCTTTTTTGTGTTTGTACCATGCAAAATATCTTGATAATGGCCTTGAGCGGCTTCTGCTGGCAAGGCTACGATTTGTGTTTGGTCTGCTTAATGTTCATCTGACGCAAGTGAGAAATAAACGTGATGTATTTGATACATGAGCTGTTCAAATTCCAAAAAGATTACACATTACATACGTTGTTACGGGAAATTATGTGCGTTAGTACCAAATGTTCCCATATGAATTATATTAGATAATAAACCCTTTCGATGAATACGGCTGGAATTATGATCGGATTTTCCTTGTCAGTTGGGAAGACGGACCTTTGTTTCTGGCCGCTCCCTTTGCAGATTTGTTTTTTCTGCGTTCCGTTTCTCGATATTCAATCGAACGGGGTTCAAATTAAAAAATGTTCAGATTACAAACGGCCATTTTACCGGGGGTCCATGACTTTTCAAATCTATTTCAGCCCACCCTTTAAAATTATTAGAGCGCAGTCACTCGCACTCACTGGTGGACGCCTGCTGAGTGCAAGCGACTGTTTGCAACCCCAAGTTCGAAGCTTTTTCCCATTCAACATATAAAGCGTCTCACTCCGTATCTTTGCCACCCGAGCAGACCGACCGACAAAGACCACGACCAGCCAGTCAGTCATGCAAGCGACCATGTGTTTCGCAATTTCTCCTGGTGCTCCACATGGCCAGAGCAAGTAAATAATCCTACAATTTATGGCCATCCGTCGATGTAATGCTGCTCCGCTCAGAGCAGGGCTGTAAGTGTTCTCTCGCGTGTGCTCCCCCTCGCAAGTGAACACGAAAGCTCGTAACACTAAATGGATGAACTCTCAATTGTAGTGGCTACGTTCCTCGCGTTGGATTTCACCTAGAGACAGTAATAAAATGAAGAATCATAAGCATATTAGGAAATAGATTTTGTTTTTTACTGAATTCAATTGTGATCGTAAACTTTTCCAACGTAATTATTAGCTTCAGAAATATCTACAAAATATTTGCCTAGTTCATCAGTTTACTCCTAATAAGCTTATCTTTGCATGGTTTGGGAAAAATCTCAATTGAAATGGGTTTTTGGTATTTACACGTTCTGTAATTTTCATCATAATCGAACTAAACTGTACATTGATTTAAGTTCAGACATCAGATATAAATGGTAAAAGTTGAAAGAGGTTTTGTTTTACTTGTGTCCAGCAATCCGCGAAACTGCACTATCCAAAAATTACTATTCCCACGTGTGATTCATTGTCGATGAATAGACTTTCTCCTGCTCTCGTTCAATTTCGCCATACGCACCAGTTCACTTCTCACGCTCGCAAAATGTTCTCTCCCAACGTAGGTTCATTTTTATGTTTTCCTTCTTCTCGCTTCAACCAACAACCCGCCTAGCCACCCATCGACTGCTGACTCTCTGTCCCGTCTCCACCGCCACATTATTGGGGCAGTCCCGTCGTCCGCCGCCGCCACCACCCCCATTACCATCGTCATCACCACCGTTCCGCTAAGCCCCCCATTTCCACCCAACGACCGTTGCGTTGCCAAACGATCCATCGTGGGGCGACCGGGTTTTCTTTTGGTTTCTCTGCTTCGCACACGCTGACTCCGATTGGGGACGGACGGCCGACGACGACGACGACGAAGCGTGTTGTTGCCATCATCAGCCAGCACAGAGCCCCCCGGAGAGGTAGAGTAGAGGTAAACGCTCGCCACCAGACGATGGTGGGTTTCAGTTTAGTTTTTGTTTCGGTTCGCGCATCATGTGGAAAAGCCGCGGTCCGCGCCCCGAACTGCTAGCATAGAGAAAGGAAAGAGCAGCACCGTAGACCGAAACCCGACGAAAAGCATCGACGAGTTTTCGCGCGCGCGAGGGCGAGATTATCCTGAAAGGTATCCTGCGGTACGGCAGGAAGATCCGCGCCGCGCGGTGAGCTTTTCGGCTGTGGGAGAGTGATTTGGTGAGATTCTGTGCGAGAACAGGATATTCGGCGACCGGGAGTTGTCCACACGCATCGGAAAGGATATTGAACGAGACCAACTGCGCCGTTGAAAGGATACGGACCGGTGTTGACTCTGAGTGTAGAATTGGTGCACTTAGGGCAATGAAGAGGTGGTGGCCTATCCCCGAATAGAACAGGACATACATCCTATATGAATCAGAGTGGCAAGTTTTTCATTTATCCAGATTACCTCATCGCAGAAGAGAATTTATTGCAAGCGAAGGACAAAGCATTCAAGGATTACAGTGATTTCAGTTGTTGGAAGAAACGAAGCAAAACCCTAAACTGTGATATAGTGAAACTCAAGTAAATTCGGCTAAAAGTTCCCGAATACAGTGGGATAGTCATTCCCGAACAATCGATTTTTCTCGGCTGGAGCAAACACAAATCAAAAATTTGAAGAAACAACCGGAAACCTCATAGTACAAAAGCAGATGAATTAATTTAAATAGGTGTAACAGAAAAGCAAAAATTAACGGAATATTGTATAGAGCAAGAATTATTCTTTATGTGATTGGAAAAGTGAAATATACACTCTAAATAAATTCAGGAAAAGGAAGAAGTCCTTCTCGACGGGATGAGCAATTGTGAAAGAGTGAGAATTACCCAGTGACACAAAAATATCCAAAGAAATTTCTAAAATCAAGACAAAATAATTGACCGTGTTTGTGATCTCTTAACTATTGACATCGAAAAAGGATTCCGAAGCCATAAAAACATAAATCAGCGTGTGACGAAAAAAAAATTGCCCCCTACCGTCAGTGGAAAACTTGGTGAAATTTATCAACGAAACGTGTGTTCGTATGCGTGCGTGACCCAACAGCCAGTGGCGCTAGCTGCCGAGATCTCCGTTGGCGTTGCAATTCCCTCCAAGCTCCCCCCCAAGCCGGCTGTTGGAACCAATTTTCATAATCCTCCCCCAAAGCGAGAGAAAACCCCGCGCGCAAAGTATAACACTGCCGAGACAGGAGCGCCTTCGCAGGGAGAAACGCAGCTCCTTGTGCCGCGCGCGACGCCTTACGCCAACCGCATGACACGTGGACCCCGCGCACTTGGACACCCCAACTCGAAAAACGGACGAACCGAAAGAAAGTGTCAGTGAGATTGTGTGTGCATAGCCGGAATCCTGCCAACAGTGGAGGATTGCAGTTTCTAAAAAGGTGCGTTCATTGTTTTTTTGTGCATGCAACTGATGAACTATTGATAAATTTTTATCGTTATTTAAATATTCAACAAATACAACCCTGGTATCGATTTAAGCAACTCCCAGGAGTGACACATTCTTCCTCAAAGTGCTTTTCTACCGACGCAAAAGCTTCCAGGGCTGGGGTCTGTTTTGGTTTCCGTCTCCTTTGTCCTTGTCGGATGACGCTGTGCATGTATGGGTGATCCCGTGAAACACATTAAGGTCTTCTTGTAGCTCGGGCTACCGCGTAGTCTTGCTCCACATTTCGTTGACGACATTGCCGGAACGAACGACAAACGTCACTGAGCGGGGTATCTTCACGCCCGACTTAGCTGGAACTGTGAGAGATTTTGCCGCTGCCACTGCCACTGCCTGGGCTGGCGAGAGGAAACCGTGCCGAAGTGAAAGTGAAGCTGAGACAGGAACTGTCGACCTAGTTCTGAATCTAATTCAAAGTTATGGGCTTGAATGTTCGCCGGCAGCAGCTGCCCGTGCAGGAAGGGATGACAATATTGTAACTTGGTATTGGGTTATATGGTTTTTTATATGAATTGATTTCTGTGTGTGCTCGTTGACAAATGCATGCTCAAACAAAAACAATATATCAAATATTATACAAATAAATTTAAGAAACGGTTTCATAACCACATTATTAAAGAATAGTCTGATGAATTAAGAATAATATAACCTAAGTAAATATTTTTATTTTTTGTTGTTTGTAAAATATTTGCTTTGTTCTATTCTATTTGCAAGAGAGAATATTCTTATGAGAAATTTGTATTTGGTTACATAACTAATTATGACTTATGCTTTTCCCAATAAAATAAATATGTTATATGTATTAATAATTTTATTCTATATGTCTTTATTTATTTATTTTGTTGATTATATGGTTGATATTGAAAAAAATGAACATTTTGTAAATGGGTTTACGTGAAATAAAATAATGTCATGTATTGGGTATTTTAGAAAAAACTATATTTATGGCGTAAGGTTATTTCACTGAAGCCTCCATGTAATGTCTGATACCGGAAAGTGGTGGTAAGGATTTTGTTTAAATTTGGGATGAATTTGCTCGTTTTTAATCAGAACACGTGGTAGAAAAGAAAGATCATCATGACTTTATTTGACCCAGCAATGTTTCCGATTCCATTAAACCAGAACTTGTACGAATTCATGTTTAATAGGATCATTTGTGTCCAAATTGGTAACAAAATCTTTGCTTTGTCATTGATTGATTCGCAAAAAATATCCTTGAGGTGTTCATAACATATTTTTCATAATAGGCCATTGCGTTATTGATGAAAACATTGTTTCTTCTCAAAAATAGACAGCCCAAATTTTGCTAAGGGGTCGTTCAAAAATGATGTCACAGATTTTAGGAGGGGAGGGGGTCTAAGATTTTGTGACAGTACATATACTAGGTATACGAAAAAGGGTGGGAGGGGGGGGGGGGATCTAGAAATCCCAAAAAGTAGTGGACGTCATATTTGAATCGCCCCTAATTCACATTCGTTTTCTTCTTCTATTTACGATGAAACTGGAAAAATTTCAAAATCAAATCCAATCTCTTCGATGAAATAATTTTTCGTATATTTTGTATGGGAAATTCAAATTTTCATCATTTATATATATAACACGAAGTTGTCATTATCAATCGATAATGGAAAGATCGATATGTGCTTATTTTTGTCTGTGTACTTAACTAATAGAAAACATGTTATTACAAAACCGTAAAAAAAATGAAAATCATTCTGAAGAACTATGCATTCTAGATAAATTATGTACGCAAAAAAATGTATCAGAAAAATGATCTTTTGGCGAGACAAAGATCGCCAGGTCAGCTAGTTTTATCATATGTTTATTAAATTGTTTGACTAAGTGGCGCTCGAAAAAAAATCGAAACGGTGAATATAACGCCGGTCGATAATAATATTAAAACGACATAATCCTTTCGTAGAAAGCATGCATTAGCCGTGTATAAAGCAATGATAATTGTTATCCCTTCATTGCTTGATGGTTTGCTCAGAAAAAATCAATGATTTATGTGTTACTTTCTTCACAAATAACGCATTTATCGGGAACAAGTCAACATGGAAGTGATTGCTTACGAATTACTTACGAAAGAAGGCGTTGTTCGGGTGAGGGTGATGGTCGATGTGATTCTTTCTTTAAAGGTAGGCGTTTGTTTGAATTAGGGTAACTCTGGGTGAGATGCCGCGTCGGTATAGAAGCCGCACTTTAGAGATATGATAGAACAGACTTGATATACATATAGGCGCAAATGTATGTGAGAGTGTAGGAACAACAAAAACGTAATTACTAACTGCTCATTCATATCACCCAAAAAGTTTTTTTTGTTTTTATGAAAGAGATTTTTAACCCTTGGCTTGTTTATCTCTTGAAAAAAGTTATATGACGTTACCACACTATTATTTTTGGAGCGAATGCCGTAAAATTTCTAACGCTATTTTCAATAAAGTTTTTTCGTTTCTTACGGTTCCGCATGTTTATTTCAATATTTGGATTCTCTTTAAAGCTTGTAAGGTTGAGGCAGGTATTTTCGTTTGCGTTTTTATTCCCGTCATAGTCTCGAACTTGTATTTGCTTTTCTAGTAAAAACACCTATGTTTTCTGTTCATAAACCACTGAAAAAGACATTTTTTTTGCAATAACTCATCCGTACCAAAGCGTAACCACAGGAGAAACGTTCTGCCATAGTGCACTATAGTGGATTTCTAGCAGATGGACGTTGCTTTTATTGGTTTTAGCTCTTATGATGGGAATTAGACCATAGACGGAAATATCTGCCGTGTCCCTAGGTTATGTTTGTAAGCAGTGAACGTTTTGAGTAAAAATTACAATTATGTACAATCTGTTAGAAATCAATGTGATACGCCACACCTGCATATTATCAGCATTAAAATGAACTATTATTATTAGATAGATGGGAAAATCGAGTAAAATACGAATACCAATACAGTGGTCGTTCGCTAATTGGGGGACGACCTCACCCCAACTAGCGAATGCCGTTAATATCGATCCCGCCAAACACGGAAACAAAACGTCAACGCGTTTTTAACATCACATTCTGACGTTTAGCTGCTTTTCAATTGGGTTTCGCCCCAATTAGCGAACCCCCAACCATGCTTTTTGGACTAGAAAAAACTCAATTAGCGAACGTTCACTGTATATTGAAAAAGATTGGGAATAGAATCCTGCCCAAAAAAATCAACACGTCCTAGGATATTTATTCCTTCATTATTAACTTGCTCCGAAACATTGATATTTGCACAAAGAACAATTTCGACTTAATATACGTCGTTTTTATTGTTATTATGCGTGCTTACTACTGAAAATAATACAATAATAAGAAACAAATCTATTTGCACTCCAATCCTCCGTATTCGATTGTTATTGATGGTACATCTCATGAATTCAAAGAACATATACCCTAAATACGAAGGAAAAGTAGGCATGGATGAACATTACCATGAAGAACATGTGGCTTAGCGTTAGGCATCTTAGAATGTCAGACAAGCTCAAAAAACGTCGTGGATGTAAAACACGCAATATTTGCGATTTTTGGCGATTTGTGTAATTGATTGTGGGGGAAAAACTATGAAGTAAAAATGGTTTATATGTATTGCTAAATGGCCTTTTCAGCTAAAAAAGTAGCTTATTCAGCTTAAATAGTTTGTTGGGTGGACAATGTATTGTAACACAGTAGAAATAAGAAATTGTTCACGTGAAGAATTTGTTTGTTTTAGGATTGAAATCCAAATATAAATGATTGCTCTTCTGGAAAAATATCGTTAATCGCAAAAAAATAATAATCCCATTCCTACAACATTTTCCACTTGTCCTGAGGTGTGGCATCTCACCCGGATTTGATTTTTTTTTTTTTTTGCAATGTGGATAATACAGCCCATTTTTGTTTGTTTTGCAGATGACTTCTACACTAAGTAGTAGGATCCCTAAACTATCAAAAACAATTATGTATAAGAGTTTAAATTTAACGGAGATATTGAAGAAATATCGATTTTTAAAACGGGGTGGCATCTCAACCGGATTTACCCCACACAGTATAAACATGTTACAGCATTGTATGATGTAACAAAAAGGCTGCGCTGGATTCGACTCTTTATTCCATCACTTTTTTGAAATTACATGTCGTTGTAACTAGGGAGCTTGTATTCAATATTTCATGAAAGAAAAAGTTGGATGTAAAATTAGAGGCTTCTTTTTTTCTGATACTAACACGATGATAATTTTATGCCCAGGGAAGTCGAGACAATTTCCAATCCGAAAATTTTTTAGACCGGCACCGGGAATCGAACCCAGCCACCCTCAGCATGGTCTTGCTTTGCAGCCGCGCATCTTACAGCACGGCTAAGGAGGGCCCCGAAATTAGAGGCTGTTGAATACAAAAATAAGAGTTTAAATATTTCCATGGCGTGTAATTTTCAGAATTTTTAACTGTGTATGGTAATTGTGGATGTCAAAAGAAGAGTTTTCCCGGATAATGACAATGATGGGTGTAAGCTCGTCTTTTAAATCAGGCGTTTGACCGGAATAAGGCTAAACTAGATGTGATGATTAAAGGTCTGTAATTGCCCGGAATAAGACAATAGGCCCTCCTTAGCCTAGCGATAAGACGCGCGGCTACAAAGCATGACCATGCTGAGAGTGGCATGGTTTGATTCCTGGTGCCAGTCTAGGCAATTTTCGGTTTGGAAGTCGTCTCGATTTCTTTGGGCATAACCTCGTGTTAACCTCGTGATATACGAATGCAAAAATTGTACCTTCGGCTTCGAAACCCCACAGTTAATGACTGTGGAAGTGCTGAATGAACAGCTGCGAGGCGGTAATGTACCAGTGTGGGATGTAATACCAATAAGAAGAAGAAGAAGAAGAAGAAATAAGACAACGATGAATTTGATCAAAGACAAAGCTAGGAGTTTGACCGGTGGATTTAATCTAGGACTTCCATTCCGGGAAATCAAATCTCCCGGGATGTATACATTAGTTTCCCGAATTTCCCGGAAAATTGAAATACTGAAATATTTTGTTATCATTTTCTTATTTTTTAAATTTTATGATAATTGATTTTGGGGTATCAATTATATTTTTTGACTAACATTTACTTATCGCTCCCATATTATTGAAAATGAAGCTGAAGATTCTAAATCTTTGTTCTGCGCAATCATAATGCGTGCCGAGGAGAGGCGAAACAAAGAATAAGTTTTGTATTGTCTGTTTAGTTAGTCGAACTGTAGGTAATAAGGGCAGCGACGGCTTTGGTAGGTTAGTCTTATTATAGTCATAGATTTCAAAGAACTTCAATCCTATTCAATGCAAATCCCGAACAGACTAACATTCCGACCACTCGTTTTTATTTTGAGACGTGTTGAAATATGAGAAAATAATCGCAGTTTTCACTATTTATACTAGGCGTGGGTACTCTCTAGGTACATTAACTACTACAGTGCTTACTTCTACTCGCATTGTTACGTTTAATGTTTGATAGACTCAGTTTGGAGATCGGAGCCAATTTGAAACATATAGTTCACATGACATTGCACGTTTCACGGAAACATGTTTGACAAAGAAACTTTAACAAATCGACCCCTTGACAAAGGCCCTAAATGGACCGAAACGTCGAGAAAAGATTAAAAACAAGATTAATCCACCTAGCGTTGGTGGTACCTTTCTCGCATTTAGTTAAGACACCAACCTAATATGGGGTTTATATGGTCCGATGTACCACTTTCTTCATAACTTTGAAACGCAATGACCGATCGTTATAAAATTCAATAGTGATCAACAAGACTTTGTCCCCTGTCGAATGAAACTTGTTGCGAGAAAATCGGTTAAGGATTACCATACGAAAAGTTGTCTAATGTTTTTTATAGCTTTTGTGCACACACATACACACACACATACACACATACATACACACGGACAGACAGACATGTGCTCAGCTCGTCGATCCGAGTCGATTGGTATATAATACTATGGGTCTAAGAGGCTTCTATAAAAAGTTCGTTTTCGGAGTGAAATGATAGCCTTTCGGTACAACTTAGTTGTACGAGAAAGGCAAAACATACTTTTCATTTCCCTTCAAGACTGCGAAGCCAAAAATTTTCGAAACATGCTAGAGTCTAAAAGTAAACAGACTGTAGGTCTTCAGTAAAAGGGCATTACAACCGTCTCACTGAACTTGTCCAATTTGATGCGTTTTGGTCCTATTCAGTATTTTTTAAAGGCGAGAAACCACTGCGTCCACTAATGGATCTTTTGTGGTGAACCCCTATTTAATATGTCGCATCAAATCAGCTGGAAAATCAATAATTCTCGGGTACTTATTCAAAAGGACGTATGTGATTTTATAAACAAAAATTCAAACGTCATTTTGTCTAATCTGATGGCACTCCCACGCAAACCATCACCACAGACAGGTAGGGGGAGCCTCCGGCTACCTGTTGGTGGTGTTGGTTTGCGTGGAAGTGCCATCAGATTGGACAAATCGACGTTTGAAACTTTGTTTACAAAATCACATACGTCCTTTTGAATAAGTACCCGAGAATTAATGATAACCAAATAGGCTTTCTGACGCGTGCTCCCCCAGTCAGGTGAGAAAGCATTGATGTAATCAACTACCCTTTTGGGATTTGCTGTCCAAATATCTTCAGGTTGCATGTATGCACCATTTAAGATTTTGAACCTTTGTTTTTTGTAATGCAGCACAACTGCAAAGCAGATGCTCCGATGTTTCATGTTCCATGCCACAGAAACGACAGATATCGCTTTGGACCAGATCCATATTTTTCAAATGATGTATACTCGGACAGTGCCCAGTGTGGAGCCCCAAATGGCCGGAGCGAATCGTTATGACAGCAGCTCTCCGTGGGTGCGTGTGCACGCCACGGAGGTCTGACCAGAAGAGGCCGAGTCATGGCTTGCTGCGCACTGATCGCCACGCTGAGGTGTTGATGTATAATAACACGCTGATAGTAACTGACTCAAACCCCACATTTCCCTTCTTCTCTCATTAAAAAAGACAAAAAAAATCCTCTAGCATAGAACGCAATGATTTTTTTGAAAGTTATTTACGCAAGACGAAGATGAACATATTGCTTTTGAGAAACCGATAATTTCCTTTGAAAACTGAACTCAAAAATAAACTTATCTGTTCACCGTGGTTTTCAATCGCAGAACAACGAAATGCAAGTCATTAGGTTGTATCATTTAAATGTTATACTAAACTAGTCGACCCGGCAGACGTTGTCCTGCAAAAGTGCAAAGTAGGCGAAAATGCGCGCTCTGAACTGCCCATGCGAAATATCCATACAAATCTCTATTTTGGTTTTTCACGATTTACTCAACTTTAATCGTAATTTTTGCATAAGGAAATATCATATAAACCCGTCGGAAGCGATAACGAACATATCTGCTGAAGGAATGAAAAAAATCCATCCAGCCGTTTTCGAGTTATGCGGATACGAACACAGACCATTTCATTTTTATTATATAGATTGGTACCTACCTAGTGTTATGGTATTGATCTCACAAGAAACATTTTATATTGTAGCAATAATCTAAATATCTTATACCGTCCATTAAATCCAACTATCAGCTTCATATATAGTAATACCAGCAAGCTGACCTTCAACATATCGATGTTGAACTTGCTAACAACCGCTTAGAACATGTGTTCCCAAACTGTGGGCCGCGACTTCCAGGGAGGTCTTGGGCTGATCAATGATGGGTTGCGAAAGATGAATCTTGATTCATACTTTTGTCCCTATTATGTCCAACAAATCTATCAAAGCCATTAGCTTTGGATCTATGTAATGAGTGGAGAACAATAAATTTTGAGATTTTGTCAAATACAATGAAATCCAAACAATTCAAATCCAATTCCAATAAAAATCCAAGTCACATTCAATCCAATTCCAATCAACATCCAATCCTAATCCAATCTAAATCCAATCCAAATCCATTCCACATTCAATCCAAATCCGATCCAAATCCTATCTAAATCCGTTCCAAATCCAATCAAATGCAATTCTAATCTAAATCTAAATCAAATCCAATCCAAATCCTGTCCAAATCCAATCCAAATCCAACCAAAATCTATTCCAAATCCGTTTCAAATCTATTCCAAATCCAATCCATATCCAATTCAAATCCAACCAAAATCTAATCCAAATCCTATCTAAATCCGTTCGAATTCCAAATCATTTCCAATCCATTCAAAGTAATATAAATACAATTCATAATGATTTGTTCAATCTAACGCGAACTCATTTTTATCCAAATTCTGAAAGCCGATTTGGGAAGGTCGCAAGCAATATGCGATTCTGCTAGGTGAGTCGCATGCACAAGAAGTTTGGGAATATGATATTTATCTAAAATTTCGCAGAGATATCGTACTTAAATGATATAGCATAAGTTTATACCTAAATTTTAGAGTTATGTTAACCAGTACTATTAGCCAATAACTCCAAACTTATGACTTTGTGAATGCTGGCAACGTTTTTGAGCTTCATGAATGTTGGATATCTCATCCAATAGGTAATTCCGCTACGACTACTAAGTCAGTAAATTCCTAAATAAACTTCAAGATAATATATTAAGTCTTCCAAACAACTTTGTAGCATACGTTAGATCTCCATATCACTCAGATTTTGTTAGAACTAGCTTAACTGGTAGTCTCATGTACACAAAAGTTGCCAAGTTATATATTTCAAACTAAATTTATTTTAACCAAAATCAATGCTTCCATGACTCACCTTGGGATTTTCTAGATTGTCAACCCTTTTCTCGGCAGTCTCTGAGACACGGTCTTCCAGACACGCTTTGTGATTTTCCAAACCACAATCCATTTTCCAGCGGTATTCAAGACGCGATTTGTGATTTTCCAAACCACAATCCATTTTCCAGCGGTCTACCAGACGCGCTTTGTGATTTTCCAAACCACAATCCATTTTCCAGCGGTCTTTCAGACGCGCTTTATGATTTTCCAAATCACAATCCATTTTGCAGCGGTCTTGAACCACCTTCTTTATGATCATTCAAACCACAATCCATTTGGCAGCGTTCTACCAGACGCGCTTTGTAGCAATACAAAACCCATTGCCTTGTGTTTTTTAATCATCAAATATTTTAGCACATTAACAATTGAATACAACTCATCATTTGAAATCAACGTCAGGATCCAACAAATAACCTGGCAGGATTGCCAAAATGTGGAGCCGAAGCGAATCGTTATGACAGCAGCTCTCCGTTGGTGCGTGTGCTAAGACCTCCTTTAATACACCAGTTACTAGTATACTTCAGGGCTTGTTGCATTCTTTCGGTGACGATAGCGTCAAATTTACCTCTCACTATAATGACTTCTTCTCATTCGCGAAGCCAACTAGGGTATCTGTTCCTATATCAATAACAATAAGGCAATGGGCATATAAATCTGCTAGTAGCAATCGAGCAGTGCATCAAACCAACAGTTCAGAGGTAGGAAAATGAAAATAAAAGTGTTTTATAAATTTTATCTTTTGATAATTTGATTCTTGTGCATTAAAGCATTACTCAAACAAAATCTTGAATAATATTCCAAACATTCGAGAATGTGTTCCATCCATTATTGTGTACATACGATGTGTGAAAGTGTAAATCAATTGATTTTTCATTTGGTTTATCGACGGTTGGGATTAATATACGGGCTGTTATTAACATGGGAACAGATACCCTACCTCGAAACCTTTTCTCTCTAAGCTTCTTAGAAGATTGTCTACAACCAGGGACCACAAAAGTGGCGAAAGGACACCACCCCCCTGGGGGCATTCTTTTGTTACCCTCACTGTCATAGACGAGCTTCCTATCTCTGAGGTGATTTCCCTTTCTTGAAGCATCGTGTGAATGCAGTTTATCGCGCTTATGTCAAAGTTCCTATCTTCCATTGCACGAGCCATTGATTGGACAGCTCAAGTTAAAAGAATAGATTATTTTATCATTTACGTTTTGTGAAAACGACTCCAAGTTTACATCTAAACAGGTAACACTGAATCATCAATTTGACGCCACAATACATGATTCAAGGCCGCATATCTCCAAGTCGTTTTTCACCTGGTCTGCCCACCTCGCTCGTTGCGCCGTCGTTGCTCCATGCCGTCGCGTACCTGACGAATCGGAAGTGAACACCATCTTTGCAGTGTTGCTGTCCGGCATTCTTGCAACATGCCCTGCCCATCGTACCCTTCCGGCTTTAGCTACCTTCTGGATACTGGGTTCTGAGACCCCTCCTCCTCTTGATTGGGAGTGGTAACTAGCACACAAATGAAACTAAAATTCATGCATAACTCAAGAACTAATTAAGCGAATCAAACCAAATTTCACTCGAGAAAAAAAGAGAGAAATTTTGACGTTTGCTCTGCGATTTCATTTTCCCCTTCAGAATATTTCATCAGCTCTCTGAAGAAAAGGTTTTGAATGATCAAATGAAATCAAATTTTAAACTAAACGTCAAAACTTAATTGTGAATACAAAGAAATCTGTACTGTAATTTAAAAATAATAATAAATATAATAAAAATTACACATGAACCAATAGAATGATACAGAAAATAGAATAAAATAAAAATGTTCCACGAAAGATTTATTTGATTGACTATTTATACAACAAAGCTCTTCGATTCAAGTGTTATTAATAAGCCGTTTTTCCTTTATTGTGGATTGTTCTTTTGTTTTACAGGTTTATCTAAGAGATTAACTAATAAATTTGACGAAGCCCTGAAATACTTTTTTTTTAAGAATATGATCAAGTTCCACAATGGCTCGGGGCTTGATTTGAGATGAATGTTTCAGTAAATGATATACATGGATATGAAGCTCAGACGATTTTCGAGTCACTTCACTCATCACTTCACAAATCCCATTCATCGTTTACGAGTTTGAAGAAATGCACCACGGCTGCATTTTTCATGCTAAATCGCATAGTTTCACCCACAAGTTAGTTTTAAACGCATTTTGAAGCGAAATGATTTCTGTGACAAAAATCATTTCACTTCAAAATGCGTTTAAAATAAATTGGGGGTAATTTATACGATGAACGTCGATTCACTGTTTTTAACAAAGGATAATACAAAGGATGATTCAATTCAGCCATGGGTTTAAGAAGGTTTGGGCCATTTGGCATAAAGTCATTTGGCACAAACCAATTTGTCATAAAGACCACTCTGCATAACGAACATTTAGCATAATTTGGAACTGTGAAAAAGAAATGGCTATTCGATGTATTTTTTACATAACTGAAGTAGATCGAGGATTAATTCTGGTAAATTTAGACTGATGGAAGACATTGTTCGGAAGGACGAATCGACAGAATTACTTTCGAGGTAAAGATCACATTCATCATTGACGGAATCACGTCCACCATTGCCTTATTCCGAGCAAACACCTACTTTTAAAGAAGTAATCACTTAATCCGGACAAGAGCCTAATTTAAAAGAAGGGATCACACCCGTCATTGGCTCAATCCAGACAAAGGCTTACTTTTAAAGAAGGGATCACATGCACCATTGCCTGATTCCGTGCAAACGCCCAATTTTAAAAAAGGAATCACTTCCACCATTGCCTTTCTACGAAATGATTATGCCTTGTCGAATGTCCGTTATCCCAAATGACAATCACTTTTGACACTGTTCAGAATTATGCCAAATGTCCGTTATGTCATATAGCCTTTATGGCGTTATGCCAAATTACCCGTTTCCAGTTTAGGTACTTCATTGGGTGCGTTTGAACTCACGGTTGATTTGAATCGTCCAATATATATTTATAGAGATTTTGAGTTTTTCTTAACATTAGCGAACAGGTCTGAATTTTTTTCATAAAGGGATTTCTGTTGACCAAAATGAGGAAGAAAACCACCACTCCAAAATGTAACCAAATGTTTTTGAAATGTTATTTGCTTCACACAGTTGCAGTACGCGTTTCCATTCAAAATGTCTGTTTCTTGTTCATGTGAAATGCATTAAAAGCATTAGAACGCCAGTTTTAGAGGGTGGACGTAATTACTGGGACATGCCCCAAATAAAACATTTCAGGGCGTTGGCATAATTACATAAGCCCAAAACGCCTGCGCAAAACGAAATCAGTTCACGAAATAGTTCACCTGCAAGGGCTTTATCCCCGTTTTCCTTCATTCGAGTCGCAGTGCGCTGACCGTTCAACCAGCCCACTCCGAAACACAGCGATCCGTGTGCTGTGGTCAGCAGAAGAGTTTCACTACTCCGGCCAAGACCGAAACAAATAAAAAAAAAGCTGTGAAAACAGCGAAACAAAACAAAACCTCGTTGTGATACTTATACGCTATTATACAAACCCTCGTCCCCACAATACACCAGTTGAGGCCCAGCGCATTGCAATCGCGTTGTGTGCACGGAAGGGAATCTGCTGTTTCGGTGGAAAATTGGTCGAAAATGAACCCACAGGTAGAGACGATGGCGGCGGATGGTACAAAAGGCCCCACTCAAACTAATTGAAGTCTATTTGAAAAGTACGATCAGGGAATATGTTCAACTAATTGATTCAGAATTTACTACAACAATTAAAGAGATCACTTTATCCATGCAGATCGATACTAAAAACAAAGAATAGAATAAAAACATTTGTTGAACATTTTTTTATGATTGGTTCTGAAGTGATTTTATGATGTGATCTATTCTCCCCTACCGCTGACCACATCGCGTCCACCAATTCACGCCCCATACCGCTCGAGGCTGCTGCCTTTCCAGCGGTCCAGTCAACAGCAACCAGCGACCGAATAAAACAAATAAATAATTAATGAGTGCATCCAAATTGGGCCAACTTTTGTTGAAATCGAAATTTGAACACCGGTTTACCACAGTGTGGTGCCCCCTTGACCAAGTGGGCGGCAATTGTCCAAAAAGCAGAAAATTTTGTAACTGAATGGCGGCGGCGGCGGTGGGTTACAAACTTGGAAGGAAAACACGACAAAAGTAACAGGCGGAGATTCCTATTACCTTCAAATGGCGTAGCGTGCGGAGCCCTTACGGCTCCGGTTAACCATGTTGGTTGAGATGATCGCTGGCTGCGTTGACGAAGGAGAATTTTCAAAACTGAACCAAACGTAAAAAAAATAGTGGGATGACTCGCCACCGAGTAGTTAATAGATTTGGATTTGGACACCGCCTTGGGTCGCCGAACTGAATGGCGTGGACGTCGTCGTCGCGATAGTTTGTTATGCGATAGTGATGGTATTTCTTGTGGCTGAGATTTCCAAACGTTTAATGAATAAAATATGAAGAAAAATACCTGGCTTCGATGGGAGGTTAGATCCAACCTTGGGCGTTGCGCTTTCTGATTTTTGACTCTTGACAGACAGATTAATCCCTTTTTGAATCACCTAACTGTATCGAAGAAGATCTAGTTACGTGTATTTTTTAACTGTCATAAAACAGAATTGTTTACCATCAAAAGCAGTGTCGTAAAAAACAATGTTATGGTAGATGGCAGAGTTCAAACAAGAAGATTTATCGAAGACATTTTTTGAATAATTTATCTTAAATCAGAAAAAAAATTGTTCAAAAGGTCTATTTCGTTTGAAACTAAAACCGACTGAATAATGACCATATGTATATCTTATGAAATAAATCAACTACATTCACCCCATTTAAATGATAACAGAAGGGGTCAAACAATCTCTTATAGATGACAATTATCTGTCATAATTCGAAGATCCTAAAGTTGCCAATTCCTATATATTTTCCGTCGACTAAAATCAGATTTTTTTTAAAATAAATAATATTTATTCGTAATGCTTGCAAACTAATTTTTATTCGCCAGACGTTGGACGAATTAGATTGGTAGCTCAGGCATGCTTGCAAAAAATATAAATGTTCGCCCTTGGAAACAAGCAGAGTAATGAAGTTAATGAACACTGTTAGCTCGCATCTCTTTCTTTTAGCTTATTCGGGTAGGTAAATGTAACCATTTGAAGAGAGATGCAGCCTTCCACGAAGTGATAGAAACGGCTCGCCAACACATGAAAAATCCTAATTACTCGCTTCGCGATCCCTTCGCAGGATCCATTAGTGGCACGCACCGCTCCTCGCCGCCGCCGTCGCCGGTTCCGGTTCAGTCGGCACTGACCGGCAGACGCACACAGCCGCCGGTGCGGAGAAATGATGACAATTTTCCTCCTAAACAGCAAATTGACCGATCCTACCTGTTACCATTGTGGGCATGCAGAAAGCCCCCTCAAAACCGTGCTCAAATGGCCCATTTTAAGGTTTCACTGCAGCCTGGGGTTCGTCGCTTGCTGTCGAGGCACCCTTTTCCTTTCCCTTCGTGTTTGCGTGGTGTTAGACACAAGGAACACCACTCCGTGGTATGGTTAAGGAAATTTGCCAAAGGAAATCTTCTTCACACGATCTTCCGCGGTACAAATTGATGACCATCTTCCCCATCCCAGGCCCCCGGGGGGACAAGGCTGCACGGGAGACGCGACGCGCGACTTTCTTCTTTCTCGCCGGTTTCACTTCGGCTCAGATATTTTTTTTTTGCTTTACGCAAACCTCCGCTCGCTCAATGTTATTGCTCCGGGATAGGGGGAATGAGCCTCCACAGGTAGAAAATGAGAAAGTTTCACTTCATCATCGCCGCCAGTCTAGTAATATCGACTAACACCACGATAAGAGCAGCGCGCGCTGTGGCTTCGCTAATGCATACGGCCATGGGAGGGAGCAGCAGTGCCATCGGTGGCGGCGCTCTTTGGGGGATTCGGATCGCACTGACAGCCTGGTTCCGAGGCCTCTGCGATGATGGTCAGTAGCTGCCCATATTTTCATTTTTTTTTTCTGCTGCTGCTGCTGCTGCTGCTCAGACTGGAACGAAAAATGGGCTTTTGTTTCACTTTGTGATGAAATTGGAAGCAGTATAGTGGCAGCAGATTTGTAATGTTTATTTTATTTTCTCTCCGCACTACATAACGCTAGTTGGCGTGGTACGAGCGATGGGGCTAATGAATAAGCAGGTGAGCAAATGGGGGATTTTAAAGTTTGATGAAGTGTCCAAATGAAATGGCAATGGGATACAGAGGCCTTTCAATGGGATATTAAACAACAATCAATGAACTTGTTTTACAAACGAACGAGATTGATTTCTACCCTTAAATTTTAGAATAATGGTTTTAAAATATGTATGGTTACATATTGGGTTGCTGATGTAATTATCTGTTTTTTTCTTACTTCATTATCGAGATTTTAAGCTCAAGGTTGAATCGACTCGTGAATAATCAGCTGATATGAATACGATCTGTATGTACATTAGGTAAATATAATAATTCAATTACAATGATTAAGTGAGTGTTCAATTAATTTGAAAAAAAAAAAATACACAAATGAAGGAAAACGGTGAAGCACGTATTCATAACTAGAAACTACAATATTGTTTAATCTTAGAAGTGTATTACTGTCATGTACCGAATTTCGATTTAAACATTGAGAAAATTATATTTTTCATAAAGCCTGAATTGAGAACTTTTGTTCCGTAGTTGGAGCAAAAGTTCGCCGCGTCAGGATAAAAACTCGCTCTGTATTTTGATTGTGATTTTGATTTTGATAAACTGTGAATTGTTTCTTACTGATCCCTACAAGAAATTCTCGTCGAGATGATAATTCCGAATTTGTCATCTAGGCTTTCAGACACTCAAGCTGGAACTTCGTCTGCTGTTCAATTTAGTTTTATCAGCATTTCCTCAGTTATTAATTGGAAGCCTCGCTATGCCCGTCATTGCAAGAGTATGTATCTTGTGTGAAAAGCACAATGCAACTTTGCCCAGATAGTCGAGAATGTTTTCCACCCGAAAACATCCTAGACCGGACCGAGAATTAAACTCGCCATCTCCGGATTGGAAATCCTACGTCTTTTCTCGCAAGGCTAACAGGAGACCCACTAAACAACAACGTACTTTAAAAACAAACTTTGTAGTTCGTTTGAAATTTGCCCAAAACATTACGAAACTCCACTCGTCTCTATAAGTCGAAGGGTAGAAACAAATTTTTACACGCTTTAGCAATTTAACCAACTATTACCAACAACGAGAATATCTAGAGTATCAAGTATCAAAATCGAAAGATATTTACTGTGTCAAATCTGCGCAATATTTGCACTTACCGTCATCGGGGCTCTCACAAACAACAGTCTGGAGGTCGGATGAAAAAAACATCCAAAAAGAGTTCTTTTAGTTTGCATACCCTCAGATGCATTTAATCTAAACCTGTGCGCCGATTGAAAATTTATCGGTGGTGGCGTGATAGATTATATTTAGCCAGCGGCGGCAGCGTGGCGACGTCACACCGTTAGGAATCGACGGCGGTGACGTGAGTCGACGTGAGCTTACTTCAATCAGAAGAAATTTTCCGAGACTCTTCCGCAAATTCCTCCGTAAATTCCACCAAAAAGTTATCTGAAAGCTGCTGCAGGAATTGCTCGGAAAGTTTCTCCAGGAATTCCTCCGGAGGTTCTTCCAAGAATTTCTCCGGAAATTCATCAAGAAACTCCTTCAGGAGTTCCTCCGGAAATTTCTACAGGAGTTCCTCCGGAAGTTCCTCCAAGAGTTCCTTCGGAAGTTCTTCCACAAGTTCATCCAGGAAATCCGTCGGAAGTTCCTATACGAATTCAGCCAGAAGTTCTTCTAGAAATTCCGCCGGAAGTTGCTCCAGAAGCTCCTCCAGGAATTCCTCCGGAAGTTCCTCCAGAAATTCCTCCAGAAGCTCCTCCAGGAATTCCTCCGGAAGTTTCTCTAGGAATTCCGCCGGAAGTTCCTTCAGGAATTCCTCCGAGAGTTCCTCCAGGAATTACTCCGAATGTTCCTCCAGGAACTCCTCCGGAAGTTCCTCCAGGAGCTCCTCTCCAGGAATACATACCTTCGAAAGTTCCAGCAAGAAATCTCCCGAAAGTTCCGGCAGAAATTCTTCCGAGAGTTTCTGTTGAAATTCTCATGAAAGGTCGCAGGAATTCTCCCGAGAGTTCCTCCAGGAATTCCTTCGAAAGTTCCTCAAGCATTTCCTCTAAAGTTCCTCAAGCATTTCCTCCGGAAGCTTATCCAAGAATTCCTCCGAAAGTTCCTCCAGAAATGCATCCGGAAAATCCTCCAAGAATGCTATAGGAAGTTCCTCCGAAAGTCCCTCCAGTAATTCACCCAGAAGTTCCTCCACAAATTCTTTCGGAATTTCCTCCAGAAATGACTCCGGAAGCTCCTCCAGTAATCCCTCCAAGAATATTTCCGAGAGTTCCTCCAGAAATTACTCCTGGAGTTTCTCCTGGAATTCGTTTGGAAGTTCCTTCAGGAATTCGTGTAGGAGCTTCTCCAGGAGTTCTTTCAGGAATTTCTTCGGATGTGTCTCTAGGATTTCTTCCGGTAGTTCCTTTAAAAAAATCATGAATTCCTCCGGAAGTGTCTATATGAATGCTTCAGGATGTATGCTCAGGGAATCCACGAGGTGTCCTGTAACTTCTTAAATAATTGCTCATAGAATTTCTCCTGGATATCTCCTGGAATTCCTCTATAAAACTCTTCATAAATTACTTCACAAACTCTATAGAAATTACCATGAGGACTCTTCAGATAATGCTTCTGAATTCCGAAATTCACATGGAATTCTTCCAGAAAATTGTTCAGGAATTCTTGATGAACTTCTTGTGGAATTGAAATTGCGAAATCTAGATCTAGAAATTCCTTCCCCAACATTCCTCCGAGGGTTTTCCCGAAAAAGTCTATTGCAAATTAATTATTCTGGAAATTAGTTTTCTGGAAATTTGTTTAGAAATTCCTCCGAAAAGTTGTCCAAGAACTGCTTCACATATTCCTTCAAGAATCTCCCCGGCCCACGGAAACTGCTTCAAATTTTCTGCAAGAATTCGCCATGAAAACCTTACAGGATGTTCCCGGGAAATCGTAAGGGAAATACTCCGAAAATTCTCTTGCTTTTTCTTCTGAGACTTCTTTAGCAATTCTTTAGCAGGAATTCTCTTAAAAATACCTACGAGAAAATCCGTAAAAATTCCAAGAGCTCTTCCAGAAATATCGCCATATGTTCTCCTGGAAATTTCTCTGAAGAATTCTTCAATAAACTGCTCCAGGAAATTCCTCTTTCATGAAAAATTAACGACGTTTTTTTTTTTGGAAATATCCGAAGGAGTTCATAAAAGATTTTGATGATCAATGCATGATGTATTTCTCGAAGGAATTCGCAAATGAATTCCTGGTTTGAAACTCATAAGAACTTCTTATGAAAATTCTTGAACAAATTTCGTGTGGATTTCCCGATGGACTTACAGATGAACTTTAGAAGGAATTTCTAAAATAGTTGTTGTAGAAATTCTAGAAGTAGACGCATTAGAGCAAAGAATTTTAGAATAATGAATTTAGACGAAATTCTGAAATATTTTCAGACCGAAACATTCGGCTGAAAGCACCAAACGGCCGAACTGGTAATTTGCCCGAAAAAGCCGTTTGCTCTAGCAAGCCGTCTGCCCGAAACGATCGTCTGGCCACAGAAGACATTAGACGAAAATGCCTTTTGGCCGAAAGTATGATTTGGCATACGGCCAAATGTCAACTACTGAATGGATAATATGGTCAAAAATGTCTCATTTCCCGAATCAAATTTAATTTTACTTAAAACTGACAGTTCGAAAATTTAAAAATCACCCAGCCATAAGAATGGCTGCGTGCTACCCAGCAATTCCAATAAGACATCGATCAAGAATGATTCTGTCTTCTGATTCTGTCAAAAGTAATCCTGCTCATCCAGCAGGGTTAATCGATAATTATTGAACTGTCACTTTTAAGTTTAATTTGAGTTTTATCATCCAATTGAGACAGACCCTAAGTCGATACTGGCCTTAACAACACTTTTCGCAGAAAATTCCGTTTGGCCGAAAAGGTTGTTTTGCAGAAAGGACATTTTCGGTCCAAATGGCTCTTTCTGTCAAATGATCATTCCTATCAAACGGCATTTTCGGTCAAATGAAGTATCCGGTCCAACGATTTTTTCTGTCAAACTACGAGTTCGGTCGTGTGTCCCTTTCAGCTGTATGAGGCCAAACTACATTAACAGACAAACCATTTTCAACGTGATAGTAGTTTCGTGTATAAGCTCAATTCGGCTTAATGGGATTTGGTTAGATCATTTTTGGCTTAAATCGATTTATAAAATAGAGAGGTGACGAGATTTCGTTCCATGATCTTTTGACAATAAAGCCATTTCGCCATAAATGTCATTTGGATGAACGGGTGGACATTTTGACCATATTATTCGTTCACTAATTGACATTTGGCCATATGATACGTTGGGCCAAACAACATTTATGGCCCGTTCTGTCAAATAACCACTTCGGCGAAACGGCATTTCGGATGATGACCTATTTGGTCAAATTTTCTGTGCAAATTTTCGAAAAATATTCAACAGTAACTCAACAGGAACTTTCCGTGGATATTCCGTACATTTTTCTGTAGAAATTTGGAACAATTTCTCATGTAAAGTCCGAAGAATCTCCTGCTGAAATTCAAAAAAAAAATTCTTTTGAATTTCCAAAGAAATTTCCAAAAAAACCTCGGAACCTCGAAGTAGTTCCCGTGGAAAATTTGAAAATAATTTCCAAATGAGTATTTTGAAAAAACTTTAAGTATTTTTTGAAGCAGTTCATTAGATTTTTCAGGAGAAATTCAAAACATTCTTCCATTAATATCCCAAAAAAAAACAAACGGAAAATCTTGAAGAAACGTAACAAAAAAGTCGCCACGCCAATTCACGCCGCCTCAGACCATAATTCCGATCAACATCGTCGCTGCCGAAAATCGGACCAGCGCACACCTATATGAGGAATAACATGTGAGAAGTATTAAGTTAGACGTCTCACATATCATTTCCTACTTCTTTCAGTGAGAAAACTGACTTCACAGTGACATATGAAAAGTAATGAAAAAGTGAGAAATGAAAAATGAAAAGTAAGCATTATGAAATGAGACCTGAAAAGTGAGAAGTGATGCGTCTCACTTCTCACTATCACTTCATTCTTCTGACAGTGAGCAATGAGATATAAAAAGTGATAACATTAAACGTCTCACTTCTTATTTCTTATTTCTCAATTCTCATTTCTCACTTCTCAATTCTCACTTCCCATTTATCACTTCTCATAATAATTTCTCACTCTGAAAAGTGTGGAATGATTCATGAGAAATGAAAACTAGGATGAGAAATTAGATGAACCGTTCTTACTGTGAGAAGTAAGAGATGAGAAAGCAATGAGGAATGAGACAACTCACTTTCCACTTATCACTTACCACTTCTCACTATGAGTAGAAAGCAGTTAAATGTGAGAGGTCTTGCTTCTTATTTCTGACGTGATACTCCTCACTTCACATTATCACTTCTTGCTGTGAGAGGTGAAAAATGAGATTGAGAAGAAAGTGTGAAAAGATTCATGAGAAATGAAAAGTAGACTGAGAAATAAGATGAGTCATTCTCACTGCGAGAAGTAAGAGATGAGAAAGTAATTGAGACATCTCACTTTTCACTTCTCACTGTGAGAAGTTTTATGTAAGAAGTCCCGTTTCTCATTTCGGACGTGATACTCCTCACTTCTCATTATAACTTATATTGCTGTGAGAGATGAGAAATGAGAGTGAGAAGTATGAAGTGATTAGTAAGTAGTTAACAGTGAGAAATTAGATTTATAGAATGAAACGAAATAATAGAGAAAAGTAGAGAGATAAGAGAGATGGGAGATGTGAGAAATTCGTGGTAAGAAGTTGGATGAGAGATTTGAGAAGAAGTGAGAAGCAAAATGTGAAAAATGAAAAACGAACCATTTCAGGCCATGTGACCTAATATGACATCATATCACAACAATTTTAAAGCCAAAAGGCGACTATACCGCGGAGGACCGAAATCCGTCCACCTAATGAGATATCAATAAATTTAAGGGTGATTACCGTTATTATTTTTTAATAATTAATCTCATCCTGCTGTTATACCTGACAGAAAGCTTTTCGAAACGAAAGTGTCGCTTCTCAAAGTGCATATTTAACTATTTTCAATATTTAAGTCAATAGGTCTGCTTTATTTTGAATATTTAGTTAGAAAATATCGGATATTGATTCAGAAGGTGTTAGTTTTGTTCATTATTTATACATTGTTTTAAGTGGAATACTTGAAAAATGGGGGCACTTGTGCACCAGTAACGACTACGAAGGTTTTTTTTTTCATATGATTCATATTTTCTAGAGACATTAACATATGCTCATGTGCTTAGGTGTACAATGCCCCACGGTATTACACTGTCGGAAATCGACATTTACCGTTTCTTGCAAAATAATTTATGTTTCGTACCATTAAAATTAGTGAGGTTCTAATGTTATTATATTACAAAATTTGCACACATAATGTGAACAAGAGACCTAGCTATGTCTCAATACATGCTCTTGATATTTATTATATCTATAGCTTCTGTTGAAAACAAAATTGATCTCTTTGGAACTTCTTGGTTTTTTTTGCTTTGCAGAGATGATTGGAAATTGATTTTAATTCCTTTAATGTTATTAAGCAGAAAGATAAATACATGTTTATCATATAAGTTTTGATAATATTTAGAGTTTTGAATTAAAAGTTCAAATTGTATCGATTCAATCACTAATAAAAACAAATTGTGACATCCCTGCGTTACGCATATAAAGTGAAATAAGAGACATATCCAAAGTTCATTTTGTGTTTTTTCGCTTTCATAAAGGTATGTAAAAAGAACACGCTATGATTTATATATTTATTCTAAGTCAACTTACTTCATTTGTGAAGATTACAAAAAAATACACCAAATGTCTCGTCTGCCAAGTAACCCCAGTTTTGAATTTTTTAGTTATTCCAATTTTCCTTAGCCCCAAGCTTAGCCCCTTATTGTAAATATCGAAGTTTTCTCCATACCAAAAAATAGTATGTATTATTGTTTTTCTCGTACAACGAAACTGTAAGGGAAGGCTTTAGGATACCTGATACCTACCTGGATACCTGGTTGGCTACAGCGTCGTACACCTTTATTTATTTATCATCAGACTAGGCCGGAGTGGCCTGTGCTGCACATAAAAGACTTCTCCATTCAGCTCGGTTCAAGGCCGCACTTCGCCAACCACGCAGTCTGCGGAGAGTCCGCAAGTCGTCCTCCACCTGATCGATCCACCTTGCCCGCTGTGCACCTCGCCTTCTTGTTCCCGTCGGATCGTTGTCGAGAACCATTTTCACAGGATTACTGTCCGACATTCTGGCTACGTGCCCGGCCCACCGCAGTCTTCCGATTTTCGCGGTGTGAACGATGGATGGTTCTCCCAACAGCTGATGCAATTCGTGGTTCATTCGCCTCCTCCACGTACCGTCCGCCATCTGCACCCCACCATAGATGGTACGCAACACTTTCCTTTCTAAAACTCCCAGTGCGCGTTGGTCCTCCACGAGCATCGTCCAGGTCTCGTGTCCGTAGAGAACTACCGGTCTTATAAGCGTTTTGTAGATAGTCAGTTTGGTACGGCGGCGAACTCTATTCGATCGGAGCGTCTTGCGGAGTCCAAAGTACGTACGATTTCCAGCCACTATGCGTATCCGAATTTCTCTGCTGGTATCGTTATCGGCGGTCACCAGTGAGCCCAAGTACACGAATTCTTCAATCACCTCGATCTCGTCACCACCGATAGAAACTCGTGGTGGGTGGCTCACATTGACCTCTCTTGAGCCTCTTCCTATCATGTACTTCGTCTTCGACGTGTTGATGACTAGTCCAATCCGTTTAGATTCGCTTTTCAGTCTGATGTAGGCTTACTCCATCCTCTCAAAGTTACGTGCCATGATGTCAATGTCGTCGGCGAAACCAAATAACTGGACGGACTTCGTGAAAATCGTACCACTCGTGTCAATCCCTGCCCTTCGTATTACTCCCTCCAAAGCGATGTTGAATAGCAGACACGAAAGACCATCACCTTGCCGTAACCCTCTACGGGTTTCGAAGGGACTCGAGAATGCCCCTGAAACTCGAACTACGCACATCACCTGATCCATCGTCGCCTTGATCAACCGTATCAGTTTATCCGGAAATCCGTTTTCGTGCATTAGCTGCCATAGCTGGTCCCGATCGATTGTATCATATGCGGCTTTGAAGTCGATAAATAGATGATGTGTGGGCACGTTGTATTCGCGGCATTTCTGCAATACCTGACGTATGGCGAACACCTGGTCTGTGGTAGAGCGTTCACCCATAAATCCCGCCTGGTACTGCCCCACGAACTCTCTTGCAATTGGTGTTAGTCGACGGCATAAAATTTGGGAGAGTACCTTGTAGGCGGCGTTCAGCAATGTGATTGCGCGGTAGTTGCTACAATCCAGCTTATCGCCCTTTTGTAGATGGGACACACGACACCTTCCATCCACTCCTGCGGCAGAACCTCATCCTCCCAAACCTTGGTAATCACCCAGTGCAGCGCTTTAGCCAGTGCTTCACCACCGTGTTTAAACAGCTCTCCTGGTAGTTTGTCAGCTCCAGGGGCTTTGTTGTTTTTCAGCCGGCCGATCTCCTCCTGGATTTCCTGGAGATTCGGAGCCGGAAGTCGCATGTCCTGCGCGCGTGCTCCTAGGTTCATTACCATACCGCCACCGTTGTCTGCCATATCGCCATTCATGTGCTCTTCGTAGTGCTGCCGCCACCTTTGGATCACCTCACGCTCGTTCGTAAGAAGGTCCCGTTTATGTCCTTACACATATCGGGCTGTGGCACGTGGCCCTTACGTGAACGGTTCAACTTCTCATAGAACTTTCGTGCGTTATTAGCGCGGTACAGTTCCTCCGTCTCTTCACGGTCTCGATCTTCCTGCTGGCGCTTTTTCCTCCGGAAAATCGAGTTTTGTCTGTTCCGCGCCCGTTTGTATCGTGCCTCGTTCAGCGTCGTACACCTATGCCTGGCGTATTGTAGAGCTCCATAATCGTTGGTCTTGGGCGATGTTCCTCCAGTTTCCCCGAACGTTCAGGGTTCCCAGGTCCGATTTCACCGCGTGCAGCCAGCGTGTTAGTGGCCTTCCACGAAGTCGCCTGCCCCTATCTGGTTCTCTGCTGAATAATGTTTTCGCTATTCTTTCTTCCGACATTCGCACTAAGTGATCAGCCCATTGAAGTCGTCCGTATTTCAAGGACGGAAATCTTCGCTTTACTATCAGTTGCATCGACGCTCAGTATGCAGCTTCGTCATTGATTCGTGTTTGTTTTGATCAGACGCTCGGCAATGCAGGCACGAACATCTCGCAGCATGCTGTCAAATTTCCATACCTTTTTCACCGCCCGATCCTCAATAGCCGATTGATAATCGAGCGTAAAAAATGAATATCTACCGGGGCTGAAATGAATATTTTGAATTGCGGTTGATTTGCACCGATAAATGATGATTATTTTACTTTATATACTAAACAGATTGATATATTTTGGGAATCTGACTTCAATATGTTGAATCCATACACCGCAGTATGAAATGATAATCATATTATGAGATTTCAAATTGAATATCAATGTGCCCAGCTGAAGATTCATTTTGACACCGCACAAAACAACGCTGACACCGAGAGTCGACGCTTGCTGCTGTTCGTGCACATGCCATCCTATTCATTCGCATATTCAAATTCGGAAAGGACTAGCAACTTGATTGTGTTATGGATGTCAGCTATTTGAGTGTAGTTAAAATGACTTTTTCTGTCCCTGCCGTATTTTATACGGAAAGGCTTTAGGATTATTCCAAAAAGAACTTTCGATATTGTTATATACCGATCGACTCAGCTCGGCGAACTGAGGCGATGTCTGCATGTGTGTAATGCAATGTTTGTATGTGTATAAAATTTAGAGACACACTTTTTGGAACATAGCATTTACTTGCAACAATTCGCCTTCGACGGGGAATGCGGTTCCATTGTTTGCTATTTAAAATTGGACCGATTGAACATTGCATTTCAGAATTATTAGAAAATCATTGTTTTTTCCCAACGAAAAAAAAAATCAAACCGAAAAAAAAAATTCTCCAAAAGTAGTACCAATGCGTATTAATTAATGCTAAACCAGACCCCTAAAGTGGTTTTTTGACTTTCCAATGTGATTTTTTTAATACATTTCATGATGCAAGAGAAAGGCATCATCGCCGTTTCTCAAATTTGATATAAATTGTTTTCTCATACAATCCATCGCGAAGTTAGTCACTAGGGTTTGGGACATCGGGATTTCACTTAACCAGCCATTCACAGAAACAAGAAGTACTTTGAACCACTCTTTATTTGCGACCGTGCTCTTTTATTCACAAAGACTAACCATATGTGCAATACACAAACGATTTTTCCCTCTCGCTCGATACATATCGGCGCGAAACCTTATTTTCTTGTACTCGTCGGATCGCTATCAAACGATAGCGATGATAATTATTTTCGCTCAGTTGTTGCCCGACATTCTAGCTACGTGCCCGGACCACAGCAGTCGTCCGAATTTAGCGGTGTGGGGTTCCCCAACAGCTGATGCAATTCGTGGTTCGTTCGCGTATTTCACATACCATAATCCATCAGCAGCACACCATAGATGGTTCAAATAATTTATCTTTCCCATACTCCAAGTGCGCATTGGTGTCCTTAGAGGACTAACGATCATACGTGAGTTTTGTGGATGGATGGTACGACGGCGAACTCTATACGATCGAAGTGTCTTGCTTTTCAAATGTTTCCTGCCATGGTATGGTTTCTACTAGTGGTGAGCCCAGGTTCACGAACTCATTGACCATCTCTACTTCGTCACCACCAATTCAAGCTCGTGGTGTGTGTGGTTAACAATGTCTTTTCTTGAGCCCCTACATTCTGAAAACAAATATTACAATTCGATATAATGTCCTCATGACATATACAAGTATACCTAAAACGTAGGATTCTAGGAAACATAATCTGTATATGTTTCAAACGGGGCCGGATGGCCGAATACCGTTCGGCCGAATGCCATTTGGCCGAATGCCACTAGGCCGAAAGTTGTTTGGGCCATTTGGACCGAACAGACCATTAGGCAGAACAGACCATCAGGCCAAAAGCCATTTGGCCGAAAGGGTCGTTTGGCCGGAAGGGTCATTTGGCCGAAAGGGTCATTTGGCCGGAAGGGTCGTTTGACCGAAACGGTCGTTTGGCCGAAAGGGTTATTTGGCCGATAGTTTCGTTTGGCCAAAAGGGTTGTTTGACCGAAAGGGTCGTTTCTCCGAAAGGGTCATTTGGTCGAAAGGATCATTTGGCCGAAAGGGTTGTTTGACCGAAAGGGTCATTTGGCCGAAAGGGTCTTTTGGCCGAATAGCTCCTTTGGCCGAATAGGTCAATTGAAAAGTGAGAAATTAGGAGTGAGAAGAGAGACGTCTCAATTCTCATTTCTTATTTCTCACCTCTCACTGTAAAAAGTGAGAAACGTGAAGTTAGTAGTGAAATTCTCATTTCTCACTTCTCGCTGTAAAAAGTGAGAAGCACGAAATGAGTAGTGGGACTCTCATTACCCACTTCGCACTACTCACTTTTCACAGCCAGAAATGAGCAATGAGGAATGAAAATTGAGACGTCTCTCTTCTCACTCCATATTTCTCACTTTTCAAATGATGTATTCGGCCAAATGTCTTATTCGCCCAAATGTCCTATTCGGCCAAATGACCCTTGCGGCCAAATGACCTTTTCGGCCATATGACACTTTCGGCTAAATAACCCTTCCGACCAAACGGCCCTTTCAGCCAAACGATCCTTTTGGCCAAATGACCCTTTCGGACAAATAGTTCGGTAAGACATGATTTAAATTTAGACAAATTCACAAAACATTCATAGCAATTTGAAATTGACCTGAGGTTTGCTCAAAAATTAGAGTCATCGGCTCTCATCTATATGCATCAACGTGCTTCACTGTTCAAATGTCATTGAAATCAAATCTTGCCCCGAATGTGTAGCAGAGCCCGCGAGCACGGGATGTACCTTTTCCTTCCTCTTCGGTTTTTCTCTTCGCATGTTTCCGACTGTTCGGAATAGGTAATTCACAGCAAAAAAAAAGTGAGCGCTTATGCCGCACAGCCCTTTAAAACCGTAAGTAAACCATCTGGATCAGCAATTGTGATGTGTGGTGGAGATGTAACTCGACGAAACAATGTCAGTAGGTATGTACCACGGTGCCTCCCCGCCAGGCACAACAATCACGAAGTTTCTATTTTGTTTTCTGCTGCTGCTGCTTTTCCATCACTTTTCCTGATGGATTGCGATCGCGAGAGCGTAAAAGGGGGTAATGCAGTCGACCACGGACGGGGCGCGGCACGGCGGTCGGTGGGAAGTGACTAGATCCGGGAGTGCGCGTATGGCGAATGAAGTGCTTTGATTGGCGAGGGGCCAAATCAACTTCCTAATCAGGCCGGACTCACGCACTGATGATGGTCGGCACTGATTTTGGACGTAGGAAAATGGGCGATATTAGGCGATAATTACGATGGCGTTGTTGATGATGATGAAGGAGAGGATGATGATGGTGATTTGCATGTCTGCACAGTTCTTTACAAAACGGTTCGCCAAATGAGCGAAGGTAGCATTATAATGCAACTAATTATCGATAGATAGGGCCGTAAGATTCGGGTGAACAATTGAGCTTGAGAGGAACCAGATTACGAACATTATGGCTACTTGAATAATATCTGCAATCGGGGGTTTGAGGTCAAACCCATCGTAATTTCAAACTGATCAGATTTATTTCAGCCATTGGGTCATATGTTCGACGAATAGCCATTCATATCGTCTACAAGGCGTACACCTGACTGGATTCAGTGAATGTTAATAAGCTTTTCTTTTGGCATGGCTTCTTCTAGTGAATTATTGAGCAGAAAGTACTGAAAAGAACATTGATTTGTTTATGATTTTTGCAGAATGTGTATAATTTATCTTATTTTCGGTGTTTAATAGTTTTATCATTTTTGTTCAAGCTACCCTTCGAATATATATAGTCTTAACATCCTAAGATTGGTCAGTTATCGTATGCCAAATGATGATACTTTCCATGTTTCATGCCCGAAAGTTTGGTCTCGTCATCAAACATAATCCGCTTGATACACCCCCATCCACATAAATAAAAGAAAACAATCCCACACCGATTATTCATCAAACGTCTCACATCCATCCAGAATCGCTCTCGCGCCAGAGTCCCACGCCAATTTGCTGCGCTCATTCACGCTTGTTCCGATCGCGTGAATCCCACTGCGCAGAGCATTCCACACTTTCTCCCATCCCGTCCCGTAGTAAATCAGAACTGACTGCGGGGTCGCGATCAGGCGGACCCGCGAAGAGCAGAGCGGAGGGATGTATGAAAAGCGAAAAAATTGGAGCACAAAGTGACCGATTTTTCTGATGCCTCTCTTTTGTTCCCTTTATTTCGCTGCAAACTCGGCCCGTCTGATGGGATTTCACTTCCCCAGCCAAACTAGACTACCGACGAACGAGACCCAGATCTTCTTTCAGCAGCAGCGCCGCACCATGTTTCCTCGTTTGGCGAGCTTCGAGCTCGTATCATCTTCATTTGATTTCTTCCTCTAAGCGGAGACTCCGCGCGGGTTCACTTTTTGACATGAGGTGGTGATGATAATGGAGCAAAAGGGGAAGGCATAATGGGATTTATCCTACATGAGAGCAGTGGGGATCCAGTTGGTTGGTTAGTTAGATACTTATTTATTGACTTACTTATCTATTTTCCTTTTTGCCTATTTACCTTCTTACTTACTTACTAAATTATTTACTTACTTACTAAATAAATTACTTATTTACTTACTTACTTACTTACTTACTTACTTACTTACTTACTTACTTACTTACTTACTTACTTACTTACTTACTTACTTACTTACTTACTTACTTACTTACTTACTTGCTTACTTACTTACTTACTTACTTACTTACATACTTACTTACTTGCTTAACACTACTGACTGACTTACTTACTCTTACTTTTAGTTTGAAAACCGTACAAAACACAGACAATCACGCTCACACAGTTATCTCAATTTAGATTAGAAACTGCCATATTCAACAGCGTACACATGAATATTGTTGTTGTTTTGATTCTACCTTACGATTTAAATTGATAAATACTCCAAAATAATTATTTTGTCCGTCAAATACAGTTCACAACTGAACGACATCCATTCAGCATATCTGTTCCTCGGTGAAGCGAATTGCATATTCAACCAGCTGAGCCATCCAAAGTTCCTGAACAAACCCATACGCGGCAAATGTTAACGACCGATCGACTGAAGCTGACAAACCAAACACGTCATCACAAGCCTGCGACAATAACAATGAGCGGACTTGCGACGGGGACGTAGCATCGGAAGGTGTCGTCGATACGGTATGGGAATCGGGGATCGCGGGGATCGCACAAGAGATGAGTGGGGCACTACAGAAAGTGAGCGCAAAAAAAAGAAGTTTTTTTTATTACTGACCTACATTCAGCACGCTGCTGTGCTATACTACTTTCCGTACCTACTAGACAGGTGAGAAAACTGAGAGAACGGCGAGTTATTCAACTCGGTTGGAATACAGCGATGATAATACTGATTTTGTTGATGCCTTCCAGGACGGATAAGACTAGATTGATTTAGAAATACAAACCGAAAATAAAAGACAATGAATTACAAATTCATTTAATTTGTATTGATTGTAATTATTTCATTAAGCTTTTTTTAAAGGAACAGTAAACTGTGAAACTGGAATGTCCCATTAGAGATGTAATTCCAATGGGAAGAGATCAAGAGATCAAAAGTATTTGCACATGTCATCTTTTAGGAATGCAAATAATTATCACCTTTACACCGGGATGTTTGCAAATATCAACTGTATTTGCCCCCGTGTGTGCTCACTTTCCAGAAAGCGAAACCACTCTCACTGTTCTTCTTAGCACCTTTTATTCTTACCGATTTATCCACTTCTCATCCACTATAAAACTAGATTGCACCATCAAAAAGTGAAGTGGTGGTGCGCCAGCAGCGTTCTCCCGTTCGCAGACTAGGTCACTGTGCACACGTACGTACCTAGGTATATGCGCCTAACAGGTTGAGTGATTCAAACCCATTTGGTGTGAGCATTGGCTGCTTTTTACGAGAGAAGACTACCAATCGTTGCGTTGAGGTGGTAGGGAATATGTCCCAATACTAATAACATGTTCCCATATTTATAATAATTGCTTAAGGAGCGGTTTCAACTCGATTTGTGTCGTTTTTAATACTGTCATGCGTGCTCGCTGGTCACTTCTCACTGCACACAGCTTCTGATTTATAGGGTTAAGGCAAATATTTTTGCCTGCGTTCTAATTCCCGCCATTGGCTCGAAAACCAACTGAAGAGACATATTTTTGCTATAACTCATCCGTATCAAAACGTAGGCTTAGGATACGTAGGATATCTTTTAGAAATATATACCCAACCGGTGATTGTTAGATTCTCTAACAATTCTGTATAAGAACCTACCGAAACCTGTATAAGAACTGGGCATATGTGAAAATGCTAGATTCTTACACAAATATTATATGTCTCATAACAATTTTGCAAGCTTTTCTCACAATATTTGTTTGTGAGCTTATTTGTATATATTTTCTGTATAAAAATCTAACAATTTCGCATTTGTCCAGTTCTTGTACAGGTTTTGATAGGTTCTTATACAGAATTGTTAGAAAATCTAACAGTCGCTGGTTGGGTGTAACTTCGAAATGTCAATCCTTGCACTGCGATATGAAATGATATTCACATTTTTAGATTTCAAATTTAGTATCAATGCGCCAAGCTGCAGTTCAATTTTTACACCACATGCAACAATGCTGATAACCAGAATCGACTCTGTTCATACACTGCAGTCCTCTTCATTCCCGCAGTCAAATTGGCAAAGGACTGGTAACTTGATTGTTTATTTATTTATTTATTTCGTCAACCGATGTAGACTAGTACAAATACATATACATGTTTTTTTCTTTCGTAATGCTATAGTAGATTATGAAATACAATAAAAAACATTTAAAAAAATTTTTTTTTTGCTAATGTTATTTGTAATTATGAATTTAAATTGTTGAATTTCTTATGTTTGTTTTTTGAAAATATTGTTTAATGTTATGACGAGACATTGTTAAGTCAGTGTTGATTATAAACAGCCATCATTCGGTTAAGAGGTCCAAATTTGGCATAATTTGTTCGGCGGTGGTTAATGAAAAATAATATCCTATGTCGAAGTAGCCGAGAAGGTATGTAAATATTTAATTTCGACAAAATTCCAGTTGAATCAACACGTTGAGATACTATATCATTAACAAATGAAACCGTTGCAAACTCTCGACGCTGTTTCAATGTTTGTATGTCTATAAGCATGCAACGTGATTCATAAGATGGAAGAGGAAATGACGTCCAACCTAATTTACGAAGAGCATATAGTAGAAATTGTTTTTGTACTGATTCTATTCTTTCTTCATGGGTTGTTAAGTAAGGCGACCATACAATACTACAATATTCCAGTATGGATCGTACATATGAAATACAGGGGTTAGACAAAAAGGTTAAGATAGGTAAAATTATGTCGATATTCAAATCAGCATAACTTTGCGTAGAATAATCCGATTTTGATAAAACCAGGACCATCAGAAGCGGACACTCTTCTAGTATACTGTCCTTCTGCAAAACCTGAGATTGGTTCTTGGCCACCGGAGATGTTCCGGGTTTTCTGAGGGTATGTTCAAGATGCATTTTTCCAACTGCCTGTCATTTTATGTGACATTTACTTTCATCATGTTTTATGCTTTCTCCAAAAAATAGAACTAATATGCCGACCAAAGGTGGCTGAAAATCAAGAATCTATCTAAGCTTCGCAGAGATATGGCCATTTCGCATTTTTCAAATGATAACCGATCGGAATAATGCAAATATGAGTATCTGACTTCATGGCTTCGTGAGACGATGATTACAGAAACAATTCCAGAATGATAGTGTCCACTGCATCCCTTACATCAGGTTCCATGGGCCTTCCAGGAGGGGCCGGTTTTGGCACCATCTGGAACCATGCATATATGGGTGTCAAAATTCATGTTTTCCCAAGACGATGAATGTAGGATCTTTATTAAAGATACATTTTGAGGACTGTAAGATTCTCTGGCCAATTTGTAACAGGTTCTGGGTGTTCTGCGAAAGTTATATTTGTTCAGGGTGTATGGCCAATCCCGTACCGTTTTCACGAAAATGGCCATATCTCCACGTATACCTAACGGATTTTCGATCTGCAGCCAGCATTTGTCAGCATATTAGTTCTAGTTTCTAGGAAAAGCATAAAACATGATGGCAGTAAACGTCATATAAAATGACAAGCAAGAGAAAAAATAGATTTTTAACATACTCTCGAAAAATCCGGAACATCTCCGGTGGCCAAGGGCCAATCAGAGGTTTTGTATAAGGACAGTTCACTAGAAGAGTTTCCGCGTCCGATGGTCCCAGTTTTATCATGCCTATCTCAACCTTTTTGTCTAACCCCTGTATATAGTTTTTTGATTGTGTAGGGATCCTGAAAGTTGAAACAAAAGCCTAGCATATTATTAGCTTTGTGAATGATTGTGTTATAGTGATCAACAAGAGTTAGTTTTGAATCTAAAATCACTCCTAAATCCCTACTCTACAGTTTTGTTTCCCAGTACAATTTGTGTATTTGGTGTTGTTCTTTTTCTGCTGAATGATATTATGTTGCATTTCTTTACATTTAGTTGCATTAGGCTTTTTCGGCACCATGTATAAAACATCTGTATTTCATTCTGGAATACGATTTTTTTTATTTCCATAAATAACTTTATGTCATCGGCATAAATTAAAAGCTTTATATTTTTGAGAATGAGGAAAATGTCATTTACATACAATATAAATAAAAGAGGGCCAAGATGGGAGCCTTGTGGAACTCCTGAAGTGACTCGAATGGGATTGGATTTCTATTAAATTTAATTATTTCTTGCCGGTCTGTGAGGTAAGACTCAAGCCATCTATGGAGTCCTGGTTCAATTCTAATTTTTTGCAATTTGAAGAGTAACAATGGAATGTCAATGCGATCAAACGCCTTGCTAAAGTCAGTGTACAGAGCTTCAACGCAGTTACCATTATCCATCGCATGAAGAGTATAATCAATAAATTCTATTAAATTTGTAGCGGTTGAGCGACCTTTAAAAAATCCTTGCTGTTTATTTATAATTCTGTTTTTAAGTTGTGAAAATAATTTTTCATTAATAATATATCAAAAAAGTTTGGGAATGCAAGAGATAATGGCTATTCCACGGTAATTACGAATATCCGATTCTTATTCCCGATTTGAAGATGGGTACAAGGTGAGAGCTTTTCCATACCCTGGGAAAACTTCCGGATTCCAGTGACAATCTGAAGAGCCAAAATAAAGGTGCCGTTAGCTCTTTAGCCAGACTCTTCAAAAATACCGGTGGAATACCGTCAGGGCCAGAGCCTTTAGATGCATCTATGTTTTTAAAGCGTTTAGAATATCGTTTACCATGATCTGATTAACACCAATATCCCTAGCAAATTCTGGGACAGGCGCAAAAAAAATCAAGGTCGCGATCTTGTTCCGAAAAGGTGGTGTATATTTCTTGGAAGAAATCTCCAAAAAGATTACAGATGTCTTCTGAGTACTTACCGACGCGTTCATCTAGATACATGGATGACGGAAAATTGTCTGATTTTAATTTTGATTTTACGTAATTGAAGAAGTTCTTTGGGCACGACTTTATTTCGTTTTCTGTTTTCGTATTATACTCTTCAAATGCTACATCAATTGCTAGTTTTAATTGACCGCAGATGTCTAAATATTTTTCCAAATTTTCATTCGAATTGTCTAGTTTGTAAATTTTACGTAATTTTTGTTTGCGATTCCTTAATTTTTTTTATCTTTCTGTTATAGGGGGAAAGACGGCTTTGGCAGGTTTTGTTCTATTATTGGCAGGGGGGTTTTTTATGACTGACTAGGCTCAAATTTGGCCTAAGCATTCTTTGCATATCAAAGAATATTGTGGCCAAATTTCAAAAAATTTGGTTGACAAAAACCCCCCTGCCAATAATAGAACAAAACCTGCCAAAGCCGTATTTCCCCCTACCAAATTGGATATTTCGAATTTCCGTTCCGCCTTTTTTTCCTTATTGGAACCTCTTCGGTAATAATATTAAAAATGATGTTTTAAAAGACATCAGCGGAAGATTCAATATTCCCTTCATTCTCTAAAATTTGCTTCCAGTTTAATCTACTTAGCTTATGTCTTATGTTGTCATAGTTTGCTTTATGGTAATAATATGATTGTGTGTTGAATGTCACCTGATAGAGTGTAGTTGAATTGACATTTTCTTTTCCTGTCCAGTAGAGCTTTCGCTGGAATGCCTTTTTCCAATTCTTGGCACAAAGTCACTATGAAATCATGCTTGAACTACCGTTTTGACTCAAACCCCGAGCATGACCCGTATTCATAGCCTTCTTCGATTCGCTTATATTAAAATAGGGGAAGATTCCCCATAATGTCATAAGGAAGTCGTAACAAACTGCAATTTTTCACATTTGGGCGAAATAACGATGTAAGGATCTGCCAAGCACACGCGACTGTCACTAGGCGACTATCGCCGCGATTCTATCGCTAGGTCGCAGCACTCAAGGTTCCATTGACGTTTTCATATCAACGCGGTAGATGATCGAAGTCACCCGCGACACCAGCAGCAGTAGCGTCGCGTGTGTTTTCCCCCTTCAACATTAGCAAAACGCCCCAGCGACACTAATTTGTGATGTATCACGCGCCTCCACATGTGCCACGCATGTCTGCAACCAATATGCTTCTCCTAAACAAACATTTTGATTTAATGATAATAGCGATCGAGAGTTTGTGGGTATGTGTTTATCAATCATTTTATATATAATTTATAATTACAGAATTAAATTTTGGATGAAAAACCAAGGGAATGATATTATATTTAAAGATGCAGGGAGCGTGCCTCCCAAGCCCGAATTGCGTCAGCTTAAAAAGGTAAACAAACGGCAATGAAACTGAAAAAGCATCAATTTTAAGCAAAATACTACTCTGCTTTCTAAGAAAATGAAAGCAGACGAGATGTTAAATATTCAAATTTAACTACGATATAAGAGAAGCAAAAAGTAGAAGGTTGTATTTGAGACACGACCACCAATTGGATTCATTTTTAAAATTCTGAACATGTTTACTAACGCTAATCTAAAGTTGATGTTACCGCGATCGAATTCATTTTTGCGCTTGAACTCCTGTCATCAGGCATACTATGCGGCTTTTGTGTATCAATTATTATTAAGGTCACTCTTGACGGAATCCAAGATTAAAAGTGCTCGCGTTTTCGGGGGCACACCACTCGATACGGAAGCAACGCACAACTGCCATTTTTATTATTTCACGCATGCTGCGACGCAGCAAAGCTAAATCAACAAAAATGACAGTTGTGCGCCGCTTCTGAATCGAGTGGTGTGCCCCCGAAAACGCGAGCACTTTTAATCTTGGATTCCGTCAGGAGTGACCTTAAAGAATGAAAATGGGTGTTTTTTCACTAGACGCCATGATTTTTTTGTGATTGTGTTTTGTAATTTGGAGATAATTTATTTAATTTTCTCTTGTATATACACTGGTAGGCATAATAAAGTGCCTAATCGTCGTTTTTCATACAAAATGGTCAACTTTGAAGCTCTAGATCTCGGTTGCCCGTGAACCGATTTTGCTAAAAAAAATTACCAGAGCCCAGTTGTAACTTGAACTTTACTATACCTAAGGAAAGTCGACCTTATTGATTCACAGGGTAAAAAATTATTGCGGTAATACAAAAATGAATGTTTTGATAAAAACATATTTTTTAAATGTCTGAAGACTGACGCCAATGTCAACCACTCGATGATTTGAGATGCCATTCATGCAAATTTATTTTTGTAGCGTCTTCCTCCGACGAGTGCTGCTGCTGTTCTTGACTCACATTGGGATATTTTGCCAATCTAGCAGATATAAAATCGATTTTCAAAAAATGGCCGAATCGTATTTAAAAATGGCCGAATCGTAAAAAAAAATAGCTGAATAGTGTGTAGTTAGTTTTATTGTAATGATATTTTGAGTGCTAAGGTCTTTGAAACTTTGCGTTTTTAATGAAGATTTTTAGTTTTGCGATATGCTTTTTCATACCATGAAATCAATTATTTCGGGGTTCATTCTGTATAATTTTAATTCACATTATTACCATTGATGATGATTATGGTGTTAACATACCACAAAAGTTCAACTCAATGGACGCAGTGGTTCTACGCCCCAAAAAAAAAAATGGTGTTAACATAGTCACTCGCATATATGTAATTGATGAACAAAAGCGATTGTTCTGCTATATATAAAGCAATCAATTAAAGTTATTTATGAGCAATAAAAATTAAAAATTCACGATTTTATCTGTCTGGCATTTTTTTATTCGGCGATATTCGGTAGTATTTCAATACACAGCCATTAGATATTCATCCCTATTTTGTAATCCTGAAACAAAATCTTACGCAAATTTGCGCCATATTGTAGATCCAGTTGAAAACCGATCTGAGCTCTCGCAACAGTCGCATTTTCTCCCATTTCCGGATGTCGCAACTGCATCTCGAGTAGTGCGCGTCTTGTCGCGAGAGCTCAGTTCGGTTTTCAACTGGATCTACAATCCTGAGCAGCATACATGTTCCACAAAAGTTTCTGTTACCCATATGCAACCAAATTTATTCACATTTGAGTTGCTGCAACCAAATCGGCCTGATTGTGCTGCTAGGGAAGGTGAGGTGCTCAGAGGGCAAGGTGGATCGATCAGGTGGGAGATGACTTCAGACCCTCCGTAGACTGCGTGATTGGCGACGTATGGCCATGGACCGAGCCGAATGGAGAAGATTATTATATACCGCACAGGCCACTTCGGCCTTAGTCTGAATAAATAAATAAATAATGCTAAGGGCCGTCCAGGAAGCTTATGATTTGTAAACGGACCGAAAACAAAAATAGGATAAATGTGAAACAAAATAACCAAACGAATGACTGAGGCGTTACTCTAAATTCGGATGAACTGAAAGCAGAAGTAAACAAAAGCGTTCCTTTGAGCCACGTCATGGAGAACATCAAAACCTGTTCTAGAAGAAACAATTGAGAAGAAAGTAAAATCGAACTGTTACGTTTTAGCGACGACTGCCCAACCCACTCATTAATTTAAGGTTGTAAACATTCACTTTCTCACTTTTTTTCTTATCTACTCACTCACTGATTCTCTTACACACTCACTTATACAAGCTCTAACTCTTTCGCTTTTTCACTCAATCATATACCCAATCACTAACTTACACAAATATTCGCTCTTTATGTCCCTAACTAACTCCCATACCCATTAACATACTTACTTTATTTGCTTACTCATTAACACAATCATTCATTGTCCTACCCACTCACCGGCCTGCATACTCACTAAATCACTTACTTGCTTACTTACTCGTTTATTCACATCGTCACACGTTTACTTGCTCGCATACTGTTCAACTCGTTCATTTTCTCTATTATGCTTACTCTAATAATCATTCATTTGCTCGCTCACTAACTCAGTAGTCAACTCGTACGTTTACTATCTCACTCAATCACTCTCCTGCCCTCTTGCTATGCTCACTCAGTCACTTATGCAGTTACTTACTTACTCACTCGTTCGCGCGCTTTCCCTAAAATTTGATTTCTCATTTTTTATTGACTCGTCCGTTTGCTAGTTTATCATTACACTCTCTTGCTAAATAATACTCACCCTTCTAACTCACTTACTCAATAACAAACTCAATTATTCACTCACTTACTCACTATCGTACTTACTTGTTCACTCACTCACGCAATCACTAACTCATTTATTCACTCACTTAGTCACTCACACATTCACCCACTCACTCACTCAATTACTCACTCAAACACTCACACACTCAATCTTTATCTCATTCCATTACTTCTTTATTTATTGATTATTTCCATTCACTTGTTTATTCATACTTTCACAATCATCCATTCGCTCGTTTCTTTCAGGGTTCTTATATCAGGGTTCACTCACTTCGTCAGTAGATGGGAGAGACTAGCGCGGGGGTGAAAAATTCATTTTCAGTGCAAAACATAAACAAACTCGGTGGCTGCCCCATATAAAAATCCAAGATGGCTGAATCATGAAATTGGCATACTGCTACACCTGTCTGTATTCACCTTGGTTTCTTTACCCACTTACTCATTCACTCGTTTGTTCACTCATTCATTGACTCACTTGCTCACTCACTCAGCTGTTCACTTACTCATTTGCTCACTCACCCACTCACTCTCGCATGTGGGTAAACATACAGGCTATCATTTTAGTACTATTCTGCACACAGGCATATCTACACCAACATTTGGATAAAGCGTGGCAGCCAAAATTTATTCCTTCCGGATTCTCATCTACACACATAGCTATAAACATTATACATAGACAATAATCTGAAAAAAGGCTGTTACGCCATTTCCAAATGTTGGGCTAGATATAGTATAAAGGTAAAGTTATCTTTAAATCTATTTTTATATCACAATAACAAAAAAAAAAAAAACAAAGTAATACGGGTCGTTACAACGAATAAAGTAATTTTTTCCATGATTTTAATGTCTGTGCTTGCGATGCACGAACGGGATAGATTAGTTTACCGATTTTTAGCAGTTCTTGGTAAAGTTCAATTTTTCAATAAATTGGCGCCTTTAATCCAATAATGTTTTGAATAGTTGAATAGAATAGCAAAATTTTAAAGAGTTCGTCAATCATTGGATACCAAAATCATATTTCCTGACAACTTTTGACGGTCTCAAATTTGAATCTGCAGAATGAACTCCGTATCTTCCCGAAGGCCGCAATCCTACGTCAACAGCCAAACCGCCAATTGTTATTTGTTAGAGGAAAATTAGCTAATTAGAATATTTTAAAACATCGTCGAACGGAATCGACTGGTATAGGGAGAGATCCCCTAGCGCCGGACACCTTTTAATACCGGACACTTTTCAAAACGACGCTTGCAGAAGTCCCTCCACTATCTTATGTGGTACAAATAAAAGCCATTGAAAAGTCTTTTACCTGCATGGAATATCAGATTCTCAGGTTATAAACTTTGTACAAAATTTGAAATTGAACAATAATGCCAAAAATTTTCATGTGTCGCCTTACTTTAGAAGGATTGAATCAACAATATTGAAATCAATCGAATCATTTTTTTTTTAGGAGGCTTCAAATCTAGGCGTAAATAATGCATCATGATTATGTGGAGATGGTCTATACTGGCCATATTTTAAATAACGATCATTTATTTTTTTACCGGGTTCTCAGCAAAATATTGAACTTTTACCGAGATTCGCACAGCCGTGCCCCAGCAAACATGATTTTTGCTGAGATTTCTGTCAAAATTGCCGAAAATCAGCAAATATTTTGCCGAAAATCTTGTTAGCTGACGTCATTTTTACTGAAATATCAGTTTTTTATTTTACTGGCGCACGGCTGTGTGGATTTTTGCCGAGATGCAGAAACAAAAACTAAGTGTATGGGAATTCGGATTCAGATGTAAAAAAAATTAGGTAGAGAGTCAAATAAGCTCTACTAACACATTTCAAAATCTACAACTTAAAGAAAATAAATAAGGCTTTCAGAATGACGTTTGGTCGAATGACATTTAGTCGAATGACGTTTGGTCGAAAGTGGATTTTTGAATAAATTATCTTGGTACATTTAGTAGAATAACGTTTCGTCGAATGGATATTTGAAAGAAAGAAACTTTATTAAATAACTATTAAAAAATTCTTTCATTCTAAATTTTTATTTCGATTAAATGGCCATTTGACCAAATGTTCATTCGACGTAGTTGTCCTTTCGACCAAACGTGATTCGACCAAATGTCCTATGTCTCTAGTGAGCTTAACATTCATTTTCGAATAAATGTCCTTTCGACCAAATGTCATTCGACTAAACATCATTTGACGAGATGTCTTAGGACGAAATGGTATAGATTCAATAAAACATATTTCTATTTTAAATGATGCCTTCACTCTTCAACTGGTTATATTTGAACACGATGCAATAGTGTCCGGTACTAGGGGACACTTTTTTGAACCATGAATTTATTTCACCCAAAATGTATCATCAAAATACATTATCAATGAACGTGTACAAGTATTAAAATGTACTTAGTATGAATCATTAATGATCAAATTTTGGGTATGTGGCAGAGGCGCCAACTTCATGAAATTATTGGGGGGGGGGGGGGGGATGGAGGTATGAAATTATTTAATTCAGGAAATGAAAACATTACTGTAGTGCAGTGATCCTCAAAGTGCGGCCCGCGAGCCACATGCGGACCTCGAAGACTTTTCCTGCAGCCCGTGCAGGATTTTAGAATGTACACTACATGTGGCCCATTGATAAGAATTAGATAACACACAACCTTTTCATCATGCTCAATTTTTTGTTATACTAATCTATCTAGTTCACATCATTACGATGTTTAAGCACCATCATGATTAATTAAATTCATCACTTCATAGATGTTACGTAGGCCAACAGCAAACAACTTCGCTGGTATTGCCCCGGGCTACAAAAATAGCAAGTTCGTCCATTTTTTGTAGATTCAAACAAATAAAGTGTTGAACTTCTGGTTTAACTAATGTTGTTATATAAGTACTGCTTTGAAATCAGGAAACTTTAAATAAAAGTTAGGGTTAGGCCAAATAGAAAAAAAAATTAACTCCAAAAGTAAGATGAATATCAACATACTTTACGCTACCTTCGTGCCAGGCTTCTTTTGACTTCGAGAGCTACTTTGGATTTTTGATTTTCTAAAAAAATTAAACGGAAAAAATTCCATATTTTAAACAGAAAGTTACCATGTAAATATCAACACGACACCCGAATGGGAAATTTTGCATATTTCAAGTCCTTGATCCGATAGAATGAGGTTAAGGAATAGTTACTTTTAGTAGTTAACAACAATCCTTCAACAAAAATTCAGAATCTTAGAATCGGAAAATAGATTAAAATATGTTCTGCAAATTATGCTAAAACCATGTTGTGATAAAAGCTACGGTGATAAAACCTGTAGAATGAAATATTTTTACAAGTAAGTTTTATAAAGAAGATTCATCGTAACAAATTTTATTGAAATGTGAAATAAATATTAACCCTTTCAATTAATCAATAGTTAATTGAATGTTTTCAATAGTTTAGTTAGTAGTACCCAAAATTGATTATATTTGCAGTCTAATGGAACCATGAAGATGTGCCAAATATTGCTTTTTGTTGTTGGAACAATTCGACGAAGGATAGAAGGTGCAAAATTTTATGGTGCTCTACAGATACCATGGGCGGGAGAGGGTTAAAAATCATTCAGATTAAGCTGAACATTTTTTCATGAAATGAAAAACAAATCATGCAAATGTACTGCGGCCCGCTTCAATAGTTCAAAATTGCTATGCGGCTCTAGATAGTAAGCATGCTGGAGACCACTGCTGTAGTGGATAAGATTGGATTTAGGAGTTATGAATAAAAATATTATTGTAAAATACCATTATCAGTGATTCCTTCTAATCTACATTAGAACATATGTCAAATGTAGATTATAATGAATTGCTGATAATGGTATTTGTCAATAATAATTTTATCAAAACTCCTAAATCCAATTTTATCCTCTACATTCTTCCCCTCCTCTACTCCTAATACTCGTCCGGGTCACGACAATTGCAACACTTGGAACATCTATTCAAATGATTTAAAAAAAAAACCTTAAGCCCTGTTCACATATAAAACTTTTTTTCCCTGGCTATTTTTTAAAATAAATTGATTAAGCACCTCGTCCACATTCAATTTATTCGCCATGGTCTTGCACTTCCATTAGAGATATGTAATTTAGTCGCTGTTGTTCCATACTGGATCTCATATAGGTGTTCAACCTTTGGAGCCCGATTGCTCAGCAGTAGCAGGGATATAGGCATGGTGATAAATACCTTCACAAACTTGATAAATTTTGGCAGAAGATCTATCAAATGTGGTTGTTCCTGCAGATAGTCCATGATAGTCTGATTAGAGCAGCACACATGTTGTACAAAAGTTACTCTGACTCCCAAACAACCAAATTTCACATTTGAGTTGCTGAAACCAAATTGGTCTGGATTGTGCTGCTAGGGGAGACGCTTCCAGTGGATTTGGTACCTTCTATCAACAACTGCAGAAATATATATCGTTGCGCCATCAATTGCTCCGCGTCGCCTTAGGCATCATTGTCAGACGAAGTTGTGAAAAATTCAAGTAAACCAGAATAGCTCACCAAGACAGACGACATACATTACAGTTCATCTTATTGGGCAAAACGGTCCTTAGTGGTACCATTTGATTCAAGAGCCTGAAACAGAATCCCAGACAAAATTGATCCCTGAGAGCCCATTTCGGAAAATCCCTGACAAAATTGATCATATCCTCAACCATGGTTGATGGATCCCTTCAGGCAGGAATAGTCTTGATGGTGTCGCGTGCAACCAAATAAAATAATTGAGCAAAGGATTTTTATGGTCATGCTAATCCATTGTAAATAAAATAGTCTGGTAGCTATTTGAATTGAACTTTGCAATAATATGAGAATTTATGGATAATCTACGAAAATTAATTTTTAAAGGCAAAATATATTGGGGGGCGAACGGTACTTTGCCTCTTTAGATAATTATTGAGGGGGCAAAAAGTGTCTCGCCGCTCCCCCCCCCCTTCAAGTTGGCGCCTGTGGTATGTGGTATACAAGTGAACATAATCCGAATAATAGAAGAGTTTTTCGTTAAATGGCTTATGTGTCCGGCACTGGGGGATTTCCCCTCATAGCACTTTGGGCCTTTAAGTACACGGAGAAGACAACGGACAAACAAATATAATTCATTAATAAAACTTAACTGTGAGTCGGTAATGTTCCATCAGGATGATACAACAGCAAGAAGAAGAATAAAACATTACCAACCTCCGGTGACCTAAATCATCTGACATTAACTTGTGCCCTCGCGCTGCCATGACTACTACTCCAATACTACGACACGGCCCCCGCTCGGTGTCCAACGAAAGTCTCTACTCATTCACTTTCAACCGACTAACTATACGCTAGGAGAAGAATGAATTATGTCATCAAAAGAAAAAGTAGAATCATGAAAAAAAAATCACAGCGAGGTATAGGATACAGCTCTCAAAATATTTTTTAAAATTTCAAAATGATATTTATTTACAAATAGTTTATGGCATGAGGTTAGAAATTCGATTATCTACATTATACATATATTAATTTGAATGTTAATGACAATAAAGTTTTTTCTTAAAATCATTCTGGAGATGGCACTACTTTTAATGTTTATTGAATTTCTAGTCCCGCCTAATAAATCATTTTCCAACAAATCTCTGTTTGTAATTTTAAAAATTATTTTAAATTCCATTGGCCATACCTTGCCGTGTTAAATTTCAGTGATTCTACTTTTCCTCTGATGACAGCGTTCATCCACTTCTCCTCGCGTATTCTTCGACGTTTCTCTTCCAATTCTACAACATTGCGATTTGTCTTTCGCCGTTCGTCGCTGTCTCCTCCAATGTCCGCAAACCGCCAACCGTTGCGTTGTTGCATCCACCACCGCCTTCCTTCTATACGAATTTCATGTGTGTCAAGCCAAGTCAATCGCATTTTGCAAGTAGCAGTCTCAGCAGAAACAGCGCAGCAGCGGTATACTAACCTACCCTACCTTATGCGCTAATGTGTGTGTCGTCGTTTTACGGATTGACATGCGGCTCACACAGTTTTCGCGGCATAGCCCTGCACTGTACGAGCATGGTCTTACCTACCCAGCTACTATACTGGGCTGAGTAGATCGAGAGCGAAATTTTATTCAAATGAGGTCGACGAACCTTCAACGCAGCACTTGCTGCGACGCGGGATTTCCTCACCGTTTTCGGTCTAGGCACATGTCAGCACTGTTTAGGACTGCGGTATGAGTGAACGCTCAGTACTCACTCGCGGTGCATCCATTAAGTCAAAGTCTATGGAACAGTAGTCTAGAAGGCTTTTTGACGAACAAGACTAAGATGGACTAACGATTGATAAAAAAAACACTACTAATGTATTATGAGCGAATATTATGGACGTTATATTTGCTAGCCTTTGCATGGGAAAACTGGTCCTTTTTTATCCTTTTGTAACAAATTCGTCTGATATTGAAAGAAAGAATTGAATCATCGAGTTTGATGGATCTGCGTGCTAACTGCTGAAAAAATCACTAACATAAGAAACAAAACAAATTTATATTCTTTCTTTCTTTAGTTATTTGATAGGATGAATATGGGAACTATGAGATAGAGTAACAGTAACTATAATGGCGAGGCAGCTATTGTTATTTGATGGGGCAAACGAATAATGTTCCAATGTTAAATTTTGATACCATTAAATAAAGCCAAGTTTTTTGTGCAAAGCGTCTTGGTAATGCTAATATAATAACGATCATCAAATTGTGTATTACCAAAAGAAAAAACTAGCAGGCTGCATATTGAACCACCCTCCCCTATAGATTCGCGAAAGTATGCAACATCGACCCTCGCTTACTAAACGCTTGGTAGTAGTGCATTAAGTCCCAACCAAGTGAAACTGGGACTAGAGTCTGAAATTTTAACGATCCTCGGAAGTTGTCGACTGTCGGTCGGGCAGCCGCTCGGTTCGGTCGGGCAGCATTGGCACTCGGATGAATTAATTGGCTTCTGTCGGCCGCGCTTTGCTTTGACCCAGTTTGGAAGGGTGTCCGATGCAACCGCATTATTGCTAATTATTGACTTCTTGCGCGTCGGGCCAAAAATTACCACATCGTTCCCAGTACAGCACAGTACGGTGCGCGGTACGAGACGGGTACGCGGTCCGGAGCGGCAGATTGGTGAACACGATCAATTCAAATTTATGCAATTTCGCACCAATATGAGTGCGCCGCCCGCCTCTGCCCGATAAAATCGTATCAATCGGCATGGCGGCGGCGGCGGTACAGCAGCCAGGGCGGCAGAAGCAATATGCGCTGCGCGCGTCTGATGAAGTAATGTACGTTCACTCAAACCGTTTACTGCATTTGCTATCACTTGCATAATATAGCAAATTGCACATGGCGGTACCCTATATTGCGAACAGGTGCGCTAAGTAGAGTTCTTGCTCGCACCATGTCTCTCGCTCTCTGGTTCGGACTCACGCGAGCACAATTTGTTAGCAAAACGATAACAAAGTTCTACACACTACTGTCTGTTCGAATTAATGCCATATTGGTAAATGCAATTGCGCGAGGGAATTTTGGTGTGTGTTTAACTCCCCTAGAATCCGAATGTAGATCAATCAATTACTCAACTCGCATGAAACACGATGCTTTTTTTAATTTACTCCTATACCTATGTTATAAATTTTTGCATAAACAATTCTGCAAGGTTTTAATAAAGAAAATATAAGCTTTTAATACAAATATTTATATATAAAAATATAAAAACCAATCTATGTATGTATGTATGTTCGCTAACTACTTCTGAACCACTTGGCCGATTTCAACCAAATTTGGTACACACATTCTCTATCCTCAGAGGAAGTTAACAAAGGGGTGGGATGGTCATGTAGAAAAGGGGAGGGTGGGGTGGGAGAGGGTTTTGTTCAGAAAACGAACAATTCTGTGTAACTTTCAACTCCCAGGACCGATTTCAACCAAATTTGGTACAGACATTCTCTATCCTCAGAGGAAGTTAACAAAGGGGTGGGATGGTCATGTAGAAAAGGGGAGGGTGGTGGGAGGGTTTTGTTCAGAAAACGAACAATTCTGTGTAACTTTCAACTCCCAGGACCGATTTCAACCAAATTTTGTACACATATTCACTACGAGGAGGTAATCATATGGGAGGGATTTGGGAAAGGGGAGGGTCTGGAGGGAGGGTTTTGTTTAGAAAACGGGCAATTCAAAGTAAATCATGAACCCCTGTACCGATTTCAACCAAATTTGGTACACACATTCTACATCATAAGGAAAAAGATAACAAAGGGGATGGGATGGTCATTGGAAAAAGGGAGGGTATAGGGAGGTGTTGTCTTTGGAAAACGAGCAACTCAGTGTAACTCCCAACCCCAGGACCGATTTCAATCAAATTTTGTACACATATTCACTATGAGGAGCCGATCGTACAGGGAGGAAATTTGGATAAGGGGTAGGGGTCTGAAGGGAGGTATTGTTCAGAAAACGGGCAATTTAGTGTAACTTCTGAACCCCTGTACCGATTTCAACCAAATTTGGTACACACATTTTCTATCCCTAGGAGAAGATAACAAAGGGGGTGAAATGGCCGTTGAGAAAAGAGGAAGGGTAAAGGAAAGCGGTTGTCTTTAGAAAACGGGCAATTCAGTGTAACTCCTGACCCCAGGACCAATTCTAAGCAGATTAAATGATTAAATCATTCAACTCTATGATTAAAGATTATGATTAATGAATTATAATTTTTGAAAATGATGACTGATAATGATTAATGATTAAATTCATTTTGACAATAATTAACGATTATGAATAATAGATGAAAAAACCGTTGGATTATGATTAACGATTACCGATCGTGATTAAATGTTGACACACTATGTGTATGGTTAATGATTAACGATCGATATGATTAATGATTGATGATTATGAATGATCAAATTGCATAGTGATCCATAATCGAGTAACCTTTATTCCAAATTTTAAAAGGTATGATAATTATATGATAATGATTCAAGATTAATAAATAAAAGCAAGGTATGCAATGATCCAATGTTCCAGCATAACTTCTGTACCTTGCCCGATTTAAACCAAATTTGGAACAAAAATTCTTTTTCTTAAGAAGGCGAAGATGACAGGGATCGATTAACTCAACACTTCATCGAAATAATGGTTTTGCCCGAGAAAAACAAAGATTAAAATGTTTCCTTCTGGACGGTAAATGTGATCATTTCTTTAAAATAGACGTTTTTCCGGAATAAGGCATCGGTGTATGTTTTTCCTTCTTTAGAAATAGACGTTTGCCCGGAATAAAGCGATTTTGGGTTTGATCCCATTTTCAAAATCAGTCAATGTTTTCAAATGTAATCTACCTTCTTTTAATCAAATGATGAAATATCAATAAGAAAACACAATTATCCTTTTGACCTATTCCAATTCCGATGGTGAAAAAAACTGCGAATTAAACTGGCAACTCCGAGCAAGGCCGGGTACATAAAGCTAGTTTATATATAAAAATGAGTTAGTATTTCCTATAAGGCAATATAACTCACGAGCGGAAAAAAACGATTAAGAAGACTTCTAACTAATCGATTCATCTTAATATCAGCTGTGTTTGTATACACCCAGGTTTTTTTTTACGAGGGGCATACGTACCTCGTAAAAAACGTGTAAAAACCGCGTGAATTCCAAAATCCGTGTAAAAACCATCGAAAATTCTCCTTTTCAATGGAAAAGAATTAGAAGAACTTATAGATAATTGAAAAGTTTCTCATTGTATTTGATTGACAAAAACTTAGAAACTGAGCATTGCCGGAATGCGCTTGATGAATGAAAGCCGGAAATTGATGTTTGGCGCCATTTTGAAATTGAAAATAGCTGACTTCCAATTTACTCAAATGACTAAAAACCCATGCAATATGGGCATCGCCCCAATGAGCTCGAAAAGTGGAATCCGGGAATCAGTGTTTGGCGCCATTGGAAAATTGAACAATGCAGCATTTATTCTTATTTCCTAGAAATCGATGAATCGTAATCATTGGATGGAGACCTACTCCTGATTTCTAGCTAAAGAGGCAAAATACTTCGCACAAAAATAAAAATAATGACAATAACTTTTGGTTTCTGGAAAATTTTCTTTTTATTTTTATTTTTATCAGAAGCCTGAATATCTGATTTTTTTGGGAAGGGAGAATTTTCGGAGGAACTGCTGAAGGATCTTCCGAAGGAATTCTTTAAGGATGTCTGCAGAAGCATCCGTAGAAATTCCTGGAAGTACTTCCGCAAAAACCTCCTGTGGAGCTTCCGGAAAAAATCCTCGAGGAATTTCCGAATGAATTCTTGGAGAAAATTTCTTAAGAAACTACGGAGAATTTCCTGGAGGAACCTCCACAGGAATTCCTGGAAGAACTTCCGGAGGAATTCCTTTGAGGAATTTCCGGAGTAATTCCTTTAAGGAAGTTCCGAAGGAATTCCTTTAAGGAAGTTCCAGAGGAATTCCTTTGAGGAAATCCGGAAGAATTGCTTTGTAGAACTACTGGATGAATTCGTTTGTAGACATTTCGGACGAATTACTTTGAGGAACTTCCGGAGGAATTGCTTTGAGAATTTTCCAGTTGAATTCTTTTAAGGAACTTCCGGAGGAATTCCTTTCAGGAACATTCGAAGGAATTTGTTACAGGAACTTCCGGAAGAATTCCTACGAGGAACTTCTGGACGAATTTCTTTGAGGAACACCCGGAAGAAATTCTGGAAGAACTCCCGGAAGAATTTGTGAAGAAACTTTCTTAGGAATTTGTGGAAGAACTTCCGGAGAAATTTCTGGACGAACTCATTGAGTAATTCCTGAAAGAACTTCCAGAGGATTTCCTGAAGTAACTTCCGGAGGATTTCCTGGAAGAACTTCCGAAGGAATTCCTGGTTGAGCTTCCAGAGGAATTTCTTGAGGAACTTCCGGAGGAATTCCTGTAGGAACTTCCAGAGGAATTCCTTTGAGGAATTTCCGGAGGAGTTCCTGGAGGAACTTTCGGAGGAATTGCTGAAGGAACTTCTGGAGGAGCTCCTGGAGGAACTTCAGAGGAACTGCTGGAGGAATACGGAATACGGAAAATTCCTGGAGGAACTAGAAAAAATCCTGGAGGATCTTTCGGAAGAATTCCTGGAAGAACGTCCAGTGGAATTCCTAGAGAAACTTCCAGAGGGGTTTCTGGAGGAACTGCCGCAGGAATTCCTGGAGGAACCTCCAGAGGAATTGCTGGAGGAACTGCCGAAGGAATTCCTGGAGGAACTCCCGGAGAAATTCCTAGAGAAACTTCCGCAGGAATTCCTTTGAGGAACTTCCGGAGAAAATCCTTTGAGGAACTTTCGAAAGAATTGCTTCGAGGAACTTCCGGAGGAATTACTTTGAGGAGTAAGTTAGTTTTTTAGCTGAAGAAGACTATTTTTGGTATGATATTGTATGTTAGGTTCGTTCGAAGAACTTCCGGAAAAAATCCTTCGAGGAACTTAGGGAGGAATTCCTTCGAGGCACTTCTGGAGGAATTTCTTTGATGAACTCCCGGAGAAATTCTTGGAATGGTTTCCGGCCGATGGTACAGTAATATCCCGATTTCATCACTCCTACACCCTTGGTTAATTTCGAGGTGATTTTTTTTCGGGCAGAACCACTTTGTTAACTTCATTGCATTTTTATAGTATACCCGTGTCAATTATTCAGTGCATGTCTTTCTGCTCCATTTCTATTGAGAAAAAATGAAGTATGTAGTCGTTTTTTATTCAGATATTTCTCAAACTTAATGTGAGGCCTCTTTATATTGGCTATTTATACCCTTCGAGAAAGGGCTTATACCAACTCTCAGATGAACACCCCTCAATCCGTTTCGGCTTCAACAATAAGCGGGATAATACTGATTTTGACCATGCATCGATACTGAAGTTCAAACATATTTTTACTTCTTCATACGATTTTCGAATTCGCTTTTGTACAGAGATCTGATTTCATTGCGTTAGGCATTTCGGAATCTCACATTTACACAGAGCTCTGATCAGTCAGAGGGTTCAGCAGATCTACCAAATTCGTATCCGCTTCTTTCCAAATTAATCAGCGCTCTGGAGCTTAGAGATTCATGTCGTCGGCTTCGAAACCAGCCTAAGATTGAGTTACGTTTTTATAATTTACTCCATTGGCTCCATCCAAAAGGTGCAAAAGATGGGTCATCTAAAAGCAAATTATAGTCGTTTTTCTTCAATCAACAATGTTATTAACATCATCGAGAATTTTCCCGCAATACAGTAAATGTTGACCCTCTACATCGAGATAAGGAGAGATCGAGGAATGGAAGGTAAACTGAAATGGGAACTAGATCGAAAAAATAATGAAGACAGAATACTTAACAAAATATGATCAGAAAATCGATAGGGAGGTTTTCGAGATGTAGAAAACAAAAATGTAGGGATAGATCTACCTACATCATATCAAGAAATAGAACATCGAGATGTAGAGAGTCGACTGTATATAAAAAGGTACGTGTCGTAGAAGTTCTCTTCCTGTAAAAAATGGTTTGCTGCAGAATATGTTCGTTTTGAATTCCGAAAAGAACTAGTATTGGTGGCTGATTCTACTTCAGTGGCGATGTTTTTTTGGCGGTAGACTTAGTAATTCAAGCCCTCTAGCCTGGTCAAGGTGCTGTGGAACTCCTCCGTCGTGAGTTTTGCACTCTATATAGAGCCAATGGCATGCCACAGAAATTGCCGCCAACTTATTCGATGCTCTTAAAGAACGTATTCAAGAGAAATGATCAAAATACGCCGATTTATTTGCTTTTTTTTAATTATCTTGGCGTAAAGCAATTCATCAGAAACGATTGTAGCATTTTCGTTACTTTGATTAGGCAAGCGGACGAAATCTTGAAGCGTCTAATCATTGCTAATGCAATCATGCAATCATGGATGATGAGACTTCAGCAGAGCAAAACACTTGCGTTGCCAGTGGCAAACTACGTTGACGCCAGGGTCCTTGCAAGTAAATAATTCTCCTATTATGAATCTGAAAGGATTAAGGCATGTACTTGACCCTGATTTTTTATACTCTTGGATCCATTCATCCAACTAAATATATTAAACCAGAGAAGGCATTCTCTGCAGCTGGTTACATTGCCAACAAAATCCATTGCCTACAAAAACAAGCAATGGTTTTTACATTTGAAGTTTGCCAATAAATATTGTTTCTCACCCAAAAGTCCAAATCAAAAGTTTTTTCAGTATTTCTGACACTTTCACAAATACCGGTTTTTACCGGTATAGACTCCACGAAATATCGAATACCGGTATTTGTCGAAAATGGCCAATATCGACCACCCTAGTGATAGATCTTACTCCGTAATGCAACACGAATATTTGTCTACCCAGCATTACAGGTTTCGTTAACTGCCTGGCTATTTTTTCCCCTCGGCGCGGTCGCTTGACACCTTGGGATTCGGGATTAAGGACGTCATATTGTCAGCTTCAGTGTTGTACCTAGCCTGGCAATGTGACCGGATTTACACTGTTACGCGCTACTAATGAGTATCCATATCCCAGCGTAAAGGGTAGTTATGTTACTATTAGACTAAATCAGCGATCCCCAACATTTTTGGCGTTTTTCATAATAAATTGCATCTCAAGCAATGTTTTTCTTTACAAGCTAGCGAAAGCTAGGAAATAATTGATTTGGAACTCAACCACTTGGCGGCGCTAGTTTATATGAAACTACCAGTTCGGGTCGATATCTCGCGATCTATGGGATTTATAGAGTCGCCGTTTTCTACAAAGTTGTTCGGGGGCTTGAAACCAATATGTTGAGAAACCGTTTGCTTTAGAATTCATCCGCAAGGTGGCGCTAGTGTATATGCGAGATCAGTTTGATTCGATTTCTTTGGATCTGTGAAATTTAGAAAGTTGCCGTCTTCTGCAAAGTTGTTCGGGGGCTTGAAACCAATATGTTGAGAAAACCATTTGGTTTAGAATTCATCCGCAAGGCGGCGCTAGTGTATAGGCGAAATCAGTTTGATACGATATCTTTGGATCTGTGGCATTTAGAAAGTTGTTCGGGGGTTTGAAACCAATATGTTGAGAAACCGTTTGCTTTAGAATTCATCCGCAAGGCAGCGCTAGTGTATAGGCGAAATCAGTTTGATACGATATCTTTGGATCTGTGGCATTTAGAAAGTTGCCGTCTTCTACAAAGTTGTTCGGGGGTTTGAAACCAATATGTTGAGAAACCATTTGGTTTAGAATTCACCCGCAAGGCGGCGCTAGTGTATATACGAGATCGGTTTGGTTCGATATATTGTGATCTATGTTATTTAGAAAGTTGCCGTCATTTACAAAGTTGTTCGGGGATCACTCGCAAGGCAGCGCTTATGTGTATAAGAGATCAGTTTGGCCCGATATCTCGAGATCTGTGGCATTTAGAAAAATGCCGTCTTCAACAAAGTTGTTCGAGATTGGAAACCAATATGTTGAGAAACTGCTTAACACGTACGTCCCCAACCCCCATTTTACGACAAAACTCAAAATTCAAAACCATGCAGCTCAGCCAATTTCTAACGGATTTTCAAGCAATCTTCTGGAATCGATCACAAAATTCCTATAGTTTTAGGAACCGAGGTCAATTTTTGTGCAATGGCCATGGTTCCGGAGATATTCCGGGGAGTACTGGGGTTACCTCCCTCCCGGAAAAAATGGTCACTGGCAGAACGGCTTCGAAATCCATCGTGCGACATGTCAAACTTCATGATTTTGCAAAACAAGTACACTGGAGTACATTTCAACGACTTTCGATCGAATTGGCCACCCACCGGGTGCTTCCAGGGCCTGGTTCCCTTGGGGAAGTGGCCACTATCCGTTCAATCTTGGAACCCATCTTGCGACATATCAAACTTCATGATTTTGCAAAACAAGTACACTGGAGTACACTTCGGCGACTTTCGATCAAATTGGCCACCCTCCGGGTGCTTCCAGGGCCTGGTTCCCTTGAGGAAGTGGCCAATTTTCGTTGAATCTTGGAATCCATCTTGCGACATGTCAAACTTCATGATTTTGCAAAACAAGTACAATGGAGTAAATTTCGGCGATTTTCGATCGAATTGGCCACCCTCCGGGTACTTCTTGGGCCTGGTTCCCTTGAGGAAGTGGCCAATATCCGTTCAATCTTGGAACCCATCTTGCGGCATGTCAAACTTCATGATTTTGCAAAACAAGCACACTGGAGTACATTTCGGCGATTTTCGATCGAATTGGCCACCCTCCGGGTACTTCCAGGGCCTGGTTCCCTTGCGGAAGTGGCCAATATCCGTTCAATCTTGGAACTGATCTTGCGACATGTCAAACTTCATGATTTTGCAAAACAAGTACACTGGAGTACATTTCGGCGATTTTCGATCGAATTAGCTACCCTCCGGGTGCTTCCAGGGCCTAGTTCCCTTGGGGAAGTGGCCAATGTCAAACTTCATGATTTTGCAAAACAAGTACAATGGAGTAAATTTCGGCGATTTTCGATCGAATTGGCCACCCTCCGGGTACTTCCAGGGCCTGGTTCCCTTGGGGAAGTGGCCAATATTCGTCCAATCTTGGAACCCATCATGCGACATGTCAAACTTCGTGATTTTGCAAAGCAAGTACACTGGAGTACATTTCGGCGATTTTCGTTTGAATTGGCCACTGTTTGGGTACTTCCAGGGCCTGGTTCTTTTGGGGAAGTGGCCAATATTTGTCCAAACTTGGAACCCATCTTGCGACATGTCAAACTTCATGATTTTGCAAAACAAGTAAACTGGAATCCATTTCGGTAGTTTTCGATCGGATTGGCCACCTTCCGGGTACTTCCATGCGCTGATTGATATTTTACCGGCGGTGGCGTGATAGATCATTTGCAGCCAGTGGCGGCATCACGCCTTAGGTGATTGGCGGCGGCGTGGTTCGGCGTGAACCAGTTTCAAGCGCCAAAATTTCTTCAGAAGTATCTCCAGCAATTCTTCCAGAGTCAAGAAATCCGGCGGCGGCGTGGTTCGGCGTGAACCAGTTTCAAGCGCCAAAATTTCTTCAGAAGTATCTCCAGCAATTCTTCCAAAGTCAAGAAATCCTTTGAACATTCCTCCAGATATTTCTCCATAAGTGCCTCTGGGAAATTCTTCCAGATATTCCTCCCGGATTTCGTCTGGAAGTTCCTTTAGGAAGCTTTTCCAAGAATTCCTCCAGGAATTCCTACGGAAGTTCCTCCAGGAATTCCTACGGAAGTTCCTCCAGGAATTCCTACGGAAGTTCCTCCAGGAATTCCTACGGAAGTTCCTCCAGGAATTCCTACGGAAGTTCCTCCAGGAATTCCTACGGAAGTTCCTCCAGGAATTCCTACGGAAGATCCTCCAGGAATTCCTACGGAAGATCCTCCAGGAATTCCTACGGAAGCTCCTCCAGGAATTCCTACGGAAGTTCCTCCAGGAATTCCTACGGAAGTTCCTCCAGGAATTCCTACGGAGGTTCCTCCAGGAATTCCTACGGAGGTTCCTCCAGGAATTCCTACAGAAGTTCCTCCAGGAATTCCTACGGAAGTTCCTCCAGGAATTCCTACGGAAGTTCCTCCAGGAATTCCTACGGAAGTTCCTCCAGGAATTCCTACGGAAGTTCCTCCAGGAATTCCTACGGAAGTTCCTCCAGGAATTCCTACGGAAGTTCCTCCAGGAATTCCTACGAAGTTCCTCCAGGAATTCCTACGGAAGTTCCTCCAGGAATTCCTACGAAAGTTCCTCCAGGAATTCCTACGGAAGTTCCTCCAGGAATTCCTACGGAAGTTCCTCCAGGAATTCCTACGGAAGTTCCTCCAGGAATTCCTACGGAAGTTCCTCCAGGAATTCCTACGGAAGTTCCTCCAGGAATTCCTACGGAAGTTCCTCCAGGAATTCCTACGGAAGTTCCTCCAGGAATTCCTACGGAAGTTCCTCCAGGAATTCCTACGGAAGATCCTTCAGGAATTCCCACGGAAGTTCCTCCAGGAATTCCTACGGAAGATCCTCCAGGACTTCCTCCGGAAGTTCCTCCAGGACTTCCTCCGGAAATTTCTCCAGGAATTCCCCCGGAAGTTCCTCCAGGAATTCCTCCGGAAGTTCTTCCAGGAATTCCTCCGGAAATTCCTCCAGGAATTCTTTCCTAAGTTCCTCCGGAAGTTCCTCCAGGAATTCCTCCGGAAGTTCCTCCAGGAATTCATCCGGAAGTTTGTCCATGAGTTCCTCCGGAAGTTCCTCCAGGAATTACTCCGGAAGTTTCACCAGGAATTCCTCCGGAATTTCTTCCAGGAATTCCTCCGGAATTTCTTCCAGGAATTCCTCCGGAATTTCTTCCAGGAATTCCTCCGGAATTTCTTCCAGGAATTCCTTCGTAATTTCTTCCAGGAATTCCTCCGGAATTTCCTCCAGGAGTTTCTACGGAAGTTCCTCCAGGAATTCCTCCGGAATTTTCTCCAAGAATTCCTCCGGGATTTCCTCCTGGAATTCCTCCGGAATTTCCTCCAGGAATTCCTCCGGAATTTCCTCCAGAAATTCCTCCGGAATTTCCTCCAGGAATTCCTCCGGAAGTTCTTTCAGGAATTCCTCCGGAGTTTTCTCCAGGAATTCCTCCGGAATTTCCTCCAGGAATTCCTCCGGAAGTTCTTTCAGAAATTCCTCCAGAAGTTCTCCAAGGAACTCCTTCGGAAGTTCCTCCAGAAATTCCTCCCGAAGTTCCTCCAGGAGTTCCTCCGGAAGTTCCTCCAAGAAGTTCCAGTTATTCCTCCGGAAGTTCCTCCAGTAATTCCTCTAGAAGTTCCTCCAGTAAGTCCTCTAGAAGTTCCTACATTTATTCTTACGGAAGTTCCCCCAGTACTTCCTCCGGAAGTTTTTCTAGTAATTCCTCTGGAAGTTCCTTCAGTAACTCCTCCGGAAATTCGTACCGAAATTCTTCCGGAAGATCGTTCAGGAATTCCTGCCGAAGTTCCTCCGGGAATTCGTCCGGACGTTCCTTCAGGATTTATCCAATATGCTCCACCAGGAATTCCCCCGGAAATTCCTCCAGGAATTCAACCGGAAAATACTCCAGAAATTTCCGGAGCAATTCCTGGAGGAACTTCTGGAAGAATTCATGGAGAAACCTTCGGAGGAATTCCTGGAGAAACTACCAGAGGAATTCTCGGAGGAACCCCCGGAGGAACTCCTGGAGGAACTTCCAGATAAATTCCTAAAAGAGCTTCCGGAGGAATTCCTGAAGGAACTTCCAGACAAAATCCAAGAGGAGTTTCTGGAGTAACTTCCCAGAGGCACTTACGGAGGAATGTCCAAAGGAATTTCGTGACGATCTTTTTAAAAAAAACTAGTGGAGGAACTTCTGGAAGAATTCCTTGATGAATTTCTGAAGAAATTTTGGCGCTTGAACTGGTTTACGCCGATCCACTCCACCGCTGATCACTAACGGCGTGACGCCGCCGCCGCTGCCTGAAAATGATCTATCACGCCACCGCCGGTAAAATATCAATCAGCGCACAGGTCTACCTGGAAGTACCGGGAAGGTGGCCAATTCGATCGAAAATCACCGAAATGGACTTCAGTATACTTGTTTTGCAAAATCATGAAGATTGACATGTCGCAAGATGGGTTCCAAGATTGAACGGATATTGGCCACTTCCCCAAGGGAACCAGGCCCTGGAAGCACCCGGAGGGTGGCCAATTCGATCGAATGTCGCCGAAATGTACTCCAGTGTACTTGTTTTGCAAAATCATGAAGTTTGACATGTCGCAAGATGGGTTCCAAGATTGGACGAATATTGACCACTTTCCCAAGAATACAAGACCCTGGCAGTACCCGGAGGGTGGCCAATTCGATCGAAAATCGCCGAAATGTACTTCAGCATACTTGTTTTGCAAAATCAAGAAGTTTGACATACCGCAAGATGGGTTCCAAGATTGAACGGATATTGGCCACTTCCCCAAGGGAACCAGGCCCTGGAAGTACCCGGAGGGTGGCCAATTCGATCGAAAGTCGCCGAAATGTACTCCAGTGTTCTTGTTTTGCAAAATCATGAAGTTTGATATGTCGCAAGATGGGTTCCAATATTGGACGGATATTGGCCACTTCCCCAAGGGAACCAGGCCCTGGAAGCACCCGGAGGGTGGCCAAATCGATCGAAAGTCGCCGAAATGTACTCCAGTGTGCTTGTTTTGCAAAATCATGAAGTTTGACATGTCGCAAGATGGGTTCCAAGATTGGACGGATATTGGCCACTTCCCCAAGGGAACCAGGCCCTGGAAGCACCCGGAGGGTGGCCAAATCGATCTAAAGTCGCCGAAATGTACTCCAGTGTGCTTGTTTTGCAAAATCAAGAAGTTTGATATGTCGCAAGATGGGTTCCAAGATTGAACGGATATTGGCCACTTCCCCAAGGGAACCAGGCCCTGGAAGCACCCGGTGGGTGGCCAATTCGATCGAAAGTCGTTGAAATGTACTCCAGTGTACTTGTTTTGCAAAATCATGAAGTTTGACATGTCGCACGATGGATTTCGAAGCCGTTCTGCCAGTGACCATTTTTTCCGGGAGGGAGGTAACCCCAGTACTTCCCGGAATATCTCTGGAACCATGGCCATAGCAAAAAAATTGACCTCGGTTCCTAAAACTATAGGAATTTTGTGATCGATTCCAGAAGATTGCTTGAAAATCCGTTAGAAATTGGCTGAGCAGCGTGGTTTTGAATTTTGAGTTTTGTCGTAAAATGGGGGTTGGGGACGTACGTGTTAATTTAGAACTCATCCGCAAAGTGGCGCTGGTGTATATGAGAAACCAGTTTCATCGATATTTCGGAATCTTTAGGATTTAGAAAGTTGTCATCCTGTACTAAGTTGTTCGAGGATTGGTAACCAATATGTTTAGAAAATGTTTAGTTTAGATTTCATCCGCAATGTGACGCTAGTGCATATGTGATCACCAGTTAAGTTATATATCCCAGGATCTGTGACAGTAAGGAAGGAACTTATCTTCTTCACAGCTGTTCGGGGATTGGAAACCAATATACTGAAACACTGTTTAGTTTGGAATATATCTCAGGATCTGTAGGATTTTGTAGTTATATGGCTGCCGCTTCCGCGTCATACACAAGATGTCGTGAACCCACTAACTGATGCAATTCGAAATTCACAAAATGCATCCAATTAGAATTCCGCCAATAACTTTCCTGACACTTTGGCAACTTGTTAATCAAGGCGAACCTCTGCCCCTCGAACCTAACTCAAAAATTTCAATAAATTTCCGCGAGAGCTCGTGGCAAGCCCAGAGGTATATACGGGTATAACAAATGAGATCACAAGGTATCAAGGTATTATATTGTACATTGAATATAAGTGCTAGTCCTCAATAGGCATCTGATGCTTCTCTGTTCATAAACAGCTAATCTGGACATAATAGAGTATCAACTACGGGCCGTCATTCAAGCTCAAGCTCACGGGTGGAAAAGCGTTTTAGTTTTAATTTCATCCTCTGGGCGGCGCTAGAGTATATGTAACTTCTAGTTTCGTTAGATATCTCCGGATCTACGAGAACGTCGTCTACTTGTCAGGGCATTGGAAATTAATATGTTGAAAAACTATTTAGTTTGAATGGAATGCATCTATTTGGTGGTGTTTGATTGATTGAGTAGGTATGATACCACATGATACTACAATGAATTACTTTTAGGAATTTAAGTGGCCTTGAAAAATCTATCAATCTTGTTGAATAACTTTACTTGGTGGTGGCCGCCTGCGGTCATAGACAGTAAAGAACTGTGAATTAACTCCAAGATCCCCGTCAGATGCTGTTTAGAAAAAAATGCGCTGCTCTGGGACGAACTTTACAAAAAAAAAAAAAATTCCTTGGAGGTGAACTAGCCTTGAGCTAAAAACCTCTTTAATAAAGATAATAATAATAATAACTTTACAAAATTACCATTACCAACGTTCCGGGTTTTACGGAAGACCGTCTGGTGGCCACCTATCGTCTGGTGCCCACCTACGGCCATAGGTGAGTGAAAACTGCGACATAACTCCCAGATCATTGTCAGAAACGATATAGAAAAAATCGCGCTACTTTAGGATGAAATGTTAAGACAATAAATAAATTATTCATTATAGTTCACTTTTCACCATGCACCTGAGCCTTTTATTCAGTTATATTTACCCGAGCCTTCTATCAAATCGCTTTTGATATCTTCGCAATTGATAAAGAACTAGTTTTGTGAGGAATACATGATTGTTTGGTGCAAATTGGTCAACGGACTAAAAAGATATCTCACTTTTACTCAATGTGTTGTACTTTTACAACGGTGCGAATCCCGGAAGGTTAACGTATGCACTTGGGCACCAAAAGCCTTTATAAAGCCATATTTTTTATCCAGTTTGCCCGATCCGTTTCATTTGCGTCATTGGTAGTAGTGTCTTTCCCGGTTCTTCCTTGCACCCAACATTTTTTTTCCAAATGAAATATAAACAATGTTTTTTTACGTGGTTGGAATTTGTTAATTGAAAGGTTCCTTGATTTAATTAGTTTTGTGTAAAACAAATGCGAAATTAAGCAAAGTGGTCCAAAATACGTTCCCTGTCGATGATAAAATTTTAGTTCGTGATAAATGAAAACAAAAAATAGAGGCAGTTTATAAGCAAATGTTAAAAAAATTCAATTAACTAACGATCTGCATTTCTTCAGAGAAATTAAAATGCAAAAAAAAATGGTAAAACTTGTTAATTGAAAAATTATATTTAATGTTACGTAGCTGTATGAAAAAAATCTTAAATGAGCGCACACGACTACTTTGAATGTTTTGTAAAATAATTAATCTGCACCAGGAAAGATTTTGTGTCGGCAAAATCGAAACGAGTCAAAGTATGTAAACGGAAAAAAATACAATACTAAAGCTTGTTAGTTTCAAGAAAAGGATATAAACGGTAAATGACTTTTATTACATGAAAATCAGAAATAGAGTAAAAAATGTGATAAAAATAAAATTTACTAATCATTGATTCTAGTCCTCGAACCGAAAAGCGAACGAAATTCAGAATTGAACATTTAAAAATGACCGCTTAGCCACACATTTAAGCTCGTAGGAAACTTCATGATTTCCAACTCCAATACAAAGTTTTACACTACAGCAAATCTTTCTTTTCCTTAAGCTATCAGTACACTGTTTTTTCATAATGACAAATATTTGTCAAGTCATCCATGTCGATTTCTAATCGGTTTGGTAGATGTCCGGATCAACTTGACAAATATTTGTCATTATGACAAACAGTGGACTGAGGGCTTTAGTTTCTTCCGAACTTGATTAAGTTTCCACTTCCTGGACAGCTGGATCCAAGAATCGCTGCAGTTTCAATTATTTACGCCGAAACCTCTGCAGCCCCAACTCGCATTGCGTCAGATCTCCTGGAGGCGGGGTCCCGAATTATTCGTAATATATTTGTTCGTGTCATTGCATTGTGCAACCCAAGCATTATGATTGGAAATATGTAGTTGAAATCTAATATATAGCCTGCTGCCAATGAAACTTTTAAATTTTTGCACAAATGAATACTGAGAACAGTGAAAAAATGGCAGGGCAAACAATTTCACAGCGTCCATATTATCAGTATTAAAAATTAAGCCAGACAACATGACCTCCCCAACGAACGATTTCCAGGAATCTTTCTTCCGTTACGGGAAAGGGTCGGGATAGGGTTTAAATAGATAAAACAAACCTAGATCGTGTTGCGATCAGATGTGAAAAAAAATAATCCTCGCTATTTTTAATGGTGATGTATCCTAAAATATTTCATTTATTATTTCACTGTTAAAGATTTATTTCATGGGTAGTAACATTCTTTTCTATTTTTCTCTTCTCTCCACAGGTATGCGTTGTTCTCGGAAGTGAGGTTTGTAATGATTCAGTCGGCAATACTCACCAGTAAAACAAAACCGACCCCAGTACAACCCGGCATAACTCCGGGACCAAGTGGCAATCTAAATTTTGGGTCACTTGTCATAATTCAGAAACCTATCCAGTTCTTCTGAGGAAAAATATGCAAATCGGTTCAAAAACGCATGGATATGCCATTTTTAAGTTGATTTTTACCCCTCCTGCGAGACGTATACCTTATAAATGTTAAAGCTGGCTAGGAGGGCCTAACGCCAACCCCTAAATTTCTGTTGGCTTCCCTCCTTCCATGTCAGCATACGACTGTAGTTTCCACCTGCGGGGGGATTAGTGGGTTCTTGGTAAATGGCGTCATTGATCTTGCTTTAGAACGTATTCCGAATTTAGATTCATTATAGATGCATCTACAAATAACTTCATTAGAAGTCATTTATCATTTCTTCGATCATCTCTCCATAATGATATACCTACTTATTTTCATTATATTGTCTATTTCTTTAAATCTTGAAAAATTCATTGCACGAGTTTTCAGTTGTGATAAAAGATTAAACCTCAGCAAATTTTACCATCTATTTCTGATTTTGCATAATCACAATATTTCAATAGAAAACTGTTCTGTGACTTTGACGGATGGGCTGTCAAACTGTACAAATGGCTTCAGTATGCCTTATGCCAGATCGCTGCATTCGTTGGACAAAACCTCTGGTACGGGAAGAGGCCCCAAAACGCCCCCCCGATGCAAAACGCCTTTTGTGGTTTCCCTCATATTTACCGTCATTAAGATGTCCGTAACAAAACTAGATCTAAAATTATGTAGGATAGGCGAAGAAAGTTTCAAAATAATGCATGGGAAGGTCGGAAAAACCGAAAATTTCCACATTTTGAAGAAACATCTAACATTTTGGCGAGGCAAAACGCCCTAGTGGCAATAACCTACAAAGTACTTGCGTCTCCACGGACTATCCACACTAGAATGCTGATTCGCCGACGCGTGGTACTTTGTTCCCTAGGAGCTGCCAGCTAAAAGGCGTTTTGCCTCATGAGTTTTCCGGCAACAGAATATCACCACTTTTTTGAAATGTGAATATTATCAATTTGATTAAGATTTTTGACAATTTTTGAATGGCATCAACTAGCTATCTTGTTCAACTGTTGCATAATATAAAAATATCCATGAATAGCGTTACATATAAGACAATAAAGCATTGTTTGCTTAGCCAGGGCATATTGCCCCCCCTCCCCGGTGGTAGGTCATTTGGCATAAAGTCGTTTGGCATAACGCCGTTTGGCATAATGCCGTTTGGCATAAAGGTCGTTTGGCATAATGTCGTTTGGCATAACGGCCGTTTGGCATAATGGCCGTTTGGCATAATGGTCATTTGGCATAATAGTTGTGTAATCATCAATTTCGAAACTTAAGTATAATATGTTCAATTATTTATAATGATTGTCACTTTAACTCGAATTAAAGTTCAGATTCTATCAAATCACTGCTTGAAGGTACTTTTATTAGACTTTTTATTATCTGCCTCTTACACTTAAAATCTTTTTACCTCTGGATCAGCAGCAAGATCGTCGTTGACTAAAACAAACTACAATATTCATCTCTTTAAAGCATACTTTGTCGTTCATAAGTCTAAAAAGCATATGTTTTTTTTTTTTCAAGTACACCCGATTCTTTTTTTACACGGAGGATGCGTTCCGTGTAAAAAAAATTTCAGTTCAAAATTTGAAAATCTGTGTAAAAAAAGTTTTATGATTTCTCGACGAATCATGCAAAATGGAGCAACTTTGCAAAAATTTTGTATGGGTAATGTAAAAAAAAATCCGTGTAAAAACAGAATCGGGTGTAATGCATTTTTTTTAGGCATTAGACAAGGGAGAATATGTATGGTTCCTATACTCAAGGTATGCAATATTCAGTTCTAGGAAAGGGAAGATATAGCTCCATCTTTCAAAGGATGCATTTTCTTGACGAAGGCAAAGGGAGATTTTATTCATTTGTGCAATTAAGGCATTTGCTCGGTTTAAGGCAAAGAGGGATATGATCCCTTCTTTCAAAGGATGCATCTTTCCGACAGTTACATCAGAGAAGATATGGTTCCATTTTTCAAAGGATGCATTTGCCCGGCAGATGGCGAAATACGATATGCTTCCTTCTTTCAATTCAAGCATTTACTCGGTTAGAGGCAAGGGAAGATTATATTCTTTCATTCAGAGGATGCATTTGCTTGGCAAAAGGTAAAAGACGACATAGTTCCTTTATTCAAAGCGTTTGCTCGGTTTAAGCAAAGGAATATATGATCCCTTCATTCAGAAAATGCAGAAGTTCAGAGAGGAAACTGTGGCTCCACCCCTGTACCCCGAATGTCATTACCCCGGATGGGACAGCACCCCGAGATCCATTACTCCGAAAGTCCATTAGCCCGAATACATTTCGAATATGTAGTTTTCTACTATTACTATTTTTAACACCCACAGAAACCGCTGAATCGTAAAATGACATTCTTTGAAAAGAATTTGGTTAGAATAAAAGTATATACTACTTAAAGTTACTTAGATAAACGCAATAAAGCTTATGATTAATAAACATTTTTTACTTAAATTATCATTCTACGCCATTATTATCTGGAAAAGTTCTATTCTACGAAATGGTGTAAGTGACGAGATAACACCTACTTTCTAGTAAAATAATAACTTCTTTAAATGAACGGTAACGGTTTATGGCAAACACAGGAGGTAATGCCATCTTAAAATTAAGGCATTTGCCCAGTATAAGGCAAACATAGGAGATAATGCCTTCTTTAGATGAATGCAATTGTTCAATATAAGGCAGACAGAGGAGGTAATGCCTTTTTCAAATGAACGCATTTGCCCGGTTTAAGGCGAACGGAGATGATAATGCCTTCTTTTAATGAACGCATTTGCCCAATATAAGGCAAACAGAGGAAAATGGTTTAAGGCGAACACAAGTGATAATGCTTTCTGTAGATGAACGCATTTGCCCGATATAAGGTGAACAGAGTTGATAATGTCTTCTTTTAATGAATATGGCGAACATAGAAGATAACACCTTCTTCAAACAAATACGTTTGCCCGGTTTAAGGAAAACAGAGTTGATAATGCCTTCTTTAGATGAACACATTTGCCGGATATAAGACGAACAGAGTTGGTAATACTTTCTTTTAATAAACGCATTTGTTGGTTAAATGTGTACAAAGCCATGTTTAGATGAATGCATTTGCCCGATATAAGGAGCACAGAGATATCACCTCCTTTAAATGATTGCATTTGCAAGGTATTATGAATTTATTCCTGCCATGCCATGAGAGGAACAAGCGTATTCGAAGAACAGAAGAGATTTTCTCATTCTAGGGTCTTGTCGTCATGCCATTCTTGTCACAGTAAGGTTTATCCCCGGCAAATTTCAAAAGCAACTTTTTCTACCCCATTACTCTGTTTAAAAACATGTTCGCGAGCCGTCTCAAGCCCAGTCGACGTGGGCTGAAATTTTCTGGAAACTCTAACCTCAGCTCAAACAATCTTCAAAGGTAGCAAATGATATGTAAGTGGAGTTTTTGGACCAAGAACTAATCGTTCTATACTGTTTTTAAACAGATGAAACGAATCGCGAGTCCCACATGGTGAACCTGTTGAGTCGCCCTGCTATTGAATAAGTCGTAAAACAAGTAATAATCATGCACATGAATTATAAATAAATGTCTATTGATTATTATTTTTTCACTGAAATAAACTATAAACTTGAAATCAGTTGATCCCCTTTTCTGACCGGGGATCAAGTCTACCCACCTTCCCCTAATGTCATAGAGTCGATGGTTCCTTCTTTCAATTCAGGAATTTGCTTGGTTTAAGACACGGGAAGATATTTCCCTTATTTAAAAAGGTGCATTTGCCCGGCAGACGGCAAGAAACGATATGATTTCTTCCTTCAATTCAGGTATTTGCTCGGCTTAAAGAAAAGGAAATAATTATCCCTTCTTTTAAAGGAGGCATTTGCCCAGCAGAAGCCAAAGAGAATATGACTCCTTCCTTCAATTCAAGAATTTGATACGCTAGGTTCAATGCAAGGGGAAATATGGTCCTTTCTTAGAAACCGTTTGCTCATAAAAGGGAGAAATGGGCAAGATTTCTTGCTTGCCTTTACATGACACTTAAAACAAGCCACCAATGTCAATTTAATTTAATATTGATCTCCCGTTTTGACAGGAAGTTTCTTTATTCTTAACTTGTCACGCCGTACAATTCCGTTCCCAATTATCATGTATTACCCATATGAAGGAAACCACGTAACTGAATGGCTCAACAAATCTTACTTATCCATTACACAGCTCAAATAGAATTATGCCAAATGACCTTATGCCAAACGACCATTATGCCAAACGGCCGTTATGCCAAACGGCCGTTATGCCAAATGACTTTATGCCAAACGACATTATGCCAAACGGCATTATGCCAAATGACTTTATGCCAAACGGGGTACAATCGCAGAACATTTCGCGCATTCTAGAATGTCACTATGGGGCACACAGAAAAATTTCCCTGGAATGTACGCAAACAGTATCTTCAACACATAAAATTAATAACATATATGTTTACAGTTTTTTGTGATATTTTTTCCTCCTGTCTGGCACAATTTAGTTTATTTCGTGATCAGATTTTAATAATCAGGGATATGGCTTTCAATAATGGCGGTAATTACAGTAATCAGATTACATGGAAACGTTCAAAATCACTTCTACTTGACCTATTTCATGTATCTACTTTATTTTATGACGCCAGAATTTTATTGCACTTGACTACTGAAGAAATTTGGTCATCATAGCAAAAAATAAGTAAAAAAAACTCGGGGAGGGGTCTAGCGGGGCGTCACCTATGTCAGAAGAAAGCTCTTCTAACTATCGATTGGCACCGATTCTAAACAAATGGTTATATCTCACTTGATTCTGGTCCGATTTCAAATTTCAACATATAGTTCCAATCAGAAAGAGCCCTACTATAGTTGTGGTTACAAATATTATTCTGTTTTTAATCACTACTTATCAGAATCCCTGCCGCAAATTTACGATTCTGAACGTACCTTCGAAAAACCCGGAGGATCTCCAGTATCCGATAACCATGGTCGGAATAAAATTGAGAGAATAAATTTCTTGACTATAGATCTCGAAAGATGCTAAAAATTGATTTTCCAATTCTTCGATATTTTACATCACTCTTTCGGAAATTGGTTACCCTAGTGACGGAACAAAAAATACGAGTCCATTAATTTTCGGAAAGGTACGACTCAACCAAATATTGAAGAATTCTGAGATATCGAAATTTTTGTAATATGTTGATTTTCATTGCATATTAATATCAAATTTGGAACAATCGCAGACAAAAAGCTACACATGTCTCCTCTCGATATCAAAGATATAAGTATGAACTATGTTCAGACAAAATTTCAGCTGCCGCCATCTGCCCATTCGTAAGTCATTCGTATTTTTCCTGAACAGTGTTTTTTGACTTAATTTCAAGATATCCTCTAGTGAAACTTTCAAAAAACCTTGGTAACACCGCTTGATCAACTTTATTATCATTCTCTTTTGAGGGATAACCAGAGGTTATACACGACAAAAAAAACGAGAAGAAAACCATGTCATCGCTGTTTTCAAGGAAACAAAGTACAGCTTCATGTACAAAGGTTATAGAGCAGAGGTGTCTTTGGAGCATAAGTCCAAAATGTTAAAACAAACAACTTTGTAGGAGCAAGTTTTGCTCTATGTCGTTTCTTCCAAAATATAACACTTATCTAGTCGACTTAAAGTTCTAATCAAAAGGAAAATTTGAATTACCCACGATAGTGTAGAGAAGACACCAAAACTCTAGAACGTATACAGAGAGCACTAGAGGTTTTGTCCAACGAATACAGCAATCTGCTCCAGTGTGCGTCGTTAGTAAAACAATACACATCAAATCAAAGAAGATCCATTTCCATCCCACCACATTGCTCAAATCGCTCACGGGCGATGATGACTAAACGTGTGGTAAGTATCTCTAATCCTACGCCCGATTCACTACGCACAGTCTGCCCGAGTGTTCGACGAGCGTGAAGATCGAAAGTAGGTTTCATCACTTATTTTCATCCCTTGTTGCTCGATCCGTCCCGACCCAGCTGCCTGCAGCCTCATCAATAGGGGTGATGGCACCGTGGCACCACGATCCTCTCCCTTCATCAAACGTTGTGCTGTCCCACTGCACACCGGCTGACTGGGTGCACTAAATGTGCACCACTAATGCTACTTGGCAAACGATCCTCTGAATGGCGTCGACGACCACGACGACGTGCCCCTGTTTGCCACTGATATGATTACAGTGACGGTCCGATATTGTTTCCCGTTAAGTTATTGAAATGTGAGAAGGATATTCAGTTTATTTTAAGGCATTTTCCATTCTAGCTAAAACAGGATACGCAACTTCTCTCTGAACAATTAGATGGGCTCATGCAAAATTTGACAAAACAAAATAGGCTTACGAGCTCGAAAGAAACATAGAAATAGATTAATTAGACAATCTTTCAAAGTAACGAGTCCTAAATTGATAATTTAGGTGATTGGTTATTAGAACTTATCCCAAAATGAAAAATTAGTTGCACTATAGATCTACGACCAACACTGTATCAACGCTAGTATCATGCTACTCCCTTTGCTGCTTAACTTTGGTTGGCACCACTTTTCCCGCTCTATTTCTCCAACACATGTCGGTATTTAGTGCGCAATCTGGCACAACAGCAGCGAACGCGCGCGCGAGCTCGGTCCGCAATGGCAAATGGCAAGCACTAGTCCGGTGCGGTATTTGTGGCTGGTGGTTGCCAGCGCGGACGAGGTAGTTGCACTGTGCGCGGGGGCAATACTCTCGGAATGACAAATTGTTGACGATCGGAGCGCGGTTGGTCGGCCGACGACGACAGCAGCAACAGCAGCGGAGGGCCGGCGCATTGAGTCGGGCTATCCACCGCGCACGGCACAATGCTGACGAGGTGACGATTTTAATTGGATCGTGGGATAGAAAGTGTGACTGACTGTTCGGTGCCGGTTCAAGCCACAGGATTGGGGATAGTGAGTGATGCCCGGTTTAGTTATGCCAAGGGAGCAGTGCTGGAGCGGGGAGCAACCGTGGAGACTTCGCTTTCACTTGAGTGCGCGCGTGCTCCGGGTTTCAAAGCGATCGCGATCGCTCTCTGGGGAACTCGCACGAGTAAAACGATGATGGTTCATGGAATTGGGTGATCGTGCATGCGATTAGCTAATGTGCGCAGCGCAAGTCCGGGAGGTGTTATTAGTGGGAATGGGATCCAGCGGAATGGAATTAGGTGCGCGATTTTATGACTACTCGTATTTATACTTTATAGGGGATGCGAAAGTGCGTTTCTTTGTTTTGCTTTATTTATGAGGGAACGTTAGTTTTGGCAAAACCAAATTTGAGTTATTTATTTAGAATATCTTTGGCCAAATAATACTTTTTTTTTTTTCAAAAATATGGAAGAGTTGTTACAAATTTTAAAGAAATTCCTGAAAAACGGGCACGAAATGAATTTACGGGGAGAAATTGCTTTTTAGAAAAAAATAAACAGTATGGATAATCATTTTCCACTCACCTCGATCGCCGTGGAAAAATTGTTCGGAACGTGCACAAATTACGTAACGCTTTAGGGGAGGGGTCAGACCAAGTGTTTCAAAAAAACCTAAGTAACTTTTTTTTCATGAATTACTACTCAAATTGAGTACTACAATCAAAAGCTTCCATATTGGTCTGTTGATTGCGATAAAAAGATGTTACTAGTTGAGCGAGAAATGTATTCTTTCATACAAGATTGTTACGAGGGGGAGGGATGGGGTCTAAAATTGCTAAAATTTACGTTACGTAATTTGTGAACAACCCCTTGCTCATTTTCTTTTACATCCTAGCAATTTCGTGTCACTACCAATGCACACGGTAGAAGCTAATGTGGAACAAATAAACATACATGATGATAGCGTGGTGGTGTGGCTAGAGTGAGCGCATCCCTACGGATAATTTATTAATATTTTGGGTTCGAATCCCGACGTGACCATTCAAATTTTATAATGGTTCTGCGATAATTCTCGTGAAAAGGGAGCGAAAGGTAAAAATGATGAAACGAAAAAGGAATTTCGTCTAATAGCCACGATTTTCATTTATCTCCTAAGGCTAGCTCCTGAGAAAAAATGATGAGTAAGAGATGCTCCTCACCATATGCAACGAAAAAAGATTCTGGTTTGGTCCGAGAAAGCTTGGTTTAAACTAATCGAAACGCAAAGTCGAAACCCTGTAAATAACTCCATTCTATTCTACTAACGATTAATCAACATATTAGAAATGTGGGTCGACGGCGTTTATTGTAATATTGTTCGGCAGTGTGAATCAACATGGCGATAGTTTTGTTACGTATTTTTCTTTGAGGAATTATTAAATTTTTTCACAGTTTATTCAAAATGTCTACAGCGAAATCTAGGAAACTTCTTATTCGGTTCTTCTAAATTTCAAGTACAAGTCTTTCAGTGGTGATTCAATTTCTGGGAAAACCAGCAGTACTTCATGATCGATCAGAGCTCAATTGCAGACAGGGAATCATTTTTTCTTGGATGCCCATACGAAACAAGCGACAAAAGAGCTTTGTTTTTGTCGGAGATAATAATGACAAAGATCCGAAATTTTTTTACCGCTACAAAAATACGACAATTTTGTTATTAACTTTTCATCCCGTTATTTTGCATTATCTCTACAGCTAATTTTGGTTTTATGCTATCATAGTTTTTGCTTTTATAGAGATAATCGAGAATCTGAACATTATAACAAAATTAGCATCGTATTCTCGAAAATATCAGAGCATGCAAGGCAAATGATTCTTGTCATATTGTATTTGGGTTCTGATTAAGGCTTGTAGCGAGGTGCGTTTGTTAGCATAGCATAGCATAGCATATGTGATTGTACAAATCGTGGGCTATACAATGCTCAATTGAGCAATCTACTGTATATTGTCGCAAATTGGTGCTTGGGATTGCTACCTTTTCATACACAGTAGCAGTTGTATACCTGGCCACGTCCTTACAATCACGGAAGGAAGGGAAGGAATGTTAGTTCAACATCTACTAGTGAAGATGCAGGGAACCAATACTACCTTCAAGGATGTCTCCGGAAGGAAAAATAGTGTTAATGGGTAAGATGAATAATAGGGAGCTCTATTCAATAATATAGAGCGTTTGTCAATAACAGTATATGCTGAAAAAATATTAAAATATATTCATCAATTTACTTACGAACCGTCCAAAGGAGGACAAAGTAACCTGGATTTTACAAATGTTTCGCATTATATACAAAACAAACGTTCAACCGCACACTTATTCACCGAACATTAAAATCAGAACCAAAAACTCGGATTTTACGAATGTTCTAAATCCTACCTGAAACACGTCCGATCACGCACCAATTGTTTACTCACTCGGCCGCGCGAACTATCTGCTTACTGAGCAGAAACACGACAAAGCATGCACTAACGGCCGCGCAATGCAGAACACAATAGGGGGATTCAGTTAACGGCGTAGGTTGCTGTGTATCTGTTTATGGAAATGTTTCATAGGCGATTTGAAATATGTCCCTAGTGATTGAGTGTGAAACATTTCTATAATCAGATACGCAGCAACCTACGCCGTTAAGTGTATACCCCTAATATTTCGGCAAATCGCGCGATCGTTCTGCCGTCCGAAACAAGAGCCAACACGCAATCTGTAGCGAGGTGCGTTTGTTAGTAGAGTTTGTTACTTGTTGTTGACGACAAAGGGTATATTGTAATGCTTTGCTCGAATATTTATTCCTTGATTACAGCTAATACGTCTCTAGGAGGACAAGGAAACTTAGAATTCAGGAAAACCTGATCCTTGAGCAGCAGAAGCAGGAACGTGTTCAGCAAGAGATGACACTGGCAGTGAAAGCTGCTCTCGACAAAAAAATATCTGGACGAGAAATACGTTTTGGTTATCTCTCAGACGAAGACGATGAGCAAGTCAAGTAAATAAAGCTGTCGAAGTCGGAGATATTTGACCGAATGTTGTTTGGCCGAATAGGTCATTTGACGTATGGCCGAATGAACGGATGAACGTTAATGTGGAAAGTTATATAAATTTTTATTGACAAAAAAACACGTAGGCTACCATCATCAGCTGTAATAAGCAATCTCCATCCAACAATGCACAATGGTCCCAGAGTCGAATCTAGCAAGACAAAAATATTTGCGCCAAAACTATTAGTTTTAGATATAAAGTGTCTTTGGGAAAAAAAAATTCATATTTTTTGACGATTTTTTCCATGTAGTGAAATTAGGGTGGTACCTATACTTCAGAAGTTCATAATATCAACTTTTTAATTTTTTGGTAAAGACTTGTGCAATGTTCCAATGTTCAAAAGTCCTAAAAGTGCTCGGAACAAAGTTTATGCGAGAAATGAATGTATAAACAAAACGGCTCGTCCCGAAGGGCACAATGGTGGCCAAAACTCTCTTCCCAAGCTTGCGGTCGAGTAGATGAACTAACTTTACCACCATCTGTATTGCGGGCTTGAATCGTAGTCAATGTTCACCATCCAGGGCTGTCAATAGTCATATGACGAAAACGAAAAAAATATAGTCTTCGTCGTAGCACGACGCAATACCTATTCGGTTTCTTCGCGCCGCATGCCCACCACGAAGACAGTCGCGCAGCCAAAAGTTATGACAATTCCTGTCGTCACTTCTTCACATAATTTACTGCACGTCATTATAGACAGAATGGTTCAAACATAATGGCGTCTCAAATAAACAAATAGTAGGAATATTGGTAACATAAATGTATCAATAACATTTATTACGCCTCCATACGTTACTTCAAATTCATTATTACGAAGTTCACAGAAAAAAATTATGAGAAGTAATCAGCGCGTAAATAATAAATACGTGGAAAATTACACTATTCTGGGCTTACATGGTTCTTTTCCAACAAGTTTGCCCTAAATGTATGCAATTTACATAGCATTATGACACTTATTCGTATAAAAAGTGGCATAATGCAATACAAAATGCATACATTCAGGGGATAATATCGTTTAAATTTACGCTCTTTTTGGCATTCCCTTTATGTGCATTACTTTCGTGTAAATTTCAACAACTTTTTCTATCTGTGTTTTAATAAAAATCTTCGCATGGCAGCTGCCGCTTGAAGAATAATGTTATGAAGTCTTCGTTCTTCGATGTCGTCATGACGATTTGGTTGCACGATGAAAGCTCGTTGACAATGCGTCGAGTAGCAATGAAGACAATACAACTCGTCGCTACTGTGGCATTTCGTACTGCGACGATGACTATTGTCGGCCCTGTCACCACCACATTAAAAGTGCTACGATATTCCGCATAACCCCCAGTTGTTTTGTACAGTAAAAAAGCCCGGGTATCTACTTTCACATTCATTGATGAAGGTGCTTCGACAACATCGAATAAGAAGTCGCAGATCAGTTGAACCTTAGCGGTGAGCTACATCAACTATGCTTCAGCATAGTTGGGAGTTGGGAGCATCGATGACTCATGCGGTGACTTGATGAAAAGTCATTTCACAGCAGAGAACCTAGCAGTGTCCGAAAAGATAGCGATGCATTTTCGGTTACCATGAATGACGTAGTGACTGGTACGGTGATGACTTACAGCTCTGTTCCAAACTTCTGATGGGCTTAGAAAAACATATGAATATCGGAGGAAAGGATACGTCTGTCAAGCCACGCTCCGTGACTCCGTGAGTTAGATGACCCCAGGCGGTCGAGATAAAGAAGAAGATAAAGCCTCGGAAGCGTGGAGCATACAAGTATCAGCTGGACTCATACTATGCAACTGGCGGTGGAACTCGGAAAAAGACTTTGCAGGTTCTAGGAAAGGATGCAGCAGATTCGCCAAAGGATTACTGCGTCGACAATGAGAGCCCACGGTTGCTACTCCGTTAGCTCCGGACCAGCTGTAATTAAACAGAGAACCAATAGATGAAGTTTGGGACTAACATCATCTTCAATGTGTACGAACTGGTAACCCAAAAGTAAGCAATACCAGCGCCGGCCGTGTACGCATGCAGATCAATTGAGGAATAGGTAGGAAATTGTTGACTTGATGCTCGCTTTGATAGAAGCCGACGAGTCATCTGCACTTCCACGAGAAATCACTGGGATGTTGGATATATGTGGTAGGAAGTGTGGCAGGGTTCGTTTTGGTAAACGGTCTGCCATGTATAGCGTGTAGTTTGATTTAAAACAAAAGCAATCGAAAATGCTAAATATTTTAATTATCGGATGCGAACTAAATTTTCACTTTCTGATTTACTTACTCACCTGCTCAAAGCAGAAACAAATTTCGGTGACCGGTCGAACGTTTTGCTTTCCGCACAAATCAAAACTTAATTTCGACGACCGGCCGATCGCTCTGCTTACTGGAAAATCTGAAACACGATAAATCATGCACTGAACTGATTAAAACTTTATAACTGGCCGCGCAATGCAGAACACAATATTTCGGCCGATCGAGCGATCGTCCCACTGTCTGAAACAAGAGAAATCGCGCACTGAACTGATTAACTTTATTACCGGCCGCGCAATCTGCGTTTCTATATTCTAAATTGATTAAAAAAAACGAAAATTTATAATTTGTACATCTAAAAAATGTAGGGTTATTTCTCCTGTACTTCATCTCATAGCTTCTATGTGCATCCCATGCAATGAAAGTTAGTTTCGATTTGTATCTCATTTTTGTGATTTTTTCAACAATGAACACGCATGTTAACAAAAAGAAGCGACTAAATTGGTGCTTTATTTCATTATGTCGCGATGAGATGAATATATGTTCGGTAAGATTGAAAACGGAAAAGGCCCCCTTTATGCTGTGTCACTGAAATATCTTTCTGTTACTGCTAAATTTCAGACAGTTCGGTTATTGAAATAAAAAACTGTCGAATTTTGTAAAATAATCTCAATATATGCTATAGGTAGTGTATGGCTTTCTCAGTCTAATTTAGTCAAAACGATTAGTTTTGTTTTGCCCGACGTAGACAGTTGCACCCTTGAAAAAGGCCGAAACGTCGGGCAAAACAAAACTAATCGTTTTGACTAAATTAGACTGGGAAAGCCATACAATATAGCCTCAAATCTTCCAGTCGCAACTCTTTTGTATAAATCTTAGTATGTGTGCTTAATTCAAAAGACTTATTTGCTCAAATTTTCTACGCATATCAAAAAAATACTGAAAGAAGGAATGCGTCTTACAGACCTTTGAACTGCCAACGGGGCGGCTCAAAGGCAAAGTTCCAGTTGACATAACCATAATCCATCAACCGAACCATCCCAAGCTTGAAACTGGTTACGGTTAGGTACGACCGACCGACCGACCATGCCACAAAAAATAGGGTCATCACATTGTGGAAATAAACTGCTGAAACACCACAACAACCAAGGTACGAACAAGGTACGTTACGAAGCAGCCAGCGTCAACTGGATGGAGCTGCCCCAGACAGAGACCCGTATCTATACCGATGGAACCCACAAAAGAGATGGAAAGACCCCCTTCGGTTCGGCTGCTGCTGGTGAGGCAACGCTAATATGGGGTGTATTACGATACACCTTGGTTGGTAAGGCGACCTGCAAAGCTCGGCCAGTACCGAAAGTACCAACAACAGCAGCAACCGTATCTTCTTCGTCCGGAGAACTGGTTACCTGGCTACAACTGACTTTCAGATGAATGAAGCGAAAGTGAGTTTTTTTTCTGCTCTCCTCTTTGTGTCTTGCAAGCAATAAAACCTCCCAAACCAAGACAACCACATGTGGGGCTCGCTCACCTGGGAGCCTATGACGACGCGACGCTGACTTATAGCGAATGAACGAACGAACAATGCATGAATAGAGTGATGGAAAATCGAAAGAATGGATCGCCAAATTATAGCAACAACCACACGACGACGGCCGGCTGCTTAGCGCCTAGCGGTACTACAACGAGAGTGAAATTAGAATGAATGTGTGTTAGGAGCAGCAGCGTTCGTAAGGGGTCTATTGGGGCTGCTGCTGGTGTATCGGATGGGGATTAGTGCGGTGCACCACGCAGCAGGTTGTAACGGTGAGCAGAGCTGTGTGAGGAAAAGTGAAACTGAATCATGTGTGATTTGTGAGAGGTCAGCGCAATGAGTCATAATTAGGGAAAACATATGCCCTCTGGAAGAGAAGTTGTTATGTGCTGATTAAATGTCAGCATGGGTTATTCAATAGGCAGAGTGCTTTTTGTTAGTAGTCTTCAACTTAATTTGCATCGAAACTGTGCGAAACTGCTGAACACTAGCCTGATAAAATTTTAAAGACAAATAATTATGAATGGCGTACAGATCAGCTATGGGAAATGTCATTTCGAAATCTTGGTTCTAATTTTCTAAACACTTTTTTTCTATACAAATGATTTAAAATTGTGTTTTTCATATAAACATATTGCCTTCAAAAGATCCTATAACTTTTTATAATAGGCCATTGCTTTAAATCTGAAATTGGTGGCGTAAGAGCCGAATTAGTGTCAAATGACAATAATGTCATGACATTCCGTGACTCCGTTTTTAAATTTTGCTCTCATGCCTCACACTTTGGACATCTGATTCCACAGTGATTCCTGCCCATGATTTCCATGTTTGTCATTCTCGTATACTAAGTACATATACGTAGAAGCTATCCCTTCAAATCCGAACTTTTGATAAAAGGCTCGAAAACCAATAGTACTATACATATATCAATCAACGGCGAATTGAGGTGATGTCTGTATGTGTGTATGTATGTATGTATGTATGTGACGTGTATGTGTGTATACAAAATTGGTAACATTTTTTAGTGCCTTACATAGGGGAGACTGGGGAGACTTGATCCCCTTTTCTGATTTCCGATGTATCACAGCCAAAAATAAATAAATATACGCGATTTTCACTCAGACTCTCTAAGAAATATAGTATTTCACTTTATTGATGTATGACAGTCCTTGAATTATTATTGTTATTGATACACAATCGATTTTTTAAAGCGCTGTCAAAAATCGTCTTTTGAAATATTCGGGGGAAATTGATCCCTCTTCAAGACCTTGCTATGATAATGCCCTCAGAGATTTTAAATATTTTTCCTTCAAAATAAGCAGAATTTTCGAATTGCTATGCATATACGTTAGAGTGGCTCAAAAAACACTTTTTCAAATTTTTGGATGGGCCGCCCTCTTATTCGGTTCTATTTGATGCCCTGATGCTCTGGACAAAATTTCAGCCAAATCGGTCAACGTTTGAGCGGTGCTAAACTCGTTGGAAGTTTATATGGAAAAATGTATGCAGAAACATCCAAAAACAGTGATTTGCAGTTGGACGACACAATTTACGATCAAGAACAATGATACTCATTCAGTTCTTGTGAAATTAAATACAGAATGTTATGCTGAAAACCGCGAGAAGGTTAGAGTTTATTAAGCACAGATATTAGCATTTTACTGGAGTGTTGTAGGGGTGAATGGAGGGAGTAATACGAATGGCAGGGATTGACACGAGTGGTACGATTTTCACGAAGTCCGTCCAGTTATTTGGTTTCGCCGACGACATTGATATCATGGCACGTAACTTTGAGAGGATGGAGGAAACATACATCAGACTGAAAAGCGAAGCTAAACGGATTGGACATCAACATTAGTCATCAAAACGTCGAAGACGAAGTACATGATAGGAAGAAGTTCAAGAGAGGTCAATGTAAGCCATCCACCACGAGTTTCTATCGGTGGTGACGAAATCGAGGTGGTTGAAGAATTCGTGTACTTGGGCTCACTGGTGACCGCCGATAACGATACCAGCAGAGAAATTCGGAGGCGCATAGTGGTTGGAAATCGTACGTACTTTGGACTCCGTAAGACGCTCCGATCGAATAGAATTCGCCGCCGTACCAAACTGACTATCTACAAAACGCTTATAAGACCGGTAGTTCTCTACGGACACGAGACCTGGACGATGCTAGTGGAGGACCAGCGCGCACTGGGAGTTTTTGAAAGGAAAGTGTTGCGTACCATTTATGGTGGGGTGCAGATGGCGGACGGTACGTGGAGGAGGCGAATGAACCACGAGTTGCATCAGCTGTTGGGAGAACCATCCATAGTTCACATCACGAAAATCGGAAGACTGCGGTGGGCCGGGCACGTAGCCAGAATGTCGGACAGTAATCCGGTGAAAATGGTTCTCGACAACGATCCGATGGGAACAAGAAGGCGAGGTGCACAGCGGGCAAGGTGGATCGATCAGGTGAAGGACGATTTGCGGACCCTCCGCAGACTACGTGGTTGGCGAAGTGCAGCCATGGATCGAGCTGAATGGATAAGACTTTTATGTGCAGCACAGGCCACTCCGGCCTTAGTTTGATAATAAATAAAGGGGTGAATTTATTTCTTTTCAAAGGTAAAAGAAATGAAATTTGCTCAAACCCCACTTCAGATAAATGCTAATAACTTAGCCGGGCAAACTCTAATCTTCTCGCGGTTCTCTGCATAACATTATGTATTAAATTCTTCAAGATCTGAATGAGTATCAAAATTCTTCATCGTAAGTTGTGCCGTTCAACTGCAATTCACTGTTTATGGATGTTTCTGCATACATTTTTGCATATAAACTTCCAACGAGTTTAGCACCGCCCAAACATTGACCGATTTGGCTGAAATTTTGTCCAGAGCATCAGGGCATCAAAAAGAACCGAATAAGAGGGCGGCCCATAAAAAAAATTGAAAAAAAAAATTCCCATGCTAATTTGAGCCACCCTATTATACGTGAACGATTTTTGTTACTGCATTCAACAGCACATGCAATTTTAAAATTTGGAGAGACTTGATCCCCTTTCTATGATATCTACGCAATAAATATTTTTTCCTGCCAACCCTTCATCAAATCTGTCAAATCTACAAAAAATTAGAAGCCTGAGAACAGATTTTTATTTTTTGAATTTTTCGTATGGGTGACTAATGGGGGATCAAGTGTCCCCATATTGAGGCAATAACTTCAAACCCAAATATCCTAAAACTTTGATGGAATGTTGGCAATTTCAGCAATAGTATTTAAAAAGGCATGTTTTTAATATTTTTATCAATAATTAATTTGTTAATGTATTATTTGTTAACTATCATATCTGATACCAACAGCCACTAAAGCACTGAAACCAACTGAACCACTGCAAGCCACTGAACCACTGCAGCCAGCTTCCTTGAGAGAATGCATTGCGCATCCCTTAATGAGTACCTTTGGAAGCGGCAAAATAACTCCAGAATTAAAAGTCAAGTTTATGTTATCTCTCGGGGGTCGTTTGGCCGAAAACCATTCGACCGAAGGCCGAAAATTTGGACAAACATTCCATAAGGAAGGAATTCTTCTAGTCGATAGTTATTTTCCCGAGAATGTTATCATTGCTGAACGGGTCATATGGCCGAAAATGTCGTTTGGCCAAATTAACTTGAAGTGAAAAGTTCAAAGTGATCAATAATTATAGAGAAGTGAGAAGAAAGGAATGAGAAATAATAAATAAAAAGCAAGAGATGAGAAATAAGAAATAAGAAGTGAGATGTCTCTCTGCTTACTTCACGTTTTCACTTTTCACATTTCAAAATTTAAAGTAATAATTGTGAAGTGAGACTTGATAAATGAGATGTGAAAAGTAACAAAGCAAAAGAGAGAAGTGAGAAGCAAGAAATGAGAATTGAGACGTCTCTTTTCCAAACTTTTTACTCCTGATTTCTTACTTCTCATTATTCACAGTCAAGAGAGAAGTGAAACGCTTATTACTTTTTAATTCTCATTTCTTACTTCTTCCGACGCAATTATCTTTAAACACTTCACACTTTTCACATTACTATTTTTCGGCCAAACATCATTATTATTTTTACAGTCTTATGACATTTCCGGCCGAACGGCTCTTTCGGACAAACAACCATTTCAGCAAAACGGCCAAATAACCTTTTCGGCTAATAACCGTTTTAGCCAAACGTCCTATTTGGTCAAGATGACTTTCGGCCGAATAGCTATCGGCCACACGACTCTTCCTCGTTGCAATCGAATTATTTGTTTTAACCAGGGTTTTCAGAAATCGCTCTCAAAAGGCGAACAAAGATAAAAGAAAGGTAAAAACTGTTCCGACTCATAACAAAGCCATGATAACAAATTTATGAAACTTGTATACAAGTGCGAAAAACAGAATCGGTTAGGCAGCCCCCACATAAAAGTGATGATTCTCACTTTGTTCTCGCTCATTTTGTATTGGGGACCGCACAGCTGTGTAGAACAAGCTGAAATGCATCATCAGAACCAGTGCTCCCCTTTTAAAGCACCAGTGCTTTGGAGCCTTTTAAAAGAAATTTATCATGAGGTATAACCTCCCGAATCATTTCTTTATCATGACAGATTTGTGTCTCTTTATTAACATTGAGCAAACTGTTCGGAGGTCAACTGAATCAAGAAGTCAAATAGTTGCTCCCAGCTGGATGGACTTTGAGTGTCAAACCGTGGAATCAACATGACCGGCCGCATCGCCGCTGAAGCCACTCGACTGGCTTTCACAATATAGAAGATACCATTCTCAAAAATGTCCGTAATAAAGGAGAAATGATGAAACCATGAAACCAAACGCGAGTATATATTTATTTGTTACGTGAGTGAGAAGAACTTCAACACATAATTCTTTTCAGGACTTAAACTATTTATCCAAGAAGAGATATTGGCGTCTTCATCGATCGGCGGAAAGTGATAATTTCTGGCAAGATTATTTGTTTTTTTTTCTGCTACTCATTGGAATTAAAATCAGTTTTTTTCTTCCTAGCCACCCTTTTGTACAAAACTCGATGGAAGGGATGATGCAATAAATTTGTTTGAATGGATGGAATCACTCACAGCAATCAAGCTACCACGCCAAACGCCAATGCCACCAAAACAGATCATTTTTGCAATCAACCATGAGAAGAACCAAATTACTTTTCCCAATGCGTCTTTCCAATAACTAACTGTATCCAAATGCTTTTCGGAATCTAGGGTTGAAATTGTCCGACAGCCACTCGATGATTTTTCGCTACCCACCACCCACTGGTGCTACCCGTGCCGTTGTGCTGATGTGTCCGCTCTGCTGCATAGAATATTGTTCAACCGCTTTTTGCGGAATCCCAATCAAAATGGCTCGCGCGCGCCTGAAAGCTGCCTTCTTGTATTCAATAAATTAGGCCCGTTAGCCCCGCCCTTTGCGATCTGATATGGGTGTAAATATAATGTGCACTCATAACGATTAATGAATGATAATTATTAGATATAAGAAAGCTGCTTTCCGGCGCGCGCGAGCCATTTTGATCGGAATTCCGCAGAAAACGGACCGTTTGGAGAATGACAAATTCTAAAAATCCTATGAAATTTTCTCGCAAGATTCTGAATTTGGTTATGAGCTGTTGATTATCTAAGATGTGTAATGTTGCGAAGAATAATAACAGAAACTTGACTCAAGACGAAGTTTCTTCATATTACGAAACATTATCTCTTGTTGTGGTTCGATGGTTGTTTTAGATAGTTTCCACTGAAATGGCGTCTTCATTGATTTTATACAAAAGCCACTATTTTATACAAATGAAGGTCGCTCCAACTATCCGAAATAAACTTTCTTTAAAGTGCAAAACTCAATCGCAAATAACGAATTTGATAGCGCGTCGGAGGGAGATGATGCAGTAAATTTGACTGGATCACTAACAGCAACCAAGCTACCACGCTAATCCCGATGCCACCAATATAATTGTAACATATGCAAAACTACCCTAGATTTTAGCAAAAGAGAGCGCAATGAAAGAGAGTCTCTCATTTGGGCATACGACGTTTTCAAACATCATGCTAGGATTGTTCTGACGGGCATACACTCCAACGATTACCTACCCAGCTCGGTGGCCTAGTGTAACATGCATTGAACAATAAATCGACTCAAAAATTTAAATTAAACATAAAGCCTGTCCACGTTAAATTTCGGACACCCATCATCCAATGCGATTTTTTTAAATTTTCACAAACCATTGACAAGATCAATTTACATGACAGCTGAATCTCTCCGCTTTGCGTGATGCTTTCAGCATGTTTTCATGTTTGTCCAAATTGATAAAATGGCTACAAATCAATTGGACATTGTCTAAGTGTCCGAAATTTAACGTGGACAGGCTTTATTAAAGTAAATTTTAACATTTTGTTGGGCTTTAAAAGTTGGACGATATTAAAAGTAGGACTAAAATACATCAGGTAAGGTAAGAAGGGCTGCCATTTACGTTGAAGTCCCTCGTCAGTGGACTTAGGCCGGGTGACCAGTTATGGTAACTGAAATACGATGATCCAATGACGGTGCTGCTGTTCTCCAGAGATAAGGCAATAGCCAGTCGAACCCGAACTTAGAGTATAACATCCCTCCATCTCACTAAGAAAAGGGAAACCTTTCAGACCAAAGAATTTTTATGACCTCTTCAGAGCAAAGAGTTCCTGCAGACCTGAACAAATAATCAGTAAATATTTTATGCTAATCGCTCTATCAAAAAAACACATACCACGTAAGAACTATGAAAGCTGTAGTTTTCGAGTTCTACAAAGCAGGACATAGTCGTTTGATGGCAAACGGAACGGAGCGATGTTAAACGATGTTGGCAAAGGAGCTCCCTCAACCGGTTTTGTTTTAGATACTCAAGCTGGTTTCTAAATCCGATGCGTCATGAATACTGGATGGTATTCCGTAGATCTACCGCAGAAAGTAGAATTAAGGGCACCAGAGCGATTACACACTGAACGGAATTTTGGACTTCGTCAACATCTCACACTAAACGGAAGGGGCTCCCTTCAAAATTGTGTGAGAATCTGTTGTAGTGGGTAGATCGTTTCTGGAGTCAGAGTTGCCTTAATCTTACAGAGTTGGTGTGTTATTGTGTTGTAGGTAGCCCACTGCCTCTCCCAGTCCTGGTTGACGTGGAAGGGGCAAGTGCAAAGTCAGCCTTGATAACCGACCCCGAAGTTGACACGTAAAAATGGCCTGAACCTATGGATGCTTTGCACACTCAATTTTTATTTCTGCAGCTCGGCAAAATCCGCACAGCTATGTGCCCAGCAAAATAAAAAATATAATATTCCATCAAAATGAAGTTTGTTATCTGGGTTTTAGCAAATTATTTGCTGATTTTTAGCAAACTTTGACAGATATCTTAGCTAAAAGCATGTTTGCTGGGGCTCGGTTGTACGTAAAAGTTGATCAAATTGCTGAGATCTCAGTAAAAAAAATTAAGAATTTAGACACTGGAGAAGTCCATAATAACAAGGATCGCTTTGATTAAAAAATAAACTATATTGAATGTAATCACAACCGTCATGTAAATTTAAATTTATGTTCATTTAAATTACAATGCAATCAGCTTTATTTTTACATGATCGTATAATTTTCAATTTATTTAGAATTACAGCGCGTATCTGTGCAAGTGAGTTGATGTGGGAATGAAGAAGCAGCAGTTTCCGCCGAAAAAACGCAGCGCTGTCTGCGGGATGGTCATAGATAGTGGTGAGAGAATATTGTATACGAAAGCTAGTATGTTTCCAGGGAAGCCCTAGTCCGCCAGCTGCTTGAGCACTGACGGAGTCCATGTTTGGTTAAAAGCCTTCGCTATATCCAGGGAAAACCAGGTCGACGTGTTTTTCTTCGTCGAAGGTATTTTGAAGATTCCCGAAAAATTGCTTACGTCGTTTGCTGGTATGTGTGGCTCGTAGTTCCAAAACGGTTGAACCAGGATTAGACCTACAGGAAACAATTGGTCGCTTACTTCTTGACTCTCAAAGAAACGAAAGGCATCGAAACCAACAACCATAAGAGGAATGATTCGGCAGTCATGTGAGTGATTACGAAATCTGTAACTTGATGCAAGGGATTGATTAGAAACAAATTATGTAACCTGGGAAGGTATGAACATCAGATCATAGGCAAAAATCATCGTCATAGTTATTAAGATGACCCACGAATTTAGACTGAAATTTATGAACTGAGGAAACCTCTAAATTATCTTCGTAACAATGTCTGACTAACTGAAACGAAATAAACAGTTCCAGTGGCTATGATGTGAAATACGTTAAATTTGAATTCATGGTAGGGCAACACAGTCTATTTGATTTAGTCGCGTAAATTAGAAAGCTATTTTATCCCAATGTGTCCTTCGGGCTGAATACGCTTCATCATTCATAAGCAGCAGTGGAAATATTTTTCCTGGTCAAATATAGTTTTTGTTAAACAGGCTATCGTTGCCGATGACGTTCCTTCCCAAAGTTTCATTCCTCTCCAAACATAAATGCTTCCACTCGAACAAAGCCGCACCGTAGAAAGCTATCCGCACCAAAATTCAAAAATTAATTCCACACCTAAAGGACAACCTATTCCCACGGTTGTTTGTGGTGGCACGCGATCCCGGTATGGCCCGTTCCTCTGACGGTTGATAGAAGCCAAAATACAGAGGCGCAAATGAGTTCACTGGAACTATATGTGTATCTGCCTACTAGCTGTTGGGATATGACAAGGTTAGTTTGGCTCACTCGGTATGCATACGTCATTCCAAATAATCCACGGCCACTCAGCTCCCGTATTCCCTCGACGTTCTCCACCTACCAGGTATTGTAGGAAATAAAAAAAACAGGGCGCTGTAACCTTATTTCCAATTTCTACCACCTTGAGTGAATTGGACACAAGACCCCAAAACTAAAGCGTAATTCAACGCTTGAACTGCACCAATCATCCCACCGAGAACGGATGGCGATGGTTCACATGTACCTGCACTCCAACCTTACTTCTGCTGCATGCCACAGTTCATCAGTTGTGCAATTTTCAGAATGTTCGGAATTGGAATCCAATATTTCTCATCCTGATGTATAAAATATGCATTGCAGAAATTTCCCGAACAACCTGCCTTCCTCCCGGGTTTGTTAGGCTGATGGGGCTGGCGTTTGGATAAAAAGGGCTAGCTCGTGTCTTTTGCAATAGCAGTTGCTGCCACGCCACTTACCCAACCCCGTTCATAACCGGTCGTCTATCCCTCGAGCTACCGGCGAAACGATCAACTGCAGAATTGGGTTCTTGCTGCTGCTGCTGCCACCCACTTTTCCCACGTGCACACGAGCTCCGTTCTCGCTGTTCGGCACTCTCTGTGTAGGTACATAGAGATTCTCGCGTCTCTAGAGGCACCCCACATCATTACATAGAACATCACCGAGCCAGAACACCATCGCCGTACCGAGCTCCAGTGTGCGGTGGAAAGCCTGAAGTACATAAACAAGTTGGTAGAGCGAAGAAGGAGCGAAGCGTGGCGCGGTGGGAAAAGCCTAGCCTGCCGGTCTTTGCGAGCCGGTGCCAGCCCATTTACCAGGCTGGGAGCTGGAGCGCAAAAGGACGACCGAACGTCCTTGAGAATGTGAGACACCTCCCCGCCAGCCCGACTGTCGTTCCCCTCTTCCATCGCTTTTCGGCGGCCATGACTCAGCAACCAGCCGACATACACGTTGCGGCTTTTTTTTTGCCAGTTGGGGAAACTGGGATAGGCACTCTCTTCTGAAGGAACCGGGGGTGTCTTACAGCGTTAGAATGTTTCGAAAAGGGCAATCGGTTTCTTTCTGTCAGAAGTCCCAGAAGGGATCGGATGGATGGATTCGGAACGGGGCCGGAGAACCGGCGTTAATTTGGGGAAATTGATGATAAGGGTGGATGATGGCTCGTGGGCCCCGGTGTGGAGACTTTTCCGAGAATTCGAGAGCCTATAATGTTCGTCCCGTGCAGTTGTTGCGTTGTTACTAGGTGGAGTTTAAATTTGGCTTTGATCTTGTTTGTTTTGGAAGAATGTTTAATTTTCGTGCTGAATATATTTTTACCATACTTATTTCATGGAATTATTGTTTTCTGTTTACAGGTACACATCTTAACTGAATACCCCAATTATAAGGTAAGTAGTGAAGTGCTGTCTGGTCGGACCTGGTAGTCTGGCGTGACACTGTAAAGTAGTCGGCGATATCAAATCTTTGGATATTACGGGGTCGAGGTCTATCAACGGATTTACGCACTCGTAGACAAAATCTACGATAATGTATGCTTCCAATAGAAATTTATGACTTCGAGAAGATGACGGAAGCTTACATCAGACTAATGAGAGAAATCAAGCGTATATAATTGGATATCAACGCTCAGATGAAACACAATGAGCAAAGGCTAAGAATAAGATAATTTATGGATTCATCACGATGTTTTTTAAACACACACAAATGTCTAATAAAAACATTTTTATATACTGAATCACATAATTCGGTTTATTTATCGAATACCAGAATTTGTGTCAATAAAGTGTGTACCGTTTTAAATCTGCACACCCAAAATTTATTCTCAAAATTCGAGTTTTTATTCGGATATTATAAAATTTGTAAGGAGTTAAAAGAAACAAATAAAGTTTGTTTTGGGATCATACATTCAATCAATTCCGCCTTTGAATCCGAATGTGCGCCTTCATAATGGCCCAGTATTTTTCTATTGGGCGCAGTTCCGGAGTGTTTGGGGGGTTCAGGTCTTCCGGAACGAAATCAACATAATTCGCCTTATACCACTCTAGCACGTCCTTCGTGTAGTGGCATGATGCCGAATTCAGCCAAGAGATGTCATGAGCATTCAGGAGAGATAGAAAACGCTTTTGGAGACACTCTTCGAAAAGACCTGTCCATTTCACAAGTATAAATCGCTCGCCCATTAATTAAGTTTTTTTAGTGAACTTCGACATCTTCTGTGTCCCGGAGATTCTCGAGATCCGTTGAAATCTAGTTGAAGTTCACCTTCACTTTGCTAACTACTGGTCGTACAACTTCTCGTTGCACGTTACTCTTCACGGTGTGAGGACTTCTGAACCTTAAACGAACCTAGCCAATTTCGAGTTTTGGTAGTCTACACAAAAGTTTTGCTCGCCAGCAACTTTTTAGCCACATCTCGAACTGACGCGGTCGGTTTCCGTTAATAGGTCCCAAACACACGTTTGTGATCCTTCTCGTTGACCTGTCAGCTTTTTTCCGTGTCTTCGCTTCCGAGCAACAGTCAGACGTTCTTTGAACCGTTTTATGATCATTTTCTGAAAATTCAGATATGAATATGTACATATGTACATTATGTGCACTCAAAATAATTGTCACTTTGATTCTACTATAAAAAGTCATGTAGACTTTAAAAATCGAAACTTTTATCGGCATTACTGGAATCAAATAAACTTTACTCAAATCACAAGTACATCTTAATAAGAAATGTAGTGGAATTCATTAGAAAACATTGAAAATAATATCTATATACTCTTCTAGTGAATTCTACTCAAAATGAATGTATGAAAAATATATGAGTGGGGTTCTCAGAGCGAAATGTATGTTTATCAACTATCGCTAATGAAACATTTTGCAAAAGCATTATGAGAACGATTTGTGAAGCAAAATGTTTGAGTATGAAATAGTTTTGTACTCCTATTTTTGCCCTCGTCCGCTTCTAGTGGACGGGATACACATCACTAATAGGGATACTATAGAAAAAAATTATCAAAGTTTCACTTAAAATTTAAGTACATGGCCAAACAAAAATTCACTTAAATTTTATTTTATTTTCTAGTGAATTGAGAATAATGAGTGCCATCACTAATAAATCATTTAACTTTTACACACGAAACTACATGGAAAATATCTGCATATGTTTTCAAGTAGCTTCTAAGTGAAAATTATTTTGAGTGTGGAAGATTTTGATTTGAAAAATGTATTGGAGGTAAGGGTATGCGATAACACACTTTTTCCTAACCAAACGAAACGAAATTTAAAATGTCTATGAATTGATTTTACATTATGTACGCAAGTCTGATTTTATTGTTACAAGGATGTTATCGATCATTTAGTAATTTGTGTTCGATCATTTAGTAGTTTATCAATAACTCATTACAAAAGCTTAATTTTCAAATGTGTTGTATGGTGGACTTCTAGTGCGAAGGTTTTTCTACAACTTTGCCTAATGGTTCGTAGTTTGAATTCCACTAGTAACGTAGATATGTCTATAATTTCAGTAACTTAGACTAAATGATAACAAAATTTCAATCTTTTAGTTTAGGTTACTGCAACTAGCGCTATAACTCCGTTATTAGTTGAATTCTTATAGCAAAGCATTAGGCAGAGTTGTAGCAAAACCTTCGCACTAGAAGTCCACCATACAACACATTTGGAAATTCATCTTTTGTAATGAGTTATTGATAAACTACTAAATGATCGAACGCAAATTACTGAATGATCGATAACATCCTTGAGTAACTCCATTTTATTGTAACCTCCATGTAACACTGTCTTCTGGACTGCTTCGCCTTTCTAAACATGAAACAGATGAACAACGTAATGAACCATTGCAACCGAATGTTGGACCAAGTCTTCGTGAATTCGAATTGCTCGGTCGTTTCTGCACTAGATCCTCTCCTGGAACTAGATCCGTTTCACCCAGCCCTCGTGATGTCGCTCACTTGCAACCACCTTGTCCAACTCGAAGAGGTCGAAAGTTATAATGAATTTGACTTCCGTAGGACTAATTTTGAATCGCTGAATAACTCTATCACACTAATGGATTGGCCTTCATTATCGGCTGCACCTGACGTCGACAGCGCAGTGAATTTCTTCACTGGTACACTAAATCAGTTGTTTTACTCTCATGTTCCTAATCCTCTGCCTCGAAGGAAGCCACCATGAATTCCAAAAGAATAGAAGTCGGTTTACCTAAACTGTTTTCTTGAATTTTGAAGTAACAGATACATGCGACGGAATCTGTAAACTATTCGGTAAACATTTTTCGCGAGTTTTCGAAAACGAATCGGTGTCTGCTGATCAAATCGCTGAAGCTTTGCTTGATGTCCCTCGTGATGTTTTTAACTTTAGCAGATGCATTTTTTCTCAAGATGATGTTCTTAATGCTCTCAACAAATTGAAATCTTCGACGGCTCCTGGTCCTGACGATATACCATCAATAGTGTTGAAAAAATGCGCGATGGCACTTTGTACTCCACTCACCATCATATGTAACAGGTCAATCGTTGAATCGAAATTTCCGACAAAATGGAAGGAGTCCTATATGTTTCCTGCATTCAAAAAAGGAGACGTAACGTGACGAACTACAGAGGTATTACTTCACTCTGTGCTGGATCTAAGTTGCTTGAAATTCTCGTTAGAGAAGTCCTGTTCTGTGCATCGAAGTCATACATCTCTCCGGATCAGCATGGCTTTTTTCCTGGTCGTTCGATTGATACCAACCTTGTGCAGTTTACGTCTCACTGTCTGATAAATATCGAAGAGGGTAATCAAGTGGACACAGTTTACACTGATCTGAAAGCTGCATTTGATCGAGTTGATCATGTTATCCTGTTATCTAAATTCGATCGCCTGGGAGCTCCATCAAGCTTAACACGTTGGCTTGACTCGTATCTGACTGAACGTCGGTTATCTGTTAAAATTGGCGCAACACAATCGGAGTACTTTACTAACCGCTCAGGGGTACCTCAAGGTAGTAACCTTGGACCGTTACTATTTTCAATATTTATCAACGATGTATGCTGCTTACTTCCTGCTGGATTTCGCATTGCTTATGCAGATGATCTAAACACGTTTATTGTCGTTCGTAAAATGGAAGATTGTATTGAGCTGCAGCACATGATTGATCTGTTTCAGAATTGGTGTCTAAGAAACCGCATGACTATAAGCGCTCAAAAATGTTCAGTTATATCGTTCAACCGGAAAAAATTACCTATTGTATGGGATTACGAAATATGCGGAACACAAATTGAAGTCGTCAAAGTACAGTCGTCAAAGACCTTGGAGTACTTCTGGATAGTAATCTGTCATCCGTGATCACTACTCGAGCATTGTTGCTAAAGCAAACAGGAATCTGGGATTTATTATGCGATCAACTCGTGAATTTTCTGAACCTTTTTGCTTACGATCGCTTTACTATTCGCTCGTTCGTTCCACGCTCGAAACTGCAAGTGTGGTTTGGTGTCCATATGCTGACATCTGGATAGGGCGAATTGAAGCCATTCAAGCAAAGTTCACAAAATATGCTTTAAGATTACTACCATGGAATGACATTGCAAATATGCCCTCGTATAAAACGCGTTGCAGTCTCCTTGCTATGGAATAATTACGAGATCGACGAGCGTCCAGTAGAGCACTTTTTGTTGGGTAACTATTGTTAGCTGTGGTTGATGCTCCGTATATACTGGAAAAACTGAGCTTTAACGCTCCATCAGTTACTCTACCGAGAGATCCATTGCGAACTGATTTTCGGAGAACATACTATGGACTCAACGAACCCATCACTGTGATAATTAGAGAATTCAACAAAATGTACTGGCTTTTTGACTACAACATCTCTGCATCTGTTTTCAAGAACCGACTTAAACAGCTGCATCTTCAACCTGACTCAATCCACGTCTGAAACAGCAACAGTAAGGTGAGTTTCTGTCCATCACTTTTCAATTGTCAGAGTTTTGCTACTTGGTCTTTTTTTCTCTCTCGGTGGACTGGAAACACGCGACGAGTGACGACAATTATCGTACCTTACGGACTGGATACCTGAATACTTGACCACACTTTAATTTTAAGAAACAAAATTTTGACTATGTTTATGATTGTTTTGATTTTATGTTTGTTGCATCTATGTAAGTAAGCGAGACTTTTTTTGTATTCTATATGTTATATGTTATTGGAAAAGATATGTGGTTTTTATGTCCTCTTGAGTACTTACGTCATCAGTGACATGTTCAAAAGGACTTTTCCACATCTACGCCCTTATTAAGATCACTATCAGATGAGGTTTGAACAACAAATAAACAAATAAACAAATAAACATCTTTCATCTGCACCTCACCGTAGATGATACACAGCACATTTCGTTTAATTACGTACGCCAAGTTTATGTTGATCCTCCTGAGCGTTCTTCGGGTATCATTTCCATAGAGGACTTCCAGTCTAATGAGCGTTTTGTGGAACTCTATTCGAAGGAAATGCTTTGCGAAGACCGGTTCTCTGCTACAATACATCTCCGAATTTCTCAACTGGTACTAAGGTTTGCTTTAAAAAAATGGTCTTTTTTCGGATGCTGATAAAAAAACTAAGACAGATAGGGGAAAGACGGCTTTGGCAGATTTTGTTCTATTACTGTCAGGGGGTTTTTTGTCGACCAAATTTTATGAAATTTAGCCACAATATTCTTTGATATGCAAAGAATGTTTAGGCCAAATTTGAGCATAGTCAGTCATAAAAAAAACCCCTGCCAATAATAGAACAAAACCTGCCAAAGCCGTCATTCCCCCTATTTGCTTTTGAAAAATTTCCAATGTTCATGTTTGCCAGGTACTTTTTTACTGCTTAGTCGACCGACCTCCCGGCCAAACGTACGCAGCGATGTCGTCACTTTCTCTCGGTCTTCCTCTTCAGCATCCTTTGGAGCTTCTTGTAGCTCAGAATCGTCGACCGTCCTGAACCGGGCATTCTTCCGAGGCTCTGCTTGTTGTCTAATAGTGAAATGGTGTAGATGCCGGAACGGGCGTATCCGACGTCCACAAAGTGCCGCAGGATATCCGTTTTTGACGCGGTGGGGTGCCTTTCTCTAAACGCGCACACTTCTTAACAGAGTTGCTTTACTGTTTTTGTCATCACGGTTAGAGTTCGACTGATAGAGCTGTCAAATTTTGTCTGCTGACTCATGGGTTACTATGATTGAAACTGCATGGGTTAGTCACGTCAGTGCGGGGAAGGTAAACCCATGAAAAGTCGGCAATTTTGTCCCTTTTTTTCATCTCTACCGGTTACATAACCTCGAAAATGACACTTCCTCAAAAATAACATTTTACCGAAAATGATATTTCCTATATTACCTATATTGATATTATATTAGGGGAACAGTTCGCCACTTCATCTCATAGCTCCTATTTCCATCCCATCAAAAACAAAGCAATGGGAAGGAATTGTGTTTGTTTATTATTTTTGTGATTTTTTTCAGCATTGACACGCATGTTGACAAAAAGAAGCGACGAATTTGGTGCGATTGATGGATATATGTTTAGCGATGAGATGGATATATGTACAGTGAGATGGAGATCGAAACAGTTCCCCTATATGATGTTATGTTCAGGGAAGTGTTTTTCTAGCGGCAATTTATTTTCGAGAATAAATTGTCGTACAATCATTCTTTGGTCCATTGTACTATCGGCTATTATGCCTATCTTGCACTCAAAATAATTTTCACTTAAGAGTTACATGAAAACATATGCGGATATTTTCCATCTAGTTTCGTTTGTAGAAGTTAAATGATTTGTTAGTGATGGTACTCTTCTTCTTCTTCTTATTGGCATTACATTTCCACACTGGGACAGAGCCGCCTCGCAGCTTAGTGTTCATTAAGCACTTCCACAGTTATTAACTGCGAGGTTTCTAAGCCAAGTTACCATTTTTGCATTCGTATATCATGAGGCTAACACGATGATACTTTTATGCCCAGGGAAGTCGAGACAATTTCCAATCCGAAAATTGCCTAGACCGGCACCGGGAATTGAACCCAGCCACCCTCAGCATGGTCTTGCTTTGTAGCCGCGCGTCTTACCGCACGGCTAAGGAGGTTGATGGTACTCACTGTTCTCAATTCACTACAATATGTAATTAAATTTAAATGAATTGAAATTTCAACAAACACATAGATTTTAAGTGAATTGGAATAATAGTTTGGGCAATACCCGTGTGAGTGATAATAATTCCCGTTCACTAGAGGCGGACGGGACCAAAAATAGAGTTATGAAATCATTATTTCATACTCAAGACTTATTTTTGTAAATTGCTCTCATGATGTTTCTGCACAATTTTTCATTAGCGATTGTTGCAAAACATAGACTATGGTCTGAGTACCCCACTCAAATATTTTTCATACATTCGTGACAAGTAGTATTCACTAGAAAAGAATATAGATATAGTTTTCTACGTTTTCATTTAAATATCACTACATTTCTTTTTGGTAGGCATATGACATGTGAGGTATTATTCCATACACGAGCAGCTTGTTTCAAACCATAGAGACTTTTGCGAAGGTATGCATACTGCGTTCTTAAAATTTGAAATTGCTTTTGGAGTTGCTTCATTTAGACAGTTTCTTGAAGTTTCCCGTTCAAGTAAGCAATCCTTACGTCTGCGTGTTTTAACAATAATTTCCTCTGAACAGCAACCGTAGCAAGAATCTCGAAGGTTACCGGCTTCACCACAGCACAGTGGTTCCCCCATAGGTCATAAATACAAAAACATGACTTTATCGAAATTCAACAAGTTATCCCTAAACTGCTACTTCATGGTATACTATTTACGATGCAATCGTCATTTTTTTAGAATTTGAGCTAATATGATCTGTATAAGGCTTCGAATTTAAGATATTCCATTTAAATAAACTATACGTGAAAATGTTGGCATACCTCATGAAACTTATGTTTTACCTTTGAATTCCCTCTTGAAATATCCTCTGAGTAAATATTTACACTCGAATCTGTTATTATTCATGCTATTTCAGTTGGGACCGTCCGCAACCAAGCAAATGGTCAACGAAAACCTCTACTGTGTTTGATGAACGGATTCACAATTTTCTTCTGAATTTCATTATTATCATTCACCAATAAAATATGTTTCCCCTTCAGATCCCCTCCAGAAATATTTCCTGAATAAATATTTACACTATTCTCTATCATCTAAAGGCTATTGCAGCTGCGACCATCTGCGACCAAGCAAATGGTGAACAAATAACTATTTCTATTTCGACGGAAAAACTATTTTCTTCTAAATTTTGTTATCTTCATCCTCCAAGAAAGTATGTTTCCCCTTGAAATCCCCTCCAGAAACATCCTGTGAGTAAATATTTACACTCTAATCTGTCGTCTAAAGGCTATTTCAGCTGCGACCATCTGCGACCAAGCAAATGGTAAACAAATATCTTTTCTATGTTTCTTCGACGGAAAAACAATTTTCTTCTAAATTTTGTTATCTTCATTCTCCAAGAAAGTATGTTTCCCCTTCAAATCCCCTTCAGAAACATCCTCTAAGTAAATATTTACACTCTAATCTGTCATCTAAAGGCTATTTTAGCTGCGACCGTTTGCGACCAAGCAAATGGTAAACAAATAACTTTACTACGTTTCTTCGACGGAAACACAATTTTCTTCTAAATTTTGTTATCTTCATCCTTTACGAAAATATGTTTCCCCTTGAAATCTCCTCCAGAAACATCCTGTGAGTAAATATTTACACTCTAATCTGTCGTCTAAAGGCTATTTAAGCTGCGACCATCTGCGACCAAGCAAATGGTAAACAAATAGCTTTACTATTTTTCTTTGACGAAAACACAATTTTCTACTCAATTTTGTTATCTTCTTCATCCACTAAGAAAGTAATTTTCCCCTTCAAATCCCCTCCAGAAACATCCTCTGAGTAAATATTTACACTCATATCTTTCATCTAAAGGCTATTTCAGCTGCAACCGTCCACGAGAAAGCTAAGGGTAAACAAATAACAAAATTATGTTTGTTTAACAGATATCATATTTTCTGCTCAATTTAATCGTGTACCGCTTCAATTTCTTTTTGAATATCCTTTAAGTGTATTCATATTTCTGGCTGCTGCCTAAATGACATTTCAGTTACCACAGTCTGCGACTGAGCTTGGAAATAAATAATCGATGGTAAAAAATTACCAAAATTGATGAACACGAGTATTATGTTTTCTTTATCATGGTCAACTTTATTAGACTGAAAAGCATGTTTTTCCCCGATTTCCATTCTCAGACATCTCTGAGAAGATATTTAAATTTTTAGCTGTCATTCAAGAGCTATCTGTGTGCAGATTATTAAATAGTATATCGTGGTATAATAGTATTATATTTAACTTTAAATTAATATATTAAACCTTTTTGCCTTCTCATATACTAAGTATACGTAAAGGCTATACGTTTGTTCCAAAAACGAACTGTTATAGGATGCCCGGAGACCCATAGTATTAGATACCAAATGATATATGTCTGTGCGTGTGTATGTGTGCGTATGTATGTACGCAAAAAAACTCACTTATTTTTTAGGCACTTATACTTCTAGACCAACATTTGGAAAGGGCGTAACAGCCAATATTTATTCCTTCTGATTCTTCGTCTACATATTTAGCTATATATGTGGACAAAGAATCAGAAGGAATAAATTTTGGCTGTTACGCCTTTTTCAAATGTTGATCTAGACTTAATCGATTTGCTCGGAATAAGTTGCGTTCGACGTGGAATCATATCCTTTTGTTTTCTAATAAGAATTGGCCAGGTCGCACAATGGGTCTAAAAGTTATGGCAAAAATACTATTTTTTCATATGCACTAGAAAGGCATTTACACCGCTATGTGGATTAATCAGGTTTATTTTCGTTTACTACTTTTACAATAACAAGCATCTTCCCACCCACGCATCTTCCTCAAGAATGTAAATTGAACGTTGTTTGTTGGATTTTTGCATATAATACTGAAATCGGCTCCGTAAAGTATGATAATGACTGAGCCTACCAAATAATTAAAAAATAGGCTGTTTAATCTGAAAAATACTGAAAGTACACCATTTTACCGTATAACTTCCGTAATTTATATTTATGACCGCCCTCCTATGGAAATGGAACCACTGTGCACAGGTACAAATACCTCGTCGTAATAAGTTCCAAAATTTCTGTGTAAAACCCTGCTTTATAAAGCACAACATTGCTTTGCTCGTCCTCCTTTCTCCTGAAACTCCACTTATATTCAATTGATTTTCGACCAGTAGGAAGTTCTACTAAATCCCACGTCCGGCTCTGCTGTAGAGAGTCTACTTCAACATTCCATTCCCAAGCTTTTGATAGAAGGATCGGAGACCCATAGTGTTATATACCGATCGACGCAGCTTGACCAGCTGAGGTGATGTCTGTATGTGTGTTGTGTACAAGTTTTGAAGACACATTGAGCAGCTTAGCATTACCCGATCCATTCGCAACAAGTCGCATTAGACGGGGAATGCGGTCCCATTGTTTGCTACAGGAAATTGGCCCGATCCAACAATGAATTTCAAAATTAAAAATCGAAAAAAAAACTTCAAAATCAAAAATTAAAATATTAAGAATGGTGGCAATTTAATTAATGCAAAATGATAGAAAAACGCTATCTATTCCCCTAAAAAAATTTGGGGCTCTCCTTAGCCGTGAGGTAAGACGCGCGGCTAGCCGGCCACAAAGCAAGACCATGCTGAGGTTGGCTGGGTTCGATTCCCGGTGCCGGTCTAGGCAGTTTTCGGATTGGAAATTGTCTCGACTTCCCTGGGCATAAAAGTATCATAATGTTAGCCTCATGATATACGAATGCACAAATGGTAACCTGGCTTAGAAACCTCGCAGTTAATAACTGTGGAAGTGCTTAATGAACACTAAGCTGCGAGGCGGCTCTGTCCCAGTGTGGGGATATAATGCCAATAAGAAGAAGATTCCCCTAAATTGCTTTTTTAACCTTTCTAATGTGATTTTTTCAATACATTTTATGATGCACGAAAAAGGCATCACCACCGCTAGGTGGATTAATCTGGGATTTTGTTTGAATAGTTTTGTAGGAGTTCTTGTGCTGTACGTAGATAATACGAATAGTCCCCGCTTATTTGAATATTGACATAAAGCTGATTCCGAAGGCGAAAAGCGACATGAATATAAATTACGAGGATGGGCCGTTTGGCTGAATGCCATTTGGTCGAAGGTTACTAAACCGAAAGCTGTTTGGCCAAAAGGGTCATATCATAGATATAATTATCAAGATGTTGGAGTCAGAGTAAATTAGTACTCATTTTATGGTTCCAGTGTTCTAAACTTTGCGGTACCAGGCGGTACCCAGTAAAACTGAGCAACCTTTTGGTTGAATTTGAATTTGTGCTAATTCTTAACTGTCGTCATGGGGACTTTTGTAGTTGTTAATTGTTTATTATTTTGCGGTGTAATACGGGAAATTTTGATGATTTAAAACATTTTTCTAAAACTTTATAATCCATTTTTCTTGTTTTTAGGGTATATTTCGGCACTATATTCCAGATTGGATAAGCTTGCTAGCTTCTTTCAGGAAAGGAGATAAGAGTCATGTCACGAAATGAAAAGGGAACCCCAGTCTTGGAAGCGCTTCAGCATGAATATCCTAAGGAATTTTGGAAAGCATTTTCAGGGGACTAGTTTTCTAGAGAAGGTTTTGGGGGGTTTCCTTGGAGAATTCCGGAGAAATTGTAGGATAAATGGGATTTTTTTTGAAGAAGCACTTCTCGCCGGTTAATGACCTTGAGTTCGCTGCTTCATTCGTTACATTTAGTGATGGTAGATGTTGCCAGCGGACAGCACCAAGTTTGAAGACCTTTGAACTTGCTGCTCGGTTTACTTCTTAAGTGATGATCAATGATGCCGGCAAATAACAATTTTGAAGGGTGTTTTAGACAATTTGCCGGATTCGCGGCTCGGTCGGACGAAGATAGGATTTCTGATAGAATTCGATGCAAGAGATGCGTTCTTTGCACTGAAATAGTCTATAGTCTATGTTCATTCTGGCCACAGGGGGCACGAAACGCATACCACCGCGGTGCACCGGCGGGTTTTAAACATGCAATTGCTGAATTGGGCTGGTTCTGGAATCGGACTCGTCTCTTCCCCATTTCACCCCTCTCCACCCAAAACGAACCTGAATCCAGCAACTAATCACCCTTCCTCATCAATGACCGTCTCTCTGCCTTTACTAATAATAATTACTTTTTCTTTTGCATGGAACACGTGGTTTTAAGATTTATTCAAGATGTGTAGTTATTCTTTATTCATAAATGTTTACACATATCATTGTTTTACAAATATGTCTCACTATTGCCGTACCATTACTAAAGAAAACCATGATTTGGCCCTTATGCACCGTAGGAAGTATAGATGTAATGTATACTGCCGTTCTACGCACGGTTGTACCAAATTCAAAAAAACGACAATTGTGAAAATGGCATTTGAAATTGAACACAAATTTTCATTGCTGGCGTATAACCATAATGCAATATAAGATTATTACATCACAGAACCATTCAGACTTAATTTCATTGAAATTATTCTTAGTTTTTACTTAGAAATAGAATTTGCGTCAATGATCATGTAAATAGTTTGGCGGGACAGTTATGCCGAGAAATAGAGAACTTGTTTTATGGTTTCTACGCATATCAGTCCCGTTCAATGCATGATTTCGTGAATGACTACTGTGATTGATACAAGTTTCCACATGCTTTATCTATGGAAGTGAACCTGCCACGTGGTTGAAGTGATTATGTCGCTTAGAATAAGTATTGTTCAAATTGCCCATATTAAGCCAGTGCAACAGGCTAAGATTGCAAGATCTAAACAGAAAATGCTATTTCAATGTGTGTTGCTCCATAAAATAACAGAATCCGCCATAATGATGAATTTAATCGCCGTGAGACAATTATGCGTAGAAATTAAGCAATGGAACAAATAGACTTGATGTTGTTTTCAATGATTTTCCGAAATCTCGATTTCGAAATCTGTTAGAGTTTTCTAGAAGTATACATCAAAATAGACTGCTCTATGATGAAAAGTCAAAATCCACAAAAACTAACATGGGACAACTATGCGTAGAAGGGCAGTATATGTCTGAATTGAAATGGTTTGTATAACATTACAATATGTTCGTGTGATTGAAATTTGTTCTTGATTTAGTGCTTGAAGAGCTTCTTTCAAATGTGGCCTAAAAAGTCTTTAGCGTCCATAAGTATCAGTATCAGTCGTCCATAAACAAGATTACGGCTGTATGTCAAAGCACGGATATCGAAAGAAAATCAGGGGTGGCATTGTGCATCTCGATTCGAACGTAATTCTGTCGAGTCGAACATGTTTGACATAACGGCTTTCGATTCGATCTCGAAAACGACTCATCGTTCGAGTATTCTCGAGGAGGTACAAGAATAACGAGATGTTTTGGCATTATGGAGACTCGATAGCACACTGAAAAACGACTCAAGTCGAATGAAAATCACTCGTCACCTTTAAAGCTTTCGAATTTTGTTCGAGAGTCATTTCTTGCTAAAAGTTTTTTCATCATATTTGTTTTTATTACTCTACGGGAAGAGTATAAATGTTTCATTATTGTATCTTGAAGAAAAGAATGACATTAGCATACCTACTTTTATAATTTCCAGACAATATACAATCTCTAATTATCCCGAACGACTTCAACTCAAATCGTTTTTTTTGCCATTTTTCACGTATTTCTTGACGATTTCGATAAACCGCGTGAAAAACCTATGGTGAAAATCTGCGTAAAAAGGTATATAATCCAAAATCTACGTAAAAATAGTTGAGCTAAATAAAAAAACGCGCAAGAGATGACCCAAGTGCATTTAACTAAAACACATGGAAACATCAAAGTAATGTATTATTGAATCCTTTTTTAGCTTTAAATTATTTAGCTCAAAATTGGATCTGTGGCATAAACTCGAATAAATATAATAAATGCTAAAGCATTTGATGAGTTTGATTGCTCTACGCATGCGGTCGAGGATACTCAGACGACTAATGACGGTGGAAGACCGACACTTGATTACAATTAGAGCAATCAAACTAATCAAATGCTTTAGCCAAGCAAGCCTTTGGCACAAATCCGCCCAACTCGTTGTTGGGGGCATAGAGTGTGATCCTCTCGGTTAATAAACAATGTGCACTCGCTTGACTGTGGATATACAACAGTAAAGCACATGTGAAGATTGGACAAATCAAGCATCCGAAAGATATTCAATTTGCAAAAAAGAGCTAATTGTGGTTGAAGTTGGTACTCGGATTCTGATGGCTTTTCCGTAAACGTGACCTTCAAGTGGTCTTGTTGTGTAGGGGTTATCACACCTATCTACAAAGTAGGAGGTTGAGGGTTCGAGTCCCTACAAGACACGTGGATTCTTCTTCGCAAATTTGATATCAATTTGTCCATTTAGAAACATGTGCTGTGCATATGCACAGCCCAGACATTCAACAAAAAAATGCTTAACGTACGGCCGAGTTGCCGAATAATATGCAATTAATAATAAAACTTATAATTTGTGTCGTAACTATATCTCAATTTATAAAACATGTCGTATTGGCATAATGTTTTAATCGGTTTCAACTGCTCAATAAAAAATATAAATTTTATAGTCATTGAGCACGATTTGCTTGTTTATAAATTAACTGCCAATTCATGCCCTGAAGGATGCCTTTCCAACAGGCAACATGCTTCACGCAGATGAAATTACTCTTATTCTCTTTGTTTACTCACATTCGCAATGCGCTGAAGGCTGTCTCTCCGGGGCGGGCGGCATAATAAACACGGAGACAGCTATCTCTTATTCTCTCTGTTTACATTTCGTTTGACAGAACATACTCGATTGAGCCAGTACAGCACCATTCGAAATCTTGTACTGCAACTGAATGAAGTCGAACGAAATACATAATGCCGCAATTTTTTCGAAACGAATGCAAAAACGTACGAATCGAGTGATTCGATTCGAGATGCGCAATGTCACCCCAGCACTGCACTCAAGGCGAACGCTCAAAATGCCCCTTTGATATGTTTTTCAGAGGTTTTCATTTCAAGTGTTACTGCCTAGCATGAGCATTGTGACACGGAAGAAGTGCAGAACGTTGGTTTCCTGGTACTCGACGGGTACCGCTAGACAGGATCATCAGCTCTAGGAATTGACGCACGCTTTACCTACTGGACATCCAAGCGTACAGTATTTCTGTCGGCATCTGCCTAGTTATACTACAGGTTCCCACGCTCTTCCTATAAACGGAAGAAGGCCGATCACCCGATCCGCCGATCATCCAACTCATTCGATCCGTCTTCAGCCGCGTGGTGCTTACCGCGCGCCAGCCGTACACTACCATGCTTCTGCCAAACTTATCAAGCTCTTACCGGCCCTGAAACCATGTATGACGACACTTTGACTTCAGATAGCTTTTTCTATATTTATCCATCCTGCCCCACCGCTGATTATAGCCAATAAATCTCGCTTAACTTTTCAAAAGGACCTAAGTAACATTTTTTTCATGAATTAATTTGAGTAGTGCAATCAAAAGCTTTAATGTTTTTCTGTTGATTGCGCTATTCAAATTAATTCATGAAAAAAATGTTACTTAGGTCCTTTTGAAAAGTTAAGCGAGAAATCACAATAAGTCTAATTTTTATTTGATTTTCATAACGCTTACATCCGAGACTCTAATCACGCCCTAGAACTCGGGAGACAGGAGAAGGTTTTCGGTGCCCATTTCGGCTCAAACCCAGCTGCTAGGGGCATAGCCGAGTTCCTTTCATAGCTGAAAAAAACGTTGAATAAAAATGGAATATAACAAAATAATGCGACGGATTAATCTTATCAAGAGTCCGCAAAAATTTTCCATGTTTGTTATTGTTTGGTGAAAAAACCAAAACGAAAATGTTGCCATGACATCAGTGCTAAACCTTGTTCTAAAGGTCGTTCATAGATTACGTATTGTTTGCTAAGATGACATAACTGGGTACCGAGGATTGTTCATAGTGTGCGCAACTGGAACCACAAAATAATCGCTAGTTTCATATTGATTGTTGGTCATATAGCCGAATATGTAGGTAATTTGGCCGAATAGTTCATTTGGCCAAATAGGACATTTGGCTGAATAGGTCATTTGGCCGAGCAGGACATTTGGCCGAATAGGTCATTTGTAAAGGGAGAAATGAGGTGTGACAAATGAGAAGTCTCACTTCTCACTACTTATTTCCCACTTCCCACTGTGAAAAGTGAGTAATGCGAAGTGAGAAGTGAGACGTCTCACCACTCACTTATCACTTCTCATTTTTCACAGTGAGAAATGAGGAGTGAAAAGTGAGACGTCTCACTACTCACTTCTCATTTTTGAGAAGTATGTGATAAGACGTCTCACTTCTCCCTCCCCATTTCCCATTTCTCGTTTTAAAAAGTGAGAAGTGCAAAGTGAGTAGTGAGATGTTCCATTACTCAATTGGCGCTTCTCACTTTTTTATAGTAAAAAGTGAGAAATGAAGAGTGAGAAGTGAGACGCCTCACGAGACGTCTCACTTCTCACTCTTTATTTCGCACTTCTAACTGTAAAAAGTAAGTAGTGCGAAGTGAGACGTCCAAATACTCACTTTTCACAGTGAGAAGTGAGAATTGAGACATCTCACACATCACTTCACACTACTTACTTTTCACAGTAAGAAGTGGGAAATAAGTAGTGAGAAGTGAGATGTCTCACTTTTCACACCTTATTTCTCACTTTTCAAATAACATTTTCGGCCAAATGTCCTGCTCGATCAAATGAGATTTTCGGTCAAATGTCCTATTCAGCCAAATGATCTGTTTGGCCGAATAACCCATTCGGCCAACTGTTCTATTCGGTCAAACGACCTATTCGGCCAAGTGACCTATTCTGCCAAATGACCTGTTCGACCGAATGACCTGTTCGGCCAAATGACCTATTCGGCTAAATGTCCTATTTGGCTAAATGACCTTTTCGACAAATGACCTGTTTGGCCAAATGTCCTCTTCAGCCAAATGACCGGTTCGGCCGGATGATCCGTTCGGCCAAATGATCTATTCGGCCAAATGTCCTATTCAACCAAATGTTCTTTTCGGTCAATGCCCTAATCGGCCAAATGTCCAATATGACTATTTCGCCAAAACCTTAAATATCAACATATTAAAATTAATATAAAATAAACGTTTCAAATAAACTACATGCAAAAATTGAAATAATTTGTTTCGTTGAAATAATTCACGCTATAATATTGAACACATGATGACCATCATAAGTCACTGTGATTTTTACAAGTTAAACTCGTAAAATAATAAGCCAACCAACCTTTTTACCGATAAATTAAAGGTTTACACGCAAATTAAAATTGAATCAAGAAAGCTCTTCGTCACACTAGCCACATATCGACAGATGATTTTTTTTATGACGATTGATAGAATTCGAATCAAAACGGAAATGCCATTTTCAGGTTTAAATCGAGTCTTGTACGAGGAGACACTAAAAACTATTTTACTGTTGAGGTTGAAATACGTGTTTGTAAACGTTGAAAAGTCAGACATTAAATAATGGAATAGTACTAAGTTTGATACCGCTAAGTGATCAGGGTTATATTTGTTGATCAATGAATACCTCCCTTTTTTGATTACTTGCATTGGCATCTCTGCAATTTTAGCATCGTTTTCCAAGATCCATACCGCCGTGTTCTCAGCAAACATATTAATTTTGTGAGTTCTCGATAAAAATAACATTTCATTGCTTAAAATCTTCAAAGGCTCTCTGTCAAGTTTAAAGTCCTGCAGATTTCCTTGAAACACGGAAACAAGAAGGCGAGTGCACAGCGAGCAAGGTGCATCGATCCGAAGACTGCGTGGTTCACTACGTGCAGACATGGACCGAGCTGAATGAAGAAAACTTTTATACACTGCACAGCCTTACTTAGTCTGAGAAAATAATAAATGAATAGGTTCCCTTGAAATGTTTGTTTAAAATTGCCATTCTTTCTTCATAACTGTCACAACAACATCCTTTTTTTCGATTTTTTTTTCTATAACTCCCTTAATATTATTGATTATTGAATTAGGAAGTTGTAATAACAACTCATAGAAAGAGAAACTGAAGTAATATGAAAAGGCTTTCCTGGGAGAAGTTAGGGTGAGGTCTCCAGTAGCCTTGCGAGCAAAGGCGTAGGATTGCCAATCCGGAGATGGCGAGTTCGATTCTCGGTCTAGGATGTTTTCGGGTTGGAAACATTCTCGACTCCCTGGACATAGTGTATCCATTGTACTTGACACACAAGATACATACTCATGCAATGTCGGCCATATAGAAAAGCTTTCAATTAATAACTGCATTTTCTCAGTTATAGAATACTTAGAATATAATAGAATAACTAAAATAAAAAAGCAGGCCAAGTTCCAGTTGGAACATAGAGCCATTGGAGAAGAAAAGGAAGAAGAAGAAGAAGAAGTTAGGAATGAATTCATTGTGAATATTCTGAATGAACTTTCGAAACTTTTTGGAAATCCGCAGATTATTTTCGCATGATTTTTCAAGGGAACTCTAGAAAGTATTATATGAAAATTTGAGGATACGTTAATCACCAGGACTGAAAAAGTATCAATCGAAATGTTTGAAACAAAGTTGATCGTTGCCAACGGCTGATAATAAAGTAGTTCGTGAAATACGAACCATGTATTGCGGCATCAAACTGTCGATTCAGTGCTGAATCTGTTTGGATAAGCTGAATTAATGAAAAATAAATCGATGCGTACACACATAAAAATATGTAATAATTTTAAATGAATTTTCATGCATGCACATATTTGTGGCATGCGAAAAACGCATCATACAATCGATCTTGCTGTTCTTTTAAGTCGAAATAAATTTAAACTGTGTTTGGAATAACTGCCAATTTACACGTTGTTGAATTTTCAAAACTATTTGTTGTGTAAATAAATTGATTTATTTTTAACGCTTTTTGGAGCGAAAATGATTTTTTCGACAAATGAGCCAAAAAATACAACTGCTTCCGAGCCAAATCGCAAGCGAGTTGGCTCGTGCGTGACGGCTTCATGTTTGAGAGAGTTGTTAAAAAAAAACTCTTCTAAAAACTAACAATTCCCAAGTAGCTTCAAAATACACAAAACACTCAAAAGCCTTCATTTCGATTCTTAACAGGACATAATTTTAAATTATTTTTTTGTATCACCCAGTTGCAGGCCTCCAGACCATGCTGAGGGTGACTGAGTTTGATTCCTAGTCCAGTTTAGGAAATTCCAGGTTGGAAGTTCTCTCGATTGCCCTTGGTTCAAAAGTATCACCGTATGATAATGATAATTAGAATGCAAAATTGGATTTGGGTAACAACTGAGCGTGATCTTGGAAAATACCAAACTGCAACCCAGCAATGTTCCAGTAGGGGACGTAATGTCAATGAAAGAAAAGAAAAGAAGATAATATCCTGAGATCCATATTCTATTTACAAGACAAATTATTCCAAAAAGTATTGTATTACATTGACATAAAAATGTTGACAATTTTAACAAAAACCAGAGAACCCTAAACAACATCACTACAGTGCGGTTCCGACAGAATTGTTCAGCAAAAAATTGTGCTGTTAAATCCTGCTAATTGTTTGGTTGTTTTAGTGACATAATTCATAAATAAAGGCATCGAGAGGTCACAGCTAATAACAGTAGAAATATTTCTTGACCATTATATTGATAGTTAGCAATAAGCCAATTACCGTAATCAATAGAAATTCCTGGAAAAAGAAGAAAAAAATGGCAATGAAGAAAAAGAAGTATCCTATCATTCTCCTAAACGTCGCCATAACTCACCAGTCACGACCAGATCGATGTCAGAGTCACCCAGATAAATGTTATTAGTTCACACCGAAAACTTAATTACGTCTCGCGATCCGCCAATATTGGCTTCCAAGCCTGGCTGGTTGTTACGGCCATCAGCATGCCTAATACCCGCGCTGCCGCTGCTGCCATTAGATATTCATCTCAACTTGGAGTTCCAGCTCGCAACCACACCGACCGATCACCACCACACCGCGCGCTGCGGGCTGCTACCAACCACAAGCTACCAGCCAGCGCCGCCACGCTCGCGAGATGTTGACTTGCTTGTGAAAGAAGCAGAAGACGGTTGGCGGAGAAAAAAAAAATAGAGAGACACACAAGTATTTCCTTGACCTCATTACGGGCCCGGAGAGGACGTTGACTTGGCTGCAGTCGCAACCAGCCAATAGCGCAGCCCCCACTCCGTCGAACCGATGCCGAACTGCCTCGTCTGTGGGTAGGCCTAGGTAAGGCCCAAGTCTCCAGTAGTTGAGTACGCGATGGCGCTGTGTGTGAGTTAGTTTACTAAACCCGGGTATTAGTAATAGGGGAGACGGAGGCGACATGTCAGATATGAGTAGATCATCAATGCCAATTTTGATGAAGCCTTTGGATAGGGAAAATACAGATTTTTAAGTAGAATTGTTTTGAAGTGTAGAATGAATCAAACTTATGGAGGGGGTCTCAAGTTAGGATCTAACTTGACTCCTTTTCTCCACACTGCACTTCTACTGGAAAGAGCGCGAACTTACATAATATTGTCGCTGTCCGTTGCTGATTGAAAAATTAGTGTCACAATTTTCTAGTCTCGGGCGCGCTTCGCTCCGAAACCGAGAACCCGAATCGAAGGCATGGGTGTTTGGTCGCATTAAGCGGTGGAACATGAGGGAAGGGGAGGGTTGGCTCCCACACAAAAGTGTTCGAACCCCCTCGTTCGAGGTTTCGTAGAACTCTTCGCATAAAAAGGTGCGCAAAGTGAGATTTGCACTTTCCGTTGCACTGATGCAATGTCGACATCCACCTTATAGGTCGTCGGTTTCGTCGCACTGCACTGACGGGCAAGTGACTGAGCTTATGGCCTCTGATGCTGGTTGAGTGATACGGATGATGGTTGTGTGTGGGCATGGACGTCTAGGTTCACACTGACATACACGCGACGATGACAAATTTCCAGCTTCTTGCCGCTTTTCTAGCTAATATGTTTTGAAGTTTTGAAGAATGGGAGGGGAACGCTGCACTTTTCAGACTGCGGTGCACCTTAGTGGTGCTCTAAGTAGGTTACATTTTTTAAAGGCATTTCCAGTGTTGACGGCGGGGGTAGGTTTTCGGTCGATGCAAATCGATTGACAATTCAATCTCCTGTCTAATGTGAACACATAATAACTGTCTTAGGAGCAGGTTAGTGTATTTATGATTTAATTGCTCATGGAAAGCCACAATGCGGTGAACTGGATCAAAAAGTTGATTATAGCTTTGGAATTTGGATGTTAATTGGGGTTGATTGTGCAGGGTTATAAAATTAGTCTGTTGAAATATCTTCTCGGAAAAACTCATTCGAATGCGTTTTAGGGTATTTTACATTAACAAAATGGCAGTTTGAAATAAATATGAACATTCGACTATATAGCTCTGAAGAAATATCTTTTTCCCCAGATTGTTTCTTAGCTATATTCATGCCTTCCTTATTCTTTAGTTTTCCATCAGGACACTTGAAATAAAAAAAGAATAAGAAAGGTTGTATACAAGACATGACCGCAAGGTAGACGTTGGTCGTTTAGGCTGCGTTTTTCTGCTGTCCATTGCAGACATATTTTAATCGGATCAGCTTTCTTTTGTAGGAAATAGTGGTCCTGAAAAGAAGTGATTTATTTTCAATAACCCGCATTTTCAATCAGTAACAGCAACAGAAACATTATAATTTTTGTTTGAGAAAATTGTACTTTAGTGCTGCTGTCGCTGACCACGGCCAATCGCTGGTAACGCAATTTTAACGAATACATTTTCTGCAGCAACCACCACCGGCTGTCACTGGGACCGTTACTGATGCCATTGAATTTATTTTCTGCAGTTACAATGCGGTTGTTTTGCACTATGGAGGTCCTGAAAAGAATCGATTTACCTTCAATAATGCACAATTCCAATCACTAAAAGCAGCAAAACCAATATCAGAATCTTGCGAAAAAAATGTTCGCTGAAGATAGAAACTCGATAGTTTACCGTCAAATAACTGAAGCTACCTTAGCGAATACATTTTCTGCATCAACCTCCCGCCGACGGCCGACACTGGGACCGATACTGCCGTCATCGAATTGTTTGCCCTCGATATGTGATTATGCTTTGTGATTAGTGAAAATTGCTCTTAATTCAACTTTCTCTTGTATGGTGATCCTGTAAAGAACCGATTTATCGTCTATAATGCGCATTTTCAACCATGAACAGCAACAAAACCAAAGTCATAATTTTGAGAGGAAAATCCATTTCAGTGCTGCTAACGCCGTTGATTAGCTACTAAGAAGCTACAAATGCCATCGAAGCTAATGACTTTATCGCAGCGTCTCCCTCCGAAGTGCGCTTGTGATTCCGACGCCAAAGATTTTATAAAACTTTCTGCCGTCGCCAAACGATTGTGTTTTGTACTTTGAATATAATTCGCCTCGATACAACTTCCACTATATATAAAACTTATGGTCCTGCAAAAACCTGATTATTTCTAAAAATGCGCCTCTTCAATCACTAATGGCTATTATACTTTTTGAAATGTTGATTTTTTTCACCGAAAAAAATCAACAATCCAAGAAATATAAAAATTCACGGTGATCAAAACCCTACTAAAACTAATGGCTATTACTAGATACCCGAGCAGCACAAGTCAGACAGAAATGGTTGCAGCAACTTGTATGTGACTGAATATGATAACAAATCAGTTGCAGCAACCTATGTGGAACATGTGTGCCGCTAGGGTAGTTCACTGCTTCCAATGGCATTCTTCGAACACTTCTGTTTCAAAAAATGTCCTCCATTTTTTGAATCTTTGGAAAACTTCACGGCAGTCGTCACAACCGCCGATTGACCACTACAGACGCCACCCAAACGATTTTTTTTGGAGCGGTACCCATCAGCTACTGGTACCACCAGCAACGCTGCGACTGAAACGGCAGCCGTTGACGCTGGTACCACTGTCCGACGCCATCCGCTCTCCGTGAAATCACGAACAAAAAAGACGCGCCTGCGAAACATGGGTCTATTTATGCATACACTGAGCGAAATAAAAATAGCACCACCCTGTTTAAAAATTATTTGATAAAAGTTTGTGGATTTCTTTTTAAAAAAAAATGTAGAACAAACCATTTGTCATCTGATTGAAAGATTTTGTTTGAGAAACATTCACATTTTCAATAAGTTCATGAAAAAGGCAAAATAGGCTGCGAAATAAAAATAGCACCACTTTCATCTTCATTCAAAATATCATTGGATTGGATTTGGGTCCGGGGAACATGCTGGCCAAACAAGAGCTTCAATGTTTTTTTTTGTTTCAATTTGTTGGATTATTGCACCTTACAAACTTCATCCCTGTTCATCACCAAAAATAAATTCTATCCACTGTACTCTGCTGTTGGAGCAAACAATAGACCTCTGACCGTCCAGCCAGCCAGCCTGCGTATATCAAGGAAAGCGAAAGTGATATCGCCTCGGTTGTAAACAACCATTCGTTCCACCTAGAGCTGATCGCGATGAGAGCTTGGGTCATTATTACGGAGAACGTTTGAGAAGTTGCCCACCTGGATGCACAGTGGTGGATATGCTGCGAGAGATTGGCTGTGACTGAAAAGAGCGGGATATCACTCGTTCTGGGCCAGAGCTTCTGGCCAGCCTCGTTAAATTGCGATCGTCGTTCAGGAGATGACTTTTTGTAGTTTCAGTTATCGTCGACCCAACCATCCAACTACACTGTTGGCGCGCCGGTTTTAGGCCAAACGAATGGCCAAATGTATATTTGTCGTTAGTACATAAGAATAATTGTTAGATGTTAAGTGTAATAAATGTAGATCTGTTTGAATAAGTGTTTTTCCTAAATATAAGGTGTTTCAATGTAACCGCGAGTGTGTAATTATAAACTGAATAGAGGAAGAATTGTGCCCCCTACTACGATTCCCATTAGTTAACGTACCCAATCGAGTGTTGAGGAGCCACCACTGCTACTAAAGGAGGATATTACCCGGTACCAAAACATTTTGGTCCTTCGAACCGGATTCAGTAGTTTGGCAGTTCCAATGAAACCTTGACGCACATCTTCGACGAATCATTTGTGACCACTTCCTGAGTGCACTTGGTGCCATTTTGCGATATTTGGTTTGGATTTGAAGTTTTGCTCTGCTTAGGGCTTAGCACAGCTGTTAGTTGCTCAGGTGAGTCAACACAGTATATGCCCTGCCGAAGCATAACATTTGGATATTACACCTAATTTTTTCCTCTTGGTTTCCTGCCCAAACACTGATTAACGTTGAGCATTAATAATAACTACCGTCGCCATCGCCACATACCTTAAAGGAGTTGGATTATCGTTTGGGTACAGCCACTTGTATTTGAAGGTAATATACACTAGTATATGGCCTGCCGTGGCCAGGCTCGTTGGATACTACATTAGTTCCTCTTACTCTATGCCCCTCGGTTAACACACTTGTGAGCTGTGCTGTTGAAAGACTGACGTTATCAATCGACCCTTGGAGATTCAGTGTTCCTGCTTGGTTTACGTGGATTGGTGACGCATTTCACTGTGCTAGGTAAATATACACAGTATATGCCTGCCGAAGTTTGGAATCACGTGGATCACTACACCATTGGTCTCTCTTTCCGTTTCGTGTGCGAGTAACTCCAAACAACATGGCGCCCCGTAAGCTGACATCGTTGAAGGCTTTGGTCGTGAAGCTGGGGGAAATTCAAGCCGACCTGGACGATATTTGGAAATTCGTTCAACGCTACGATGAAGCCACCACTGCAACTGATGTCAACATGCGCTTAGAGAGGGTTGGTGAACTTTGGGAGAAGTACGGCGAGACGTTGGTGGAGATCAAATGCCACGACGACTACGACGAGGATGATGAGACCTTCAACAAGGATCGTCTTATCTACAGCGATCGATACTACCGCTCGAAGTCATCCCTCACGGACAAGGCGAAGGAGCTACAGGGTCTACCAGAGCAGGACCAGTCATCGCGTGCAAACGACTCGATGGTGCATGGGGTCCTCGACCATGTACGGCTGCCGCAAATCAAGCTGCAGTCATTCAACGGTGATATCGACGAGTGGATTAGTTTCCGTGACTTATTCACATCCTTGATCCACTGGCGGACTGATCTACCGGAGGTGGAAAAATTTCATTATTTAAAGGGGTGTCTTCAGGGGGAACCAAAGGCTCTAATCGATCCACTAAAGATAACGCAGGCTAATTATAAGATCGCGTGGGATGCGCTTACTAAGCGCTATAACAATAGTAAGCAGCTTAAGAAAAGGCAGGTTCAGTCGCTCTTTTGTCTTCCTTCGCTTTCTAAGGAGTCGGTTTCGGACTTGCACGTTCTTGTCGAAGGTTTCGAAAGAATTGTGCAAACATTAGACCAGGTTGTCGAGCCAGCGGAATATAAGCATCTCCTGCTAGTGAATCTTCTTACCAACCCGGTGACTCGCCGAGGTTGGGAGGAGTTTTCATCCACGAAGGAGCAGGATACTTTGGAGGATCTGACGGAGTTTCTGCAGCGAAGAATACGTGTTCTCGAGTCGCTTCCAACAAAGGCGGCTGAGTCCAGGGGTGCTCAACCGTTACAGCCACAATCCCAGAGGCAGAAACAGTCTACAGCGAAGGCGAGTTACAGCACGGTACAGTCGTCGTCAGGAGCACGATGCGTGGCATGTAAGGAGAACCACTACCTCCATCAATGTAGTGTGTTTCAAAAGAAGTCGGTGGCTGACAGGGATTCGCTACTAAGGACCCACTTCCTCTATAGGAATTGTTTCCGAGTGGGTCATTTGTCCAAGTTCAATTGCAAGAATTGCAAGGGTCGTCACCACACTTTGGTGTGTTTCACGTCGGAGAAGGATAGTTCTGCGAAGGTCGCAGCGGTTGCTAGGGGCAACCATCCTTCAATCCCAAAGGAGTCCTCCGGAGTTAACGAAGCTTCTGGTTCGGGTTCCTCTCAGGTGGTCAATATGGTGGCCACCGACATTTCGGTTTCTGGTGCGACTCAACAATATTCTTCGCAAGTTTTGCTGGCAACTGCGGTCGTCGTAGTGGAAGATGATCAAGGTGGAAGGTTTCCTGCTCGCGCTCTATTGGATTCGGGCTCAGAGAGCAACTTCATCACGGAGCGACTGAGTCAACGTATGAAGACCCAACGAGAAAAGGTGGATATATCGGTGCGCGGAATCGGTCAAGCAGGAACCAAGGTCAAACACAAAATACAAGCGGTGGTGCGGTCGCGAGTTTCTCCTTTCTCGCAAGCAATGAACTTCCTCGTTCTTCCCAACGTAACGGTGAATCTGCCAACTGCTACAATGCGCACGGATGGTTGGTCGATACCCCCAGGAATCAAACTGGCAGATCCCGCTTTCTTCGAGTCCAGTAGAGTCGACTTGGTACTCGGTATCGAATCATTTTTCGATTTCTTCGAAACCGGTCAAAGAATTAACCTAGGCAACCAATTGCCGACGCTGAACGAATCGGTTTTCGGATGGGTGGTGTGTGGAGGTTTATCCAATTCTCATCAGGATCTGCACATTACCTGCAACGCTTCCGCAACAGAGAAACTGGAATCTCTAGTTGCCCGGTTCTGGTCTAGCGAAGAGGTTAGTTCGGTCAAGGTACTCTCACAGGAGGAAAAACGATGTGAGGACCTATTCCAAAATACAGTCCAACGGAATCCCGATGGCAGGTACACGGTTACACTCCCAAAGGAGGAAGGCGCTAGTCAACGGTTGGGCGAATCCAAGGACATTGCGATCCGGCGTCTTCAAGGTACGGAGCGACGGCTGGCAAGGAATGCCAACCTGCACAAAAGCTACCACGATTTCATGGAGGAATACGAGTCGATGGGACACATGGAGAAGGTCGAAGGGGCGGCCTTAACAACAAAACAGCGGTGCTTTTTACCGCACCATCCCGTTTTCAAGGAGGACAGCACTACAACCAAGGTCAGGGTGGTGTTCGATGCCTCCTGCTCAACATCGTCCGGCGTATCGCTCAACGACGTGCTGCTGACAGGTCCGTTGATACAGGATGATCTCAGATCAATCATCATGCGAAGCCGTACCAAGCAAATAATGCTCGTTTCTGACGTCGAGAAGATGTTTCGGCAAGTATGGGTTAACCCGGAGGATAGGGCTTTGCAGTGTATACTGTGGCGCTCAGATCCTCAAGACAACATCAGCGTATATGAGCTCAAGACCGTTACGTACGGTACTAAACCAGCTCCATACTTAGCCACAAGAACTCTCAAACAGCTAGCGGTGGATGGAGAAATGGCATATCCCCTCGGATCACGTGCGGCGAGTGAAGACACCTATATGGATGATGTTATCACGGGAGCAGACACGGTGGAAGAAACCTGTGAGTTGCGGAAACAGCTGAGTGATATGATGGAAGAAGGCGGTTTTAGACTCAGGAAGTGGGCATCCAACAGCCCCAAGGTCTTGGAGGGACTTCCTGAAGACAGTTTAGCGATTCGAGCGGGGGACGGAATCAATTTGGACCCGGATCCGTCCATCAAAACCCTCGGGCTTATCTGGATGCCGAAGAGTGATCAGCTGAAATTCAGCTTCAACATTCCTTCGGAGCGACCAAGTCAGCAGTACAGTAAAAGGGAGGTACTCTCGATTATAGCTACGCTATTCGACCCTTTGGGGTTACTCGGAGCCGCAATCACATCTGCTAAAATTGTGATGCAGTTGCTATGGAAATATAGGGACGACGACGATCGTGCGCTGGACTGGGACCAGCCCATACCTTCGACGGTGGGTGAGACGTGGAGGAAATTAATTGGCCAGCTTCCCCTGTTGAACAAAGTCAGAATTGATCGCTATGTCATCGTCCCCGCGGCAGTCTCCATGGAACTTCATTGCTTCTCGGATGCCTCCGAGAAGGCATATGGTTGTTGCGTATACATAAAAAGTGTAGATGCAGCAGGAAGGATAAAAGTGCGCCTTCTGTCATCGAAATCACGGGTGGCGCCCTTGAAATGCCAAACTATTCCGCGTCTGGAACTGTGTGGCGCTGTTTTGTCGGCGGAACTCTTTATAACGGTTCTGGATTCATTAAAAATACCCACGCAGGTGATTTTTTGGACGGACTCTACCTGTGTCCTGCGTTGGATCAAAGCCTTACCGACAACCTGGACTACGTACGTGGCTAACCGAGTGTCAAAAATCCAGACGCTCACAAATCCAGAACAGTGGAGGCACGTTCCAGGAATAGAAAATCCGGCCGACCTTATTTCGAGAGGCCTCATGCCGCAAGAGATCATGCACAACGATTTCTGGTGGCGTGGCCCGAGATGGCTGGAGAAGCAACCCGAAAATTGGCCAGAATCTCCAGAGCTACCAAGCGGAGCTGAAGCGGAGAAGGAGAAGAGACATACAGCTGTCGCATGTATGAACTCATCTGTCGAGGAGTTCAACGAATGGTACATAGGTCGATCCTCATCGTACATCGAGCTCGTTAGACGAACTGCCTATTGGTTACGATATCTCAATCTGTTGCGTACACCACGAGATCAACGGAATCCGCCGAAGTTCCTTACAACAGCGGAGCTGAAGGGAGCAGAAGTCAACCTGGTGAGGAGAGTTCAGAAGGATTTTTTTGTGGAGGAATGGAAGGCACTGTCAAAAGGAGACTCTGTTCCGAGAAGGTCGCCACTGCGTTGGTTCAACCCGTACATATCAGAGGATCAGGTTATTAGAGTAGGAGGACGACTAGCGCATTCGAAAGAGACAGAGGATACGAAGCACCCGATGGTTTTACCAGCACGCCATCAGCTGACAAGGCTGATTCTACATTATTTCCACGAAAAACTACTGCATGCGGGACCGCAGTTATTATTGGCTACTGTTCGATTACGTTTCTGGCCGCTTGGAGGAAGAAGCGTGGTGCGAAACGTAATACACCAATGCATGAAGTGCTTTCGGGCGAAGCCATCATCAATCGAGCAGTTTATGGGAGAGCTGCCAGCGCCACGTGTTACCGTATCCCGACCGTTTTCCCAGACCGGAGTAGATTATTGTGGGCCATTTTTAGTCCGGCCAGCACCCCGCCGCCCAGTGGTAAAAATGTATGTCGCTGTGTTCATCTGTTTGTGTACCAAGGCGGTGCATCTCGAACTTGTTTCGGACCTGACTACTGACAGGTTTATCCAAGCCCTGCGCCGATTCTCGGCCAGAAGAGGGAAATGCAAAGATTTGTATTCCGACAACGGCACAAACTTCGTAGGAGCGCGGAACAAGTTGAAGGAATTGGACGAGCTACTGAGAATGAAAGAACATCGTGAGGGTGTGGCGAGATACTGCTCGGAACAAGGAACACGATGGCATTTTAATCCACCGAGTGCTCCTCACTTCGGAGGCCTATGGGAGGCCGCGGTGCGGTCTGCCAAAATTCACCTGGTTAAGGTAGTAGGAGAAAACCCGTTATCACCCGAGGATTTTACCACGTTGCTCGTACTGATAGAGGGTTGTTTAAATTCAAGACCGTTGACGCCCATGTCGGACGATCCCAACGATCTGGAGCCATTAACACCGTCACATTTTTTGATTGGTTCAAGTCTGCAAAGCTTACCGGATCCTGATTTGGAAAATGTCCAACTGAACCGACTGGATCGCTTCCAATTGATGCAGAAGCTGCTCCAAGATTTTTGGAAGAGGTGGCGGCGTGAATACCTGTGCCAGCTTCAGGGGAGAAATAAGCGATGGAAACCACCGATTAAGATCGATGTTGGTGGGTTAGTGATAATTCGGGAGGATAATCAGCCTCCAGTGAGATGGAAATTAGGCCGAATCACTGCTATTCATTCTGGTGCCGACGGTATTGTAAGGGTGGTTACGTTGAAAACGGTGTCCGGAATTCTCAAGCGTCCCGTAGAAAATTTTTTTTTTGCCATCTCCGCATTCAACAGACAACCATCAAAATTAAAGAAAATCCAGCTCAACCTTCCCATTTCCGTTCCCGTCGAAGAGGATATTATTTTATCTTTTCAGCAATTGAAGCAATTCCTGGGTGGGTGAGGATGTTGGATTATTGCACCTTACAAACTTCATCCCTGTTCATCACCAAAAATAAATTCTATCCACTGTACTCTGCTGTTGGAGCAAACAATAGACCTCTGACCGTCCAGCCAGCCAGCCTGCGTATATCAAGGAAAGCGAAAGTGATATCGCCTCGGTTGTAAACAACCATTCGTTCCACCTAGAGCTGATCGCGATGAGAGCTTGGGTCATTATTACGGAGAACGTTTGAGAAGTTGCCCACCTGGATGCACAGTGGTGGATATCACTCGTTCTGGGCCAGAACTTCTGGCCAGCCTCGTTAAATTGCGATCGTCGTTCAGGAGATGACTTTTTTGTAGTTTCAGTTATCGTCGAACCAACCATCCAACTACGCTGTTGGCGCGCCGGTTTTAGGCCAACGAATGGCCAAATGTATATTTGTCGTTAGTACATAAGAATAATTGTTAGATGTTAAGTGTAATAAATGTAGATCTGTTTGAATAAGTGTTTTTCCTAAATATAAGGTGTTTCAATGTAACCGCGAGTGTGTAATTATAAACTGAATAGAGGAAGAATTGTGCCCCCTACTACGATTCCCATTGGTTAACGTACCCAATCGAGTGTTGAGGAGCCACCACTGCTACTAAAGGAGGATATTACCCGGTACCAAAACACAATGCTTTGTTCAACTTCGAGTTGTGGATTCCAGCGTTACCATGCTGGAACACAAACTGCGAACCCATCAACTGCTCTTCGTGCTCGATCAAACTAATTACTAGCATTTCAGTGTAGTCTGCTGACTTCATTTTTTGTATAATCCTTGCCAATGAAAGTTTACCCTGGAAAAAAATGCTCCCCAAACCATTAACGCTCCACCACCGAAGTTTCTGCTCATTTTAACCTCCGGATCGTTCAGCAAATCATGTGAATAGTTTTGCCAGCGATCTTATTTTTTTTTTTTTCATTTATTTAGTTTACATCTAAACAGATAACACTGAATCAACAATTTTACGCCACAATACACGGTTCGAGGCCGCATCTCTCCATCCTCGGATACGCCCCACGCTCGCCAAGTCGTTTTGCACCTGGTCTGCCCATCTCGCTCGCTGCGCTCCACGCCGTCTCGTACCTGGTGGATCGGAAGCGAACACCATCTTTGCAGGGTTGCTGTCCGGCATTCTTGCAACATGTCCTGCCCATCGTACCCTTCCGGCTTTAGCTACCTTCTGGATACTGGGTTCGCCGTAGAGTTGGGCGAGCTCATGGTTCATTCTTCGCCGCCACACACCGTCTTCTTGCACACCACCAAAGATGGTCCTAAGCACCCGTCTCTCGAATACTCCGAGTGCTTGCAAGTCCTCCTCGAGCATTGTCCATGTTTCATGTCCGTAGAGGACAACCGGTCTTATAAGCGTCTTGTACATGACACATTTGGTGCGGTGACGAATCTTTTTCGACCGCAGTTTCTTCTGGAGCCCTTAGTAGGCCCGACTTCCACAGATGATGCGCCTTCGTATTTCACGACTAACGTTGTTGTCAGCCGTTAGCAAGGATCCGAGGTAGACGAATTCCTCGACCACCTCGAAGGTATCCCCGTCTATCGTAACACTGCTTCCCAGGCGGGCCTTGTCACGCTCGGTTCCGCCCACAAGCATGTACTTTGTCTTTGACGCATTCACCATTAGTCCAACTTTTGTTGCTTCACGTTTCAGGCAAGTGTACAGTTCTGCCACCTTTGCAAATGTTCGGCCGACAATGTCCATGTCATCCACGAAGCAAATAAATTGACTGGATCTGTTGAAAATCGTACCCCGGCTGTTACACCCGGCTCTCTTCATGACACCTTCTAGCGCAATGTTGAACAATTTAACAACAGGCACGAAAGTCCATCACCTTGTCTTAGTCACCGGCGCGATTCGAACGAACTTGTGTGTTCGCCCGAAATCTTCACACAGTTTTCCACACCATCCACCGTTGCTTTGATCAGTCTGGTAAGCTTCCCAGGGAAGCTGTTCTCGTCCATAATTTTCCATAGCTCTACGCGGTCTACACTGTCGTGTGCCGCCTTGAAATCAACGAACAGATGGTGCGTTGGGACCTGGTATTCACGGCATTTTTGAAGGATTTGCCGTACAGTAAAGATCTGGTCCGTTGTCGAGCGGCCGTCGACGAAGCCGGCTTGATAACTTCCCACGAATTCGTTCACTAATGGTGACAGACGACGGAAGATGATCTGGGATATCACTTTGTAGGCGGCATTAAGGATGGTGATCGCTCGAAAGTTTTCACACTCCAGTTTGTCGCCTGTCTTGTAGATAGGGCATATAACCCCTTCCTTCCACTCCTCCGGTAGCTGTTCGGTTTCCCAGATTCTGGCTATCAGTTTGTGCAGACAAGTGGCCAGCTTTTCCGGGCTTTTTGAGCTTCTGGTAGAACTTGCGTGTATCTTGAGAACGGCACAGCTGTTCCATCTCCTCGCACCCCGCTTCTTCCAGGCGGCGTTTCTTCTCCTGAAAAAGGCGGGTCTGCTGTCTCCGCTTCCGTCTACAACGTTCCACGTTCTGCCGGGTACCTTGCTGCAGCGCGACCGCCCGCGCTGCGTCCTTCTCCTCCATCTGTCTGCCCTCTTCGTCGAACCAATCGTTCCGTCGACTTCGACCCATATACCCGACGTTGTTCTCCGCTGCGTCGTTAATGTATTCATGTATTCCAGCAGTCCTCAAGAGGGGCCCCATCGAGCTCACCCTCTTCCGGCAACGCTGCCTCGAGATGCTGCGCGTATGCAGTGGCGACATCAGGTTACTCCAGTCGCTCTAGGTCGTACCGCGGCGGTCGTCGGTACCGAACATTGTTGATGACGGATAGTTTTGGGCGCAGTTTAACCATCACCAGATAGTGGTCAGAGTCGATATTAGCGCCACGATATGTCCTGACGTCGATAATATCGAAGAAGTGCCGTCCATCAATCAGAACGTGGTCGATTTGTGATTCTGTCTGCAGTGGTGATCTCCAGGTGTACCGATACGGGAGGCTGTGTTGGAAGTAGGTGCTGCGAATGGCCATATTCTTGGAGGCGGCGAAATCAATTAGTCGTAGGCCGTTTTCGTTCTTCAGCCGGTGAGCGCTGAACTTTCCAATAGTCGGTCTAAGCTCCTCTGTCTTGGCCAACCTGAGCGTTCAAATCTCCTATGATGATTTTGACGTCGTGGCTTGGGCAGCTGTCGTACTCACGTTCCAGCTGCGCGTAGAATGCGTCCTTATCATCATCAGTGTTTCCGGAGTGTGGGCTATGGACGTTGATTATGCTGAAGTTGAAGAACCGGCCTTTGATCCTCAACCTGCACATTCTTTCATTGATCGGCCACCACCCGATCACGCGCCTCATATCGCCCATCACTATGAAAGCTGTTCCCAGCTCGTGTGTGCTGCCGCAGCTCTGGAAGATGGTATGATTATACCTCTAAACGTTCGCACCATTGATCCCTTCTAACAAACCTCCTGCAGCGCTACGATGCCGAATCCACGGTCCTTGAGCACATCGGCGAGTATGCGTGTGCTCCCGATGAAGTTGAGAGATTTGCAGTTCCACAAACCGAGTTTCCAATTGCTAATCCCTTTTCGTCGCAGTGGTCTTCGCCGATGGTTTCGCTCCGCCAGCGATCTGGACCACCCAAATTAAACTTCTTTTTATTCGAAAAGAGCACGTTTTTCCATTCCAGAGTGCAAGAAATATACTTTTCCGCCGGCCTTCTCCGTCACTCCAAATTCTTGTTAGTTGCCAGAATTTGTTGTACTCTCCTTTGAGTTACCGGTAGGTGCATTTCCGCACGGATGAGATGCTGTTCCTTTCTGATTCATCACAATTCTATAAATCCGTCGCTTATCCTTCGCTTCCGAAGCTGTTTCCGATCGATTTCTCTGTTCGAGAGACTTTCCTCGTCTTCCCATATTTTCGACATAATATGGTGCAGAACTTCATGTTGATGTATACATCTAAAAAATAATTGAGAGATATGATTTTTTATTCTAGCTTTCTTTCTAACTCAGTAGATTCGTTTTGACCCTCTTCACAGTTAAAGAATAACACCAATCGCAAACACCAAATACGATCAAAAGCTAGTCAAAGTGCCAAACCGAACTGTTTGGGCTGTTAGAACAGCTAATGAACATCAAAGAGTCATGAGATGATGTCGAAAATAACATCCGTCCCTAACGTACCAAGACACACCATGAAGAAAAATACCTTGTCTTATTTGGAATATTAGTAATATAACACATCAACATCGAAGACTGTTTTATACATCTCGTACTTGAACTTGAGAACCCATAATGGGCAGGATTAGGAATATACACACCACAAATCGAATGGCTGATTACTCTCGCATTTGAGCACGCTGTGGGCATCCTTCGGGTCACTGGGTGGAAATGGGGCTCGGTGCAAGCACCAAACATGGCTTCACTGACTTGGTGCTTGGTCTCTTCTGGACGTACTACAATAAAGAATGCCAAGATGTGCTTTCTTGTCAGACGGATTGTATCCCTTTTCAAGAAATGCTTCACTGCATCTATTCCTAGTTGACAACTAGTAGATTTCGGAGATGAATCTCACAATTGCCGGATCGAGAAGCAAACTAATATCGTACCATCAAAAAGGTATCAATTTTTAAGGGAAGCATCTTCATCACGCAGTATACTTCGGTCGGCATTAAAAACTGCTTGAAGTAGATTTCGGTAATCGCCAGGATTTGCTTCAGTTACGGATGGCTAACGACAAGCCCATGTAGATCGCTCATCTGATACCGTTTCTGGTACGGCCTCTTGCCCTCGAGGAACCGTCGACAGGTCCTAGAAGAGGAACCGTCCTAAACCCCAGACTACTGGTCTATAGCCAACGGTAGTCAACGGGGTGGGCACGCAAGGCCTCTTTTAGTCCTCGAGTCCCAGGGTCGATGGAGGTAATGGGGAGGTTTTCGGACTTGCTAAAAATCGGAAGCTTGGAGGTTAGGTTACAAACAGTTTACTTACGGTAAGTATGGGGGTGACAATGTCAGACTACCTACAAGGCCAACTTGCTGCTCGACGGCGTGCACGAATCGCCGATGGCGATATGGGTCTCGGCTCGATGGATTAGCCGACGGGTGGCTTGGATTGACGGTTCGGTCGACTGATGGCAGGACAGCACGTGGTGGCGGATGACGATAGTCACAAAACTGGCTTGGCTTGGCTTGCTGGTCCGGCCGTCGGAGTGGCGGATGGGTGACCTTGTCCTCGATTTGTTGTCGGATGCCCAAGATGGGTCGACGGGTGGTGGAACTTGCTGGATTGCCGATGGTTCGGCCGCCGGATAACGGATTCCGTTGTACTCGGTAGTATAAAAATAAGGTATAAAAAGGAGTCGACGGATGGCGGAACTCGTGGATTTGCCGATGAATGGCTCGGCCGACGGATGGTGTGGCCGGTTGGAGGTCTGATGGGTGACGTTGTCCTTACACGACTTACGGACGGATGTCCAAAATGGGTCGACGGATGACGGAACTCTTCGAATTGCAGATGGAGGGTTTGGCCGACTGATGGCGTGGTTCGCCGGAATGGCCGACGGATGGCACGATGCGGAACTTGCGAGTTTGCCGATGAATGGTTCGGCCGACGAAAGGCGTGGCCGGTTGAAGGGCTGACGGATGACGGAATTCTCCAAATTGCCGATGGAGGGTTCGGCCGACTGATGGCGCAATTCGCCGGAATGGCCGACGGATGGCGCGATGCGTGGACTCGGTAAAACTCGCCCAATTTAGCTCAAAGCAACCGGTTTCAGAAATAGTGCAGGCTCTCCAGCCAACAAAACTTTTAACACAATAACTTTTCGGAGGGAAATCGCTAGCGAACTATCCACTTTGACTGCCGAAAACCAAGAGAGCCCCGCTTCGCATTGTTCGCTTCCCGGTACCTCATTTCGGCTATCGTCCACATTCCCGTCCGTTCCGTATGTCGTAGCGCTAGAATCCCAGTTACCACGCAAAGTTGCACCCACCAGAGCAAACAGTGTTCTGAACCGACCCTCTTCACTTTGGCAGTTAGCAAGCATTTGAAAATCGCAGTCAAAATGCTTCTCACCCATATATTTGTTTATTTGTAACGATTGATGATTACACATCTTTGCTGGTTGATGATTCAGCATTATCTAAGAAAACACTGCCAGGAACTGTAGAGAATTTTCTTTTAGAGTTCACATAGTTCCAAAAGCTGCGAGGATTTCGACGTAGATTTGTCTGGACTTGTAATACATATGACTTTCGGTTTCGATAGACATAACATGCAAGATGAAAGCTATGCTTGTTTTCAGGAGAACGGTGATGACGAAGCCTTCGTTGAAGGGCATTGCGCTTTTGTTTTAACTTTTTTAACAGTGTTGTGCTCCATGGAGGTGAACGGGCTGGTCGCCGGATCGGTACATATGATTCCATCCAATTTTCCAAAACGGCACAAAATGTTTCTGCCGTGCCATCAGAATTTTGCCCATCGAAAAACGAGTTCCAGTCAATTTTGGAGAGAAAAACTGTCAGTGCATCAAAATCGATCTTCAGAAAATCTAGCGTCAATGTAATAGCATTATCTTGTTGCGGAATGCTGTAATCAACGAGGGATGGCAGAGCGATCTCCAATGGCGGATGTTATTGTCAATCGGTAAGAGGGCGTGGAACAACTGGAGCCAACTGGAGCAAAAAGTCAAATCGAGTATGCGTCCTAGATGATTACGTTCTGTGTTCAGTTGTGAGGCCACCAGGCCAGAATTATATACCACAGGCATCTGTTAATGAACACCTGCAGCCGTTGAGTGCTCTCCACTGATACACACCATGTTTCGCTAGCGTATAACAGCACAGATTTCACGTTAGAGTTGAAAATTCGTATTTTGGTGCGTTCACTTATCTGCCTGTTTTTCCAGATATTTCTTAAACTCGCAAAGGCAGCCCTTGCTTTCTTGATCCGTGCGCCTATGTCGATCTTGGTACCGCCGTCTGACGCTATTTGGCTACCAAGATATTGGAAGCTTTCAACATTCTCGACTGGTTGCCCGGCTACTGTGAAACTGGAAGGAGTCACCGTGTTTACATCCAACGATTTGGTTTTGTTGACGTTGATGACTAAACCTGTCGAGGAGGAGCGCTCGGCAAGGTCGTTGAGCTTACTCTGTATATCAGAGCGGCATTGCGCGAGGAGTGCAACGTCATCAGCCAATTCGAAGTCGTTTAGGTGCTCCATGGTTATAGGCTGTCATAACAGCCCGCGGTTTGGTTCACGGTCAATCGCATCTACCAGAATCTCATCGATTACGATGAGGAACAGTAACGGTGATAGAATACATCCTTGCCTCACACCAGCTACGACCCGGATAGGATCGGACAGGACCCCATTGTGCAGCACTCTACACGAAAAGGCCTCGTACTGTGCTTCGATGAGGCCGATGATTTTCTCAGGAACCCCCTTGCGTCTCAGGGCGCCCCACATATTCTCGTGATTGAGACGGTCGAAAGCTTTTTCGTAGTCAATGAATACCAAGTAAAGGAACTCTTGGAACTCGTTGACCTGCTCCAGAATGATGCGGAGCGTGACAATATGGTCCACACAGGGTCTTCCGGCACGGAATCCGGCTTGCTGCCGGTCGACCCCTGGGGCTTAATTCGATTTCATGCTTTGGATGGCTGTTTGAATCTCTAGCAGTGATGGAGCTTCGGTATTGAGGCGTGTTATACGTCTGATCCTATGCAGATCATGCCAAGGTGGTGATGGCCTAGCTGGCACTTGAAAAAGTTGTTCGAAGTGCTCGAACCAGCGTTTCAGCTGGTCAGTTGGGTCGGTCAATAACTGATCATTCGCGTCTTTCACAGGCATCGTTGCATTCATCTTCGCCCCGCTTAAGCGTCGTGAGATATCGTAGAGGGGGCGAATGTCCCCGGTTGTTGCGGCTCTCTTCTTCGTCGGCCAGAGAGTCTGCCCACGCTCGCTTGTCCCGTCGACATGAGCGTTTTACTTCCTTCTCAAGAGCCGCGTATCGTTGACGGGCTAAGACTTTGGCTCCTCTGGTTTTCGATCGCTCTATCGCGGCTTTGGCTTCTCTTCGCTTCTCTATCTTTCTCCAGGTCTCATCGGTGATCCATTGTTTCCTCTGAGTGTGTAGTTCACCCAGATTTTTCTCGCTGGTGGTGATGAAGGCATTCTTGATGGCCACGCTGCCACCTTCCGGAATATCTGCAGCACGCGTCTCTAGTTCTTCAACGAAGGACCGTTTCACCGTGGCATCTTCCAGTCTGCGTGTGTTGAATCGTTGTCCAACTCTTTCCTCCTGCCGACGAATCCGCGCAATGCGCAGGCGTATTTCGCCGATGAGGAGGTGATGATCAGAGCGATATCGGCACTACGTTTATTTCGTACATCAAGAAGGCTCCGTTTCCATTTTCGGCTGATGCAGATGTGGTCGATTTGATTTTCTGTAAAGCCGTCACGGGAGACCCACGTGACCTTGTGAACCGGTCGATGAGGGAAGAGCGATCCCCCGATCACTATGTCGTTATTACCACAAAATTCTGCGAACAGCTCTCCGTTTTCGCTCATTTCTCCGAGACCATGGCGTCCCATATTACGCTCATGGTTTGAGTTGTCGGATCCGATCTTCGCATTGAAGTCGCCCAAACAGATCTTGATAGCACCCTTCGGAATTCTATCTACGACGGCATTGAGTTGACTGTAGAAGTTCTCTTTGTCATGCAGGTCGGCAGCATCGCTTGGCGCATAACATTGGATTATAGTAAGGTTTCGGATCCGTGTTTTAAATCTGACAACGATTATCCTTTCACTTATAGGTTCCCACATCATAAGCGCAGAGTGTGCCTGAGTGCTTAGTAGGAAGCCAACTCCGCGATGCAACTTGTCCCGACGGCGTTCTGTGTTCTCCAAAGTTTGGCCAACGGACTTCACTCAGTCTCAGGATCTCAAGCTTCATGCGGCGTGCCTCATTGGCAAGTTGTGCCAATTTACCCTGCTGGGCTAGGGTTAAAACGTTCCATGTTCCTATTCGTGTCCGTTGTTTCGCGCTAAGAGTCGTCGCCGTAAAATCAGTTTGTATTCTTTCATTATCGGATTCTCGAACAAATTAATGTTTCACACGGTCGCTTTGATAGGGCCTGCTTGGGGACACATGCAGCTTTTTATAGAAGTTCAACAGAGCCCTCTGTCGAACCCCACCACATCCTAGGCAGACCCCACAGGGCGCACCCTCTCACTCTAGCTGATGTCAGAAGGACAACAGTGCCCAGGCTGCACTACCAGCTAAGTACGCAACCCTTAGCTGGCGGTCAATTGTCATCGGATGACCCGTGGAAGCGTGAGTATTGGAACTTGTGAGGACCAAAGCTATGTTAGGCGCCCCTTCCCGGATGTCAACTCACCATTTCGCAGCCCATTCTCGTACAGAACTGTAATGAATTCTAAATTAGACTTATATGAACTCAGCAATTGGATGCGTGGCTGAAAAGCAAGACCATGCTAATAGTGACTGGGTTGAATTCCTGGTCCGGTCTAGGAAATTTTCGGTTTAAAAATTGACTCGACTTTTCTGGGCAAGAAAGTAGTCTCCAAAGTTTCTGATAGTAAAATTACACAAAGAGGATCTGCTTACACTGATTCTGGACGATGCACATGCTATTATTTTGGCAACTTTCATATTTGATCAACCCTTTATGTGACTTTATGTGAGAGTTCATTTCAAAAGCTTTTACATCCGCGACCCAAATCATCCACAAACTGCAAATAAGTGAGTTTTTGCTGCTACTTTGTTGAGGGGAGCATTGGAGTGCTTTTATTAGCTTTTTTATAACAAATCTCATATATTTTTGGTCTTACATTTTATTTCGCTACAATAATTTCCAGGCGACAACAATACTTCCTCCCCACCAAGAATCATTTGTTTACTTTGCTCGATAGGTAGACGGTTTGACAGTTAACAGTTTGACAGGTAGATTTAGCTTCACTTTTCGCGCAACTCTATGTATAATAGACTCTGGTAGTCTCATGATATAGAGAATACGATAATGAAATCTTTAAATCTAAAAACTGAAATCTGCCTAATGAACATTGCGCGACATGGTGGCAATGTTCCAATGGGGGATGTAATGCCAATAAAAGAAAAAGGGAGAATCTTTTTTAAAAGATGTAATAAATTCCAACATCCGCTAATTGGGAGTGCAGAAAACAAGAACATGTTTATTCAATGTCCATCTTTTTTTTCTGATTATATGAAATTCCAATCAATATCTGCCCATGTACCGCTGTCAATATATAAGCAATCCTTCAGATAACGGTCATTTTCAGATCCTTAAATTCATACAACTCAAAGTACGATGTTCAGATGTCATCTTATTTATCTAAGTAGAGCCCAAGAAGCTGTGATGCTTGCGGCACATTATTTTATGTGCATCGATGTTGATATTTTGGCAACTCTCCATGAAATCCTTGGACATCCATAAATTCCATCGAAAACGGATTTAAATTCCATCTTACTCATGCCCACACTTTCGCTTTCCAAAACCACGATGACACAAATAAATTCCCTCAACTCCACGTTGCGCCACACTTCTGCAACGACACAGCCAAGCAGCACACCGTTCTCAGAATTCCGCGCGCAGAGCTGTTACGACCTTCTGATCATATGTTCGACCGGACCCCACGCCTTCTCTCCCGTCTCCAGCTGAAAACATGACCAAGCGAAGATCACCTCGCGTGACGTGAGAACCGTCCAACGAACGGGTCTTCGCGTAGCAAAATACACATTTTCCCTTTCTCTTTCAAACTGCACGCATACATAAGCGGTCCCGTACTAACTAACCAGTTCAGCCATCGCACGGCGGCGTCCGTACATTTAGTCAGTCAGTGAGTCAAACTTGTACAGCGGCACAGGTTGCCAGAAGCGCTTCCCCGCTCGACTCCATTCGCCCACCAACAGGCGGGGGATCATGTTTTCCATTACAATCCATCATCGCCGTCGACCGTCATCGTCATCATTATCGTCATACTTCATGCCTTCTATTTCTCAACAAGCGCCTGCTCTTGCCATGCTGATGCAAAGTCCGCTCCGTGAAACTCCCCGACTTCAGCCAACCACGACGCCACACCAAGCCGAAGCCAAGGCGGAGATTACACAATCTAGTACTGCACGATAAGGCTAAGTCGCTGCGCTGGAAACACTGCACTGGCTGTGTGTGGAACTGCGAGCTTGCAATTCAATCAGTAGTTTATACGACGAAAGGAGCCGCTAGTTTGGATTCGGGTCTTGAGTGGGTTATGTAAAATAAAGAAACCAGGGGCAACGCCGGAGTCGGATCATGATGATGAGGGTGCTCCCATTTTCATCTCACCAATACCGATGCACGTGGAGATGGGGAGCTTTCTAGTGGTGGCGCTCGCTCACAGATTCGAGACGGCTGTTGATGGTGGGGCTGATGGTTATGGCATCGCACCATCCGCAATCAGTCAAGTCTATTCGGTACACTGACTGGCTGGAATATGATGGCTCACTGATATAGGTTAGTATTCGTATCCAAGTGCATATTTTTTTGAGCGAAACCCTCACATATGTTTTATGCGATGTCTCTCAATTCATCTGTGCCACACTCATAAGTTTATTACAGTGCTTTTAATGATTTCTCTTTTTCCATTTTTTGCTCGTTTCTGTTTTGAGACAGCGTTCAAAATTTTCATGTTTTCTATTTTCTTGCATTGCATTGTTCGCACATAAATACAACTACCAGTCCCGAGGATGAATGGCTCGTCGAATGGATTGTGGAACAGTAGCAGATAGTGGAAGATGTTTGAATGAAATATTAATCAATCTATTCTCTATTTTGTTAAAATCATCGTCTGAGACTTATTAGTGGATCTAAAACATTTTGAAAAAAATGGTTACCTGACCTACTGATAATTTAGAAACTAGACCTCCCAATAATATTCTGGAATTTGTCCAAAAAATAGTGATCCTTCACCGCATGTTCCGACCACGGTGTGCCGCACGTCGTCGGTTCGATGGATGGGTTTTGTAATCGTGAGTCGGCTGAAAGACTGGGTAGCTCCATCTCCATACATAGTAAATAGTGCCATACCGGGTTGGACTGCTCTGAATGGCATTGGTGTGGAGACTTGAAGGGTGGGAGCTGAGTATCAAGTCGAATTGACGGACTGTTGAGGCTATTGGCTGCTGCTGCTGCTGCTGTTGCTGCTGTTGCCGTGGCCGGGGTGGATGGAGTTGAAGGTGGTTGTGATGTTTGTGGTGCACTCTACTATCGTTCCGATTGAGTCATGTTGTTGTTACTGCCTCTGCTGCTGCCGCGATGCCGTCTGTGCTAATACCTAGCTATTGCTGCCGATGGTTGTTTTGAAGGGAGGAATTGGGAAATTGGGTTAAATTGAAGCGAAAAAAGTGGAATAATAAGCTTGCGCTAGTTGCGCGATGCGATGGAAGATGGAAACGGATGGCAGAGTTCGGGTAGATTTGTAAGTTAATTAGGTGAATGTGTAATGGAAGCGCTTAGTAAGAACTGTATCATCGTTTTTCGTCATTTGCTGGATGGATTTTACAGCTTAACTTTTACGTACAAATATTACAAGAAGACTGCAGGATCACTTCAATAACAAGCTTTTGAATGGAGAAGAATACTATATACTGATCGATTCAGCCCTAAGAACTGAGGGGTTATGTTTAAAACACTGAATTTTCATATAGCAGCAATGAGCATGTAGGGGAACGGTTCGGCACTTCATCTCATAACTCATAGCTCCCATTTCCATCTCATCAAAAACAAAGCAATGAAAAGAAATTTGATTTATTTTTCAATGTTGTGATTTTTTTCAGCAGTGAGTACGCATGTTAGCAAAAAGAAGCGACAAGATTGGTGCTGTATTTCTCTGTTTTGCGATGAGATGAATATATGCTCAGTGAGATGGAAAATGGAACAGTTCCCCTAAATGAAAAGCATGATACAATACTAAAACCTTTGTCGTTACTAGGTATGGAAGAGTTAGAGGAGTCTCAGCATCCGTAGGAAATGTAGAGGATCTTTCTCCTGTCATCGTATGCATATTTGTCCCACGTTTGCTGGGACTCCGTGGGACAGTTGTGCATATGATGGCAGCTGAATCATATGGAAATGAATTGGTAATAACATAGTATTCAAACATGCAAGATATGTAACATAAACAAGATATGTTAACATAAAATTTCCAAAAGAAATCTCGGAATAGTGATTAAGTAGTGTTTTATAACGTTCATATATTGTTCACAACAATCATCTAAGAATTCTTGTCTTTTATTAAATATTTAGGAATTTCTCGTTCCATACAATTCTACCGAAGATTGTCATACAAAATCTCAAAAAAAAAATTTTCAGAGCTCCAAGATTTGTATCGATGACTTTTCTTCGAAATAAAAAAAAATGCTGTAAAACCACAATTGCTACACCCAAAAAACAAATCCGACAATTATTGTATAAAATCTTGGCATATACAATTCTATAAGCTTTTTAAACAGATATTGTATTAAAATAATACAAGTCTGTAAGATTTCAATACAATAATTGTATTAAAATCTTCCAAAATTGTATATGCCAAATTATTATACAGTTTCTGTAAGTTTCTTATGCAGAACTGTGTTAAAATCTGCCATTCGAAAGTTGAATATACACCCAAAAAAATGTTCTACCACCTTTGCAAATGTTCGGCCGACAATGTCCATTTCATCTGCGAAACAAGTAAATTGACTTGATCTTTTGAAAATCGTACCCCGGCTGTTACACCCGGCTCTCCGGCAGGACACCTTCTAGCGCAATGTTGAAGAACAGGCACGAGAGTTCTTCACCTTGTCTCAGTCCCTGACGCGATTCGAACGAACTAGAGTGTTCGCCTGAAATCTTCGCACAGTTTCCACATAATCCACCGTAGCTTTGATCAGTATTATGATCTTCCCAGAGAAGCTGATCTCGTCCATAATTTTCCATAGCTCTACGCGGCCTGCCGCCTTGAAATCGAAAGAAACAGATGGTGCGTTGGGACCTGGCATTTTTGGAGGATTGTCGTACAGTAAAGATCTGGCCGTCAAGCGGCCGTCAACGGTGCCGGATGGATAACTTCCCACGAACGGGTTCACTATTGGTGACAGACGACGAGAGATGATCTGGGTTATCAGTTTGTAGGATTCTAGGATGGTGATCGCTCGAATATTCTCACACCCCAACTTATCGCCTTTCTTGTAGATAGGACATAAGACCCGTTCCTTCCATTCTTTCGGTTGCTGTCCAGTTTCCCAGATTCTGAAAATCATTTTGTGGCCAGCTTTTCCGGGCTCATCTTGATGAGCCCAGCTCCTAAACCATCCTTACCAGCTGCTTTATTGATAGGTTGCTTTATTGGTAGGTGATAGGTTCCAGCTAGGTTCCAGGGTCCAGCTGCGCGTAGAATGCGTCTTTATCATCATCAGAGCTTCCTGAGTGTGGACTTTGGACGTTGACAATGCTAAAGTTGAAGAACTGGCCTTTGATCCTCAACCTGCACGCACATTCTCTCATTGATCGACCATCACCTGATCCCGCGCCCATCAAAATGAAAGCTGTTCCTAGCTCGTGTGTGTTGCCGCAGCTCTGGTAGATGGTATGATTACCTCTAAACATTCGCATCATTGATCCCTTCCAACAAACCTCCTGCATGCCGAATCCATGGTAGTTGAGCACATCGGCGAGTAAGTTGAGAGATTCGCAATTCCACGAACCGCGGTGTTGAACTTAATCTAGAATTTAAAAAACACCTAAATAAAGATTAAAATAAAAAAAAATCCACGAACCGAGTTTCCAATCGCCCTCTGGCACTGAGACGATGATCAGCCGCTCCTAACAGGGGGAACAAACGCTCGATCAGATTTGAAAATATCATATTTTTTTAAAACAAATTATCCTCTTTGTATACATGGCTATGGGAAACTTTTGTAGCAAAAAAATGGCAAGAGGTTTCAAATGCATCTTAATGCCGGGAGTAGGTGTATTGGTTCTTCAGGTAGTAAGGTCGGTTCACATAAACTTGGAGCACTTGCCTATTTTGTAAGTGACAAGCGAACTATTTTTCAAAGGTATTGTAATCTGAATGATTATTGAAGAATCATAGGATTCCTAGCAATTCGTGGATAACGATGCATGGTATCAGGTCATTAGGCCGCAGCCCTTTGGTCATTGGGCCGAATGACCGAATAATCATTCGACCGGAAGGTCATTAGAACGTATTCTCATAAAGCAGAATGAGAGATGATAAGTGCGAAGTGAACAGGAAGTAGTAGAAGAAAGAAATGAGAAATAAAAAATAAGAAGTGAAAAGTCAGTTTTTTAAATTTTCCTTCTTTTTTCCTTCTTTTCTTCCTTTTTTCTTATATTCTTCTTTTTTCTTCATTTTTCCTTCATCCTTATTCCTTATTTTTTCCTTAAATATATTGTAAATAAATTATCCTTATGTTTTCCTTAAATTATTTTCTTTTTTTCTACTTTCTTAAATATTCCTTTCTCTTTCTTCCTTCTCTTTCTCCCATTTTACTTTTTCAGTTTTCCTTTTTCCTTCTTCTTTTTTCCATCTTTCTTGTTTAATCATCTTTTTTCTTTTTTCTTTTCCCTTATTTCTTCTATCTTCCTTTCCCTTCCTTTCCTCTTCTTTCATCATTCTTCATTTTTTTCTTTTCCCATTTCCTTTATCATGCTTCCGTATCCCTTTTACCATCTCCTTTCTTCCTTTTTCTTCCTTTTTCTTCCTTTTTCATTCTAACCTTTACCCTTCTAGTATCTTCCTCCTCCTTCTGCCTTGTTATTACTTTCTTCTTCTTTCTTCCTACTTTTTTCTTCAATTTTCCTTATTCCCTCTTATTTCCAGCTTTTACTTCTTTCGTTCTACTTCCTTTTTCTTCTGCCTTCTCTCTTCCACATTCTATCTTTTCCATCTACCGTCTCACTACTCACTTTCTTCTTTCTCACTTCTCACTTCTTATGTTCCATTTCTTCACTTCTCACTTTACGCTTCCCACTTCTCACTACTTACTTCTTACTTTTCAATTTTCACTATACTTTCTTAACTTCCCACATCTACCATAGCAGCACACATGTGACTTCAACTCATATGTGACCAAATTCAGTCACAATCAAGTTGCTGCAACCATTTTGTCTGTCTTTCATTTCATTTATTTAGTTAACATCTAAACAGATAACACTGAATCAACAATTTGACGCCACAATGCACGGTTCGAGGCCGCATCTCTCCATCCTCCCATACGCCCCACGCTCGCCAAGTCGTTCTGCACCTGGTCTGCCCATCTCGCTCGCTGCGCTCCACGCCGTCTCGTACCTGCCGGATCGGAAGCGAACACCATCTTTGCAGGGTTGCTGTCCGGCATTCTTGCAACATGTCCTGCCCATCGTACCCTTCCGGCTTTAGCTACCTTCTGGATACTGGGTTCGCCGTAGAGTTGGGCGAGCTCATGGTTCGTTCTTCGCCGCCACACACCGTCTTCTTGCACACCGCCAAAGATGGTCCTAAGCACCCGTCTCTCGAATACTCCAAGTGCTTGCAAGTCCTCCTCGAGCATTGTCCATGTTTCATGTCCGTAGAGGACAACCGGTCTTATGAGCGTCTTGTACATGACACATTTGGTGCGGTGGCGAATCTTTTTCGACCGCAGTTTCTTCTGGAGCCCGTAGTAGGCCCGACTTCCACAGATGATGCGCCTTCGTATTTCACGACTAACGTTGTTGTCAGCCGTTAGCAAGGATCCGAGGTAGACGAATTCCTCGACCACCTCGAAGGTATCCCCGTCTATCGTAACACTGCTTCCCAGGCGGGCCCTGTCGCGCTCGGTTCCGCCCACAAGCATGTACTTTGTCTTTGACGCATTCACCACCAGTCCAACTTTTGTTGCTTCACGTTTCAGGCGGGTGTACAGTTCTGCCACCTTTGCAAATGTTCGGCCGACAATGTCCATGTCATCCGCGAAGCAAATAAATTGACTGGATCTGTTGAAAATCGTACCCCGGCTGTTACACCCGGCTCTCCGCATGACACCTTCCAGCGCAATGTTGAACAACAGGCACGAAAGTCCATCACCTTGTCTTAGTCCCCGGCGCGATTCGAACGAACTGGAGTGTTCGCCCGAAATCTTCACACAGTTTTGCACACCATCCACCGTTGCTTTGATCAGTCTGGTAAGCTTCCAAGGAAAGCTGTTCTCGTCCATAATTTTCCATAGCTCTACGCGGTCTATACTGTCGTATGCCGCCTTGAAATCAACGAACAGATGGTGCGTTGGGACCTGGTATTCACGGCATTTTTGAAGGATTTGCCGTACAGTAAAGATCTGGTCCGTTGTCGAGCGGCCGTCAACGAAGCCGGCTTGATAACTTCCCACGAACTCGTTCACTAATGGTGACAGACGACGGAAGATGATCTGGGATATCACTTTGTAGGCGGCATTAAGGATGGTGATCGCTCGAAAGTTCTCACACTCCAGTTTGTCGCCTTTCTTGTAGATGGGGCATATAACCCCTTCCTTCCACTCCTCCGGTAGCTGTTCGGTTTCCCAGATTCTGACTATCAGTTTGTGCAGGCAAGTGGCCAGCTTTTCCGGGCCCATCTTGATGAGCTCAGCTCCGATACCATCCTTACCAGCGGCTTTGTTGGTCTTTAGCTGTTGAATGGCATCCTTAACTTCCCTCAAGGTGGGGGCTGGTTGGCTTCCATCGTCCGCTGAACTGACGTAGTCATCTCCTCCGCTGCCTTGACTTTCCCAGCCTGTACTCTCAGCGCCATTCAGATGTTCCTCGTAGTGCTGCTTCCACCTTTCGATCACCACACGTTCGTCCGTCAAGATGCTCCCATCCTTATCCCGGCACATTTCGGTTCGCGGCACGAAGCCTTTGCGGGATGCGTTGAGCTTCTGATAGAACTTGCGTGTATCTTGAGAACGGCACAGCTGTTCCATCTCCTCGCACTCCGCTTCTTCCAGGCGGCGTTTCTTCTCCTGAAAAAGGCGGGTCTGCTGTCTCCGCTTCCGTCTATAACGTTCCACGTTCTGCCGGGTACCTTGCTGCAGCGCGACCGCCCGCGCTTCGTCCTTCTCCTCCAGAATCTGTCTGCACTCTTCGTCGAACCAATCGTTCCGTCGACTCCGACCCATATACCCGACGTTGTTCTCCGCTGCGTCGTTAATGGCTGCTTTGACTGCATTCCAGCAGTCCTCAAGAGGGGTCTGTCTTATGCTTTTTGGGTAACTTTTCACTTCTCACTGCTCACCTTTCCTTTCTCACGTCCCACTTCCTACAGCTCACTTCCCACTTCTCATTGCTCACTAATCACTTCTCACTATTCACTTCTCACCTTTCACTTCTCACTTCACACATCTAACGAAAAAAAAAACATTCTATTCAATTGATTAAATTTTCCATGAACGACAAACGTTTCTAAAGAAGGGGTCATCTATGGGAAAAATGCTCAGATTTATTGTTTTTTTATATTATCCCAAGGAAAATTTCCTATTTTTGTATTGCTCTTTATTGATTTTTGTCTGGAAATTTCATAATTGTTTGTAGAAAACATGCACACTTATAATTTCTTGTTGCTAATTTTGATTTATTTATGGAAATTTTGTATATAGGGCTGTTCGGCCGATATTGAGAGTTGACGTAAAGTTAATGTCAACTTCTCTCCACGAACAGCCTAGATAGCCGTGTGGTGTCGGCAGCTGGTTATCTGACTAAGAATAACATTACGGATTGCCTGTTCCAGTGGTAAAAGTCCACCATACAGGTGACCCCTAATTCTCGGTGTAATGCGGCTTTATGCTTACCGTGCCTACGAATCTAGGATAGGATGCGACAATTGAATTATGACTGCCTTGTTGTTTCCTCAGTCGATTGTTTCGACGAGGTGGTGGCCAGTGCTTCCGAATATTTTTTGGCTAAATCCGCCAAATAATATATGTGAAAAAATAATGTTTTCTCGCTCATTTCTTCCATTATTCGTAATAAAAGATGTTACGTACTATCTGTTACATGGAACTAGATGAGTTTTACAGTGAAATTGGTAGAAAGTTGGTTAATAATGCTTTAAATCGAGTGTTTTAAATAAGCATAACCCTTGAGAATCATGCATACATCATTTGCAGTCTAGCATAAGTTCATGTCACTCAAAAAATCCAAAAACAAACTTTTGAATTTTGTCATTATTTTGAATTTAATTACCCAGCAACACAGCCAAGCTAACAACAAGCTGCCCTTTTGAAAATGTGATACCGCCGATCGAAGTAATCGATTGTCATTTTCACCCAATCAGCAACTGGTACGATTTTGACAGAAAATCGGTACGATTTTCAATCACTAATTGGCACATCCTATCCTAGCTACGAATGAATGTTTAGGGTGATCTAATAAGAATCTAACCGCAAACGGAGCCTGTGAAGTACCAGGGCCCCCTTCACAGTATTTAGCCCTCGCTACGCTAACCGGAGCTATGGCGTAGTTGACTTTTTGCTTCTCCGAGATAATCGGCTACTCTTATTCAATCTCAACGTGAGGTTGAAAAAGAGTGGGGTTATGAATATGTGTTTACTTAGTTTTCAACAGATTTCCACCTATATCGATTCGCATTATGCGTTTTTTTTTTACAATCTACTTTGTGTTTGTCACCTATATGGATTCGCATTATGCGTTTTTCAGAGTGCACTCTGTGTTTCGTCTTTGACGTACGTCCAGAACGTACGTACGAACGACGTACGTTACAGAAATTGATGAAATTTATTGTTCGACAGTTTATTGCTATGCTTGTTGCTAGGTATAAACATTTTTCAATATCGGACATCGAAAGGCAACAAGATAAGGCACAACTAACATTAAAATCAGAGCGTTAATGAATAAAGCTTCCAATGAATGATTAAATTTGTTATGATTAAATCATTCAACTCTATGATTAAAGATTATGATTAATGATTTATTCATTTTTGACAATGAATAATGATTATGATTAATGATTAAATTAATTTTTGACAATGATTAACGATTATGATTAATGAATAAAACGTTTGAAGTATGATTAATGATTACCGATCGTGATTAAATGTTGACACAATATGTGTATGATTAATGATTAACGATCGATATGATTAATGATTAATGATTATGAATAATCAAATTAAATGATTTGCATAGTGATCAATAATCAAGTAACCGTTCGACCAAATTATGTTTTTTTACCTTTGAAATTGTATGATTATGATTAAAGATTAATGAATAAAAGCGATGTATGCAATGATTAAAATTGATGATTAATGAATAAACTCAAAACAATCATGAATATGATTAGTGATTAATGATTAAATGCAAAAATCTATGATTAACGATTAGTGATTAATGATTGAATCGTATTTTTGTATGATTATGATTAATGAATAATGATTAAATAACCCATTATTCATTAATCATGATTAAATCTATGATTAATCACTAATGCTCTGATTAAAATCAGCCTATTTCAACGCGAATTACAACATTCGTTTTTAGCACAACGATAAATAATCTTTAGCTCTGTATACAACTACAACAATTGTTCACGTGGAAGTCCTAAATGTCCCAGTAGGGGATGTAATGCCAAAAAGGAGAAGTTCAAAAACATGTGTGCATCTTGTAAACTGATTTTTTTTTAATGTGAGATGTTCAAGGTTCACAAAAAGCTCCTCTTCCAGCACAACCAAAGCTTTAGCAGTGTCCTCATCGTCGGTACTTACCCAATCCAGTTCAATAAGTATTTACGCATCATGTAAACCCAATTTTCTTGAATACGAGACATTCAAGGTACTCCAAAACGTGCTCGAGTTCAGCCCACGGTATCTACCAGATCAACCAAGGCTTTTGCAACGTCTCCATATGTCGATGATACCCAATTCGGTTCAATAAGCATACCCGCACCATGTGAATCCAAATTTACTGAATACGAGATGTTTAAGGTATTTCAAAACGCTCTCGAGTAAAACGATAATACATTTATGCCCAGGGAATTTGAGAAAATTTCCAATCCGAAAATTTTCTAGACTGCGACCAAGACTGCGCATGTCTCAAGAGTCCAATTTTGTTTACGTCGAAACCCGAAATCTTTCTGGAGCTTTGTAAACAGTAGGAGAATAAACCCGTCCGTTCCGAATAATGTGGTTTTGAATAACAGTGAGTTAACTAGCACGAAAGAAGATGTGACTTCTTCGCTAAGCATTTTGCATCCGTTTTTGAACCAGATTCATCTTATGACATGGAGGCTAATTTAGCGGCTTCAAATGATGCTCTGAATGCAGTAGATTTTGATATGTTCGAAATAACGTGGATTGGATTTTGATATAATTCGGATGAAGAATTCATTTTCACCTGGGCCAGATGCCGTTCCTGCTGTCGTATTCCATCGATGTGCTAATGCACATCTGAGCCTCTAGCCTTCATTTTCAATCGATCGCTCGAACGGAGCGCATTTCCCAAGTGTTGGAAACTGTCTCACATGCTTCCTGTATTCAAAACTGGTGACCGTAAGGACGTTGAAAATGATCGAGGTATTATCAGCTTGCCTGTTGCTTCTAGAGTTTTTGAGATCATTGTTAGCAATCATGTCCTTCATGGAGGGAAATGCTTATCTAATCTTCCGGTCAATGTCATCATATAGTGCATATACTCCTGTATATATACGATTGTGATGCATCACCAGTGCTACGATGTGCACGTATTACCTGGCAATCTAACTGCATTGATTGTCTGCCTTTTCAGAATTCCCAATAAAATTCCGTTGAAATATCACAAATGATGGTAATTGTTTGTGGAAAGTGCAGTGGGTACTGGCCAAGTTCCCCCTGGCGGTGCTAAAATGATAAGCGGGAACAATGCCTAATTTCATTTAAATCTTTTAGTATCATTAGTGATTAGCACACGTTATTATTTTATGTGGGGGGCAAGCATGGAACATATTTTTCAACGCGGGTGTCAGGTCGGCTGACCCATGCTCGACCGAAATAGTAAAATTTAGCTAGAATATTTTAATTTTGTTTGATTGTTTGCTATTGAATTTTATATCAGAAATCGCGAAAATACTTGAAATAAAACTTTGTAAAATGTTTAGTATAATTATCTTTAAAAGGCATGGTTTGATTTTTGTATTCGATGAGCCTAGAAGAATCGTTTTGCTCACTGAGCAGAAAGTACAAATTTGGTAAATTTAGATTTGTTCAACGGATATTTGTTGATAGATTAAGGTTAAGAAATCGTCTGTAAATTATTTAAAGAATAAACTGTAAATAAAATTGATATTAGCATACTCTTTCGACAGCCGGCTGGCAAGAGTTTAAATAAAAACAGGTAAACAACATAGTCTGTGGGTCGAATTGCCAGCTTGAGGCAAACCTCCATGGCCTACCTTACCCTACCAAACCACCAACTCCGTAGAACTTATGAGGGCGTCGCCAAGTCGGGGGCCTCTCGTTAAGTAAGTTCTACATCAACATTTCCTTTCCTATCCCTAGTTACGGTAAAGATGGGCGTGGCCGGGAGTAGTAATCCTCATGCTTATGCCATTTTTAACTTAGATTGGAATCAAGGGTAACTCCCCACCTTAATTTCCGATAGCAATCTGGATAAGGATTCCATAAGAAACATGAGTATCACTAGTGTCCAATCTACGAAGTATACCGTAACAACGCTAACGCTAACGCTAACGCTATTGTTAGCAATCATGTCCTTCATGCTGCAAAAAACTACATTTTGACGGATCAACACGGCTTTTTCCCAGTAGGTCGGTGACCACTAATTTACTGGAGTTCACTTCCACCTGTTTGACGGCCATGGATGAAAAATCGCTAGTGGATGTGATTTACACGGACCTCAAGGCGGCGTTTGACAAAATTGACCACAAAATACTGCTTCATAATTTACGTATCGTAAACTCTCTAGTCTGGGATTTTCAAACAGACTGGTATCGTGGTTTTCCTCATATCTGTGTGGGCGGTCGATGTGTGTTAGACATACATCTCCTCGCCATTTATCAGCACTTCTGGCGTCCCACAAGGAAGCAACAAGAGCCCATTATTATTCCTTACCTTTTTCAACGACGTTGTCACTTCGCTTGGCTTTAAGTACAAGTTATTTTACGCCGATGATCTCAAGATCTATGTTATTGTTCACAGTATTGACTTCAATCGCTACTTAACTGATTTACCAACTGGTGTGCCGTGAATAAGCTAATTATCAGCATTACCAAATGTCACGTGATGACGTTCCACCGCTCCAAAAATCCGATAATGTATAAATACCTTTTCATGAATACTGTGCTGAAAAAAGTGGACTAGGTGACGGATCTTGGTGTTTTTTGGACCCCAAGCTCTCCTTCAATGCACATTATGCCACAATGATTTCTAAAGCAAACCGACAGCTAGATTCATCTCAAGAATATCCAAGGATTTCACATACCCGCACTGTTTTAAAACACTTTATTGTGCTCTCGTGCGACCAATTCTGGAAACGGCTTCTGTTGTTTGGGCGTCGAACAACGTAAAGAGGAACTTACGAACTGAGCGGATCCAGAAAAGGTTCTTAAACTACATTTGCCCCTGTCTTTTGTCGCAGTTTAACTTTAGGACTTATGCTTTGGAATGAACCTGCTGGAATGTTTAGCGCTGAACGAATACATCGTTCATGACGTGGTTGAACGGGTAGATGATATGTTCTGAACTCCAGAATTTTGGAGAACCAAAAAGCGGGCTTGTAGAAGTAATAAGTGAAATCCTATCGGCTCAATGGATCTGCTCTGCCCATGATCGCATATTTGTAACATTTGCATTTTGGTTGATTTTGCAAATCGTTTATCAATCCTCCCCATAAACTCAATCTTTTCAAGCTTAACACAGATAAGCAAGATAGTAAAGCCTATTTTACTGTTGTAGAATTAGATGCAGTTGAATGAGCTTTCTGAATGATTTACAGGCTTTTTACAGCATGAACAAAAATGTGAGTGTTAAAAATATGCGATCATGGGCAGTGCTGAAATTGTTAGCGATGTACGGATACATTGTTCAGGCCTTGGTTGATCGGTTAGATCGTATGTCTGAATTCCAGGACATTTTGGAGACCCTAAAATAGCTTACGTTTATTCAAAACTCGGTTGATTTATGTATTAGGATTAATATTAGGATATGTACTCCCGAACAGCTTGGACGGCCTAGCACGTTCAAACAAATATTGCAATGCCTTTTCAGGGCTTTTTATACTCGTTTCGGCAGGATCCAGTGAAAAACCCCAAATTTGTACGTTAAATCTACGTAGAAAAACGTCGGCCTGAAAAGGTTATGGAAAATTCTCCTTTCATAATTTCAAAATTCGGTTGAGGGTAACCATCTTTTGTTTTCATATCGTACAATTTAGCCGTAGTTGACAATAATGGTTCATGCATTTTTATTTAATTTAAACATAACTCATTTAATCAATAAGTTTTATTCATATTTTTGAGTTTTTCTTCCTTTTAAACATATATAAACATTATTGTAGACATATTTTGTGGAACTGAAAATGACCCTTTTGCTCACAACAAGTTGCATCTGAAAGGGAATTCAGCCCATTTGTTAGCTTTTTTCTTCGTTCCAAAAATAAAAAGACCTTTTTTCTTTGATGCGCTATTTGAAACCCTTACCATGCGTTTTTTTCTTCTTTTTATTACCTTCCATAATACACGAGAAAATAATCATCACTGCTAGTTGGATCAAACTAGGTTTTTAGTGCTGGATGGCTTACTTCTATCCTTTGAATGTTGGGTTCTTTTTCTATTTCTAGTTTTCAAGGGTGCCGACAACATTACAAAAAAGTTCAAAAATTGATAATTTATAAAAATGCCTAAACATTTTTTAAATCGACTGGAAATTAAACTTATTTCCTAAATAGTACCTAGTATATATCCGACTTTTTACGCGACAGTGCCATATTGCTTTGAATCACCCCTTTTGACACATGCTGCGTCCACTATAATTTTTATAAATTGATCTTAGCATATTTTAAAACATATACGAAATACAAATCTGAACGAGATGTTGATAACATTTTTTGATGGAAGCAAACATGACAGATCTTCAGACTCTAATTCATGGTTACCAAGACGTCATTCTTCAAATTCAGTTCACGGTATACGCCAAATTTGGTTCACCCCTCGCTAATTTATGACTAGCGTCAAAAGCTGGATACAAATGTCAGTCTAATTTCAACTAGTACCAATGTTATGGTCTAAAACAACCAAATCCCTTTCTTTAGATAATAAATAATTTCTCAAGCAGGATTTATTCATATCAATAAGATCCAAAAACAGCGAATTGGTGCACAAACTGCTTTGTTTCTTTTGTGTTTTTTTTTCTCAGCGGTGAGCAATGAAAAATTACACAGCTCAAGTTGAAATCGCTTCTTTTACGAATATTATTAATATGGGAATATGTTTTTAATAATGGAACAATTTTCCCATACCCATTGAAACTACAATATGCTATTTTTATTGACATAACACACAAAACATGATTTTTATTGTATACTAGTCGACCCGGCAGACGTTGTCCTGCGTAGTAGGCGAAAATGCCCATGTAGAATTTCCATACGAATCCTAATTTTAGTTTTTCAGGATTTGCACAACCTTAAGCGTAATTTTCGCATGAGGAAATATCATATAAACCCGTCGGAAACGGTAACGAACATATCTGCTGAAGAAATGAAAAAAATCCATCCAGCCGTTTTCGAGTTATGCGGATACGAACACAGACCATTTCATTTTTATATATAAGAAGAAGATTTACAAATAAAATTATTCGTAATTGTATGTTTTATAGTAAATCTATTGTATTTTTATCCGGGTTATTATCCGTTCTAAGAAATGACAATTTTTCTCGCTTTCCCTTTCATTATCGCTTTCACTTTCCTCGCTCCGTAGTTAAACCACCCGCAGTACTGCCCGTTCAGTATGGATGCCAATCAGGGCAATATAAATAGGTGAGGGGGTGCTGCCAAATCCTAGTGCTCGCATCCCGCCGCCGCCATGCCAGTCAGTGTAGCAAATACACTCTAAACAATTTGTACAGTGTCAGTTGGCTGTTATAAATAGCGCGTGTGTCCGCGATTCTATGCCTCCGCCCGAATGCAAGTGGCACAAATCACTGCGTTAGTATATTCTTGCGCACTACTTACAGCAATATAGCGCTGTGTGTGTATACACTCACAGCTAGTAGTGCGGTTTATTTTTCTCTTCTATTTGGCGGTCGGTCGTTGACCTGAGGTAGGAGGTGGATAGCGCCGCCTTATGGGTTGCACAGTGGCTACGCGCTGTGTTGCCACTTGTTTTGCTGCCTTGCACATCTCGTCATCACCGTGCCGCCGCCATTCAATAAGTGCTGACTGTCGGTTGAGTGACGAAGGCGACACTGACCAACGAAGACGATGTCGTCGACGGTGATATCCAATGTGTACGACACCGAGTGTGCTAATAGACAAACGCACTCGAAATGTCCATAGCGATGGACGACGACGACGACGACGACAGTGAAAACAGCAACTTCGGACGATTTGCTCGAGCTTGATTTCCACAGCTCCGCGTCCCGTGCGTGATGTGTACCTCAAAACAGGGTCAACCCAAACGTTACACATTAAGGAAGAGAGATCGTTGCAAAGTGCACCAAATATTGCGTACTTCTAATCACATCCATCTAGTTCTTATTTAATGTTATAGGATTACATATGCTATGAAAGGCACTAATGCAAGACATATCATTCAAGTAAGCTACCATGCGCCTCCATGCTTCTCCATGTTCTCGATTCCATGAAACGGTTTGTTGGCATAGTAATTCAAGTATCTAATCAAAGTAGGTACCTATTTTATTTCTATCCTTTCCTTGTAAATTAAAATTTAACAAAAACAACATAAATAATGTATATTTATATTGAAAAGTTTACGTCAAATACTAAAAAAAAATCAGTAATACATATTATGGTTTTGGCGATCTTCCACCTACAAATACTCTATCCACTGGCTCTTGTCTGTATATCGGTATGCCCGGATCTCCCCTACTGCGTTCGCTGCGTTACAAGAAGGGAATTGAGAAAGGCCGTATGGTTGCGTAGGGAGGCCCACGGAGCAGCACCCAAGATAGTAGTGTGGATTGCAATGCTCCTCTGGTTTGGTTCAGTCGTGCGTCGGTCGGGTGCAAGAACCAAGTGGACGAACGGCGGCGGCGCTATTCTTACTTCTAAACTTGCACATTTGCAAAATCCCAAAGAGGGTGCTCGACCGGCCGATAGCGGCTAGTACGCAATATTTCGCATTCGACCGACGACGACGATGACGATGGGTGTAGGTATATGTGTGCTTGCGTCGATCACAAAGGAAGCACCGATTTGGAGAGCTTTTAGCAGTGAGGCCTAGTTTCGCAGCGCTAGTCGTACGATGCCCGTGGAAGTAGTATACATGCGTATGGGTTATAATTTCATTCATTTATTTACCATAAACTTTGATGTGCCAACCAATGCTAACTTTTACTTTCGTTGGCGCGCAGAGTTGCTCTTATGGTGCACATTGGATGTTGGAATCAGTGTTAATTGTTTCCAAGTCTGCAAGACTGCAACTATTTCTGGGACTGGTTCTGTTTTCAGGTCATATTGACACCAAAGAACCGGATCAACAGGAAAGCATGTTAGAGCAGAAAGATAAGATTTTTGCATGTTGGAGGTTCACAATTTTCATTGAAAATCTAAAAGATGGCTCTCAACTATCTTGTAATAAGTTTGGTTTTGTTTCTTGTAAAAGATTATAAAATTCATGAGAAAAGGGGTAACATGCAATTCCAGATGAATGATCTCAGCGTCTCAAACTTCAGGCTTCACCAGTTCGCAGAAAAATGATTTATTTGACACAAAGATTTTTTTTTAGAATGGCTGAGGAGTACATACATAATTATAAAAATAAAAATAAAACAATTTTTATACACTCACTTTATTGCAAATATTGAATCGGGGCTCACTTTTTATGGTTCATATGCTCCTCCTTAGAGTGTTTCACTCATGATGTGTTGTTCAACGGACTTCAAGCATCATGAGAAATCAAAGTCAAGCTATTCGAGCAAACGCAAGCTATTAGCTGTTGTCCAGGTCCTTTAACTGAAGTCAGTCAAGATGTCTTGCGACATCCAAATTCGGGCAAATACACTTTCGTGTCCTGAAATATCTACGATTTTCAACCAACTTTCATCGGAAGGATCAAATCGTAGGGGAAGGGGGGCAATATGCCCTAGCTAAGCAAACACTGCATTATTGCCTTATTTGTAACGCTATTCCTGGGTATTTTTACATTATGCAACAGTTAAACAAGATAGCTAGTTGATGCCATTCAAAAATTTTCAAAAATCTCAATCATATTGATAATATTCACATTTCAAAAAAGTGGTGATATTCTGTTGCCGGAAAACTCATGAGGCAAAACGCCTTTTAGCTGCCAGCTCCTAGGGAACAAAGCACCACGCGTCGGCGAATCAGCATTCTGGTATGGATAGTGCGTGGAGACGCAAGTACATTGTAGGTTAGTGCCACTAAAGCGTTTTGCCTCGCCAAAATGTTAAATGTTTCTGCAAAATGTAGAAAATTTCAGTTTTTTCCGACCTTCCCATACCGTGGTGCATCGAAACCCGTACACTTAAGCACTTAATTTTATAAAAAATGCTCTAGAAAATACGAAATAAATTCAAATAGAACGTTTGTTATTGATACAAACGCCCAAGGGCCTCTACTTTTTATGTTCTCCACTGTATTGCATTGAAAACAATGAAAAATATGATAAAATGATGAATAAAATTGGGATAGGATAGGATCATAATCCGTACAGCTATTATCTAACTAAATATTTAATATAAAGCAGACCGAGTGACCAGGCTTCCACTTTAAATAATTCAGTACGCATCTTCAGAAGCGATCCCTTTGATGTTTGTTTTGCTGATCTTACTCTATTTATTGCAATTTGCAAATTAAACACAGTCACTTTCGGTACAATTTATACGGCACGCAACAAAATGGCGGCTGAAACTTTGCGTTTTCTGGGTGGCGATTTGTATTTCAATTGAAATATTTTAATTTCAAAGCATATTTTCCATTTCAACGGCCAGAAAGCTTACTGTCAACCATAAGTTTAGGATGAGATAAATGTTTTGTAAATGTGTTCCCCTAAACACCCTTTAATGTAGTGATATCTCACGAAGTGGACGGAATTCGGTGCTGTACGGATTTCGGTCCTCCACGGCACACTATTTTGAAAAAATTTTCGCCTTACCTACATAATTTTAGACCTAGTTTTGTTATGGCCATCTTAATGACGGTAAATATGAGGGAAACCACAAAAGACGTTTTGCCTCGGGGGGGGGCGTTTTGGGGCTTCTTCCCCTACTGTTTGCATCCAGTGCCAGGGACGCAAAATTCCGATAAGCTATGTGGAATGTCGCTCTGTCGAATAAATTTTCCGTGGAAATTCGAATAAATTTGCCGTGGAAATTCGAATGAATTTTCCGTGAAAATTCTAATAAATTTCCCGTGGAAATTCTAATGAATTTTCCGTGGAATTTCGTATGAATTTTCCGTGAATATTCGAATAAATTTTCCGTGGAAATTTGAATGGATTACTCGTGGAAATTCGAATGAATTTTCCGTGGAAATGCGAATGAATTTCCCGTGGAAAGTCAAATGAATTTCCCGTGGAAATACAATTGAATTTCCCGTGGAAATTCGATTAAATTTCCCGTGAAAATTCAATTAAATTTCCCGTGGAAATTCGATTGAATTACCCGTGAAAATTCCAATGAATTTCCCGTGGAAATTCGAATGAATTTCCCGTGGAAATTCGAATGAATTTTCCCCGTAAATTCGAATAAATTTCCCTTGGAAATTTGAATAAATTTCCCGTGGAAATTCGAATGAATTTCCCTTGAAAATTCGAATTAGTTACCCGTGGGAATTCGAATGAATTTCTCGTGAAAATTCGAATGAATTTCCCGTGGAAATTCGAATGAATTTCCCGTGGAAATTCGAATGAATTTCCCGTGGAAATTCGAATGAATTTCCCGTGGAAATTCGAATGTATTTCCCGTGGAAATTCGAATGAATTTCCCGTGGAAATTCGAATGAATTTCCCGTGGAAATTCGAATGAATGTCTCGTGGAAATTCGAATGAATTTCCCGTGGAAAGTCGAATGAATTTCCCGTGAAAATTCGAATGAATTTCATGTGGAAATTCGAATGAATTTCATGTGGAAATTCGAATGAATTTCCCGTGGAAATTCGAATGAATTTCCCGGGGAAATTCGAATGAATTTCCCGGGGAATTTCAAATGAATTTCCCTTGGAAATTCAAATGAATTTTCCCTGGAAATTCAAATGAATTTCACCTGGAAATTCAAATTAATTTCGCCTGGAAATTCATATGAATTTCCCGTGGAAATTCGAATGAATTTCCCGTGGAAATTCGAATGAATATCCCTTGGAAATTCGAATAAATTTCCCTTGGAAATTCGAATAAATTTCCCTTGAATATTCCAATAAATTTCCCTTGGAAATTCGAATGAATTTCCCTTGGAAATTCAAATGAATTACCCATGGAAATTCGAATGAATTTCCCGTGGAAATTCGAATGAATTTCCCGTGGAAATTCGAATGAATTTCCCGTGGAAATTCGAATGAATTTCCCGTGGAAATTCGAATGAATTTCCCGTGGAAATTCGGATGAATTTCCCGTGGAAATTCGAATGAATTTCCCGTGGAAATTCGAATGAATTTCCCGTGGAAATTCGGATGAATTTCCGTGGAAATTCGAATGAATTTCCCGTGGAAATTCGAATGAATTTCCCGTGGAAATTCGAATGAATTTCCCGTGGAAATTCGAATGAATTTCCCGTGGAAATTCGGATGAATTTCCCTTGGAAATTCTAATGAATTTCCCGTGGAAATTCTAATGAATTTCCCGTGGAAATTCTAATGAATTTCCCGTGGAAATTCGAATGAATTTTCCGAGGAAATTCAAATGAATTTCCGCAGAAATTCGAACGGATTTTACGTGGAAATTCGAATGAATTTCCCGTGGAACTTCGAATGAATTCATCTTCTTCTTCTTCTTATTGGCATTACATCCCCACACTGGGACAAAGCCGCCTCGCAGCTAAGTGTTCATTAAGCACTTCCACAGCTATTAACTGCGAGGTTTCTCAGCCAAGTTACCATTTTTGCATTCGTATATCATGGGGCTAACACGATAATACTTGTATGCCCAAGGAAGTCGAGACAATTTCCAATCCGAAAATTGCCTAGACCGGCACCGGGAATCGAACCCAGCCACCCTCGGCTAGTCTTGCTTTGAAGCCGCGCGTCTTACCGCACGGCTAAAGAGGGCCCCAATTCCCCGTGGAAATTCGAATGAATTTTTCTTGGAAATTCGAATGAATTTCCCTTGGAAATTCGAATGAATTTCCCTTGGAAACTCAAATAAATTTCCCGTGGAAATTTGAATGAATTTCCCGTGGAAATTCGAATGAATTTTCCGTAGAAATTCGAATGAATTTCCCGTGGAAGTTCGAATGAATATCCGTGGAAATTCGAATGAATTTCCGTGGAAATTCGAATTAATTACCCGTGGAAATTCGAATGAATTTTCCCTGGAAATTCGAATGAATTTTCCCTGGAAATTCGAATGAATTTTCCCTGGAAATTCGAATGAATTTCCGTGGAAATACGAATGAATTTCCGTGGAAATACGAATGAATTTCCGTGAAACTCAAATAAATTTCCCGTGGAAATTTGAATGAATTTCCGTGGAAATTCGAATGAATTTCCGTGGAAATACGAATGAATTTCCGTGGAAATTCGAATGAATTTCCGTGGAAATTCGAATGAATTTCCCGTGGAAATTCGAATGAATTTCCCGTGGAAATTCGAACGAATTTCCCGTGGAAATTCGAACGAATTTCCCGTGGAAATTCGAACGAATTTCCCGTGGAAATTCGAACGAATTTCCCGTGGAAATTCGAAGGAATTTCCCGTGGAAATTCGAAGGAATTTCCCGTGGAAATTCGAATGAATTTCCCGTGGAAATTCAAATGAATTTCCCGTGGAAATTTGAATGAATTTCCCGTGGAAATTCAAATGAATTTCCCGTGGAAATTGGAATGAATTTCCCGTGGAAATTCGATCAATTTCCCGTGGAAATTCGAATCAATTTCCCGTGGAAATTCGAATGAATTTCCCGTGGAATTCGAATGAATTTCCCGAGGAAATTCGAATGAATTTTCCGTGGAAATTCGAATAAATTTCCCGTGGAAATTCGAATAAATTTCCCGTGGAATTTCGAATCAATTTTCCGTGAAAATTCGAATGAATTTGCCGTGAAAATTCGAATGAATTTCCCGTGAATATTCGAACGAATTTATCGTGAAAATTCGAATGAATTTCCCGTGGAAATTCGAATGAATTTCCCTTGGAAATTCGAATGAATTTCCCTTGGAAATTCGAATGAATTTCCCATGGAAATTCGAATGAATTTGCCATGGAAATTCAAATGAATTGTGGAAATTTGAATGAATTTCCCGTGGAAATTTGAATGAATTTCCCGTGGAATTTCGAATGAATTTCTCGTGGAAATTCGAATGAATTTCCCGTGGAAATTCAAATGAATTTCCCATGGAAATTCAAATGAATTTCCCATGGAAATTCGAATGAATTTCCCATGGAAATTCGAATGAATTTGCCATGGAAATTCAAATGAATTGTGGAAATTTGAATGAATTTCCCGTGGAAATTTGAATGAATTTCCCGTGGAATTTCGAATGAATTTCTCGTGGAAATTCGAATGAATTTCCCGTGGAAATTCGAATGAATTTTCCGTGGAAATTCGAATGAATTTCCCGTGGAAATTCGAATGAATTTCCCGTGGAAATTTGAATGAATTTCCCGTGGAAATTTGAATGAATTTCCCGTGGAATTTCGAATGAATTTCTCGTGGAAATTCGAATGTATTTCCCGTGGAAATGCGTGGAAATTCGAATGAATTTTCCGTGGAAATTCGAATGAATTTCCCGTGGAAGTTTGAATGAATTTTCCGTGGAAATTCGAATGAATTTCCCGTGGAAATTCGAATGAATTTCCCGTGGAAATTCGAATGAATTTCCCGTGGAAATTCGAATGAATTTCCCGTGGAAATTCGAATGAATTTCCCGTGGAAATTCGAATGAATTCCCCGTGGAAATTCGAATGAATTCCCCGTGGAAATTCGAATGAATTTCCCGTGGAAATTCGAATTAATTTCCCGTGGAAATTCAAATGAATATCCAGTGGAAATTCGATGGAATTTCCCGTGGAAATTCGATGGAATTTCCCGTGGAAATTCGAATCAATTTCCCTTTGGAAATTCGAATGAATTTCCCTTGGAAGTTCGAACGAATTTGCCGTGGAAATTCGAATGAATTTCTCGTGGAAATTCGAATGAATTTCTCGTGGAAATTCGAATGAATTTCTCGTGGAAATTCGAATGAATTTCTCGTGGAAATTCGAATGAATTTCTCGTGGAAATTCGAATGAATTTCTCGTGGAAATTCGAATGAATTTCCCGTGGAAATTCGAATGAATTTCCCGTGGAAATTCGAATGAATTTCCCGTGGAAATTCGAATGAATTTTCCGTGGAAATTCGAATGAATTTCCCGTGGAAATTCGAATGAATTTCCCGTGGAAATTCGAATGAATTTCCCGTGGAAATTCGAATTAATTTCTTGTGGAAATTCGAATTAATTTCCCGTGGAAATTAGAATTAAAATTTCCCGTGGAAATTCGAATTAATTTCTTGTGGAAATTCGAATTAATTTCCCGTGGAAATTCGATGGAATTTCCCGTGGAAATTCGATGGAATTTCCCGTGGAAATTCGATGGAATTTCCCGTGGAAATTCGATGGAATTTCCCGTGGAAATTCGATGGAATTTCCCGTGGAAATTCGATGGAATTTCCCGTGGAAATTCGAATGAATTTCCGTGGATATACGAATGAATTTCCCTTGGAAATTCGAATGAATTTTCCGTGGAAATTTGAATGAATTCCCGTGGAAATTCGAATGAATTTCCCGTGGAAATTCGAATGAATTTCCCGTGGAAATTCGAATCAATTTCCTTTTGGAAATTCGAATGAATTTCCCGTGGAAATTCGAATGAATTTCCCGTGGAAATTCGAATCAATTTCCTTTTGGAAATTCGAATGAATTTCCCTTGGAAGTTCGAATGAATTTCCCGTGGAAATTCGAATGAATTTCCCGTGGAAATTCGAATGAATTTCCCGTGGAAATTCGAATGAATTGCCCATGGAAATTCGAATGAATTTCTCTTGGAAATACGAATGAATTTCCCGTGGAAATTTGTATGTATTTCCCTTGGAAATTCGAATGAATTTCCCTTGAAAATTCGAATCAATTTCCTTTGGAAATGAATTTTCCTTGGATATTCGAATGAATTTCCCTAGAAAACTCGATTGAATTTCCCTTGGAAATTCAAATTATTTTCCCTTGGAAATTCGAATGAATTTCCCTTGGAAATTCTAATGAATTTCCCTTGGAAATTTGAATGAATTTCTCTTGGAAATTCGAAAGAATTTCCCTTGGAAATTCGAAAGAAATTCCCCTGGGAAATTCGAATGAATTTCCCTTGGAAATTCAAATTATTTTCCCTTGGAAATTCGAATGAATTTCTCTTGGAAATTCTAATGAATTCCCCTTGGAAATTCAAATGAATTCCCCTTGGAAATTCGAATGAGTTTCCTGTGTTAATTCGAAAGAAAATTCGAAAGCTTCTTTTCGTGAAAATTCGAATTATTGTCCCCTGAAAATTCCAATGAATTTCTCCTAGAAATTCGTATACATTTTCCTTGGAAATTCGAATGTGCTTTCCCTAAAAACACGAACATATTCCCTCTGGAAATTTGAATGAACAATTACAAAATCACAAGAATAGTTTTTTTATTTACAAGATTAGTTCTTTATTTTGATTGGCTTGATCACCTACACTGCCGTTCTACGCATGCTTGTACCAAATTCAAAAAACGACAAATGAGAAAATTGCATTTGAAATTGAACACTAATTTTCATTTCTGGCGTATAACCATAATGCAATATAAGATTATTACATCACAGAACTATTCAGCAGACTTCATTTCGTTGAAATCATTCTTATTTTTCACTCACAAATAGAATTTGCGACAACGATCATGAAAATAGTGTGGCGGGACAGTTATGCCGAGAAATAGAGCACTTGTTTTATGGTTTCTACGCATATCAGCCCCGTTCAATGCATGATTTCGTGAATGACTACTGCGATTGACATATGTCTCCACATGCTTTATTCTTGGAAGTGAACCTTCCACGTGGTTGAAGTGATTATGACGCTTAGAATGAGTATTGTACAAATTGTCCCCATTACACCACTGCAACAGGCTAAGATTGCAAGATCTAAACAGAAAATGCTATTTAAATGTGTGTTGCTCGATGAAATAACATAATCCGCCATAATGATGAATGTAATCACCGCGAGACAATTATGCGTAGAAATTAGGCAATGGGACAAAAGGTTTTGGTGTTGTTTTCAATGATTTCCCGAACAAAGTTCGAAATCTGTTAGAGTTTTCTAAAAGTATACATCAAAATAGACTGCTCTATGGTGAAAAGTTAAAATCCACAAAAACTAACATGGGACAACTATGCGTAGAAGGGCAGTACAACGGCGAATCATATTTGCAATTCGAAGATCAGCGTCGTGACAGATTATGAGCAGTGGTGCACCGATGAAAAAATAATTTCAGCAGCGAGCTTCCAACTTCCAAAACCTGTCGCCTGCATGGCGCGTCATATTACTCCTTAAATCTTGATACGGGTAGATAAATAACTTAAATTTTAACAAATAAAATAAGAATGTGCTCAAATGTTAATTCTTTTGTTGGGATTTACTGCAATTTGACACATCGTGAAATTTAAAAATTATTAGCTTTGATATTGAACTAATATTTAGGTCATATCCAACGAAATATATGGTTTTCGCAACAGATGCCATAAATGTTATGTGTAGCCCTGACATTTGTTTCCTATACCGATCTTTTCGATTTTATTTTTCGTTTAAATTTATCATGAAATAATCGGCATAATATTGAATTCACATCAGAGGAGAGAACAAACAGATGTATTGAAAAAGATAACATACACAAAATCATAATATTCAAATACGACTCTATATGGTCAAAGATAGCATCTAATGTGAAACTGTCTCTTGTATAATTTCAGGTTCGACCTCCTACGAAAGCAACCAGAAGTGGATGATAATCACACCATCCCCGAAATGTATCTCCACAGAGCCCAAGATCTGAGGATATTAAAGCAGTGTCCCAAAAATGGAGTCGCCTAATCACAACCTCCGATGATCACCAGATTATTCGCAGGTACTGGTTTGCAATTCTTTGGAACTATCTCCATTGCTCACTTCTACTCCTTGCTAAACCCCACCAACCAACGATCATCTCCAACTAACCAAGATTTCACAACAGACTAAAGATGATGAGTTTTCCTCAGATTCCCGCAGTTAAAACCAAGAAACTAAACAACCGCTGCTGATGCTGCTAGCTCTGCCGCCAAAAGCACGGCTCAGTTCTGTCGCAACTTTGGAGCGGAGCAAACTCTGGGGTCTCCTACTCCCCAATGGCGCAACCCTTTGCGGTGCTGTTGTGGTGGCATCATCGTCGGTGACGGTGATGGCGGCCGCATCATCATCATGTTCCCATAACATAATTCTTGCTTTGCCGTGCCGCGGCCGCCTCCTCGGTGCACCACAATGAGCCCACATCCACATCGTCCCCGCACAGCAGCACGATGGATTGGATATGATGGTATTGTTATTGAAGCTTTTGTGTGAAGATCGTAAGACCTCCCGAGCAACCTCCCGCTCGTGCACACCTCGAAATCACAATCACAGGCACACACTCTCACATGGTTCACCTTATATGGGGTGGTTGCAGCAGCAAAACAGATGAAACCCCGACCAACCCGAGTTGGACGGAGGTGATGGCACATCGCCACCACGATGGGAAGTGGGAATAGGGGAAGGTGGGTGGGATGCGGTGGTGGAAGTGCAATCTGTAGGCACAAGCTCAGTGTGCTCATTTCGAAATCCATCAATCCCCAGGTGCAATCGTCTTCGTGTTTTTTTTTTTGTCTTCATAGGACTGGGTCTTTCGTTTTTATTTTGCGCCTGGACAGATTTCTTGCAGGGTGCACCGATGTTAGCGTAGCTAGGGACAATTTCTGGAAGGGGAGGTCCAATTTGATTTTTTCCCTGGTTATGTCATCTCTATCTAAATATCTCTATATGATAAGATACAGATAAGTCAGCCTAGGGCTGCAAATCTCTAACCAACATTTAACTCACTGAAGTTGATGCGTTTTTCTCAGACAAACAAATCCTGATGAGATGTTTGTCTTGAGTCTCGTATCTCGCAATAGTAGGCGAAAAATTTCACTGGAAAAAATTGAAAAACATCTTCAGGGATTTTATTTTTCATCTTCAGATTTTTATCGCATGATTTAATTTATGTGCTATGTTTAATAAATCTTTTATCAAATAGAATTCTTCAATTCTGAACAGTGGTAAGCCAGAGTGAAGGCGGCTGCACGATGCAATTTGACAGTTCAACGTTCACTCTGACTGGATCTTGTGAAGACAAAAACAACACGCTGCGTAGTATAAAACAGAATAGTTAAGGTCGGTGGATATTAACACACCTTGTAAAGACTAATTAAATTTTTAAAAAGACACATCTTCCCTAGCCACCCTCTCTAGTCACGTCAATGTGAACTGGACTGGTTGAAAGTGAAGGTAAGAAGCAGAGTCAGCAGAAAAGTTATAACATTGGTTTGGGTGTTTTATGTGCGACCCTCCATTTGTTTGTTTTTTTTTTCTACATTATCGCGGACAGGCACATAGGTACAAGCTCTGCAAAGATCACCGGCAAACGGGCATTCAAAATCGAAAACCCATGCATTTGCCCAAGGAAATAGATCGTCCCACTATTGGGTAGCATCAAGAAGAGGAGTCAAATTGTTAAACTTCACATTCGTTGGAAAAAGGATTAATAGCCTGCGTGGGGATTCACTTTGTTATAAATTTAACCATTCGGGTCAGAATCCTTGAGGTTCTGACTTGGCTCTGTTGAAAGTTTCCAACAACTAGCTACTGGTATCTAAGTGCACCATCTTTCGTAAGCCCGGTAGCTGACTGCCATGTAAGTATAACTCAACCCCATTAAAGAGCGGCACATGTGCAGTATGAAGTTGAAGCCTTATGTACTGCACCTGAGTTTCTCATTTGCGCGCGCTAACATCTACCCAGCATATGGTTCTGTTCCAATTTAAGTCGACCAGCTCAACCAAAGCAGCAGCAGCAGCAGCGCTCAATATGTTGGCCACAGGTACCGAACTACGGCAAGCGAGAGTGTTTGGCATTCAATCATCTGACTCGGCGCTGCTGCTGGCAGATTTCTCATCGACTGACTGACTGGCTTGACTGGAAGAATGCATTCATCTACGGCATTCGGCAACATGGCCGCTCGTTTAGGTCCGTAGTAGGTGCCGATGACCGACCTTCCGAGTTGTGAACTTTAGTGGGTTTGACCACACCGTAGTGTAGGTGAATGATCGTCCGGTGTTCGTGTGTATGGGGCGGCACACCTTTCCATTTTTAAATTATTGCAACTGCAGTGTTGATAGGGGTGGTGCAGTGCAAGTGACATCAACTGCGCAAGGAACTGCTTGATAAAAGTAAGAGTCATATGACTAATAGCTTGAGGTGGTACTTGACCGACTTGGAAGATCATTCAGTAGAACAAAAGGAGCCGTCGTAAGTCAGATATAGTGGAATCAATCGACTTTAGGGCTACATGTTCTTAATTCATCACATTCATTATTAGCAAACAGTTTAAACTTGTCTATAAAGTTTAACTATATCTATAAATGCCAAAACATTAACCCAACTAGCAGATGGCAGATTTTGATATAATTACTACTTTCTACTTAATTTTCCTACGCATATACTGGCCGTAAATGCATAGCAGTCCCATTTAGATAGGAAGTCATATTCATTTCAAATCTGTTTATTTTTTTTTATGAAAGACAGGGTCACCGTCTTCGACCAGAGGTCGCACAGACTGAACACTTAACATCTAGCATTAAACAACGGACAGGACATTTACACAACACCCAGTGGAGCAGTGGAGTTTTCTCCTTACCGGGGCGGGAATCGAACCCACACTCCACAGCACATGCGTCTAGTCGATTGACGTCGCTAACCGCACGGCCACGAAGCCCACGAGCCCAAGCCAAATTAATATAAAGTCCTAATCTCGTTTCCACTGAATTGAAAGCTTAAGTTAATTATTTTTTGCTAAAAGCTGATGTGTGCATACAAGATATGTTTATTCCATAATTTATTTGGTGGACACATGTAACCTTGTGCATTACGGAGCCAAATCACTGTTTTCTATTCACGGTACCTGCATCACACATCCAAGAAATGCCTGCAGTAAAGTATTAAGGTCTACATGAGTAATTAACTTCGAATACGGTATATGCTCTTTGTGATACGTAGAAAAGAATGTTTTTACATTAGGATTAGGCCATAAGATCTACACGAGCAACAAGATATCGATCGGATTGGTTTAAGCATGGTACATCCCTTTGTGATACATCGAATAGAAAGTGTTCCCAGCAAAGGTTCTTAGTCGTCCAAGAAATAAATGGAATAAGGCCTTTAGGTCTACATGCGTAACCAAAGATCAATTGGATTGTTTCAAATATGGCACATGCCCTTTATGATACATATAATAGAATGCGTTCACAACATAGGTTCTTGGTTGTTCAAGAAATACCTGTAATAAGGCCCTTAGGTCTACATGGGAAACCAAAGATCAATTGGATTGTTCCAAATGTGAGCCATGTCTTTTGAGGTGCATGGAGTAGAATGTGCTAACAGCATAGGAACATTCATGAGTAAGGCATTTAGGTCTACACACGTAACCAAAGATCAATCGGACGTTTTCATGCCCTTTCTGACATATTGAATAGAATGTGTTCACTGCCTTGGGTTTTGGTCGTCCAAGAAATTCTAAAGCTGTGAACTCTTTATATTCTATGTATCACAATTAAACATGTACCATTATATCATATTTAAAACCACCAAGTTGATCTTTGATTAATAGTGTAGAGCTGATAGCATTACTCCAGTACTTTTACTTACTCCAGGGATATTTTTAATGGCCAAGAATCTCAGACATTGACACATTCTACTCTAAACGTCCAAAAGGACATATACCATACTATGGTTCGATTGAAATTTGGTTACGCGTGTAGATCTCAAAGCATGAATCCGGGAATTTCTTGGATGACCGAGAACCTCTGCCGTTGACTCATTCTATTCTACGCATTCAATATTTAAAACAGTTCGATTAATTTTAGTTACGCGTGTAGATCTTAAGGCCTAGCTCAAAGTATTTCTTGAATGACCGAGAATCTCTTAAGTTGGCTCATTATTTTGTACACATCTAAAAGGGCATGTACCATATTTAAAACATTGCGATTAGTCTGTAGTTCTTTTTTTTTTTTTTCGGGATGAACCACTGCGTCCATTTCATTGAACTTTTGTAGTATACCCGTGTCATTTGTTTAGTGCATGTTTTTTTAGATTAAGGTACCGCTATTTATACCCTTCGAAAAATGGCTTATACCAACTCTCAAAGGCGCGCCCCTCAATCAGTTTCGGCTCAACAATAAGTGGGATAATACTGATTTTGACCATGCATCGGTACTGAAGTTCAAACATATTTTTGCTTCTTCTTATGAGTTCCGAATTCGTTTTTGTATAGAGATCTGATTTCATTGCCTTTGGCATTTCCGAATCTCACCTTTACACAGAACTCTAATCAGTCAGAGGGTTCAGCAGATCCACCAAATTCGTATCCGCTTCTTTCCTAAATAATCAGCGCTCTGGAGCTTGGAGATTCATGTCGTCGGCTTCGAAAACCAGCCTAAAGTTGAGTTACGTTTTTACAAATTACTCCATTGACTCCATCCAAAAGGAGCAAAAAATGGGTCATCTAAAAGCAAATTATAGTCGTTCCATACTCTTCCGACCATCACTCATAAGTATTAACAAGAATATTAAGAACTAGAGCACAGTGTGGTAGATCTTAATTCGTAATGCAACACGAAGAGTGTCTACTCAGCATTACAGGCTCCGTTAACTGCCTGGCTAATTGTTTCACCCCCCAGGCCATTCATTCCCTCAGCACGGGTCGCCTGACACCTTGGGATTCGGGGTTAGGGACGTCATATTGTCAGCTTCAGTGTTGTACCGAGCCTGGCGATATGACCGGATTTACACCGTTACGCACTACTTCAAAGAATCCATATCCCAGCGTAACGGGACCAATCTGTAGTTACGAGAACCTCTGACGTTGACACATTTGGCTTGTACCACATTTAAAACATTTTAATTGATCTTTCATAACGCGTGGCATTACTCCTCGGATTCCTTGGATGATCGGAAATCTATGCTGAAGAAACTCTATTTGGCCACGGTTCTGCCAAATCGAAGCAAGCGCCCTCAAAAAATTACCCATTTTTCTACCCAAGCATTCGCTTAGCAGATTTATTTGATTGAAAATCGTATTGGATTTCTCACTACCTCATAACTAGGGATATCCTAAAACAAATGTGTGGATGAATTGATATGATATGATTACGATCAAAATATTACGATCAAATATTATCCCATTATATTATCCCGATCAAAATATTATCCCATTTATCGATTCTCATATTTCTCTCTCTGCTTTTTTTACTATTCAATTCTATTTTCTCATACAAAGTATCTCGCTTGTTGCACAACTCATTTGCACTTCTTACTGGTTGCTTATTGGTTTTCACTTTCATTTATCATTCTTTCTTCTCGCTCCTCCCATGTCACTTCTCACTTCCCATATCCCAAATCCCAGTTTACAATTCTCGAATAATTATAAAATAGCTGAGTGCTTTCTAGTGGAATTTTCGATTCCTACTTCACACTTGTTGTTTCTCATTTCATTTTTATTTTCTCACTTTTTAATTCGTATTTGTTTACTTTTAATTAATAATTATTTGAAAATAAATTATTAGTGGCGCACTCCCTTATCAAACTATGACATCCTTCGTCGAGCATATCTGATTGGCGCGTTCTATCCTGCATGCAAAGTTTTTAATAAAATCTGTGTTATTCTGTGAAAAATGTAGTAAAGTTAACTTTTTAGTAACTTGGCACAATCTTTCTTATTTGTTTTTCCAGACATATGCTAAGGTTATTGAGAAAATGTTTTTATCTGGTAAATAAACCATGAACCAAAAGGAATTTTATCAAAAGATGGAAAAATACATTTTTTTAATTTTATCATAAATGTCTTGATCATTATTTTTTATTTGGTGATCTAAAAACATGTTCGGACATCAGCTACCATCGGTTTGTAACTTATTGAGGCCAGAGCCGTAGCGTGGATACCCGGCGCCCTTGGCGAAATATTTTATGGGCGCCCCTCTCTTACTAAGGAAAAAAAATGCAATATTCTACATTCAATCAACATTTTGAATCTCATCGAAAAGAAAGATTAAAAATTTGGTGGATTTAAGATGCTTCCGATAGCAAGCAGTGCTCGGTTGTATGCCTTAAACAAGTTTTGAAATTTTGTGTCATTGTTTTAGTATTTGCAAAACATGTAAGTACGGAATCTTAAAAATGTCCAGAACAGACTGGAAAATCATTTAAATTGCTGAAAGTTTTTTGTCTATGATTCCTTTCAGCTCATACTGTCCACAACGACTATTTCTTATATTCAATTTACCTTCCCCGCCAAAAATTGTATCACATTTGACTGCCTCAGTCAATTTCATTCGTTCAAGGTCAACTTTCCCAAAAAAGACATATTTTTGAACCCTCTAACTGTTTAGAAAATCAAAAACAAAATCTGAAAACGTGCTGCATGTGTGAATTGGCCAAAAGGATTTGTTTCAAAATCGAACGAATGTTGAGCTAAGCTTGAAAAACAGAACTTTTCCAATTCTTTTTCTAAATTTTCAAAATAGTTATAATTCACTCATATGAATTAGCTGAGGAAGTTGTGCCTTAATAAATTAAATAATCTATTGAGCTCCCACTCTCTGAACTCTGAATGGACCGGTGGAAGGTGCAAATCACTATTGGATCTATTCGGATCAAGAAAAATCCAACTTTTGAATGGGTATGTCGGTAGTTTGGAGGTATGGTTGTACTTCGTTAGGTCAATAAAATCCATCTATGAAGTGGTCGGATTCACCATTGGAAGCAAGAAAAGCTAATAAAACTAATAAAAACTGTTCTTTGTTTCATGCCGTAACTCTTGATAAATAATCATTTTGTGCTTCTAGAGGAATTTTGTCACTTGTCATAAGACGAGTTTGTACTATTCCATTTGAAGTGGTGGAAGTAAATGGAGTAGTACAAACTCGTTTAATGACAAGCCGTAATTGACTTTTCCTGTCGAAAATTTTTATTCGCTCGATCGATTCTTTATTTTATTTAAGGTGAACTTTCTCGTAGACCCCATAGCTTTGACGCCTCTATGTATTTTTAAAATTTAAAACAAAAAATTGGAAAAGTGCTGTTTTTTAAGTTTGGCCTAACATTTGCCCGACTTTCAACGAATGATGAATTTTTCAGGCTGGTTCAGACGCGCAGCCCTTTTTTAGGTTTTAGTTTTGAAAACGATTTTTTTTTGTCTCAGTTGATTCTTTGACTTTTTAATGTCAACTTTCCCGAAGAATTCATATTTTTTAAAGCCTCTAACTTTTGAAAAATCGAAAACAAAACCGAAATCGTGTGAACCGGCCTGGAAAATTCTCCCAATATTCTTTCAAAGTCGGGCAAATGATAGGCCAATCTTGTTTTAATTTTTAAAAATACTTAGAGGCGTCAAAAACATGGGTTCTTTGGGAAAGTTCATCTGAAATAAAATAAAGAATCGATTGAGCGAATAAAATTTATTGACGAGAAAGGTCAATTCTTGATTTCGGCGCCCCCTTAGGGCTGGCGCCCTTGGCGGGGGCCAACCTGGCCAACCACACGCTACGGCGCTGATTGAGGCATATTAACCAGGAAAATGCAAAGGCTCGTATTAGCTGACTGGCGCTTTTTAAACTTAGTTCCCCTATGTCAATACGGGACGGACTGGACTGAGATTTATGCTTTATGCACGGAATTCCAAATGTCCGTAACTGTATTTGACCTTGAAATTTGAAAAGAATCCTACCTTCTCTTTTCGTCATATTTCGTTTAAATGACGTTACTACCTGATCGCAATCTAATGATCTTTACTAATGGATCCTGTACACCTCCGGTGGTGTAAAGGGCTGACTTGAAAGATCTCCATCCTGAGCGTTGCCCAGCTATCGCTTTAACCTGTTGCTAGGTTAGATTTCGGTCGACTTCTTTTATTTCTTTATTGAGGCTTCGCCGCCATGAGCCTCTGGGTCTGCCTCTGCTGCGATGTCCAGCTGGCTTCCAGTCTAATGCTTGTTTACAGATTTCGTTTCCGCCCTTACGTAGAGTGTGGCCGACCCAGCCCCACTTCCGATCCCGAATTTCTGTTGCTATCGGCCTCTGGTGACAACGACGATGGAGTTCGTTGTTTGAGATCAAGTTGTGAGGCCACCAGGCCCGAATTATATACCGCAGGCATCTATTAATGAACACCTGCAGCCGTTGAGTGTTCTCCACTGATTCACACCATGTTTCGCTAGCGTATAACAGCACAGATTTCACGTTAGAGTTAAAAATTCGTATTCTGGTGCGTTCACTTATCTGCCTGTTTTTCCAGACATTTCTCAAACTCGCAAAGGCAGCCCTTGCTTTCTTGATCCGTGCGCCTATGTCGATCTTGGTACCGCCGTCTGACGCCATTTGGCTACCAAGATATTGGAAGCTTTCAACATTCTCTACTGGTTGCCCGGCTACTGTGAAACTGGAAGGAGTCACCGTGTTTACATCCAACGATTTGGTTTTGTTGACGTTGATGACTAAACCTGCTGAAGAGGGGCGCTGGACAAGGTCGTTGAGCCTACTCGCAACGTAATCAGCCATTCGAAGCCGTTTAGGTGCTTCATGGTTATAGGCTGCCATAACAGCCTGCGGTATGGTTCACGGTCAATCGCATCTATTAGAATCTCATCGATTACGATGAGGAACAGTAACGGTGATACAATACATCCTTGTCTCACACCAGCTACGACCCGGATAGGGTCGGACAGGACCCCATTGTGCAGCACTCTACACGAAAAGGCCTCGTACTGTGCTTCGATGAAGCCAATGATTTTCTCAGGAACCCCTTTGCGTCTCAGGGCGCCCCACATATTCTCGTGATTGAGACAGTTGAAAGCTTTTTCTTAGTCAATGAATACCAAGTAAAGGGACTCTTGGAATTCGTTGACCTGCTCCAGAATGATGCGGAGCGTGACAATATGGTCCACACAGGATCCTAAATCCGGGCTAGGATAATTTTGCATAGAACTTTGAGAACGGTACACAGCAACATAATGCCTCGCCAGTTATCGCATACAGTCAGGTCACCCTTTTTGGGCACCTTTACTAAGATACCTTGCATTCAGTCGACCGGGAAAGTAGCGGTGTCCCAGATATTACGAAATAAACGATGCAGTAGTTGATCGGATGTCATGGGGTCAGCTTTGAGCATCTCGGCTGATATGCGGTCGACCCTTGGGGCTTTATTCGATTTCATGCTTTGGATAGCTGTTTGAATCTCTAGCAGTGATGGAGCTTCGGTATAGACGCGTGTTATACGTCGGATCCTAGGCAGATCATGCCGAGATGGTGATGGCCTGGCTGGCACTTGAAAAAGTTGTTCGAAGTGCTCGAACCAGCGTTTCAGCTGGTCAGTTGGGTCGGTCAATAACTGATCATTTGCGTCTTTCACAGGCATCGTTGCATTCATCTTCGCCCCGCTTAAGCGTCGTTAGATATCGTAGAGCAGACGAATGTTCCCGGTTGCGGCGGCTCTCTCTTCGTCGTCGGCCAGAGAGTCTGCCCACGCTCGCTTGTCCCGTCGACATGAGCGTTTTACTTCCTTCTCAAGAGCCGCGTATCGTTGACGGGCTAAGACTTTGGCTCCTTTGGTTTTTGATCGCTCTATCGCGGCTTTGGCTTCTCTTCGCTTCTCTATCTACCTCCAGGTCTCATCGGTGATCCATTGTTTTCTCTGGGTGCGTAGTTCGCCCAGATTGTTCTCGCTGGTGGCGATGAAGGCATTCTTGATAGCGGTCCATTGGTCTTCAACGCTGCACCTTCCGGAATATCTGCAGCACGCGTCTCCAGTTCTTCAACGAAGGACTGTTTCACCGTGGCATCTTCCAGTCGGCGTGTGTTGAATCGTCGTCCAACTCTTTCCTCCTGCCAACGAATCCGCGCAATGCGGATTTCGCCGATGAGGAGGTGATGATCAGACGCGATATCGGCACTACGTTTATTCCGTACATCAAGAAGGCTCAGTTTCCATTTTCGGCTGATGCAGATGTGGTCGATTTGATTTTCTGTAAAGCCGTCACGGAAGACCCACGTGACTTTGTGAACCGGTCGATGAAGGAAGAGTGATCCCCTGATCACCATGTCGTTATTACCACAAAATTTTGCGAACAGCTCTCCGTTTTCGCTCATTTCTCCGAGACCATAATGCGCTCATGGTTCGAGTTGTGGGATCCGATCTTCGCATTGAAGTCGCCCAAACAGATCTTGATATCACCCTTCGGAATTCGATCTACGATGGCATTGAGTTGACTGTGGAAGTTCTCTTTGTCTTGCAGATCGGCAGCATCGGTTGGCGCATAACATTGGATTGTAGTAAGATTTCGGACCCGTGTTCTAAATCTGGCAACGATTATCATAAGCGCAGAGTGTGCCTGAGCGCTTAGTAGGAAGCCAACTCCACGATGCCAAGGAGCATTAACCTGTTCACCTCGTAAACCAGAGTATAGCAGAACTTGTTCCAACGGTATTCTGTGTTCTCCAAAGTCTCTGTGTTCTCAAAGCCAACTGATTTCACCCAGTCCCATGATCTCAAGCTTCATGTGGCGTGCCTCATTGGCAATTTGTACAAATTACCCCGCTGGACTAGGGTTAAAAGTGTCATGTTCCTACTCGTGTCCGTTGTTTCGCGCTAAGAGTCTTTGATATAAAATCAATCCGTATTCTTTCATTATCGGATTCTCGAACAAACTGATGTTTCGGGACCAATAGATTGTTGGCCCAAGGTTCCCATTCCACTGGGATAGGGCTACCATCTTAGATATAGCTTCATACTCAGCCGCTGGATGCCAGAACAGACGCTGTTGGAGCCGCACCTCCTTGGTGAACAGACGCTCGATCAGTCGGGTCAAATTTGTTTAAAGTCCCACCCAAACCAGGACTGGGCTAGTGCACTTTGAGCGGCACACGGTCGCTTTGATAGGGCCTGCTTGGGGACACATGCAGCTTTTTATAGAAGTTCAACAGAGCCCACTGTCGAACCCCACCACATCCTAGGCAGACCCCACAGGACGCACCCTCTCACTCTAGCTGATGTCAGAAGGACAACAGTGCCCAGGCTACACTACCAGCTAAGTACGCAACACTTAGCTGGCGGTCAATTGTCATCGGAAGACCCGTGGAAGCGTGAGTATTGGAACTTGTGAGGACCAGAGCTATGTTAGGCGCCCCTTCCCGGATGTCAACTCACCATTTCGTAGTTGCCAGTTTACTAATAATTTGAAATTTAAAATTATTAACAAAAGTCATCGAACAGCAATTTTCATCGCAATGTGTACTTCAAAATGTAGATTATCAACCCTATATGTTCGGGCATCGTTGCCTGTAGGGATCCTATAAGAAGAAATATGAAAATAGTTTTCCAGGCCTTTCTAATTCCCGTCACATCAAATTCTAATTCACTACTCGCAAATAAACATTTAATAAAAAAAAGCTTATCACCTGGCGAGATTAGAAAAAAAAAACACATTTCGGTGTTATTTTCTTTGAGAACAATTCAAATCAATTTGGCGATTTAGATTATTTGCGTCATGCGTACCAAGAATTTCTACTATTCCGAAACATCAAAAAAAGGGAAAATAATCATAATAGAACATAAATTGATGGCAGCACTACCCACGTACATGTTCAGTTCTTGTTTTTGTTGTTTGAGAAACTTACCCAGCAAACATCGTATATCATGGCAAATAAGTGTACAAAGTAGAGGACATATACGTACACTTTGCATGCAGTTAAATGGAGGCAGGCGCCTATATTGCATCCACTTTGTGTACTTATTCGCTATTATATGCGACTTTTTGTTGGCTGGGTAGGCATTTTACTGAATGGTAGTATAGCCGAATCTTTTTCATGCGATTTCAATACTTGGAAAGTCATGGAACTGGAACTGTAACCAAAACAAATTGGAATTGATCGACATGATAGTTATTGTGCAAAAGGTCACATATAGCTCGTACAGTTATTCAAGAATCAACCAAGATCAATTTGCCCGATACAAATATGGTACATGGTCTCTGTAATAAGACCTTTCGATCATCCATGAAATTCTTGGAACAAGGCCTTTCGATCGAAGCATAACCAACGATTAATTTGCCCAGTTTGAACATTATACATGCTCTTTGTAGTATAGAAAATAGAATATGTGACACACTGTAACGCTTTTTTCGCGGAGATTGAAATCAAAGCGGTAGCAAAAGTTAAAAGAAAATTGTGTTGCCAAAATTGAATGAAGTCTGTAGTAGTAGCGGTAATTAATAAATTGATTGCCATCGAGCCCTGAAGAAGATCTTATCTCCGGATTAAAACGTCAGCGATGAAGTAAAATTGTCAACGCTATTACACGTGGCTGAAATCCAATACGAGAATTAGATAACATGATTAAAATAGTTCCGTATGATTACGCGACCACAAACACCTTCCATACATCATATTCTATTATGTGCACCATAATGAGTACACATCACATTCATAACAGGCCTGTAGCGCATGTGTTGATTTGAATTGAAGGCCTTAACTTCAGGATTTTTTAGATAGCCACGAACATCTTCCATACACATATTGTAATTTATTTATTTATTTATTTATTTATTGTTGTATCCATCAGACATCATGGTCTTAATGTATAATACTTAATTAAATTATATATGTACCACAAAGGTTACATAACTTATTTAAAATGAAGATCTTTTATTATGCGTGTAGATGTTACGGCTTTTATTTCTGGAACTCCTTGGATAACCAAGTACATTGTCCATGTTCTATTCTTTGTTCCACAATGGACACTAGGGTGTCCCACAAAAACACGATGTTCGAAAAGTTGCCTTAAAATCAGCCCGTCTTAATAGACACGATAACTATGATCTAGTTACCTTGGAATTTTTTGCCCAAAATCTTGCTTCACCAAAACATTAATAAATCAGCCCACATATAAATTTTTTTCAATATTTTTTTATGGAAAGTTTCCTCGTAAAAAATGCTATTTTAAAGGAGGTTTGAAATGATCAAGATTTTTTTTTCCTCGTGCCAACGAATTTTATTGAAAAAATTACCTAAAAAAAATCTTTTCTTCAACAATTAAAGAGCTATGTAGGTCCCGTTAACGCATTTTTCGAGTCAAATTTGCCTGTAGAACTTTGGCTATAGTATATAAAAAATATTTTTTTTAAAAGAATGAAAAACTCACAAGAAGTGTTTGATAATAGCCAAACTATGACAATTTAGTAAAAGCTTATTTTTCAAAAAATGATCTGTCGGAGCCTCTAAACTATTTTTTAGAATTTTGGAATGTTCTACAAAAATGCTCCTGATGCGATTTCCTATCGTTTGAGCCTTGAGCACTACAAATTTTCGAACATCGTGTTTTTTGGGACACCCTAATGGACACATGACATATTCAAAACAGGCCCATATTTAACGGATTTAGCATTTAAGCCGCAATTAAAACTATTTTTTTGTTCTTCTTGAAATCGCACACCAATACCAACAGATTTATTAGACAGCAGTAATCCATCGAAAATTGGATTGGACGAATAAAAGCTATTATGGCAGACTTTTGTAAGACAAGGAGTTATTCATGGCAATCTGACTGGTTTCTTAGGAATTTTAGAGTATTCCTGGAATACCAATTGCTGTAGATTCGTATGTTTTAACGACACTACAGCCTGGCTTGAAGATTGAATTCCTGAGAGCCTGTATGGTTTTTGGGAATTGGAGAGAATTTCTGTGAGTTTGGAATCCAAAAAAAGAGGGAGAATGAAGATCGACTCTGGGTGGATTCTTGGAAAACCGTAAATTCGAATAGACTCTTGATGGTGTTCTAAAAATCCGGGTACTAGGAATTCTTAGTTAAAACTTCATCATGTGCCCAAGGGATTCTTTGGAAATTTTGTGGTCTCCAGAAACCTCCAGAACTCAAAAAAACAAATCCTCCGGGATTCCGAAGAATCCTCCGATGCTAAATCTCCATAGTCATATGACCTTGTCTGTTACGATGACGAACAGTAGCGGAATATATCCTTTCCTCACCCCAGTGACTAGTCAGATGATCGAAAACTTGTTCGTGGTCAATGAACACCAAATACTCTTGGGAATCGTTGATCTGCTCCAATATGAGCCACATATTAATTGCCAACACTGCCTGCTGTCGTCGGAAAATCGGGTCTATTTTTTTCCTATTTCCGGTGCAGATAAATTACAGAATAGTTGATGCAACAATTGCGCATATAGGGTAGGGTCAGTTTTGACCTTCTTTGCTGATATGCGATAGACCCCGGGAGCCTTCATACTTTAGATGGTTGAACCAATCTCCTGCAGTGATGGGGCCAAACCCAGATGCTGATGACGTGGAAACTTGTAGAAGTTGTTCGAAGTGCTCAGTTTCAGCTGATCAGAGCCCTCCTTGTATTCATCCTTGCTCCACTTAGGAGACGTGAGATATTGTAGAAAAGGCGAATATCGCCACTAAATTCACTGCACTTGTTCTTGTCCTGTTTACCGTAGCCTTAGCTTCTCTACGTTTACAAATATTCCACCAGGTTTTATCAGTAATCCACTCTTCTCGCTGAGTGCGCAGCTCATCCCAGTTGTTGCTGCTGATTTCAATGAAGGACCTCCTGGAAGGCCGTCTAATGCTTTTTTACGCTGCCATCTTACGAAACACCGAGTTCCAAGCTTCTCAACGAACGATCTCTTCATAAAATGGTTTTTTGGTCGGCGAAATTGAATTTCACCACCCCGGCTGAACCTGAGCACAGCGTGGTCGGATTTCATCAATCAAATGGTCAGATAGCGCTACGTTTATCAAACTGCAGCAAATCTTTGTTTTTTCTTTCAAGTTGTCAGCTAATGCAATGCTAGGATTGTAAATAAAATTTCACCTTCCCATGTTAGCCGATCAAATTGTTTTACTTAAGCTTAAAAACAACATTCCAAGCTTCCCATATAGAAACAAATTATAAGTAGAGCATAATGGTTTGAACCATTCTATGTATAGCCCATCCCACAGCACATTCACGTGCTTCTTTAGAGCTGTTTTTCAACTTTTGAAAGGTTGATGGTTCACATCATCATCAACATGCCACCACGCACGCCTAGCAACAGAAGTAGTCATCTCATGCTTCCCGAGGCTTACTTTTCTTGGATTCGGCCGCAATTCTTCGAACACGTCCTTGGCAAAGTTTTGCAATATTCCAAGAACTTTTTTGCTGCAATCTTGTTGGAATATGTGACTTCGAAGAAAAAATGAATGCCTTCCATTTGTAAACATAAAATTTTGCTTGTGACTTGTATGCGCAGTGAAAGATAGCGTTAATTGATAGAAAATTGTTTTTGAATTCAATTTTAGAAAAACAAATTCTTGTTTTCTAAATATTTATTATTAACTTGAATTTCGACATCCAAGTCCAGTTCTTCACTGAGACAAATTCTATGAGACTGGATTAAATTAAGTAATAAATCCCAATTGTAGGCAACAAAAGTTAATACACCAAATTCGTAATCCATTATCGTCATTTGTACTATCTGTAACTGACAGGAAGTTACTTACCCATCCTCCACTTGACAGCAGGAATCAACCACCCAACAACAAAAGCTCCCATCCGATCCGCACGTGGCCCTTTCCCTTACATTGCTGGATGAACACAACCCCAACAAGGAATGTTTCTTCTCCACCTTCTCTCGTACCCATTTCTCTTGCTCTCGCGCCCGAAACCATGGTCCCCATTCCCCACCACTATGTAAACCAAGCCCTAGCCTGTTTGGGTTGAGGCTACTCGCGTTCATTGTCCCGAAAAGGCGTCCTGGAGTTCGATTTTTCTTCTACTCGCACGCACGAGCGCCGGCCGGGTTCCGGGTCAATGTCCTTTTCCCGTTCCGAACGGGATGACGCACTTGCGTAAAACCTCCAGGAAAGCTCTACGATGCCCTTCTTCGTGTTGGGTACGTCGTCGCTCAACGCTGGGCTGGAGATGGTCTGTTTGGATGGTTTGGCTGGCTGGCAGTGCGTGTCCTTGTTTCTCGGTATATAAACGCCACACGCGCCGCGACACGCGTGAAGTTCAATGTCCTGATTTTGTGGGCTTTCGTTTGCTGGGCCTATGTGGAATGGCGAGTGGCATGATTTGGCTCGGGGGTGGAGGCTGCCGGTGCGGGTGTGTGTTCTCGATGGGATAGAGCGCGTGTTGTATGTATTAAGGGCCACAACGGGGTCGCATTTTCTGTGAAACCATCGTCGTTACGATTGGGCCATAAACAGTCGAAAGCATCCCAAGACGGATGGGAGGACAGAATCCGGTTCCTTGTGGCAGTACGGCACTTTGAAATGCTTGGGTGGAGAAGAATTTGCTGCGAGGAAGCTGTGATCCTGGTGCACGTGTTGGCAATAATGACGAAGGCGCTGGACGGCGGGGTGAACGTCCTCCCAAGGACACGCAGCGCTTTTTCCGGGCTTTACTTAGTAGGGCAGATTCTGGATGCGAAGGATCGATAAAATTACTTTCATGCGCGTTGGGGAGGTGTGATGACAAGTGCACCAGTAACGGGGTGACATAAGATAGCGGATAATTAGTGAATGAGCCTTATTACTTATTTTACCTCACTAGTGGTGCAGTTCACAACACACATGTATTCTATCAACTTCGAGCCACTTTTTGACACGATTTGAATGGTTAATGGTGATTAGATATCAAACGACAGATGCTTCGAATGAAGTTTCCTCCCATTTTAAATTTCTTGAACCAAGGACACTGCGACACCTGCGGGCGAAATGAATTCAAACATCTATCCATCTGCCTAATTGTCCATTTGCTTATAACTGTTAAATAATATTGATGAAACAAATTTTCTTGAAATTATTTGAAACGGAACTGTGTAGTTTCTAATTTGAATAACATCAGAATTGCAATATGTTGTAGAATAATAATACTTCAACATGTAAGGTCAGTTCACTTTGTTAATCACCTTCAAAGTTCCAGTGAAATAAGCGAAACTTTTGTTGGAACGCAGCAATCAAAATATGTTTCTCTGAGATGGAAATTAAATTCATGTGCATCATCACCCCATTCTCTCCGACGGATTCTGGATGTGGAAGCCTGGTGTGTGGAGGAGGGTACTTTGGAAACAAAATTACGATACACGGGCGAGAGTGGAACATGCCCGATGGGAAGCCGAAAGCCAACGCAAGGAATTGCTGCGTGTGCCGACTTTCGCTTTCCGTCAAACTGGTTTCTGTTTCTTCTGCACTGAGCTTTGGGATGAAGAATAGCGCTTGAACGGAGGAGGAGCCGGAGATAGTGTAGCGGATAAGGACGGGCGAATGCTGTTTGTACATAGAATCTTTTCTTGTTAGGTTTAAAGAGGCGCATGCACGCAAGCAGAAGAACGGGTGCTCAAAGTGGTGTAATGGGCCGCTCCTTATTACTTAACTCGGGATTCGCTTTCGCCTTCATTGGCACGAGGAGAGCTGAACCGAGAGTTTGCCGGTTGATGATGATGATAGAAGATATCAATAGCGAAGCATCTTTGCAGTTTGAATGAATAATGAGGGAGCTGCTGTGGAGCATATTTTGGGGCTTTTCGCTTTCACACCCCGAGGTTAGGATGCGTCTTTTTGCGCTGGCACGAGCTTTGGGGGTATGGGTAGGTAGCGGTTTTATTTGCGTCTTTGATATGAAAGCAGTGCTTTAAATCAGTGGATGGTTACGAAAACATGTAAGGAAATGTTCTCCCAGAAATGACTCGATTTTACGTCAAGTTCAAGATACTGAAGATATTCCAAGGAGGATCAAACATGCGAGTCTGAAAAAATCGAATCAAAAAGAGAAAAAAAAACATAATAAAACATTACATATTGAGTCTTGTAATGAAAATCAAATAGTGGAAGTACATCCACTTGCTAATTACGGGAAATATTTGTTTACGATATGAACCAGCCAAGGGCTGAAAATCTCGGTAATAAAGATAACAATAATATGAATATTTTTTTATTAGTTTTGGCTAGGCATTTTTCATTCGATTTTTTAGTTCTAAACAATATATGATAGAGGGAATGACGGCTTTGGCAGGTTTTGTTCTATTATTGGCAGGGGTTTTTTTATGACTGACTAGGCTGAAATTTGGCCTAAACATTCTTTGCATATCAAAGAATGATATGGAAATGCTAATATCATCTTCCAAACTTGGACGTACATGTTCATGATAGCATTAGAGGCGAAAGTATAGTATTGATAGTTCCGTTAGGATACGGCAGGCATGAAGAATGTTTTTATAGAAGTCGATTTGAAAGCGAGCGGAGGGCAATATTTGTGATGGCACATATCGCACGACCTTCCTTCTGCCAAGCTCCTTCTCCAAGCTAAATGCTGATGTCATATTAGAAATTTGGAGACAGTACTCGTCGATAGCAAATCCTTCCGCACGCGATGGCATATGAGCAAGTCAAACCACCTTCCTTTTGCCAGTGGAGATATATCAGCTTCCACACTGATATTCTTCCCTCCCCCTTCATACGGGAGCTTGGCAGAAGGAAGGTCGTGCGATATGTGCCATCACAAATATTGCCCTCCACTCGCTTTCAAATCGACTTCTATAAAAACATTCTTCATGCCTGCCGTATCCTAACGGAACTATCAATACTATACTTTCGCCTCTAATGCTATCATGAACATGTACGTCCAAGTTTGGAAGATGATATTAGCATTTCCATATCATTGTAAATCGTTTAACTTCACGTAGAAGTAACACACACGAAATCATTAATTTAATATCAAAGAATATTGTGGCCAAATTTCATAAAATTTGGTCGACAAAAACCCCCCAGCCAATAATAGAACAAAACCTGCCAAAGCCGTCTTTCCTTAGTCATGCATCTTTAAATCTGCTGATAATTATATTTTACTTTTCACAACTTAATATATTCCCAAGAACACTTATTATTTTTTGTTCTGAATGAAATACTGCGCTTACTATATTAATCTTTTGTGACCTTTGCATATCTTTATTCTTTACATTCCATTGCTATTGATAAGAAATGGGGAAGTCTTTTTTTATTCAGATATTTTTTAAACCAGCTGTGAAATCACTTTAGATTAAGGTACCGCTATTCATACCCTTCGGGAAACAGACTCTCAAAAACATGACATAATACTAATTTTGACCATACTAAGGCACATCTTGTTATGAGGTCGAAAATCATTTTTGTTCAAAGATATGATTTCAATGCCCTTGGAATATCGAAATCTCACTTTTACTCATAGCTCAGACTAGTCAAGTGTTTTAGCAGATTTACCAAAATCGTATCCGCTTTATATTCAATTGGTAACTTCAAATCTAACCTAATGATTATTAAGTTAGGTTTAAGTTACGTTACTCTGTTGACCATCCTACAATAAAATTTAAAGGAAAGAATAAGCAAATCGGCATATGCACTACATGTCCAGCCCACTGTAACCTGCCGTATTTTATCAGTCTGCCTTTGTCCGCATTTTTGTACACTCACAATTTTCAATCACACCGCCAAGTATTGAGCAGTATTTTCCGCTCAAACACTCCGAGAATTCAATAGTCTGCATCTTTTAACATCCATGCTTCATTACTGGGCGAATAAATGATGTGTACAGAATTAATTTTGTCCGTGTCTGTAGGCTGCAAGACACGGACAAAACTAGCTGGCCTCGCAAACCGTAGAAAGTTCTACTTGCAGCCACTACACGTCTTTTTACCTCGCGGCTAACAGCATCATCACGTGTAACAAGTGTTACAAGATATATGAATTCGTTTGCAACCTCAAATCGCATCCCATCCATTTCCACCTTGGGCCTTAGACTTAGTTTTGACAGAGTTTATGATCAGTCCATTCTTTCAGTCTCCCGTTTGAAAGGCACGAAAGCATCCTGCACTGGTCCACGTTCTACACCAATAATGTCAATATCATCCGCAAAACCAAGCAGCATGTAAGACATGTTGATATAGGTTCTGTTTCTTTGCACACCAGATCTTCGAACTACACCTTCCAGAGCTATGTTGAATATCAGATTAGACAGCGCATCTCCCCGCTTCAATCCATTTAACGTCACGAACGAATCAGATGTTTCACTAGATATGCTGACGCTCGATGTGGATCCATCCAGCGTCGCACGAATCAGCCTAATAAACTTCCGGAAACCCATGTTCCAGCATTATATGCCACAGTTTGTTCTGTTTCACTGAGTCGTACGCTACCTTGAAATCTACAAACATATGATGAGTCCGCATGTTGTATTCCCGGGATTTAGCAACGATTTGTCGCTTTGATATTCGCCAAAAAAGGTCCCAGCAAACGGACGCATTCTGCAAAACATAATTCGGGAGATCTTGTAGGCGGTATTGAGGAGTGTTATACTTCGATAGTTAGCACAATCGAGTCTGTGCCCTTTCTTGTAGAAAGGACATATGATGCCATCAAGCTCCAAAGCATCCCTTCTCCCTGCTGTCTAGTAAATGTTTGGATGAAGTTGTCTCGCAACAGGCGTTTGTCCCAAACAAAAACAGAATAGGACAATGACTTTGATGTAGTTTCAGATTGTTCTCATGATTCAATTTGCTAAAATATACAAACAATCGTCACAACCAGGGCTGACAATAGTCATCGTCATAACACAAAATGCCACAGTAGCGACGAGTTGCAGTGTCTTCATTGCTACTCTACACGTCGTCAATGACGCGTACGACGTTAGCTTTCATCGTATAACCAAATCGTCATGACGACATCGAAGAACGAAGCCTTCATACCGTTAAGGCTCCCCCAAACACACGCGACGCAACAGTCGCGACGCGATTCTATCGCTTGGCGACAGCGATTCTGTCGCCGTTGATATGGAAGCGTAAATAGAACATAGCCTGCAGCGACCCAACGATAGAAACGCGGCGACTAGTTGTCGTCGTCGCGGCGATGAAATCGCTTAGGTCTGGGGAGCCTTTATTCTTCCAGCGGCAGCTGCCATGCGAAGATTTTTACTAATCCTTTGTACCGTGCGAGACCGAAATCCGTACAGCACCGAAATCCGTCCACCTCATGAGATATCAATAAATTAAAGAAGGTTAAAGATAATTAATATAGGAATAATTAATCTTATCCTGTTCAGATACTTGACAGTAAGCTTTTAGGGCATAGAATTGGAAAGAAGGCTTTGAAATTAAAACAACAAAAATCAAAAACAAATCTCCACCCACCAAACGCGGAGTTTGTGCCGCCATTTTGTTTTCGGGTAGAGCATAATTGCACCAAAAGTAACTGTGTTTTAATTGCTAATTGCAAATCATTACATAAGATAAGCGGAATACAAATCGAAGGGATCGCTTCTCAAGGTGCGTATCGAACTATTTACAGTGGTAGTTTAGTCAATCAGACTATTTCAATTTAAATATTTAGTTAAGAAATAGCTGTACGGATTTTGATCCTTTGATTCGAAATCCGTCCACGGTGGACGGATTTCGAGTCAGGAGTAGTTGATTTAATTCATTATTTATCATGTTTGTCTTAGTTTTTCATCAGTAAATTTGAAACACTTCAAAAGTAGAAGCCTTCATGCGCCTGTGTCAATGACAGACGTTTTATTTACATTCAATTCCTATTTTCTAATCACTTTTTCATATACTAAGGTGCTTAAGTGTACGGATTTCGATGCCCCACGGTAATAATGAATTCGAAGTAACGTATTAAAGCGTTATGAATATTATTGATACATTTATGTTACCAATGTTCCTACTATTTGTTCATTTGAGACGCTATTATGTTTTTAACCAGTCCGTTTATAATGCAATGGCTGCGTGACTATCGTCGTGGTACGCATGCGGCGCGAAGAAAACGAATAGAAGAAACGTACAATGTTATGACGAAGACTAAATTTTTTTCGCTTTCTTCATACGACGAGAATGACTATTGTCAGCCCTGGTCACAACATATCTCCATATTTATTGCATATGAAATTAAAATATTTTTTTTATTTTTATCCTCTGTGTAAGGCAAGGACAATGCCACTAGCTTGTATAATTTATATAGAAATCTAATCAAAATCCAATCTATCTCTAACACAATTCAAACCTAATCAAAATTATTACAAATTCAATCTATATCCAATCCAAACCTATTTCAATTCTAATCGTTTTGAACTCTAAATAAAATCCATTCAAATTCATTTTTTTTAATCCAAGCAACATTCATTTCGAATTCAAGCCAAATCCAATCCAAATCAAAGTCCAATCAAAACACAATTTAAACCCATTTCAAATTCAATCCAATCAAAATGTAGTCCTAGCCCAATCTTAATCCAATTCAATTCAAATCTAACCTGAATCCAATCCAAATCCAATCAAAATCTAATCTAAATCCAATCCAAATATAATCCAAATCCCACCAAAAGTCAAATCCAATTCAAATTCCGTCCAAATCCAATTGAAATCTAATCCAAATATATTCTAAACCAAATCAAAATACATATCAAATCCAATCCTAATCCAATCTATCCCAAATCCAATTCAAATCATATCCAAATCCAACGACAAGCCGAATAAATTCTAAATCAAATGTTTAATCTAATCCAAATTCAACCTAAATCCAACCCAAATCCAATCCAAATCTAATGTCAAGCCATATCCAATCAAAATGTAAATCCTATCGAAATCTAACCCAAACTCAATTCAAATCAAGGCCAATCCAAATCTATCCAAAATACAATCGAATTGTCTCTCTATTCTAAACCAAATACAATCCAGACCAAATCCAATTCAACCTGAATCCAACTGAAATCTGATCGAAATTCAACAAAGGACCAAATCAAAACTAGTCCAAATCTAATTGTAAATCAATCGACATACAACAACCCAAATACAATCCAAATCCAGCTTAAACCCAATCCAAATCCAATACAAATTAAAATCAAATTTAAATCCAAATCGAATTCAATCCAAATCCAATCTAAGTCCTATTCAAAACTAATTGAAATCCAAATTCAAATAAAATCTAGTCCAAAAACAAGCCAAAAACCACCCATTTGGTTCAAAAACCTAACGGAATACAAACGAAATCCTGTAGATATCTAATCCTGATCCAACTCAAATCCAAATCAGTTCAAATCCAATCAAAACTCAAATTCAATCCGTCCGAATCCAATCAATTCAATTCAATCCAATTCAAATCAAATTCGAGTGCAATCTAAATCAAATTGAAATCCAATCCAATCCAAGACAAATCCAAATCTATTCCAAATCATCTATGTCTATATAATAAAAATGAGTTGAGATTTCTTTCCTGACGATTTAACTCGCGAACGGGTTGACCGATTTACAAGATTTTTCGCTAATCGATTCTTTTTGGGACCCGCAAGGTTTGTGTATACAAAAAGGTGATTAATCTAACGGGGAAATGCAAAAAAATCATTATAATACAGCTGTTGAGGACAAAACAAATCAAACGCACGGGAATTGATCTAGAGTGCGGTGTTGCGAATAAATAGTTCATTGTGAAATTTGCAACACCCGGGCACGGTATACAGAATCAAGGTAGGCTTGTAAAGAAAATGACAGTTCAAAAGTGACGTGATTGCTATCGCAGTATGAAGGAGTGCAAAAGAAGGTCAAAGAACGTAGAGCGTTGGCTTGCTTCGTCCCAAGCAGCGATACCAGTGACGTCAATTGTTTACAGTGAAAATTGATGTTTACACATGTGTCGACATTGCCTTGTTTTTGTATGCCGTGCACCCGGGCAAAGCTGGGTTTCTTTCTCTAGTATAAGATAAAAATGAGTTGAGATTTCCTTCCTGACGATTTAACTCGCAAACGGGTTGACCGATTTGCCAGATTTTTTCCCTAATCGATTCGTTTTGGGATCCGCAAGGTTTGTATCTACAAAAAGTTGGTGAATTTAACGGGGAAATGTAAAAAGTCATTTGAATACAATTTTGGGTCAGCTGTTGAGGAAAACAAATCAAACGCGCGGAAATCGATCTAGAGTGCGGCGCTGTAAATAGTTCATTGTGACATTTGAAACACCCGGGCAAAGCTGGGTCTCTTTCGCATGTATCCAAATACAATCCAATAACAAACCAAATCCATTCCAAACCACATTCAAATCCAATCCAAACGCAAAGCAAAATCAAACTTATTGGCAATCCTAATCCTAATATTATCAAAATCCTATTTAATTTCAAATTCAAACCAAGACCAAATCAAACCAATTGAATCCAATGCTATTTAATCCAATCGTAATTATATACATATCGAATTCAAATTCATCCCAATCCAAATTCAATACAAATGGAAACCAAACTCATATCCAATCCAAACCAAAACCAATTCAAATTTAATCCACATTCAATCCAAATCCAATCCAATTTTATCCAAAAACCAATCAGATTACAATCGAAATTCAATTGAATTCGCTTCATTTACAATTCGAATTCCACAAATACAATCCAAATTCTAATTCAAATCCAAACCAATTTATATCCAAGCAAAATCCAATTTAAATCCAATATGAATACATAAAAATCAAATCCAAATCGAATACTAATTCTATCCATATCCCATCCAAATCAAATCAAAGTCCATTCAAATCCAAATCCAATACAAATTCCATACATAACCAATCCTAATCCAATCCAAATCATATTCAAATTCAATATAAATCTATCCGAATCTATTCCAAGTTCAAATTAAATCCAATTCTTATCTGATCTAACCCAAATCCAATCCAAAGCTAATCTAAATCATATGCAAATACAATCCAAACCAATTCTAATACCAAACAGCATCCATTCCAAAACAAGTCCCAAACCAAACCCAAATCCAATCAAACAATTCAATTTCAAATTAAAACTAAGTCCAATCCAAACAAAAAGTTCAAACCAAATCCAAACCAAAAACAATCCAAATTTAATTCAATTCGAACTCAATTTAAAACCAATACAAATCTAATCCAAATTTTATCCAAACCAATACAAATCCATTTCAGTGCCATTCGATTCCAAACTGCATTCAATCGAAATCTTATCCTAATCCAATGCAAATCTAATCCAAACCCAAGTACAAATTTAAAATCTGTTCAAACCGAAAAATTTAAACCAGATCCATTCCTACACCAATACAAATCCAATCGAATCTGAAAACCAATCTGAATTGTATCGAACACGAATCCATTTAATTTAAGGTCACTCCTGATGGAATCCAAGTTTCAAAGTGCTCGCGTTTTCGGAGGCACACCACTCGATACGGAAGCAACGCACAACTGTCATTTTTATTTTTTCACGCAGCACGACGCAGCAAAACTAAATCAACAAAAAAGACAGTTGTGCGCCGCCTCCGTATCGAGTGATGTGCCCCCGAAAACGCGAGCACTTTGAAACTTGAATTCCGTCAGGAGTGACCTTTATTGGATAAATTCAAATCCAATTCGAATTCAATCTAAATTCAATCAAATCCAATCAACCCAAATCGAATTCATTACCAATAAAATACATTTCAGATCTAATCTTAGCCCAATTTAAATTTATTTCAAGCCTAATCCACATGCAATTCAACTCTCATTTAAATTTGGTCAAAAGTCAGTCGAAATCCAATTCAAATTCAATCGAGATCCTATTGAACTATGCTATCTATGCAAAAAGGTACCATGTTTCAACAAATTCAAATTTAGAATTTAACATCCAGTAACAAATGTATTAAATCTCTTTTTATTGACTAACCAAATTCTATTTTATCTCTAAACGAAATATTCACATCAAATACAATAAAGTTTATAAACCCGATAATCCTAAAAACAAAACCGGCTCGCATGTGCTGATCTGAATTAATCAACTCCGATCATATCACCCAAACTGCCCTCCAAATTCAGCCTTTAAAAAGAATCTATGACAAAAGGTCGAAAGGAAAAAAGGTCGAAAGGACAAAAGGTCGAAAGACAAAAGGTCAAAAGACAAAAGGTCGAAAAGACAAAACATCGAAGGGACAAAACGGCCAAATGACAAAAAAACGAAAGGGACAAAAGGTCGAGAGGGACAAAAGGTCGAAAGGGATGAAAGGTCGATCAAGAACAAGTTGATAATAAGTCTGTCTATTCCAAAGCAAATTGTAAAATGTATTCACCTTCAAGCAGAAGTAATACACTCAATCAAAGTTGAAGAATGAGTTATTGAGTAATTACTATGAAATATGAAACAAAAGTTCTGTCAGAAATAAAAAAAAAGATTGTTGATTTAAGAAATGAATAAAACTTGTATTGTACGAGATTGATCATCTCCGTTTCAGTTTCTTGTCTATTTCGACCTTTTGTCCTCCTCGATCTTCGGTTATTTTCGACCTTTTGTCTTTCGACCTTATGTTCTTCCGACCTTTTGGCCTAAGTCCCTTAAATTCAAACTTTATCTCCGAGTTCGTTTTCAAATTAGGGACGTTCCGATACCTCCGGTATATCGGAATATCGATATATTTGTTTCGATATCCCATGTTTTAGTATCGATATTTTGCTTTCAATATCGATGTATTGAACGAGAACAAAGTAACGCAAAAATAACAATATCATTTTATTTGTGAATGAAATTACTTCAAAATGGATCTGAAATGCCGTATTTTTACTCTTGAAGATGATTTATCTCGATAGCGCGGATGTTGTTAGGAGTATGCTGCCATCACAGAGGCAGATTTGAAAACTCGACAGTTTTGGCAACTCGATAATTTGCATTGGCGCGCCATTGGTCAAAATATGCCATGCTGCTGGTCCTTCAATTATATATTTAACGTGTTCTTATGGAAATGTAGATAAATTAATGGAAGTATGGAAATTAAGAAGAATTGGAAAACATTTGTCCCGTAGAAATTAAGAGCCAGTTCGCGAGAAGCGCGACCCCCATTTCCAAGGGAGGTTGATACGATGTTCTCCGATTTGGATGAAATTTTCAGGGTTTGTTCATATATGTAAGAAAAGACATTTAGTAAATTTTCAGATTATTTCATTAAAGGGTAGTGGGGTAAAACGGCCCTTCAAAAATTATTGTTCAAAAATTACCAAAACCTAAAAAATGCAATAACTTTGGCAATGAGTGACAGATTTAGTTTAAATTTTACACGCTTTCTTTCTGCTTTATACCAAGTGGTTAATATGGTTATAAAGTTGTTTACTTCAGGAGAAAATTGACTTTTTCGATAAAAAATGATCGTTTTTCCAAAGGGAATAGTTTTCACCAACAGATCTAGGATAAAAAACTAAACCCGTAAGGCAATTAAGGAACTAAAGAGCTTTCATTTCATATTTAATTCAGAAGCGCCAACTCAAGAATTTCTAAGAAAATCGCAATTTTCTGCAACACTGTTTATTCTTAAGAAAGTTCGCACAAATTTCGACCCTACTTATGTTGATGTTTTCCGATCTGATGAAAACTGTCCAAACTTTTTGTCTAAGTTGAAATTAAAAATTAGAATTTTCTATTAGGGGAGTGTAGGGTAAAATAGTCCTTTAAAAATAAATGTCAAAAAATAAATTTTTATGTGAGTTCTAGCAGAAAATACATAAGTTTAAAAAAACTGTTTCTTCTTCTTTTCAATTCATCTATATTTTTCGTCTTAATCGATTCTTAATTGATCTATATTAGATAGCAAACTATTTGCAGAACAATTTTCAACAGAAGTAAAATAGAACCAAAATAAGTGCCTTAAACATTAGCACGTCTTTCGCAAACTGAAACAAAAATGAACGAATTCGGCGAACGTGCTTGTTGATATTTTTTTGAATAAGCTACAATTAATGTGGGTACCGGTAGTGATGTTCCTTTTACATCTATGCGAGAAAAAAAACAATTATTTTTAACGACAAACGAGCAATTTCGGTAAATTGGGTACAGTAGCCTTGTAAAAATAAAATGTCAAAAATTCATAAATTTTTATATGTGAGCTCAAGCAGAATATACATCAAACTTATTGAAACTTATTTCAGTGCCCCGACTTAAGAACAATCAATCAAATTATGAGTTTCTGCACATTGCAATGTTTGTTTGCAAGCCAGTTTGTGAGAATCGCAACTCCATTTTATCGATGTTTCAGCATCTGGCTGAAACTTACAAGGTTTATTTAAGGTTATATCTACATATATGTAGATGAAACTATTTGGCAAAATATTGGGATGGGGAGAGAGGGGTAAAATAGATCTCCAAATATAAATAATGTTACGAAACAAGATAATCGTAACCACACTTCTTAGACTTGATTATTCCGACCCAACTGGCAACTAATCTAGTGATTTTGCTAGTTTGCTTCGAAATTCTTCCAAGCTTAGTTATTTTATGGTTTTTTATCTGTCAACAATTAAATCCTTCACAATCTCTCAATCTCAAAAAATAACGTGAACTAGTCAACTAGTCATGTCATTTCTATAATATTCCGGCGGAGGTATTGTAAACTTAGCGCCGTCTTAAACTCCCGTTCAAAAATATTGTTCCACCAAAATAAATGCTTTAGCTAGTTTCCATCCATTCGGAAGTGAGAACATTTGTTTTGGTACTTCAACACAGTAGTCTATTCCTCGGTGAAAACAACAATAGATAGATTTCTCAAAAAGTATTGCAAGCTGTTACAACCTAAGTATTACTTCTTAGCAAACCACACCTAGAATGGTTGGTTGGAAATATGTTCATAAAAGGTTAGTAAAGATTTCAAGGGAAAAAGGCTGATATTTAAAGCATCATCTTTACAATCAACTACACAGTCTTGTTGAGGTAGTGAAGCACTTTCAGGTAATGTAAATTAAGCCGAGAATAAAACAGTTTTGCTTGGTAATCTTTTAATTAATTGATTAAGCGATCTACAATTTTTAGATTTTATCTATGAGTGTAGAAACGTGTATCCTAAAATTAGAAGTATTTTCATGAGGGGTGTGTTTTCTAATCGTCAGACAATTGATACTCTATCCCATAGTTTCCCAAAGTGGTGGGTCGCGACACCCCCACCCCCCCGTGTAAATCTTATGGAAGAGGGTCGCGACCCCTCAACTTTGGGAAGCTGTGCTCTATCCTATTTAATAGTATACACATTACATTGTTACGCTCTCCGTGTAAAAAATCAGCTCGTTGTAGAAAAAAAAGGTTTTTCCCGTATTGTGCAAAATGAATGCAACTTTGTTAAACTTTGGAGTGTTTTTCACACAGTTGTGTAAACATAGAATCGAGGGTATTCCATTACCTATGAGATAAAATTGTCCAACCCTTGAAAATATATACACCCGATAAGAACTGTCCATTCAGTCAAACATTTTGTTTAGATTGTATCACTGTAATATTAGCTAGCAGTTTGAAGGTTAGTAATTCAAAATGTATGAATGGTACTGATAACCTGATGCAAGTAGGTACAAAAGAAAAATATAAGTATATAAGTATATAAAAATATAAGTTTGCTATCTAATATAGATCAGCGAAGGATATACGTATCTATTGAGTCGAAAAATATAGATGAATTGAAAGGAAGAAGAAACAGTTTTTTTTAAACTTATGTATTTCCTGCTAGAACTCACATAAAAAAATGATGTATTTTTTGACATTTATTTTTAAAGGACTATTTTACCCTACACTCCCCTAATGGAAAATTCTGATTTTTAATTTCAACTTAGACAAACAAGTTTGGACAGTTTTCCCCAGATCGGAAAACATCAACTTAAGTAGGGTCAAAATTTGTGCGAACTTTCTTTTGAATAAACAGTGTTGCAGAAAATTGCGATTTTCTTAGAAATTCTTGAGTTGGCGCTTCTGAATTATATATGAGATGAAAGCTCTTTAGTTCCTTAATTGCTTTACGGGTTTAGTTTTTTATCCTAGATCTGTTGGTGAAAAATATTCCCTTTGGAAAAACGACCATTTTTTATCTAAAAAGTAATTTTTCTCCTAAAGTAAACAACTTTATAACCCTATTAACCACTTGGTATAAAGAACTAATTGAGTAGAAAAAGCGTGCAAAATTTAAACAAAATCGGTCACTCATTGCCAAAGTTATTGCATTTTTTTGGTTTTGGCGATTTTTGAACAATAATTTTGAAGGGCCGTTTTACCCCACTTCCCTCAATGAAAAATCTGAAAATTTGCTAAATGTCTTCTCTTACATATATGAACAAACCCTGAAAATTTCATCCAAATCGGAGAATATCGATACAAGAGGGGGTCGCGCTTCTCGCGAACTGGCTCTTAAAGAAACTTTCGTGGAGATTCTGAAGATATAATTTTTTGTTGTCAAGAATCAGAATAATCCGAAGAGTTTTTTGTGGCAACACAGAAAAATTGTCAGCAAATTTCTCGAAATTTCTTCGAAATTTCAGTTGATTTTTTCGAAGAAGTGCATGCGGACGTAAAAAAAGTAAGGTATCATGCCGAAAACGCCGGTACTACCAGTTAAAACTACCACCACGACAAACGAAGCCGCCGATGATTGATGAACTGACACACTTTAGAAGCATGTTGGATTAAGTAATGAAAAAAGTCATTTCTAATTATTTTTGTGAAGGGTTAATACCTCAGATTAATTGATAACTACAACAATAAGATCTTTTCTCTCATTCATGAATTATCATATGATCTTTGATATATCGATATTTTAATTCCAATATATCTGTGATAACGATACTTTAACTTGATTATCATACCGAATCAAATATCGATATTTTGGAGAGTCGGAACGTTCCTACTTCAAATTGACTGTCCGAACCCTATTTAGAAAACATTGTTAAACACTATCTCCGTGCAAATTGAAAATGCAATCTCCAATAAGGCAATCCAGTCCCGTAACACGGTAGATCACTTTGACGTAGTGTGTTGCGGTGTAAGATCTACCAAACAGAGCCCTAGCTTAATCCATTTTTCTAGCTAGAGCAATAAGTTGTGGTAATTAAGGATTCATCGTATTTAGTCCCCGCTACCAACAGCAGTCTCAGAAATAAAACATAATTAATGTTACCTTGCAGACAGTTGAAAGACTCGAATTCCTCTTGTTTGAGGCTAGACTGTATGCAGCAGAAACAACTTTTCAAGCAATTAGTTAAAAAACCTCGGTACCCGGTCCTAGGCTGAACTGACTGCTGGAAAAATCGAGTTAGGGGTTTAAATACGTACTAACTCTTCATGAACTGGTGAAAATGGTAGTGAGAGGAACACACGGCCCAAGCAGCACACATGTTTTGCATAGATCACAGAGACTTATATATGACCAGATTAAGTCACAATTAAGTTGCTGCAACCAAATTCACTTGATTTGTGCTGCTCGGGGGAAGTTCTTATTACTGAACAAATTCTCTTGCTTGAAATGGTCTTGTAGACAGAGCTAAATCCCGGGTTTTCATTGTTTACTGGTGATATTCTAGAAGCAAGACAAGGATGTGGCTAGGGCTCCGATGCATGGCCAAAAACAGTATCACTGTTCTGTTTTCTCAAGAAAGGATTGATTTCCTATTGATAAGGAACGCACCTTTAATAAATGGTATTGCTCTCTGTGAAGGGTCTAAATAGCGGGACCTGGCCATGGTGCTCTTGAGGAAACAAAACAACAACTGTATCGAAACCGATACTGCATTGCTTATCAATAGTAATGAAGTAATTCGACATAACAGGTCGCAGTGGCACACCCGAACAGGAAAAAAAAAAATAAGGCAATCCATAAGACAGCTGCGATCAGCTGATGATTTTTGTTTACCTTGATTTTTTGACAGATTCTTACTGATACAACAATCCAAAGAAAATAAAAAATAAATTGGCTCTTTTTTAGTGGAATGTTTTCAGTTTCATTGTCATAGGACGAGTTTAGTACAATTCCATTTAATTTCGCAACCTCATATTACTTTTACATAAACGAATTTCGACCTCAACTGTAAGATCGTCTTCAGTGTCTCGAGTGGAGTAAAGTACGATTCCTTTATTGGAATTTTTAGTTCCTTTCTTTGCCTCTTTTTATGTCACGTAAATTTGAATAAATTTGCAGATGAAATACGAAAGAGTTTTGAGGAAATTCGAAAGAGTTTAAGAGTTTCCAACGAATTTAGAAACAATGACAAGTCCGAACAATTTCCAGTGCAGATACAAGAGGCAATTCAAAAAAAAATCTGTTAAAATGTCCAAACAATTTACCGTGGTGAAGCAAAATAATCGGGGCCCTCCTTAGCCGTGGGGTAAGACGCGCGGCTACAAAGCAAGACCATGCTGAGGGTGGCTGGGTTCGATTCCCGGTGCTGGTCTAGGCAATTTGCGGATTAGAAATCGTCTCGACTTCCCTGGGCATAAAAGTATCATCGTGTTAGCCTCATGATACACGAATGCGCAAAAATGGTAACTTGGCATTGAAACCTCACAGTTAATAACTGTGGAAGTGCCTAATGAACACTAAGCTGCGAGGCGGCTCTGTCCCAGTGTGGGGATGTAATGCCAATAAGAAGAAGAAAAAGAAAGCAAAATAATAAACCGTATCTAAAAAGACTTCTAAAAGACTAAAAAGATCTAAAAGACTTATTGCCTCTATGAAACTTTGAATGATCAGAGGGGGTCATTCCAAAGTTTCAAAGAGCCAATAAGTCTTTTAGATTTCTACAGTTTATTATTTTGCTTCACCACGGTAAATTGTTTGGACATTTTAATAGATTGTTTTTTTTTGGAGATTTCACCGAAGGACGTGATTCTACATAAAAAAATTCTCGCCTTATTTTAGAGAATTTCCCAGAGAGATTTGAAATAAAAAACTCCACAGAAAATGCACTACAATTTACAAGAGAAACATTCTTTTTTCATATCCATCGACACAATTAGGCATGGTAGAAATTGAATTTGAAATTTTGTGATTTGCATTAGTATAAAAATCCAATGAATTTTCGTAAAATCGCCGAGTATTGTACGTAGCACTTTTCGCTCGAAAACCCCGAAAGCTCGCCTGTCCGCCCGAAAACAGCGTTTCAGCGACAAAATTTTGTTATGTGGAAACAAAACATAACATAACATATAAACAAAACAACCTGATTTCTGAGTATGGTTGCTTGGGTTGTCAAAACTAACTTTCTGATTTCCCTCAGTGGGAACGATTCTCCAACAAAACTCAAAATCGACCAAAACTGCATATGTTACAGTTTATATTGGTTGAGTTATCCGTTGGAGGGCATCACATCCTCTAATCAAAACATGTTTAGTTGATTGAGTACTGCCACAATTATTAACTGCAATCTTTCTAAGGCAAGGCATCACTTTGTCAAACAAAAATTTCCTATGCCACGTTGGGATTTAAAAATGTTCCCAAAATCGGGCCCTGGTACAGCTTAATTTATTATGTTCTGGGAAGGCGCTAATTGAACATAGTGACATCTATACTCCAAATTATTACACTTTGATTTAGAATCCAGTTGAGCATTCGCAAGGACATGACCAAGAGAGGCAATAAAGTGTGATACTATCATGAAAACATCTCATGATAAATATAATCAAACTAGAACTTAGTAGATGCTGGTTTCCACTCCTGTAAGTACTGTGACGTCGTGGGCTATTTACCACACATAATCAGATAGGTACTATTGATGTTACTTACCGTAGAATAGTTCTGTTCGCGAGTTTATCTCACCTCACTTCAAATAAAAAGCATACATTATCATTTATTTGGAAGAAAACTACTTGAGAGCAAAAGAATATGATTTGAAATAAATCCAATTTGCCGTTTAATTCAAATTCATGAACTGCCATTAAGTCCGTTTAAAGAGCTCTGACGAAACTGAATAGTCGTTGAATGAATTGATGTATGGTGAGAAAGATTACTCTGGTATTCAAGCGGATTAGAACACGTCGCACCTATCAAGTTTTATTCAAACTGGGCCACATATTCTGCAAGCCCAACATAGCACCGCGTTGATAGTATTACCCATTTCAGTTTTACCGAAGCCAGATTTCCTTTAGCAGGTTTTCCCTTTTGCCATTGCATCTAAACGTTTAATAATTGCCGTCTAATTTCAGATCCAAAGTATGACGGCCCTGGCTGCGCCACCATAGACTCATTTTCCCTCCATGCATTCCGAAATGGTTTTTTACGCAACGATTCCAAAGTCCACAAGCCTGGGCCCGAGACGGATCAGGTCTCAAGATGGGAACGTGCACAAATCCAAAACCGCTTTTCCATCAAAGGTCTCGTTTGACGAAGGCTTGACGGACGACCGACTCACCCCTTATCGTGTGCCCTTCTTGTCCACTTCAACCCAAAACGAAAACCCCAGGGCGCTATCAATTGGCCCAAACCGTCAGCGCAACGTGAGCTGGCCCTATAGTGCGTGTACCTAACTGTATGCGCACCAACACACCTCAATTCTCTGGTAGGATTAAGCTTCACGGTGAATCCATGCCCGAGCCCTCGAGCCTCACGCAGCGCCAGAGCGCGCGCGGGTCAGCTCCAATTCGCTTAAGCCCGCGAGTACGCGCGCGCGCGATCTGATTTCACTTGCAGCCAGCAGTAACGCAATGCCCACATTCTTCCCCGCTTGGATCATTTGTTTTCGATGCGTGCCGGCGGCTCGGCGGCTCAACCCGCTTTGAGGCTCCCCCCAAATGGGTTTGCGCTAAATACTCGTGAGTGCGATTGTGAAACCAACATCTGACCGCGTGCGCTCTCCTCCATCGGACCGCACCGCGTCGTCGTCGCCGCCATCATCGAACCGTCGTGAATGGTAGCCATATGGTCTTCAAGTGTGGCGTTGCTCGTCGATGCAAAAATGACTTCGATCACTAAGTGCGAGGCTCACGCAGCTAGTACCAGCGATGAAAAGATCCGTATTAGTAGTCTTGCCCAGTTCGTACATATATGAGACTGTGTACACTGACTGAGCCAACAACAAGTGCAGCCCTTCGGGAGGTTTGGAAGATCGGAGACCAATGCTCGCCTCGGGTTTAATTTCTCTTACTTGCCGCGCTGAGTCAACAAGTTTCGGTGCAACTCAACTCGTACCTACCCGATATTTGCAACGCACCGTGAAATGAGGGGGGCAGGCGGGTTTCTATGGATTTCCTAATTAGGCTTATTGCGTGCAAAAGAGTGAAAATGAAGCGAGGCAACGATCGGTGAAGTTGGGTTCCAAGATTTTTCGAAGGACTTTGGATAGTGCGGTAGGATTGCTAATTGAATGGTTTCTGTTCTAGGCATAAATGTCTCACGTGTTTCGATTTTTTTAGAATTATATATTCAAATTTTCAAAATAATTATTTAATCTATGTGGTATTGAATGCGAAAGTAAAATTCTTCATGCCGTCTTTTTGATCTTTTTCAGTGGCTCATGGCAGTGAAATTATTTTTAAAAAAACATGAAGTCATTTGAAACAACGCCATTTGGCATAACGATTATTTAGCATGATTTTTAACTGCGACAAAAGAGTGTGTTATTAAGAATTACGGAAATTTGGTATATTTTTGGTTATTTCTATTTGATGTATTTTTTTACACAGACAAAGTAGATTGAGGGTATGTTCTGATAGATTTAGACTGATGGTAAAAATTTCGAACCGATACTAACGCCATTATATTTTCTTCAGTCACCATGCGAATAAGTTTATTGAAGCGTCTCGCTCCGATGCGCGCCAAGTGATTATTGTTTAAGTACATTGAAAAAGTTCGTTCGGATTAAGAAAAGGACCGATTCATTCTCAACACACATCACTAACATCACCAACCAAACTCAGAATCTGGCTAGAGAGTTTCGTTTTATTGCTATTAGTGATTGAAAATGTGCATTATTCAAAGTAATTTGATTTTTTAAGACCACTATTTGTTACTCTGAGTCAATGTTTCTTTATATTTTATAATCGCTTGACGATGGCAGACAGTTCGATCGTAACGATCCCGTCAGAAGCGGAATGTCATGCTTGTTGGAGAGAAGCGCAGCAATAAGTTCATTCGCATTGTGACTGAACAAAATTTGGATGTCACCTGAAATCGAATTTCTACAGCAATCAGCGGCCACCAATACTGACGGCATCGAATTTTCTTCAGTCAACCTATCAGTCATTCATTAAAGCGTCTTTTTCCGACACGTACTTGAAATTCTTCTATCGACGGCAACATTCTGCCGTCGCCAAGCAATTTATTATGTTTTGTACTTTGAAGAAAATTATTCTCAGATCAACCAACCATAAGTGAGAATACATTTTCGGAGGCATTCTTCATAGTGAATACATTTTCGAGAGCAAACACCTGATAACAGCCGTCGTTAAGACCCATACTGACGCGATCGATTTTTCTTCAGTCATCATGCTAATAAATTTATTGCATCGTCTCATTGTGAAACGTGCTTTAGATTATGCTACCAATGGCAAACTTTGTGCCGTCGTCAAGCGATTATGCTTTGCACTTTGAATAAGATTATTCTCGGGAACGATTTCATTTCCAATCACTGCGGTAACCTCCCGTCGATGGCCACTGCTCGGACCGGCACTGACGCTATAGTTCTATGAAGAAAGTATTTTTAGCATCAATTTTCACTTATTACTCTTCACAACTATGCGCATTTTGAATAACTGATTGGTCACGGACGTGAAGGACGCGCTGCTACTGCCGTGACCGCCACTGTAGCGACAATCTTCTGCTGCACAACAACCACTGCCGTTGTCGCTGGGACCGCTTCTGAACGCCCTGGTCCGCTCGTAATACCCTGAATGAAAATGACGCGAGCACGCGAAGCACGTTTTTTAGACACAAGAAAAACGAAGCAGTGGGCCAAACACGCTAACTTTCACCTACTCAGTGACTGAGTAAAATTGTATTGCTCTCTCTTTCTATCCCACGGAAATTTTACTCAATTTCCGTCAAAAGCAGGACAACTCAAAACTATGAGTAATCCTGGTTTTGATGGAAATTGAGTAAAATTTCCGTGGGAAGAAAAGAGATGGCAATACAATTTTACTCAGTCACTGAGTAGATGAAAGTTAGAGTGAAAGGCCCGTACCTTACATTATTCTGATGCTCGTGTTGGGGATGCATAAACGGGATTGATTAATTCTGAATTTTTTACCGGGTTTGGAAAGAAATAACATTTTCAATAGTTTAACGTTGAAAATCAATAGTATTGCTGGAGAGTTTCTGAATCGATTGATAAGAAAATCTCCAAAATCCATCGAAAGATAAAAAAGCTATTGGCGTTTGAAATCTCTCTTAATTTCGTGACGATCTCGAATTTGTAAATTACCTTTTTATACACTGTATCCGAGTCTTCCTCTTAGACGTCTTAGTTTACGTCAAAAGATCTGCGGTTTCCACCGAGAAGACGCTGTGCATTGTCCAAGAAGGCTATATGATATCGTTAAGCGGACCCTTCTCTCGGAAAGAATCGTCAATGTAGCGGTGCTCTCGGTTTTTAGCAGCTCGGCGACCGATCCTCATAGAGCTTCTATATTGCCCCTCTTTTAAAACAGTTAGCAATGGAGCGGTTAATATTGGCTGTGGATGAGTTCCAGCTTATCGCTCCGTGCCAGTGGACCATAGCCACTGGGGGAAGGGGATTGACGCCGGCCATCACGTGCAGAACCCGATTCCCTGCAACAAGTCAACTTTTGTTCGTACAGCAATCTGCTGGCATACAACACTAGCCCGATACAATACCGAGTTCCCTGTTATTTATCCTATTATTATTATTATTTATTCAGACTAAGGCCGAAGTGGCCTGTGCGGTATATAAGAGTCTTCTCCATTCGGCTCGGTCCATGGCTACACGTCGCCAACCACGCAGTCTACGGAGGGTCCGCAAGTCATCTTCCACCTGATCGATCCACCTTGCCCGCTGCGCACCTCGCCTTCTTGTGCCCGTCGGATCGTTGTCGAGAACCATTTTCACCGGGTTACTGTCCGACATTCTGGCTACGTGCCCGGCCCATCGCAGTCGTCCGATTTTCGCGGTGTGAACGATGGATGGTTCTCCCAACAGCTGATGCAATTCGTGGTTCATTCGCCTCCTCCACGTACCGTCCGCCATCTGCACCCCACCATAGATGGTACGCAGCACTTTCCAAGTGCGCGTTGGTCCTCCACGAGCATCGTCCAGGTCTCGTGTCCGTAGAGGACTACCGGTCTAATTAGCGTTTTGTAGATTGTCAGTTTGGTACGGCGGCGAACTCTATTCGATCGGAGCGTCTTGCGGAGTCCAAAGTACGTACGATTTCCAGCCACTATGCGTCTCCGAATTTCTCTGCTGGTGTCATTTTCGGCAGTCACCAGTGAGCCCAAGTACACAAATTCTTCTACCACCTCGATTTCGTCACCACCGATGCAAACTCGCGGTGGGTGGCTCACATTGTCTTCTCTTGAACCTCTTCCTATCATGTACTTCGTCTTCGACGTGTTGATGACTAGTCCGATCCGCTTAGCTTCCCTCTTCAGTCTGATGTAGGCTTCCTCCATCTTCTCAAAGTTACGTGCCATAATATCTATGTCGTCGGCGAAACCAAATAGCTGGACGGACTTATTGAAAATTGTACCACTCGTGTTAATCCCTGCTCTTCGTATTACACCTTCCAAAGCGATGTTGAATAGCAAACACGAAAGACCATCACCTTGCCGTAACCCTCTGCGGGTTTCGAAGGGACTCGAGAATGCCCCTGAAACTCGAACTACGCACATCACCCGATCCATCGTCGCTTTGATCAACCGTGTCAGTTTATCCGGAAAACCGTGTTCGTGCATTAGCTGCCATAGCTTGTCCCGATCGATTGTATCATATGCGGCTTTGAAGTCGATGAATAGATGATGTGTGGGCACGTTGTATTCGCGGCATTTCTGCAGTACTTGGCGAATGGCAAACACCTGGTCCGTGGTGGAGCGTTCGCCCATAAAACCCGCCTGGTACTGCCCCACGAACTCCCTTGCAGTTGGTGCTAGTCGACGGCATAAAATTTGGGAGAGTACCTTGTAGGCGGCGTTCAGCAATGTGATTGCGCGGTAGTTGCTACAATCCAGCTTATCGCCCTTTTTGTAGATGGACACGACACCTTCCATCCACTCCTGCGGCAAAACTTCCTCCTCCCAAATCTTGGTAATGACCCAGTGCAGCGCTCTAGCCAGTGCCTCACCACCGTGTTTAAATAGCTCTCCTGGTAGTTGGTCAACCCCAGGGGTTTTGTTGTTCTTCAGCCGGCCAATCTCCTCCTGGATTTCCTGGAGATCCGGAGCCGGTAGAATTATGTCCTGCGCGCGTTCTCCCAGGTCCATCACCATACCGCCATCTTCGTCTGCCACATCGCCATTCAGGTGTTCTTCGTAGTGCTGCCGCCACCTTTGGATCACCTCACGCTCGTTCGTAAGAAGGTTCCCGTTTATGTCCTTACACATATCGGGCTGTGGCACGTGGCCCTTACGTGAACGGTTTAACTTCTCATAGAACTTTCGTGTGTTATTAGCGCGGTACAGTTGCTCCGTTTCTTCACGGTCTCGATCTTCCTGCTGGCGCTTTTTCCTCCGGAAAATCGAGTTTTGTCTGTTCCGAGCCTGTTTATATCGTGCCTCGTTCGCCCTCGTGCGGTGTTGCAGCAATCTCGCCCATGCTGCATTCTTCTCTTCCACTAACTGCTCACATTCGCCGTCATACCAGTCGTTTCTCTGATCCGGGGGCACCGTGCCAAGTGCAGCGGTTGCGGTGCTACCAATGGCGGATCGAATATCTCTCCAGCCATCTTCAAGAGATGCTGCGCCTAGCTGCTCTTCCGTTGGAAGTGCCACTTCCAGCTGCTGCGCGTATTCTTGGGCTAGTCTACCGTCTTGTAGCCGCCCAATGTTAAGCCGCGGCGTCCGACGTTATTTGTCCTATGCGGTATTGATAAGGTTTAAACAAGGTTAATCCTCAATATGCAGCCGGCTTTGACCACTTTAAAATGAGGGATGAACGACAGTCCTTGGTCGGGATTGGGTTTGGGATCGGCTGCCCATTAGTCTTGAGACCAAGGTCGGACATGGTAAAGCCGACTGACTAGACCAACCGATGAACTGAATTCACCGCTCCCTATATACGCGTACGCGTCGAAGTGCCAGATGTCGTCCGCGTAGACAAATATATTGATGTTCTTGGGGAGACCATTTAAGGCTCGGCTGGAGAGAAAATTCTGAACAAAATCTAGGATGTTACCAATGAAACCTCAGTGCACTAGCTCCTTAAGCGATAGTGGGATCCAATTGCGGGTGAAAACCTTTGAAATATCCAAAGAAACTAGGCCGACGTATTTCTCTCGGCGTCTGCTAATCCGACGAACTGACATCATACCTCTGGCAGAAACCATATCTTCCGTCAGCCTTAAGCTTTTCACGTAGCCTACGGTTAACTAGCCTCTAGACGACCTTCAATACACAGGAAATCAGTGAGATAGCCGGCTATAAGCGGTGATTTTTAAGATCGAATACCCTATTCCCTCCGAACCTGAAGACTCCCCGTTGCATCTGGCAAGAGCGAAGAAAAGAAAGAAGCAGCATCAGGGCCGTAGAGGCTAGTGGCTAAAGGCTCGTCCGACCACTAACGAAGAACTTTGCGTTCTGGCCGAGAACTGGTCTGAGGGGTAGATAGACTAGCGTTGTCAAGGTCGATCTTGTAGAAATCGAAAAACGTTAGCGGCGTACTGTGCGGCTACGAGCGTTAAATGCTGGTGTCAAAGGACTCCCACGCGGCGGCAGCATAACACTATCGCGGAGGTGATAGAGTGCGAGGCGTTGGTAGTGAACTTAATTGGGAACTGGTTTCTTCCATAGAGATTGGAAGCAACTCCACTTTAACATGGGAAAGAGGGGCAGGCTGATGGTGGTCACATCTAAAGGTGCGTGAACCATCGTTGAGGGGAACTAGTTTTGCTTTAAGAAAATTATTTTGAGCTTTTTAGTGGAATGTCTTCACTTGTCATAAGACGAGTTTGTACAATTGTATCTTGACAGATACGTATTTCGACCTCAACAATGAGGCCGTCTTCAGTGTCTCGTACTTGACTCGACTTGTCGAAGTCGAGAAGTCGAGTCAAGTACCAGACACTGAAGACCTTACTGTTGAGGCCGATATACGTATCTGTCAAGATACAATTAAGTGGTGGAATTGGAAATGGGATTGTAGTTTTGCCTCCCTGAAAGCATCGGGGTAGGGCAACAACACGGGAGTCCAACCTTGTACCTCTCCAGGTCGGGTGGTGGGAGCTCATATCTTCCAAGAGAAGAAGAGGAGAAATTGTCGCACCAATGATGTCACTCACCATTTGTTTGATGACGGGAAGTGCTTCACAAGAGAGTTGGACATTCATAATGCTAATAGGAATGCTACCTCGGACACGGACTCCAACAACTGGTAGGTTTTCGCTAAACTAAATAACGTCAAAGGAGATCTCCCGGAGGATCCCGGAAGGAAGGAAGGAAGCGCGAGTGTTGCGTAGATCTGTACCCGTTGCAGGTAGGCTGCGCTGGTCAGAAGAGAAGAGAATGCTTTGGGAGTCGAGGTGAGTACGGGAGTGTCTTGGGTGGTCGAGCCAGGATGATCTCTAAGCTCGTTGGCAGGGTCGACAAAAGAAGCTGGATTAAATTTGTTAAAATGGTAGCAGTGGCAGGACTTATCACTCGACGCTGGATGTGTTGGAACTTTTAACCTCAGGGTACCCGGAAAGCGGCCGAAGGGACTCACCACCCTGTATAGAGAATGCGGAGTGTCCAAGAAAGCTCATTATACTAATTACTCGGTGGTTAGGGTGATCAGCATTCTGCAATGCTGTTAGTCTGTGAAGACTACTACTACTACTACTACTACTACTACTACTACTACTACTACTACTACTACTACTACTACTACTACTACTACTACTACTACTACTACTACTACTACTACTACTACTACTACTACTACTACTACTACTACTACTACTACTACTACTACTACTACTACTACTACTACTACTACTACTACTACTACTACTACTACTACTACTACTACTACTACTACTACTACTACTACTACTACTACTACTACTACTACTACTACTACTACTACTACTACTACTACTACTACTACTACTACTACTACTACTACTACTACTACTACTACTACTACTACTACTACTACTACTACTACTACTACTACTACTACGACCATTTCGGCCAAACGACCATTTCGGCCAAACGACCATTTCGGCCAAACGACCATTTCGGCCAAACGACCATTTCGGCCAAACGACCATTTCGGCCAAACGACCATTTCGGCCAAACGACCATTTCGGCCAAACGACCATTTCGGCCAAACGACCATTTCGGCCAAACGACCATTTCGGCCAAACGACCATTTCGGCCAAACGACCATTTCGGCCAAACGACCATTTCGGCCAAACGACCATTTCGGCCAAACGACCATTTCGGCCAAACGACCATTTCGGCCAAACGACCATTTCGGCCAAACGACCATTTCGGCCAAACGACCATTTCGGCCAAACGACCATTTCGGCCAAACGACCATTTCGGCCAAACGACCATTTCGGCCAAACGACCATTTCGGCCAAACGACCATTTCGGCCGTTGTTTGTCGCTTTCCGCCAAATGTCATTTTCGGTCAAACCATTTTCGATCTAATCGTGTCGAACAAACGTTTAATTCGGCCTAATGGCATTTGACTAGATGACTTTTGTCCTAACCTGTTATTCGAATAAATGGCATTTCGTCGAATGACTTTCATGACTTTCGGCCAAACGACAGGTAGGGCCATTTGGCTCATAGACATAAGGCCGAAATGTGTTTGGCCGAATATGTCATTTGGCCGAACAAACCATTAGACCAAAACCAATCTGGCCATTTGGCCGAAAATGTTATTTTGCCGGACGGATGAATATTTTTGACCATATTACCCATTCAGTAATCAACATTTGGCTGAACCAAATGAAACAAAAGCATTTTCCTATTTGGCCAAAGACGTGTTAGGGAAGAGTGCTTTTTCTGCCAATTTACCAATTCGGCCGTATGTCGCTTGGGCCATATTAAACCGTTGTACAACCGTTTTGCCCAAACAGTTCCTTCAGCCAAATACAATTCGGCTTGATGATTGGATTACGTGAAGTGTAAAAGATTTTATTTTGAAATTTTGAATATGTTCCCTTGTAGTGACCCGGGCAGCACCGACGCTTCTATCACTTCCCCGCTCCGACGAATAGAGGGCGGTGTCACCCAGCAAGCGGAGCGGGTACTGCTGCAAAAGGCTGATTGCTGGACTTGCATCATCGTTGCTGCCAATCGACCAGGCACTGAACTGCCATCGCTGTTGCCACTCTACCGGGCACTGTCGCAGGCCACGCTAATTTTCGAAGTTGGGTCAAACGGTAAACAACAACTTCCTCCATGAATATTTGGTGGCCCTGAAAAGGGCTGTTTATGTTGGCTTGACGCCTTTTGAAGTGATGTACACCGTGGTCCCGACGAATGTTATCGGCTGTATTAATGCACTGTTGGGCTGAATCCGTAGAAAACAAATAAAAGAACAAAACGAACATCTAAATATAAATTTAGTCACCGAATATTCAAGCTTCATTTTCAGGAGCAATTATCCATTTTCGCTATGGACTACGCTGATGTCAATGATTGGTCATTCAGGTTGAAATCATACGTGAACTAGCAGAGCAACGACGAGCAGTGACGTTACTCCACCTTGGTCTCCATGCAAACGTATTCTGACAAGCCGAGATCTGGTGTTCGCGACGATCGGCAGAACTACCGCAAAGAAGCGCCGAACCAGACATCACCGACGGCGAAAATGCTGCGGAAAAGGCGGCAGCAATGATGGTTGCTACGAGCGGCGGCAGCAAGGCTCAGAGCGTCTCGTCGAAGGCGATAAGCATCATAAACAGCTTCCTAAACGACATCTTCGAGCGTATCGAGCAGGCCAAGCCCGCCGTCTCGGAAGGTTCCAAAGACGACACCAAGTACGTCATCTCCTAGTGAACAAGGACGTAGCTCCACCTAAAACGGCCATTTTCAGGGCCCCAGCCACGCTCAAAGAGGAAAAGACTTTTCGTACCGCGCACGCAGGAAATTAAAATTTTGAAATGAATTTCCATTTCACTGCTACTGATGCCAACGTCAGCCAATTTATGATTTGCCGCGGAAACACGATAGAGGCCATCCATGCTAATACATCCGATTCTTTTTTTACACGGGGGATGCGTTCCGGGGGATGCGTTCCGGCCGTGTAAAAAAATTCGTGTAAAATCAGAATCGGGTGTACAATGTTATGAATCCCCGCATGGAGCGCTTGTGCTGCTACCAACAGAGAATTTCGTCCGTCACCAAGTGATTATGATTTGCATTTTGAAAAAAAAAATGGTGGTTGAACCTTCTCTCGTGTAAAATGATGATTCTGTTTCCAATGATGAGCGGGTAACAAACGGTTATACCCCGTTAGGCATAAGTACGCTAGGCATTAGGACGTTATGCATAAGTACGTTAGGCATAACGGACGTTGAGTATAATGTACGTTAGGCATAATGGACGTTAGGCATAATATGACCCAAAGAGCAGCCTATGGCATAAAGAAGGAAGATTTATGCCAAGAGTCCATTATGCCTAACGACCATTACACCTAACGTCCATTATGCCCAACGTACTTATGCCTAACGTCTTTATGCCTACCGTCGCGGACCCTCATAAACGCACTCATCGTTGTGATATTACGTGTCCGCACTTCGAGAAAACTTAATTGAACCTAATTGTCTGTGTTTGCGATTGGTTGGTTTACCGATTTTTAACAATGCCTGGCGAATTTAAATTTTTCAATAGTTTAGCACCTTGAATGCATTTTTTTTATAGTTGAGCAAAATCTTCAAGAGCTTGTTGATATTAATATTTTTCATCAAAATCTTTAAAATCGGTTGGAAGACGGCTGTGTTATTAGCCCATACTTCCTGACCAGTTTTCGTGACGGTCTCAGATTTGAATCTTCAGAATGACCCCCGTGTCCTACCCGTTGCATCACGAACAGCAGTTTGAATTATATTTACAACCTTCACCCCGTCCCTTACAGAAAATGGTGTTGCCCTACCCAAATAACATTTTAAGTTTTATAACGCTCTTGAAGATCATAATTTACTCTTCAAGAGTGTTATAAAACCAGCATAAAACCAAAATGTTACTAGGGTTTGCAACATGTACATTTCTCCATTCTGTAGTCTAACCTTTTTCATGGAATTCCCTGATAACTCTACTAGACAAATTTTACTCGCTTCAGAACTCTTTTCTCACAGTATTTACAACTTTGACCCCATAGACACTTTTTATAGTTTTTTCAGAGATCTTTCAACTATGGCAGCGGTTCTCAACCTGAGGTACATGTACCCCTGGGGGTACCTTCGCTGGCCCTAAGAGGTACCTCGGACAAAACTGCATAATGGCGGACGTATTACAATTCTAATCAGACCTTAGTGATAAAATTTTGGTAATTGTGTAATTTTTTATTTCAAAACTTTGTCTTTTACATAATATACATGGCGATCAGTAAATCAAAGCCAATTGAACCAAACCCTCCTCAATCTAGAAGTTCCGAAGACTCCGTTTCAGAGGCATGAAGTTTTTTTTTTCAGAAAAGTTCATTATTTCGTTGCAAGAGGATTAGAAGCATCCTTCTACACTTCTCGGAAGCCTTCTTCAGAGCAGCTCGAATGCCTCCTTTAAAGATGTTCAGAAGCCTTCTTGTAAAACCCGAGCCGCACATGTTAGGAAAAAATGGTTGCAGCAACTTTATAATGAATAAATCTGGACACATATAAGTTGTCGTAACCCATATGGAACTCGCGTGCTGCTAAGGAAGGTTTGGAAGCCCCCTTTCAAGAGGCCCGGAAGCCTCCTTTCAGGAGGCCCAGAATCCTCATTTTAAGAGAGTCAGAAGCCTTTCTTCAAATAGCTTCGATCGATGTTTTCAAGAGGATCGGAAGCCTCCTTTCAAGAGGCTCGGAAGCCTCCTTTCAAGAGGCTCGGAACACTTCTTTCAAGAGGCTCGGAAGCCTCCTTTCAAGAGGCTCGGAAGTCTCCTTTCAAGTGACTCGGAAGACTTCTTTCAAGAGGCTCCTATGCCTCCTTTCAAGAGGCTCGGAAGACTTCTTTCAAGAGGCTCGGATGCCTCCTTTCAAGAAGCTCGGAAGCCTACTTTTAAAAAAACAGAAAACCTTCATTCAAAAAGCTAAGGAGGCTCCTTTTAAGAGGCTCGAAAGCCTACTTCCAAGTGAATCGGAAGCCTCTCTTCAAGAGCTTCGGATGCCTCCCTTCAAGAAACTCAGAATTCTTCTTCCAAGAAGGTTCAAGGTATCTTTGAAGAGGTTCAGAAGCATTATTCAAAGATGGAAAGAAAGCCACCATTCAAGATGCTCGAAAGCCTTTCTACTAGGGGCTCAAAAGCCTCTTATCAAGAGGTGCGGAAGCATACTTTCAAGAGATTCAGAAGCTTCTTTCAAGAGGCTCAGAAGCCTCCTTTCAAGAGGATCAGAAGCCTTCTTTCAAAGAGCTCGGAAGACTCCTTTGAAGAGGCTCGGAAGCGTACTTTCAAGACCCTTGGAAGCCTCAATTCTAGAAGCTCGGAATTCTTCTTTCAAGAGGCTTGGAAGCCTCCTTTCAAGTGGCTCGAACACCGCCATTCAAGAGGCTCGAAAGCCTCTCTACAAAAGGCTCTGAAACCATCTTATCAAGAGCAGCGGAAGCCTACTTTCAAGAGATTCAAGAACTCCTTACCAAAGGCTCAAAAGCCTCCCTTCAAAATTATTATTCTTTCAAGAGGCTAGGAAGCTTCCTTTCAAGAGGGGGTACCTCAATTAATGCAAAAGTTCGAAGGGGTACCTCTTATAAAAAAGGTTGAGAACCCCTGAACTATGGTATGGATCATCTGTGTACACCGATGGACCACAGACCATACATTTTTGCTCATTCTCCTTTCCTTTGGAAATTTTGGAGAAATTTTCGTGGAAATTCGGAATCAAAATCGTGGAAGTTGGAAAGTATTTCCCGTGGAAGTTCAGAAAAATATAGCATGATAATTCGGAAGAACTCCCAAGGAATATTCTGAAGAATTTATTGTGAAATTTCATTGAAAAATCAGAAAATTCTCGTGAAAATTCAGAATTGTTTTCTTTTTACGATTTCATCATTTTATAAGCATGATTAGGATTATCGGAACGGAATCCATTCCATATAGTTATCTATCACGACAAATCAACTATGTATTCCCAAATAAAATTAAATACAACTTATTCGAATCAGCTTGTTCGGTCTAACAAAATAGCTCGTTCCTAAACTCATTTGTTACGTGAAGTGTATAACAGTTTACTATTTAAGCCCATTAAAGTATTTTAACAATGAATACCAGCGGCATAATTGTTGATTCCTATCGATACGTTGCCAAACAATCTTTCCCAACCGACAGACAACCAACAGTTTCGAATGCTTATTTAAGACATGTTTAGTGCATACATCTTATCAAAAGGGTTATTCGTTTTTGCTATAATGCCCAGCCTAATTATAATACGACACGACATCCCATCGTACAGTTCCGCGCTCCGGGGCTCCTAAATCAGCATGCCAAACACATACATCGCATTCGGCGGTTACTTTCCCCCAGAAACTGACCATTTTAGGAACCCCTCCGTCCCGAAACTTTCTCAGAGATTATCCAACAAGCACTAGATCCGTGCTAATTGGTTCCGCCATCCGTTTCGCATTTGAAAGATTCGGTTCCCTACTCGAGCATCTTCGGCAGGCACACACAAAAAACCCACTATTTCGCCCCAAAACAGACCGCGGCCGCGCTCCCCCAGCAGGGTCGTACACTACCTTACCTAGTGCCCCTACTAGCAGCACCGAAAGGTGGTATCGCAAGCCAAAGTCGGAGGAAAAAGCGAGAAAAAAAAACTCGCAATAATTAGGTCAGAGAAATCGTTTCCCAAAAACTTTCGACCCACATCTCGGCTCTCGCGATCGCCGACCGTCGTCGTCACCGCTGCTGCAGCAGTCATCAAGCGGACGGCGACGGCATGCAACAGCGGCGTCGTGTGTATCGATTCGGCGTTTTTTAGTTTGTATCAAAATTATATACGCCCGTGGCAAAGCAGAAAAATTTTATGCCAAAAATTCAGATTAATTCACGTATCGCCCTTCTCGTTACAAAGTACGTCTATTTTATTAATTTCGTTTCAATTCCAACATAAATTTCGATCATATGCCTATCAGGATTCAAATGTTTCTCAAAACATTTGACTAAAACTCAAGTTAAAAGATCCACTATTGATTAGTGTAGTAATATCTCTGTGATCAGCAATCGTACGCCCAATATCATTGTAAAAGAATATTAACTTTTTACTGGCGTAATCTGATGTAAAGTATTTTTTATGAAGCTTTTTTTATTTTATTATGAAAACTTTATCTATCTACCATCATTTTCCTGTTGGCTGTGATGCGGCAACCATTACCTTCCTCTCGCGTGCGTCTTTTTTCTTTCTTTCATCGTGCGCGTTTTGGTTAATTTTACAATCGTTAAACCGAACGACCTCCCGCTTTCGTCCGCCGGTCCATCAAGCCCAGCGTATTGGTTTCGCGAATATATATTTTTTAATCGTCGCCCGCCGCCACCGGTCGAGATTCCCACTTTTGATGCGTTCCATCCGCTGTACATTTCACCTCGCCGCAGTTCCTGCGGATTGGCCAGTGGCTATCCGTCGGTGATGAGGGGTCATTGTTGAGATTACGACGGATATGCGTTTGTTTGGTAATGCTTTCCGGAATCGATTTGAGAGATTTTTTGACTGGTGAAAATAAAATAAAACTGTTTTAGGACTTGGAGTGTTGCCTTAGAAAAACAAATCGATGGTTCCACAGAATTTGTTAAATACTTATTATTATTATTCATTTTTAAGGCAGTTGGTTTATATGCTATATGAACAACTAGATAGAAAACATAGAAAGAAGAAAAAATATCACATCCTGTAAAACTTTCGAAATTCTTGATATTGGCTACTGTGCCGTCAGGGCGCAATCGTAAGACAAGACTTCGAGAGTTATGAAGTACAAATCGTAACAAAAGAGGAACGTACTTAAACATAACTCACTTTTGTTAAGTTTAGCCTATGAATAGTTTTTTACCAACATTCGCCTAACACGGAAAGGTAAAATAACCAGTAGTGGACCCCCCAGTAGTGAAATTTTGCACTTCCCCTTTGGCAGGTTCTCCCTTAGAAATTTTGTACAAAAATGTTTATATTATGCTGTAATAATGCAAATATGAGTGTTCACTGCGAAAAAATTCTATATATAGTATATCTGTCGCCTTTATATTTTTTTTGCAATAGCTCCACCCTAAAATAATCAGCATGGACCCACACATAAATAAAAATAATTGCTCATTCGAGTCCACACCTAAAATTTATTTAGATATAGATTTTATAAGTAGTTTGCGCGGAGAATAATTTTGTGCGTGTAAGTAAAATCTATGGATCTTCGCCATTAAATATGTGTGGATCTTTAGTAGTGTAGGGTCCAAATACTATTGGTCATTTTACCCTAATCAGCACAAAGTTAAATTAAGTTGTTCAAAATGTGTTTAATATTGAGTTCTTTCAACAAATTACTATTTGTTCACCTGAAATCACCCATATTTGATGTCGTTTGTGTATCTCTCTCTAACTCTCGCGAGAATTATAACTTCAACAAAAATTAGCACGGGCACAATAATCGGTCGATATTAACTATAAATTTAAAACGATATTAAAAATTATGTGTCCAACCTTCGAGAGCTAATAGTTTCCAAATTTACATTCACTAATATACCATCATAAATAGCGTCTTCGTTCTTGTCATTATTGACTGATAGAGTTATGAATCGCGTTGAACACTATTTTCACTAGAAGAAGCACTCCATTCTTTGCTCTAAGCTCATTTTCCCCCTATATTTGAAACAGTTATTTGATGGCTTTTATTATCGGCACAGGGGTATCTCCATCTAGTTTCGAGTGCTCACAGTAACAGTTATAACAGATTCAGCCCTAGATCACAATATATATTTATTCTGGCCTTTGCTTCTATTTTGACTATCACTTTTGTCAACAATCTTCCTCGCTTTCCATTTTGTTAGTAGAAAATGCATTTTAGACATAGCAAATTCTTTGAAGAGTGGTTGAAGTTGAATTGTTAGTACCTATTAGGTTGGTAAAAAATAGATCATATATGCAGATTGTTCGCGAGAATCAGAAGCTTTTGATCTGCTTGTGCGGTCGATATGTGAATAGATTTTATTAATAACAATGCTGTACTTGAAAACATGCCTCAGAGACGTTTAAGTATTTAGGAGTATCAAATTTTCTGTCGGAATTGAGTGAAAAATGGATCATGTTTGTTTGTTGCTTGAATGACAAATGTTCAGCATTCATAGGTCACATACAGTCGTGATTTATTTAGTGGGCAGAACGATCGGCCGGTCATCACAAAATTTGTTCTGCTTTGTGCGGTTAGCAGAACGATCGACCGATCATCGAAATGTTGTTCTGCTTTGTGCGGGTGAGTGCATTAATTAGAAAGTGAAGATTCAGTTCGCGTCAGTAAGCAGAACGATCGGCCGGTCATCGAAAATGTTGTTCTGCTTTGTGCGGGTAGCAGAGAGATCGGCTGGTCATCGACAATTTTGTTCTGCTTAGTGCGGTGGGTAATTAAAATAATTAATGTTCGTTCGATAATGTTTTGAATTGATCAAACTACACGCTATACACGGCATACCGTTTACCAAAACGAACCCTGTCACAATACCTACCCCATATATCCAACATCCCAGTGATTTCTCGTGGAAGTGCAGATGACTCGTCGGCTTCTATCAAAGCGAGTATCACGTCAACAATTTCCTACCTATTCCTCAATTGACCTGCATTCGGACACGGCCGGCGCTGGTATTGCTTATTTTTGGGTCACCAGTTCTTACACATTGAAGATGACGTTAGTCCCAAACTTCATCTGTTGGTTCTCTGTGTAATTACAGCTGACCTGGCAATAACGGAGTAGCAACCGTGGGCGGTCAATCATGCTCATGCTCATGCTCATGAATAGTTTTTTACCAACATTCAAAATCGGGGTTTACGTAGCACTACATTCCGTGTAAAAAAAAGTTTCCAGTTCAAAAAATCCGTTTGATTTATTCGTATTATGATTTTTCGCAAAAATCCGCAAAATGGACCAATTTTGCAAAAAAAAATTACATTAGATTTTATAGAATTAAGTGTAATCGACTCCCGATCTAATGTAGGCTATTTTAGATGATAGAGTCTTTCTTGGCTTCTCATGATATCATCATTGAATATTCATAAATGGTGCTTGCCTCACAAACTTTGAACAACTGCTACAATACTTGATAATCACTAATCTGTGAGACGGCAATGTCTCATTTCGGCTGAAGGATGGGATGCTAGTGAATAAAGAAGACCTGAACTAATGCGGTTACGTCGCCGCATTAATTTTTTTAGAGTCTCTCCAATCCCCCTGAAGCTGGTGCCATCCACCCGTGCAGCGACGACAACGGCGAGTGCCATATTTAGTTCATCCAACGCACCAGATTGATATGCGTTGTGATCGCGCCACCATAACAGTCGCACAAGCGTGCACCTCAGAGCTGTCTCATCAGCATCAAAAGCATATATAGCCAATAACGTAACACGCAATAATCGGCCGCGATCTGTTGCACGCTGCACGCTCTGGTGACGGTACGGCTGCGGCTGGTGGGTGCGCTCTCTCGCGAGTCGCGACGCTTCTCAATGGCCGGGGGCTGGAGCTGCGCATGGTAATCAAGTTCGTTGGTTCGTTAGCTGGATCGTCATGCTGCTGTGGCGAAGTGTCGCCGCCGCCCGTTTCGTTTCGTTACGATGCTTCGACAAGTTCTCGGGATCCTATTTGGAACAAGTTACCCCTCAAAGAAAATTGACTTAGGACGGACTACTGTTGCGGTCCTTCAGGTCGATTCCTCTGGGATAGCTAATAGAGGCTTTTTATTGAGGAAAACTGGAGTAGTTGCCTGGTTTAGAAATTGTTGTCAATACAATATGTTGTTTCCTTCTCGTACTGGTTTAACATCAACTGAGACATTGCTGTCTCACAGCTTAGTGTCCCACAGAATTATTATTAACAATTGCGTGATTTTAAAACAATAAACCAAAAGCAGGCTATAAAAAGCCTACTAGCAAGGATATCATCATCTACACTGTATTGTCATGTAGAATTCCTGTTGTAGGAGGATCAGTCATACTGAAACCTATGACTACGAGCCACATCTGTGTTTTTATATTAGTTGACATGAACAGTTCCCGCAACAGTTGACAATTTATGTTCAGTAAAGATGTGACAAATAGAAATCTAAATAACTAAACGCGATGAGAGTTTAAGCAGCCTTGTCAGGTGTTCAGGTAATTCTAGAAGAATTAAAAAATTTAAAGAATGTAAATAATATTATTATTAGGAAATCGTCGTAATCAGGAATCGAAAATGCACACTCTTACCTTAGGCCCATTGTCACCCCGTTAAAAGTATTTATTACCACCAATAAAAAAGACCTATTTTAAAATTTTATGAACAGAGTTGAAGTTGAAAGAATCCTGAAAATACGAGATTAATAGTAATGTACAAATTGTGGGAAACAGAATAAAATTTGAATACCCAAAAAATCCATATCTTCCTAAATAGAACTAACAAAAAACTTGAATTATAAAACAGCTTGCTAGCAAAAAGATAAGCCTGACAATCATAAAAAATGCATGTGTCTCCAAGAAAAAAAAGAATTTCTGTTAAATCAATTTAAAACTCAACGATCAACTATTCTATTCTCCTGGATATTCTTAAAATCGGCACCAACAATTAAAAAATGCGTAACTGCTTTTGTAAACAAGAGCTTCTCACGACTCTGGTGGCACATACTGGTGGGCTTTGTGCTTATCCATGCATCCAGCACCATTTAATTAAAGATGAGGATTCGCTGCTTGCATCAGTGTTGTTGGATTGCGTGGGTGAGCTCAAATTATTCCACCAGTGACGTGTCCTTGTTTGTAAAAGTAGTTTTGTCCTTTTGAAACGCTGGTGCCGAAATAGTCAAAAGTAGGGCTTCCAATTTTTCCGGGAATCAACTTCCCGGGAAACGGGAAATAAAATCGAAATTTCCCGGGATTTCCCGGAATCCCGGGAAATAAATTTGAGCGCTTTAATCGACAGAAATTTATTCAGAATTATTATCATAAACAAATTTTGGAGCTCAGACTATTTTGCCATAGAACTGTTTGAAAGTCGATTTTGCTGCTGCGTGTACAATAAATTACAAAAGTAAGAAGCTAGCCAATTTATTTTATCTTTCCTTTATTCTTATTAGGTTGAATAAAAAAAATATGCCGCCCAGTTTATCTACATGTTGTATTCCTATCCTTCGATAGATTCTTTTAGAAGTCTGAGAAAACACAAAAACACGCAAAATCGATTTTAGCCACCTCAAAATTTAGTGCGATTTAGCTGAAAATTTTATGAAAAGCATATCTTCATCATACGAAAGCGATTTTGAGCTGACTCGTTGAATCGCAGATATTTTTCGAAAACGTAATGAAAATGAAATCTTTAAAATAAAATACCAACGATTTAACCCCATTCCTACAGAAAAATACGAAACACAGACTTGAACTACTTTCACGGCATATAATTGCTGAGATTGAAAGTAAGAGCTCACTTTCACTGGACATAGAATTGTTGAAGTTTCTGAGCAAGTTTGTCGCCCATATCCAAAAGCTTTATCTCTTTCGCACCAGAGATTTTAGAGATTTCATCTTTATTTTGCAGATTCTAGATCTTGTTCAAGCATAAGGTCTGCAGAGTCCTGATGAGATTTTTCTTGTCGCCTTCTGAAGTATCCACATAGTACTCAAAGATATGTGATATTTGAAACATGTCGCTCTGCACAAGCATCTGCGTTCTCAAAGACACTATTGCTTTGTTCCGGCTCTTTCTAAACGGTTTAGGATTGCATCGCACTTTTCAGTAGCAACTCTTCTTTTAAATGACTTCATTTATTATCATTATGTGGATATAGGGAAATCAAAAGGATTTTGGTTTATTTATTGAAAGAGAACATTTCCTCCATCAATTGAAAAAATGAAGTTTTATTAAGAGAACAAAGAGCAAATTTTAGTAAAAGTATAATTAATTAGTACCTTAGATTTAGTTAACGAGACTCAAAACCTGTAAAAACATTCGAAATTCGGGAAACTAATGTTAATATCCCGGACATCGGGAATCCCGGGAAATCCTTACCGACAATGGAAGCCCTAGTCAAAAGTAACCATCACAATTAAAAAAAATTGATATTCTTTTGCTGTTTTCCTCTACCCACGCATGGTTGCTACTCATAATTTACAATTAGCAAATTTGTACAATGAATCAACACAATATAGCTGGCTCGGATTAGATATTCAGTTTCAGAGATTCACATCTACATTCATGTAGTCAGCTAGGAAGATGGAAGGATCGTTCGTAAGTGGTTTTTGCACAGTGATGCGACCATGTTGTTTTGTTCTACACAATGATTTAAAAAAATCTCGGAAAATAAAAGTATCATGTTAAGCTTTCACAAACGAGCGTTTTATTCGGCCTAAGCGACGCGTTATTCAAATGAACGTTCCTTCAAACACTAATTATTTACTATCACCGTTCCGCGAAAAAAAAAACCCACACCATGATGTCGCATGGCTTCTGCAAACCGTGAAGCATCGTTCAACCAAAGCGAGACGTAGTACACGCACTAATCGTGCACCCTCAATGTTTTTGGTCTTGCTTTTTTTCAAACATAGCGACGCGAAACACAAATGTACGATCCTCCAAACACTAACCATTTAACTTCTCCGTCCCACACAGTAACACCATGCATGCCCGATGGCTTCTGCTAAACGTCTGCCTTTTCTTTAATTTGTGTCTATTGCAATGAGTCTCTCTGTCTATATTTCTCTTATTTATTTATCTGTCTTCCAATTCATTCTGAAAACTCAGCTGTGAATATGTACATTATGTGGATGAAAAATGTATTGGAGGTAATCACTTTCTTTCGATGGGACTCGAACCCACGACCCTCAGTAGGCTAGACAGGTGCTTTTAACCAACCAAGCTACGAACGGTCTCCGTTGGCCTTTGCAACTTCGCAACATTGTAAATTAATGTCCAAGTCGGGTAATCCAATACTCGGAAAATAGGCAATTAACTTTGTTAAGAAAATTATTTTGATCTTTTTAGTGGAATGTCTTCACTTGTCACGAGTCAAGTACGAAACACTTAAGATGACCTTACTGTTAAGGTCGAGGTACAATAAGGTGGTGGAATTAAATGGGATTGTACAAACTCGTCTTATGGCAAGTGAATTTACTTTGATTGAACCTTCCAATTTGTCTTTTTTCAATTTTTCTTTCTTTCCATTTGTCTCTCTTCCAATCAATCTTCTAATCTGACCCTCATTCGATTTGACTTGATTTCGATTTCTCGTTTCAAATTTGAATTGACCTTTCCCGTCAAAAGTTGCATCGCATGTTATTGTCGCAATCGATTCTTTGGCTTATTTAAGGTCTACTTTCCCAAAGAACCCATATTTTTAAGCCTCTAACTATTTTAAAAATCGAAAACAAAAGCCGAAAGAGTGCTGCACGTGAGAACCGGCCTGACAAATTCACCCGATGTTCGTTTGAAATCGAGCAAATATTATGCCAATCTCCAAAAACAGCCCTTTTTTGATTTTTTATTTTAAACTTTTAAAATTCTTAGATGCGTCAAAATATATGGGTTCTTTGGGTAAGTTGACCTTAAATAAAATAAAGAATCGATTGAGCGCATAAAAAATGTTTGACTGGAAAGGTCAATTGTTTGCAATTTGTCTTTCTTCCAATACTTTCTCCCTTCAAAATGTCCTTCTTCCAATCTGTTTAAAATCTATCCTTCAATTTGTCGCCAGCCTGCTTGTGTTCCATAAAAAATATGTCTTTTATTAGTCCCAGTCGATTCTTTGACCTATTTAAAATCCCATTTTTCTAAACACACATTTTCTGATCTTGGTCCAAAATCAGGCACCTGTTAGGGTCAAAATAAAATTGAAGCATTTTTCGAAATTAAAAAAAAAGGCGTAAAAAATATCGATTGATTGAAAAAACAATAATTCTTCGGAATTAAATAAATTAAAGATTCGATTGAGCGAATGAAATTTTTTTGTTCGAAAAGGTCAATTGGTCTTTCTTCCAATTTGCCTCTCCTCCAATCCACTTCTTTTTCGATTTGTCTTGCTTCAATTTTGACTCTCTGCTAAATTGTTTCTTTTCCGAAGTATTTCTTCCAAGATTTTTCTTGTCTTTCTTTCAATTTGCCTCTTCCCAATGTTTCTGCCTATCAAATTGTCACTCTTCCAAACTGCCTATCCCTAAATTTCCTTCCGCATTGTCTCTCTTCCATTTTTTATTCCTATTTGAATCATTCCCAATAAGTTTCTTATCCCATTCATCTTTCCTTCAATCCATTTTAAGTTTCTTCCAATTTATCTCTTTCCCAAAATTTTTCTCTTCCTATTATTATCTCATCCAATTTATCCCTCATCTAATTTTTCTATCTTCCAATTTCTCCAATTTCTCACATATCTCCCTTTCAAATTGTTCTGATTTATCTCTCTTCTTACTTGACTCTCTTCCAATTCATCTCTCTCCGAAATGTTTCTCTACTAATTAGGTTCTCCTCCAAATCTTCTCTATTCCAATTTTTTCTTCTTCTATGTTTCCCCCCTTTAAATTATCTATCCATCACCTTGTCTTTCTTCCAGTATGACTCTTTTCCACGTTGCCTCTATTTTGATTTGTCTTCCTTCCAAATTTTAACTTTTCCAGTTTGTCTTTATTCAAATTTGCCTTACTTTGCATTATGTTTCTCTTTCAATTGGTCTCATTTCGTATTTGTCTTTCTTCCAATTTGTTTCATTTAGTTTCCATTCCAATTTCTCTTCCAATTTGTCTCGCTTCCAATTTGTTCAATGTTTCTGCTTTTAATTGTCTATTTTCAAACTAGCCAATCGTTTCAATTGATCTTTTTGTAGATCTTTTCCAATCTATCTCTTTTTCTATTTGTCTTTTTTTCCTTCGGTTTTTCTTTCTTCCAACCTATCTACCAATTTGTATTTCTTTCAAATTGTCTCTCCCTTCAAATTTGTCTCCCTTGCAATTTATCTTTCTTTCCAAACGTTTCACTTTCATTCCACTGTCTCTCATCCAATTATCCACTGTTTAAATTTGTCTTTCTTCCGAATTATCTATCTGTTCCAAATTGTCTCTCTTCCTATTTGTTTGTCTTCCATTTCGTCTCACTTCCAATTCATCTCCCTTACAATTCTTGTCTCTTCAAATATTTCTCTCTCTCTGCCAATTTACCCATCCTTCAAATTGTCTCCTTTTGATTTTTCTAGAAAAGCGACTCTCATTCAATTAATCTCTTTTGCGAAATCTCTTGCGATCTGCCTATCCTCTTTCAATTTGTTCATTTTTCAATTTGACTCTCATGCTTTTTGCCTCTCTTTCGATTAAGTCTCGCTTCCAAATCGTATCTTTTGCAATTTCTCTCTCTTCATATTTGAATTCCTTTAATTTTTGTCTTGCTTTCATTTTTGTATGACTTTCCATTTTTCCTCTTTCAATTTGTCTCTCTTCCAATTTGTTTTACTTCCAATCTATCTCTCCCACAATTTGTCTTTCTTTCAAATCTAGTTTTAACTGTTCATCCTCAATTTGCCAATTTTTATGGCCTCCAATTTTAATTTTTCCTTTTTTTTTTAATTTTATCCCTCCTCTAATTAGTCTTCACTCCTTTATGACCTTCACTCTGTCTTTGTCTTTCTTACAAGCGAGTTTGCAATAGCCATTGAGCAAGTAAGTGCAGTGCGTGTTTCAATCGTCGGGAAAATAATAAAATATCGTGTTCGGTGGCTCATGCGCATGTAATGCGCTTTGCTCCGGTCGAAACTAGTGCGATCTTCAATTGTTTGCAGAAGCTATCGGACAAGTAAGTACAGAGTACTGCGCGTCCGTTCGGTCGTCCAAAACGTTTCCCCTCTGTTTTCATATGCCTCCGGGCGTGCATGGCTTAACATATTTCACGTGGCGAGACAGCAAATTAGTGTTTTTTCCCATCCCGTAGATTGTATCACTCACCGAAGTGAATCCAGATAAATTATCCTTTGTAACTAAAACGATATCCTATCCCAAGACAATCGTGGATATGCAGAGGTATACTCAGTCTCTAGTAGCAACGAGAGCCGGACTTACAATCCTTCCCATCCTATATGACCGTAAGGACGTGTCCGGCGCCGTTATTAACTTTAGATATTTGAGCTCCCGAAACATGTACATTGAGAATGGGTAGCTAGTCCCAAGCCCCATTTATTGTGTTCTCTATACAATTTCGCAAGTTCTAGTCAATCACGGAGTAGCAACAACGAATTGTGCGGTCATAATCCTCACCCTCCTCATCGCAATTTGTCTTTCCTACAATTTGTTTGTCTTTCATATTATCTCACTTCCCATTCTTCTCTCAATCAATTTGCCTGCCTTCTATCCTGCTTCTCCTTAAATTTTTTATCACTTCCAATTTTTCTTTTTTCCAAATTTTAGACCAACATTTGAAAATGGCGTAACAGCCAAAAGTTATTCTTTCGTCTACAAACATACAAAGGCAAATATCTATCTCAATTTCCCCATCTTTTTAAATACCATCTGATTTATCTTCGATTTTTTCGTGGGGTCAACTAAACAAACTGCTTAAAAAACCAAATCCAGTTTAGGTAATGTTCCAAATTTTCTATTTTCCTACGAACTATATTCACTCATTCGAACTATACTTCAAACTGCCTATTCTTCAATTTGTCTCCTTCTGATTTGTTTTTCTTCCAGTTAGTTTGTGTTTCAATTAGTCTCTTTTCCAATTTTTCTTTCTTACGATGTTTTTTTTTTAATTTTTCTTTCTTCAGATATGTCTCTTTTCTAATCTACCTATCATAACAATTTGTCTCCTTCATATTTTTCTCTCTTCCTATTTGTCTCCTTCCAATTTATCTCTCTTCCAATTTAACTTTATTCCAATATACCTATCTTCCGATTTGTCTTCCTTCCGATTTATATAATGTTTAGTTTGTGTTACTTTCTTTGTCCCTCTGTCTCTTCCAAATTTCCTCCCTTTAATTTCATTCCTCTTTGCCTCTCTTCAAATTCGTCTTCAGTCTAATCTGGATGGTCTTCATTTTTCCCTTTTCAAATTTGTCTTCTTCTATCTTGACTCTCTTTCAATGTGTCTCTTTTCCAATTTGTCTCCCTTTCAAATTGTTTCTCTCTCAATTTGTCTCACTTCCCATTCTTCTTTCATACAACTTGCATTCTTTCTAATCTATCGCTATTAGGATTTGTATCACTTCCAAATTTTTACTCTTTTAATTGGCACCTTGCAATTTGTCTCTTGTTTATTTTATCTTCGGTTTGCTTCCAACAATTTATTTTCGACTTGCTCGCAGCAAGTTTCATTCGATGATGAATCAAGTGACATTGCTGCCAACTGAAAGTGGGCCAGGTGGGTTGAAAAGCAATAGCCAAAATAATGGGGTTTCCTTTCGTTAATAACTAAACTGGATCAAAAGCTAAAACCGTGATTGTTGTTTCTGGCACAGGATACAAACGCCCATTTTCAAGCGTACCAATCTTAGGCGATAATTACAAATTTTCAATTCCATCGCTTTTTAGATTAACAGATTTGTTTGTTTTTCATACGACTCAGTATGAGTGTCCTCCAGTGCTTAGTCTTGTATTGACTCGAGAGCCGATCTTACTGTCGAAGTTGAAATACGTATTCGTGAAGATAAATGAATTCGTACTAACTAATCTTATGGCAAGTGTATTTGACCAATTTGTGCAAACTCCACAAATTTCTTAACAGGGTAGGACGGGGCAAGTTTGACACCCGGGGAAAGATGAGCAACCCTTGATTTTACAGCTATTATGTCTTTTTTTCTTTAGATAATCTCGCACACTGCTAAACTACAATCTAACAAAAGACTTGACACTAAAAAAATATTTTAGAAATAAAATTAATCAGATTAATACAGATAAATTAGCAAAAGTTGGTTTAAATTTGGGTTTTTTAATAAGGAATCAACATTAGGACATATTGTTGAATAAAAATCTTGACCAAGTAGATAAAATAGTAAAACTGTTTTGCACAACCCAAAATTATGATTTACTTTTGATACAAGATCGGCTGTAACTTTTATACTTAACTTTATGGCTACGCAGTCTAGATTAGAAGAAACGCAGTTATTCGTAGCCCAACGCTTCGACACGGGGATTGTGTCTTCCTCAGGGGATAATTATTTGTATCGTTTATTACCCTTTGATGAAGACACAATCGCCGTGTAGAAACGTTGAGCAACGAATAAACTCGTTTCTACTAATCAAGACTACCTAGCCGTAAAGTTGAATATTATGATATACTATGCGTTGTATCAGTTCAGTAACGTACATTATTAAAATTAATGAAATATTAAACTCATTTCTGTACTTCATATTGACGCTCTAATAAACTGCCGCATATTTGCCCTATATGAATAGGAAATCCAGCAAAGATAAGAGTGATATGCGATCATAGGCAATAAATTTCTGTTAAAAAAGTGTTTTTAGAAAGGTGCCTTTTTGCCCCATATGGGCGCTTGTCTCCCCCGCAGTAGAGTTGGACTAGTCAAAACCAGAGCTTTAGTTAAGTCACTTTTATCAAGATTACTATAAAATTCGCGTTCTAGTCTAGATGTTATATAAGATGCAACGAAAAAGAACTGTCGTATTGTAATATAGAAAGGCATAGAAAGGTCTCTGGAGTCCAAAACAAAAAGCGTTTTCATGGGCACCCCATTAAGAACGGAAGCAACACACAACTGTCATTTTCATTTTTTCAGACGCAGCAAAGCTGGGCAAATACAGATGACAGTTGTGCGTTGCTTCAAAAATGAGTGGGGTGCCCTTGAAAACTTGCTTTTTGTTTTAGATCTGGGAGACTTGTCCTTAAGGATCACCCTTAGGGTCTTCTTGAATTCTCAAAAAAAAATCATTCATTCAAAAATGATTATTCAATATTTTGAATCAGTTAAGTGTACCTACAGTACTACAGCCGTACGATCCTGTTCCATAAATTTGCCAATCCCATGCTCACCGCAATAAAACAACTCAAGATGATGACACCTGTCCCACTGGTTTTCGTCATCACACCGACCGTCAGCATAAGTAGATCAATTTAGCTCCTACCTGTCGTCGCGCATCGGCGGAATAAACCACGGCGCGTCAGACGGTGGCAGACGCTACTCGGACATTCCGACCTATATCGCGGGTCGTCTCGGGCACGTTTCACTCCTATAAAAAGCGATTGAAAATAAAAACTTTCGTTTCCCGCGCGCCTCATTTTCACTCTCTTACGACGATGACGAGGTGCCGTGGATTGGGGCCCGGGGGGAGCATATGGCAGAGGGGCGCGTCATGGCAGGTAGATCCGCGCTAGTTTCGCGCTGGCTCCCCTTTTGGTGGTGCTGCTGCTGCTGCTGATGGTGATGTTGATTGTGATGAGTCGCGGCGCAGCCAGTCAGCCAATTGTGCGTTTTCGTAACTCTCACTCTCTTGGGAAAGAGAATTACGTCTGGGCTGCTGGTTGGGGGCCTTGTCTCTGGTAGCAGAGCTAAAAGCTTCACGCACCCCGTCTTCTCCACAAATCAAACCATGCGGGTTGAACAGGGCTGGTTATGATCTATTCTAAGCAAGATATTCCTTTTTAAATTCAAGCAAGAGATTCCTTTTTAAAAATGTTTAAATAAAATAATGTGACATATTGTATAAAACAATAAAATGTTCACCTTATTTGGCGTTGCACAAAATTGCTCAAAATAATAGTTGAAATGACCAGTGAAATGTATTGCCATTATGACTGAGCATTATAAAAAAACGTTCAGAAGAACGTTTATTCATATGGAGTTTTCATGTTGGAGGTGTCTGTGTTCGATTTACTTTTAAAAATTATCAAATTCTAGCATAGTTACAGTACTTTTCATGTAGCCCTAAAACTACAGTCGATTGCTCAGTGAAATTAAGCAAATAATCATCGTTAGTTTTACAACCATGTGCCTCACTATAAAATAATTCGCTGCCAGCCATGAAAGCGGCGCGATCGCGGCTCCGCGGAGGCTTCGTAACAAGTCCCAATTTTTTAATGACTCTTTGGTGCGATCGCGCTCTGTTTATTTAATGGGAGTTGGAAATGTTACGCGCGCGCTCGGATCGGCGGCTCGGCTACACAAACAAAACCCCAGCCAGGTGAGCAGCGCGAAATTGAACCAGGTTGATCAATCTGGTTTCTTTGCGTTTTGGTTTTAACGTTTTCGAGTCCGGCCGGAAAGGGTCGTTTTTCTTTCATTGGGCTGGTAGGCCCACTTTCCTCTATAACCCTCAATAATTCGCACGGAGTTGCTCCTGGACTAACGTGGTGAGCAATTAATGCCACATCCTGTTCTACTGATCTGATGAACCTGTTATCGGGCTTAATGATCGAACCCATAACTAATGAGCTTTCTATCTCTCCTTTTAACCCATTGCAGATCTACCAACCTGAATGCCACAGCATCACCTTTTCAGTCTACCCGGGGAACCAAAAAGCTTTCAACATCATCGCGCGGAGTATAATGTCCAGTGGTGAACCGGATTCAGCTGGTTCCCATGGACTAGGACTCGCAGTTGCGTTAGGCGGGGGCTCCACGACCACCTCCTCAACAACAGGCTCGTCACTCACCATGATGGAGCCCCCCGCGAGTATAATCATGAAGGCCAAGGAAGAACCTGATTGTGATATGGAGCGGAACATAGACTCCAGCATGGATAGCAGCGCCTTGGCCACGTGTCTTTCGACGACGATCTCGGCGCTACGAGCCAGTCACAATGCCAGTCTCAATGAGGCCAACCGCGGCAACAACGTCGACGACAACCTCTCCGATCATTCGGAACCAACGACACCCAGTTCTGCCGCCGCACAACTCTTGGAGAGCCTCAAAAATAACCTCAACAACAACAACAACTCGAGTGCAATTAATAACAACAACCTGCTACATGCGAACAACAACAACAATAACAACAACAACAATGGCAACCGAAAACTATTCGAATGCGATGTGTGCAATATGAAGTTCTCTAATGGCGCGAACATGCGCCGGCACAAGATGCGCCACACCGGAGTCAAACCCTACGAATGTCGCGTCTGTCAGAAGCGATTTTTCCGCAAGGACCACCTGGCGGAACACTTCACCACGCACACCAAAACACTGCCCTACCATTGTCCGATTTGCAATCGAGGATTCCAAAGACAGATAGCCATGCGTGCCCATTTCCAAAACGAGCACGTTGGTCAGCATGATCTCGTCAAAACCTGCCCTCTCTGTAGTTACCGAGCGGGTACGATGAAGTCCCTCCGGGTACACTTCTTCAATAGGCACGGTATCGATCTGGATAACCCTGGCCCAGGAACCCCCTCGTCCCTCCTGCTAGCCCTAGATCAGCATAATCCGGCCAATCTCTTGCCGGCTCTGGCCGCCATGAACGCCGTCAACGCGTTCAGCGACTCCGGAGACTCGATGCGTTCGATAGACAACGCGACACCACCGATGCACTTCCTGACGCCGCACGTGGAGATCTCGATGGCGGACAACAACGAAGTGGCCCTCAACTGCAGTCGGGACGCCCTGAATGGTACCATCGGGGGCAACAACATCCACGAACCGAGCAGCGTGGGTTCCAACAACGGAAGCGATCGTGGCGGCAGCCACGACCGAAGCACCCCAACCCCATCGATTTCCTCCGGACTGGACATCAAGGCCATCGTGCGGCCCCCGAACGGTGGTTCGCCGTCGTCACCGCACTCGGCCGACTCCAATGCACCCTCCAGTTCCCACTTGTCCTCCATGCTTCCATCTCAAGTACAAAGCTCAAGGCATATTATTTTTGATAGCTCTATTACACCGTCAATCAGCCTGATTCCGATCAAGCAGGTAGGGTGACGTTTGCAAATGAAACGGTTCACGAGTTACCATCGGATTTGATTGATAAAATTTTTACACATTTTTTTTAGGAACCAACGACAAACGATGAGTACAATGAAACCAAACCACGAAGTATCAGCACTTCGGAAAACCCAACCTCCAACATTAGCAATTCGAGCGAGAGTGTGACACCGTCATCCAGCCTAACTTCGCTGATTAAGGTAAGCGATGGTTGAACAAAAACCGAGAAAAATCATATTTACTATCATAACTTCACTATTGTTATCGATGTTCAATTGAGTGGGGTTTGTGAAGTTTGATTGGAAAGATCGTCGATAGTTCTCACTTCGTTAGAAACGTCTCACCTCATAGGAGACGTAAAAAATAACAATTTTGTCAGCGCAACAAATACAAAAGAAACGGGCTAAAAATCATATAAAAAATACAATGAAAATTGTTGCGATTGAAAGATCATAAGACTATGATGTCATTTGTTCAATTTTCGTCATTCGTCATTCTGGGGCGATTTTATCTATTAACCTTCCTAGTGCATTGGGGTCCATTTTGACCCCAGCACATTTAAAACAACGCTATAACTTTGCGATGCAACGGGATAAAAATCTGTAAAATTCAGACTTTTACTAACTTTGGAAAATAAATAATCAACACAAAATCAACACCACAAAAAAAGTGACACATTGTGCATTGGGGTCCATTTTGACCCAATATTTCAGCATGATGCCAAAAACTCAAATTTCAGCCGATTTCCGATTTCATAGCATCAAATGAAAGCTGCGCTAGGCTGTAAGATGAATTGTAGAATTTTGGGAAGATTTAGGATTTGTGGGTTACAGAAAACTTTCACTATGGATTGCAAAAACTATGTGAATTGGACAAATTTACGGACTTGTCATAAGACGAGTCAAGTACGAGACACTGCGAAATCAAATGGTGGAATTAAATGGGATAGTATCAACTCGTCTTATGACAAGTGAAGACATTCCACTAAAAGCTCAAAATAATTTTCTTATCAAATTTACGGATTTTCCGAATCTCTCAGAGAACCGTTTTCGGAGCATTTGTGGGCCACAAAAAACATTCACATTCATTAAACACACAATTTGCCGGTATGAATGCTTACGAAAAATCACGAAGTTCTAGGATGAACTTTAAGAACTAGCCACTTTTACGGATGTTCCTGATCTCCCAGAGGACCGTTTCGGGAACATTTGGGGGTCACAGAAGTCCTCACAGAACTCCAAATTAAGGTGCCTAATTGATAAGCTCAAACAGTGTATCTCTTTGGAACTGGTTCCGCGGGAACTAGAGAAATGGGCCTTTTCTTAAAACCTACAGCTTTCCTTTGGTGCAAAGAAATCGAAAATCATTTAGATTAACCAAAACTAAACAGAAATTTGACACGATTTTTACACTAAAGATTTTTAGGATGCGTTTGTGAATTGTTGTTGAATGTTGTGTACCAAACAAAATTAAAAGTTCTACATTATTCTGCAAAATCAATCACTTTTCAAGAACCTGCTTGACAAAAGCCTATTGGCAACTACATTTTCTCCTCATTGGGGGGTTTTCTAATGGGGGTGGTACGAGCATGCTGATTTTGGGCTACCTTATGGTGACTGGTGAGACGACATCTGCGAAGGAGCGTCAAACATATATCTGATAATAACTCACAAGTTCCAATACTTACGCTTTCACGGGTCTTTTGATGACAATTGACCGCCCAAATGCTTTTTTTTTACTACGAGGAATGCATTTACGCTCGACACAGCACACGTGCTTAGTAGTTGCCAAACTACCACACGGAAGTGTACTGGAGTGTCAGACTCGACCAGTGAAGGTAAAACCGACTAAACTCCCTTGGGCTCCGCCCGTTTCCCCCAAGAAGTGCCTCCCAGCATATTCACGCTCACACAGGCACTCATCCCGTATGAGGCTTACTTGGGTGCTCTCACACCCTGACACTCTCAGACGCATCATATGTATGACTTCTGACATGCCATGTGAGGGGCCCCATACACGCTCCGACATGTTGTACAACTTTGACTCCGCCTCCAGGAAATTTGCTTTGGTCGGGGTAAAGTCGGACCATCTGTGGGCAACTGTGTTGGATAGTACAACTTGCCCACAGACGGTCCGACTTTACTTCGACCGAACCAAATTTCCTGGAGGCGGAGTCAAAGTTGTACAACATGTCGGAGTGTTTGTGGGGTCCCAAACAAACCATGTGAGGCTGGCTTGGATGCTCACTCTACTCCCCTCTGTCATGCCTCGAGGTGTCAATAGCGATAGGAACCGACAATTCTACGCTACGATCCTCCTACCTTTGCATGTGCAGTCGATACTCACACCTATAAGCTCACTCTTCTGCCATGCCTCGAGGTGGCGACTGCGGTTGCCACCTGCTGCGACACTCTTACTTCGACATGTGTAACCATCTCAGTCACTTAACCGCGCTCAGCCTGTTTTCGCTCTAACTAACCAATCACAAGTTAGTCATCCTTGTTGACTGTTGCTCGACGCACCAGAATTTCTACAAACTGCAGGAAATCTGAGTTATTGCAGTTGAAACTACGTTCCACTTCTCCCCCGCTTGGCTCATCCTCTGGGTAAGAGTATCCACGGTTGTCTAGCATAGCTCTTCTTCCTGCCTCGAAACGAGGACATACGAACAGTATGTGATCTGCAGTATCGTCAACACCTGGGCAGCCAGGGCAGACGGGGACCTCCGCGTGTTCAAACATGTGGATGTACTGCCGGAAGCAGCCATGGCCTGACAGAATTGTGTCAGATGGAAGTGCACTTCATCATGTGATGTAAGGTTTCAGCCGGTGGGTCCACCTACCTTTAGAAGAGTTATATCACTCGCGCTGCAACCTTATGCGTTCGCGGGCTTGCCGAATGACCAACCCGACTGGCATCATACTCGCTATCACACAAGCTGCATCGTGTGAAATGATGCGATAGAGACTTCACCCACATGACGATGACCACCTCCGTCTTATGTTAAGCGATCTGCAGGCCTCTAGCGCTCATCCAATCGGCCACCGTGCTTATCGCGGTCAGTTCTACCTGGAATTGACTCCCCGTAACTCCCCAAGGTAATGTCATCGGCGAAGGAGGCAACTTTAGTTTCAGAACCCCGTCGTACATTTATTTAGTTAACATCTAAACAGATAACACTGAACCAACAATTTGACGCCACAATACACGGTTCGATGCCGCATTTCTCCATCCTCGAATGCGCCCCACCAAGTCGTTTTGCACCTGGTCTGTCTACCTCACTCGCTGCGCTCCACGCCGTCTCGTACCTGCCGGATCGGAAGCAAACATCATCTTTGCAGGGTTGCTGTCCGGAAGTCTTGCAACATGCCCTGGCCATCGTACCCTTCCGGCTTTGGCTACCTTCAGGATACTAGGTTCGCGGTAGAGCTGGGCGAGCTCGTGGTTCATTCTTCGCCGCCACACACCGTCTTCTTGCACACCGCCAAAGATGATCCTAAGCACCCGTCTCTCGAATACTCCGAGTGCTTGCAAGTCCTCCTCGAGCATTGTCCATGTTTCATCTCCGTAGAGGACAACCGGTCTTATTAGCGTCTTGTACATGACACATTTGGTGCGGTGGCGAATCTTTTTTGACCGCAGTTTCTTCTGGAGCCCGTAGTAGGCCCGACTTCCACAGATGATGCGCCTTCGCATTTCACGACTAACATTGTTATCAGTCGTTAGCAAGGATCCGAGGTAGACGAATTCTCCGACCACCTCGAAGGTATCCCCGTCTATCGTAACACTGCTTCCCAGGCAAGCCCTGTCGCGCTCGGTTCCGCCCACAAGCATGTACTTTGTCTTTGACGCATTCACCACCAGTCCAACTTTTGTTGCTTTACGTTTCAGGCGGGTGTACAGTTCTGCCACCTTTGCAAATGTTCGACGGACAATGTCCATCCGCGAAACAAATAAATTGACTGGATCTGTTGAAAATCGTACCCCAGCTGTTACACCCGGCTCTCCGCATGACACCTTCTAGCGCAATGTTGAACAACAGGCACAAAAGTCCATCACCTTGTCTTAGTCCCCGGCGCGATTCGAACGAACTGGAGTGTTCGCCCGAAATCTTCACACAGTTTTGCACACCATCCACCGTTGATCAGTCTGGTAAGGTGTTCTCGTGCATAATTTTCCATAGCTCTACGCGGTCTATACTGTCATATGCCGCCTTGAAATTAACGAACAGATGGAGCGTTGGGACCTGGTTTTAACGGCATTTTTGAAGAATTTGCCGTACAGTAAAGATCTGGTCCGTTGCCGAGCGACCGTCAACGAAGCCGGCTTGATAACTTCCCACGAACTGATTCACTAATGGTGACAGATGACGGAAGATGATCTGAGATATCATTTTGTAGGCGGCATCAAGGATGGTGATCGCTCGAAAGTTCTCACACTCCAGTTTGGAGCCTTTCTTGTAAATGGGGCATATAACCCCTTCCCTTCGGTAGCTGTTCAGTTTCCCAGATTCTGACTATCAGTTTGGGCAGGCAAGTGGCTAGCTTTTCCGGGCCCATCTTGATGAGCTCAGCTCCGATACCATCCTTACCAGCTGCTTTATTGGTCTTTAGCTGTTGGATGGCATCCTTAACTTCCCTCAAGGCGGCTTCCATCGTCCGCTGAACTGACGTAGTCATCTCCTCCACTGCCTTGACTTTCACTGCCTGTGCTCTCAGCGTCATTCTAATGTTCCTCGTAGTGCTGCTTCCACCTTTCGATCACCATACGTTCGTCCGTCAAGATGCTCCCATCCTTATCCCGGCACATTTTGGCTCGCGGCACGAAGCCTTTTCGGGATGCGTTGAGCTTCTGATAGAACTTGCGTGTTTCTTGAGAACGGCACAGCTGTTCCATATCATCACACTCCGCTTCTTCCAGGCGGCGTTTCTTCTCCTGAAAAAGGCGGGTCTGCTGTCTCCGCTTCCTTCTATAACGATCCACGTTCTGCCGGGTACCTAGCTGCAGCGCGACCGCCCGCGCTGCGTCCTTCTCCTCCAGAATCTGTCTGTACTCTTCGTCGAACCAATCGTTCCATCGACTTCGTCCCATATACCCGACGTTGTTCTCCGCTGCGTCGTCAATGACTTCTTTGACTGTATTCCAGCAGTCCTCAAGAGGGGCCCCATCGAGCTCACCCTCTTCCGGCAACGCTGCCTCGAGATACTGCGCGTATGCAGTGGCGACATCAAGTTGCTTCAGTCGCTCTAGGTCGAACCGGGGCGGTCGTCGGTACCAAACATTGTAGATGACGAATAGTTTTGGGCGCCATTTCACCATCAATGCCGTCCATCAATCAGAACCTGGTCGATTTGTGATTCTGTCTGCAGTGGTGATCTCCAGGTGTACCGATACGGGAGGCTGTGTTGGAAGTAGGTGCTGCGAATGGCCATATTCTTGGAGGCGGCGATTTTGACGTCGTGGCTTGGGCAGCTGTCGTACTCACGTTCCAGCTTCGCGTAGAATGCGTCTTTATCATCATCAGTGCTTCCGGAGTGTGAGCTATGGACGATGATTATGCTGAAGTTGAAGAACCGGCCTTTGATCCTCAACCTGCACATTCTTTAATTGATCGGCCACCACTCGATCACGCGCCTTTGCATATCGCCCATCACTATGAAAGCTGTTCCCAGCTCGTGTGTGTTGCCGCAGCTCTGGTAGATGGTATGATTACCTCTGAACGTTCGCACCATTGATCCCTTCCAACAAACCTCCTGCAGCGCTACGATGCTGAATCCACGATCCTTGAGCATATCGGCGAGTATGCGTGTGCTCCCGATGAAGTTGAGAGATTTGCAATTCCACGAACCGAGTTTCCAATCGTTAGTCCTTTTTCGTCACTGTGGTCTTCGCCGATGGTTCCGGTCCGTACTCTATTGTTGATTGTTCGTTGCGTATGTTTTTTTTAAGGCTGGCTTGAAGGGCCTGACACCAAACCCCCTAAATTTCCGGAGGACCATTCCTCCTTATCCCCGGTGGACCATGGTGCATAGTTTCACTTAGAGTCCCTCGCTGGCACTCGGACGATGATCAGCCGCCCCTAACATGGAGAACAGACGCTGTTGTGAGCCGATCCTGACATGGAGAACAGACGCTCAGTAAGATTTGCACCTCCGGAGAGGAGCAAACCCCCCTTCCCTGTCAGCATACGACCATACTTCCCACCGGGGTTGGTTACCAAAGGTTGCTCGTATCCCGGCCAGCACCACGGGGAGGTAGGGATAGGAGTTGTTGGGTAAGAGGCTAAGGACCGTAAGATGGGGTCTATTTTATTCCTTCAGGTACGCGAAGTACCAATGGTACGCTTCACCAAGCATTTACCGTGCCATTTCGAAACATGTGCTGTGCATATGCACATCCAAGATATTTAACAAAAAAAACTTCGAAAATGCATGTTTTCGGATGAAATTATTAATAAATTTAGTAATTAGCTTAGGGGGCGCATATTGACCGCATCTCCCCTATAGGCCTGAGTGAAGGAAAAAATATTCAAATTAATGCTGTTCTGCTCGTACGGATCCCAGAATTCAGAATATATGTTGGGACCTGGGATGTGGTCCTTCTATCCGGAGTTATTCCCGAGTAGCACCCATGTTGTGTTTTTGTAACTCATATGCAACCGAATTAAGTTGCATATGAGTTGCTGCAACTAAATCAGTCTGAATCGTGCTGCTACGGTTCCGGCGAGTCACTGGGAAAATTTGACCACAACTTCCTTTTTTGGTGATATAAGTCCAACAAAATGTTTTTTTTTTGTTCCCCATATAGGGGAACTGTTCCGATCTCCATCTCACTGTACATATATCCATCTCATCGCTAAACAAAGAAATACGGCACCAAATTCGTCGCTTCTTTTTGTCAACATGCGTGCTCACTGCTGAAAAAAATCACAAAAATAGTAAACAAACCAAATTCCTTTCCATTGCTTTGTTTTTGATGGGATGGAAATAGGAGCTATGAGATGAAGTGGCGAACCGTTCCCCTACTTATACCATTTCGGTAGAGTTGTATACAGTCGCATCTCCACATTTTTATATTGAAGGGACCATCGAGATAGGGAGAGATCGAGGAATGGAAGGAAAATTGAGAAAATTGAGAATGACCGATTTTAATACCTCCGGAGGCTTCCTTAAGGGCCACTGAACTGACCCTGAACTGAACAGGTGTCACCTCGATTTTTGGTTCTGACATAATACCTATATACAAATCTACCGAAATGGTATGATTAGAGACGATAAAAATCAGAAGGGTTGTGTACAAGTCACGACCGCAAGGTACACGTTGGACAACGTAAGGATATTATTGTAACACAATACGTATTGTAGTTTATTATGGTGTTAACTAAAGTATTATTGCTTTGTTGGTTAAAATATGAGTATGGTTAAGTATCTGAGACACATTTTGATCAAACATGTTGTAGATTGTGGAATCTTGAGAGAAAATTTCACTGACACTGACGCCATCCAAGCGAACAAATACTTGTAGCACCTCCCAACGATGCGCGCTCGTGATTCTGCCACGGAAGACAACTTTCTGACGTCGTATTTTGAACAAATTCGTCTCGCCCAATCTTCCTTTGTATAGAATGTTGGCCATGAGAAGAACCGATTAATTTCTAATAATGCATCTTTCGAATCACTAACTGCTGTCGACGACGACCACAGGACCCACGCCATGGGCTGGAATAAAATCTGCTTCAGCAACTACGCCGGTTCTTGGATCGCTATCCGCTCTCTGTGACATTTCAAATGAAATGCCACGCGCGCGTTGGAAAGCAGTTTTCAATAAAGAAGGCCCATTAGTCCCGCCTCTTTGTAGATCGGTATGGGTACAAATATTTTGTAACCGTAACACTCACCAAAGGGGCATGGCTACAGGGTTAACTTTATTGATTACAAGAGAGCAGCTTTTCGCGCGCGAGAGCTTTTTCGTTCGAGATGCTGCGAAGAGCAGACCGTGTTCCCAACATCGGCATCGGCGGAATTCCTGCTGGAAATCGTCGTCGTCGTCGTAAGCATCAGCAGCGCTCAGATTAAATTTTCTTGTCTGAAGTACTAATGATCGGCTACCATGAAGCAGCTTTTAAGCCACAATTTGGGCCGAGATGATTTTTGATCAAAGTACAATTTAATCACTTGGAGATAGTAGAATCATAAGACTCGGCTAAAAATTCGCTTCCATAAAATTGTGATCCTTAAGAGAACTTAAGAATCATGTGTCCTGCTCGTGTACAGATGCAAAAACCACCGCCATCGATGCTAGGACCGCTACAAACGCCATCGTTCTGTGCGCTCTCCGTGACCGTGGATTATTGTACAGAAATGACACTCGAGCGCGAATCGTTGGCTTTTTTATACCTGAAAAACCCAGATTAATCCACCTGGCGGCGATGATGCCTTTCTCGTGCTTCATAAAATGTACTGAAAAATCACATAAGAAAGGTCAAAAAAGCACTTTAGGGGAATAGATCGCATATTTTCTATCATTTTGCATGTTTTTGCATTAATTACTATGCATTGCCACCATTCTAGAAAAAAAATCGATTTTGAAATTTTTTTTCCAAGGGGGGGACCCTTGGGAAAAAACAATGATTTTTCAATAATTCCGAAATGCAATGTCCGATCGGGCCAATTTTCAATAGCAAATAATGGGACCGCATTCCCCGTCGAATGCAACTTGTTGCGAGTAAATCGGGTAATGCTAAGTTCCAAAAAATGTGTCTACAAAATTTGTACACATACACACATACATACGCACATACAGACATCACCTCGATTCATCGAACTGAGTCGATCGGTATATAACACTATGGGTCTCCGGGCCTTCTATCAAAAGTTGTTTTTTGGAGTAGTCCTATAGCCTTTCGGTACAACTTTGTTGTACGAGAAAGGCAAAAATGAAACGGTAGGTCACAAGGCCCGTAACTTACATCATTCTGATGTCCGTATTGGGAATGCATGAACGAGATTGGTTGGTTCTGATCAACGTTCAAAATCTTACATGATTTCGTGACATTCACCAATTTTAGATTCTGATTTGACACCCAGTACCTTCGGGTAAGACGTTGTCCAACGTCAAAAGCGATATTTTGTCGGACTTATATCGCCAAAAAAGGAAGTTGTGGTCAAATTTACTGCATCTGACCCAGTGACCCAGTTAAGGAGTGCATTATAGACTTTTCTCCCCTATCTAAGATGGAATATTCCAGTAAGGCTTGCTAACGTTTAGCCATCTTTCTTTTGCACGCGCACATAAAGGATATGATTTTTAAAATCGAGAAACACTTCGGAAGCGTTTCCCGATGAAAGCAAGTCATATCCTTTCTGTGCGCGTGCAGGAGAAAGATGACTAAAAGTTAGCAAGCCTTATTGGAATATGGAATGTGTTAACGTTTGCTCAACAAGGTAAGTTGGCACAACTCGACAGCCAGGTACAGCACATGAATCTCGGAATCCTGGGACTGAGTGAAGTCCGTTGGCCAAATTTTGGAGAACATTTGCTGCCGTCGGGACAGGTATTGTTACATTCCGGTATTCGAGGGAAGAATTCCAACAAACATTGGAAGCTGAAAAAACTAGCTTGTTCAGCATAAATTGTTTGTTGAGACGCTCCCCCCACAGACGAGTTATTGTGCTTCCAGTTGAAAATCGAAGTGAGCTCTCGCGACGATTGAGTTTTTCCTTATTTCCTGATGTCACAACTGCCTCGCAACTAGTGTGCATCTATGCCACCGCCGTGCGCCACGATGCGCACTAGTCGCAACAAAGTTGCGACAAAAGGAAACGGGAAAAAACTCGATTGTCGCGAGAGCTCACTTCGGTTTTCAACTGGAAGTACAATAGTTTCCTGCTTAGCGCCCAAGCAGACGAAAATAGCTCAATAATATCAAATCATGATGAGATAGCATTATGAGATATGGACATGATTGATATTAGAGTTAAAAGATCAAAAGCATGGTTTCCAGAAGTCATTAGATAACGAGCAATGATGAAAGAGAGTCAAAAACTGCATGTATGCAGAGATGATAAGTGAGAGACTTTTCCCGGATTTTTTAGCAAGACTTTAACGGAAGAGTAATTTGAATTTCCCCAGAAAAATCTAATAAATTTCACTGAAGTAAAAGTCTGAACTTCGGTTTAAGACTCATGGATTTCACCAGAAAATTCCTGAGCAGGAAAATTCCCCGAAGTATTCTAAAAAATCCTTCAAAAAATGTTATATTTTTGCCATTTTCGTACAACAAAGTTGTACCGATAGGCTATAGAATTACTCCAAAAAGCAACTTTTGATAGAAGACCTGGAGACCCATAGTGTTATATACAAATTGACAAAGCTCGACGAAGTGAGATGATGTCTGTATGTGTGTGTGTACAAATTTTGTAGACACACTTTTTTTAGAATTTACCATTACTCAATTTGCTCGCAACAAGTAGCATTCGACGAGGATAGCAGTCCCATAGTTTACTAATGAAATTTTACCCGATCAAACATTGCATTTCGGATTTATTGAATTTATTTTGCCTTGTCCTTCAAATGGTTAAAAAAATTGTTTGACATCGAGACTATTATTTTCAGTTGCATTTTCATCAGAAATGAATGACGGTAATATGCACGGCAACAAAGCAAGACCATGCTGAGCGTTAAATTCCTGGACCGGTCTAGGAAATTTATGGGTTGGAAATTTTCTCCACTTCCCTGGGCATAAAAGTATCATCGTGTTAGCCTCATGATATACAAATGCAAAATGGTAACTTGGCTTATGACGGAAAATTTTCCGGAAAGGCCCCAGGATTTTTTTTCTAAATTTCGGAAGTTCTTTGGAATTTTTGAGAGGATTTTTACAAAATTTTCATTGCTTATTCTTTGATATTATCAATGAAAAATCTTCGGAATTTCCAAAGAAGTTGTTGAAAGAATTTTCATAGGATTTTTTTCACTTTCTAAGGAAATTGCTCAAAATTTCTAAGCGAAAATTAAAAAAAATCCTTGGAAACCATTCTTAAATTCCACGGAAAATTCGGTATTCATGGTAAAACACGGTATTCTCGGGAAGTAATTCTAAATTTTGTCGGAATTCACACGGAATTTTGACGTGAAAACTTTTGAAATTCAGAAGGACATTCTTGGGATTTCACAGATGATTATTGATTAATCAACAGGATATTGCATGCCATTAACAAGAAAAGTTTCGAAATTTCCATGGAGAGTTCTTTAGAGTATTAACGGGAAGTTTTAAAGGATATCAATCAATTCTACGAAATTCCCACGAAAAACTCCTCGGAATTTCAACTTGTTTTTTTTTTTCAAAATTCCAAAAAATCTTCGGTTTTCTACAATTTTGAACCGGCGTGGAGAATAATAGGTCAGACGCATGACAGATTTTAAATAGTGGCACGCCGATGCAAAAAGATCGGTGGCGGTGTCGTAATAAGAGGAATCAATTAATATGCGCCATTGAGTTTTCAAACATTGTAATCCATTACCAAACTTTCAAACCGCCTTATTTGCTTTTGTAAGCAAACAATCAAACGTGTAAGTGACGAATCTGATAGCACTTCCACGCACTCCAACACCATCAATAGGTAGCAAAATTTATCACATGCAAATGGATTTTGATGACCTTCATTAAGACGCCCTGCATTCAGTAGGCAGAAAAAGTCGCGATGCTCCAGATATTGCAGAATAGTTGATCCAACATTTGCGCATGGGGTCAGCTCAAAGTCAGTTCTGCTGAAATGTGATCGACCCCCGGAGCCTTGTTGGATTTCATGCTTCGGAAGGCTACTTCAATATCATGTACTGATGAAACTTCGGAGTTGATGCGGGTAATGCGTCGTCGAAATGTTGATTGAGCGTCGAAACTTGAACAAGTTGTTCGAGTTAATCAGTTGGGTCGATGAGTAACTGACCTCTCACGTCTTTCATCGGCATCCTCGAATTCATATCTTGTTCCATTCAGACATCGTGAGATACCATAGAGGAGGCGAATATCGTTAGTTGTTGCAGCTTTCTCCCCTTCGTCATCCAGGGAGTCCACCTACGCTCGCTTGTCCCATCTGCAGCAGCGTTCAACTTCCTTCTCTAGAGTCGAATACCGTTGACGGGACTCGTACTTGGCTGCTCTGGTTCTTGCCCGCTCTATCGCGGCCTTTGCTTTTCTACGCTCCTCAATTTTTCGCCAGGTTGCATCTGTAATTCATTCCTTTCGCTGAGTGCGCAGCTCACCCAGGCTGTTTTCGCTTGATTCAATAAAGGCATCCTTGATGGCTGTCCACTGCCATCACCTTCCGGATCTTTATCCACGATGGCATTCAGTTCACTGTAGAAGTTCTCCTTGTCCTGTAACTCGGCAACATCGGTCGGCGCAAAACATTGGATTATCGTGAGATTCTTTACCCGTGTTCTGAATCTGGCATTGAGTACCCGGGCAGAAGCAACAGAATAATTAACAGAATCACAAAACATGGCATGGACTGATATAAAAGATAAAGGAACAAGTAACAATATAAAATAATTACACCGTAATGTGCATAAACCACTTCCTTCGGTGGGGTTTGATCCCACGACCCCAGTACGCTAGACAGGTTCTTTCCGCACTAGGCTTCAAAGGACTTTCATCGCCCTCCAAAGCTTAGCCAAATTCTCAATATTTGGCGCGTGGTTCAAAACTTTTTAGAACCAACTCTTCCACACGTATTGTTTTGCGCAATTTCACATACTTTATCAGAAACTGCGCCCGATACATTTTCAATACCATTCACTAAGCAGTGCTCACCAATGTTTGTACTGCTGTTATAGCCTCGTAAACAGACTTACTTAGAACATTATCGATCTCGAAGGTTCAAATCAATATTAAACCGTTTTCCACCATTCCAGGTGTCCCCGCTCAAGTCGCTCCTCCGCGAGGATCTCAAACGGCGAATCTCAGCCCGGGCCACGAGCCGTGCCAACCGGAACGGGTTGCTTACCTCACCGAACCCGGCCAGCAGTCCGATACCGAACAGCTGCAACAACGCTACCTCCTCGCCGGCCCCGGAGTGTGGCACCTCGTCCAGCAGCTCCAGCAGCAGTAGCAGCAGCAGCAGTAGCAGTAGCAGCAGTGGCATCGGCACCAGCGTCAACGGTACCTCGAGCAGCAGCAGCTGTAGCATCAGCAACAGCGCTACGGCGGTCGCGGTGGCAACTACCTCAAACGGGACTATCACGTCCACGGGACCGGAAACCGACATGCTTCTCACCGGGGGACCCAAGTCCAAGCGGCACCTGCAGTGTCTGTTCTGCGGCATCGAGTTCCCCGACCAGACGCTGTACTTCCTCCACAAGGGCTGCCACAGCGAGAGCAACCCGTGGAAGTGCAACATCTGCGGCGAGCAGATGACCAATGTCTACGAGTTCAACTCCCATCTGCTCAGCAAGAGCCACCAATGATGTTAGGCGAGGGAAAGGGAAACATTTTGCTGGTAATGTTTCTCTTTTTCTGATCGCTTAACCCGTCAGAAACCAAACAGAAAATCCACGCAGAATCTAAGAACACACCCAAACTTCAAAGAATACACGAGTCCAACGGAGACAAAGCAAGCAAACAAACCAACAATAGGGTTTTTCTCTGTTTTTCTCATGGGTTCGGACTGAATCTCTTTTCTCCTCATCTGGAAGCGAAATCTTTTCGTGTGTACTAACTAGGTAGTCGAATCTTTTTCAGTTTCCTTAGCCAATTGCACAGTGGTGGACAGACTTAAGACAGGGATTAACACGGTGATGTAAATTTAGTCGTAACTGACTTTAAAGTGTTTGTAATCAAGAAAAAGATGATTCGCTTTATTATCCGGGATTGTATGCTTCTAACGTACTATGTTGCTTCTGAAACTTTTATTTATCAACTTTCTTTATTCTCCTATCTAAAATAACTTTCAAACTATCGAGGAGAAAAGCAAGAAATTATAAAATGCAAAAAACAGAGAGAAAAGTATATTTATTGTCCGTCCAATAGAGTTTAATTGCGCAAAACAATGGAGAAGAGAGCGTAGAAGCAAAATACACTCAACAAAAAAAAAACACACAAACACACAAATAGCCAAAGGTAGAAACGACAGTTTGAACAAAACAGCGAACGATAGCGAAGGAGTTGAGAAGGTTGCGTTAGCACGCGGAGGGTCGCGTCATCATGTCACCGGGAACAGTTTCCAAGCTTGTGCACCACATTTGGCTTTGCCTCCCTGTCGGCCATTCGGTCGTTGCCGAAGTGAGGACCGTGTGTGACAGAGAGCGCAGCCAACATTTAGTAGTAATAACCATGTGCGAATGAGATCAAAAGCCTAGGAAAAGAAAGATCGTATAGTTTTTTTAGAAAGAGGATATTTGACCAAACAGTAGGTTTACGTTTGAAAAAAAAAATGTTTAAAATATTCGAAAGAAAAATATTGAAATAGATAAATTCTAAAAGATTAATAGTAATACACACACACAGACAGACAAACCAACCACAGTAACACACAACACTGCAGCAATAGTGAATGGCCGGTAGGAAAGCAATACCAGCGGGCCAAAATGTGGACGACAACGAATAACTGGTTAACCGAAGAAGTAAAAAGTATGAAAGACATAAATATGAACGAATATAAGTTGCAATTAGGTATGAAAGTCAATTTAATAGGTTTATCATGACATTGTAGAAAAAGCTATTGGTTACTTAGTATTTGTTATCAAACGATTTTATTTTTGGAAAATTGCTTTTTTGCAAACTACAAATCTTTCTCGATTGCGTCTTAAATAAATTCGATCTCAGATCATCGATCTGGAGATGCAAGAGATCGTAATTTTTCTCTACAAATTCATTATTCAAATCGGAAGAGTCAATGTTAACCACGCTTCAATCTATAGATCTCATTATGAAGAAACACAATGCTGATATCTGCTAGTTGAACGCATTCTGTGACCGAGATTCTTCTCTTCACTTCCGTCACTGAGCTTCGAAATTATAGACCCTGTTCAAAATTACATTTTTTTTTAATTCCAAACCTAACTTCACTTCAAAGATTTTTTTTTATCTAATGGCTGGAGTCCGTTTTTCCTCACAATCAAAAACATGTTTTTTCAAAGCAAATGAGTCGATTTAGTCTTCCGAATCGTTACTTCTTCATCTGATCACTTCAGGGTTGTATTCACACGTAAAAGGGTTAATCTAAGTAACCAATCAGTTTTTTCGCTATATCATAAAAATATTTTGAAATAAAATTGTCTCGTAGACATTGGAAATGAGGACATCACCACCGCAAATCAATTTTCAACGTTTGGCCAGTATTTGTACCCCTGGAAACCGTTTCCATGACTATGACATACCGCGTGCGCGTCACTTTTCTGTTTATATATAGCTAGATTAAATACATAGTTTGTAAGTCTTTAGTTTTTCGCTTTTAATTTGCGTTTTTTTTTTGTATAAAACCCCTCGTTATAATTTCGAAGTGTTAAATTAAGTTGAGTCGAATACTGATGGTGCAACGATATAAATGGGAATTAAATATAGGTTAGAAAGGGTCGTCGACTGCAAAGTTGAACCACTTGACAACCATCCCTTAGAAAATGTTCATTAAGTTTGATAAAGTTTTGCCTTTTTTTCGTTCAGTTGTGTATAATATAGAGGTCGAAATTAATTTGCGTATGAAGTTTTTAGTTGAAACTGTTATATTTCCGTAGATTTTGTTTTGTTAGGTTGAAGTTTTCATCGGTTGTAAGAGTTTATTAGACAAAATGCGAAGTAAAGCGGAATGGAACTAATGAAACCATTACAAGGATATAGCTATATTTATACAATCTTGTTGTTGTTATTGAGAGGAATTATGGATTGACTATTGAATCTTAAATAGAATCAAGCTTATGGATAGAGGACAGTGCACAGGAGCAGAAGGGAAGTTATCTTCTTAAATCAGGTTAGGATTAATCGACAAAGCAAAAATTCTTTCACTACGTAGTTGTATGAATGGACAAAGACAGGAAAGAAATTGTACTTATTTTTTTCGGAAACCAATAGAAACCCAATAGTTCAAATAGAGGAAACAATATATCAGAAAGCACCACCACTAATGCCCACTGCATGATCCGAGTTGACTATAGAAGAAGCCTCACCAACACTTCCACATAAATGACTATTTGCTGGACCAAAAGTTGCTCATAATCACCGTTTCACTATACCAAAAACCTTAACAAAACAAATAGCCTAACTTAAGGATCCTATTTACTAAACAAAACTTTTAACTAAAGTCATTGAAACGGAACACAAACATTTGGAAGCAGTTTTAAGAAACTAGTTTTACCACACAACTATAAACAAACAAAAGTACACTGTCATTCGAAAAAAAATCGAACCCCCCTGCACAAATACTACGAAATTGATGGTCCTAAATCGCAGAGAAACAATGCAGAAACAAATGTTCAAAAAGCAAACAAAATTTTTATATTGATGTTTCTTTTACCTAAGGAGACGATTATCGAAGCAAGAATTTAGAAAATAATGCAATTTCATTCAATTTCGAAACCTCAAAAACTTATTCAAAATTCACTCTTAAAGCAAAATAATCAAAACAAATATTCAAAATTTTCATAGTAAGAATACGAATATAAAACATAACGTTTACTCTTTCTCTAAAAGCTTCTCAGCTATTATTGCATGGATCGTTCTTTGAACGAATAAAATGTCAAAAAATTCTACACTACGCAGTTTATGGACTATCAAAAAAGATACATTCGCAAAATTCACTCGGTAAAATTAAAATCTATTGGCATCTCTAATTAGAAAAGTGTGAGTATTTCTAACAAAGTTCTCTTAACGGACAAAAGTCACTGGCAGAAAGTGTAAATATTGTTATGGATCAAATTAATCTAAAATGACAGCAGCTAAATATTTTCCCATAAATTACAAAACACTTTTAGAATGACGTTACAAAGAACGGTGCCTTCCCTAAAATGGTTGAAACGGAGAGATGTCAGAGAAATGAGAGAGCGGACATAGCGAGGAAGCGTGCGAGAGAGTAAGATAGATTCAAACGAAAATCGAGTGAGGGTATCATCACCTGCTTCGCTTATCGGGTGTCTATACATATAAGATGTACACAAACACAAGCATAGAAAAAATCAGGAAACCAAAAAGAAAGCAAGCACGCAAGAGTCGGATGGAACCGGGTTCAAGACGTAAACCAAGAAAGATTGACAGGATAGAAATAGAAATAAAGAAGCAAACCAACACTAAATGCAGTTGAGAAGTTTGGCAAAAACAAACAAAGCAAGCATAAAACAGTAGTTAGACTCAAATATATTTTCAAATGAAAAAAAACGTTAAAACATAGTGCAACACACAGAAGAAGTAAATTTTTAAACAAAAAGGGAAAATAGTGAAATAAAATAGCTTACCTTAAAAAAACAAGAAAACCAACACTAAAAAGCAACAAGCCTTATAACTAGTGGAAATCGCAAGAGAAAGAGGGATGGCAAAAGAATCGAAAAAGCAGGTCAGAGACAAAGCAGACGGAAACCAAAACAAGCAACACAGTTTCAGAGCGAAGCTGAAAGATAAGATAATTACAACACAGAGTTAGATTTTTTACATTATCGTAGCATGCAAAGAGAACTTATAAAATTAAAAACAAACAGTAAGCGATTGTTAATATACAAAGAGAATAAAATAAACATATTGATCAAAACTGTAATTTTATCGACTTGCAAACTAACGTTTAAATTAAACCACAACCACAAGAAGAGAGAAATAGAGAAACAACGCAGTTGAGAGCAAGACAACAAAGAGATAACGGGAAATGTGTTAAATGAAGTAGTTTTAAGTCCGCAAACAAAACGCAAGTTAATGAACAAAACAGCAAACAAAATACACAGAGAGAAGAATTGCGATTTATTAAAACATTCCGTCTACATGTGATTTTTAGAACTATAGTTGGATTGAAACAAATCAACAACAACAAAAAACTACACTGCGACGAAATAGTAACGCAAGCACACAGTTATAATAGCAGTAAGAGTTTATTAGTAAAAATTAAAACCGTTTTTTTTTTTGTTGTGTCGGCGGTTCGTTATACATTGTATACATATAGGTTGTATTTTTTTGCGTATGCTGAAGTTATATTTTTCGCGAGAAATTATTTTTTCTTTAACCCAAAAAAGAAGATATTTTAAGTGCGTTCTAGCGATTAAGTGTTATCGAGTTAGTAGGATATGTGACTCCCAATTTGTTTTTCGATTTTTAACAGATGTGAGTTTCGTTCCGTACAGCCCTCCGTAGAAATAGCGAATTAGTAGAAACGAAGGAAATAAAAAATAACGATACAAGGGACGACAGTAAATGAAATCGATACCAAGCAAGTATGTACTTTCCCCAAGCAAGGCTCATTCGTTTGATCAAATTTGTTGACTCAAGTGGTGAGAGAAGAAGAAAAAAAAACTGCAACAAAAGCGCTCTTATTAATCTAAATTAGTTAGCAAAAGTATTAGTGGACGTTCTGATTTTTCTATATTCGTTTTTTGGATTTTCTTTTTCGGTTTATTTTTCGACAAAAATGTACGAAACTTTTTGATATTCTTCGTTTGTGTACTCATTCGGAATGCTATGAAAAAAAAACACATTACATGAACAAATTTTTCACGACCATCTTTTCGTGGTCGACTTATGATTAATCTAAATGCTAAGATAAGACAAAAAACACACACATTCAAAAACAAATCTATTTCAATTGATTCGAGAAAAATAAAACAAAATTAAAATAAGAAAAAAAAAACAGAAACAAAAAAATAAGGAAAAACAAAAAAGAACGAAAGAGCGAAAGTATGCGAATGGAACCCTGAGGAAAGATTACAAACAAAAAAATGCATACATATTACTACTATAAACGATGGTGATGGTTCAAATTATGAATTAAAACGAATTATTAAAAGAAACTCAAAATTTAAGAAAATTACAATTATATTGACTTATTAAATATTATATTAAAGATATTTTCAAAAATTCTAAATTACTGCAAACATCTTTTGATGGAAATGAAAGAAAATCCGCTGAACTCGGTGTGCATATGCAATGCATAGCATGTAAAATATTTTGATCCTTGGGTGGGTTTTGAAACAACGTCTGCAGCATGCTAGACAGGTGCTGTCCCTTCTTAGCTACAAATGATCTCCGTCGTCCTCCGCGACTTAACCTCCGCGATGGGCCCATGTTCCCTACACACACTTGGTCAAGCTCTCAATCCATGTGTTTCTAGAACCAAACTTTTGCACACATACAACAGGGGATGACATAAATAACTGGGACAGGCAAATATTGGGTATGATTAAATGTGTTATACCTATGTCAATTATCATCCGTCATTTGACCATTTGTAACCGTTCGCGAATTGTTCTCGAGGTTATTAAAAGCACGGTGGCTTAAGCGCCACTCTCAAAGAGGGACCACCGGTCGTATTCCCGACTCTTACAGACCCTTTACATCTGGGGACTCTCGAACGGTCGTTGACTCCAAAATTACTTACGCTCACAACTTACCCCCACTCTTTTTGCAAATTTCCCAACTACTTGAACTCGCTCAACCCGCTGTACTGTAAACAAAAAGCAATCTCCGAAGTTAAATCGAGAAAACTGTAGCCACGTCCAATGCAAAGGGAGTGAATTTTCCCAGCCCCGTGGAACCCATACAAATTAAACACTCAAGCAATGAAACAAAAGCTCACATTGCGCAGGATATGATCGAAACTAAAGATGCAGAGGGAGTTGCGGCTGGACGGAAGGCTTCCGATTTCGGAATCGAGAGTGGCCCGGACTAACCGTTCCCTTAAGCTAGTAAGTAGCTTCCTTTCCCTAGCGAACCGGCTTCGCATACCTTTCCGATTCACCGAGCGAGGATTATAAGAAAAAACTACTAACCGTCGGTTCGGGTTTGGTCCTGCATACGATTATTGACGACGTACGGGAACCGGGCTGCAAAATGATGGGTTGATATCAAGGAAGGAGTGCCCAACAGAGCTCTGGTCCCCACAAGATCCTTTTCTCACGCTTCCACGGGTCGTCCGATGACAAATGACCGCCAGCTAAGGGTTGTGTACTCAGCTGGTAGTGCAGCCTGGGCACTGTTGTCCTTCTGACACCAGCTAGAGTGAGAAGGTACGCCTCGAGCGTCTGTTCACCAGGAGGTGCGGCTCAAACAGTGTCTGCCTGGTACCCAGCGACTGATTAACAAAATGCTGTATCGCGTCAGCTATACCTAAGCTGGCAGCCCCATCATTGCGATGTAGATAACGCGACCCCGGTAAGGTAGCTTACTGAAGCCTCTCAAATACCACGAAAAATGGAGATAGAAGAAAAAGAGAATGTTGTTTTTGGCAACCGACCCGGCAACGAAATAAGGACTATGATTGGAAACTCGGTACCTGGAATGTCAGGACCCTAAATGAACTTGGACGAGTGAGCCTTCTGACTCGTGAACTGCAGAAGGTTGGAGCGAACGTGGAATTCACACGTATTAAGAATGTCTTGATAAAGCCTTTGGAGAGTGCCCAAAGCATGACGTGAAAATTGTTATCGGAGACCCTAACGCTCAGGTCGGTAGAGAGGACTTTTTCCGTCCCATAATTGGTACGGAGAGCCTCCACTCCGCTACCAATAACAACGGCCTACGGCTAGTAAATTTCGCTGCTGCCAGAGGGATGGCCATCAGTGGCACATATTTTGCACGAAAGAATATCCGAAAGCACACCCGGAATAGGGTGACCATATGGTATCCTAAAGGAGGACATGTCCTCCTTTTTCATTAAATCCAGATGTCCTCCTTTTGCGCTAAAATGTCCTCCTTTTTGGGAATTTTGGAAAACAGTTGCATGATTAACTATTGCTGAAGAAATTCTAGTTTAACAAACAACAATACAACAAGTCCATTATGTAAAAAACAGAAGTCCATTATGGAACAAAACATTGCACACGTTTGCGTTTCTGGTTTTAATTCTGAAATATTTTCCTTTAAGTTTTGGAATAAAAATAATGTTAATATGGAAAACAAAATGCGTGAGTTACAGTGTCAAAAATGTCATAAGCATCGGAATTGTGATAAATGGATTAGGAAAAAAAAATGCAAATGCTTCTCAAAAATTTTTACGAGTAAACACCCATCAAGCTGTCTTTTAAACGCATCGTACGCATCTTTTAAACGCCCCCTTGCCATGCTTAGAATGGAATAGAAAGACCTAAAACTAATTTTTACAGTTTCGATTTTTTTTAGTCTCAATCTAAACAGTTTAAAATTTGTTCAATTGAGAACTTTGTGGTCATACAGTTAACGGTATCATTCTAATTCACATGCCTTAATTAGTAATTCCGAATGGCAACCAAGAAAAAAAAATGCTGGACAACTAAGCATCTAAGGTCCTTATGGAACCTAATGTTCGGTCAGTTACCTATTTTTGCAATTAATTATTCAGAATTGTAAACAATGATTCTTGTTAAAATTCTGTGGAATATCGTTGAAAATGCAGGCATAATAATATTCAACATTTGTTCTCAACTTATTTTAAAATTAGTTAAGCTGAAATCTTTCCATTGAAAAGATGTTGCGGGTAGTTTATAATTAGAAAGTGCTTTATGTAGACTGTAATGCGAGTCTGAAACGTTCCAACTGAAGTTGATAAAGTGATCTGTTATGTTAATAAAACATAAGAAGATGTTGTATTTGCATTGAATTACAAAAACATCTTCCAATAGACTTTAGTGTGCAAAAATCTAACAAATATAATACCGTTTCGACTCAAATTCCGAACATGACCCATATTCCGAACACTCGCTTTTAAATGGCCATTTTGACTTTATTCGTGTAATTTTCTCCACAGGAGCTTGAATTTATTTATAATCTTGACCCTCAGTGCGGAAAACCAATGAAAGTTTTAGTTTTAGGGCGCTAAAACGCTAGTGTTCGGAATATGAGTCATGTTCGGGATTTGAGACTGACAAACGATCGATTTTTTTTATGTCCTCCTTTTTTAACCAAATGTCCTCCTTTTTCGCTCAATTCTGGTGATTTGTCCTCCTTTGGTAAAATTTCATATGGTCACCCTAACCCGGAAACACCCAAATGGCGAAACTTGCAACTAGATAGACCATGTTCTGGTGGATGGGCGCCATTTCTCGGATCTTATCGAGACATTCAGAGGTCCGAACATTGACTCTGATCACTACCTCGTTGTCAGTAAAATTCGATCACGGTTGTCAACTGTATCGAACGAAAGATCACAGCGAACGATGCGTTACAATATCCAGCGATTATTGTCGGCAGAAGAAGTATCATCTGAGTACCGCCAGAAGCTCGACGAACGGATAAGTGCATTCAACGTTAGCGACAACATCAACGATCTATGGGAGTCGATTTTTTTTCTTCTTTATTAAAGAGGCTTTCAGTCCTCGGCTGGTTCACCTCTGGAATGGGAGTGGATCCATGGAGCGGTGAGCACAACAGCACGAGAAGTGGTAGGCACTGCACAGAGGTGACCTAGGACGGGTTGGTTCGATGTAGAGTGTCAGAGAGTGACAGACGAGAAGAACGTTGCCAGAAGCCGGATGTTGGTGTCGGGTACCCGATCGAATAGAGATCGGTACAAGGAAGCAAGAGCAGCCGAAAAACGAACTCACCGCAGGAAGAAGAAACAGTATGAAGAACAAAAAAATGGGGCAGAATGACATGCGGAGGTTTTATGCGACTATGAATGGCGTGCGGAGAAGGACAGGGCCATCTCCCGTCATGTGCAACGACCAAGAAGGACTGCCAGGTGGAAGCAACACTTCGGGACTTAGTTGAATAATGGAAGTGACGGTGCATTGGTGAACAGAAAAAATATTTAAAAAAAACTACTCTGATTCTTCCGGTGACTTTATACGGCCATGAAACATGGACGTTGAAGGAGCCTGGTCGGAGGGATTTCGGAGTGTTTGAGCGTAAGGTGCTGCGGACAATGCTCGGCGGTAAACAGGAGAACGGTACCTGGCGGCGTCGCATGAATCACGAGTTGTATCAGGTGTATGAAGGGCAGGATACTATTAAGCTTATACAACACGGCAGAAACATGGTGTGTATCAGTGGAGAACACTCAACGGCTGCAGGTGTTTATCAACAGATGCCTACGGTATATAATTAGGGCCTGGTGGCCTCACAACTGGATCTCAAACAACGAGCTCCATCGTCGTTGTCACCAGAGGCCGATAGCAACAGAAATTCGGGATCGGAAGTGGGGCTGAGTCGGCCACACTCTACGTAGGGGCGGAAACGAAATCTGTAAACAAGCATTAGACTGGAACCCAGTGGGACATCGCAGCAGAGGCAGACCCAGAGGCTCATGGCGGCGAAGCCTCAACAAAGAAATAAAAGAAGTCGACCGAAATCTAACCTGGCAACAGGTTAAAGCGATAGCCGGGCAACGCTCAGGATGGAGATCTTTCAAGTCGGCCCTTTGCACCACCGGAGGTGTACAGGATCCATAAGTAAGTAGGTAAGTAAGACCTGAAAATAGCTTTTTGCACATAGTATAATAGATGTAAACTAGGTTGTGAAATTATGTCATAGGGAACATCCATAAATTACGTAACGCTTAGAGGAGAGGGAGGGGTTTGCCGAAGTGTTACAATCCATACAAAGTTTTTAAATGGTCCGTACAAAAAGAGTGAACTCGATACGACTCGATACAATCGGCAACGACCTAGGCGACGAATAAAGGATCACGATTGGAAGCTTGGAACATGGAACTGCAAGTCGCTAGGCTTCGCAGGTTGCGACAGGATAATCTACGATGAATTACATCCCCGCAACTTCGATGTCGTAGCGCTGCAGGAAATCTGCTGGACAGGACAGAAAGTGTGGAAAAGCGGGCATCGAGCGGCTACCTTCTACCAAAGCTGTGGCACCACCAATGAGCTGGGAACCGGCTTCATAGTGCTGGGAAAGATGCGCCAACGCGTGATTGGGTGGCAGCCAACCAACGCAAGGATGTGCAAGCTGAGGATAAAAGGCCGTTTCTTCAACTATAGCATCATCAACGTGCACTGCCCACACGAAGGGAGATCCGACGACGAGAAAGAAGCGTTCTATGCGCAGCTGGAGCAGACATACGATGGATGCCCACTGCGGGGCGTCAAAATCGTCATCGGTGACATGAACGCTCAGGTAGAAAGGGAGGAAATGTATAGACCGGTCATCGGACCGGATAGTCTGCATACCGTATCGAACGACAACGGCCAACGATCCGCGGCTTAACATTGGGCGGCTACAAGACGGTAGACTAGCCCAAGAATACGCGCAGCAGCTGGAAGTGGCACTCCCAACGGAAGAGCAGCTAGGCGCAGCATCTCTTGAAGATGGCTAGAGAGATATTCGATCCGCCATTGGAAGCACCGCAACCGCTGCACTAGGCACAGTGGCTCTGGATCAGAGAAACGACTGGTATGACGGCGAATGTGAGCAGTTAGTTGAGGAGAAGAATGCAGCATGGGCGAGATTGCTGCAACACCGCACGAGGGCGAACGAGGCACGATACAAACGGGCGCGGAACAGACAAAACTCGATTTTCCGGAGGAAAAAGCGCCAGCAGGAAGATCGAGACCGTGAAGAGACGGAGGAACTGTACCGCGCTAATAACGCACGAAAGTTCTATGAGAAGTTGAACCGTTCACGTAAGGGCCACGTGCCACAGCCCGATATGTGTAAGGACATAAACGGGAACCTTCTTACGAACGAGCGTGAGGTGATCCAAAGGTGGCGGCAGCACTACGAAGAGCACCTGAATGGCGATATGGCAGACAACGGTGGCGGTATGGTAATGAACCTAGGAGCACGCGCGCAGGACATGCAACTTCCGGCTCCGAATCTCCAGGAAATCCAGGAGGAGATCGGCCGGCTGAAAAACAGCAAAGCCCCTGGAGTTGACCAACTACCAGGAGAGCTGTTTAAACACGGTGGTTAAGCACTGGCTAGAGCGCTGCACTGGGTGATTACCAAGGTTTGGGAGGATGAGGTTCTGCCGCAGGAGTGGATGGAAGGTGTCGTGTGTCCCATCTACAAAAAGGGCGATAAGCTGGATTGTAGCAACTACCGCGCAATCACATTGCTGAACGCCGCCTACAAGGTACTCTCCCAAATTTTATGCCGTCGACTAACACCAATTGCAAGAGAGTTCGTGGGGCAGTCCCAGGCGGGATTTATGGGTGAACGCTCTACCACAGACCAGGTGTTCGCCATACGTCAGGTATTGCAGAAATGCCGCGAATATAACGTGCCCACACATCATCTATTTATCGACTTCAAAGCCGCATATGATACAATCGATCGGGACCAGCTATGGCAGCTAATGCACGAAAACGGATTTCCGGATAAACTGATACGGTTGATCAAGGCGACGATGGATCGGGTGATGTGCGTAGTTCGAGTTTCAGAGGCATTCTCGAGTCCCTTCGAAACCCGTAGAGAGTTACGGCAAGGTGATGGTCTTTCGTGTCTGCTATTCAACATCGCTTTGGAGGGAGTAATACGAAGGGCAAGGATTGACACGAGTGGTACGATTTTCACGAAGTCCGTCCAGTTATTTGGTTTCGCCGACGACATTGATATCATGGCACGTAACTTTGAGATAATGGAGGAAGCCTACATCAGACTGAAAAGCGAAGCTAAACGGATTGGACTAGACATCAACACGTCGAAGACGAAGTACATGATAGGAAGAGGCTCAAGAGAGGTCAATGTGAGCCACCCACCACGAGTTTTTATCGAGACCTGGACCACAGACAAACAGACGTAACAGCTTGAACATTTTTCTGGAAAATCCATCGCCCAACTCCGCCACCACCATCTTGCGAGCATGTTACACGAAAAAATGTTTCGTATGACATTGTCACCAGAAGGCGCTGGAGTGAAATGTCAAACTCAAAGGATTACGACGCAAGCGCCTCTAGTTGTGAAACGCGCAATCAATCAAATTCAAATTGATCGTTGAAGTCATGGTCGATGGTAATTTCTCTAGTGCTACGTCTGTTTGTCTGTGCCTGGACGATGCTCGTGGAGGACCAACGCGCACTGGGAGTTTTTGAAAGGAAAGTGTTGCGTACCATATATGGTGGGTTGCAGATGGCGGACGGTACGTGGAGGAGGCGAATGAACCACGAGTTGCATCAGCTGTTGGGACAACCATCCATCGTTCACACCGCGAAAATCGGAAGACTGCGGTGGGCCGGGCACGTAGCCAGAATGTCGGACAGTAATCCGGTGAAAATGGTTCTCGACAACGATCCGACGGGAACAAGAAGGCGAGGTGCACAGCGGGCAAGGTGGATCGATCAGGTGGAGGACGACTTGCGGACCCTCCGCAGACTGCGTGGTTGGCGAAGTGCAGCCATGAGCCGAGCTGAATGGAGAAGTCTTTTATGTGCAGCACAGGCCACTCCGGCCTTAGTCTGATGATAAATAAATAATACAAAAAGAGTGAAAAGGGGGGGGGGGGGTTGAAAATGGCAATTTTTTGCGTTACGTAATTAATAAATCTTCCCATATGACACTAATAATGACACTTTTGGTGTCCATACCAAGGTACAAGTTATGCAACACGAGTGTCATCTTTGTGCTGGTACAACGGCAGAACATGATACAATTATTCTTCTTCTTCTTTTTTACTGGCATTACATCCCAACACTGGGACAGAGCCGCCTCGCAGCTTAGTGTTCATTAAGCACTTCCACAGTTATTGACTGCGAGGTTTCTAAGCCAGGTTACCATTTTTGCATTCGTATATCATGAGACTAACACGATGATACTTTTATGCCCAGGGAAGTCGAGACAATTTCCAATCCGAAAACTGCCTAGATCGGCACCAGAAATCGAACCCAGCCACCCTCAGCATGGTCTTGCTTTGTAGCCGCGCGTCTTACCGCATGGCTAAGGAGGGCCCCCAACTATTACAATTATTATTAATGAATAATAATAATAAGTGTAATAATTGGGGGCTATTGTATTAGAAACAGTTCGGCAAATGCTGGGTAAAGCGCACCATTGGTAGTTCGCGTACCTGAAGGAATCAAATAGACCCCATCTTGCGGTCCTTATGTCGTTTTCGGTTATTGCTGGGTCGAACCTAGTTCTGCCCCGGATCCGCTCTAACAGCTGTCAAAACGTTCGGTTATTCGTTCAGGTTGGATCGCGATCCGACCCAACACGAATGAGGTTCGCTCTGCCGATTTATCGAGATCGAACCTAGGTTCACCAATACATGCAATACATACATTCGAACACAAACTGTCAAACAGGTGTTTATGTTTACGCTAAAGGAAAATGAAAACATGAAAGACACGGAAGGGTGCGGATGGGTATTTGACTTTTAATCGTTTTTGTTTCATTTGTTGAATTTATCAATTTTGGTGCTGTCTTCCACGTAAAAAAGGATTATTTTAATTGTGTGTTGTCTTCAAGTTTCTCTGATGGTGAAATGGATTCAGATACCGACATATGTTTTGCTGATTACTTCAGACGGTAGCTCCGTTATAAACAAAATGATGGTTAAAGATTTTGATGAAAATGTGATTGATAAATGCAGTGACGAGAAGGTAGCTGTAGCTGCTATTTATTCACTATTACGTTGTGTATTCGATGATATGCTTTATGGAACGTACACGCGGTCAAGCAGTTTGACCAACATTGACTCCACCTCTCGTTTATTCAAACATCCATCAAGTTTCACTAACAGCGACACGAACAATCAATTAATTCGACCAACAATATCACACACGAACGACCGAAGCGCCAACTTGAGCACCAACCTTCAAAAAATATATGGCGGTTTGTGCAACTTCACTACAAATGCTCAAACATGTTCGGCGAACCTTGACTCCTTCCCCGACAACTCAAACCAAAATCAAACCAAACCGTTTTAATTTTTTCCAACCGAGTTGCCAACTGTCAAATGGTTGTTCGAACAACTTCACACACGTTCAAACAAAGCAGCAACGTTTTCTTGGTGGCGGAGTCAATATTCGTCAAACTGCTTGACTGGTGTGTACGTTGCATTAGGTATATCGGAGTATCGGATTATTATTTATACCAAAATGTTCATACCATTATTTTATTCGTTATTGCAGCTCTGTGAATAATTTGTTTAAGGTTATGGATTTGAAGAATATAAACATAATGTATTAACCCTTTATAAGGCAGTGATAATTATATTGCCATCAACAGATGATACGTTTTTCTGATTATTTACAATAGTTTTATTAATTATTCACCTTGTAGAGGGTATATTTGCTACTTAGTAACACTCCAGATAATACTTGGCCAGAAAATAAATTCAAATGTAAATTTAGAAACAGTTTTATACGAATTGAGCATAATTTTAGAGTGGAAGAAGGATTTTTAGTTGTAATTCGTTAAAAAACCGACAAAGACATATTTTACCCCGTTGATATTTATTATGTTGAATCTCCTGTTATGTAGTGGAAAATTATGTAGAGAAAAATTATTTGCCTTTCTTGTATATTTGGTTGATGCAGTTTTGGCGAAATCGCGGTTTATCCCAAAGGTTCCCCTCTTGGGAGGAAAATACAAAAATGTTAGTCAACTCTTGTGCGATTTGATTCTTTGTTTTAAAATAAAAGGCCCCAAATCTCAATAAATTTTCTATTGGATTTTTTACAAAGTGTTTCCATATTTTCTTGTTCTATTACATTTGAATGGCATAATTGATAATTCAAATGTAACACAATCACTGTTATTAAGAACGATACTTATCAGGTATCAGGTATCAGAACGTCGGCTCAGGAGGCACGTTCCCCTCAATTTGGGAGATTTGTGCCATCGCCTTCACTGGCCTTTCTCATCATTTACCTGACGGAGAAGGAAGTGAAAAGGGGAAAGGAAGAGGAAGTGAAATTGGAAAGGAGAATGGAACCATTTATAGGAAAGCCAATTATGTAGACTCACACGCATTCGGCTAGGGACTAAAGAGAGGTGTCACAAAAACACAGAGGACGTAACAATGGACGAACGTCAAAGACGAAACACAGAGTGCACTGAGAAAAACGCATAATGCGAATCCGTATAGGGGACAATCACAAAGTACATTGTAAAAATCGCATAATGCGAATCCATATAGGTGGCAATTTGCTGAAAACTAAGTAAAACACATATTCATAACCCCATTCATATTGAACCTCACGTTGAGATTGAACAAGAATAGCCGAACCCGAACGTCAAGAACGAAACACAGAGTACACTGTGAAAAACACATAATGCGAAACCATATAGGTAACATACACAAAGTACATTGTAAAAAAACGCATAATGCGAATCCATATAGGTGACAATTTGTTGAAAACTAAGTAAAACACATATTCATAACCCCACTCTTATTTAACCTCATGTTGAGATTGAACAAGAGTAACCGAAGCCGAACGTCAAAGACGAGACACAGAGTACACTGTGAAAAACGCATAATGCGAATCCATATAGGTAACATACACAAAGTACATTGTAAAAAAACGCATAATGCGAATCCATATAGGTGACAATTTGTTGAAAACTAAGTAAAATACATATTCATAACCCCACTCTTATTTAATCTCACGTTGAGATTGAACAAGAGTTGCCGAAGCCTAACGTCAAGGACGAGACACAGAGTACACTGTGAAAAACGCATAATGCGAATCCATAAAGGTAACATACACAAAAAACATTGTAAAAAAAAAACGCAAAAAAAACGTTTGTTGAAAAACTAAGTAAAACACATATTCATAACCCCACACTTACGTTGAGATTGAACAAGAGTAGCCAAAGCCGAATGTCAAAGACGAGACACAGAGTACACAGTGAAAAACGCATAATGCGAATCCATATAGGTGAAAATTTGTTGAAAACTAATTAAAACCCATATGCATAACCCTACTCTTATTTAACCTCACGATAAGGTTGAATAAGAGTAGCCGATTATCTCGGAGAAGTAAAAAGTCAACTACGCCATAGCTCCGGTTAGCGCAGCGAGGGCTAAAATACTGTGAAGGGGGCCCTGGTGCTTCACAGGCTCCGTTTGCGGTTAGGTTCTTATTAGACCCCCCTAACCATTCATTCGTAGGCACGGTAAGCATAAAGCCGCATCACACCGAAAATTAGGGGTCACCTGTATGGTGGACTTTTACCACTGGAACAGGCAATCCGTAATGTTATTCTTAGCCAGATAACCAGCTGCCGACACCACACGGCTATCTAGGCTGTTCGTGGAGAGAAGTTGACATTGACTTTACGTCAACTCTCAATATGGCCGAACAGCCGTGAAATTATGTAGAGAAAAATTATTTGCCTTTCTTGTATATTTGGTTGATGCAGTTTTGGCAAAATCGCGGTTTATCCCAAAGGTTTCCCTCTTGGGAGGAAAATACAAAAATGTTAGTCAACTCTTGTGCGATTTGATTCTTTGTTTTAAAATAAAAGGCCCCAAATCTCAATAAATTTTCTATTGGATTTTTTACAAAGTGTTTCCATATTTTCTTGTTCTATTACATTTGAATGGCATAATTGATTATTCAAATGTAACACAATCACTGTTATCAAGAACGATACTTAGGCTGTGAACCATTCCACCGATTCGTTTAACTTTTAGTTAAAATTTGACACTTCGATGGTTATTTTCCCATCGTAGTTAAAATTTTACTCCGAAGCCGACTCATTTGAGTTTTTACAGATTAATAGTTATTCGGAACGAAATGGATTTGGCGCCAATTTTCTCGCGAACAAAGTTTAACTATTGAACTGTCAAATCTAACCATGCTCCGGAGCAGGGATATTTTTAACCACGGCGAAATAACCATCGAACTGTCAAATTTTTACTAAAAGTTAAACGTGGTTAAACGAATCGGTGGAATGGTTCACAGCCTTAGAACCAGTATAACAGTTTAGCGGGAAACACGGATTGGCATAATTACCGGAAATGTTCCAGAGCGCCAAAATTCCTTCACGGCAATCCACATTGCCGTCGCCATTCATCACAGCTTTTAATCACATAAATTTATTGATGGATTAACAGAAGAAAAATCTGACTTCCCCATTCAATTTATATAATAAGAAACAAAATAACACTAATAACAAAATTCAAAAGATAAAATCTGTATAAAATCTGATGAAATATTTATATTTCTGCCAGCTGATAAAAGTGCGAACTAAAAACAAAACAGATGATAGGGCTTGAGTTCTCACTAACACCATCATACTGACTCGATCCCGATTCGTTTTTCGTTCGGTTATTCAGAGTCGGGGTCGGACCTGACCCAGGTCTAAAACCGAAAACGACATTAGTCTCTTACCCAGCAACTCCTATCCATACCTCTTAGTGGCGCTGGCCGGGTACGGGCAACCTTAGGGAAAATCATTCCAGTTCGTTTGAATCGCACCGGGGACTAAGACTCCAGAAGAAACTGCGGTCAAAAAAGATTCACCACCGCAGCAAATCTGTCATGTACAAAACGCTGATAAGACCGGTAGTCCTCTACGGGCATAAAACATGGACAATGCTCGATGAGGACTCGCAAGCAATCATAGTATTCGAGAGACGGGTGCTTAGGACCATCTTTGGCGGTGTGTGGCGGCGGTTTGCCCAGCTCTACGGCGCACCCATGTATCCAGAAGGTAGCTAAAGCCGAAAGGGTACGATGGGCAGGGCATGTTGCAAGAATGCCGGACAGCAACCCTGCAAAGATGGTGTTCGCTTCCGATCCGGCAGGTACTACACGGAGTGGAGCGCAGCGAGCGAGGTGCAAAACGACTTGGCGAGCGTGGGGCAATGAGCTAGACTTCGAAGTAGGGCCTTAATGAGTGGAGTGCTCGTTAGGGGCCATCCACAAAGTACGTCACGCTCCTAGGGGGGAGGGGGGGTTCCGAGCAGCGTGACGACTCATACAAAAAATTTAGAGGTTTAGTACAAAAAGTGTGACGAAGGGGGGTTGAAAATTGACAAATTTTGCGTGACGTACTTTATGGATCTTCCCTTAGTGTGGGAAACGAACAGGAAGCCTCCACCAGTGCAGTGCACAGTGGCTAAAATCGTTTTTTTTGAGCGCGTTTATTTAACCCTCTCCCGCCCATGGTGTCTGTGGAGCACCATCGAATTTTGCACCTTCTAACCTTCATCGAATTGTTTCAACAACAAAAAGGAATATTTGACACATCTTTATGATTCCATTAGACTGCAAATATAATCAATTTTGAGTACAAATAGAGAAACTATTGAAAACAATCAATTAACTATTGATTAACAACCAAAAACTATTTTTTTCGTTTTCCACTAATTTTGGCTATGCCAAATAACTTTTGTTCTAGCATTTTTCTCAAAGATGATTCCTTCCTGTTGAAATCTTTGAAAAAAGTCGTGGGCGGGAAAGGTATCTAGTCTATTTTTAATAGTATCAAGGAAAGGTTAATAGTATCAATAGTACATTTTAACAGTAAGTTGATGCGCTTCTTTGGAGGTATTCAGCTTACTGGTCAATCCCCCTAAAAGGGAGATGAAAAATTTAATTTTTTCACTTCACAACATTCAAGGTTTGATTCTTCATAGAAGTTGTAGCAAAAGTTCTCCTGAAAAACTTTTTGACTTTAATTTCTTTAAAAAAATTAATTGACAATAAAAATATTTTTTTATCATATCTTTTTGACCTTAATTTCTACATTTTTTGCATGTTCTAGAAAGTTTTAGATAATATTATACTTAAAAACTTGAATATAAAAAAGTTATGACGGTTTTATTGGATTTTTTAGTCATATTTGGTTTAATTGCAACTTGAAAACGAGCAAATTGTGGCAGTCAATCTCATTCGCATAACAAAGTACACAGGATTTTGTTTTTACACGATTTTTTTTCGCTCGTGTTTTTGATCGTGTGACTTTAATTTACAACCAAACTCTTCGCAACATGTTTCAAAAAATCCAGAATAAATCAAAGAAAAATCACATCATAATTAATATAAGTTAAAGGAGGCATTCCACGGGGGCATGTCAGTCGATCCTGAGCGACCATTTCGAAAATATTTGAAACTCTGCACAGTTTTTCAATTTCATCTAAATCGTCATTTTTCGATATCAAATCTTCATATTGAGTCACGACTAACTTTTCAAAAGGGTGTATGTGAAAATGGTTCAAAATATTTAAAAAGCTGCACAGCAAAAACGGAATGTTCGATTGTTATGATTTTTTCAGCAAAGTTAGACAACTAAATGGTGATTCTTAAGAAAATGTGCACAGTAAAAAAAATTTTTTGCCTTTAAAAATATCATTTTGTCACAAAAACTCAAATATCTCAAAACCCTATCTTTTTTCGAACGTAATTTTTTAGGAAAACGGTCCATTATATTAGCTATCTACCATAAAAATTTGGTGATGGTAAACTAATAAACAAAAAGTTATGACATTTCAAACATTTCACAATTTTTACATTTAGTAAAAAAATTTTTTTCTGTGTAAGTTATTTCGAGAATTGCAGTTTGATGCAGATTTTATTGTTAAGGGACGTGATTTAAACAAGTTGTTTTCATGATATTTTGATTTAATTATTCATAGCATCTATAAGAAACTTAGACACGATCCAGTGTTGTGATCAAAAGTATTGATAGTGTCATAATTTTCATTGCACGTGACTGGCGAAAAATTCTTTTAATAGTGTTGAAACCTGTTGATAATAACGTTGATAGAAACATATCAGAAATGTTATTTTTAAGACAAAAGCTGCAAAATCAAAGATTTATATACACGTGTACGTCTATAGTTTACCTGCAAAAATATACCTCTTAGAGAATAGACTTTATGATCGGGAGGAAACGGGTATCTTCAACAACAACAAATGCATGATAGGTACATACCATGACAATGCTCACGAAAAAGCAAAAATTACTACTACTAAGGTTGTTAAAGATCTTATAGTAATTTTTTCTTCAGTCAAGCAAATAATACCAAACTAGTCAGTAAAAACTTAAAAGTGATTTTGTTTATTGAAATATTACGAACAACATGAGTAGCCGCTTTCTCAACTGTTGTAGGCCGTTTGATGGAAAAAAGTGTTCAAAAGAGTTACGAAATCTCACCGAAAGCACCATAGATAAACTGAAAGCGACTGGTTATGCTCCAATGTCCACATTGAATACAAATTTACGCATTTGCACGTCCTGCCGTCTAAACGTTGACAAAAGAGCAATCTGTATATCATCGGTTGAGCAGAGCGCAGGAAGTTCGAAAACGACAGCAACTGAGGAATTGCCAGATGTATCGACAACAACTGAGGAATTACCAGAAGTATTAAGTGCTGAGAGCCTTGCCACCGTACCATCAGCGAAATCTGTTTCAACAAATCAATCGGAAGATGAGTGTTACCAAAAGGTCAACATCGAACGCTTTAACGAGGGCATAGCTGGGATAAAAGTGACTCCGATTAAATGGAGTAAGATGGACTACGTTTATTACCCGGAGAAAAAATACCGTGAAATAAACGAAGCTGTACGAAGAAACCTCTTCAAATTAGGACCTGATGATGTGGAAAATGCAGACTACGATGAGGTAATTATAAATATGAAGGAAAGGTTCTCGAATGCAGCCACGACAAGGAAAGAAAAATTATTGATTTTGTCGATGCTGCCAAGTTCGTGGTCTATTCAGGATGCCATTGATGAGTTCAAAACCAATAGAAATACAGTAAAGAGGCAAAACAATTGAAGAATAACTGTCTTTCAACCAAAAATACTAGGTCTAGTACTGCATTAACAGATGAGACAAAAGAAATAGTAGTTCAATATTTTGAAGATGATGAAGTAAGTCGAGCTATGCCTGGTCAAAAAGATTATGTATCAGTAAAAAAAAGATGGAAAGCGTCAAGCAATCCAAAAACGATTAATGATGACGACTTTGAAAGAAGCGTACACACGCTTCAAGGAAATTCACGATAATATTAAAATAGGTTTTCCTCATTTGCAAGCCTTCGGCCAAGGCAATGTAAGCTTCTTTCCAATTCAGGAACACATAATGTGTGTGTGTGCACAACCCATGAGAATATTAATCTTATTTTACATAGTTTGAAAAGAATCAATTTAACAAAGGATATTAAAATGTTAACTGGTAGTCTTTTGTGTGAAAATACAACATCAAATTGCTATCTACGATCTTGTTCGGATTGTCCAGATTCTCCATCATTGGAAAATACTTTATTCGCTGAGTTTGAAGAAAAATATATTGATCAGTTATCATTTGAGCAATGGGTGACCACGGATAGGTGTGACATAGAAACTATTGTAAAACCTGTAGATGAGTTTGTGTCATATTTTTGCTTGAAATTAGAAAGTTTAATCCTCACGATTTCATTAAAACAGAACAATCCAGCTTTTTAAAAATACGAAAAATACATTACAAAATGGTGAATTTTTAGTCATTTGTGATTTTTCTGAAAATTACAGCTTTGTATTGCAAGATGAAGTGCAGTCCCATCACTGGAACGTACAACAAGCTACAATTCATCCATTCGTTATTTATTTTAATGGAAGTACGCAAATTGAACACTTAAGTTTTATTATAATTTCCGAAGATTTAAGACACGATTCAGTATCCGTAAACTTGTTCATTGAAAAAATGATTAACTTTTTACGCGTTGATAAGCATAAAGAAGTCAAAAAGATATATTTCATGTCTGATGGAGCAGCGTCGCAGTACAAAAATCGTAAGAATTTTTCGAGCCTATGTCAATTTAAATCAATGTACGGAATTGATGCAGAATGGCATTTTTTTTGCTACATCACATGGCAAAGGTCCTTGTGATGCTATTGGAGGAACAATAAAGCGCATGGCCACAAGAGCAAGTTTAGCCAAAGAACGTGAGCATCCAATTAAAACTGCGAAAGAACTTTTTGATTGGGCAAATCGTAGAAAAGAAAAAGATTTAACCAAATTATCATTTTGTTTTACTACTACTGAAGAGTACGAAATAAAGGCTTCAGAGCTCAGCGAGCAATTTAATAACGCGAAAACGATCCAAGGAACCCAAAAATTCACTGTTTCATTCCATTGTCGGAAAATAAAATTAAAGCAAAACTATACTCAAACTGTGCTGATAATAATTCAAAAGTGTTCGATATTTTAAAAAAATTGAATAAAATAAATAAAAAATAAGTATTAATAAACTGTTTTCATGATATCATAACCCATACCAAAATTCAAACCCAAAACTCTTAGAGTTTCTATAACAACATTGTGTAACTGCCACATTTAATTTAATACTTAGGATAATATTAATTCATTTTTATTTATTTATACATATAATATTTATACATATAATATACATAATATCGATGAATACATAAATATGGAATATCATACAAACAACTTGTTTAACTCACGCAAGGCCCTTAACAATAAAATCTGCATCAAACTGCGATTCTTAAAGAAAAAAAAATACACGGAATTTTTTTTGTTTACTATATGTGAAAATTGTGAAATGTTTGAAATGTCATAACTTTTTTGTTTATTAGTTTACCATCACCAAATTTTTATGGTAGATAGCTAATATAATGGACCGTTTTCCCTAAAAAAAATACGTTCGAAAAAAGATAGGGTTTTGAGATATTTGAGTTTTTGTGACAAAAATGATATTTTTAAAGGCAAAAAATATTTTTTTTACTGTGCACATTTTCTTAAAAATCACCATTTAGTTGTCTAACTTTGCTGAAAAAATCATAACAATCGAACATTCCGTTTTTGCTGTGCAGCTTTTTAAATATTTTTGAACCATTTTCACATACACCCTTTTGAAAAGTTAGTCGTGACTCAATATGAAGATTTGATATCGAAAAATGACGATTTAGATGAAATTGAAAAACTGTGCAAAGTTTCAACTCAATAGAAAATCATGAATTAAAAATTTTCTTAAATTTTGATGCTGTTGCTTGGAATCGCTCAAAGATTTCGGATGAGTGGAAAATTAAGAAAATGTAAATCGTGTAAAAACAGAATCCAGTGTACAAGTAATGAGCTTTAAATTAATACCTGAACTGTAGAGTTGAGAGCAAATGTAAAGAGTGTTTCATCAAAAACCATATCATATATGCATACAAGGTATAAATCAATCACCCATCACAAGGAGTTGATGAACCAATGCACCATGCGTCTCCATAAGATTGTATGCCTATACCTCGAACATGTTCAAAACTTGTTGGCATAAAATGCAATAAATCTCCAAAAGCAATGAAATTACGAGCTTGGTGTATTCGACAAAATTTTTCTGGAGAACTTTTGCTACAACTCTCGCGAAGACATGTACCTTCCATGTTGTAAAGTCAGCTTCTGGAATGACTTAATATTGATAAACTACTAAATGATTAAACCTAAATTACAAGATGATCGAAAAGATCCGTGCTCAAGACATCTTGAACGCTTTCGAGATTATAAGAAAAGTCCTAAGGAACAATCAGTAGTCTATTTGGTAACGTGCCTTGACTTAACTTGTTTTACGTAGAACCTAATTTTTAAAAATCTTTATTTTTGTTGTTGCTTGTTTCCCGCTTGCCGGGCAGTGGCAACTATATTGCCACCAATATTTCAATGTTTCTGAACTGTTTAATGTATAACAAACATACATTTGAGTTTAATACCATGTTAACATTGTGTCCTATTGTTGTTTTTGTTAATTTATTGTTTAGATTCGTCTGCCTTATAAAGGGTTAACGAAATTAAGTAATAGTATAACTTATTTTACCACGCACAATTTTAGGATAGTTTCCACGCATCATATTCTTAGAAGGTTTGTTTTCAGTATTACTTAGCGCAAGAGAGGGTTTAACTCTGCGTTACATTGCATTTATTTGCCCCCTTCCCCCTATTTTGCTACCTTTCCAATTTACACTCACTACGGAATTTGTGATATTGCAAAAAAAAGTAAAATACTTACATATTTATATATTAAACTCTCATCAGTCAACATCCAAACGTTGACGAGCGTTACGATTTACTTTCCGCTTCTTGAAAAAAGTTTCGTTAAGAGCGCTCTTTTCATCCCCCGGAATGTGGTTGATAGTTTTTTCTTTGAACTTCCTCTCCGGGACATCCGGGACTGCACTTGGGACATACAAAGGCTCAGGAACGGCCGGCAGTTCCCAGTCAACCGGTTTTTCTTCCCTGTAAGCATAAAGAGATATATTCACCATTCTATAGGTAATTACTATTTACATTTAATCGTACCTGTGCTCAATCGTTTGCCATCTACCGTAGGGTCCCGCAGCAGCTTCAAGCACAGCTTCCTCCTCTTGTTTCTGTCGTTTGGGATCCGTGATCGTTTCGATTTCCTCCTTCACCCGTCGATTGTGCTCGTACATCTTGGCCATTTGTTCACGCTTCAACTTGGCGGCTATTTCCTGGGCGTTATCCACCTCATACTTCACCTCTTGCTGAATGGCTTGCTCTTGTTTCCTCAAAACCACCATTGAGATTTTCTCATATTCATCCTTCTTCATGAAGCCCTCTTTCGGCGGTTCCCAAACGGATTCGTTGGTCTTGACGTGCCAGTAGTAAGTATAGCCCTCATCGGTCACAGCTTCAACCCAAAGCGATCCATGCCCCATTTGACTAATCTCTTCTAGTCGTTTCTTTTTGGCGGCTTCGGCAATGGCAGCAGCGGTTACCTTGCTTTGTGTGGGTCCTTCTTCGTCACTGAAGTCACCCGGGATGTAGAATGGGTCTGCCTCGCGTCCAATCTTTTTCTTTGGAACCCTTGGTCCAACGCTAGGACCAGCACTCGATCCAGCCTCAGCCTCCGCTGCAGCCGCGGCAGCGGCTTCCGCTTTCTGCTGTTCTGCCAAAGCCCGGGAACTAATGTCCGCCCCTGCGCTGATGTCTTGCATGTATGCTTTCATGGCAGCATCATTCATCTTGCGCATTTCGGCATCCACTTTGTTCTGCTCCTTCTGTGCTTTGTAACTATTCCGGCTGATATCCGTGATACGTTTCTGAACATTTTGCTTATGCCGGCGACCACTTTCGTGAAATTGGATACTCTACAAAATAAGTAATGTTATCTAATTCTGAATGATTACAATCAAGGAACTTACTGGTTTGTTGTCCGCAATCCAGCATTGGCAGAAGTCACAATATTTGCGATCATTGGATTTCCAATAATCAGCCCTGTAAGAATGGTTCAAAAACAGAGTGGAAAATGATGATAATAGGGGAAATCATGATCAATTTTAAAACACTTACATATTCGCTAGCAAGAGAATTTATTTAGATTCTAAAATATTTATTAAGGAGCCAAAAACCTTTAAAAAAATCTCAGAACTAAAACGTTTTAAAATTTGTTGGTAAACAATAACAACTGTCAAAGTGTCAAGCAAGTTTTTAGAAATAGTCGTAACTCCAAAAAGTTGGTCATTCTGGTTTATTTTCTATTTTAACAAGACTTTTGTTTTTTCGGCATTGAACGAAAGGTGATAATTTTATCTAGAGCTATGATGAGAAACTTCAATATTTAAAACCAGACTAGACTAGTTTCTACGGAAAATTAAAATTCTATAAACCTGCTATAAACAAAAAGACAAAATTGTCTTTTATCGTTCCGACGTCTTCGAAAAATGGACTAGATTTTTACAAAAATAAAAACCCGACACTGAAATGTATACACGGAAGATAAAAAGTACGCAACGCGCAGCGTTGAGTTTTTGTAAACTTAGGGTCTGTCTCAATTGGATAATTAAACTGAAATTAAACTTAAAAGTGACATTTCAATAATTATCAAATAACCCTGCTCGCAGAGCAAGATTACTTTTGACAGATATCGAATCATTTTCCATCGATGTCCTATTGGAATTGCTGGGTAGCACCAGCCATTCTTATAACGGGGTGATTTTTTAATTTTCGAACTGTCACTTTTAAGTTTAATTCTCCAAATGAGACAGATCCTTAATTATTTTTGAGTTATTTTTTCTCTTCTCTTTCATCCACTTTTTCTTATTGTCAAAAACAAAAGAGCTTAACAATCCAACGACGCCAGTTCAATAAATACGGGAAGCCAACTTTGAGTTTATTGCGGGAGGTCGAAATTGAGTGAATTAAACTTACAATTGGGTAAATAAATTTTCCGTTGGGTACTTTTTTAACATGGGAGTAAAGTAAAGGCAAATTACTTCGCCCCTATTTACTCAATTTTGGCTTCCCGTACGGATGTTCGAGGTTGGGTGAATTGATCTCACTATTTTATTTCTTATGCGCGCACACGGCGTTAAAAGGACGCATGTGTGCATCGGGAAAAGCGGTAACGCAGCGTCGCCGTACCGATGCACACCTGCGTTTTTTCAACGCCACGTGCACGCAGCGTTGAAAAAACGCTACTTGGGCATCGGCCCTTATGCAGGGGTTCATCGAATTCACTCACCCGATGGATTTGTACACTGATTTCCACTCGAACAAAATTTCATTTTGCGTTCATTATGCGACCCGCTCAAACGTCATAATCAGGGATATAGCGCAGCTGTCAACCCTATACAGATATGCACCGTAGTAGTTTTGACAACAATCATGGGAAAACTACCCAAATTTGGGTTTATTTTTCCTGCCATATTCTTATCAGTGCGTATATATAAATCTTGCTGACGTTTGATCATATTTCTCTTGTACGCGCACAGAATGGATAGGATTTCCCGAATAGAATGAAATTATACAACTATTTTTCTGGTTATCGTTATTTGATTATAAAGAATTGTTATTGAATTTTTAATGGAATCATTAAAAATATCGAACGATAATTATACCACGAATAATATTTACGATAGCGTCTATAATAATTTGATTTTGGACGATACACTGAATGGGTCGTTAAGTATCGTTACCATTCAAAAAGGCCAATTTTTCCATATATTTTTGTTAAGCGATTTTACCAGATATCGTAAGTTTATCATCGTTTATTTGACTTGTGATGATTCGGATTATAATTGAATTCAACGTAGATGATCGACAGTATGCTTTTTGTTTTAACAAATTATATATCAAATAATGATTCCATGCTTAATTCAAATTGAAAGGTGTATAATAAGCATTCAATTATACCATTACCGTATTACAATATGTATAATATTATTTCACGAAATATGATACAGAATACGATAGTTAAAGAATAGTACGATTCCTGCTAAGATTTGAATAGCATTTTTGTGTTTTTTCAGTTCATGATAAAATAATTGAATACAAAACATCTTTTAATCATATTTTATTTACCATCTTATATAATTATTGTTTTCCTAATTTATTAAAAAATATCAACGGTTTTTTTAAGTTGTCTCATTATGGCTTGATAAATCATTGCTTTCCAAGTTATAATTGTTTCTTCAATTTTTTCCAATATACTGCAAATTTCGAAGAACAACAAAAACTAACTCTGGAATGATTTCTGTTTAATGCTGAATCTTTGGCCATGTCCAGAGGATCTGCTTTTTCCGGTGGTGCTGCATGCGAGGCTGCATGTTCCTATAAAATAAGACAAAAAAATTAATGACTGTAGATAATATATATGGGGTCGTACACTTATTACGTAAGCATTTTTTCTGGGTCTTTCGATCCCCCTACCCCACCCCTGTAAGATTTTTTTCACAAAATGGTCCAATGCACCGAATGAACACAATGACGTTTGAGACGGGCGCTGTTTACTAAAAATGAACACTTGCATGAACTCGATGAATGAAAAAGTATTCATTCTTAGTAAACAGCGCACCGCTCAAACGTCAATGATGAACTCGGTGCATTGGACCATTGAATTTTTATTTATATGGAGCGTAAGATATTGACCGACCCCCCTCACCTGAGGTTTGAGCAACATTTATGCTCTAACTTCTTGATAATTATTATAAGTCAATAAAAGGGTATTGGTACAGTTGTTAATGTACAATTTAATTTTCATTCAAGTCATTTATATGGAGGTGTATGGACGATCAATTCGCGTTCACTTCAAACCACTTGATCAGTCAAAACCTAGCATAATGTTAACTTTGGATTGAATTTGATAGAGCAAGTCGCTTGACTTAAATGCAATTGAATATCTAACAACCCTCAATCAACTCACTTGAACGAAAATAACTTTGGCAAGAGAATTGAATTCAACTAAGTTGTTTGATTCATTTACCCTGTTAAAACCTATAGCATATGACCAGTCGCAACAATGTTCAGTTAACCATTCCCGTCAAAAAAATATCGCGATTCATTGTCACAGTCGATATTAGACCTAGACTAAGTCTAATAAGTCTTATTAAAGACTTACCTAAAACAGATTTTTCCAAAGAACTCAAATACATAAATTTGTTTACAAAACAGAAAAAGAACTGCAGTGGCATGAAGTAGCATGAAAAAACTTCAAGAATCGATTCAACGAATACAGCAATTTGATGGAAAAGGTTATATAATTTGAATGTGGTTTATCATAGACTTACCTTTACAAACGTTCCGCGGTTCAGCCGAATCCGCTAGTGCTATAGCGTACTGCGTTCTTATTTCCATCTAAGGAGGTAGTATTTCTGAAAATAAACAATATTTATGTTAGCTTTTTACGTTGTATAATATACAGAGTCTACTTACATGTATTATAAACCTATTTTATTACGATTTCGGCATGCAATACATATTGCATTTTATCCACATTGCTGCCGAAAAACTTAAATGGAAGTTGGCCCGGACAACATTTGCCGAAAGAATTGTCACAATTACACTGAAAAAGAAAACACTTGAATTTCTGTGTTGGTGAAAAGCTATCTAAATTATTTATGGTAAGATACGTTTAGAATAAAATGATATCAGGTAATTCTTACTACACCGTGTATAATCTGTGAATTATTGTATATGATCGAGTCGTTATTTTTGTTAATCATAAAATTGTACATAGATCATACAGCTTATGATGATTACAAGCGGAATGGAAAACTAATAATATCAACTATTCGGCGTACAGTTTATTTCTATTCGGGTTGTTTTCAAAAATCCTATCCCCTCCGTGTGATAAAGATGATTATTCAACGTCAGCAAGCCTTAAGCTATCAGTACACTGTCTGTCATAATGACAAATATTTTTCAAGTCAGCCTGATATCCATGTCGATTTCTAATCGGTTTGATAGATGTCCGGATCTAGGATAGGATGTGACAATTGAATTGCGACTGCCTTGTTGTTTCCTTAGTCGGTTGCTTCGACGAGGTGGTGAACAGTGCATCCAAAAAAATTATGCAAAATCCGCCGAATAATATATGTAGAAAAATGTTTTCTCGATCATTTCTTCTATTATTCATTTAAGTGTTTTAAATTATAGCACAACCCTTGACCATCATGCATACATCATTTGCAGTCTAGCATAAATTCATTTTACCACAGATAACAGATGTTGAGGCTGGCATCCCATACGTGTGTAAACATCCGCAACCGTTAATTCAAATGTATTTTCAATTGGGATCGCGTTTGGCAATCGATTGGAGATGGCGCAAGGATCATTGTTATTGAAAACGCAGCCCGATTGCGGCTGTCAAATGCATTGGCTGCGTTCGACGGTTGTAATTCAGCTGCATCCTTAGGTACTGCCGCAATCAGTTGAGTAGATGGCAGTAGTGGGCCAACGTATATCAATTCAAAAGTTTACACAGGATTTTCAATAAAATTTGTTCTTGCTTCAATGTCTGTTATCTGTGATTTTACCCAAAAAATCGAAAAACAAACTTTTGAATTTTGTCATAAATTTCAATTTAATTAACCAGCAACACGGCCAAGGTAACAACATGTCTAGATTGCTTTGAGAATAGGTCGTATGTGCAAAAGAGAGATTCTCTTTGATCACGCTCTCTTTCGCTAATATATCGGCTAGTTTTGCATGTTTTGCTACATTTCTACTTCAGCATGATAGACAAAGCTATTGTCTTTGGATATCTCCCAAGAAATGCGAAGCAAACTTTTGTATAGTTTCGTAATAATCGAAAGAGAATAGATCCAAAGAGAGACTCTCTTTTGCACATACGACCTATTTTTAAAGCACACTAGATGTAGGAATGAATGATAATAATCAAAATATTGAGCATCCCGAATGTTTCCATGTTTGCTGCAAGGTACATTCCAATGTTGTGCGAGAGATCACGAACAGGGAGAAGAGAAAGAGAGAGAGAGAAGGGATAGGAATTTTCGGGTAGCATCATGTAATGACGAGGAAACGCCACTCAGTTTCGAGAATGTTGTGCTTGTGAACGGATGTAATTTAGGTGAAAAAAAAAGAAAATAAGAAATGAAAAGAAAAGAAAAATAAAAAGTGTTGTGAATTTCAATGCAATTGATGTTGTTTATTTAGTTTTATTGAATAGAACCATACTCCTACACTGCCCTTTTGAAAATGTGATACCGCCGATCGAAGTAATCGATTGTCATTTTCACCCAATCAGCAACCAGTACGATTTTGACAGAAAATCGGTACGATTTTTGATGACTAATTGGCACATCCTATCCTAGGTCCGGATCAACTTGACAAATATTTGTCATTATGACAAACAGTGGAATGCGGTCTTTATAAATATATTGAATATTATGCATCTCAAGAAAATATAGAATACTGCGGCGTCCTGCTGGCTGCTTCTCAGGTAATCGCAACAGTCACTAAACACGACAGAGTCAATAAAAATCTTACTCACCGTATGCACTTGTCATGATAAACACTTTCCATGTACTCAGTGACTCCGGTTGCCTCTCACTAATACAATCGAGTACTGCTGTCATTTGGCGAAAAGCACGTGGTTTTGTTTTGAGAGGGAAAATTTCCCTATCTTTTAACCCGGCGGCTATCTTGACGTCTACCTTCGCAGTCGAGCCTGCGAGAGTAAGACCGCCGCGAAAGTCTAGAAAAAGATAAGCGCGACAATATATTATATAGGGGGAATGACGGCTTTGGCAGGTTTTGTTCTATTATTGGCAGGGTTTTTTTTTATGTCTGACTATGCTCAAATTTGGCCTAAACATTCTTTGCATATCAAAGAACATTGTGGCCAAATTTCTTAAAATTTGGTCGACAAAAACCCCCCTGCCAATAATAGAACAAAACCTGCCAAAGCCGTCTTTGCCCCTATTGTATTGCTTTTTGCATTGAAACTTTTCGTTTCGTCACTGAAACCATTGACACTTGTCTTCAGCGACTGTTTCCGCGATAGAGCATTTGCATATTTCATTCACTCATACATCTATATTGCTGTCAAAATGTGTATTTGACAACTAAATTTTCAGCCAAAAGCTCTATTTTTTGACACCGGTGCACTCACACAACTAATCGACATCAGTTGTCAAAAAATCAGGAGTACCAACTTGACCACTATCTCCTTGTCGCCGAGTCTGGCGCTGAGTGCTCGGCGCGGAAACTCAAAGGTGGGAATAAAATTTTGGGGCTTATGCGCAATATATTGAATATATTGAACTTAAATTTTGGTTTGATTTATCTGTCCGTGTACGTACAAATAAAAATTTGCGTCAGTGTTGGAAGGAACGTCAAACCGAAATTCATTTTCAGTGACGGGATTTTGTTTACTTTTTTGCCGGAGACGAGTTTTTCTCAAATTACGAAAAATATTTTTAGGTAAAAACTATTCTTTTCTAAACATATTTAACATTGAAATTATCATGGGTTTAATCGAGGATGAAGTAGATGAAGTGTCCCGTTTATGTGGAAACGTACTGGCTCAATCAAAGCTAATAACCTGCATGAGCTCTCTTGTAAGTACATAGACCAAAAACATTGTTGCACATCCAGTTTGGATGACCTTCAATTACCTCAAACCGGTGATAATTATTGCCTTCTGTCACCAGATTCGCGTCGATATTAATCAAACTGAATCTCGTCAGCTGACCGCATGCTTGCGCTTCCCCGCCGATTACCCTCGGAGCAAGCTTTTGCTGGAATTCAAAAGCAAAACAATGTCCCTGGCGTTTCTGGAACGGTTTACCAAGATCTGTGATGAAAAAGCGACAGAATTCGTCGGCAAACCCCAGGTGATGCAGGTACTAAAGTTCGTAGATGCCTATCTTCGGGATAATCCGCTTTGTATCGTAACGGAAGAGATCTTCAACATTAAGAAACTGCTGGAAGGAACGCCAGGAGAGTTGAAACCAAGACAGAAAACATCCTCCGTTGGTCTAACGGCTAAAGGCGGTTCGTTCTACTTTTCGGCAAAGTTCTACGTTCCAGAACTGTACCCCGTTCAAAGGATTGATTGGGAAAATTGCGATTGCAATCTTCCATTACCGTTGGTTCGATTTGTTAATGGACAAGCAAAAGAAATCGCCAGGCAGTGCGTTGAACCTCCGCTAAGGCAGTCGAGCGCAAATCAGGTGTTCATACCTAAACCAAGCCTTGAACGGACTCTCCGATTCATCGTAGAAGCTATGAAAGGATTCCCTGAGGAACGATGTCCAGCCTGCGGTGAACTTTCGCTTCCGGAGGACTCCACAGATGTGGTAATGTCCGAAGACGATGGCCGATACGTAATTCGGATGTTTTGCGGTCACGTCTATCATCAGGCTTGCCTAAGGAAGTTCATGAGTGAACCTCCGTTTCCCCCGGGTGGTAAAATATGCCCGGCTCCAAAGAAGCATCCCCGCTCGGACAGAAGGGCCGGGTCTGGAAAACCAGCATTAAGTAGCGGCAACGAGCTCTGCGAACAGAGGGTCACGCACGATAAATGGGGACTGAATGATATAAAATCGGCGGAAGCTAAGTGGGCTCACCAACAAGCAAGGATTCGAGAACTGGAAGAAGTGATTGATTTTCTTCAATAGTTGGTCTGTGGTGGACTATCCAAATCAAAATTGGCATGTGATTCTCTAAAGAGGAAGTCTCAAAATAGGGATCGGTTGATCGTCCCCAAGTAATTAACAATCAAACTGGATCTGAGAGATGAATAAACTAATCTAAACGGTTTTGATATGTGGTGCACAAATGGGATGCTTGCACTTCTGGTATATACAAAATACACCTGCTTTAGCAGCAACGATATTGTACTATATATAATAGCCTGATTAAGGTCTTACGTTAAATACACGTAGTGATATGGAAATATCAAGTTTTAAAATTGAATACGAGAGAACTCCATTTTCGCGCACCTGATCGATTCACCTTGCCCGCTGTGCACCTTCTTGTTCCCGTCGGATCGTTGTCGAGAACCATTTTCACCGGATTACTATCCGACGTTATGGCTACGTGCCCGGCCCACCGCAGTCTTCCGATTTTCGCGGTGTGAACGATGGATGGTTCTCCCAACAGCTGATGGTTCATTCGCCTTCTCCACGTACCGTTTTCCATCTCTCGCGCTTAGTTTCCTAGGGGTGTAACTGAATTGATCGATTTCTCTTAATTGATTTTACATTTTGATAATAACTCAATTGTTTCAAAAGCAACAACCGTGTTTATTGATTCTGGTGCAAGATACAATCATCATTTATTACACCAAACCATTAAATCATCGACAAACTAGCGCAATGTGGTACAATGATAAAAAGAAAACATCGACGAAAAGAAATCGATCTATAATATTACGCCCCTATGAAACTAATAGCGAGACCTACCATCTGCACCCTACCATAGATGATACGCAGCACTTTCCGTTCGAAAACTCCCAGTGCGCGTTGGTCCTCCACGAGCATCGTCCAAGTCTCATGTCCGTAGAGAACTACCTACCTACCTACCTGGTTGGCTACAGCGTCGATACACCTATGCCTGGCGTATTGTAGAGCTCCATAATCGATCTTCCTCCAGTTTCCCCGAACGTTAATGGTCCTCAGGTCCGTTTCCACCGCGTGCAGTAAGCGTGTTTGTGGCCTTCCACGAAGACGCCGGTCCCTATCTGGTTCTCTGTTGAATATTGTTTTTGCTATTCCTTCTTCCGACATTCGCACTAAGTGACCAGCCCACTGAAGTCTGCCGTATTTTATACGATTCACAATATTTTCTTCTTTGTATACTTGATACAGCTCATGATTCATGCGTCTTCGCCACACCATTTTCTAGTTTCCCTCCGAGTATTGTACGCAGCACTTCTCGCTCAAAAATTCCAAAGCTCTCCGGTCGGCCTCTTCTAACGTCCATGCTTCATGTTCATAAAGGGCCACTGATAGAACCAAAGTTTTGTATAGAGCAAATTTCGTTTCCGTCTGCATGCTGCTGGACCTAAGCTGGTTACGTATTCCGTAAAAGGCCCTATTCGGAGTAACAATACATATCGACTAGGGATCCTATAATGAGAGATATGCAAATACTTTTCCAGACGATTTAGCAACGCTGTTACTTTTGTTAGCAAACGCTTCCAGCACTTGCCGCAGCGCAAAGTGTTGAAGCTTGTATATGACTTTACATTTGATAACAATTTGGATTATGTTTGTCTGTCCACTGACAGTGTTTAAATAAGCTTTATCACTAAAATAAAAGTGCAATACAAACAGGCGAAACACAATACAAAAACTATATTACTTCTATTCGCGAAAGTAAAACAAATTATTTATTCGATGAAACTTTTCTTAAAATTTATCTCAATACCTCTCAACCTCGTCTCAATCTGCAACAATAACAACGTTCATTTGGCTCACGTTTTGACAGTTCTCAATGCTCGATTGGCTTACAATGGCCGCTTTCGCATATCTCTCATTATAGGATCCCTAATATCGGCACGTGACCCTTACTTGAACGGTTTAACTTGTCATAGAACTTTCGTGCGTTATTAGTGCTATACAGTTGCTCCGTCACTTCACGGTCTCGATCTTCCTGCTGGCGCTTTTTCCTCCGAAAAATCGAGTTTTGTCTGTTCCGCGCCTGTTTGTAGCGTGCCTCGTTCGCCCTCGTGCGGTGTTGCAGCAATCTCGCCCATGCTGCATTCTTCTCCTCAACTAACTGCTCACATTCGCCGTCATACCAGTCCACATTGGGCCACGGAGCGGAGCTAGCCCGACAAAATACCTTGGAGCTTAGGGGATGCGTAATTTTGAGTTGGTGTCTTCGGAAGAGTGTCGTGTTTTGAAAAAATATGAAGGCCAGCGTCTAGCATTAGTTCAAATTTTCAGCGCATAGGTGGCGCTGCGATACAAACTTCTTCGTTTTACGGTTTAGATCTTTGGTGTCTTCGGCAAAGTTGTAGAACGTGGAAAAATAATTGTAGTTGCCGAAGACACCTAAGCTGTATACCTTCTATTTGCAGAGATATAGTAAAAATTGTAAAATTTCATTTTTTTTCGATTTTTTTTGGACTATTTTCGAAAAATGTAAAAAATAACATATTAAAACCTAGTAGTCTGTCACAGTCAATAGTGCTTATGGTTTAAGCAAGAGTTTTTGATATTTCATCAAGTTAAAATAGAAATATTAACCTGAATATTGAAACATATCATGGTTTTTTGGTATCGAATATATTAAATAGTTTTAAAGTTTGGTATAAAAGTAGCATTAGTGGGTCAAAGCAAACAAATCATGGCTAACCAAGAAAACGAGTTTGCAAACACAATACACTTCAGTTGCCTTCTATTACTTTTCCCAGACTTCAACTTTCATTGGACAACGTGACATATGAAGGAAAAAATAATAACAATGGCTAATCTACAAACAATTATGTAAATGCGTTTTATTTGGTCATTTCAATAGTTGTTGCACTGATTCTGGGAAGAAATCTCTGGCCGTTTGAGGAAACTGTTTTCTTATGGTCATCACGGGGTCAGAGGTCAGCAAAAGTCGATCAAACACATCTTTAATATTCGCCAGACGACTGAATTTCCTTTGAATGGTGCTCCCGGAATTTTCGAATAGATTTATTCCTTCGTTCTTGCGCCTTTTCCGAAAGAAGTCCAACTGGAACTTCACTGTGACTGATTATGGATGATCCATGAACTAAAATCCTGTGCACTGTAGGAGAGAGCGGATAAAAATCGTAAAAACTAACGAATAACGCTCGAGTCTCCTCTGCATAGCTTTCAAAGGCCTCTACGTTAATTTCCAGCTTGGAAGATAGTGTACAGAGAATTGTCGAAAATCTGTGTATAATATCTTCTTCTATTCCTGTAATTTTGGCGGTTATTTTGGGATCTTGAAAAAATCGACGGGCTATATTTCCGTCATTTGTGTTACCTGGTGAAAAATATTGGATATTGTAAATATGCTCCAAATTGTTATGACTGCTCGGGACGCGTCGCTTGCACCTACTGCCTGCTGATGCTGACTCGAGCGATGCCGGCCGGCGACGTGGTTATCCTCGGCTTGCTCGCGATCGAATTGCCACAGTCAGTGATACCAACAGAATAAAGCTGACCTTGTTGTAAATCAACACGTATGAGGAAACTGAGGTAATAAGACTGGTATGCACCTCACATCCTCCTTCTCCTCTATATAAAAAAATATCCGCAGTTCAATTTATGGACAGCACTAGTATCAAATGTTAAAAAAAATCCCGCGATATTTACTCATCTCTTCCTACTTTTATCCTCTGATCTATCATTTTTTTAGCTGACGATCTGAAAATTTACCGTGCCCTAAAATAACTTGTAGACTGTGCTGTGCTTTGCAAACTGATATTGAATTTGTTTCAAACTGGCATAAGATCATGTATTGTCTGAGTCATACAGCGCTTCAAAGAGCTACATCGATCAAAGACCTTGGAATCGTTCTCGACAGCAAGCTTCGTTTGACTGAACATATCTCAGTTACCATCGCTAAGGCGAACGATATGCTGGGTTTCTTACGGCGTAACACAGCACAGTTCGATGATGTCCATGCTCTCAAATCACTGTATTGTGCACTAATTCGTTGCATACTCGGGTAATCTGGGCTCCGTATCATTCCGTTCACGTCGACCGCACCGAGAGAATACAGAAACCGTTTCATCAACCACGCAACTACAATCAGTTTGTACAACTCGTAAATTGAAGACAGTGTTTAAATAAACAAAAAAAATTGATTAATTAAATATTACGATGAATAAATGCTTATTTAGGACCTTTTCGCGTTTCTAAGGGCAACCCATTATTTATCTTTCAATCAATGAATGCGATATTTGAAAATGTCAACAAGTCGTATTGCAACCGTGTTTGCAACGTTTCGATTGGAAACTAGATGGCGTCTCCACCTACTTCCTTATTTAGTATTTCTACTATCAGCCATTTAATTGCACATTTTTTCACACATTTTTTTTCGCTCGTATTTTTGTTGGTGTGGCTTCAATTTACTACCAAACATGTTTCGCAACATGTTTCAAAAAATCCTGAATAAATAATAGAAAATCACATGATAATTAATATGCGTTTAACATTTAGAATGAGTGGAAAATTGAAAAAAAAATTAATCGTGTAAAAACAAGCTTTCTTGTTGCTCGATGTGAAAATAAAATCTGTTGACGTTTGGATTGTGGAACAAACTTTGTCCGACTTTGTATTCGGTCTAACCAATAAACTTCAAAAGCTGGTATAGCGCTTATTTCATCTCAATGTGCTTGTTGGATGCGGCTTAACCAGAGAAAACCTAACTAACAGCGAATTTCAACTGAAGCTGAAACGCGGTTCAATCTCCTTCTACTCAACAACATTTTTAGTAGGTACTTCTGTTTTTGGCATCCGCTTTCTGGGTGGTATACCCTAATTCAGCTGCTTATTTTGAGCAATTGGCTCGTATTTGGTAAGCGCTAATTATCGGCGTTTAACTTTTCTAGGCAAAATATTGCGATTAGCTTAGTTTTATCGAGCCTTTTTGTGTTTGTACAGCTTATGTCGGAAACTAGCAAGTAGCGATACCTTCGATATTTTAAATGAATGGTGGATAGACAAACTAACCACCTTTTCAGTCCCTCGGGTTTCCATAACCATATTTTTAAATGTTTTTTTTTTTTGCTTGGTGCTACACTACCATAGTAATAACTTGACGGAGAACAAAAAAGCACTCATTGCCCTGACAATATAAAGTTTGTGAACAAAACATCCGGGTCTAATTTTCTAGGATGGATGGAGTAATTATTGTACATATAGCGCTTTGATCGAATTTATTATTTTTATCGTTATGTACTACGTATATCATGGCAAAAAATATGTTTGATTCTCAATCCTCAAACCTTCCTTTAATACCACACTGTCTATCCGGAACAAAGTTTTTATACCGAAGTTGGATTTTTCTCCAGATACTGGATTCTACTAAAGATGCGCTAGATAACTAATCAATTAGTTTGACAGATACAACTTCGGAAGAAAGTTCGGTTTGGAAGTCCCGACTTACGAATTCTAATTTGGTGCTACGCCGACAATAATAAAAGTATCAGAAATTTACGCCTACAGCAAAATAACATTGTGTATTTTATGCTGGAACCAGAAGCATAGCAGAGTGCCATCCGGATGGTTTGTATTACCGATCAAAAGGTTTCCTATATTTGCCAAATGCTTTTTATTGCCATTTAAAATGTTTTTTCCCTCGGTTTTCATTACCGATCTTCTTCGTCGATAGTTTTTCTCGTCACCAGATTAGTTTTCATTGTCATATTTTTTTGCATGTATGGTTTTCCCCTTGTATCACTACAGTTCTAAATGTTTCCTTTTTCAATCGGTTTTTATTGCCGGTCTTTCCGAGGGTTTTCCTTACCTCCCGATTAGTTTTCATTACCAGTCGAAATATTTTTTTTTGTTCTCTATCGGTTTGCAATACCGATTAAGAGGTTTTCATTACCTCCTGAAAGGTTTTCATTACAGGTCAAGAGGTTTTCCTTACCTCCCGAATGGTTTTCATTACCATTCAAAATGATTTTTTTTCCATCGGTTTTCGTTACCGATGAAAAGGTTTTTTTTACCTCCCAAATGGTTTTCATTACCATTCGAAATGTTTTTTTTCCATCGGTTTTCATTACCGATGAAGAGGTTTTCCTTACCTCCAGAATGGTTTTCATTACCATTTAAAAAGATGTCTTTTGAGTTCGGTTTTCATTACCATTCTTGTGTCACTCTTTTACTATTCCTCAAGTATCTTACCCATTCCGCTTTTGACTCACATCACTTACTTCAAAGAATAAACTGGTAGGATCGCCAATGTAAATATGCTCCAAATTGGCATGACTGCTCGGGACGCGTCGCTTGCACCTACTGCCTGCTGATGCTGACTCGAGCGATGCCGGCCGGCGACGTGGTTATCCTCGGCTTGCTCGCGATCGAATTGCGACAGTCAGTGATACCAACAGAGTAAAGCTGACCTTGTTGTAAATCAACACGTATGAGGAAACTGAGGCTATAAGACTGGTATGCACCTCACAGATATGATTAAATTAAACTATCTGAAAAAAAAAACAAAAACAAAATTTCCTCCTGACGGTAAGGGCTCGCTTATTCGCAAACCAATTTTTCTGAATTCTTCTTTTATTTTCCTTTGTCTGTCCTTGAAGATTTCGTTGCCTTTATTTATCCGCCATTTTTTCAAAGGGATTCTGTATGCAACATTCAGCAACAGCTCCATACTCCTTATATAAGCATGCAGAACAGGAATAATCTCGAGTTTGTTCGGATCGATAGATATTTGTCCTCTATCGGCATTACTCAACGCTTTCCCTGACGCTCCACATAGGTTACATGCCTGCGAGCTTGTTCCGGTTATACTGCTTATTACCTTCCCATCAACCATGCTTAGAACCAGGTTCGAAGATGCGGTAATTTGAACTCCATTAATAGAGAACTGAGTTGACTTCAATTGCCTTATCTGCACCCTCATGCTCTCTACCTCTTGCTGAGTTATGCTTGCCGTTTCCTTTTGAAAAAACATTTTGATTGATCGGCACATATTTACCGAAGATGGACAGTTGTTGTTCCACACAATTTCACGTTCACCGGAAACTATGAAAAAGTAAATTCGCAAAGGTACTAAACAAACCAAAAAATGTGCTACGATATCATTATCAATTTCTCCCGAAAACATTATTTTGTATCGCGAGTGATTGCTGAACCCATCTCATCCTCATTTCATAAGAACAGAAAATTATCCCTGCTCCTGAATGTGTGAATCAATACTCACTGCCATGAAAAGACGCGGTACCGTATGGTCGACTAGGTTCTGAAGAGGAACTTCTGCGCATGATGGTCGAATTGAAATATCTAGAAAATATTTTAAAAACTACATAAAACTATTGAAATAATTAAAATGTTTGTTTTCCCTACCAGGTGGATAACACGTAATTTTGTTAGCCCGGATGTCATTATATGGTGGAAAAATGTCATACCCTTTAACACGCGTCATGTTTCGTATGTTCTGATATTGTTGTTTTGTGAGATCATTTTCACACAAAAATCGCAAAGCATCATCGACAGAAAATCGTTGTACTTTCCGATCCTCATTCATTTGCGCAAGATTTTTGAAAAAAACTGCTTTTTCCGGAAATGAAAGTATGTGCTCGACAACCCATGCAAAAGAACGACGGCCATCGTTTCTTAATGCTGAAAGTGTGGCTGAAATCAATTCATCAGTTGTGTATGCATCTCTCAAGACTTTGAGTTTACGAAGCCTAGTTCTCTGACCAGCATCATCAAACGACTTTCTTGGTCGTCCGGCTGTTTTTTCTGAGATACTGTTGGGGAAATCGAATTTTGAGTCTAGCCATTTTGAATGTTTACGATAGAACAAAACGTTCATGCGATGACTTCTGGCGTAACGTACATCGAAAGATGCTTTCAGCTTACGAAGCGATTTCATGAGGTTTTTTTCACATGCTTGCCCTTTAGACGCATTAACTTTCCTTGCCACATACGAAGCTACATTATCCAGCGACTGCTTCTTGAGAAACAACTCGACAATTGTTCGTATGGTGATACTGGATACTGATATACTAATTATTGTATGATATGTATAAACTGATTAAAATAACCTACCTTGAGCTATATCGATTATCGGATAAAATAAAAAAAAAACACATTCGCTATAATTTTTAACAAGAAAAGCACAATTAATGAAGATGAATTGTTTAGATTTTGAAATCTCACCTGCATAACCCTCGGTAAATATGTATACTAAGATCAACAGCTTACGCTTTGCCTACTACGATTCTTAATCGATATTTTGTTGCAAAGATTTGCAGAACACGTTACCGTGCATCGATTATTAACATAAACCATAATTGGGTTGTTTGTATATATGTTTCATTCTGAATCTGCAAAAAAAAACTTAGCCTTATTTAAATTTATATGGGACTAAAAAATTGTTCTTATGCTGCATGGGTCAACTTTTATTAACTTTCATTATATGAATGTTTGTGTCATTCTATCGATTGAAATGGCTTATTGTTTGCTGTATAAACATGTAAATAAAAGGTTTTCAAACAAAATAAAAATTTGTTGGAGATCAGCTTTGCATGCTCTTTATGTTAGACTATAAAAAATCACAATTTTGTTTTTGCTAAACAACCCAATTGAACATCCTAGTAGTAGGACTGAATTTCTCGTAAACAAATATATATGACTAAATGCGTTTGGATTGCATTAACTCATTGAAATCGAATGTTTAATCTTTATCCGATGATTTGTAGCTCAATGTGTTTTGTTACTCGATAAAAATATAGACTACTCTGAACGGTTCCTTTATCTTAATATGATAGTTTAATGTTTCGAATTCAATAACTTACCTAACTCTATGATACTTTTATACCAAGTTACAGTAAAAACAATTCAAGCATGGACCATAACCATAATCAGTTGTGTAAATCAGTTAGTTCTGTCGCGTGTGATTAGTTTTTTTTTACAATTTTGGGTAAAATAATGCGAGAAATATAAAAATCAATGAAATTTTACAATTTTAACTATATCTCAGCAATTTGAAGACATAGAGCTTAGGTGTCTTCGGCAACTACAGTTATTTTTTTACGTTCTACAACTTTGCCGAAGACACCAAAGCTCTAAAACGTAAAACAAAAAAGTTTGTATCGCAGCGCCACCTATGCGGCGAAAATTTGAACTAATGCTCGACGCTGAGCTTCATATTTTTTCAAAACACGACACTCTTCCGAAGACACCAACTCAAAATTACGCATCCCCTAAGCTCCAAGGTATTTTGTCGGGCTAGCTCCGCCCCGTGGCCCAGTGTGCAGTCGTTTCTCTGATCCGAAGCCACCGTGCCTTGTGTAGTGGTTGTGGTGCTACCAAAAGCGGATCGAATATTTCTCCAGCCATATTCAAGAGAAACTGCGCCTAGCTGCTCCTCAGTTGGGAGTGCCACTTCCAGTTGCTGCGCGTAGTCTTGGGCTAGTTTACCGTCTTATAGGCGACCAATGTCGATCCGAGGCGTTCGACTTCGACGCGTGTTGCACACCATGGTCGGATAGTGGTCGTGGTCGGATTTAATATTCGCACTGCTGTAAGTGCGTACGTACGTCGGAGAATAATTTACCGTCGAATAGAACGTGGTCGATTTGGTTTTCCGTTTCTTGATTAGGTGATTTTCATGTGGCCTTGTTCTTGAATTTCATGATTAGAATCGTCCTTTTATCCTCAGCTTGCACATCCTTGCGTTGATCGGCTGCCACCCAATCACGCGTTGGCGCTTCTTGTCCAAAACTATGAAGCCGGTTCCCAGCTGGTTGATGCCATATTGGATTTAAGAGGAGCAAGACTTATCAAGAGACTTCAAACCTACGGACTCATCGTTTGGATCGGGAACCCCTAAGAAGCATTTTGTGAATCAAGAACCAGAAATCACGACAATGGCAAATGATGATTTAATTTGTCGTGATTTTGGCCCTTAATTCACCGGATGCCGTCACGAACCGTATTCATGCGTCTTGTAAAACAGGGAGCTTCTTGATTTGCAACGGTCACCCTTCACTTATTTTTTTCACGCCGTTTTAGTAGAAGGAGAAAGGTCCGTTCTTCTGGTATTTCTTGAATAATTTAACGCACATTGATGCTCTTGATAAATCTGCAAGCTTGATTTTCTTCATAAAATGCGTTCGTCACGCCATCCGTTGTAAGAATGACTTTTTACCCGTTGACACCCGCCTTTTATACTGTTTGGCGTTGTCAACGACGATGTGTTATTTATTATAATTAACCACGCCTACCAAGATGCAGCGATTCAAAGTTTGTTTTGTTGATCACACCTCTTGTGATGCAAACACCGAAATTATCATAGAGTGGTGAATTTACATATTTTTATTGTAGGGCGAAATTATGTAACAATTTGAATAATGCTGTATTTATTGATCAAGTCTTATTCTCTTCAACGAAGAGAGAAGGTAGCCGCTCGATGCCCACTGTTCACACTTTCTGTCCAGTCCAGCAAATTTCCTGCAGCGCTACGACGTCGAAGTTGCGGGGATGTAATTCAACGTAGATTAACCTGTCGCAACCTGCGAAACCTAGCGACTTGCAGTTCCATGTTCCAAGCTTCCAATCGTGATCCTTTATTCGTCGCCTAGGTCGTTTCCGATTATGTCGAGTCGTATTATCTTCTATGTTGTTCGTAATGGTTGTTTTTAAAAGCGACTTATTGCGCCTGCGCAAACTTCTTGTTTCGTCGGAGGGCCGTCGTGTCAGGGCTGTTTAGCGTCCCACCTAACACCAGGACTTGGGTTTGTGCGCTTTGAGCGGCACACGGTCGCTTTGGCGGAGCCTACTTGCGGATACATGCAGCTTTTCATAGATGTTTAACAGGGCCCACTGTCAAACCCCACCACATCCTTGGCAGGCGTCACAACTCGCAGATGGCCTGGGGAGGGGTCGTCAAGCCCTAGGACATAGTCCCTGCTTGCGTCGAACGTGTGTAATATAAATGGCAAGAACGTCAATGCACTGCTTCGTGTTGCCAAAGTCAAAGTTTGCGCACAGACAAACAGACGTAACACTAGAAAAATTACCATCGACCATGACTTCAACGATCAATTTGAATTTGATTGATTACGCCTTTCACAACTAGAGGCGCTAGCGTCGTAATCCTTTGAGTTTGACATTTCACTCTAGCGCCTTCTGGTGACAATGTCATACGAAGCATTGTTTCGTGTAACATGCTCGCAAGGTGGTAGAGGAGTTGAGCGATGGATTTTTCAGCAAAATGTTCAAGCTGTTACGTCTGTTTGTCTGTGGTTTGCGGTCCAAATGGCATCGAAGAATTGTTTGTCCTGTTCGACGAAGGTTCATCGTTGACTATGATGGATGCAGATGTTGCGACACGAATTGGATTACATGGACGGACTTCCACAGTAAACTACCGATGGACGAACGGCATTTCGCATAAGGAGGAACATTCAATGATGCTGTCATTCAACATCTCTGGGTCGTCGGAACAAGCAAAGTCGTTTAAAGCTAGTTACATCCACACTGTAAAGAACCTCGATCTACCCATAGTGAAATTCGACGTTGGGAAGGTGAAGAAGCGATATCCAATGCTCGATGAGGATAAGCTGAACGCGGTTCAAAACGCTCGCCCCTGCATGCTAATCGGTTCGAACAACGTACAATTATGCGCCGCGGAGAGCGCTTCGAAGTGGGACAAATCTATAAATATAATAACCTTATGTTCCCGGACAGCAAGACTCAAGCCCTGAGGCGCCTCCAAGTCATGGAAAAGAAAATAGACTCCAATCCTGATTTCGCTGCAAAATACTGAAGCAAAATAGAAGACTGCATCGAAAAAAGATACGCTCGGAAGCTAGAACCCGATGAGCTTCATAGAACTTCAAACACCTGGTACCTGCCACGCTTAAGCGTGGAAGCCGCCGGGAAATTTCGACTGGTTATGGATGCCAAAGCAAAATCCCACGGCTTCTCTCTCAACGATCTGTTGCTGAAGGGCCCGAGCTTCGCTCATCCATCCATTGCTCCTCCAGGCTTAGAAACTGTTGTCAACAATATCAAGTAACACCATCGTTATGTCTTGTGTCAATTGGCGTGAGCTCAGGGCGAAACCTCGAATTCCGCAGATGGGAATGCTGCCACCAGAACGAACAACTCCTTCCGTATTCCCGTTTACCAACACTGGAATAGATTATTTGGGACCGCTATGTGGCAAGGTCGGCCGTCGTGTTGAGAAAAGATGGCTGGTACTCTTCACATGCATGACTTCCAGAGCAGTGCATCTCGAAGTTGCACCATCGCTAGATACAAGCAGCTGCATTATGGCCTTACTTACTTGATACTTGATGGGCTACAGCTCTTCGATGAACCTACGCCGAATGGAGTATCCTTCTCCACTGGACTCGATCCTGGGCCAATCGCTTCCAGTCGCCCTGAACATTGAGCGTCCTCAGGTCCTCTTCAACTGCAAAAAGCCATCGTGTACGCGGCCTTCCACGAAGCCTGCGGCCTCTTCCGGGTTCTCTACTAAATATTATCTTCGCTTGACGTTCTTCCGGCATACGAACAACGTGACCAGTCCACCGTAGTCTGCCGTGTTGTATAAGCTTAATAATATCCAGCCCTTTATACACCTGGTACAATTCGTGATTCATGCGACGCCGCCAGATACCGTTCTCCTGTTTACCGCCGAGTATTGTCCGCAGCACCTTACGCTCAAACACTCCGAGAGCTCTCCGATCAGCCTCCTTTAACGTCCATGTCCCATGACCGTATAAAGCCACCGGAAGAATCAGAGTAGTATACAGCGCGAGTTTTGTTTTCGTTTGCAGACTACGGGACTTAAGCTGGTTACGAAGTCCATAGTAAGCCCTATTTGCAGCTGCAATACGCCTTTTCACCTCGCGGGTAACATCATTATCGCACGTCACTAATGTTCCAAGATACACAAATTCTTCTACCACTTCAAATTTTTCACCATCCAGCACTATTTCGCTACCACCACCACTAATGAACCCACGTTGATTGCCAGCGACCATGTACTTCGTTTTGCTGGTATTGATCGTGAGTCCAATCCTCGCTGTCTCCCTCTTAAAAGGCGCAAAAGCCTCTTCCACGGCACGGCGATCAATTCCGATAATATCGATATCGTCCGCAAATCCCAGGAGCATATGCGATTTTGTGATAATGGTACCGCTTCTTTGCTCACCAGCTCCTTCGAGCGCTATATTGAACAGTAGGTTCGAGAGTGCATCACCCTGCTTTAATCCATCTAAGGTAACAAATGACGTCGATATTTCATCCGCAACCCTTACACTTGATTTCGATCCGTCCAACGTTATACGAATCAGCCGTATCAGTTTCGCCGGAAAACCATGTTCAAGCATAATTTGCCATAATTCATTCCGTTTCACTGAATCGTACGCCGCCTTGAAATCAATAAACAGATGATGTGTCTGCAAGTTGTACTCCCGGAATTTATCAAGGATTTGTCTCAGGGTAAACATTTGATCCGTCGTTGATCGGCCCTCACGAGAACCTGCTTGGTATTCGCCGACGAAGGACTGTTCAAGCGGTCTCAATCTGTTGAACAGAATACGGGACATAATTTTGTACGCCGAATTAAGGAGGGTTATTCCTCGGTAATTGGCGCACTCCAGTCTGTGCCCTTTCTTAAAGAGAGGGCAAATGAGGCCGTCCAACCAGCTAGCAGGCATTTCCTTGTCTTCCCATATTTTCGACATAATATGGTGCAGAACTTCATAAAGCTGCTCACTGCCATGTTTGAGAAGTTCAGCCGGGAGCTGGTCCTTCTCCGCAGCCTTATTGTTTTCAGCTCTTTAACAGCTTTTTAACCTCATCTAGTGTAGGTGACTCCACAGCTTGTCCATCGTCGCTAATATTTATTCTGTTCACCGATGCACCGTCACTTCCTCCATTCAACAAAGTCTCGAAGTGTTGCTTCCACCTGGCAGCCACTTCAGTTTTATCTGTCAGCAAACTCCCTTGTTGGTCGTTGCACATGACGGGAGATGGCGCTGTCTTTCTCCGCACGCCATTGACAGACTCATAAAACCTCCGCATATCGTTCTGCTCCATTTTTTCCTGCGCCTCACTAATAACTTGTTCTTCGTACTCTTTTTTCTTCCTGCGGTGGGTTCGTTTTTCGGCTGCTCTTGCTTCCTTGTACCGATCTCTATTCGATCGGGTACCTGACACCAACATCCGGCTTCTGGCAACGTTCTTCTCGTCTGTCACTCTCTGACACTCCACATCGAACCAACCCGTCCTGGGTCGCCTCTGTGCAGTGCCTACCACTTCTCGTGCTGTTGTGCTCACCGCTCCATGGATCGACTCCATAGATCGTTGATGTTGTCGCTAACGTTGATTGCACTTATTCGTTCGTCGAGCTTCTGGCGGTAATCAGCCGATACTCCTTCCGCCGACAATCGCTGGATATTGTAACGCATCGTTCGCTGTGATCTTTCGTTCGATACAGTTGACAACCGTGATCGAATTTTACTGACAACGAGGTAGTGATCAGAGTCAATGTTCGGACCTCTGAATGTCCGCACATCGATAACATCCGAGAAATGGCGCCCATCCACCAGAACATGGTCTATCTGGTTGCAAGTTTCACCATTTGGGTGTCTCCAGGTGTGCTTTCGGATGTTCTTTCGTGCAAAGTAGGTGCTACTGATGGCCATCCCTCTGGCAGCAGCAAAATTTACTAGCCGTAGGCCGTTGTCATTGGTGGCGGAGTGAAGGCTCTCCCTACCAATTATGGGACGGAAAAAGTCCTCTCTACCGACCTGGGCGTTAGCGTCTCCGATAACAATTTTCACGTCATGCTTTGGGCACTCTCCATAGGCTTTATCAAGATATTCATAGAACGTGTCCTTCACGTCGTCGGATTTATCGTTTGTCGGTGCGTAAACGTTGATTAGGCTGTAATTGAAGAATTTGCCCCGTATCCTCAACACACAGATTCGTTCGCTAATGGGTTTCCATTATGGCATTATGGCCTTACGCTGTGTCATGTCCATCCGTGGATTACCGCAATGTAGCATGACAGAGAATGGTACCATCTTCACAGGCGCAGATCAGGAACTAAAGAAGCTAGTGAAAGCTTTGGATCAGCCGCAACTCGAGGACTCATTGAGTGTGAGAGGTGTCGAATCGAAATTCATTCCGCCGGGTGCTTCACATCTTGAAGGATGCTGGGAGCGTTCAATGCCCTCCGTGAAAAGTGGTCTTCGTGCAGTGCTCCGACGACGGAATTGGTATTGCGAACAACATTATGTGAGGTGATGAATACTGTCAACAATAGGCCGCTTACACATGTCCCGGAGCACCCCCAAGATGTTGAACCCTGACGCCGAACATGATGCTGTTAGGCCGAACCAATTCGATACAGTTCGATCAAGACTTCGACGAACGAGACTTGTACTGTCGTGCCGCTTATAAGCAATCCCACACACTTAAATCATTTCACAGATTTCGGTGAATTTTGCTTCAATTCACCGATTTTATGCGGTATTTTCCTTTGTTCAACTGTCAAAACCACCAAAAAATCTGTAAAATTTTTACCGAACAGTTCTGCTGTTGAGATATCAGTGAAATTTCACAGAAATCTGCGATTTATTTTAAGTGTGCAGGTTTACGCCGATCGTTTCTGGCGCAAATGGTTAGCGTGTTAGGGGTCGTTCAAAAATGATGTCACAGGTTTTAGGGGGGGGGTCTAAGATTTTGTGACAGTACATGTACTAGGTATACAAAAAAGCGTGACAGAGGGGGGGGAGGGGGTCTAGAAATCCCAAAAAGTAGTGGACGTCATAATTGAATCGCCCCTTATCGTCCCGAACTGATTAGGAGTCGGAGATGGCCGGACAACAGGAACTATCACGAATATCGTATCGGTGATGTAATAATCATAGTTGATGAAGTCTTGCATCGAGGAAGTTGGATAAAAGGCATAGTCGAAGCAGTGTACTAGGGTCCAGATGAAAAAGTCAGAACAGTATCGGTTAGAACATCAAAATCATTGTTTAAAACGCCAGTGACAAAGATTGTATTGATCCAGTCCATCAGCTCATTTTTGACCCCGGAGAATGTTACCAACCCTGTCAGCAGTATAAAGACTTTTGCTCGGGTACGGTGAATGCCACGATGCGATTGTTGTTACCATGACGACTTAGACGCACATCGCGGTAGGCAAGCGTGGTGCACCGAAGTAGGCGTTTTTTTAATTTGAATTTTTCATTGACTCAACATCTTTTTGCTGTGCGAGACGCACGTGCTAAAAACATTTTTCTATCAAATTGTTGAATAAAATTGGAATCTGCTTAAATAAAATAAATGATTAGTAACTTTAAAACTAGTACTTAATTAATTAAATGAAAGGTAAAAGTGATTAGCCCTGTGAAAGTGACCCCAGCGTGGTACCCTGTGGTGTGGACCGTCCCTTCATCAGCGGAATAGGCTTAATGCAGCAGGTGAGCACTGTCCCCGCGTTTCGCTACCAGGAAGCAGCTTACACGAACGAATTTATTTTAAAGATTTTGTCCGGGTTTCCGCCATTGTGCGACGGCGCACATGTTTACCATGGGGACATGTTTATCATATGGGGTCCGTCATGTCAGGTCTGTTTAGCGTCCCATCCAACATCAGGATTTTGACTAGTGCGCTTCGAGCTGCACACGGTCGATTACTCATAGAAGTTTAACAGAGCCCACTATCAAACCTCACCATATACTAAGCAAGCCCCAAGTCGCTGTGGAGGGATGTATTTTGTATCTTCAGCCGACAGGGATAAGAACAAATTAGTTATTTAGCATTATTTTGTGGATGTTCTTGGAATTTTTCAGAGATGGTTATAACAAAAAAACAGTACTACCAGCATGTTCAATGTCATGATTTTTCTGCCCAATTATTGCAATGACTTTAATGGGAACTCGTTCAATAGAATGTAGATTAACCACGTAAAGAAATTCGAACAAGCAAACTGTTTTACACCGGAATCATATGAGTCCTTATGATAATCCTTCACTACGAGGGGCTTGGCAGCTTCGTTGGAAACCAATTTTCCGGAGTGAACTGGGACAAATTGTCCTGTAATCGAATGTTGACGATGTCTGCTGCCAACTGCCGTATCGCCCAATAGCACATAGCCTTGACACTGGATCCACCGGCAACTGTACCACTGACTGCGAGCGGCGACATGGAAATTAGTTCTGGTGAAGGTACTTACTTACATATGAGCGACATGTCACATGTCGGCGCCGCCAGCCAAACCCCATGTCAAATCGCGTTCGTATTCCCATAGGACTTCAATAATTTATTCCACTATCCGGACCTGTCCAGTATGGGCTTGACGCATCGAACCCACTACCCAGTGTTATGAGCTCGACTACTCTCAATACCTCTGACTCAGTAAGTCCCCCGATATTACCATGAGTCGTCGACTGGTCGCCCGCCGCACCATGGGATGCTGTTCTGATTAGACGGTCGCCGTGTCGCATTGATCATCAGAAAAACTTGCCCCCGACCTAGCAGACGCCATTACTGACCAATGTCAGTTCGCTGTACGGGGGCTCTTTTGGAATCTACAACTCACAGGCAAGAGTTCCTACTAGGATAATCGTCCTGTTCTACGCTATGTAGTTGACTAATGAGTCGTGTTGTAGCTATGACAAACGGAGGCAAAACATGTCGCAACTAAGGTCATATTTTGTTGTTCGATTATCGCCACACGGGATCTTGCGATAGTTTTCCCGACTGAGAAAAATAATGTTTTACCCGTACGCATATTTAAGTAATTTTGATACAATAATTTTATAGGCTTCGATTAGAGAGTGATACTGTGAACATATCAGTTGAAATTTAAATTGTTCTCAGCTATATTCCAATTGAAAAAGATAACAAGTCTAGGTACATAGTGAATGAATTGGATCCAAACGGTTGACAAAAAATATGATCCAAGGTTTTTCCGTTATCAAATAACAATAACTTGTGGAGGAATAAAAATATCATGCAGTGCCCATCCAGTCCCTTCCCGTTTTGGTTTGATTTTATTTAGAATACGTTTCCAAATACGGGAAGGGACTGTATGGAAAAGAAGTTTCAACCTTATTCAAGCGCTGCCAGCTCCAAAGTCCAATTCAACAACCACCCGAATTTGCATGCGTTGATTCGACCTATACCTGGCAACAGCTGGATCAACTTGCTGAACGCACTGAAATTTATTTTGACAGCCTTCGTTCCCACGATGGTCGAACTGGGCAAAAAACGAACAGTTATGCCATTTCGCGTCCTCAGCACGTGTCGCACGGTTTTTGGGCGGGGGTCAATGAAATGAACCACATCAATCCGGCGAGGTTCAAATTGTGCATAGGCCAAGCGATTCCGACCCAAAGAGGCTCGATTTTCAATCATTGAGTTGTTCAGTTTTGGAAGCACGTTGGACCTTTAGCCTCGTTGGCATTGTATTCCTATATTGTCGCACCGTGGATTGCGCCAGGAAAGAAACACGATCCTCCTAGCCGGCCCATTTGGCCACGTTGGCGAAAAATTAATAGCACCAATTGTGCACCGAGAAGGTCTTAATTAATTTCTTGCGCCACACGACGGTGTCGGTGTCGAATCGTTTCGCTACCTCCTCGCTAGCTCCAATCCTTTTCGCTATGCATACATCAATGGCGATATGATGCATATCATTTTTTTGTTGCGAAACAATGCATGCAGCTGTGGGTTCCTGCTTTTTTGGGGACGAGCTTCAGCCGATTGCATCCCATTAGTCATTCAGACGCTTTCGGTGTTATCCCGCTGCGTTTCCCATACGCCACAGACGGGACGGTCTGGAGGCCGAAGAAATCAATTTGGAACTATGAGCTCATGCTTGCAACATGCAGTGAATTTCTATCTGGCGAAACGCATCAATTACAGAGACCACGGACAACGCGGACTAAGATCAGCACTTATTCTATCGACACCTATTAGGCGTGGATTTATTGCGTTTCCTCGGCTTAATCGCGATTAGCATAACAAGTTGCAACCCGTGCCGGACTTTCATGAGTAGCTGAGAGATTAGGAACGGCACCAGTGCGAGTCGATGCCGTCTAAGCCTATCGCTAAATCAGTTAATCATTTCTGGCAATATGAGTATGACGGTAGACCGTTGACGATGAGGTCGTGTCAAATGGTTAATAGTCATTATTTCAATTGACACTTTATTAGGATTAAATCTAACACTTGTACTCGAAGGAATTAGCGAGCGACGATTAATATTTAATATGAGATTAGGGTTGAGGCGAAGGACGTTAGGATAAGCACCAGAATACCCAGACCCAGAATAATCAATATCTCGTTAATTAACCGAGTGTCAGGAACACGTACAATTTTAGTTTGAATTGTCTCGAAGTTGCATTATTATTCAGTGATTTACATAAATTCGTTCGGTGACAGACGAGACTGTGCGTCTCCATTTTTCAGAAAAGGACGTGCACAATTGATATTTCGTTGAACAGTGAGGTGATCTATTTAGAGAGTTCATAACTATTATTACTCAACTGCATTCCAACAGAATAACTTGGTTTTTAATCTGCATGGATAGTATCTGTGATGTAATTACGTCCGTTGATTGCTATGCGAGTGATAAAAGCATGGGAAGTATGGGGATGCTAATTTAGGTCATCGACTCACCGCAGTGAAGAATCGGGCGATAGGAATGGTTAAAAATGCGGCTGGTCAAGCATTCAGAAGTGTGTTGGACATGTTTCCGAAATCCATTCGATAGCAAAGTAGGGGAGGAGACTCCATAACGCGTGGTGTTTTGTACCCTAAGAGCTGCCAGCTAAAAAGCTTTTTCCTTCGTGATTTTCCGGCAACAGAATATCATCACTGTTTTGAGATGTGAATATCATCGGCATCTGCTAGCTAGGGGAACTGTTCGGCACTTCATCTCACAGCTCCCATGTTCATTCCATCAAAAACAAAGCAATGAAAAGGAATTTGATTTGTTTTTTATGTTTGTGATTTTTTTTCACTGTGCTCACTGGCATGTTAGCGAAAAGAAGCGACGGGTTTTACTCACTTACTTATGGGTCCTGTACACCCCCGGTGATCCAATGGGCCGACCTGAAAGATCTTCATCCTGAGCGATGTCCAGCTATCGCTTTAACCTGTTAGGAGGTTAGATTTCGGCCGACTTTTTTACTTCTTTATTGAGGCTTCGCCGCCATGAGCCTCTGGGTTTAGGTTCTAGGTTTAGGTTTAGCCTCTGGGCCTCTGGTTCCAGTCTAATGCTTGTTTACAGATTTCGTTTCCGTCCCTACGTAAGGTGTGGCCGACCTAGCCTCACTTCCGATCCCGAATATCTGTTGCTATCGGCCTCTGGTGGCAACGACGATGGAGCTCGTTGTTTGAGATCCAGTTGTGAGGTCACCAGGCCCGATATATACCGCAGGCATCTGTTTTAAATTTGGTTTTGGTGCGTTCACTAATCTGTCTGTTTTTCCAGATATTTCCCAAATTCGCAAAGGCAGTTCTTGCTTTCTTAACCCGTGCGCCTATACCGATCTTGGTACCGCCGTCTGACGCCATTTGGCTACCAATTGGAAACATTCAACATTTCCCACTGATTGCCTGGCTATTGTGAAATTGGAAGGGGTCGCCGTGTTTGTAATCATCGATTTGATTTTGTTCAAGTTGATGGCTATATCTGCCGAAAAGGAGCGCTGAGCTTACTCTGCATATCAGAGCACCGTTGGTCGAGGAGTGCAACGTTATCAGCCAATTCGAAGTCGTTTAGGTGCTCCATGGTTATAGGCTCCCACGGTTCGGTTTACAATCAATCGCACCTACCAGAAACTCGTCGATTACGATGAGGAACAGTAACGGAATACTGCGGCCCAGGGCACCCCACTTATTCTCTTGATTGAGACGGTCGAAAGCTTTTTCGTAGTCGATGAATACCAAGTAAAGAGACTCTTGGATCTCGTTGACCTGCTCTAGGATGATACGGAGCGTGATAATATGGTCCATACAGGATCTTCCGACACAGAATTCGGCCTGCTGCCGCCGGAGAATCGCATGGGTCGTCTCCTGATTGCGGGCTAGGATAAGTTTGCATAGAACTTTGAGAAGGGTACGCAGCAACATAATGTCTCGCCAGTTATCGCATACAGTCAGATCACCCTTTTTGAGCACCTTCACTAAGATACCTTGCACCCAGTCGACCGAGAAAGTTGCGGTGTCCCAGATATTACGAAATAAGCGATGCAGTAGTTGAGCGGTGCATCTCGGCTAATATGTGATCGACCCCTGGGGCTTTGCTCGATTTTGGTTGTTTGAATCTCTACCAGTGATGGAGCTTCGTTTTTGACGCATGTTATGCGTCGGATCCTAGGCAGATCATGCTGAGGTGGTAAAGTGCTTGAACCAGCGTTTCAGCTGGTCAGTTGGGTCGATCAATATCTGGCCATTTGCGAATGTTCCCACTTCAGCGGCTCTATTTCTCCAGAAAGTCCGCCTACGCTCGCTTGCTCCGTCGACATGAGCGTTTCACTTCCTTCTCCAGAGCCGAGTATCGGGCTAAGGCTTTGGCTCCTCTGGTTTTCGTTCGCTCTTTCGCGGCTTTGGTCACTCACTCTATCTTCCTCCACGTCTCATTGGTGATCCATTGTTCTCTCTGGGTGGGCAGCTCGCCCGGATTATTATTGCTGGTGACGATGAAGGCATTCTAGATGGCGATCCATTGGTCTTAGACTTCCGGAATATCTGCGTCTTAATTGCAGAGATGCATCCTGAACAGAACATGAGCCAAGAGCGTGCCTTGGTGTGCTTAGTTTTGAACTCTGAACACAGTTCAGTGTGCACTGGGTTGGTACGCAAGCAAAACGTTCATGGTAACTAAGATACCTTAGATTTGAAACTATGCAAAAACATACGAGCATGCTTGATTTCTATCCATTTAATGCCCACGAGTTCCGTTACTAGCCGAAAAATGTGTAGCATGCCGTCGTCGCTTGAATTTGTTTTCCTAGGATACAAGTTGCTAAGTTGGGTCGGTGCTCTTGAACAGTGTGCAGTGTTCAGAACGTTTTGAACACGATCACGCGTTCTCGTGTTCAGATGCATCTCTGCTTAATTGTTTTGAGCCCAAACGGTTAATATAATCTAAATAGTGTCTTCAGAGAAAAATCACAAAAATATTGCCCATATTTGAGTGCATTTTTCTTTTTCAATATTGCCAAGTTTTGTTTCAATTGCTCTGACTGTGAAAATAGCAATTTTACACTGTGAAAAACACGTTAAGATCAACTATGTACCATTTAACTTGAACATTTTAGCTTAGCTTAGCTTAGCTTTGAATGACTACACATATCTATGGTTGCTACTCCGTGATTGACCAGAGTCAGTGAAATTGCACAAAGAATCAACTGAATGATTGACTGGGATTGTTCAAGCATTCTCAGTGTGCAAGTTTCAGTGACTCAAATGTTCAAATGATCAATAACGGCGCCTGCCACGTCCTTTTAGTCAGTTAGGAAGAAGGAAGGAATATTAGTAGGTGATTTTTTTTTTATTTGAAGACCGTGTTTACCTCTGCGTCTCCACAAAAACCACAGGAAGGATTATCAGTTAATTGGTAGGCATCGTTGGATCTGGATTCACTCTGATAAGCGATACGACCGTGCCATTCTTTATACACAGTGATTTTACCTAGCCATGAATCGGGCGCGAAAAGTAGTACAAACTAACTACCTACCGAAATTTCACATGGGAATTTTCGCCTACTACGCAGGACAACGTCTGCCGGGTCGACTAGTATTTAATGAAAATTTATATGAAAATAAGCATATGCGGTATTTCGAAAAATTTCGTTTCAGGTGGTTCGAAACGAAATTCCGCGGAATTTAACGGAATTTGAGCATGGCGAAATCTGATTTCTTGATTTCGTTTCGTTTCGTAAAATTACAAAAATTTCGCTAGAAAAAACTAGCTTCTAACGAAATTTAACGGAATTCCGCGGAATTTCGAAACAAATTTAAACTTAAACCATACTTTATATTATCAAAAATTTTGGCTGCGCCGCAGAACAAAATCATTAAGTTGTTTTCAAAACTTAAGGGCACTCCTCACGGATTCCAATTTTCAAAATACTCGCGTTTTCAAGGGCACACCATTCGAAACGGAAGCAACGCACAACTGGCATTTTTATTTTTTCAGCATGCGTGAAAAAATAAAAATGACAGTTGTGCGTTACTTCCCTATCGAGTGGTGTGCCCTTGAAAACGTGAGTACTTTGAAATTTGGATTCCGTGAGGAATGCCCTTAAGGTTATACAGTTGCCTCTCCACATCTCGATATTGAAGGGACCATCGAGATAGGGAGTGATCCAGGAATGGAAGGAAATTTGAAATGGGTACTAGATCCAAAAAAGCTCGTTGCTATGAAAAATGACAACAAAACAAATGTCATTTTCTCTTGTTGATATGTTTGTTATTGCCCACAGATGGTCTAGTAGCCTAAAAATTTGAACATTTCGACACAAGGAGAGTGATTCCAGAACAAAATATTTAGACCAACATTTGAAAAGGACGTAACAGCCAAAATTTATTCTTTCTGAGGAATAAATTTTGGCTGTTACGCCCTTTTCAAATGTTGTAGATATGATCAGATCACATCGATATAAAGAGATATCGAGATAGGGAGGTTATCGATATGTAGAATGCCTAAATATATGTAGACTGAAGGGACCGAGGAAACCATCTACATAGGGAGAGATATAGATATACAGAACATCGAGATATTGTAGAGAGTCGACTGTACATTTTTTTTTCTATTAACGCTTACTACATAACCACATTCTTAGTCGTCAAATACGTATGTAGTTTTCTTCTATAAAACGTCTTCGGTGTTTCCCAGATTCAAATTTATATTTTGTGATATTTTTTACTATTTGTACAATATGAATGCGGAATCGATCGTGTTGCTACTGGTCATGGAATAGCAGCTAGTCTGGGAGAACGCGAAGTGAAAAAAATCTACCTCACGTAGAAGGAATTTGTTTAACCAGTGTACAATCGACCTTGTTGATGTTGATCACGCCAGCTAGTGTAGGAGAACGCGAAGTGATAAAACTAATGTCTGCATCGAAGAGCACGACATTATTTAGTGCAGAATCAATCATATTGTAGAAGCTTATTAAACGAAGCACATGGAGCTTGCGTTGGATTGATTTGAAACACAGTTTTCGTCTTCTTGTTTTCAAAATATCTTCGTTTGCAATAAATATTTAGTCGCTTACCAAGTAGCTTCACATGAATTACCTTCTCTACTAACCAACGATTCCTTTCCCGTAGCGCTCACGGAGATGCAGAGCATTCCTCGGTCTTTTATAACAATGAGTGTGAAACTAATTTTCCTCTCCTAATCCTAAATTGACTGTAAGGACGTGACCAGCATCGTTATTGGCCATGAATTGGAAACTCCGAAGCAAGTATACAATAAAAATAACTTGTTTGTAGCCCAAGAATATTATTTAATTGATGAGCTGTGCATATATACTGTTTCTCGGCCAATCAAGATTAGCAACTACGATGTGTACAGTTAGTCCAGCTAAGCTCTTCTTTGACTATTTGCACAATATGTAAGGAACATTGAAGATTTTTGGGCATTTCTAGATCTTCGCATGGAATTTGCAAAAAAAAACCCAGAACGGGTTGAAAGATCATTAAAATTGCTGAAAGTTCTTTACTTATGATTGTTTTCAGCTCATACTGACCATAACAGGTATAAGACAGTATATAAGACTATGGGTCTGTGAAATCTTATATATAAAAATGAAATGGTCTGTGTTCGTATCCGCATAACTCGAAAACGGCTGGATGGATTTTTTTCATTTCTTCAGCAGAAACATTCGTTATAGTTTCCGACGGGTTTATATGATATTTCCTAATGCGAAAATTACGAGCAAACCGTGAAAAACTAAAATTGTGATTCCTATGCGAACTTTGCAAGGGCAGTTCGGAAGGCACATTCTCGCCTACTATGCAGGACAACGTCTGCCGGGTCGACTAGTTCAATCTAAAATACATATCTTTGTGAATTTTAGAAAGGTGCACAGGATTTTTCTAAGCATTCAGTTTCTAATTTTGACTTAGCTCAATACTATAAAACCACGCTGACAAGACAATATGAAGTATGCTTCAGCATAATTAAATTATTCTTAAGTCAACTAAGGTTTTAAACGAAATTTGAATCCGTATATGAAAAATCCCACAATTTCTATATTTTTTATACTTACTTGTATAAAACTGATGCAAAATTGATCATATTCGGGAGCACACGCTCCACGATGAATTCCTTTTGAAGTGGCACAAGTTCTGGTGATTCAATGCGGTGATTTATCACAGACTGCATCTTCTGTTATTATAACTATATTGGTGGCAAAACAGTTCTTTGACTTCGAAAAAGTGAAATCAGAATTGTGTACATAATGTAAAACCAATTTAATAAAAATTCCGCGGAAAGAAAAATAAAATTTCGTATCGTTTCGAAGTCTCGAAAGTAAATCTATATTTCGTTTCGTTTCGATCCGAATCGACATAGACATTTTAAATTTCGTTTCGTTTCGTTTCGTGTTATGTATTATTATATGAAAACGTGGAAAAATAGATATTTGAAAATATGACAATATGACGGGATCAAAATCATATCACCGGCTTTTGATCCTCAACCTGCACATTCTTTCATTGATCGGTCACCACCCTTTGCGCCTTTGCATATCGCCCATCACTATGAAAGCTGTTCCCAGCTCGTGTGTGTTACCACAGCTCTGATAGATGGTATGATTACCTCTAAACGTTCGCACCATTATTGATCCCTTCACAAACCTCCTGCAGCGCTACGATGCCGAATCCACGCAATCCGTGAGCACATCGGCGAGTATGTGTGTGCTCCCGATGAAGTTGAGAGGTCTTCGTCGATGGTTCCGGTCCGTACTCTCTTGTTGATTGTTCGTTGTTTATGGTTTTTTAAAGGCTGGCTTGCAGCGCTCGACACCAAACCCCCTAAATTTCCGGAGGACCGCTCCTCCTTATTCTCGGTGGACCTTGGTGCACAGTTTCACTTAGAGTCTCTCGCTGGCACTCGGACGATGATCAGCCGCCCCTAACATGGAGAACAGACGCTGTTGTGAGCCAATCCTGACATGGAGAACTGACGCTCAGTAAGATTTGCACCCCCGGAGAGGAGCAAAATCTCCTTCCCTGTCAGCATACGACCATACTGCTGTAATCTGAAAAAGTAACGTATGCGCCATTTTCCAAAAATGTTGTTAAAGAGTAGTACTCTTTAAGGTCACTCCTGACAGAATCCAAGTTTCAAAGTGCTCGCGTTTTCGGGGGCATAAAAATATGAGAAAACGAAAGTTTAAAAATATGAAAATATAAATGTATATGAAAAAAATCTATATACTTACATAAAAATGAATTTCTGTCTGTCTGAACCTTATAGACTCCGAAACTACTGAACCGATCGGCGTGAAAATTTGTATGCAGAGGTTTTTGGGGCCGGGGAAGGTTCTTAAAATGGTAAAAAAAAATTTTCCAGCATAAAAAAAAAATCTGCATAACTCATGAACTAATCATAAAATAAATAAATTTTAGGCGAAACAAAGTTCGTCGGGTCTGCTAGTAATACATATATAAAAATATAAATATATGAAAAAAAAATATATATATGAAAATAAAGATATATAAAAATATAAAATAATGAAGATATGAACGCACGAAGATATGAAAATATGAAAACAAGATAAAATGAAAATATAAAAATATGAACATAGGAAAATATGAATAAGGTACACCGGGGCAAGTTGAAATGCGGGGTAAGTTGAAACGGAAGCTGTAATTTAGATGGGAAATGACTGAGTGCTCTGATTATTTTTTTCAACAAACTACTCCCCTAGACGGATCTTTTGACTGCCATGCCCGGAAGATTGCAGCTTTCAAAACCAATTCCTGCTCTTGTTTATTTTTCGCCATTTGCAAAATCCAAACCAAATATTTGACGTGCCAATGAAACAGGTCTCAAACGATGTTTGGGAGAGTTTTTTCATCAAATTTTCACGGTAGATGAATGATTATTCAATGTTGAATAAGCATAATGAATATGAAAAATCGATGAAAGACCCGTTTTAATTTTTGTATTTTGGTTGTTTGATATTGCTCCGCATGTTTTACTCATCGGAGCAAATAGAAATGCGTGGTGCGGGGCAAGTTGAAACAACGATTCAAAACGTCACCCTCGCAATTAAAAGTAATATTTTTTTTCCAGATGAAGGACGATGATGAAGGTCCGTAAATAATACATACATTCGGAAAACATAAATTTATAAATACATGCAAACTTATGGAAATAACTGTAATAAATTTCCGCTCATTTCGTCATGAATGCAACCCTCCTACAATCTCCACTAGAATGAAAAGGGGTCCTATTTAAAATGCAGTTTTGAGATTCTTAATCTACTGGGCACTATCAGAAAAATAAAACATAGAGTATGTAAACATTTCGTTAACTCCACCTTTCGCTTTCCCAGCTGCCTATTTCTCCAATCGAAGAGTTTATGAGAGATCTGCTGGCTGATTAATTAATGTGCATTTATGAAGAAGCCACAACCGAATTAATCAAGTGCACAATATACAAGTGAACCAAATAATGAACCATCCTGAATAGTAATCCGAGTGGTCACCAGTAGTAGGAAATCAATTTGATAAATTTTCAGCGTAGTGCGTTCTCCAGAATTTGGTCTCTGAAAATTCTTGTAACTTGTGACGGTTGTACACTGCCCTTATTCGCATAAGAGTCCCATGTCATATTCTCCGCCTTGAGCAATTTGTCGTTACATTTTTTTAACTTGTTTTATATGTAGATTGTAGAAATACAAAAAACTAATAAATTTAAAAATAATGCTATCTTTCCAAAAAATTTACATTATATTCTTTATTTGTATATATTGCTGTGGACAATTAAATGGACCATACTTAAGTTTATTTTTTGTGTAAAAGAGTATCAAAATCTGGAATGCGATTTTTATGCGAGTAAATATCAAGATGAGACAACAAAAGTGGGATTTGTATTCAAATTTCTAGAACCAAGCCTACTATTTTATCAGTTTTTTTAAACAGGAGACAATCTTAAGCTAATTTCTGAAAGAAAATCAAAATCGTCAAAAACTTACATGGGACTCTTATGTGAATACTGGCAGTATTATAGTCACCTTTACAACCTTGTGCTTCTTGAGTCTCACTGAGTACATACATTTTGTTATTAATACGGCAAAATTAGCTTATGTCTGTATATAATGCAGTGTTTCAACTTGCCCCGAAGCGCGGGGAAAGTTGAAACGATGCATATAAAAAAATAATTCAAATATACAAAATATTTATAAAAACCCTGATTAATCCACCTAGCGGTGATGGTGCCTTTCTCGTGCATTATAAAAATAGTATTTTGGCCATTACTCTTGAGCTCATAGTCCGATCTGCCCAATTTTCAATAGGAAGCAATGGTAGAGTATCTTGCGTCGAATGCAATTTGTTGCGAGTAAATCGACTAAGGATATGTGCCTGAAAAATGAGTGACATTTTTTTACTCAATTTTTCTATAAAAAAGTGGTATTTTGGCCATAACTTCCGAGCCCATAGTCCGATCTGACCAATTTTTAATAGGAAACAACGGCAGAGTATCCTACGTCGAATGCTACTTGTTGCGAGTAAATCGGTTTAGGATAAGTACCTGAAAAATGAGTGACATTTTTTTGGGTGGGTGCGCACAGACGAACACACATACACACACACACACACATACACACAGACATCACCTCAATTCGTCGAGCTGAGTCGATCGGTATATAACTCTATGGGCCTTCTATAAAAAAAATGTTTTTGGAGCGATCATATAGCCTTTACCGTATACTTAGTATACGAGAAAGGCAAAAAGTTAGTTAAGGTTGCTTATTTTTTATGCATAATCTTTGGCCTGAACTAGCTAACACTGCAAACGGAATCAAAAAATATCAAAGGGTGATTTTTTTACAGCACTTCGAATTTCAACTTTGAAAAAACCGTTTCAACTTGCCCCGGTGTACCTTATGTACATGATAGAATGAGAACGTGATAACACAGAGAAGCAGACGTCTCACTCTACACATGTTCCATCTTTCATCCTTTTAACATCTTTCATTTTTTTGTAGATGGTCGATCGGCTACCGATGGCGCTTCCATCAGTTTTCCTTTTGTTTGACGTTTGCTTACTACCACCACATGGTTACCGCTTGTCCATCTACAGTGCATTTAGAATTGGGCATTAAGGTTTCCATGACGATGATTTTGATTGCATTTTGTTCTAAGTGAGACGTCTGTTTCTCTGTGGTGATAATATGAATACATATTTGAAAAATATATAAATAAAAATATGAAAATATATAATTAAAAAAATATAGTTCCTTACAGCAGTATATGCCAGCATAAAAATACAACATAATGAAGTACATTCAAAGTTAATTGCCTATATGCCGGGTATTAAGCCACCCGGAGTGGAAATTAATTACTATGTCTGAAACTTGATTATGCATATGTATAACCAGGACCGGATTTAGCCGGAAGGGGGCCCCGGGGCCGACGGTATGTGGGGGCCCCGAAATGTACAAAAAAGGTTGGTTTTGGTACACAAGGTTTGTGGGGGCCCGGGGCCATGGCCCCGGGCCATGGCCCCCCCGGCCCCCCCATAAATCCGGCCCTGTGTATAACATGTGATAGATTTAGTTCGAAAAAGGTATTGGAGGCGGTGGACGACGGAGGTCCTTCGTAGCTTAGTAGGGAAAGCACCTGTCATGCGAACTGGGGTCGAGGGATCAAACCCCACCGAAGGGGCGGTTACCCTCCAATAATTTTTCCGAACTAAATCTATCACATGTTGTACATATGCATAATCAAGTTTCAGACAACATAATGAAATTATGAAAGCATTAAAATAAAAAAAATATGAAGATAAAAAAGAAAAATTTGAAAATATGAGAGTATAAAAATATGACATTATGAAATTAAGTAGATATAGAACATATGAATATGGTAAAGTGAGGAAATAAATATACGAAAATAAGAAAATATTAAAATTTCAAACCAATGAGCAAATGAAATTAGAGTAAAACTCATGTTTCTTTTGAAATTACTGTTCAGATTGCTATCAGAAATCAAGGTAAGTGTAGCCCTTGAGTTCAATCTGAGACAAAAACTACAAAAACGTGAGGATTACTACTTCTGACCACGCCCATCTGTACCACAACTTGGGGAGGGAAAGGAAATGTTGATGTGATACTTAAAGAGTACCACGGAGTTGGATATTGGGATCTTACCCCGTAACACACCACGTAAAGGTGTCTACCCATTCTAATATAATGTTCAGGTATGTTCCAATATTTTTTAGCCGGATTTACCAACATATTTTTCTAGTTTACAGAAGTTTGTTGATGATTTTTATTATTTGATTTACAGGCAAAAAACCAGAGCCAATCGTTGACGTCGCTGCTGAAGCTGCTTTACCAATATTTTTAGTCAAAATTCTGCAACTCGTACAACATCAACCTACCCGTCACATAGATCTCTCTAGATGAAGTGTTGTTAGCCATTGAAGAGCTAGACTCTTAGAAAGGGTCAGGTACGGACGGATTTCCTCCACTGTTCCTGAAAAAGTGCTCCACTGAACTAGCAACTCCGATCACGATTTTGTTCAACCGGTCGCTGTATGAAAGGTCATTCCCAACCCTTTGGAAAACAGCTTTCATCATTCCAATTCATAAATCTGGCAGAAGCTGATGCACAACAATATTTACACCATTGCCTCGCCAATTATCTCGATTAATCAACATGGATTCATGAGGCAACGTTCAACCAGAACTAACATGATGTGCTACGTATCGACGCCTTCAGGAGAAATGCAAAGGAGAAACCAAATCCTGTGTACGTTGACTTCGCAAAAGCTTTCGATACCGTTCCTAACACCCTAGTCATCGAAAAACTAAAGCAAATAGGCTTCCCAAACTGGATTACGGAATGGATATCCTCGTATCTTTCTGATCGTTCCTCGTACGTAGTGGTCAACTCAGCAAGCTCGCACTCATTCTGTATTACATCCGGGGTGCCCCAAGGCGATGTAATGGGTCTACTACTATTCAACATGTTTGTGAACGACCTGTGCGTTAAGCTTTCCTCTTCAAAAGTTCTCATTCGCCGATGACTTGAAGTTTTTTCGCGTCATAGAATCCCCTGATTACTGCAGCGCACTGCAGGGAGATGTCAACAACATGTTGATCTTGTGCAGTGATAATGGCATACGTGTAAACAATAATAAGTGCAAGGTTATATCGTTCACTCGTTTCAACAACCCAACACATACACTTTAGGGACGGAGGTACTGCAACGAGTTACTTCTATCTGCGATCTTGGAGTCATCATCGACAGTAAGCTTCAATTCAAGGGGGGATAACGACTGCCAGAGCTTTGTCAACTTTAGGGTTCATTTGTCGTCACGCCTGCGAATTCACTGACGTATATGCACTGAAACCGGTGTTGAACTTAATCTGAAGATTAAAAAAACACTTTAATAAAGATAAAAAATGCACTGAAATCGCTATATTGCACGTTGGTACGTAGCGTCCTAGAATATGCAGCTCCAGTCTGGAGTCCGTACCATGTCTCGCACATACTTTCCATCGAACGCCAGAAGAAGTTTGTTAGATTTGCTCCGCGACTGCTACCCTGGAATGAACGAAACAATTCCTGCCTATTCAGAACGGTGCCAATTGATAGGATTAGAACCTCTATCAACCTGACGAATAAAATTACAACGCTTATTCATCCTCGACGTCATCGAAGGAAACATCGACTGCTCTGATATCTTCGGGCAGATACCGTTCAACGTCCCTGCCAGACGGTTCCAACTTACTGACCGTTCCGTATCACCGCATGCATTATGGTTTATAACAATCCGCTTGACTCTTACATTCGATCATTCAACTCTGTTTTGTGAAGTGCACGATTTTGATATTTTAAAAAATGTTTTCAAAAGCCGGATAAACAGAATTGTTTAGTTATAAGATAGATTATATTAGAAGTTAAGTACAGTCTGTACGATGTAGTGTTGAAGACGGTGATAAATAAATAAATTATGTAGCGTACACACGCTCAAACACGTTGAACCAACATTGACTCCGCCCCCAATAAAACGCTTCGGTTGCTGCTTTGTTTGACCGTGTGTGAATTTCACAGTTGGCGGCTCGGTAGGGAAAAATCAAAGCGGTTTGATAAATATATCCTATCAGGAATTCCCTCTAGGGGCAATGATTGTTTATTCGATCAAAGATGTAGATAAGGTTCTCAATTGACCTATCCCACTTTCCCGTCAAACATTTTTGTTCGATCAATTGATTCTTTGGCTTATTTAAGGTCAGCTTTCCCAAAGAACTCATATTTTTTGAAGCCTTTAACTATTTTTAAAATTGAAAACAAAAACCGAAAAAGTGCTCCGCGTGTGAACCGGCCTGAAAAATTCATCCGATGTTCGTTCTAAATCGGGCCAATCGTAAAAAAACAGCACTTTCTCGATTTTAAAAATAATTAGAGGCTTAAAAAAATATGGGTCCTTTGGGAACATAGACCTTAAATAAGCGAAAGAATCGACTGAGACAATAAAACGAGATACAATTTTTGATAAGAAAGGTCAATTATGTGAAGCTTTGAGGACTAGCGTGAACATTGGACATCATCATTTGGTTTTGAATTAATCATAGTTGCAATTGATTTGAGCTCCAGAAAAGTTAAAAGAAACAAAAGGTAGAAACAAACTATTTATACACCACCCGACTGCTACATAATAATAGATTATTAAACCACTGTGATTAAGCCCTATACAACATATATCGTGAACACTCGACCCTTTTTATGATAATACAATCCCAGTATCCAATCTTTTCCAATTTGCCTAAACAAGAAATATATATTCTTCACAAATATGCATACAAATTACGGACAACTGATAGAGATGACATTCATTCGTTTTTGATCGACTGATGATCGCCGTCTTTAAATATTTTTGGGATTTGCAACTGACCACTATATAGCCGTGCTGCATCGCTTCCCTGCCCCCCCCAAACGGTCATTGTAATTTAATCCCGCACGGTTGCTGTTTATGGTTGTTCGCACGTTTGCGTGACGACCGTTCGGTAGTTTGGTACGTGATCATAAATCCTAATCAGTTGGTTGAATAGTTTCTATTTTAGGCAATGGCAGTGTGTGCATACGACAGCGGCCGGTTTGGTTGCGATAACTTAAAAGTATTCTTTCTGCCACTGCTCAGTAATCACGAATTCTGGCAAACGATTGTCGAAACATGATTTACGATGCCATTTTTTAATACGGTTGACAATCATATTCAAATTTTGTGCAAACCAATCTACATTTACTGTTGGACGGCGCCTGACGGGGTGCACTTCTTCCATCGCAACATTGTTGTCTGGAACGTGTGACGCAAAAATTGGAAGGTGACTCTGGTTTCAATTATCATATAATAGAATATAGCACATTGCAGCCATATGGTTATAGGTCGCAGTGCCATTCCAGTTCAGTGGAATTATTTGAACCATAATCCCGGATTCGGAAAAAAATGCATATATTGCTCATGCTCAGCAGTGCAAGGTTTATTTAGTTTAGATCGATCCAAAAAATTTAGAATATTCTTTGAATCCATATACCTACGAGTTCAAACAAACTTGAATCATTATTCGTTGAATATACTATGAACGTCTAAAACCTTCCACTACAACAAAAAATGGAATTTTCCTACTCCAGTCGAAGACAATAATTGTTACTTATTCTTATGTGTATGTCTACATAATCCAGGTCGTATCTTCTGTCGGCTAGCAGTCTCGATTGTGCTAGAAAGATGCACTTCTCCGTGCTATTTTATTTCAGTATAGATTGAATTCCTAGACTTTTGGTCTGTGAACTAACACGAGTGTGGCCTATTCGAAATAAAGAAAATGCCTCTTAAAAAAGAAATCATCCGACGTTGAACGAAAATAGAACTTTGCTCCTTGCATATCTCAAAATGTATAATTGGGAGAAGTTTACTTCAAGAGTTAGTCCAGTGGCAAACATCGCTTTCAATTATTATGACAATAGTTTAAAGGAAACCTGACATGATTTTAATTGCCTTGAGCAGGTCATGTATCTATTTTTAACAAGATTATTGAATTATTCTCAACTGATTTCATTTGCATGCAACGAAATCTATCCGATCAAGAAAAATTGAGTTCAAGGATGGAAACACAAAATTCAAAGCACCTGCTGTCACGCATGGAATGTCTCGTATACCATGCTTCAGAAATTAAGTCCCTCACATCAATACGGTAGCATAGGAAGCGGAACAACGTGACACATTAGCCATGTAGGCCCGCGCCAGTAGTTAACGATGCAAAGAAGGACTCAACATTGAAGTATCCTCCCTCTACACAGCGAGTCAGAAAAAAAAGAATAGCCGAGGACATGAACAAAACAAAGGATAAATAACATTATATCCCATCATCAACATCAACATCATCATCATCATTGGTATGTAGTAGCATTATCCTCATTAGCTGCTCAGTTGTAAATTACGCTCCATTGGAATGAATTTCATAGTAACCAGCCAACCCACAATTGGATTCTTCTAGGTCTCTGTCAAATGCAATGCTGCCATATGTACGGAGGACACGGTGTTCGCAGCGTATCATGCACATCAAGCCGAAGCGGCTTGTTGTGGAGTAGAACGGAACCAACAATTGGGCCGACACGATGCCACACTCTCTCACCACGGCTCATTATCCTTCTTGGAAAAAAAGAAAATTCACCGCTCGATTACACATGTGTCGTATGCATGCAGTAGCGCGGCGACGGTATCCTTACAGAACCCATACAATTGGCTTAGGTATGGCATCATAGCTAACTATCAGACAGCAGCCGCCAGCAGCGTTCAATCGAAGCGAAAAGAAAGTTAATCAAGTTTCAGTTTCGTGTAAGTCAGCTTGTGTTATCACAGGCTCTCATGAGTCACGTTTCGGCTAACTGGCCTCGGGAAGTGGTTGACAGTTTTTGTTGATGGAAATTGTCTTACGATGAATCTGGGCAAATGAATATAATGATCAAGATTATGGCGCCCTTTTAGTTTCTGTTCTCGAGAGCAATGCATACGTCTAAGGATCTCCATCCAGCGGGATGGGGTGGCAATCTTAGCTTTTGTTTCTCTTCATTTTTTTTTTGAAAAAGCACGCCGAACATCCACTGTTTAAGGCACGCTTCCTTGGGTCCGAATAGACGCTCGGCACATTATTTTTTTATGAAATGAACCACATACCTACGTCTATTTTAATTTTTGAAGGATTTAACACCAAGTTATTTTCACAGATTTTCCTACACTTTGTCCTACAGATCATTTTTTTTAGGTATTTTAACAATTTGGCTTATTCTGACTATTTGAGACTAAGGATAATGTGTTGTTCCATCATCTCTGTTTGGCAGTTTTCACATGTTGGATGTTTGGATAGTGCGTTTATTTAACGACAAACATGATTAAAACAATAATACATTCAAAAATGCTTGATTTATTTAACAGATATTTTCAGATAAAGTGAGAAAATTATTAACGAGCTTCAGAAAAATAAAATAAAATCGATTATAACAATTATTATAAAAATCCTGCAACTTCTTCGGCAATGTCTTCAAGAATTTCACAATAAATTTCGCCGGGAATTTTTCCGAAAATTCCATCATTATTTACTCCAAGAAATCGTCCACGAACTCCTTCATAAGTTCTGCAGGGAATTCTTCAGATAATTCTTTCGTGCTGTTTCTCATAAAAAATGGAATTCCTAAGAATATTATCAATGGAATTTTCGGAGGATTTCTAGATTTATTACCGAAGAGATCCTGGCAGAATTCTGGGAGAAACGTCAAGATATCCACTGGGAGATCCTCCAGGAGTTTCTCCGGAAATTCATCCAGGAATTCTTCCAGGAGCTCCACCAGCAGTTCCTTCAAGAATTCCTCCAGGATTTCATTCGAGTATTATTCTGGTAGTTCTATCGGAAATTCCTACGGGAATTCATTCAGGCTTTCTTTCTGAAATTTATTCAGGCTTATCTAGGAAGTTATATAGAATTCCTCCAGAAGCTCTGCCGAGAATTTCTCTGGGAGCTCCCCAGGGAATTCTCCGGGAACTTCTGTAAGAATTCCAGGAGGAACTACTGAAAAATTCTTAGAAGGACCTCCCGGAAGAACTCCCAGAAAAAAATTCGGAGGAACTTCTGGAGAAATTTGTACATAAATTCCTAAACAAAACCGAAATGAATTCCTGAAAGAAAACCTGAATAAATTCCCGGAGGAACTACTGATGGATCTCCCGGAGGAATTTCTAGAGGAACAGTCGGTGGAATACCCACAGTTGAATTTCTTGAGGATCTTCCGAAATCCCATTTCCGGTGAAATACCTGCAAACTTTTCAAAACTTGGAAAAACTCCTGGAGGAGCTCCCGGAGGAACTCCCACAAGCACTTCCAGAGGAATTCTCACAAGGAATTCCTGAAATAATTATTGGAGAAGTTCCTGCAGGAAATTCCAGAGGAATATGTAAAAGAATTCCAGGCAAAATATCAGGAGGAATTAATGGAGAAACTCCCAGTTGAAATCATAAAATATTCCCAGATGAATTGCTGAAGAAATTACCGGATGAATTCCCGGGGGTTTGTTCTGGACGAACTCTTGGAAGATATCCTCTCAAATCAATTTTCGAATGAAATTCTGGAGTGAAATCCGAGAGAAGTCCGGACAGAATTCCAGGACGATTCCACGGTAAAATTCGTGAAGGAAGTCCAGGAAAATACCTGGAAGAATTTCCGGGGAAATAATAAAGAAATTTCTAGAGGAATTCTTGAAGGATATCGGAAGTAATTGCGAAAAGAATTCCAGAATGTAATCCTAGAGGATTTCGCTATATAATTTATGAAGTTATTCCCGGAACTCTTCCTTTAATTCCTCCAGAAAAACTTCCAGGAATTTTTCCAGGAATACCTTCATAAATTCCCGGAATTCCCGGAGAAGTTCCGAAGGAAATTCTTATAGATTTACAATTGAAATTCTGGAGCGAATTCGGAGGATTTCCGTCATAAATTTTTGAAGAAACTTCTGGAGGAATTATGGAAGGAGATTTCGTATGTATTCTTGAAGGAACTCTCGAATGCATTCCTGAAAGAAATTCCGGAGATTTTTCTGGAAGAATAGCCGAAAGAAAAACTTGAAGAAAAGAAATCTTCAAGGAATTTCCTTATAAATTTCCTGAAAAAAAATGTAAGGGGTTTCTAAATATTTTTTTGGAGAAATTACAATTACATGAGAAGGATTTTTGAACGATTTTCAGAGGAATTAGTGGATAACTTTTCGGAGATTTCTGGTAGAAACACATTATTTTGTAGGATGTAGAGAAAAGGAAAATATCACATCAAGTATATGAAATCCTCAAGGAGAAAACGACAAAGTAGATGAAATACAATAAAAGACGATTTATGGATTTCTTAGTGAACACCTAGAAAGTCTTGAGAAAACCACTAGATAAGTATCTTGGCTGTGAATATGTGCAGCACATGTTTCGAAATGGACAAATTGATATGAAATTTGTGAAAAAGAATCCACGTGTCTTGGAGGGACTCGAACCCGAAGTAGGAGGTTGAGGGTTCGAGTCCCTCCGAGACACGTGGATTCTTTTTCGCAAATTTCATAGAAATTTGTCCATTTCGAAACATGAGTTGTGCATAAACACAGCCAAGATATTTTTCAAAAAAATGGTTTTCGTACGGCCGAGTTGTCGAATAATATGCAATTAATTGCACTAGATAAGATATAAAATTAGGTTGGATTATAAATTATGTACGGATCTTCAGATCTGATGACCAGATAAATAGGGTATCTGTTCCCATAATATTACCAGCCCGTATATTAATCCCAACCGTCGATAAATCAAATAAAAAATAAATTTATTCACAATTTCTCACATCGTATCTACACAATAATGGATGGAACAAATTTTTTAATGTTTGAAATATTATTCAAGATTTTGTTTAAGTTATGTTTTAATTCACAAGAATCAAATTATTAAAAGATAAAATTATAAAGCACTTTTATTTGCATTTTCCTACCTCTGAACTGATGGTTTGATGCACTGCTCGATTGCTACTAGCAGATTAATCTGTTTTCACGCGGTTGTTTTCCACTCAATTTCAAGCTAAAACAATTCTATCCCTTCAAAATTCACTTCACAGTAGAAATACTAGAAGGAGAGATCGGCGAAGACGCCATTTTGTTTCCAAATGAACTGTCAAAAACGCTTCCATTCGGCAATGTTTACGATTGTGCTGCAATTATTGGTGGGGAGTATTGAAATAACTCAATGATTAAAATTTTTATGATTATATATAATTGTTGACTAAAAAATGACTGGAAATGAATCATATTGGTTTTTCATTGAATAAAAAAATCAAATAGGGTAATTAGGTTTCTCTTCATGCTTTTCTAGGAAAAGTGTTTGTTCCACACTGACCCGTTGACCTATAATTCATTTCATTAAATCAAAAATTCTGTTTTTCAAAAATGCCTGAACAATTTATTCAACAACATATTCAAACAACAACAACATTCAACAACTATTTAAATTAAATTACATAAACATGGACTTACTGTCATAACGCTTTTGGCGATTTGCCTTTCCACAGGAACGTAGTCTGAAAAGTAAGTATCGCTTAACATTTTTTTGGCGCAATATGTGATGAGTAGGGAAATGTTTAGCTTCGATGGTTGATAAAATTTTGAACAGCTGGCCAGAGACATCTTCACTAACATCTTTCAGCAGTGAGACGGTGTGTTTGAAAGTTTGCGAGATTCTTGAAAAAGGTATAGGTTTTTAAGTTGACGTAGCTCAAGGCATTACCGTTAAAATCTTTAAGCTCAGTAAATAACGACATGTCGTACGTTTGACCAAAATCCTTTTGTGTACAGCTATTTATGCAATCGTCACAAATAGTTGAATGAAGTTTAATGCTGGATAGTATCATACCTGCAATGTAATAGATTGTATTTTCTTCTGATGACTGTATGGTAGATATCTCATGATCGTTTGAGCTACTGACACTAATATCATTTAACAATGCATCAATCGACCGTGTCCCTGAATTCCCATAAATGGTTTCCTCATTTTTTCTCTGCTCGATTACATTTGGCTTCAAAATAGACGAGAAATTTAATAACCAATCTGTCGGATCATTCTCATAGGATGAATTTTTTACCTCCTCTACAAATTGTCCCAATGTTATGAGCTTCAATGCATCCTTAGCTTGAACAGCCCTGGAACATTTGTGCTTCGACCGTATCTGAGAAAATATGTTCTACACACAATCTTGTTTAAAGCGTGCGAGAAAAATGAAGTCATATTTGTGATTCAGAAAATATTCCTGGAGTCGTAAAACTGAATCAGTAACCATTATCATTGATGCCTGCCACGGCTTCCAAAACTGTTTGTCATCAACGGAGCAGTTGTAAATAAAATACTTGAATGATCGGAGCGACTCTAAAGCTGATTGATATGCTTCCTTGTTTTTTTTTTCGACTCAACGCAGTTTGAAGCGAACGAGACGTAACCAATTTGAACCATTGGGCCACAAACAATGCCGTAGCCAAAACCTCTGGTCTGTTGGACTGTATGCTGTAGACCCTCAAAGCAGCAGCAACAGTGTGATTCACATATTTCGTGCTGTTAATGACTTTAAATAAAAGTAGAAAATTAATTGATTGAAGTACAACACCCTCATATTATATACCTTCATTTTATCAAAATTATGCCTCGGTTTGACAAAATCTACGTCCGAAACAGTAAGTCTTGATGCCATCCTTAAATCACATTGGGCCTCATGCATTACCAAATCGTGTAAGTGTATTATGTCAGCTACATTCGTTGGTAGATTATGCTCACGACTGCTTGTGGTTGAACTGGTTCGTTACTATGAACTGTTCGCTGAGTATGCCGCACGTTCAAATCGTGCCTCTTTTCTTATTGTTGCTTGCTTCCACAGTCGCTGATGATTGCATGACAACGTAAACCCACTGCCTCCGATTTTTCCACGATTTCGAAAATAAGTTCCTTCAAATAGCCGCTCTTTATTGAATTCCCCGTGAAATGGTAAGCAACGATTGGCTTCCAACGTTGTTTCACTCCGACCAGCATGAATAACATGAGATGTGTTGCTAAACCATCGTGATCCGGTAATGTTACTTCGCCAAAAAACTTTTTATTATTGAAGCAGAAATCGCGTCCTACGCTTTTTGCCATCTCATTGAATACTAACGCACAATCACGATCTTGTTCGTTCATGGAGTTCACTTTAGCTGCAAGCAGCTCAAAAATCTCAGTAAGTATACCCGAGTTAAAGTGAATATTCTGCATTCGTTGAGATAGGGTTCGTACACTTGGCAAATTTTCTTTCTTTCTCGCTAATATGCACTGCGGCTCATTTTGAATCGTGTTTTGAGCCCTTCAAGAACAAAGTCGTCATGCCATACTTTGATTCTCAACGATTCTCCCGATGCTAACTTACGTTGGTCATTGTTATAAGTTTTTTTCAAAACTTTCTCAGCTGGGTGATCTTCAGTTTCATTCAATTTCCGTTTCAAATTTAAGATCTCCCCGTCTCATACTTGAAGTTGCTGGGTAAGATTTTGTATAACTCTGAAACAAAGAGAATAATAAACATTAAGCATTTATTTTCTAAAATAAACAGATTTTTCTGTTATTCTTACTTCTGTTGCTGAGTGCACAAATCGAAAAGTAATTCTTTATCAGCATCATTATAAGAAAAACATGCATCGTCGACATCGTTCATGCTGCCAACAGGATTGGACGTTTCATTTCCTGAAGTTGGATCTATAATTTGAATGACAGCAACATGAAACAGATTGTCTTTGTCTTTTACTGATTTACGTACTGATTATTGATTCTGCTTGCACTACGGCCCGATGTTCTTCATCAGCATGCGGTTCAGGATCACTGAGCATCTCTCCATCTTTGAATGAATCCACACCATCGACATCGTCCATGCTGCCAACGGGATTGATCGCTATATTTCCGGAATCGGAAGTTAGATCTGTAATTCGATTGATGCAAACATGAAATAGGAAATGTTTGTCGCTGGGTGTTCTACATACCGTATATTTATTCTGCACGCGCTATGCCTGCCATTTGTACGACGCATGGATGAACAGGAACTGCTGTTCACTGCCTGAAAATCCTCCCACCTGTCCTCGTCAAAAATAGATCAGGAACTGCTGTTCGCTGCCTGATAATTCTCCCACCTGTCCTCGTCAAAAATAGATCATTACGATCGAAGTGGAGCTGTAAATAAGTTGAATACCATGGGGCATCGAAATCCGTACACTTAAGCACCTTAGTATATGAAAAAGTCATTAGAAAATAGGAATCGAATGTAAACAAAACATTTGTCATCGACACAGGGGCATGAAGGCTTCTACTTTTGAAGTGTTTTACATTTATTCATTAAAAACTACGAAAAACATGATAAAATAATGAATTAAATCAACTACTCCTGACTCGAAATCCGTCCACCGTGGACGGATTTCGAATCAAAGGATCAAAATCCGTACAGCTATTTTTTAACTAAATATTTAAATTGAAACAGTCTGATTGACTAAACTACCACTGTAAATAGGTCGATACGCACCTTGAGAAGCGATCCCTTCGATTTGTATTACGCTCATCTTATGTAATGATTCGCAATAAGCAATTAAAACACAGTTACTTTTGGTGCAATTATGCTCAACCCGAAAACAAAATGGCGGCACAAACTCCGCGTTTGGTGGGTGGAGATTTGTTTTTGATTTTTGTTGTTTTAATTTTAAAGCCTTTTTCCCAATTCTATGCCCTAAAAGCTTACTGCCAAGAATCTGAACCGGATAAGATTAATTATTTCTACATTAATTACCTTTAACCCCCTTTAATTTATTGATATCTCATGAGGTGGACGGATTTCGGTGCTGTACGGATTTCGGTCCCGCACGGTAATTGAAATTATCACACATTGTTTTCAAATAGAACCACTTACACTACACAGTCGTGTTTTGTCCGAAATTTGAAAATTCGGAGGCAATCCGAAAAATTCCAGCCATATTTTTTTCAAATGCTGTTTTTTGGGAAGCGGAAAAAGCATAGGCTGGCGAAATTTGCCTCTCACCGAGCTAGAGCAAAATCTATGGAAACATTTCATATTTAGTTTACATTACTTATGAACAAAAAATAAACAAGACCGTAAATAGAGATGTCGCAAATTAATCGATTACTTCGATTAATCGATTCATCGTTGTGATAATCGATTAATTTTGAATCGATTATTACCCAACGATTAATCGATTCAATAATCGAGATGAATCGTGAGTAATCGATTAGTTACTAATCGATTAATCAGAATTTTACAACATCATAAGGATGTCGAAAATTAATTGATTATTTCGATTAATCGATTCATCGTTGTGATAATCGATTAATTTTGAATCGATTACTATACAATGATTAGTCGATTCAATAATCGACAAGAATCAAGAGTAATCGATTAGTAACTAATCGATTAATCGGGATTTTACGACATCTCTAACCGTAAACGGTGGCACTGAAAAAGTCACTCGCACTGCTCGCACGCTCCTTTATTTTCAAGTGATGCCAACATTATTTTGATGTTTATCACGTTGCCAAATTAACAGTTTTTCACTTCGCCGGTCTATGGTTCTAGTGTTGCTACTTCACAGCACATAAAGCACATCACAATTTCACTACACTGTTAGATAACTTTACCCATTAATGGGTACTATGTTATTGTTGATATTATTCCCACCGTGAAAAAATCACCCATTTTCTTTAAAAAGCGCCACTACTCATTAAAATGGGTAGTGGCACTTTTTCAAGAAAATGGGTGAATTTTTCACGGTGGGAATAATATCAACAATAACATAGTACCCATTAATGGGTAAAGTCATCTAACCGTGTATGAATATAATTATATTTTAAAAACCTCGATCTATAGGGTATATAGGGTTTCGATATATAGGGTTTCTTACCCCATTCCCGGCCTAACATGCATACGATTGCATTATTTAATTGATATTTATGACAGGAAGCAACTTTTCCTGAATTTCGTGGGCCGTGCAATACTGCAAAGGGGTTCACTTCTGCTTAAAAATAGCTTTTCTTGGTAAACATCGTTTGAAAAAGCTTTCATTTGATTTAAATTAACAATGTGCAGCACTCATAGCGATTTTATATCCGGCCCACTTCCAAACCAGTTCCCGGCCTAAGCAAAATTTCGCTCAATCTCTCAACATCTTACTCTCATTCTCTCTCGGGACGGTACACGCTTAAAGTCAAGTACACATCGCATGAATAGTTTTCACACATTACGGCGACGCCTTGGCCAACTCTCACTATGAGTGAAAATTTTGGGTGAAACACGAGCAGTCGCTGTGTAATGTCTCACATGTGCATGATATGTGTAAGTGAGTTTGCCTCGAACTGTCAAAGTCCCTTCGGGTCGCTATGATGGCGAACGGGTGCAGAATGTGAGGCAAGAAATCGTACTTTTTCGGAGGTTTTTCTTTTTGCTTTGATGGCGAAACAAAAAAAATGTGCGAATACAAGCATCGCACTTTGTTTTGTTGATCGAAACGATTGGAGAAGCCTCTGAATAAGTATGGAAAAGTTGGCTTACTTTACCATCAATTTGAAAACATACAATTGAGGTTAGGTTCGATTTCCGACTGCTCTCTCGCTGTGTAAAATGAACTCACCTAAAATCATCGGCTATCGATTACACAAAAATGAGTAACATCGTAATTAGAGTAGAGTGGGGCAAGAGTACGCACTTAGTTTTCAATCGATCATGTGGCCCTTATGAAGCAAGCTTCTGCATATCAAATCAGTGTCGATGATTCATATACTCTTCCTTTATGTCACCTAGTGAAAAAAATATTGGAATTATTGAGATTCGTTTTAGTAGAACCTTTATTGCAAGACAAGTGAAAAACGCACTCTTACCCCACCGGTGGGGTAAAAGTGCGCATCGGGTGGGGTAAGAGTACGCATTTATCCAATCATGTGCTTTAAGTATATATTAACACAAATAAGAGTTAATAACATTCAATTGATGTTTAATGAGCATATATTATGGAATGTTCAAAGATTACGTAACTCTTAAAGGGGGAGGGGTCCAAAAAATGTGCACTTTTATACGAAAAACCACTGTTTTTTATATATACAAAAAACTACAGAGGTAAAAATATATACCAGGTTTCGCGTGGCGTATACAAAGGCATTTTCCTTGAAGAAAGTCCACTAATCACGTAACGTAAAATTTGGCTATTTCATCACCCCTCCTCCCTATCTTACACTATTTGTATGAATCCTCTAAACATTATATGGATCGTCACACATCTCACAACCACTCCCAGCTAAACGTTGCGTAATTTATGAATGTTTCTTTTGATTAAATGAAATTATCATTTAGTTGAAATTGTGTTTTCGTACTATGTTTAGGTGTACAACAAGTCCTAATACAATTTAATTATTTCGTTTCAGTGCTTTGTTCGCTAATTCCTTTCTAACACCACTAACTTCAATTTATCCTAAAAACATGTGATAATTTCGAATTCTGTCCCTTTTTTCTTAGTTGTGGATCTTTACGCTTTGGAAGAAGTCTTATTTCGGCCGGAGATACGGGTTTGACATCATAACTTGAAGATTCATATGCGTACTCTTGCCCCACCGGTTCCTGCGTACTTTTACCCCACAGTCCCAAAAATGATTCAAGTAATGGTTTTGACTTCTTGGAAAACCAACCGGATTGGTGTTCTGTACCATAAAGTACTCTATACAATAGGTTATCGAAATGGTATAATGTTCACCTGATTGAACGTATATATGGTAATGAAATACTAGTTGCGGAAATCAAATTATTTTTAGCAAAATGACCAAAAAGTTATCTAACTCCATATCTCCCTTGTTGTTAATTCAAATCGTTTACAATTACACATGATAATAGTTGGCCAGAATACCTGTCAAACTGATGCAGTGCTGCTAGTTTATCTTTTTTTATTACTTCAAAAAATCGAAAACGTACTCTTACCCCACGCGCACTCTTGCCCCACTCTACTCTACTCATAATATGAGTTGTTCCAGGAGAGGCCCGTTTTGTGTGAACGGAACACAAAAATATGTAAGTCATTTTAAGCGTGTACAAAATGCGACGTAAACAAAAATATGCACGTTCAACGCCGACATGATGCCAGATGGTATTATTTATAATAATTTTTATTTGGTTGAAAAGATATATTCACTCATTCAAATCACTTCCAAACGCCTAAAAACTATATTTTTTCACTTTTTGAAATCGAGAGAATTATAAATAACATGATAGCTGCAACGTATTAGATAGTTTTCCTATGAACGATGAAGGATTTTTTTCATACTAAAAAAGACTCCTTTTTTCATACTAAAAAAAGACTGCCTTTTGGCAGCACGGTGCGGCTAGAAGTTGTTATGCCGAGGTGAATTTTTGTTCGGTTTTAGGATACATTTTTAAATGTATTCTAATATGTTTATATTAGTTCTAGTGAAACGAACAAAAAGAAAAGATTAAAGTGCGTGAGTTTAGAATTTTTGTGTGGTGATTAACAGCTTCAAGCAATGATTGTATCGAAACCTGTAACGATTTTCAGGTAGGTGTTTATATGAAAATACCGTTTTGTAAAAGTGGAAAGATCACTCCGGCTCAATGGTGTAGCAACGGAGAGCGAATGTTCGGAATCTACATTTTTATTTTCTATAATTGGACCAATTAGCAGTGAAATAAATGGTTGGAAAATATTGAGTATTGTGCGAAATAAATGGGAGACTGTTTTAAAATTATCAATCATAAACCTACGGCTTCCAAAAAGTATAAATCCTTAGTTTTCTGTGCAGTGAGCCGGGAATCGGGTCCATAGGCCCAAGTAGTGATTTACCCTATTTTTACTTGGTTGTTTGCTTGATTTACGTCAGCATAAAACTCGATGCGCCCGACGTTGTGTCGCGGTTGATTTAGAACATTTAGTACAACAATGCGTGATACTGTACGTACTATTGTACAATAGCAACGCGCTATTGTAATCCAGCCTTGACCAACTGAGGACAGAAGAGACTATCCAGCAATCCTATGGTCGGCTAGCCATTGGGTTTCCCGCAACACCGCAACTCACCATTACTTCACGGACAGTCGTCGTGGGTGGTTCTGGTTCTGGAGTGGTTTATGATTATAAAAATGATGCAAAATGTGAAGACCCTCAAAAGAATTTGGTAACAATTAAAAAAAATAGTATTAACAGTATTATTGTTATTATTAAGTTTCACAATTGAGTTAAGGAATTTTAAACAGAATACAAACATTTCAAGGAGAATTCTTGAGCCCGAAATGTTTCGATTTGCTTTCAATTTTTATATATTATGAATCCTGGATACCCTAATAAGTTTTTGGGAATCTTTTGAATTCCACCCACCTATTTCTGTACATGATTGGATCGTGAAGTTTAAGTACATGTTTATGGGAATTCATTTCAATAACCGTTCAATCTTTCCAACATTTAGGAGGGGTGGCCCTCCTGCCCCCCTCTGGCTACGCCCTTGAGTATGCCACTAGAATTTTCTTTATCCAATCAAAATTTTAGAAATTGTATTTATTTGTTTTCTTAGTCTGTTGCTTCTATTATTTATTCAATCAGCATTGCATCAGCATGGAATCACTATTCCTACTCCAGTTTCCTAAAGTAATGATATCTGGCGCCGGAGAATCAAGGGAGCGTACTATTTTTCGTGTTTAACATTCCTATCGTAAGATATAACAATTGTTCGAAGTTCCACAATTTGTTGAAATAGATTCAATGTTTCGTAGAGAGAGATGTGAATGAAGAGAACTCATTTCTGGCAGTTAGGCCTATATATGATCAGAGAGCTAGATAAGTACAATATTCATGCAAAATGGCAAAAATTCTAGGGGGGCTAATTTAGTTCTAGTCCCCCTGTAGTTACGCCAATGGAAAAAAACGAAAGCATTTGGTCATTGTTATGAAAAGTTGTTTAAATTTTACGTGGCCACTAAAAAAAGCTTTCCTTTAGTACACAGAACGATCGCACAATCATCGAAATATTTTGTTCTGCGTTGTGCGGTCGATGAGTCAATTAACTAGGGTAAAGGATGTATTTTGGTTTGGACCACCCTTAGGGTGAAATCAGGAGTGATTCAGTTTCATTCTAAATTTTCGACCACTATTCTAGTTTGAATCTGGAGCAAAATAGAACAAACTCGCTGGTTTCCCCAGCAGTGTTCTATTCATGTTCAAATTTTCAATTAATTGAAATCATTATGTTACTGCCAAGAAAGGCGCCGTAATTCAAAAATGGATTGATCCGTAGATAAAATGACGCATTCATACACCAAAACAATTTAAAAATATTTGAATCTCGTGATTCAATCATGGTTCAAATCTGCAGAAATTATTTTGTTGACAGTCGACTGGTATAAAAAATGAATCTAGAACAGCTGCTGGGAAAATTAATGTTTCAGATTCATATTCAAACTGACAGCCCCGAACGATTTGAATCACTGCTGATTTCACTCTAAGAGGGCTCTTATTTTGGACCACCAAGAGGAATTTGCACTCAGTGGTCCAAAATATGAGCCGTCGAACTGGTGGTCCAAAATACCTCCCTTACCCTAGTGCTCGTTCGATTGTGTTTTTGTTTGAACCATAATAAAACTATACGCTACACCCGGCATACCGTTAACCAAATTGAACCCTGCTACACAACCTACCTCATATATCCAGCATCACAGTGATTTCTAGTGGAAGTGCAGATGATTCGTCGGCTTCCATTAAAGTGAGTATCATGTCAACATTTTCCTTCTTCTTCTTCTTATTGGCATTACATCCCCACACTGGGACAGAGTCGCCTCGCAGCTTAGTGTTCGCTAAGCACTTCCACAGTTATTAACTGCGAGGTTTCTAAGCCAGGTTACCATTTTTGCATTCGTATATCATGAGGCTAGCACGATGATACTTTTATGCCCAGGGATCCAATCCGAAAATTGCCTAGACCGGCACCGGGAATCGAACCCAGCCACTCTCAGCATGGTCTTGCTTTGTAGCCGCGCGTCTTACCGCACGGCTAAGGAGAACATTTTCCTACCATTCGCTAATTCACCTGTATTCGGAGACGGTCGGTGCTGGTACTGCTTAAATTTGGGTCACCAGTTCTTACACATTGAAGATTATGTTAGTTGGTTCTCTGTTGGTTGGTTCTCTGTGCAATTACAGCTAGCCTAGAAATAACGGAGTAGCAACCGTAGGCGGTCAATCATGCCCATGCTCATGTTTATGCTCATTTTAATACATTATACTAGATCACTCTGAATCTTTCCCGAAAAAAGTTTAATCAAATTTTCTTTTGCAATACAAATTTATTAGAGAGATGCTTTACAGCATTAAGTTAAACAAGCCACAAAAAAAAGCTACAATAATAAATAATGTTGAGCATGTTGACAGACATACATTTTGTTCTTACCTGAGAGAATAGGAAGAAAAGCGAAGAGAGAACAACCTTCAGAACGGGTAGATTTCGGCTGATGCGAGTATGGTTGTTGGCATTCATTTGTGTTGTTTTTTCATTGCTATCCTTATGCTCACATAGGTTTTGTTTCTGATTGGAAACTCTCCCGCTATTCAATTAGAAACTGTCAAACACCACCATGCTCTCATTTCGGCCACACAAAATAGAGAGAAATACACAAAAAGAGTGAACCATATATCGCTGTGGGAAGTACGCATTTATACTGAAAATACTGTTCTGAAAATCAAGATTTTGCAAATGATGTGAAAATTATATATAAGAAAGTTATAAAAAATGCTGGGTAAATTTCATTCAAGTACCGCAAATATAATTCACTGTTAAAAAAATCAAAGCATGGTATAAATTATGGCTGTGCCGTACTTCGATAGGGGCAGCGAAGAAAAAAATTGGTTCGCATTTTGATCAGCTGATCATTGATGGAATATAATCCTTTTTTGTAAAACCAAAATTACTTTCTATTTGTCAAATGAGAGACAGTTGAGAAAATGCGAAACAAAAGATTTAGGCGTCCTATCAGTTAATAATACAATTTTGATCAGCTAACCGAATTTGCTTCCTAAAATGGCCTATAGCTGATTATTTATTATTATTGACCAATCATCGTCAAACTCTATCAAAGTAATTTATGCAAAAGGAAATAATTTAGTCGATATTCATACTAAATCATTTCTGAGAAAAAAAAAATAATGATGTGAATCACCATGAGTCGTTGATATACGTTTCAAAGACGAACGCATCTACAACTAATTGAAATAACGATATTAATACATTCATGAACTGTCTCTGATTTATGATGAAGTAAAATCTCAAAGCAATGTATTTTGTAAAAGAATATAATATAAAGAATATTTGATTTATATATTCTTGGGATAATTGGTCAAGTTATTAATTCGTGAATTTGTTAATGACTTCTTCCAAAAAATCTCCAGAAATTCTTCCGTTAATAGCTCCGAAACTTCTTCCAAAACAAATCCAGGATTTTATCCGGATATCCTTCAAGAATTCCTTTGAAAAATTCCTCCAGCAATACTTCAGAAATACCTTCTTAATGAAATCCTTCAGAATTTTCTCTAGGAACGTTTCAAAAGATTTTCAAGAAATTCCTCCTGAAATGGCTTTGGAATGCCATCCCAAAAAAAAAAAATAAAAACTCTCCGTAAAAATTCCTCAAGGATTTTTCGGAATTTTCATCAGGTCTTTTGATAATTCTAAGGAAAATTCTTCCAGATTCCTCCAAGAATTGTCCAGGAATTTACCCAGAAACACCTTCCCAGACTCCCTCATGGAATTTCTCCGGGAATTCACTCAGGAGCTTCTCGGGAGATTGCTTATGAATATCTTCGAAACTTCTTCATAGAATTTCGACAGAAAATTCCGACAAAAGTTCCTCTAGAAATTTTGCTTTTATATAAGCTTCATTGTAAATGCATCGACAAATGTATAGAAATGTACTTATTTCTCAAGTTTCAAGGAGTTTTCTTTATAGCGTGAATTGATTTTCTTCCATCACTCGAACATTCTGGATCTGAGCAGTGTTGAGAAATGTAATTTAGGTATTATGAGAATTATTTATTTATAGCTTTTTCCAAAAGCTATTTCCAATTCGGAATTTTCATGAACCTGAAAAACTTCAATGATCCTATAAGTTGGTCAGACGGGATATTACTCTTTGTGAAAATTTTGGAATTACGTTCTTGTGCCCTACACTTTGTGTTTAAACCAAAATTTGTTAGACAACGGTGTTGGATCCTTCAAGCGTTTTAAAGCTTCATCAACATCATAAAATCTTTAAAATAAAGGTTCTTAAAAGCTAATCCTATGTAAAATTGTAAAACAAATTAAAATATAGTTACTAGCAATCCAATCCTATGACACTGAAATGATATTTCTCAACACTGGGCTGAATAATCTCAATTGTGTTTGGGAAGGTTTATAAAGTACTTTACGCAAAAATAACCACGTCAGAGCTAACATTTTCCAACGATCCAAATGAAATAGAACACATGATTTTTTTCCAAAAGGAATACTGTAGAAAGCTTTTTTTTGGTCTTTATTAGCGAGACTTTCAGCCCTGGGCTGGCTCGTCTCGAGTAGAAAGCTCAAAAAATCGCTTACGTAATACGTGTATAACCCCTCCAAGTCATTCAAAAGATATTTGATTTCGGTTTGATGTTCTATTATTCACCCTTATTTTTGTTTACGGACGAACGATACTTTCGAACGAATGTGATTCATTCGAACGGTTTCTCCATTTGATTTTGCTGGCGTAAACGAGAATGCGCTTCAACTTTCGTTCGAAAGCACGTGCGTACGTAAACAAGAATATGGGTAATTATTTTAGTGAATGTTCGAACAAAAGTTTAATAATGCCGAATGCAATTCAGAGTAACATTAAAAAAAAACAATTATTGATCAAGCGGAGCAGGAAGTATAGAAACCTATCTTAATTTTAAGAAAAATGTGGAGAAAATTTAGTTTACGAATTCCTGCAACGGATCAATCACCAAGACGCAGAGTTTGGTCCAATGTATTATTTTTTCTTTTTAAAGCATTGCGCTTGTCATATTATAATTATACGTATTCTAGGTCGAGATATCCAAGTACTGGAGAGAGAGTCTAAAAAATATTTGTTATATCATAGAGCAGGTGTTGGCAGAATTTATTTCAATTTACAATTTTTCACGTTAATGATTTTTACACAATCTTCACGGAATATTTGTGGAGTTTATTCAAAAGTTTCTTATTCAATGTCTTCAACGATCCCATAAAACTTTACGAGTGCTCTCTCGATAGTTTTTTTTTGCAGGAGTTCTCAATGAATTTGTCTAGTATATTGTTTACGAAACTCCATGAATTTCTTTGAAAAATGTTTATATTCCTGTTTCTCAAATTCCAATATTGATAATAATTCTAAAAAGTCCATAACAGTATAGGAAGACAATGTTTAAACATGTGATTTTTTTAACTTTATCATCGTGTTTATTAATGGATGTGATTAATGTACATTAATTTCCAAGGGAAGTCCAGAATTACTTCCGGCATTCTACAAATTCTTCTTGCTATATAGCTTACCTTAACTCAGGATAACTTCGAAGATTCAAACTTGCAACGATCGTTATATCAGGCTATACAAAATCTTTATTGACTTTCAGTCCAACTTACATTGTGGACGCTTGAGAGTATTAACTGGGATCATGTTTATGTCTCGTTCCAGTTATTTTAACATTTCATTTTCCCTTATGCAAAGAATTATTTTGAAAATTCAGGAATTTTATGAGTTCCAATAGTGTTCATGAGTACTAATAGTACATGCTTGAGTTAAAAATATGTCTCGATACTATGACCGCTGAAAATGAAAAATTGGAAATATATTTCTGTAAGCAATGATACTTTCTATATTTTGGATTCATCATATTTTCATGCATGGAATTTTCTTAGGAATGGTCTGGAAATTCAGAAAAACTCAGGCTATTTAAATCGTCCATAGGGACACGGCAGGTATTTCCGTCCATCGTCACAGGGGCTAAAATCAAAGAAAGCAACGTACATTTGCAGAACTCCACTATAGCAGAACGTTTTTCCTGTGCTTACAATTTGGTACGTATGAATTTTACAAAAAAGCGTCTCTTTCATTGGTTTTCGAGACTATGACGAACAGACGAAAATACCTGCCGTGTCCCTATTACTTGTGTTTTTCTTTTTCTCTACTTGAATATACATAGTCATTAATTTGGATTATAGATATAAAATCTTCCACTTATAATATGGTATATAAGTTTTCTATCTTTGAAACGAGTGCAAAACTCCTCATTAGCACATATGTGTATGAATACATATATGCCAGTTTGTTTGAAATATAAATAAATATATACGCGATTCGAACATTTTCAAAATAAACTTGTATATTTTAAAATCCAATAAATCAAATTTGTATCTGTAATCTAACCAACAGTAATCAAATGAGAAAGAAAGCTTTTTTTCTTCTGAAAATGCGAGATTCAATCAGAACAACGCTGGTACAACGCACATCGAGGTTGGTACGGGTACAACGGTTGTAGCGCATGATTCCTATTCGATTTCATCGTTGTGGATGGAGAGAGACATACAACGCTGTACGATGATGGTACAGAAACCACGCAGGTATCGCGTTGCTTCCGTGGTTCTAGCGTTGTAAATGGTGACAGACATACAATTTGAGGCGTACAACGCATTTACAACGGTATGTCTGCCCATAGTATTACATTATGCAGAGCGAACTACAACCGAAGACATTCTTCCACATAGGATTACTGCTCCTTTAAATGGACACCATTTGATTAAATTATTTATAATTTTTTAGCAGTGAGCACGAATAATGACAATAAAATACGACACAAATTAACCCGAAATTCCCTCTTTTGCAAAAAGTGAACAATTTCAACGAGAAATTGGAATTGTTGTAAGAAATTGAAATAGGACGATTGTCCAATGAAATATTCATTCTGAAATCTGTCTTTCATCAGTAAACGCTCAAATGTGATCGAAACCGCATGAAATAGATAAATTATCAGAAAGGTTTTTTAATCAAATTAATCATAAATTTAAGGCTTCCATGTTAATAAGATACACAATTTATTGTAATTAATTGTTTTTGTAAAGTGATTCCTGAATTTGGAATATATAAACTATTACCAATCCTTTCAAGTTTATGAGTTACTCACTCCTATCACTCGATCGACTCCTATTAGACTGCGCGTTACACTTATGCACAGCACATCTTGTCAACAACTCTATAGTCACAATCTGCGATCTGAAAACAATCCCCCCGTAGCGCGCTGGATGTTTTCAAACGTGTAAAAGTAGATATCCACATTTGCAATCGAAACTCTGCCACTCGCTAAAAGCTGCAACAGGCCTGTACTTGTATATTAATTATGCTCATTAATTTGCATACATAATTGACCGTGAAGGTGTAAGGAACTCCTCGTTTGTCATACCTGCCGAGTGCGCTAGAGGCGCGGGGAGGCAGTTGGTCAGCCAGGCAATGTTGTGTTGTCACTCGATCCTATCCAGACTGAGGCTTGTGGTGTACAAAAACGAGCGAAACAATCTGATAAAGCGTGGTAATTGATTATTGATTGTAATGGTAGCGCCTGAAGCCACTACGGGCTTCGATCCGATACGATGTCTGTTGCTCTTAGGAGCTGAAGTGTCTCGTGTCTCATAACTAATTGAGGCAAAATTAGATTCAAGGTAATCTCGAGAGCACAACGGACATGAGTTGGGTTACCATGCTTTCAGTGGTTAAGCGATATAATAACTTTATTCTGTGTTATTGGTATGTAATTGTAAACCTATGTTTAATACAAAAATCGTATATCACGGATTCATGGACGTTAGGTGAAGGACCCTAAATTTTACGCTTTCGTTCTTTACGAAATATAAAAGTAGAAAAGAGCAACACAACACCAATTTATAGAGCAAATATTTGCAATGGTGAACAGTCCCAGCACAGGCTGCACACATGCGGCTTGCTGGGAGAGATCAAAACAGAAACTCCCTGATGTGTCGAAGTGCTGACATCGTGATCCAGTATCTAGATGTAATTCAGGGAAAGATAAACAGAACGGAGTCCCAAAAAAAGCAACTCACCGTCGTCGTCGTCGCCGTTCGCTGTAGCGCTCCTCTAAATGAATGCACGCTTTGTCGGCCGTTGCTTTCCAGCATGCTACATTTTATGCAGGTTTTATCGCGTCTCAATCGATGCGACGGAACGGGGCTTTTCATCGTAAACATTTGTCACCTGTCGTGGCAAAAAGCATTGGATTTAAAAATTGACAAAACATAGGGAGTTTACATGTGCTAGACACATCTATTTTGATAGTCGTCTATTTCGAATCATTCGCATCGTTACATTCGAAAGGGGTAGCCTTTAATTCAGAGTAAATTGTCGGCAACCTGAGTATTTGTGGCATTTGTGAATTATCGCATGTATTGTGTGGTTTATTCGCCAGAATTCGGTACTGAATTAGGTTTATGTGTTGCGGTATAATGATGAAATATGTGAAATATGCGGGTGCATTGTAAAGCTTAGAACTATGTTCGTCGATTTCTGTTGTAGGTTAGAAATATAAAACATTATAAAAAATATGTCTCCCCCTCGGATCTTATTTCTAAAAAATAATCAAATTTTCGAAAAGAGATTCGAAGATTTTCAAAACATTCTTAAACAAATCCAAGTTTTTTTTCTTATTTTTTTCATTTTAATATTTTTTTTATTACATATACAATTTCATCATTCTCTTCAAAATTGCCCACATTTTCCAGCAGACATATGCGAAATCTCAGACAAATGATAAGAATATTTCATCGAACGAACCTTTGAGCATCATCACCGGTTGGTGGGATCATTTCAACGTCGATTCGTAAATTAGATTTTGTTTATTCATGAAAGTCTACAACAAACGGCAAATTATACCGTCTGGGAGCCAACCAGCGAATCAGCATTCAACATAACGTCACCTAGTTCCCATTGACTGTTACCGGGCAGCTTCACACGTTATCGAAACTGGTTCCCGACGTGGCGCTTGATCCGCGTGGTAGTTCCAGCCATTGGGGGACTAATACAGATTTGATGTTTATTCTTTTGAAATTGATTGAAAATTCTCATAGTGAGTGTTTTTTTCTTGTCATAATTATTAAAAATTATTAAACATTATTAAATTATTAAAAGTTCCGATAGTCGTGGGCAAGATGAATACACCACTAGGTGTTCCAATCTGCCAAATTCACGATTCAGCCATCTTGGATTTTAGTATGGGAGAGCCAGCCGGTTTGTTTATGTTTTGCACCCCGCCTTGTTCTTGTCCATAAATTTGGCAGGTTAAAACACCTAGCTGTGTATTCATCTTGGTCGTGGGTGTTCTTATAGTTGCGATAGTACGGATTGCGGGGAATTAAAAAATTAAACACGGTAACCCACATCACCGGTCAATTAGTTGACCTGTCATAACACGATAGAAATAAAAATAAAACCTATGGGATTCGCAACTATAGGAACACGAATAACAATAATTGGAGGATTGATTTCAGGTAACAATCATTTTGATGCAATTATGGCATGCTTCGAAAATAATAGATATAATGAGCTTTCGGATGCATTCTCAAGATAAGGGAAATGAAGTATGGGAAGATCCATTAATTACGTAACGCAAAAATTGGGTTTTTTCAACCCCCCCTCCCCCCTATGTCACACTTTTTGTATGAAGCTTCTGAAAATTTTGTATGGATCGTCACACTTCACTGGAAATCTACCGACAGGTACAAACAGCGCTGTTGAATAAGGATCAGGAAAACGGCAGCTCTTGGCTCTTCAAGTTTCTACCCAAGCAATAAAGTAATTACCTGTATAGGTGAATAAAGTAGGCAAATAAGATTAGATTAGGCACCTTGCGTAGTATAAATAGTGAAAGTTGCGATTGTTCTCTTCAAGTCGAGTCAAGTACGAGACACTGAAGACGACCACACAGTTGTGGTCGAAATACGTATCTGCAAAGATATCGAAAATAATTGGTGGAATAAAATGGAGAGTACTTAATTCGTCTTAGACGGTTGAATACATTCCACTAAAAGAGCCTAATATATTTTTTCTAAACGCTAAACCGTTTCCATTGCCGCCAAGCCCATAGTCCCTTCGGTACAACTAGAAAGTAGTGCTTCAAAGGGGGCCAGTGCACAACGTACCCTCGAGGTTAGCTGCGTGTCCTTGCAGTACCGAACATCTTGACTCGCTTTTTAGAAGAACACCATGGTATCGTGCCAGCGCATTGCCGGCTTTCCAGGTGGTCTTACCACACCCTATGTCCTCGGAAGGTGGGATGGGTCGACTTCGCGCCTGCTTCCCTCTGCACGACTGGTATCAAGAATGATGATGCCGCGTGCACCTGCGATAGGGCTTATTCGCCAACACACAGAGGGACTTGCCGACGCGGTGCCTACGCCTGCCCCAGCCTTGACGAGGACCCCTTTTTGTCCTCGGGCTCGGAACCCGCCCGGTTGACCGACGCCGCGAAAGCGACGATATCATGTTGTTCTTCGCACGGCCACTTGTTCGATAAAAGGATCGAGTTCGACCACAGGGCATGACCACCGGTATGACCCATGAAGCCGACTCCGAACCCTTGGACCATCTCTTATTTGCGCCTGAACTAGCCATCCTTGAGTCCACGCGCCACCTTCTGTGTAGCTCCGGGACGATTTGGGCGATAGCCGATAAAACGGCGTTCCAGCCAACTTCATCTTTACCCATCCTCCAAACTGGGTTGTCCGGAGTAGTGTCCAGACCACATGTGGCAAGCATGTGGTTACGCATTGCGCGAAAACGTGGGCACACGAACAACACGTGTTCCACTGTTTCCTCTAAACCTGCGCACACCGGATACTCGGGTCGCAGGTCGGCTCAGGTCTTTAACCCTTAGATTCACCTACGTCGTGAGCGCCTTCACCTTGACCGTCTAGGACTTCCTCCGCCAACTTCTTGTAGGCGGCACCCTTTTGCGAGACGCCCCGCTTCAGATCGAGGATTATCTTGCCCATCCGGGTACGTCTTATTCGACGTACGTCGGCGCCAAGTTCACCGAGCTTGACGTCACTCCTCATCGCCTTCAAGACGTCCGAGTACTTAGCCTCGTCCGTCTTGATGACTAGGGCATCGCCCCTGGAGTGATTGGCGCCTACCCTACCCTTGCAGCACACATGTTCCACATAGGTTACTGCAACTCATATGCGACCAGATTTAGTCACAATCAAGTTGCTACAACCATATTTGTCTAACTTATGCTGCTCGGTTAGACTTCTTGCTACCCTCATTCGCCTGGGAATTCTTTTTGGCCCTTGACGTCTTCGGTTCCCTCTTGTTCTTGACCATGGTTCGGGAGGCGTCATCCCCCTCTATTTCCCTGATCTGTTGCGGCTGAGAGCTCTCAGCCTGCCATAATCCCTTATTATCGTCTTTCCTGGGTGGACGGACCACCTTTCCAGGTCCTTCCTCCCCCGGTTTTGGAGGTACCTGGCCAGGGTTCAGCTTCCCAGCCCCACTACCTTTGTTCGCGGTAGTAATTCTCCGAGTTTTGGAGCGGCCCCCAGGGAGCTCATCCCCTGGAGACTGTCTACCTCGTTTTGTATCTGCTCCATTGGAGCAGTCACCCCCGACGTGCCCGCAAATACCAGAGCCTCAGTCTGGGTAGACTTTGGCACCACCGTTTTCGCTGGCACGCCCTCGGTCGATTCGACCTTGCCCGAGTCCGTGAATCCTTGGGCCTCAGTCTGGGTAGACGTCGACTCCTAGGATTTCACGGGTTTGCACTTGGCCGTCCCGACCGCCCTCTCCAGCTTGGCGTCCAACATCGACTTTCGAAGTTTCAGCAAGCTTCTCTTAAGGTCCTTACTGATATTATGCTTTGATGACGCAAAATCGATGATGGCGTCCAGCTGTTCCATTGCCACCTCGAAGGCCGAAAGCCCATCGCGTTTGCGGTTCATCGTCCCCACAAGCCATGGGTCGTTCATAACCTCTACCGGCGTAGCCGGGGAGAAGGTTAAGTGACCCACGCGGCGCTGCGCACCGAGCTGCCGACTATTGCCTCTGACCTCCTAGGCGGAGACCTGAACAACCCACCTCTTGCGAAGGGGTTGTCGCCTACACTACTACCACTAATTGAAGAATTGACTTGGTTTTCCAATTTTCAGAAAAATATATTAAGCTCGTTTAGTGGAATGTATTAAACCGTCTAAGACGAATTAAGTACTGTCCATTTAATTCCACCAGTTAATTGTCGTTATCTTTGCAGATACGTATTTCGACCACAACTGTGTGGTCGAAATACGTATCTGCAAAGATAACGACAATTAACTGGTGGAATTAAATGGACAGTACTTAATTCGTCTTAGACGGTTTGGTTTTCCATTTTGGTCCCACAAGTTGCTCGGGAAAAGAGGTCCACTACGCCAGAGCCCAGCATGACGCGGTAAGGGACAATTACTGTGGAGGGTGCCCAGGTACCCCACAGACTCCGTTAAAGGCCTAGCTCATTATTTCACCCCCCTGGCCATGTATCTTTTCGGCACGGATCTCTTAACGCCTTGGGATTAGGGGTTAGGGACGATGATCCCGTTGGTCGCACCCCCTCACTCTAGCTGATGTCAGAAGGACAACAGGGCCCAGGCTGCACTACCAGCTAAGTACAAAACCCTTAGCTGGCGGTCGATCGTCATCGGAAGGCCCGTGGAAGCGTGAGATTGGAACTTGCGAGTGTGTGTATGTTTTTTTTTCTTCCTAAGCAATGGAGGGGGAATCTGCTCAACAGACATCCTGGGACATTGCCGCCCCGCTGTTTAGTGTTCATTCAGCACTTCCTCAGTTATTAACCGCTAGATGTCTAAGCCAAGTTACCATTTTTGCATTCGTATATCATGAGGCTATCACGATGATACTTTTATGCCCAGGGAAGTCAAGACAGTTTCCAAACCGAAAATTGCCTTAACCGGCACCGGGAATTGAACCCGGCCACCCTCAGCATGGTCTTGCTTTATAGCCACGTATCTTACCGCGGCGATAGGCTAAGGAGGGCCCTCTATTGCTATGATGCTGGAGGAATTAACTGCCGTAATCTGAAAAAGTGACGTATACGCCATTTTCCAAAAATAGTGTTAACGAGTAGTACAGTAACAGAAAAATGAAAAACATGAATGTACGTCACTTTCGCAGATTACGGCAGTTAAGGGCAAGTATCTCACACTGATTTTCGACGCTCTTGGAACCATTCGTCCGACTTCAGTTGAACAAGAAAGGGGATTCTCAGTTGATGGCAACATGGCCAATAAAATACCAGGCGGTTACCTGGCAAGATTTTTTTCCGGTCCTCAATACTTTCAACAACTATAATAATATCATTGGCGTACAACATAATAATGGGCAATGTTATTGTAAGTTTTCTATTCATTTGAAACATTTTAAGTTCTTTTTCAACATTCGATATCTTCCATCATAATGTTGAAAATAAAGGGCTTAAGGGGCATCCCTGCTTTATACCTATTGTCCTTTTTGTGGGGTGAGATGTTTTGCCTTCCCATTACACTTGATGTACATTTTCTCGTAAGCAGGACGCAACACGATTGATTATGCAATTCGGAACCCCTTTTGCTAAAATAAAATATGATAACATTTGTGTATCGGTCATACTGTGTACGGTTCAGTCTGTGTATCGTTATACCTTTGAGTACTGTCGACAAACTTGTAAGATTAATGCGATCAAAAGCTTTTTCCACGTCTACTGACATCACACCTATCGGCGTGCCTTCATTCCACTTTTCTTGAAAAAATCGTTGCACCACGAACAGGTGATCCGTGGTTGATCTTTCTCGCATGACATCCTATGTTTCCCACAAATTCTTGAAGCTTTTCCAGAACCCACATGGCGTATATTTTGTTTCCGGTACTGGATAAACTAATCCGGCGATACTGAGTTATCGTGCATGGCTTCCGGCACTTTACCCCTAGTAGATTCTGTTTCCATTCCTTGGAATGCTCGTTCGTGGACCAGGCAGTGACCATTAGTTTTTGCAATTGGATTATTACTATGACTCAGCAGCGTACTTTAATAACTCCGTCATCAATTGAGCTTGTCCAGATGTTTTTCCAGTATTCATTTATGCTAGAATCCCAATCCATTTTTTTGATTTTCCTTTTTTTCCCATTCTATTGGACTCGGCGATGCTCTTTAGGTATTTGTGTGTTCGATTTATAAGCACTCCAACAGGAAATTTATGCAGATTCTTAACCTTTTGTCTGTGCTATGGGGTCAATATGATTTTACCAATTTAGGGTTTTTTGGGTAGTTTCGAAAGATAATTTAATAATCTGTGGGGAAGTTACCTAAGATTGATCATAGGTGGGCGGGTACTTCGCGGGGAGGGGTTTTCTGGAAAAAGGGTACAAAAACAGTGATTTTTATGCTTATTTTGCTTTTATCTGAAAGTCCTACCCATTTTAGGTTATGCAGAAAGGCGTGTGCTTTGATATGAGGCTTGATTAGTGATTAGTTTTTAACTTGGACGCTAGTTGGTGGTAGATGTGAAATCATTATTTAAGACTATCTCAGGATATTCGATGTATGAAATTTTCTACACTGTAAATATTACTATCGCACAAATTTGAAATTTGTAAAAATTATGTCTTTAGCAAAGTTCATCTGGTGGGAGTGGACTGTCTTGTGACGGAAAAAATAATTGAGAACAGCTGGTTCCATTAGTCCAAGTCCAAAGCAGTGATTTATTAGACCCCAACATACTTATGCAAAAACTTCGCAATCAACACCACTCAGACACCTCCCCTTTTTCCCAATGACGGTCTCACCCCTTCTATAATCGTCTGCTATAGATATTGGTGGAAATTCATCAAGAGGTTCAGAAGTTAAACTGAATTGATCAATCGTCTAAGACGAGTTAAGCACTCTCCATTTAATTCCACCAATTATTTTCGATATCTTTGCAGATACGTATTTCGACCACAACTGTGTGGTCGAAAGATATCGAAAATAATTGGTGGAATTAAATGGAGAGTGCTTAACTCGTCTTAGACGGTTGAATACATTCCACTAAAAGAGCTTTAAATATTTTTCTGAATTGATCGTTTTTCATAAATGACCCCTTCCCCAACACTCGCCCCCTGTTTAAAGATCACCCCTTTCTTAGAATGAAGGATGTGTGTTCCAAATTTGGTCGAAACAGGTCAATGAGTTTAAAAGATATGCTGGATCATATTTATATACAAACAAATAAACATTGATTTTCATTTATATAGAAAAAGATCGATTTATTCTTTCGCTAATTACTCTACTGAATAAAAAGTTACAATCGTGATTGTTGCTTCTGGTGCAAGAGGCAACCATCCTTTATCATGCTGAACCATATAATCTACGGTTAACTGCTGCAATTCACATCATTATTGTTCTTTTGGGAGGAGATATCAATTTCCAACCCAAAGGAAAATAACTGAGGCATTCCACGGGGGCATGTCAGTCGATCCTGAGCGACCATTTCGAAAATATTTGAAACTCTGCACAGTTTTTCAATTTCATCTAAATCGTCATTTTTCGATATCAAATCTTCATATTGAGTCACGACTAACTTTTCAAAAGGGTGTATTTGAAAATGGTTCAAAAATATTTAAAAAGCTGCACAGCAAAAACGGAATGTTCGATTGTTATGATTTTTTCAGCAAAGTTAGACAACTAAATGGTGATTCTTAAGAAAATGTGCACAGTAAAAAAAATTTTTTGCCTTTAAAAATATCATTTTTGTCACAAAAACTCAAATATCTCAAAACCCTATCTTTTTTCGAACGTAATTTTTTAGGGAAAACGGTCCATTATATTAGCTATCTACCATAAAAATTTGGTGATGGTAAACTAATAAACAAAAAAGTTATGACATTTCAAACATTTCACAATTTTCAAATTTAGTAAAAAAAAATTTTTTTCTGTGTAAGTTATTTCGAGAATTGCAGTTTGATGCAGATTTTATTGTTAAGGGACGTGATTTAAACAAGTTGTTTTCATGATATTTTGATTTAATTATTCATAGCATCTATAAGAAACTTAGACACGATCCAGTGTTGTGATCAAAAGTATTGATAGTGTCATAATTTTCATTGCACGTGACTGGCGAAAAATTCTTTTAATAGTGTTGAAACCTGTTGATAATAACGTTGATAGAAACATATCAGAAATGTTATTTTTAAGACAAAAGCTGCAAAATCAAAGATTTATATACACGTGTACGTCTATAGTTTACCTGCAAAAATATACCTCTTAGAGAATAGACTTTATGATCGGGAGGAAACGGTATCTTCAACAACAACAAATGCATGATAGGTACATACCATGACAATGCTCACGAAAAAGCAAAAAATTACTACTACTAAGGTTGTTAAAGATCTTATAGTAATTTTTTCTTCAGTCAAACAAATGACACCAAACTAGTCAGTAAAAACTTAAAAGTGATTTTGTTTATTGAAATATTACGAACAACATGAGTAGCCGCTTTCTCAACTGTTGTAGGCCGTTTGATGGAAAAAAGTGTTCAAAAGAGTTACGAAATCTCACCGAAAGCACCATAGATAAACTGAAAGCGACTGGTTATGCTCCAATGTCCACATTGAATACAAATTTACGCATTTGCACGTCCTGCCGTCTAAACGTTGACAAAAGAGCAATCTGTATATCATCGGTTGAGCAGAGCGCAGGAAGTTTGAAAACGACAGCAACTGAGGAATTGCCAGATGTATCGACAACAACTGAGGAATTACCAGAAGTATTAAGTGCTGAGAGCCTTGCCACCGTACCATCAGCGAAATCTGTTTCAACAAATCAATCGGAAGGTGAGTGTATCCAAAAGGTCAACATCGAACGCTTTAACGAGGGCATAGCTGGGATAAAAGTGACTCCGATTAAATGGAGTAAGATGGACTACGTTTATTACCCGGAGAAAAAATACCGTGAAATAAACGAAGCTGTACGAAGAAACCTCTTCAAATTAGGACCTGATGATGTGGAAAATACAGACTACGATGAGGTAATTATAAATATGAAGGAAAGGTTCTCGAATGCAGCCACGACAAGAAAAGAAAAATTATTGATTTTGTCGATGCTGCCAAGTTCGTGGTCTATTCAGGATGCCATTGATGAGTTCAAAACCAATAGAAATACAGTAAAAGAGGCAAAACAATTGAAGAATAACTGTCTTTCAACCAAAAATACTAGGTCTAGTACTGCATTAACAGATGAGACAAAAGAAATAGTAGTTCAATATTTTGAAGATGATGAAGTAAGTCGAGCTATGCCTGGTCAAAAAGATTATGTATCAGTAAAAAAAGATGGAAAGCGTCAAGCAATCCAAAAACGATTAATGATGACGACTTTGAAAGAAGCGTACACACGCTTCAAGGATATTCACGATAATATTAAAATAGGTTTTTCCTCATTTGCAAGCCTTCGGCCAAGGCAATGTAAGCTTCTTTCCAATTCAGGAACACATAATGTGTGTGTGCACAACCCATGAGAATATTAATCTTATTTTACATAGTTTGAAAAGAATAAATTTAACAAAGGATATTGAAATGTTAACTGGTAGTCTTTTGTGTGAAAATACAACATCAAATTGCTATCTACGATCTTGTTCGGATTGTCCAGATTCTTCATCATTGGAAAATACTTTATTCGCTGAGTTTGAAGAAAAATATATTGATCAGTTATCATTTGAGCAATGGGTGACCACGGATAGGTGTGACATAGAAACTATTGTAAAACCTGTAGATGAGTTTGTGTCATATTTTTGCTTGAAATTAGAAAGTTTAATCCCTCACGATTTCATTAAAACAGAACAATCCAGCTTTTTAAAAAATACGAAAAATACATTACAAAATGGTGAATTTTTAGTCATTTGTGATTTTTCTGAAAATTACAGCTTTGTATTGCAGTCCCATCACTGGAACGTACAACAAGCTACAATTCATCCATTCGTTATTTATTTTAATGGAAGTACGCAAATTGAACACTTAAGTTTTATTATAATTTCCGAAGATTTAAGACACGATTCAGTATCCGTAAACTTGTTCATTGAAAAAATGATTAACTTTTTACGCGTTGATAAGCATAAAGAAGTCAAAAAGATATATTTCATGTCTGATGGAGCAGCGTCGCAGTACAAAAATCGTAAGAATTTTTCAAGCCTATGTCAATTTAAATCAATGTACGGAATGGAAGCAGAATAACATTTGTTGCTACATCACATGGCAAAGGTCCTTGTGATGCTATTGGAGGAACAATAAAGCGCATGGCCACAAGAGCAAGTTTAGCCAAAGAACGTGAGCATCCAATTAAAACTGCGAAAGAACTTTTTGACTGGGCAAATCGTAGAAAAGAAAAAGATTTAACCAAATTATCATTTTGTTTTACTACTACTGAAGAGTACGAAATAAAGGCTTCAGAGCTCAGCGAGCAATTTAATAACGCGAAAACGATCCAAGGAACCCAAAAATTTCACTGTTTCATTCCATTGTCGGAAAATAAAATTAAAGCAAAACTATACTCAAACTGTGCTGATAATAATTCAAAAGTGTTCGATATTTTAAAAAATTTGAATAAAAATAAATAAAAAATAAGTATTAATAAACTGTTTTCATGATATCATAACCCATACCAAAATTCAAACCCAAAACTCTTAGAGTGTCTATAACAACATTGTGTAACTGCCACATTTAATTTAATACTTAGGATAATATTAATTCATTTTTATTTATTTATACATATAATATTTATACATATAATATACATAATATCGATGAATACATAAATATGGAATATCATACAAACAACTTGTTTAACTCACGCAAGGCCCTTAACAATAAAAATCAGCATCAAACTGCGATTCTTGAAAAAAAAAATACACGGAAATTTTTTTTTGTTTACTATATGTGAAAATTGTGAAATGTTTGAAATGTCATAACTTTTTTGTTTATTAGTTTACCATCACCAAATTTTTATGGTAGATAGCTAATATAATGGACCGTTTTCCCTAAAAAAATTACGTTCGAAAAAAGATAGGGTTTTGAGATATTTGAGTTTTTGTGACTACACTGCTATTTTTAAAGGCAAAACCCTTTTTTTTTTTACTGTGCACCTTTTCTTCAGAATCACCATTTTGTCGTCTAACTTCGCTGAAAAAATCATAACAATCGAACATTCCGTTTTTGCTGTGCAGCTTTTTAAATATTTTTGAACCATTTTCACATACACCCTTTTGAAAAGTTAGTCGTGACTCAATATGAAGATTTGATATCGAAAAATGACGATTTAGATGAAATTGAAAAACTGTGCAAAGTTTCAACTCAATAGAAAATCATGAATTAAAAATTTTCTTAAATTTTGATGCTGTTGCTTGGAATCGCTCAACTCGTAACTTTCGGACACGGTAGAGATACGCTCTGGTTGATGGTCAGTTAATTACTAAATATATTTACAATATTTCGGGTGTGCATAGGTGCTGTGATAATGTGGATAGGTATAGTGTAATGCTGTTCATTATAAAGTGTGAGTACACGAAGTGTTGGTTGCAGTAGTGGTAGACCGATGGTCGAGTCCACCACAGTATTTCCCCCTTAGACCTTCCAATATTGGCGGAGAATATGAACACGACGGCCCGATCTAGTTGCATACACTGGGGAATCGGGAACAGTCGGAGTAGTTCTGCTGATATCGGTTGATTGTGTGGTGTTATCATCTTCGTTGCAGTGTACGAATGCGGCTTTGAGACGATCGATGGATATAGGTGATGGCTTGCCGTTGATGTCCACTACAAAAACCTTTTTTCGACGGCGCAATACACGGTATGGTCCATCGAACGGGTGTGAAAGTGGTGGTTTAACTGCGTCGATTTACACGAAGACGTGGGTACACGTAGCTAGGTCTTTTTGCACGAATGTAGAAGGCCTAGCGTGGTTGCTTGTTGGTGTGGGACGAATTTGAGCCATTACTTTCCGCAGATCACTGATGAATTCGTGTGATGGTTTCGAACTTTTGGACTTGACGAAGAATTCTCCCGGCAGACGGAGAGTTGCTCCGTAAACAAATTCAGCTACAGACGATTGGAGGTCTTCTTTAACTGCCGTACGCATACCAAGCAGGACGAGAGGAATAGTTTCCGTCCACTTTATGGTGTCATAACATTTGATTGCCGCTTTGAGCTGACGATGAGTACGCTCTATCTGCCCGTTGGCCTGTGGGTGATAGGGCATCGTTCGTAGATGTTTGATGTCGAATGTTTTCGCAAGTGTGCGAAACAGATCCGACTCGAATTGTCTGCTCAAATCGGTGGTGACTTTCTCGGGTACGCCGAATCGAGATATGCTTTGGCGACTGTGGCGGCTGTAATATTGGAGATCGGGATCACTTCGGGCCACCGGCTGAACTTATCTATCATAGTGAGACAATATGCGTTCCCATCTGATGGCTAGTCTTCGCAGTTGTGTTGGGCTTGCTTTCTCGGGTCGTTGAAGAAACGCAGAGACGAGGGGCTTATGGTCCGTATATATACAGAAGACTCGGGCATCCAATACATCTCGAAAGTGTTTGACTGCTGCATACATACCATATAGTTCGCGATCATATGTGCTTGCCTTGAGAAGACTGCCGTTGAGCTTTCGGAAAAAAAATCCGAGTGGTTGGCGGCCAGTTTCGTTGATTTGATGTAGAAGGGCGCCTATAGCAGTACCGGAGGCATTGACTTCAAGAGCGAGCGAGGCAACCACCGACGGGTGAGCGAGTAGTGCGGCATCGGAGAGATGTTTTTTACACTTCACGAACGCGTTTGTTGTAATAGTATTCCACAAGAGTGGAGTTTTATCATTCTTTCCGTTGCCAGTTATCATCGCTTGCAGTATTTGTTGAACTTCGGCGGCACGAGGTATGAAGCGACGATAAAAATTGATTGCACCCAGAAACCTTTTCAGCTGTCGTGCAGTAGTGGGCTTTGGAAATTCCATGATTGCTGCCACTTTTGCTGGTTTTGGTTTAATTCCATCGGCGGTGACCTGATGTCCCAGAAAATCGACTTCGGGAAGCCCGATTTGACATTTTCCTGGATTGATAATGAGACCATTTTTGCGTAGTCGCTCGAACACGATTCTCAAGTGTTGTTCGTGCTCAGCCATGGTTTCCGAAGCGATGCAAAGATCGTCTACGTAGGGGAAGACGAAATCCAAATCACCGAGAATCTAGTGTAGATGGTCTGACCGGCGTTACGAAGTCCGAATGTCATGTATTTGAATTCGAACAGGCCGAATGGTGTGGTTATCGCAGTTTTGGGAATATCTTCTGGTGCGACGGGGATTTGGTGGTACGCATGCTGAAGGTCTATACACGAAAAAATGTGTTTGCCATGCAAGATATTAGAAAAATCTTGTATGTGTGGGACCGGGTAGCGATCGGGGACGGTAATAGCATTCAAATTGCGATAGTCGCCGCACGGTCTCCAATTGCCGTTTGCTTTTCGCACCATATGAAGCAGACTTGCCCAACAGCTTTTCGAGGGCTGGCAGATCTACGAGGAATCTGAACTCGGCTTTTGCTTCGTTGAGCTTGTCGATCGGAAGCCGACGAGGCTTGCAGAATACTGGGGGTCCAGTGGTTATAATTTAATGCACTGTTTTAGTTTGGCTTGGCAGATGGTTCATGTTGAACACGGTGATATCGTTGAACTCTTTCATCAGGTCGGCGAAAGGCATGTTCACGTCGTACGTTGAAATTAGGGGCTCGGTTGCAGCGTTGACATTGTTGACTTCCAAGCGTGTGGTGTTGTCGATGAGTTCGTTCCGTCGAAGGTCCACAAGTAAATCGTAATGCTTAAGAAAGTCGGCACCGATTATCGGAGATTTTACTTCGGCGATTGTGAACACCCAAACGAATGATCGGCGGAGGCCAATATCAATTGTTAAACGCTTCGTACCGTAGGTTTTGATTGGACTACCGTTGGCGGCAAACAGTTGATTTGCGCTGGTGTGCTGGAGCTATTCTCGGGGCGAGGGAGGTAACACTGAAATGTCAGCGCCGGTGTCTATCAGGAACTGCTTGGAGGTTTTCTCATCGCGGACGTGAGTTCGTTGAATTTTCGAAGACTGATACACACTAACACTGGATGTTGGGTTTGGCGATGGCACGATGATGGGAGAACACTTAGCTAATTGTTCCGTGGACGGAAGTACACGGGTAGTTTTCCGTCGAAAAAAATGCTTGGAAAGTATTCATTGTCACTTTTTTGCTTTGCTTCTCACACTTTTGAGCTCTAATGCCATGTCGGTAGTGGAACCAACATATCCACCAATTGTTAGCTCTCGATTGCGATGGCGTTCTTTGTCGTGAATGAAAAGGACGATTGCGCGAACGATTTCGTTTAGAATCACGACTTCTAAAATTTCCCGCCAACGCTTCATCCAGACGACGGGTTAGAGCGTCGATTCTTTGTTCGAGAGTGGGCGTGGCCGGCGGTTCAGGACACTTCACTACGGACACTTCGCTGCACGGGGCTTCCATTATTTTGTCAGCAACTGTAGCTTGTTCATCGAGACTTGCCTTTGGCATGGCGGCAATTATCGAACGCACTGTATTCGGTAGAGCACGAAGCCACAAATTCGAAAGGACACTGTCGGTACAGCCTTGACCCCCCAAACGACGCATATCACTAAGAAGCAAACTGGGTTTCTGATCGCCAAGTACCATGCCGGATAACAAGCTGGTTAGGCGTTGCATTTCCGACGGCTGGAAATATTCTAGCACGGCTGCTTTGAGCTTTTCGTAACGGTCATTCTCGGTGGATTCGTTGCACTTAATTACAGTGGAGTGGAAAAATTTCGCGCGCGAACCGAGTGCAACGATGACGGCATTGTACTTTGTTCTATCGTGCCTCACTTGATTCACTGTGAATGCAGCTTCGACACAAAGAAACCACGTTTCGATGTCCTCAGCGTCGAATGGCGAATAGTCGATTTTAGCAATCACTTGTTGGTTTGTGCTAGGCTTAACATCCTCATCGCCTGCCATTTTTCGAATCACTCGCGGCGTCTTTTTGTACGAGAAGCTGTGGAAACATATAAACAACATTTTTGGTAAATCCACTAAACATAATACAATAACACTGGTCGAAAATGGTGTTAAAGTTGACAATAATCAACAAACCTGTGAAATATTCAACAATTATTTTTCGAACATAGGACAACAACTTGCTGATAGCATTAATGTCGATCCTGCTATGAATCCGTTAACAAACCTACAACACGTATCTAGCTCAATTTTACTAAGCCCAGCTTCAACAAACGAAGTTACATTGTTAATAAACAGTCTAGAACGAAATGAAAGTCCGGGTCCCGATGGAATTACTGTTGATGTTATTAAAAACAATTCAAAACAATTTTCTAGAATTTTAGCCGACTCGTTCAACAAAATCTTGGAATCTGGAACATATCCATCATGTTTAAAAATTGCTAGAGTTGTACCTATATTTAAAGAAGGAGATAGATTTAATGTTAACAACTATCGTCCCATTTCCACGCTTTCCATATTCAATAAGATATTAGAAAAATTACTTTTGAACCGCATTTTCCCGTTTTTGAATCAAACTAGCATGTTATATAATTACCCATGCGGGTTTCGGCAAGGCAGCAGTACAGCCACGGCAATCTCTGAATTACTCGATGATATTATAAAAGGAATTGATTGTAAACAATTAGTTGGCGCACTATTCCTGGACCTTCGTAAGGCGTTTGATACACTAAACCATACAATATTACTCAGGAAATTGGATAAATATGGTATTCGAGGCGTTGCAAATCGAGTTATAAAAAGTTATTTAGAAGATAGACTATAGTTTGTATCTATTGAGGATTCACAAAGTTCCCTTAAACCCGTCAAAGTTGGTGTACCGCAAGATAGCAATATAGGCCCTCTTCTATTCCTCTTATATGTGAACGACATAAGCAGGCTTAAACTGAAAGGATTTCCGCGTCTCTTTGCTGACGATACTGCTTTATTCTACCCAAACCATGTTGCAAATACAATAGTAAATGACATGTCGGATGACTTGACCATTTTATCTAAATATTTCGAATCAAACCTTCTATCGTTAAACATATCCAAAACAAAATTCATGATTTTTCACTCTTTTCGTAAAAAGGTAGACCTACACAACCAAGTTTCGTTCAACTCTTGTTGCATAGAAAAAGTAAAAACATTCAAGTATTCAGGTTTAATTCTTGATTCCACATTATGTTGGAATGATCACATAAAATATGTTGAAAAAAAAGTTTCATCTCTCTGCGGAATACTACGTAGGCTTAGTTATTTCGTCTCACGTGATATTCCTTCAAGGTTCTATTTTGCTCATATTCACTCCATCATTAGCTACGTAATTCTAACTTGGGGTCATGCATCCAAATCATCGCTTAAAAAGCTCCAAACTCTACAAAACAGGTGTTTGAAAACTATATTTAATAAACCTTTCATTTTCCCCACTTTGCTGCTTTATTCTGATACATTACATAATATACTTCCTATTCGCAGTATTTGCAAATTGCAAACGATCGTTTTTGTACATGACACGTTGCACAACTCGCGTTTCCACCATACCATTGATATGCCACCAGTTACTCACAGCTACAGTACAAGACGTCCTTATAACCTTCAATTAAGTAGAGCAGCCACAACACTTGGTCAAAGGAGAATTTCAGTTATTGGTCCTAAGCTGTTCAACAATTTACCAGAGCAGTTGAAGCAAATCAACAATCGTGAAAATTTTAAATCTCAGGTCAAACAACTCATGAAATCAAATCTACACGACATTCTTGGTTAATTTATTTTTTTTCACATCGGCTACCAGAAACATGATAATCTTTTTTTGTTTTTTTGTTTACAGTAATTTAATAATTCATTAAATACTTTTGTTTGTTATTAATACCCATGAAAATTATTAGTTTATTATTATTTGTTTAAAAATATATTTCTTTATTTCATTATTTTATCTTTTGGCTATATCAATCAATGTGTCCCTTAAACGGAACTTCATTCCACTGGGACATTACATAGATTCGCCTATTAGTATACATACTTGCTATAAATAATTATTTGATCTCAGCTTATAAATATAAATTTGTTATTTTTTTGCTGCACAGAATAAGCTGAGATAGTTGCGTCCATTACCAGGGAGCTCCTGGTGAGCTCTTTGGTGTGGGGGATAGTGGCGGGTTATTAAAAAAAAAGCTCTGTTTCGCGAAGTGTTGGTTGCAGTAGTGGTAGACCGATGGTCGAGTCCACCACATTCTTATCAATGAATCACCGACGAAGAGAAATCGGTCAATAAAGTTGCGCCCTTATAATAATAAGTTTGAGATATGTAGGTGTCTTACTAACCTACCTTTCCCTTTCTCACAATTAGCAAGGACGTAGGAATGACAGATCTGGACTTTTGAAGGACGACTTGCTTACATCCGAAAAGTAGAGATTAGTCCCAAATAATTAATTGTGGTAGCGGAAAGAAGTGATGCCAAACTATCAAACAATATTCTAAGTATGTACCATACGAATTCATGTGAATCGCCTAATAAAAGATATGACTCTCATGTAAACGTAAAGTAGGTGCCAATACTAGATAGTTGCCAATACAAGATAGTTGTCGAGTAGATAGTAGATAGTAAATAATGCTTTATGTTAGTTGAATTTTATACTCTCGAATTAGTAGTTCGATTATTATAATAAATATATGCACGATTCAAATCAAAATTTGGTCTCGCACCGGCTTGCATACAAGTTTAAGCTGTCGCAGAATGCTCAATGCAACGCAATCTCGAACGTTCAACATGTCGCATCATCGCTGCTTGCAATGCATATCCTACTTTCTCCCACCGGCCGCGACCGACCGGCAAAGCCTGCCGTCGTCTGCAGCATAGCCCGCAAGCAAGCATATTCGTGCGCGCGGCCTCCTTGCCCATTATCAGGCTGGCTCTCTTTCCTCAGCGGCATCATGATGCAACATTAACGGCGGACACCACGCGGTACAATCTCTCTCTCGCACAGGGGAAGCGCGATGACGGCAATTTCCTCCGTTTTCATCGCTCTCTTCGCATTGCTAGCCGTTGCGTTGGATGCCGCGCGCTCGCAACATATTGCTCCTAATCGTCTCCTTTTCCGCTATATCTGTCTGTGCCGTATATCGACGGACGAGTGCTCGAGGAGGATGGATCCGTGCCAGCTTGGGGTGGTCTGATGGTTTCGCGGTGTGTGTAGACTTTTGGAGTATAGGACGGACCGTGGTCGTCGGTCGTTGAGAACATGTTGTCGGTTAGCAGCAGCAGCGACAGCAGTAGAGAGTCTGACCGAGCACACGCGAGGGGGTTTCTTCTCGGTTCGATATCGAATTTTACCGTCAGTCGCAAAGCTAAACTCGTCAAGTTCAAACGGGTATTCTCCGGGAGCTATTCCGAGTTTCTTGTGGATGTGAATTGTTGTGTGTTTTTGCTGAAACATCAGGATTTTCTTCAATAGAGTAGACAGAGACGCGGCTGCAGTATTGGGGAGAGTTCGAGTGTCAGTTTTGCAATACGGAAGACTTTTGCGGAAAGTATGCTGAAAGGATAATTGATAGGGGATATGCAGCGCTCTGTGCAAGGGAGCGTGTAGGAAGCGGTGTGATTAGAACACGTTTTGTGTGATGCTTAGTTGGATAGGTGTTTATAATTGCGGAAGGATTTTTCATTTGGAAGTGTTTGGTTGAACGGAAGAAAAATCGACAAGGATTTTTTCGATGTGAAAATATGTCCTGTATAGGGCAAGGATTATGTAAAGCATCAGTAGAAGCAGAAGCAATGTGGTATTGGTTGGACACGGGACGTGCCTCCAGGAAAGTCACACGACCGAGTTTTGCGTATGGGAAATTGCGACATCTGATTTAATTGATTTTTCTCTTCGCAATCGGCCCAGCTCTCTGGTTGGGAGTTTTTTTTTATTAGTGCATATACAGCTGAGAGGCACCTCGCACCCGAGGGAATCAGGTTGGGAAAACTGTCCCAAAAGAGGATTCACGCACTGCAGAGTGAAAACGAGGATTCGTGTTATTCGGATGCGTTGCCATAGAGTGGTGCCCAGTGCTGTCGCCACGGATCCATGCCGATAACGTCAACGTCCTAGAAAATACCTTTGCAGTGAACGGCAGCAGTGTTCCAAGCAGTCGGATATCGATGTTGTCAGTGAGAGAGTGCTACTCTGCGGTGGAAAATGGGTTAAATGGATTGACCTAGGCCGCCGTCGTTAGTCTACATAGTCAACGTATGTGAGAGAACCTGGCCAGAGGCGTTTGTTCTACAACAGCAGTACAAACGACGAAAGGCTTAATTCAATTAAAATCTAGACACAAGACAGTACAGTGTAAATGCGACGTGAGGAAAGTGAAAATTCAATCCTCGCCGTGAACGATAGTACCAGAGAGTGCTAAGCCGAGCAGAGAGTGTGTGCAGAATTTTCCTCGTTTTTTTCCTAAAGCGTTGGGAAGAAATAGAAGCAGCATAATCACAAGAACATAGCAGTCACAACGACACGGTGGTAGCAGGCGGTGTGTTGAACAGCAGTGTCCACGAACCGCATCGAAGGAAACTCTAGAGGAAGAGCGCACAGGCCTACTATACTAAAAAAAAACTATCGCAGCAGTGAGCCTCCTGAGTAGTCTACGACTACGGCGAGAGTGCGAGAGTCTTCTATATCCACTCGCGGAAAAACGACCGGAGTACGAACTAACGAGGATTTTCCTTGGCCCACTAGAAGAGAGAGGAAAACCCAGTGGCCCCACGAGAGGAATCACTCACACCGAACGGAACCACCAGGAAGGAAGGATCGCTTTTCGCCGGTTGCACCCGTCATTGGTCTGTGCTGTTGGCCAACATCATTTAGTAGTTGATTGCTGCTGAGCCGCGTGTGAACACTTCCCTGATAGCTTTTAGGAAGCAAGTTGAGCATTTCGGGAAATCGTTTGGAATTATACCTTCGGGTTTGGTGTTAAACAATTAGGTAATCGACTAGCTTTTTGCCGAAGAAGGCAAGTTTTTTTGGAGACGGAAAAACCGATCAAAAGAAAAGGAAAAGGAAAATCAATTTACTTGTGTAGTTGTGTACAAATTTTCTACATCCACATATATACACTCTTGTTATTTCTTTTGGTCGACCCCGTGTTCTGTAGTTGCCGTGTGTACATAAAAAAGCAAAAGGAGCGTGTAAAAAACAGTACGAAGAATCTGTTTCAGTACCGCAGTGGGACGTTAATTACATAAGAATAAACTTGATTTTTGTGTGTTTTTCGGTTTGTTTAATTAGAACGAGTTTGTCAGTGTACAGTAATTGTCGAATAGATGCTTTCGTTGCCGGTGAATGACAGTTCAAGCCCAAACAGTAACGCTTCTGAAACTGCGAGTGTTTAACCAGTGCTTAGGTAGCTAATATTTGATGAAATTCATTGTTGTTTGTGGATATATCCGATTTGCGATTCGCGAAAAATAGTGCTAGTGGTAGAGAAGATACTACAAACTGGAAGACACAATTTTAGTCTTCTCTGAAGTTTTAACAACGAAACGAACAAATAATTGTGCTTAACGTGGTTGAAGCTTTTACACGCTGTAAAGCAGTATATATTTAGCCGTGTTTCGTGTGCCGTGAAAAACCCAATCATAATCCCCGTTAATAATAAATAGACAATCGACGAATTCGTTTTTTTCTGAGTTGGACCACGCGTTCGACCGAAAAAAAAAGTGTCGGCGGGTCAGCGAGAGGACATCCACTGCCCTGCCCTGGCGCGGTTGAACTGTGATGGTGCTCTACGTGAAGGATTTCTATCGTAAGGAGCCCGACCGGCTGAGGCAGCCGCGACTCGTGTAGCTCTGCCATGAACAAGCATCTCTGGAATAGCGATACATCCTGGGGATGTGTCCAGGCGTTGCTGGCGCTGATCCTGACCATCCTGCTGTTGCCCGGTCCAGGTGAGTGTTGGAAATGTTGGCCTTTATATCACTTCACTTTTTTTTTGTATTTTACTGTCACATTTAAAAACGCATTCCATTTTTTTTTATTATCAGCTTCGTTTTCAATTGAATTTTGTAATTCAATTTTAAATTTCATTAAACTGAAATTTAAAATTATTTACATTTACATTTTACAGAAATGGAGGGGACCATATTTGTCTTTCAGCAAGTGAATATATTCCACAATGACTGTGTTTAATAGTTTTCGAATTTCAATGCTTTCTTTTTATCAATGCAGTGAATCACTGTAGTTTGCCAAATATTTAATGGTTTTGTGTGATAAAGGATGATTGCATCTTGTACCAGAAGTAACTGTCACGGTTATAAATTTTGATCCAGTTAGTTACTAACGGAAAGTGAAATCGTGCAATGAAGTATCCTTACGATACTAAGCGCGAAAATGTAACACTTCTTCAAACTGATCCTAATGACAATATTGTTGAAACAATAGATAAAAGATCGACTTCTCTTGAATCGAAACCACCGTGAACGGATCCGAATCCGAACAGCGCATTAATTATTTTTTTGTCAAGATGATTGTAGCATACCATTTAAATTTTTGATTTTTTTATATAGTATATATTTTTTTATATACTGTAAAGACCATCGTAAATAAATTTAAACGTTAACATTTAAAAAAATGAGAAACGGTCTATGGCGAATAAAGTTGCAAAATGATTCCAAAAATCTGGTAATGTTTTTTTTTCATTTTGTTATAATTATTATAGGCTGTCTAATGGCTACCGGTTTTACCTCATACGTAGAAGGTCGTGCGGTTGAACCGCAGGCATGTTTTATTGTCCTACTTTTTTCATACATTTTTCATGTTCTGGCAATCGCTAGAAAAGAAAATAGACATTCCCACATCGTTTTCCATCTGCTAGAGTGAAAAATGAACGAAAGCTCGTTATCCTTAGCACTTAGAAATTAATCTAGACGAGCCTCTGCCATAGAACCATTATTCCAATAAAATTCCGCAAGGATTCATGGCAAGTGCTGAGGTAATTTGGCTTGCAGTGAGTGAGTGATTGCATCATCATTTGCTTCCCTCTTTCCTACATTGATTTTCATTCTGACGTGGCAATCACCAATGTGACCTACCAACAAACATATATGCATCTTTGCCATGGAACGTAGTCCTTCCATGATTTTGAAACACTAGCGAACCTAGTGGTGGAAGTCAAGCTTTACTGACTTTCGCAAGCTCTGAACTCAAATGTAGTTTGGACGTCTATGAATGTTTTAAAAAACAATATTCTCAATCTCGTTCAGTTATTTCTACCATTATCGAAAACAAAATTAAATACAAGACAGTCGATTCTAAATATCATGATATTGTAGCTCAAGATCGGGGAATGGAAGAAACATTGAAAAGGATTTTTGATCAAAATGCAAAACGACAACGCAAATGGCATATCTTTTTTTATAAAAAATGTTTACTGGAATCTGTCATTGCCAAAAGCTACAAGAGACCGAGGAATCCTCTGCATCTCCGTGAGTGCCACGGGAAAGGGATATTTGGTTAGATGATAAGGTAATCTATAGGAAGTCGCCTATTTATTTATTTATTCCGAACGATTTATTTATTCCGAACGCGCGCGATCGTTCTGCTGTTCGAAACATGAAAAACGCGCACTGATTAACTTTATTACTGACCGCACTATCTTTATATTTACTATTTATTGTATTGTCTTTATATTTACTATATTATATTTACTATTTATTGTATTGTCAATTTATATTTACTATTTGCTTTATTGTCAATGAACTACGAATAGTATTTGAAACATGTATTTATTTTGTGGTAAAATCTATTTTTTTTAAATTTTGATTGCAATTTAAACATTTAAAGTTATCAATTTATTTATGAAGAATAGTTCGATAGCTACCGCTTCTCTATTATAAGCAATTGTGAAGGATGCAGGAGGTCTGTCTTATAAGCAGGAAGATCAATCCTAGGGTCGTTGTATCTCGACTCAATATTTGTTTTTCTCCCCGGCCTTGGGCCGAAAATCTCATAAATAAAGATAATTCAATTCAATTCAATTGTTTTTCTTCCATTTTTACGTTTCTGTAGAACGAGTCGTACTGTTATATCAATACCAATACGTCCCATGACCATAAAGTTCTATGCGTTCTTCTTAAGTTTCAATAAAAAAATAGTTGGCATCCAACTGCCTTCTTCTTTCTCAGTAGTTGTAAGCATTTTGCCAGGGCAGATCTTGACAGTTGCAGAATGCCTTGTTTTCATCTAAAATTTGGACTCAAATCAAAGTCTGTAATAACGGATGAAAGTGATGCTACTCCCATGCAATAATATGGGCTTATTTTGACTAAGAAATTGGTGCGAATCGCCTAATGCTTATTTTATTCTATGTTTTTGCAAATTTTGAATTAAGAAGTTTGATTGCATTCAATGATTTTTTTTTCTTTACGGAGAGTTAATTTGGCTGTGTTGGAAGAGAGGCTCGGAAGCCTCCTTTCAAGAGGCTCGGAAACTCGGAAGAAAGGCTCGGAAACCTTCTTTCAAGAGACTCGGAAGCCTCCTTTCAAGAGGCTCGGAAGCCTCCTTTCAAGAGGCTCGGAAGCCTCCTTTCAAGAGGCTCGGAAGCCTCCTTTCAAGAGGCTCGGAAGCCTCCTTTCAAGAGGCTCGGAAGCCTCCTTTCAAGAGGCTCGGAAGCCTCCTTTCAAGAGGCTCGGAAGCCTCCTTTCAAGTGGCTTAGAAGCCTCCTTTCAAGAGGCTCGGAAGCCTCCTTTCAAGAGACGCAGAAGCCTCCTTTCAAAAGGCTCGGAAGCCTCCTTTCAAACCTGGAAGCCTCCTTCCAAGCAGCTTGTAAGCCTCCTTACAAGAGGCTCGAAAGCTTCTTTCAAGAGGCTCGGAAGCCTCCTTTCAAAGGCTGGAAGCCTCCTTTCAAGAGGCTCAGAAGCCTCCTTTCAAGAGGCTCAGAAGCCTCCTTTCAAGAGGCTCAGAAGCCTCCTTTCAAGAGGCTCAGAAGCCTCCTTTCAAGAGGCTCAGAAGCCTCCTTTCAAGAGGCTCATAAGCCTCCTTTCAAGAGGCTCGGAAGCATGCTTTCAAGAGGCTGGGAAGCCTCTTTTCAAATGGCTCAGAAGTCTTTTTTCAAGAGGCTCAGACTCCTTTCAAAGGCTCAGAAGCCTCCTTTCAAGAGGCTCAGGCCTCCTTTCAAGAGGCTCAGGAAGCCTCCTTTCAAGAGGCTCAGGAAGCCTCCTTTCAAGAGGCTCAGGCCTCCTTCAAGAGGCTCAGAAGCCTCCTTTCAAGAGGCTCAAGAGCTCAAGCCTCCTTTCAAGAGGCTCAGAAGCCTCCTTTCAAGAGGCTCAAGCCTCCTTTCAAGAGGCTCGAAGCCTCCTTTCAAGAGGCTCGGAAACCTCCTTTCAAGAGGCTCGGAAGCCTCGTCTCAAGAGGTTCGAAAGCCTCCTTTCAAGAGGTTCGGAAGCCTTCTGTCAAGAGGCTCGGAAGCCTCCTTTCAAGAGGCTCGGATGCCTCCTCTCAAGAGACTCGGAAGCCTCCTTTCAAGAGGCTCCCAACTCTCCTCTCAAGAGACTCGGAAGCCTCCTTTCAAGAGGCTCAGAGCCTCCTTTCAAGAGGCTCAGGAAGCCTCCTTTCAAGAGGCTCGGAAGCCTCCTTTCAAGAGGCTCAGAAGCCTCCTTTCAAGAGGCTCAGGAAGCCTCCTTTCAAGAGGCTCAGGAAGCCTCCTTTCAAGAGGCTCAGAGCCTCCTTTCAAGAGCTCAGAAGCCTCCTTTCAAGAGGCTCAGAAGCCTCCTTTCAAGAGCTCGGAAGCCTCCTTTCAAGACTCAAGCCTCCTTTCAAGAGGCTCAGCCTCCTTTCAAGAGGCTCAGGAAGCCTCCTTTCAAGAGGCCTGGAAGCCTCCTTCAAGAGGCTCGAAGCCTCCTTTCAAGAGGCTCGGAAGCCTCCTTTCAAGAGGCTCAGAAGCCTCCTTCAAGAGGCTCGGAAGCCTCCTTTCAAGAGGCTCAGGCCTCCTTTCAAGAGGCCTGGAAGCCTCCTTTCAAGAGGCTCAGAAGCCTCCTTTCAAGAGGCCTGGAAGCCTCCTTTCAAGAGGCTCGGAAGCCTCCTTTCAAGAGGCCTGGAAGCCTCCTTTCAAGAGGCTCAAGCCTCCTTTCAAGAGGCCTGGAAGCCTCCTTTCAAGAGGCCTCAGAAGCCTTTCAAGAGGCTCGAGAGCCTCCTTTCAAGAGGCTCGGAAGCCTCCTTTCAAGAGGCCTGGAAGCCTCCTTTCAAGAGGCTCAAGCCTCCTTTCAAGAGGCTCAAGCCTCCTTTCAAGAGGCTGGAAGCCTCCTTTCAAGAGGCTCAGAAGCCTCCTTCAAGAGGCTCAGAAGCCTCCTTCAAGAGGCTCAGGAAGCCTCCTTTCAAGAGGCTCAGAAGCCTCCTTTCAAGAGGCTCAGAAGCCTCCTTTCAAGAGCTCAGAAGCCTCCTTCAAGAGGCTCAGAAGCCTCCTTTCAAGAGGCTCAGGAAGCCTCCTTTCAAGAGGCTCAGAAGCCTCCTTTCAAGAGGCCTGGAAGCCTCCTTTCAAGAGGCTCGGAAGCCTCCTTTCAAGAGGCTCAGAAGCCTCCTTTCAAGAGGCTCAAGCCTCCTTTCAAGAGGCTCAGAAGCCTCCTTCAAGAGGCTCAGAAGCCTCCTTTCAAGAGGCCTGGAAGCCTCCTTTCAAGAGGCTCCAGCCTCCTTTCAAGAGGCTCAAGCCTCCTTCAAGAGGCTCAGGCCTCCTTTCAAGAGGCTCAAGCCTCCTTTCAAGAGGCTCGGAAGCCTCCTTTCAAGAGGCTGGAAGCCTCCTTTCAAGAGGCTCAGGAAGCCTCCTTTCAAGAGGCTCAGAAGCCTCCTTCAAGAGGCTCAAGCCTCCTTTCAAGAGGCTCGGAAGCCTCCTTTCAAGAGGCTCAAGCCTCCTTTCAAGAGGCTCAGAGCCTCCTTTCAAGAGCTCAAGCCTCCTTTCAAGAGCTCAGAAGCCTCCTTTCAAGAGGCTCAGAAGCCTCCTTTCAAGAGGCTCAAGCCTCCTTTCAAGAGGCTCAGGAAGCCTCCTTTCAAGAGGCTCAGAAGCCTCCTTTCAAGAGGCTCAGAAGCCTCCTTTCAAGAGGCCCGGAAGCCTCCTTTCAAGAGGCTCAGCCTCCTTCAAGAGGCTCAGAAGCCTCCTTTCAAGAGGCTCAGAAGCCTCCTTTCAAGAGGCTCAAGCCTCCTTTCAAGAGGCTCAGGAAGCCTCCTTTCAAGAGGCTCAAGCCTCCTTTCAAGAGGCTCAGAAGCCTCCTTTCAAGAGGCTCAGAAGCCTCCTTTCAAGAGGCTCAGAAGCCTCCTTTCAAGAGGCTCAGAAGCCTCCTTTCAAGAGGCTCAGAAGCCTCCTTTCAAGAGGCTGGAAGCCTCCTTTCAAGAGGCTCAGAAGCCTCCTTTCAAGAGGCTCGGAAGCCTCCTTTCAAGAGGCTCCGGAAGCCTCCTTCAAGAGGCCCGGAAGCCTCCTTTCAAGAGGCTCAGAAGCCTCCTTTCAAGAGGCTCAAGCCTCCTTTCAAGAGGCTCGGAAGCCTTCTTTCAAGAGGCTCAGAAGCCTCCTTGCAAGAGGCTCAGAAGCTTCCTTTCAAGAGGCCCGGAAGCCTCTTTTCAAGAGGCAAGGAAGCCTTCTTCCAAGAGGCTCGGAAGCCTCCTTTCAAGAGGCTCGGAAGCCTCCTTTCAAGAGGCTCAGAAGCCTCCTTTCAAGAGGCTCGGAAGCCTCCTTTCAAGAGGCTCGGAAGCCTCCTTCCAAGAGGCTCGGAAGCCTCCTTCCAAGAGGCTCGGAAGCCTCCTTCCAAGAGGCTCGGAAGCCTCCTTCCAAGAGGCTCGGAAGCCTCCTTCCAAGAGGCTTGGAAGCCTCCTTCCAAGAGGCTCGGAAGCCTCTTTCCAAGAGGCTCGGAAGCCTCCTTCCAAGTGGCTCGGAAGCCTCCTTTCAAGAGGCTCGGAAGCCTCCTTTCAAGAGGCTCGGAAGCCTCCTTTCAAGAGGTTCGAAAGCCTCTTTTCAAGAGGCTCGGAAGTCTTCTTTCAAGAGGCTCGGAAACCTCTTTAGAAGTGGAGCGAATACTAACTTTTAAGAGGCTCGGAAGGCCTCAATATTCAGTCATAAAAGTCCTGTAGGAAGCTTGATGTATATATTAAATTTGTATTGGGAAGTTTTCCGGAATAATGAAAATTTCAGCCAACTTTTTGGTTGTCGAAAATGAAAATTTCAGCCAACTGTTTGGTTTGGTTGTTGGTTTTAAAGTCCATTTTTATATCTATCACGAGTTACGCTAATTTTCATTTACAGTAAAGAAAAATATGGGGTACCTCAATTAATGCAAAAGTTCGAAGGGGTACCTCTCAAAGGTTGAGCACCGCTGGCTTACATAATAGCTGCTTAAGTAGGGATCTGGACAGTGAGCCTAGTTTTTCAGAATCGGGATCGCTAGGCTCCTTCTCCAATCGTCTGGCAAGGTTTGGTGGTCTCAAATCTGATTAAAGAGTTTTAATAAGAATGTTTTACCTTGGAGGAGTATCCAATCTCATCAGACCTCAAGGATTTCCCTTTGCTCCTAACTTGAGCAGAAAAAAAGAGCTGGCGGACGATCCGAAAGAATCCAGAAATTTTCTATAACCTAGTTTTCTGTATCGATGTGTCTTCTTAATTTTGGGCCTTAGCCAAAGTGATTGGATTGATTTCGAGAGAACTGGAGATAATAAAAGCACTGTTTGCATAATTATTTCGTACAATCATGAAGATTACAACGCTTATAATTATTTCAATCTTAAATGAAAGCCTGGCCTTTAAAAGAAATAGCCCACAGCACATAGAATATGCATCTATAATGCTCGACCCATAGCTGCAGATCGCCGACCGGTAGGTCTACGAAGGGTCCACTAATCATCCACTAAGAAGAATTTATTGCGGCACCTTTACCTTTTGAGAGTTTGTTACACAACTTATTTAGACTTTATTTTGGAAATAGTTCTCTCCTAATCTAGAGTTGGTGCACAAAGTTGAAGCCAAGTGGATTGGAGTTCGAAAAAAAATCATATTTTTCAAGTATGAGGTGTCATACGATATTTCGCTAGTAACAATAATGGTCTTCAAGCATGCTATTAAACTACAGTTAATCCGGCTTAGCATGTTTCCGTTTTATAGGCCTCAGGCATTTGGTTGATGTGCCCGGAGAATGGAAACCTGGGAGAGTAATTGAAGCACCATTTTCATTTTTATTTTTCAAAATCTTGAAGGTTAAGAGGTGACATGGCTTATTATGACTCAATTTTGGAAAAGGATACTTTTTCGAGGAAGCTTAGCCTAAACAGTATCTGAAATGACTGTGAATGGACAAGGATGGTGAATTGACTAGTAGCATTCAAAGTATACGTGAATAATAGAAAGAATACGTGTTATTGATATATGTTGTATTAAAAGCCGTTTTTTAATATGCCAACTCTCGAAAACAAACATCAGTAATGCAAAATTCAAATCAGATTTTGGTGCTAAGTGTGAATTCCTATTTTAACACTTATGATCATGCTGTTGATTAGAAAAAAATATTATTGCAATCCTTGGGACCCATCTCATCAATTTCCATACTCAGACCTACAGGTGACATCGTCTGGCAGCAATCTTCGCCATCCATACTTCCCTAACCGCAAGTAATTTCGCAAATCCTTCCGCAGTTGCACACACATGTAATTAGAGGATCCGTCTCTGTATCGTATTACACGGCTCATATCCGTCGCGCCGCCACTGCTCTGCTGCTTCCTTCGATATTCCTACACACGTTAAACTCAGTTTGCGTGACTCGCGATTTGCGCAGTGTTCTGCACCTCTTCGCCACCTGATGACGTGCCTACTGGAAACGCTCCCATCATCGACACTCGAGACCCGACAACAACTACTGTAGTCAACGAGGACGATTAAAGACAGAGAACACAAATTCCTTTGCATACAACCGTTGCGTTTTGGCAGAGCATTATAATTTATGATTGTTTAACAGCAGCAGCAGCAGCCCTGGTTCCCGAACAAGCCTCCAAGACCACGTCCACACACAAACACATATGCGGATATGTTGAATCACTTGGGCGAGGTGGCTTCTTGGTTGGGCCCAGAACAGTGTATGAATAACCGGGATGTGCAAATGTGTGCCGTGCAGGAAAAATTCGCTAAGGCATGCGAAACCTGAATCATGCTGCTGTTCTGCCCGGTCTGGCTAGGCGGAGGGGCTTCACATGTGTGGCAGCAACGGGGCCGGACGGTGACGGCATCAGCAGCAGCGGCAACGCGCGATTGTGAGTGATATGCTGAGAGCATGGTTCGCCTGGTTCTCAGTCATCTTTTAAAACGATGCCTGCTTTCGTTTTAATTTTCGCAACGGCTACTGATTACACTTTAACCCGGAGGGCGGTGGTGCGCACGCGGAATCGGCTGATGGGTCTCAGGAGGTTGGAGCAACAGCGAGGAAGGGAATGGAAAGGGATGGGAGACACAGGCGGAAAAGAATGTTAATTGAGACGCGGGCAGCACAGGGAGACAACAGTGTCTTGTTTCCTTTCTCGGGGACGTTGGCTGCGGCGGGGACGGAACGAAGGAATCGCGTGATGCAATTCAATGCTCTGGAAGAGGTTTTCTTGGTGGTTTTCTGGGTCCCTTTTTGGATGGCTGAATGCGGTAATTTTCTCTTCTAACGCTGGCGCGGCGATGTCTTGCGACGAAGGTGGTCGTTTCGATATATGTTACTGGTGAATGAATGCGCCCAGGCTTATCAGTGTTTTGATAAGTATAATAGACCCCTTTCGCACATTTATATACAAGTTATTTGGCTCTAGCTTGCTAAATGTTTATTGTGTCAACGATTTTTAAATAAGATGTTTATGATCAACTCTTATGATATGAAATTTGCGATCCGACGACTTTCTATAAGCATTTACCGTGCTTCTTTAAACTTTATATATTCAGGCATGTTTGACATCTGTGTAGATCTGACATGGTTATTGATTCCATCACTTTTGTCATCAAAGTCTAAAAATACGCTTTTTTACTCTAAAAAATAGCAATCAGTCAAGTGTTACATAATGCATATACAATGTTTTTAGATTAACATTCTGGCAGCAAGCTTTTTGAATTTGTCTCTATCGATTGGGTGAATTTTCATCCACTTTAATGGTTTTAAACATTGCGATTTTCTGATAGGAGCTAATACCCATTTCATCAAATCTTATTTCCGCAAGCATTCCATTCACTAAGCATGAACGGCGAAGACGACGACTACGGCAACTGTAAACTAAGATTTCTAGAATAAGAGATCAGCGGATCATCGTTTCAAACTGTTGACCGCTATTGTTCTCAGCAATTGATTAGTCATTGGCGGAATTTATATTTTTACATCAAAATGTGCCTGAAGGCTCTAAAAACTTAGTATTTTGATACAGTGTGGTGTTTATCCGTTATAAGGATATTTATCCGTTATAAATGACCCCGATCATTCCTTAACTGTGAAGGCATCCCCTAAACTGTGTCATATGCCTTCTGACTGTCTGGTGATACTTTGTTCATAAAATGCGTAAAATAAACACTGGGATTTATTCATATCGAAGATGCCATGAATGCAATTCAATTTAAAATTCTTAAATTGACGACGACATTACCCTACATATCGGTGGTATAAGTTTCCATGGCTGTGTCGTTAAATGAAATTATTAATGATGTTTTGCAAAAGTAAACTTAAATTTGTTCTTGCACGTTACCTTCCCGAGTGTTCTGCACTTCACCGATCTCTATTCTTAGTGTTGTTACTGCAAACGACTATTTCTTTGGCTGCTCCTGTCTGTCTGCTACTGCTATTATGCTTGCGTCCTCCTCTGCGTCCATCCCTCCGCCACGTTAGTCCGGCGAGAGTCGTGTTTCAAGCCGATCGACCACGTCACACGAAGGAACGGCAGAGGTTGAGGGTGAAACCGAGCGAGTCGGGGTCGCTATACATATTATGCTGACACATGACGATGTGTTGAGAATTACCCGGCCAAAAGGGACACCCGTTCTCGTCGTAGAGAGGCACTCAACTTGAACAAGTCGAGCCTTGCATTAGAAGCGCCACACAGCCTACCCACTGCTTGCCGATCATTGGAAAGCGTGCAGCTCCAGTAGGCCACTTCCGTGTAGAGAATGCCAGCAACCCGGGCATGCTCGTCGTCTGCTGGAGTTGGTGCAGGCAGTATTCCAGGATTCTGCTCACCTGTCGATGGGGAAGCATGTGTGTGGTTTCCCTACTATTCGATCCAGATGGTTAGTTCTCTCCCCTGCCTTGCTCGGATGGTTCGAAGTTCGAAGGATTCGTTCACCACTCGAGTTGTCAAAGGGTGTGTTTGTATTTTAATATTGCATGTGTAACCTGAAGTGGCCGGTTTTTAATTGGCTGGTTATATGTTTTATGAGTCGGCTTTCATAATTTTAAAACAAAGGGGTTTATAGTAGGAGCTTGCATTCAGCGTTCAACAACGTTAGGCCGTTGAACGATGGTACAACTAATCAATATAATCGATTCAAAATCATGCTGTCACCCAGGCAGTAAGGTCATCTCTTATACGTCCCGCCGTCAAAACACACGCGCTCCGATGATCCTTGCTTCAACGCGCAACCAGATTTGAAAACTTCCTCACATCAGACAAATGTTCCCATCGAGGCCGATTTCTGCGGAAGAGACTAATTGGCAGAATTCAACTAATCCATTGATTAGCATGCAAATGTATTCCGACAACGAACGGCAGGCTACAGGTAGGTACAAGCAGAATCGTTTGCAAGAAACTATGTTGAAAACTGTCGCAGATTTCGCGGTATTTCTGGACCACGCGAGGATGACGCGTTTCATTGCTCTTCGCCTAAAATTCTCGATCTAAACGAAGTGTTTTGCAAGCCATGATATTTTTCTTCGAATGCGAAACCTTTTCAACTCGTTTACGATTGAGCAAAAAAAAAGTGTGTTACTTTTCGAGTCTCATAACGGAAGCGATGATAAACGATGAGTTGAAAATTTATTAATTTTGCGCCAAAAAATGTCTCGCCCCCATGCAGACTTTGCTTCCACAACAAGTGTCGGAATCAATGCAAAAGGCTTAAATTAAAATCCTCGCGAAAAAACATCGATTTCCACACCAGATCTCAATGGGAGGTGGTCGCCAATGCAGCTGCTGGCAGGAACGAAAAAAAAAAATTCGATTCCGGTTGCATGATTCTTCCCTTCTTTTTATTGGCATTACATCCTCCACTGGGACATTGCCGCCTCACAGCTTAGTGTTCTCTAAGCACGTCCACAGTTATTAACTACGGTGTTTCTAAGCCAATTACCATTTTTGCATTCGTATATCATGAAGCTAACACGATGATACTTTATGCCCAGGGTAGTCGAGAAAATTTCCAAACCGAAAATCGCCTGGATCGGCACCGGGAATCGATTCCAGCTACCCTTAGCATGGTCTTGCTTTGTAGCCACGGATCTTATCGCAAGGCTAAGGAGGACCCCGGTTGCATGATTATTCAGTTTTAATTTTTTAAATGATTTATTGCAAAAATTCACGGAGTATGCAAGAGCTACTGTTGAACAACGATCATTAAGTGGATTACAGCATATACAGCACGAAAGTGATTTCAATTCTTCTTATTTTATGGCATCATATAGCTCAAATGGGATTTTGTCGCCTGGCAGCTTATTATATTTCCGCTGTTTGCTGAATTTCGAAGTAAACCACGGAATGGTAAGAAGCGGACTATGGTTATAGAGATGAGTGTGTTACTTCTGCGTGAAGAGAAATCAAAACTGCGCAATGAAAATCCTATTCGACTAGATGCGGATGTCATATTAGAAATTTAAGAGCACTAATCGTCGATAGAAGCCCTTTCCGCACGCGATGGTATATGAGCAAATCAAACCATCTTCCTTTCGCCAGTGAAGAGATATCAGCTTCCACACTGATATTCTTCCCTCCATCTTCATACGGGAGTTTGGCAGAAGGAAGGTTGTGAGATTCATACCATTACAAATATTTACCCTCCGCTTGTTTTCAAATCCACTTTTAAAAACCCAGATTAATCCACCTAGCGGTGATGGTGCCTTTCTCGTTCGTTCAAAAGGTTTGGAAAAATCTAAAATAACACTAATATGTGGATTGGTCTCATTTTTCATATTTGTTTATATGCATAAAAAAATTTCTCGCCAAACGCAATTTGTTGCAAACAAATCGGATGAGCATAAGAGAAAAAATGACATTTTATTTTGTAGTTTTAAAATTAGTATTTTCGCCATAACTTTTGACCCAATTGTACGATCCGGCCAAGTTTCTATAGGAAACAATGGGACAAGATTCTGCGTAGAATGCAATCTGTTGCGAGCGATATGAGAAGCACACATATTGCACATCTATCACAGTAACTTATATATGACCGGATTCAGTCACAATATGGCTACTGCAACCAGATTTGTTGAACTTGTGTTGCTTGGGGAATAGATGAAGTCTAAGTGCTAAAAAAGTGAGCTAGACTTTTTTGAACTCTTTTTAACAATAAATACTAATTTGACCAGAACATCTAAGCCCATAGTCCGATCTGGACAATTTTCAATAAGAAAATATGAGACATTCTGCGTCGAATGAAATTTAATGCGAGCAAATCGGTTGAGGAAGAGTGCCTGAAAAATAAGTGACATTTTTTTTAGCGATTTTCCCATAAAAAAAAATGGTATAATTTTCGATCCCATAGTCCGATATGGTCAATTATCAATAGGAAACAGCGGGACAGGATTCTACATCGCGTGAAACTTGTTGTGAGCAAATCGGTTAAGAATAGGTGCCCGAAAAATGAGTGACATATTTTACGCGATTTTTCGTATGAATTTGTATTTTGGCCATAACTTTCGATCCCATAGTCCGATCTGGCCAATTTCAAATAGGAAACAATGGGGCAGGATTCTGCGTCGAATGCAACTTCTTCTTCTTATTGGCATTACATCCCCACACTGGGACAGAGCCGCCTCGCAGCTTAGTGTTCATTAAGCACTTCCACAGTTATTAACTGCGAGGTTTCTAAGCCAGGTTACCATTTTTGCATTCGTATATCATGAGGCTAATACGATGATACTTTTATGCCCAGTGAAGTCGAGACAATTTCCAATCCGAAAATTGCCTAGACCGGCACCGGGAATCGAACCCAGCCACCCTCAGCATAGTCTTGCTTTGTAGCCGCGCGTTTTACCGCACGGCTCCCCCTCGAATGCAACTTGTTGCGAGCAAATCGGTTAAAAATAAGTGCCCGAAAAATGAGTGACATTTTTTACGCGATTTTTTCGTATGAATTTGTATTTTGGCCATAACTTTCGATCCTATAGTTTGATCTGGCCAATTTCAAATAGGAAACAATGGGACAAGATTTTGCGGCAAATGCAATTTGTTGCGAGCAAATCGGTTGAGGATAAGTGCCCGAAAAATGAGTGACATTTTTACGCGATTTTTTCGTATGAATTTGTATTTGGCCATAACTTTCGATCCCATAGTCCGATCTGGTTAATTTAAAATAGGAAACAATGGGACAGGATTCTGCGTCGAATGCAACTTGTTGCGAGCAAATCGGTTAAAGATAAGTGCCCGAAAAATGAGTGACATTTTTTACGCGATTTTTTCGTATGAATTTGTATTTTGGCCATAACTTTCGATCCCATAGTCCGATCTGGCCAATTTCAAATAGGAAACAATGGGACAGGATTCTACGTCGAATGCAACTTGTTGCGAGCAATTCGGTTGAGAATAAGTGCCCGAAAAATGAGTGACATTTTTTTTTGCGATTTTTTTGTATGAATTTGTATTTTGGCCATAACTTTCGATCCCATAGTTTGATCTGGCCAATATCAAATAGGAAACAATGGGATAGGATTTTGCGGCGAATGCAATTTGTTGCGAGCAAATCGGTTGAAAATAAGTGCCCGAAAAATGAGTGACATTTTTTACGCGATTTTTTTGTATGAATTTGTATTTTGGCCATAACTTTCGATCCCATAGTCCGATCTGGTTAATTTCAAATAGGAAACAATGCGACAGGATTCTGCGTCGAATGCAACTTGTTGCGAGCAAATAGTTTAAAGATAAGTGCCCGAAAAATGAGTGACATTTTTTACGCGATTTTTTCGTATGAATTTGTATTTTGGCCATAACTTTCGATCCCATAGTCCGATCTGGCCAATTTCAAATAGGAAACAATGGGACAGGATTTAACATAGCATTGCAACATTGAATTCTGGAAATGCGACCCTCAAGATACTCATCGAATGGACCCTGTTTATAAAATGTCACCAATTACGATCGCGATGCTATGTGGATAGACAGCCGGGAAGCCGAGTGGTGGTGAATATCGAAGAATTGTCACTCCAGCAAAATTACCACAGCTATTCCAGCAACACCAAGGATTGCTCCTCGGACAGAATGACGGCTGGTGGTCATGGTGGAGGATAGAGGAAACAAAGCAAGAAGAAAATAATAAATAAGAATGCGATGTTTAGTACGGATCATGGACAAAGTCGTACAAGGAGTATTGAGCAGAGAGGCGTTAAACACCTTCAACGAGCAGTCCGCTGCAGCACAAATCGTTAAGGTAGGTGACTGCACTGGCTGGAAAGAATGGTCGGCGAGCCGAATAATTTGTCAGTCACGCCAACGAGCGTGTGGTGAGATAGGTTGCAGTGTCAGCCATACCCGTGCTCAACAACAATTTCACTCCGATAACTGCGGGTTTGAAATGTATTTGAACCGTCCCTGTCCTCAATATTTCTTGAAGAGCTGAGTAGTTTGGGTAATGTTCATTCGGGTCCAGTTCAACCAATTCCACTCATAACGCTCCGCTCCGTCGTTGCTTGGGTAGTCGCTACCAGGTGCGGCCCACCTACATCAATCATGTGTACTCTATTAGCACTCATGTTCCTTTGATGCCCAAGTGAGGTAATTGTCTGCCCTAAGGCTTTAATTCTGCAAGTACAAGGATTCGGTGCACAGAAAAAAATAATGAAAAATAAACAGCGCGTAATACTTGACATGCGAAAATTTACGCCATTCTACGCTGAAATGCTCCTCTTGCTAACAAAATTTCTTACAACTTGTATGCAATATTGACGATTCACGTCGAATATTGTATACATTTAGGCTATATCCCGTATGAAATTACACTAATAATGGCGTTCCATTTATGTGCATGATTTTTAGCGTAAATTTCAGTGGATTTTTCTATCTGTGTGGGTCAGCAATAAACGCAAACGTTCCCAGAATACAACCCGTGCCGCTTTTTCCTCAAACCTGTTTAGGAGGACATCCTTCAGCAAATTCCGCTCCTTCACCATCGTACCACAACATCAGTTTATGGCGAAACAGGCCATGTCAATGAACCCGCCATCTAGAGGTGGTCCAGAAGATTGGCCGTTATTTTATAGTACGTACGTGAACTCTACAAATGCGTGCGGCTATTCCGATGTCAAGTCTTTGACTCGGCTCCAACGCGCGCTGTAGAATAAAGCATTCGGTGAAGAGCCGTTTGCTGTTTCCGGCGTGCGTTCGGCAAGTAATGACTACTCTATACATGCTATATGTACGGAAGGCTTGAGCTGATCATTCAGCCGCTGGCGCTACTGGAAAAGTTTGCGAGCCTCCAGCACCGAGAGCGAACAAATTAAAGACGCTGATTACTTACGGGATGGCGACACAGAATCTTTGCGACTACTTTGCAGCTTGGAGCGACGAACCGAAAAATAAAGGAGTCGCACAGATGAAAGGTTGCGCAATGTAGTTGGAAGCTCGGAGCGAAGAACCGAAAAATAAAGGAGTCGCACAGATGAAAGGTTGCGCATAATGTACAACATTTGGGAACTTAAGGCTCGATGCCCACATAGCGTATTTTCAACGCTGCGTGCACACGGCGTTAAAAGGACGCATGTCTGCATCGGGAAAAAGCGGTAACGCAGCGTCGCCGCACCGATGGACATCTGCGTTTTTTTCAACGCCACGTGCACGCAGCGTTGAAAAAACGCTACGTGTGCATCGGACCTAAATGTCGCTGGAAGATCCATCATCAGCAACTCTGTCGCACGTGTCTAGGGAAGAAACGATGACACCCTTGCACTATGGGGAATTCTCATACAAATCGGCGGCCAAAAATATTTTTTCAATTAAACTGTTTTTAGGCAACAAATATTATGTTAAGGAATATTTAGGAATTTTTTAACCCTTTAAGGGCCATCGTTAACCCTTCAGAAAATGTCTCCGGCGAAAAAAAAAAATGTTTTTTCCAATTATTTTTGTGAATTTTGTTTGTTTGTTTCCAATACAGCATGCATAAAATAGCAAGCAATCATATTTCTTGCTCTGACTGTTGATTTTCTAATCATTACGAGGTACAGAGAATAAAAACCATAATTTTCCAGAAAACTTTGATTGCAGCGTTCTCGTAAAAGCACAAATATGCGCAAGCAACAAGCCACCACTCAAAGAACAACAGCCGTCGGCACGCACCATGCTATCAAGAAATCAATAATATTTCGAACCTTTCTCGTGAAGTTGCTTTAGAATATCGAGAACTTTTGCGTTCCTGGATGACGAATCGGACGGTCGAACAGACGTTTGTGGTACGATTAGGCATCGATGACGGTAAACCACTTGCAGTCACTCAGTTAGCCTCAATATTCCGAAGCAAACGTTGAAGTATGTGGATTTGGGGCGTCAGTGCACCTATCTTCGAGGTGTATCGGTCAGTAGCTACGAAGCTGCCACACCTGGCACCTGGCCTGACTCCAAGAATGCCAGCCTAATTGCCACAATGAAACTGCGAGAGGGTCAACTAGGCGATCCTCTAGCCAGCAAGACTAGCCTTGGTTGGTCAATTTACGGGTACACCACTGAGGGACAAAAGGCGACGAACTCCGCGGTGCACTGCACAAAGCGCCTTGGAATTAGGCTTAAAACGGTGCTGCTTTGACGATATGACCATGTACAGACGCTAATCTGCAGGCGAGCGTGCACCGGAGCGGAGATCTACGCGATTTAGCGCTCCTACGGACGCCGATATAAGACAGCAATCTTTTTCACCGAGCTTCAGCTGAAAAGGATTTCATTGATAAAGTAGAATATTTTGCGCGGCGTGGTGAGCCTCTTCGATTCTCAAGGAATCTTGTCGCACAACACGATCCAGGAAAGACTGATCATCCAAGACACTTGGCGTAATCAGACGAAGTGGGACGACAAAGCTGGGCGTAGCTGTACGAAAATGTTGGCCACATGAGACTATACCTAGCCTATTCTCGTTGCAATTGTCATTAGTCAATGGGAAAGTATGCATTACGCTAGTCATGGCCAAGACTTAGTGTTGCTCACGATTCGAATAGCGATTTCCATCATTGAATGATTTTTACGTGTTCTCCATTGTAGAATGTATGGAATTGATTTTTTATTTGCTATTAAATCCATATGTAAACAAAACATACGCCTCGATTGCGTTTTGACGCTGTCTGTATTCGCCTCGATTGCGTTTTGACGCGATTCTGTCCGAGAAACTCAAGCGCAATGCTCTCCCTACAGAAGCGCAAGCGATTTAGCTCATGCATGAAGCCTCGATGATTGAGATTTGACCTTATTGTGGGCTTCGTTATCTTGCGGTTAGCGACGTCAATCGTCTAGACGCATGTGCTGTGGAGTGTGGGTTCGATTCCCGCCCCGGTAAGGAGAAAACTTTCCGTAAAGCGAAAAGTTCTCCATTGGTTTACTGGGTTTTGTGTAAATGTCCAGTGTCCAGTGTTCAGTTTGTGCGACCTTTGGTCGAAGACGGTGATTCTGTCTTTTTTTAAATTCCCACCTTTTTTCAATGACATGACACAAAACAGAATGGCTATTTGATCACATGAAAAGTCGTACTGTCCGGACTAGGGTGGTCGGTATTGGCCATGTTAGTCAAATACCGGTTTTCGGTATTTGATGAAGTCAATACCGGTAATATCGGTAGAATACCGGTTTTTGTGAAAATTTCAGGTAGTAAAAGAAAAACTTTTGATTTGGACTTCTGGATGAAAAACAATATTTGTTGACAAACTTCAAATGTTAAAATCATTGCTTGTTGAGCTGGGCGAAGGGAAACTTAAGTAAGCATTACATACTGAGCAACTCAACTCACAATCTGCATTGGGTTGTGTTAGCAATGTTGCCAACTACTGAGAATGCCATTCCTGGTTCAACCGAAGTAGGACGAATGGTTCCATGACCGTCAAAAATCAGTGTAAAATACTTGCCCTTAGTCCCTTCCGATGCATAATAGTAGAGTTCTTTACGGATTGTATGCAAGGATCCTGGCGTCAACGTATTTGCAAGCAGCAACACAAGTATTTTGCGTTGCTACAGTCTCTTCACAAGTTTTTCTTAACCGATAAACCAGAAAAATATTCATACAGGCATCTTCTTTGTACCGATCGTCAGGTATGGTCGTTTTCTCAGTTTCAAAGATAGCATCAGGAATGATTAGACGCTTCAAGATCCCATACGCTTAATCAAAGTAGCCCTGGATGCCTTGAAGAAAATGCCAAAATCGTTTCTGATTAATTGCTTCACGGCAGAATTTAAAAAAAAAAAGCAAAAAGATCGGCGTATTTTGATCGTCTCTTTTGGATTCATTCCTTAAAAACATCGAAATAGTGGCGGAAATTTCTGTGGCTTGATTTGATAATAGTTCCAACGTAAATTGGAACGCCACGAACTCACAAAGCAGCCCTAGTAACATTTAGGTTTTATGCTGGTTTTATAACACTCTTGAAGAGTAAATCATAATCTTCAAGAGCGTTATAAAACTTAAAATGTTACTTGGGAGTAGTTCCACAACAGCTTGAACAGGTTTGTGGGCTTGAATTATTTCAGCGTGCCTTGGCATCAGCCGCTAATTCAAATTCTTTTCCAAATTCAGAACGGCCATATTTTTGCAGAAAATCGTGTTTCACATGTGGTCTACGGAAAGAACTACTACGGCTCGTGCCGTTTTCACAATTTCATACATTGCGGGAAAATTCTGGACGATATCAATAATGTTGATTGAAGAAAAAGTCAGATTTTTTATACTGCCAGCAAAATTTTAAATACTGTAAATACCGGTATTTTCCGTATCCAATACCGGTATTTTCGGTACCCATAATTTGCCGGTAATACCGGTATTACCGGTTTCGGTACTACCGGTTAGACCACCCTAGTCCGGACCCGGAGGACAGCTACCGGATACATAAATTGATTTTGCACCACCTTACAATTATATATCTAATAAATCATTATCGTTTTTATAAAATAGGTCAATAATGACCATCTCCACATAATCAGAATGAATTCAATTGTTTTTAATATTGTTGAGTCTCAAAGCTTCTATAGTAAGGCGAAACTATTTTCAACATGAGGATCTGACATTCCATGCAGGTAAAGAACTTTTTCAATAGCTAGCTATTGTACTGCATAAGATGGTTGAGGGACCTGTACAAGTGTCGTTTTGAGAAGTGTTCGGTATTGACAGGTGTCTGGCGCGGGGAGATCTCCCCCTACTCATTAAGACGCCGCAATTTTACAATTTTACTTTTTCTTATGTCTAAATGAAAATCCAAGGAATTGGTGAAATTTTCACTGCCTACAAACCATTGTAAGGGTATATTTTGCCTGATTTGCCTCAAAATTTACTTAATCAGAGCGCTTTAGTGATTCTATTTCGATCACTGAGAGAAGTAGGTCATACATTCCTGAAAAAGACCGGGGGAAGCACGTACATCTCCGGGTGTGGGTCATAAACCCAGTTTGAGGTACTCGGAAGGTCGGGAGAAATATACGAAATCTGATAGGCTGACGATCTCTTCAACCAAGTCGTCTCAGATACTCAAAGCGATTCCACAGCTGGATCGGAGACCGTCAAATTTTGGAGGCCTGCAAATCGTATGCTTGACTGAATTCAATAAACCACATATTTCGAAAACAGTCTGGAATGGATACCATGCAAGTTATACGAAATCAGGTGTGGCCGGCGCGAAGCCGGAAGATGATCTGCTGATTCCTGTGGCTATTAATATTGTTCCAGGGTGCGGTGCAGTTGATCCCTTCCCAAGTAACATTTTAAGTTTTATTCCTCTCTTGAAATGTTTTTCAAGATCAAATTATAAGAACTCACAATAAAACCCACTACCACACGACAACCTTCTTATGACCACTATAAGAGTAAGATATGACTAAGTGGCCCACTCTTGATAACCACTATACTGCCCTTCTACGCATAGTTGTCCCATGTTAGTTTTTGTGGATTTTGACTTTTCACCATAGAGCAGTCTATTTTGATGTTTATTTTTAGAAAACGCTAACAGATTTCGAACTTTGTTCGGAAAATCATTGAAAACAACATCAAGTCTATTTGTCCCATTGCTTAATTTCTACGCATAATTGTCTCGCGGTGATTAAATTCATCATTATGGCGGATTCTGTTATTTTATGGAGCAATACACATTGAAATAGCATTTTCTGTTTAGATCTTGCAATCTTAGCCTGTTGTACTGATTTAATGGGGGCAATTTATACAATACTCATTCTAAAGGAATGAAAAAGAGAAAAAAAACATCACAGAAAAATAACAAAATGGATTGTAGGTGAAAATAACAACAACAAAATATATTTATCAAGGTTTTTTCTTCAATATAGTTCGTTTGCTGAAATATCAACTCAATGGACGTATGATTACGGCGGCTCCTTTGAGTTCCGCAGTAAACAAATTACTTGTTTTGCTTAGATATAAGCAGAAAGTTACGAACCGAGCGCTCGGCTGTGCAGATCTCGTCAAAAGAATCAAACAATGCCGAGCTGAACTGAGTGTGAAGATAAGATCCGCTTGAATGAAACGATGTTACTTACAGACTTGTATTCCACGTCGTCTGTCGGGGAGGAACGAAGCATCCCGATATCACCAGTAAGGATTTTCATTTACTAACTTAAATACATTTTTATTTGGATCATTTTTGCTTATAACTAGTTTTGAATGTTAAGTGCTCGGCTTCTTCTTCTTCTTATTGGCATTACATCCGAACACTGGGACAGAGCAGCCTCGCAGCTTAGTGTTCATAAAGCACTTCCACAGTTATTAACTGCGAGGTTTCTAAGCCAAGTTACCATTTTTGCATTCGTATATCATGAGGCTAGCACGATGATACTTTTATGCCCAGGGAATTCGAGACAATTTCCAATCCGAAAATTTCCTAGACCGGCACCGGGAACCGAACCCAGTCACCCTCAGCATGGTCTTGATTTGTAGCCGCGCGTTTTACCACACAGCCAAGGAGAGCCCGATGTTTGGTTAAATTAAATTTAACATGTTACCTTTGAGCATGCATTATTGGTTTGATAATTTGATAACCTATCTTCAATGTAAAGTAATTTTTACAATAATAATTTGATTTCCTAAATTGCAACAAGCGCCATAATTGTTGGCTGATCTGAAGTGACGCAACGGACCCTGAACTTTTTCTTTGCACTCACCAAAGCGTTCTTCGAGAGTTTTTATCCCGGTCAGATGGTGAACCTCAATAAGTGCTCTTGTCCTAGAAGGGGTGTTAAGTATCATTCTCAGAAAATTATTTTTAACCCTCTGGAGTTTTTGCGCAGCACTCCCAGACCGGCATGCCATATTCGATCATAAGGAGGATGATTTGCTTGTAGACAGCAAGCTTATTTTTCAGTGACAATGACGATCGTCGGTTGATTGAAAGATACAGCAATTCCAGCAAAACGTCATACTTCGTCATCTTCTTGTCAACCTGTTGTAGGAAAAAAAAGTTTGTTGTCCAGGGGCAGGATTCCATTGATTCACATAAAGTCCAGTTAACATACAGATTTGAGTCTTGGCACTCGAGCCTGCCAAAACTAGTGTAGAAAGAACTAAAAAGGTGTTGAAATATTTTTTTCGGATGTTCTAGGCCGTTCAAACTGTTCGGGAGTTCATTTCCTCGAATGCATCAGATAATATCTCTAGAAACAAAATGTCCAAAACTGAGAATATGTCCAAAAATATCTATATGATCATAAGACATGAAATTATCAAGTTTTGGACTAGCCGAACCTAATTCAGGGTCTTCAAAATATCCTGGAACTCAAAAGATGTGATCTGCGATGTTTCCGTGCATTGCTAAACGTCTGGGCAGGTCCATTGAGCCGATAGGATTTCACTCATTGTGTTTTCAAGCTACTACAGTCCTTTTAGGTTCTCCAAAACACCCGGGAGTTCAAAAGATGCGATCTACCAGATGAACGACGTATCAGTGAATTGCTAAACATCCCAGCAGGTCCATTGAGCCGATAGGAATTCACTCAATACTTTTCAAGCTGCTACAGGCCTTTATGGTTCTTCAAACCGGCCTGGGGCTCAGAAAGTGCAATCTACCTGATGCGTGAGAATACATAATGCAGAACCCTTATTTTATTTATGTGCCGCAGACTTCGGTTTTTTTAAGTTTCGTTTTGTTGTTACAAAACAGAGTAAGTGAAAACATGAGACAGAACGGGCGCGTTAGATTTAATTCTAATGTGGAAAACACCGTAGTTGTAAGTTTTTTAATGTTATTAGTATCAACAGTATTTATTTTAATACAGTTTAACAACAGTTTAACAGCTTTGTAGCATGCGATAAGCAAATCATCAAATGTTTTATTGCAATTTGCCCTGTTGAAAAAGCGGTGCCCTTGTCCTGTTTTCAACACTACCCGATCAACCAAGTCTTGAACGATGTATCCGTTTAGCGCTAAACATTACAGTAGGTTCATTGAGCCAATACGATTTCATTCATTATTTTCACAAGCTACAATATGGCCTACATGATTCGATGTTACCATACTGATGCCATACTAAAAATATTTTCTCGGTTACTCTGATGGTCCTTTCGAACAATTTTCCGAGAAGCTTCTATTACACATCTCGATGTATGCTTGAGTCAATGGTCCTTTCATTAGCGATTCATAGAGGATCGACTGTATAGACCCTTTTGTAGCTCGGGTCATGTGATCTATGAATGGTGTATGATATGATATCCCAGTAGGTCATCAAAACGTCCTGGAAACCGGAACGATTGAACTACTTACTTGATCATCCAAGTTTGAACGTAGAACAAATCGCAGATTAACCTCATTGTCATTGTGCATGTTGACTCAAGATCATTTTGGAACACCTTGAACATAGGATCTAATGTTCATGGACATTAGAATCACCCTATTCAGTCACAATCAAGTTGCTGCAACCATTTTTGTCTGACTTGTGTTGCTCGGGCATATGCCTATTACACCGCATTGGGTAAATACCGATGATGAGGATATTGCGAAAGTCTTGATTGTTCTGGTAGATACTATGAACTAAACTCAAGAATATTTTGAAGTACCTTGAAGATCCCGTATTTACTAAAAATTGGGTTTGTTTGATGCCTGTATACTAGACCTCTTCATGTTTTCAAAAAGTATCAAAAACTCAACCGGTCAGTCCAGAATCACAATTCTTATGCTAAAATAAGTCTCCTGTCAAATTTCAAGGTGGCTCAAGTCGATTAAGTGTTTTTGGGCTATTTTCAATTTTGGAAAAAAAAACTAACAAGTGATATAAACTTCGAAAACTATCACAACAACCTCTATATGGAAGTTTTGGGTGTGTTCTACAAATCTGGTGAACATTGCCATTCGTTCCGTTCACGTTTTGTCCATGTTAAAGTGATTTTCGAGCTTTTAAGTGCATAAAAATACTGTTTCCCCCAAAAGTCGTTGTTCTACAAAATTCTTGAATTTATGATAAATGATTGCTAATTTATTATATTATTATTCCTCTTTTTTCCCTGAAAATTTGAGTAATATAATTGTCAATTTGCGATTTATCGTTAAATTCTTAAAAATCAGAAGCTAAACATTTGTCATAAATTTGCACGCTGAGATTTCTTTAAACAAGTTGTTCAAACAAAGAAGCTTTGATTTCACTTGTTACTACGATGCACTCAATGTTAAAAGCATGCAGACATATGGTGAAATTAACAAAATTTAGAAGTCGTTTGTTGTAAGCATCAAGTATCATATGATTTGATTTTGATTTATGTTTTGTTTGAACAACTTGTTTGAAGAAATCCTAACGTGCAAATTTATAACAAATGTTCAGCTTCTGTTTTTTTAAGAATTTAACGATAAATCGCACAGTGACAATTATATTACTCAAATTTCCAGGAAAAAAAGAGGAATCATAATATCATAAATTAGCAATCATTTGTCATAAATTCAAGAATTTTGTAGAACAACGACTTTTGGGGGAAACAGTATTTTTATGCACTTAAGAGCTTGAAAATCACTTTAACATGGACAAAACGTGAACGGAACGAATCGCAATGTTCACAAGACTTGTAGAGCACACCCAAAGCTTCCGTATAGAGGTTGTTGCAATAGTTTTCGACGTTTATATCTCTTGTTAGATTTTTTTTCCAAAATTGAAAATTTCCCAAAAACACTAAATTGACTTGAGCCACCTCGAAATTTTATCCGAATTAGATGAAAATTTGACCGGAGACTTATTTTAGCATAAGAATTGTGATTCTGAACCGGTTGAATTTTTGATATTTTTTGAAAACATGAAGAGGTCTACTGTATACATATTGAATAGGATTGGGAGTATACCGACGATGAGGACATTGCAAAAGCCTTGATCAATCCGGTAGATACCGTTGGCGTTGAACTTCAGAACGTTTAGGAGTATCATGAGCATCTCGTTTTCAAGAAAATAGGCTTTGCATCATGCATATGCAGTCAAACCTCCATGAGTCGATATTGAAGGGACCGTCGACTCATGGAAATATAGAGATGTGGAATAGAAAATGCTTGAGAATCTGCTTGAAGGGACCATCACAGTTACCCAGAAAATATTTTTTAATATAACATAATTTGCTTCCATGAGTCGATATCGAGTTATAAAACATCGACTCATGGGAGTTTGAGTGTATGCTTATTGAACCAGATTGAAAAAGCCTTGATTGATCTGGTAGATACCGTGGAACGTTTTGGAGTACATTAAGCACCCCGAATTCAAGAAAATTGGATTTGCATGATGTGTATATGTTTATTGAACCAGATTGGGTATAGACCGACGATGCGGACACTGCCAAAATCTTGATTGATCCGGTAGATAGCGAGGGCTGAAATCCAGAACGTTTTGGAGTATCTTAAGCAAATCGTTATCAAGAAAATAGGGTTGGCATGATGCGTATATGCCAATTTAACCAGATTGGGTATATACCGGCGATGAGGACATTGCACAAATCTTAGTTGATCCGGTAGATAGCGAGGGCTGAAATCCAGAATGTTTTGGAGCACCTTGAGCATCTCGTATTCAAGAAAAAATGGAGTTTACATGATGCTTATTAAACCAGATTGGGTGTATACCGGCGTAGAGGACATTGTTAAAACCTTCATTGATCTGATAGATACCGTGGGCCGAGCTCCAGAACGTTTTGGAGTACCTTGACCATCCCGTATTCAATACAATTGGGTTTGCATCATACCTATATGCTTATTAAACCGGATGGGGTGTACACCGACGATGTGGACATTTGCCAAAGCCTTGATTGATCTGATAGGTACCGTGGGTTGAGCTTGAGAACGTTTTGGAGCACCTTGAGCATCTCGTATTTCTAAAAACTAATCACAGACATAATCTTCAGGATTCAGGATTCTTCAGAATCAAACATTGTGATTTAGAATTCAACCTTGTCAGATTCATTTGCCTGCTCTCAGAAGCCAAATCTTCCCAAGGTTTCGGATATCTGGGTCTTCATGGTAATTTAAATTGACTCCCGATATTTTTCCTGCAAAGCCAACATCCTGGTGAACAGTTTTGCTGAAGAAAGTGGGACCTATCTCTCTTCTATGATTTTACACAGCCAATCTAAAACGCTGGGGAGATATGACCCATCCGTCCTTAAAGGGTTAAGTGTGTACGGGTTAAAACGTGTTAAATTTGTAATGTTTGTCCGTAAATCATCCCAATTACATCGGAAAGTGCTATGGTTGTTACGTCAACTATGAAATCATGGGCAGTACATCCAACAGCAATACCATGCTACTAACAATGGTAGCGATGTCTTCGTTCGCTTTTTACGCTGTTGTTGTTGTTTTTGACTTTCAAATTTAACATTGAGTTGACTCCATTTAAACATTTACAAAAAATCTATACAATATCAAGTGGCATTACAAAACTGTGGAAACAGAAGCTGACTGATAATCTGGTGCAATCCGAGGAAAAGGCTTTCGCAGTGCAGACAGTAGGTTCCGAATGCTAGACGATAATAATGACACTGATAAAGGGAGTGAGAAAAAAATCGATGACGATGGTGATGAATATGATACGATGATCAAGACGTGTCAGAGCGTACAGAGAAGATTGAAGAAAATCGAGAGGGGATGAATTTTCCGAAACGGGAATTTCAATCGCGCTTACTCATGACGAGAGGGTGGCTTTGCACAAACGATGAGTGCTGCTTCTGGGTCGATTGGGATTAAGTGTGTCACCGCAGGAGAGAAAAAAAAGGGGGAAATCTGTTCAATTACCACATGAAAGCGAACGAAAGCCGTCGGGGTGTGCGGTTACGGATCATATGATTTGATGGAAACCAATCAGGAGAAAAATCAATAACGCTTTAATTTGGTCCCGATTGGAATCTGATCCGCTATGCTATGGATTATAAAGATTTGAACACTTGTTACGTCTTTGATAGCGAAGGTATTTGGTTGCGCTGCTCATCGACCGTACAGTGGATAAACCGGTCAGCTCCGAACGAACCGTCAGCCATCGCATTTTAATTCCACATTCCCATCAAGAGCAGTCGGTCGGTCGTCCGGTGACATATCATGGCGGTTCAGGTTGTCAATGAATAAATGTATTGCTGATTAGTTTAATCGGCCCGCGTGGAGTGGGTCGAACGTGCTCGATCAATTCTGCGCCACCGACAAATCGATTGCCGTGATTGTCCGTTTAGTATGGGTTCAATCGGTTCGAATATCTCTATCCCTGTCGTTCACGTCCCGCCTTTGATAGGTTAATCCAGCCGGACTGATATCTCCGCCTCTAACACAATTCGATTAACCGGTGTGTATAGTGGAAGCCAATGACTAAATCTCAGTATATCGAGGATTACTATTCGATGGGTAGTTGTGCTGTTTGTGTGTGTGTGTGGTCGCCAAGTTATCTATATGCAAGGCTCAAACGGACCAATTTTCACGACTGCCATTGCCCATGACGAATTTATTGGCATTCGCGATAAGAGCGCAGCCCGACTCCAGTTCGGCGTCGTCATTCACAAGCCAATATATTCCCTTCGTAGTATTTGCATAACAGCAAATAAAAACGTTACTCGTTCGTATTCAGTATGGGATACTCCTCGCGCTGAAGCGGCGAAACGATAAAGACCATCGCTATTTTTTGTCACCGCGAGTTGTTTTACGAGTTTTCTGCTGCTTTTCGGTATCGAACGGAGACAGAAGCGGGAAACTGGTCTTAAATTAAATGAGAACTATTACTATTCCATTAATGATGGCCCCCTTATTCAGTAGTTCCGAAATAGTAAGATGTGATGAATATTTTCTGACAACATGATTAGAATATTTGTGGTATGTCAGATATAAATTTGAAGAAAACAAATCTTTGCTTTGTGGTGTTGAGATAGCTTTGTGTGATTTAGTCATGCATTCGATAGCTTAGCGTCAATAACGATGATTTGCTGGAAACATTTGTTTTGATGTCGATTACGATGACGATGTACTCCGGTGGTTTAAGTAGGGTAGACTTTGATGAGAAATGGAGCTTTAACTTCAACGCTTTAATTGTCCTGTGGTTTGATTGGACTTATTTATTGGTCTAGATGATAATCGCATAAAAAAAATGTCGGTAGAAGCCCTTTTCGCACGCGGCGATTATTAGCAAATCGGACCACCTTTCTTTTGCCAGTGAAGAAAGATTAGTTTCCACGTTGATGCTTTTCCCTACCACTTCAAATGGAAGCTTGGTCTAAAGAAGGTTGTTCGAATCATGTCGTCATCAAATTTGCTCTCCACTTGCTTCAAAATTCAATGATACATAAAAATCCTTCGTGTTTGCAGTATCCGACCGGGGAACTATCAAAACTATATACACCAAATTTTTTTCGCCGAAAATCAGCAAAATTTTGCTGAATTTTGCCGAGCTGAAAGGTCAGCAATCATTTCAGCAGAAAAAAACTGTAGATTTCAGCAAAGTGAACTGTCATTGCCGTTGAAAACTTTTTGCTGAATTATCAGCAAATTCAACTAGTTTGCTGAAAATTCAGTGGATTCGGTCACTGCAGGATTTGACAGCTAATTGCTGATGTTATTCAGCAAAATATACCAAATTGCTGATATCATCAGTTTTTACCACGTGTAATATTGATGGACAAAATGGAAGTATGTTTCTTTAAGCTTTTTAATTTATTTGTCCGGTACGAGTCCGGTAATAACATTATGAGGCATGAATCACAATACAATTGTCTAAAGCAGTGTAATAAATAATTGTATACTGCAAGTATCTTCATAGAAATAATTTTCAAATGTTCGGAAATTTTAGGTGACATTATGTGACGTCCTCTTCTATTTCTTGGTATTGGCTGAAAAATATGTTGAATTAAGCACACATGATTATTTTTCAATAATTCAAAGTTTGATTTGAAATACTTACCGGTTTCATCATGGATTAAAATGACAAATATTACAAAAAACAATAAGTGTAAAAAGAAATCACCAAGCTAATTTTTCTCAAAGTTTGACAGCAGTGCCCGTCGAAGAAAAACGCTGAACGATCAGTAAACTAGAAAAGTATGCTGATTTTCAGTTAAGACAAATCGGTATACTGATTTTCAGTAAGTTTCAAAATTGCTGATAATTCTTCAGTAAAGCATTTTGCTGAAAAACTTTTTATGATTTTGGTGTGACTTTCGCCTCTAATTGTATCATGAAAATGTACGTCCAAAATTGTTTATGAGATGTTGGCAAAATAACACGACAAACATAAGCAGACAATCTTTGGGTAGAAATAAAACTTCTAGAAGAATAATTCTATACCTTCATGTAGTAAGGCTAACCAGAGCCCTAAGTCTACGCTCATAACAACTGAGTTCACCATGTTTGAAGGTTGCGTGTCCTCTGTCGCACAAGATTTATTTCATAGCGTAACGATCAAAAGCAGTATGAAGTATGAACACATACCTTTTTCAAGGAATAAAATCTATAAACTCCCCTTTCTCATTCAATTCAAATAAAAGGGAGAGAAAATGTAAGAATCGGACATTATTACATCATTTCATTTGGCAATGATGGTATTTTGCTCTGCACTGAACGTACTCTAATTAACAGCATTTATACTTCCACTCTCATCTGTTTGATTTCTACCGAAAGTGAAAACCCCGAGCTACACTTTCTCGGTTGTTTTTGAAGCACAGACATTTTTGAAACTCGTAATCTCTGCGGGACAAAATCCAACTGGTCTGCCAAAATGCAGCATCTCGGACCAGCCGAAACCATATCGCCAGTCGTGAGCCAATAGATTATCGGATTAGTGGAAAAACTGGAAGAAAGGAGCCCGGATTAATTAAAATTTTACGAGACATCTTTCGGTCCGGTTGGGGGGTGCCTATTTCGAAGCGAGGGACAATTCAAATTTTCGAGCCTTCTTCTTCGAGGCGCGTTTCGTCGCGATGGGACCTATCTGGGTGTCCGCTCGTTGTCATTCACCGAGACCGTGCGGGACTATGGGAGATGTTGATGGGGATGACGAAGACGGTGAATTCATTAACCAAACGAAACGTGTGCGTCGCGTCGTGTCCTAAGGCTCTCAGGGGAAGATGATCGTTATGGGATGGCGGTAGACACGGCTCGAGTGATGTGATTTGGGCGCGTTTGCCCGTGCAGAATCGTATCCGAGAAGCTCAGATGGCACGCACTTTACAGACTAATTTATATCAGCTGATAACACGGCCTGTGAAGCAGACTATTATGAAAATTAGTTTATTATGATGGAACTGGGTAGGTCTACCTAACCATTTTGCAGTTTACGAGTTTATGGCTAGGTTTTGAACCCATACATTGGATGCATGTTGCATTGTTGTTTCTGAGCTGCAATCGGCTTATAAGGATCTTTAGTCTAGCAATACAGCAAGTGGCTACAAAGTACATATGACGTACCAGGCTTATGATATATGAGAACGATAACTTAATTCGCAATCAATCATGAGAGTATTTATTGAATTGTGCATTGAATGGTGGCAATGCAATACATTTACAGTAGGTTTAAATAAAAGAGATAAGGTTCGATTCAAAAACTCATATGTGTTCTACCTGATATTGCCCAAACTGTTTGCAACTTCGGTTTTGTTTACAAAGCTACAGAACCAACCTACCAGTACTAAAAATGATGTTTGTTCATTTATTTTGAAATGCATTTTTGCACCAACCTTTTCTTATAATATATACCTAGGTATTCATATCTGTAAAATTCTCAATCATTCGAACCAAAAATAAATTCTGTTCTATTTTTATTTCCTATCATAACCTTCGACAAAGATTTTTTCATGGTTTCACTTGTATACTTCTCGCCTAACTTTTCAAAAGGACCTAAGTAACATTTTTTTCATGAATTAATTTGAGTACTGCAATCAAAAGCTTTCATGTTTTTCTGTTGTTTGCGCTATTCAAATTAATTCATGAAAAAAATGTTACTTAGGTCCTTTTGAAAAGTTAAGCGAGACTTGATCTTTGGAAAACTTGTTCTGTAATCAATGACAGTAACTATTTCCGGAACCAGCACAAGGTCCAGCCTATTCCCACATCATTGGCACACAGCCTTCGCGTAATAGCATAAAATATTACACTCTTCACCCTTTACTCGGTCTACACAAAACCTCTAGTTTATGGCTCTATCAAGTTACCCTCCCTGGAATCGGAAAGCGGTTCCTTCTTCCTTCAGAGTACGCTACTCAAATGCTGCCACACAATCGGTTTGCTCGGTAGTCTTCTTTCATGCATCTTCCAGATACACACCACGTGGTTCTTTTACACTTTACCCCCTTCGAGGGCTACAGCAGAACGAGACCACTGTCGTTGACGACGACGACAAACAAGAGGGGGGTTGAACAAACATAACCTCTATTACTTGGGCTATCAACATCAGCCAGCAGCGGAACGAACGAAGCGAAGGTGACTCATCGGTGGCCATAATATCGATATAACGGTGTCCAAGGTTTCAGGACAGAAAATGGTCCTTGTTGATGGTTCTCATCGTACTGGCCATAGAAAGGACGTTCTTTAGAACTTTTTTTTTCAGTTTTATAAAGGTTGTGACTCAATGTTCTTAAAGTCGTCAGCTGAGTTCAGATCAGAAGGAAAAATCTAATTTGCGGAAAAATGTTTTCACAAGTCAAATGAAATTTATGCTTCCGCTATATGGCCGTTTCATTTTTCCTGTGAAAAGCTCCAAGATGGTCAACCTGGGCTGCACCGCAACCTCCCGGAATAAATTAAGCATTTAATGACTTATAAAATTTTATATGTTCTCCTTGCGGCTCACCAGTGCCGGGCATGTGCCGGTCGGACGGTAGGCCATACAACACTAATGACCGGCAAAGAAAACTCGAACCAGATTTTTCCAGCAGCTGCCTGCCGTGAACTGCTTTCCAACGCCAAATGTAGCCACCACCACCGAGTGACGGAGGAGAGGAGCTATATTTAAAAGCTCGCCGCGGTCAAGGTCACTGGGGCAAACAGTCAGCCAAATCGAGAGACCGGCTTCGAAAGCTTGCGAATCGAGTCCGATTTTAGTTTCTTCGGTTGCAGGCAGAGCCTTTCTAGCGGTTACGCAACCTGCGCTGTTGCTCCACTGCTGCCGGAGAAATTGATGACTATCGTGGGTTTGGTTCCAAGCTGATTTTAGATAACGAATTTGACTTTCTTGAGAAGGAGCCAAATCGGTTCGGTTCGTATCGGACTGTTCGCTTGTAGTGCAGAATGCATCGTTCATTTCTACAGGTCATGAAATATGGAGAACGAAATTTCGAGTAGGTAGGTAATAATTCCTCAATAGCGTATAAAAAGTTTTCAAAAGGATCGCAATGCATCAACGTGATGAAACATTTTTTTCTTGCTCATAAAGTATGTTGTTCGGCTCAACGATAATGATGATGATAGTGTTTTTATATATTTTGTGTGATCCACAAAAGTTCGTAAATAGTACACGTATAAAGTTTTAATGTACAAATATGGGACATAATAGCTATTCAATAGCTATTTGTATGCCGTGCGAAAGAGCTATCGAAAGGAGATGCGCAATGAGGCCCCAACTTTCCACGCTCACTATAATGGCATCTGCTATGAAAAATTTTGACAGTTTTCTGACTGTGAACTGAAATTTTACGCCTAGCAAACCATGATTTTGTGTATCTAACGAATTGGTTATTATTTATAAACATTAAAACTTGTATATCGTTCTATATGTATAGAAAAACTTCAAATTTTAATTTTGAATATTCAATTAGATAAAATTATTTCTTCACACAGCCACAACAACCCTTCCTTTGAAATTGTATTTTTCTTCGGGTATCAAGGTTTCGGTCGCATTCAGACTATTCGTCCAGATTCACCCTTTTAAAAAAGCGTCGAAATTTTCTTTTCGTAAGGGGCTGTCCACAAACCACGTAGACCGATATTTCACATTTTCAAACCCCCTTCTCTCTAGTAGACTTCCGTAGACCTCCGAAACCCCTGCCCCCCCCCCTTGAAGTCTACGTAGACTTTTTCAAGTTTTACAAAATATAATATGTGATTGGAAAACATATGGAAATCAACCACGTTTGCAGCAATTCAGCTATACAAATCCATTTTCAAATCCATTGTCCAAATCCATCAAATTTTGAACATAACAAAATCAAGCTGAAAAAAATCCAACACAATATCAATGAAAAATTCAAAGCGAACTCAAATTCAATCCTCTGTCCATAGCTCCTGAAACCAAATCTCGAAACCAATTAATTTAATTTCGGTTGAATTTGATTCCTCCTAGAGGTGTGCGCCACCGATACTTAAATAGGCGCGCCACTGCTGAAAGTCTGTCACGCTTCTGAATTATAATTCTTCATGCCGGTTCAAATTTGTAGAAAACCCAAAAATTTTCAGAATATCGAAAAATTTCCAGTTGAAATTCCGAAAATGTCAAGTCTACATTCGACTAAGATTTTCGTTGAAATTCCGTAGAATTTCCTGATTGATAACCTTTAAAGTTTCCACTCCAAAGAACACTCCGTGATAATTCCAATTTTTTTTCTTCAAAGTTCTATACAATATGAAATTCCAATTTTTTTTTTTCTAAATTCCTAAAGTTTTCCCGTTAAAATGTCGAGTAATTTTCCGAGAAAATTTAGAATTATTTCCCGTTGAATTTTAGCATGGTTCCCTACGATATTTTAAAATTTCTCTTGCAAAGTAGGAGCGATTTCCTGAGGAAATTATGAAAAACTAGGTATTATGGACATTCCAAAGAGTTTTCGAAATAATTTTCGGTGGAAATCATGGGGAATTTCAGTTGAATTTATGGTAAATTTATCGTAAAAATTTCGAATAAATTTTCATGAAAATTACAAATACTTTCTTACAAGAATTGCATTTTTTTTGTGGAAACTCAAAGAGTTTTAGGTGGGAAATTCAAACAATTTCTCGTGATAGTTTTCATCAATTTCTTTTTCCATAGATAATTCCAAAGAATTTCTATTAGAACTGCCGAAGAAATACCGTAAAATTTCTAGGAATTTCGCTTATATGTATGTCCAAAGAATTTCTCGCGAAAATTCCAAGAATCTCCGAAATTAAGAAAAATTTTCCGGGGACTTTGAAGAAAATCTTCAGTAGAAATTCTGAAGGGTTTCTCGAGGAAATGTCGGAGAATTCCCTTTACATGTTTCAAAAAATGTCTTTTGGAAATTCCAAAGACTTATTCTTGGAAATTCCAAAATGCTTCCTTTGTAAATTTTCAAGAATTTTCCGTTGAAGAGTGACATAATTTTCCGCGAAAATTCTAAAGAACCACTTGTAGTTTCGTAAGAAGTTCCTACTTAAATTTAAAAGATATTTTAGTAGAATCAGAAATATAATCCAAGTGGAAATTTTGTTTTTTTTTTAATCTAATCTAATCTAATCTCATACATGCGTAGCCAATACTTGAAAGCATCCTGGAAAATGACGGTTTCTGAATTCCGTCATTTTTCTTTTCATATGGCCAGGCCAACTACGCAGCATGTACCGCAGAGATGACTCCTAGATATTGAGCGACTTCAGGAATACTTAAAGTCACTTAATAGCTTGGAATCGAGGGGAAAGGAAGAAAGCGTGGACCTCCCGTACCAAACGCTTCCAATAATATAGATACCTAATATATGATAAAAATCGTGTACGTGTTTTTTGTATGATGTATATGAGCGTGTATGTGTGTTTATATGTCTACACTGATAGACAAAAGTATTCGTCATGTTTTAATAGAGCTACTATGAAAACATGACGAACACTCATGTCCATCAGTATATGTATGTATTTGTGTATATGTATGTGTGTATAATGTGAATGTGTGTGCGTTTGTGTGAGTGCGTGCGTGTTAAATTTACGGATTATCAAAACCTTACCTCTCCTCAATAAATCTGACGCTGAACATGTTTGAGCATTTACATAGCCTTGATCGCAATATTAACAAGGGCATTGCCCTTGATAACAATCGATCAGCCCTTGCAAGCACAAACATGCGCACGTCTTCCGGATCTGCAGCACTTTTTTATACACTACACATTTGTTTCGACCGCGGTCACTGCACTGGTTCTATTGTTCTACTTTTAGGCGAATCACCGCACAAAAGTAGAGCGCAAAAACCAACCGCCCTGGAAGACGGTCGAAACGAGACTCCGTGGAAATTTTGTTTTTTTTTTTCTACCGAAAGTTTTTATAAAACACTTTGGAGAATTTTCCTGCTTTTGAAATCATTTGAAAAAATTGCTGTTGAAATCATTATATTTTTTAGCCTGAACTATGGCTTCAGTGAAATCCATAAGATGTTTCTGGAGAAATTCGAGAGATTATTTCTGTAAAGTCTAGAAAAACTACGGAAAAATCTAAATAAAATCAAACAAGTGAACTTCGCCTAAAGCTGCTGTATATGAATTGTTTTCCAAAAAAATAAAAATAAAAAAGTCTACGTAGACTTTTAGTATACCCCCCGTCACCATTCGTAGACTAACTAAACTTTTTTGAAACCTCTCCCTCCCCCTCGAGAGTCTACGTGGCTTATGGATAGCCCCTAAATGAAGACGATATCAAAGTCCAACGAGTTAGAAGCTATAGGGTAAAGCACCCAAAATTCATCAGTTCTCACCCACCCTTTTTTATCCCTATTTGTCGAAAACTAGTGGTTGAAAACAGTTAAAGTTCAATTTTTTCGATTCAATTATTTTCTACAACTAGCTTTCGAGAAATGAAGATTTCAAAATAGGTGGCCGAAACCTGTGGAGTGGGCGATTTATTACCATTTTTACATTCATACATCATAATTACATTTCTATACTCAGAGAAGTCGAAAAAAATTTCAATCCGAATTTTGCTTAGACCGGACGGGGAATCGGGTATACCCCGTTAGGTATAAAGACGTTAGGCATAACGGACGTTAGGCATAGTGAACGTTTGGCATAATGGACGTTAGGCATAAAATGACCCAAAGAACAGCCCATGACATAAAGAAGGCAGAATTATGCCAAACGTCCATTATTCCTAACGTACATTATGCCTAACGTCCTTAAGCCTAACGTACTTATGCCTAACGTCGCGGGCCCCCGAGGATCATCCTCTGAATCTTACTTGGTCTTACTTTGTAGCCGTACACCTTACCGCATGGCTATGGAAGGCTCCGGAGCATGGTGTGGAGCTTCAATTTTGTTAATGGGTTCGCGGTTCAGGGTTCACCTTTTACAAATATTGGCGTTGGCCATGGGCTATTTGGCTATTAGGCAAAAGGTCATTTGACCGAAGATCATTATTCTTTTCATTTTCGTTCTTTTTTCTTTTTTCTTTCATCTCCTTTTTTTCTTCGGCGCTCTTTATTCTCCCTTCTTTATTCTTCCTTCTTTATTCTTCCTTCTTTATTTTTCATTCTTTTTTCTTCTTCTTTCTTCATTCTTTCTTCGTCCTTCTTCTTTCTTCTTTCTTATTTCTTCATTCTTCTTTCTTCCTTCCTTCTTCTTCCTTTTTCGTACTTCCTTCTTCTATCTTCCATCTTCATTTTTCCTTTTTCCTTTTTTCTTTTTCTATTTTGCGTTTTCCTTCTTCCTTCTTCCATCTTCCTTCTTCATTTTTTCCTTCATCCTTCTTTTTTTTCTTTCTTCCTTCTTGCTCTTATTTCTTCCTCATTCCCACTTCCTCCTTCCTTTTTCGTTATTTCTTCTTCTTTCTTGCTTTTCCCTTCTTTCTTCTTTGTTCTCCCTTCTTCCTTCTTCCTTCTGCCTTCTTCTTTCTTCTTTCATCCTTCTTCATTCTTCCCTCTTCTTTCTTCCTTCTTCCATCTTTCTTCTTCCATCTTCCATCTTCCATCCTCATTTTTCCTTTTTCCTTTCTTCTTTTTCTATTTTGCTTTGCCTTTTTCCTTCTCTCTTCTTCCTTCTTCCTTCTTCCTTTTTTCCTTCATCCTTCTTCCTTCCTCCTTCTACTTTCTTCATTCTTCTTTCTTCCTTCTTCATTCTTCCTCTTTCTTTCCTCCTTTCTTTTCTTCCTCTATCTTTCTTCTTTCTTCCTTTCTCTTTCTTTCTTCTTCGTCCGTCTTCTTCCTTCTTTCTTTTTCCTTCTTCCTTTTTCCTTCTTCTTCCTTCGTTCTTCGTTCTTCCTTCTTCCTTCTTCGTTCTTCGTTCTTCATTCTTCGTTCTCTCTTCTTCCTTCTTCTTTCTTCTTTCACCTTTCCTTTTCTTCCTTCTTCCTACTTCCTTCGTCTTTCCTTCTTTCTACTTTCTGCTTCTTTCTAACTTCTTCCTTACTTCGACTACTCACTTTTCAATCCTCACTCGTCATTCGGCCTAATGGCCTAATTCTTCCTTCTTTCTTCTCTCTTCTTCCTTCTATCTTCTTCCGTCTAACTTCTGCCTCATTTCGCACTACTCCCTTCTCAATCCCCACTTCCTATTTGGCCTAATGGCCATTCGGCCTCCAATTTCTATCCAGCTTTTCGCGCACGGTAATGGCGGCTCTGTGGGTTCAAAAGTGTATCCGTCCCTGTACTTTTTTGACATCTGGCTTGGGTTTGACATTCCGTTTTCCTCCTGTTCCAGGATGGTGGGAGGGGCAGGTGAGGGTAATCGAAATGTCAAACCCAAGTCAGGCGTCAAAGAAGTACAGAGACGGATACACTTTTAAATCAACAGAGCCGCCATTACCGTGCGCGGAAAGCTGGATTATCGAGTCTACTATCCAGCTTTTTGCGCACGGTAATTGTGGCTCTGTTGGTTTAAAAGTGTATCCGTCTTCGTACTCCTTCAACATCTGACTTGGGTTTGACATTTCGATAACCCTCATCCCTCATCCTGGAACAGGACGAAAACGGAATGTCAAACCCAAGTCAGGCGTCAAAGAAGTACAGAGACGGATACACTTTTAAATCAACAGAGCCGCCATTAACGTGCGCAAAAAGCAGGATAGGGCAGATTCAGTCAGACTTTGAAATAACGTCGTGCATTCTAGTGTTTTATGTAAGTATCGTGAAGGGGGATGCCGAACTTGACACAAATTCAATATGATGAAAATTCTTAAGCCCCAAACACAATGTCAGCGGAACGGCAACGGAAATTTGACAGCAAATTTGGCGAATTTGATAGAAAATATATGGGCTAACTGTCAAATTTGCCGTTCCGCTAACATTGTGTTTGGAGCTTTACTCCTTATGGCGGGAAGAGCCAAATTCCGCTATTTTTGGGTCCACTATTGGGCATTTTACTCTATTTCCTTATACATGAAACGATTAAACACTTTTTAGAATATATTTGCCAACAGTTTCTTTGGTTTGAGCGGCCGGTAATAAAGTTAATCAGTTCAGTGCGTGTTTTCTCGTAATGAAGCGTGTTTTCTCTTATTTCGGACGCGATCTGACGAAATATTGTGTTCTGCATTGCGCGGCCGGTATCGATCCGGTAAGTCTTCGGGAAAATACGTTAGACACACACTGCTTTTCCGTTTGTGTATCATCATGAATATGGCGTCGTTCAAAAGAAATAATTAGTCGCTTACCAACCCAGCCAACAAATTGGTTCACATAACTAACTTTCAGTTCTGTATAATGCACTCTTATACGATGCAATTTGATTGTATAAAATGCATAGATTCCTTCTATGTGAACAAAAGTGGAGGCCATATACGTACAAATCAGTGTTATGGCATAACAAGATATACGACGTATTCCGATTTCAATTAAATCAATATACAATCATGTTGGTTTTTATCAGAGATCGCATATGTTCCGTTATAAAGTTGCATAATTGGACTGTTACAACTTTAAATCTAGAATAGTAAAAAATAGTTCAAACATACATCATAATACATACATAATATTATCATAAAAAAACATACGTGTTATTGTATTTGCAAGAAAAATATTTCTTAGGTCGAAACATAATCATTATGTTAGTTGATTATTAGTTAATGTATATATTTATGTTATAAATTTAGCCTCCAGCTTCCAGTTTCGATCCTTTGGCCTTCTAGTTCATAGTCCAGAAGCTATCTGGTTCCTCCATGTGTACGCAGTTGTTAAGCAATCATTTATACCTAATGATAATATTGCATCTGCGAATACAATCTGGAAAAGACATTCCATTACATCTTATACAACATTGTCGACAATGATTGCATAAACCAGTATATGCGATTTAATTGAACACATATATAATTGCAAATTGACGTGTATAATATCATCATGATATTATCATATCTAAGAGGAGAAATACAACGTTGTCAATATAACAAAATTGCCCTCAAAGTTTGTTTTCCCTAAAATAGTGATTATTGTATTTCTAAAGTGTTCTATAGATCGCAGTGATGTTGTGAATTTATTGTTGAGAACAAAATATGGAATAAAACGACTAATAGTACATACTCTCTTCCTGGTTGCTAAATTTCTATCCATTTAGTGAGAGTACTTAAAAAACAACACCAGGCTGTTTACTATGCCTAATGACAAATAACAGTAAGTATTCTATTAAGAATCTACCTTTGAAGGTTTAGTTATACATAGCTACTACAGATGTACGGAAAAACACAGTTCATGGAGAATGGGTGCGAAAAGGTTCCCTTAGAATTCTGGCCAATAGTACAAAAATAACTGAATGATCATTTTCATGTAGTTCTATTCCACAGACATTGACTGGGTGATTACCGATTGTTTAATGGTGAGGAATGTATTTGTATAAAACAACTACCGCTTTTGATATTTGTCTTCGAATTGTATTTAATGACAATGACAAATGTGTTCTTTTTAATATTCTTGAAAAAGAATATTTTATTGAACATTCAAGGATCAACAGAGTTGTTGTAAGTATATTTGAAATCATTATATCAGAGGACTTTACAATCAAATCTTAACGACATTGTAACTTCAGATGCACATATATGCAATTTTTCAAATATTTGCGATACATGATTCCGTTGTGAGTTTAAATTTACAGGTTTACAACTTATGACATAGATTGTAATTAGATTGTACATTTGCATTATATGTAACCTTTCTACAATTTTTCACAACTTCTGCTGGATCTATATATGATTACGATCTGATCTGTGAATATATATAATTTAATTTGTACATTCTTATACGATTGCTGGTTTGCTGGGAAGGCGATTATTCCTTTCCAGTGCGCTCATGGAGATGCAGAGAATTCTTCGGTCTCTTGTAGCAATGAGTGTCGATTTAATTTTCCTCCCCTTATCCTAATTTACTGTGATGACGTGGCCTGCATCGTTATTGGTCTTGAATTAAAGAAACTCCGAAGCATGTACAGTGAGAATAGCTTTCTAGTTCCGAGAAAACTATTCAATTGGAGGGCTGTGCATTATTTGTTGTTTCTCGGCCAATCACAACTAGCAACTACAATGGGTACAATCAAGTCAATCAAGCCAAGCTAAGTTAAGCTATATTCGCCAATAGTTTCTTTGATTTTTTTTATTTATAGTATCTCGAATAAAAAAACGGAGTAGCAACTACGAAAAGCATGGTCAAATCATGATCATGATCATGCTCATGCTCATTCAGAAATGGAATTAAGTAATGAATGCAATTCTAGTTCAACATGTTACCATTTTCACTGGTTGAGAAAATTCAGCTTTTCCATGTATCAATCAGTTGTCTACAGCGGTTCTTGAGGCGGTCCCGTTTTCGACGCAATAAGCAAAACGGATGTAAGAAAACGGTTTGGCCGAAATTTTCATTTGTCCGAAAAAGACATACGACCGAGCCGAAAAAAATGTTTACCCACAGACCGTTTAGTCGAATAGGTCATGTGGCCGAAAACGCCGTTCGGTTTTAATGATCGTTTGACAGAAATGGAAATTTCGCTAAAAATATCATGATTCTCGACTTGACTCGCTCGGCATGTTAATTTCAACCGAATGTCATTTAAATTACCCTTTCAGCTAAATAATTTTCGACCAAATGACCTATTCGGCTAAATGATTGTTTTGGGCAAATGACTGGTTGTCCATTACGGCCAGATAGATCCACAGAATATTTCCCACTCGGAAACATTCTGTGCCGGACCGATAATCGACCTCACCAATTCGGGATTGGCAATCCTGGAGACCTCAAAATTTGGCATGATAAATTGTTCGGTCGTTCAATTGACATATATGGCGGCAAAATATGTTTCTGCCTAATGGTTTTCGGCCGAAGAAGATCCGCTTGGCCGAAACTCATGCGGTGGTAAACCATTTGGCCGAAAGGTAATTGGCCGAATAACATGTACCCAGCAAACCAGCAATCGTATAAGAATGTACAAATTAAATTATATATATTCACAGATCAGATCGTAATCATATATAGATCCAGCAGAAGTTGTGAAAAATTGTAGAAAGGTTACATATAATGCAAATGTACAATCTAATTACAATCTATGTCATAAGTTGTAAATATGTAAATTTAAACTCACAACGGAATCATATATCGCGCAAATATTTGAAAAATTGCATATATGTGCATCTGAAGTTACAATGTCGTTAAGATTTGATTGTAAAGACCTCTGTTATAATGATTTCAAATATACTTACAACAACTCTGTTGATCCTTAAATGTTCAATAAAATATTCTTTTTCAAGAATATTAAAAAGAACACATTTGTCATTGTCATTAAACACAATTCAAAGACAAATATCAAAAGCTGTAGTTGTTTTATACAAATACATTCCTCAACATTAAACAATCGGTAATCACCCAGTCAATGTCTGTGAAATAGAACTACATGAAAATGATCATTCAGTTATTTTTGTACTATTGGCCAGAATTCTAAGGGAACCTTTTCGCACCCATTCTCCATGAACTGTGTTTTTCCGTACATCTGTACTAGCTATGTATAGCTAAACCTTCAAAGGTAGATTCTTAATAGAATACTTACTGTTATTTGTCATTAGGCGTAGTGAACAGCCTGGTGTTGTTTTTAAGTACTCACTAAATGGATAGAAATTTAGCAACCAGAAAGAGAGTACTATTAGTCGTTTTATTCCATATTTTGTTCTCAACAATAAATTCACAACATCACTGCGATTTATAGAACACTTAAGATATACAATAAACACGATTTTAGGGAAAACAAACTTTGAGGGCAATTTTGTTATATTGACAACGTTGTATTTCTCCTCTTAGAGATGATAATATTATGATGATATTATACACGTCAATATGAAATTATATATGTGTTCAATTAAATCGCATATACTGGTTTATGCAATCATTGTCGACAATGTTGTATAAGATGTAATGGAATGTCTTTTCCAGATTGTATTCGCAGATGCAATATTATCATTAGGTATAAATGATTGCTTAACAACTGCGTACACATGGAGCAACCAGGTAGCTTCTGGACTATGAACTAGAAGGTCAAAGGATCGAAACTGGAAGCTGGAGGCTAAATTTATAACATAAATATATACATTAACTAATAATCAGGTAACAGCATGTCACATAATGATTTTGTTTCGACCTAAGAAATATTTTTGTTGCAAATACAATAACACGTATGTTTTTTATGATAATATAATGTATGTATTATGATGTATGTTTGAACTGTTTTTTACTATTCTAGATTTAAAGTTGTAACAGTCCAATTATGCAACTTTATAACTGAACATATGCGATCTCTGATAAAAACCAACATGATTGTATATTGATTAAATTGAAATCGGAATACGTCGTATATCTTGTTATGCCATAACACTGATTTGTACGTATATGGCCTCCACTTTTGTTCACATAGAAGGAATCTATGCATTTTATACAATCAAATTGCTTCGTATAAGAGTACATTAAACAGAACTGAGAGTTAGTTATGTGAACCAATTTGTTGGCTGGGTAAGCTGAAAGTCATTTAACCAAGTTCCACTCAACCCTAATAGTTATGGTTTGGTCGAAAGGGACATACGGCCAAACCGGTAGTTTGGCCGGATAAGTCGTTTACTCTAGCAAATCATTTGGATGAAAATGCCATTCGGCTGAAAATTTGTTTAGAGAGAATAGGTCATTTGGCCAAAAAAATCGTAGTAGAAAAAACTGGAGATGGCTTTAATGTTGAGATCGAAATACGTATCTGTACTATAAAGTAGTGGAATTAATAGGAAAAGTACAAACCAGTCTTATGACAAGCGAAAAAATCGTGTGGATTGCCGTTTTTCCAAATCGTTTATGTGGTCGAAAATGTTATTTTCTGAACGAGTAATACGGTCAAAAAGGTCGACCCGTACGGCCAAAAGGCTGACTTTCGGCCAAATAACCTTTTCAGGCGAGCAACATTTTTGTTCAAATTATTCTCGGCCACATAGATTTAGCCTTATAGATTATTCGATTGTATATATGGTCAATTAACTTTCAGCCTTGTGGCCTTCGACCAAATAACTGTCGGCCAAATGTCCCTTCCCGTTGAAAAAATGATTCCAACGAGGATTTTTTCTTCTTTCAAACAGATACTCTTCGAAATTTCCATAGAATCACTCAATCTGTTTGCCACTTTTAAACGTTAACAGTCAGCTTACGATATACGTATCAAACAAACCGATAACAGAGCCTCTGCCATGTTAGTCGGGGTCATAGAACTCGCCGGATCCCACCAAACAATTGCATTCTCTACCTATCAATAATATTAGATTGTTTTGCTTCTCCAGTAAGCACACATATCGCCTTTCTACTAGACTACTCTTCACCCTAGTCTATTATTATGTGCAGAGTTCATTTCTGAATGGCACACATTAACGACCATCGTCGTCATCGTCAACCACCGACTAGCAAAACGGCTGCAGCTTACATTCTTCGCACTACTGTTTGTTTATTGTGATTGCGAAATGCTGTAATAACAATCTCGCTACGAGCCGTTTTCTTTGAGTTGAAGATTGATGAAAGCCCTGTTGGTATGCCTATTGTAACTAGATACTTGAACGATACCAACTTGCTCCTTGTCCAACCGACCAACCCCCGTCACCAGAAACGTACGAAAGGGACCAAATCAGGTTGAAATAACACCGAGATAATAGCCTTTCACACCGAGGGTTCATTGCGTATGCGGCTAGCTGAATTTGCATTCACATACAAACGGGATTTCGAAAGCTTCATTTGCAACTTAGCAGTTCCATTTAGAAAATAGCTGTTTTCCATGTTACGACCCCGCAAGGGTGACATTTGAAGATTTCTGGTACTGCCTTAACTATCTGTTGACGTAGTGTAGGCGTTCTGGAACTGACAAGTGACAAAGTTGCACTCGTCCGATACTTTGCAACACACAATTTCCCAGTCCTTTCCTTTCCAAACTCGAAAAAAAACCATATAGGCTTGGACTTTCCCAGCTCCAGACAGGCCCACGATTCCTTGGAGACGGATTGACACGAATAGTTACCATTAACCGGCTGAAGTGCAGACGCCAACCAAGATATGAGCTGCATCAGGAAACGTAAGGTGTTCGGATGATTGATGGATGTAGTCATTTCTTTGCAGACGGACACACATAATCGCCGAGCAGAAGATGTGACCGCTGTTGTTGTGGCACCCGACATCGACCCATGCCATTTTCTACGCCTCGTGCAATTCTGGCACTTACCTACTGGTGGATGGTAGCGTTCAATTGTCTATTTACCGCACTTATTGGTCGTATCTGAATGAGCGACGCACACCCGACCGACCGTTAAACCACTTGGAACGACGGACGGCGATGGTAACGATGTGGAACGAAGAAGTTAGTCATTTGCAAGTTGGTCACAACCATTGAGGCAAGATGATGTGCGAATAATTGAAGGTGATTAAGAAGGATTTATTGTTCAATAAATTTGCATCCATTTGTGACGTGGCGCCCGATAATTTAGTTATTCGCTCATGTTTTGAATGACGACGGTGTGCCATAAGAGAAGTGATCAACGGCAGATTGTAAGTTTTGCGATATTGATATATTGATCTATTGATGCGAATTGATTGTTGGAAGCTGACAATAGAATTATTTTAAATAATAATAATACAAGCTTCGAATAGTTGCCACGTTCCATCAAGGAATACATTTTAATTCCTCCTTTTTCAAGTGTCTAAATCAATATTTTAAATAATTACGGATACCATAGACAGTGAATAGAATTTAAAAAAATCCGATATAAAGCAAAAGCTATAATACAAAAATGCATATCTCGGCGTCAGCTCAGAAGGAACGTTCTGAACTTATGGCACATTAGCGTTTCTTTCACTGGGTTTAGAGCCTATGACGACAATTAGACCACGGACCTAAATACCTGTCGTAATCCGTAACGCCAAAATGGGTCATTTAGTGCGTTCCTGCAGAACCTCAACCAACCGTCAGCAAACTCAGAAAATTGAATCCTTCCACATTGTGTGCAACACTAGAGACGTGTTGAAAATCAATTTTGACATTTTTTTTTTCACTGATTAACTTCCTATTTTGAGATGATGTGAACTTTTTCAAAGAAATTAGCCGTCATGATTTTTTTTAAACGTTCTACATTATTTTTCTACATAATCAGTTTTTGCATAATATAAAAATTGATTCACACGAGTGAAAAATAAATTTGCGTAATGGCTGAGAATCTTTTAATTAAAGACAAAAAATAAATTTGCATAAACATAAATCACACCGGCGAAGGTCGTTTTTCTCGGCTTGGTTCAGGATGTCTACGAGTGGAAGTATTCCAGCTTCATTGAGATTGTCATTCAAAATATATTCTAATTCATGCATGATAGACATAATTCAAAAGCCTTCAACCAACATTTAGTCCTGTTAAACCTTAAAAATAACCTAATTTTTCGAACTGGTCTACGTGTAACAATCAAGATATTAATTAACAAATATACATCAATTCCGTCTATGAACAAAGCATCTCAGTGCCAAAAAGACGTGTAGAGCAATTTCAGCATAACCCCGACCAAATAATAACGCATGCAATATTGTGCCTTGCAACAAAAGAACAACTTTCATGATATTTATTTAAGGCTCTCAAAGATGTGTAAATTTATCCGTAGTACAAATAGTACTATCAAAGCATTCACCGCCACAATTCACCACAATGCGGCCAAATGCTCAAAAATATCAAAGTACAGACCCCATTTTAATTTAATATTTTATGAGCATTTCAAATAAACAAAAGATTAAAAAAAAAAACCCATTTTATCTTGGCAACATGTTAGGTACATTTATGTTGCCAAAATCTAATGGTTGTTTGTTTCTTCATGATACTACACACTTCTGTGGTAACCAATACCGAAGCAGCATCAAGATCTTCTGTTCTTGAAAATTTGAGTTTGAGGACCAAATCATGTTTGCATCTATCTGCCAGAAAAATGTTCACAAAACTGAACTCAAGTTCTGTCAGCTAATCATAGCTTACCGCGATTTTTCTTAAACCAAAAAACCATAATAATTATCATAGGAGTAATTAGCTGACCGTTTTATTGTCCAAGTTTCAGAACATAGCACACTTTAATTGAAAGACACGTGTTTGATCGCTTTTATATCTATATTGACATTTTACATCACCGTATTCTCTACATCTTTCCCCTTCTGTACTCTGTTAAGGTGTTAAAAAAAAGAATTAAATTAATTTTTATTTGAAATTTTGTCCAAAGCAATACACATTAGGTTAATAATAATTTGAGTTTTTTCAAAACCAATTACAAACACAGTCGACATACTACACAGATGATATTCTTATACAAAATATATATTCAAAAAATCCATCTAATCCAAGTACAATTAATTCAAATCCCATACATAAAAACCATTCAATCCATATCTTATTGAATTATAAATAATAAATTTAAATCCTTTCTCAATTCAATCCGAGTTCGATTTGGGTCTGATTCAAATGAAAACAAAATTCAATTCAAATTCAACATAAATCCTAATCAAATCTTGCTCATTATCCATTAAAGTTCATTATACTTAACAATAACAATTTGAACCGTTGTTTTTTTTTAAGAAGATTAATTCACATAAACTTCAGATTCGGATCATCTGCATCTTTATATTGAATCATTTTTGGCCATTTATCCCGGATAGGTACCTGTTTCAACGAACATTCAAATGTCACCACTAGTAGATTCTCTAGGGGAACGACTCACATACTCTGCTTTCCTCTTGGGATTTCACAATTTTCAAACATGTGTTCAAGGATGCACCGCAAGAATCAATCAAAATAAATGCTCAAAGAGCAAGCTTCCTTCCAAAGGTTATCTACTGATTGCGTACTAAATAAAACTAGTGATATCCCCAATCCGATCAAATTCCAAATTAGATGATACTTTTCTCTCAAATCAGATGTGTCAAGCATCTGTTATTTGAAATAAAATATATAAATCAATAGCTAATCTAGTATTTTTTGCATTTCAATTTAATACTTGATTTGATTCATTTTTACCTTTCACTTTAAATCCGTGTCAATAACAAATTTTCACTCTCATACACTAATTAAATCCAATTCTGTATAAAATTCATTTTATGTTCAAAGCTTATCTTATGATTACATATTTATTTCAAACTAGAGGTTCCAATCGTTTATTATGTTTTAAATCTATACTTTTTTCAATTATGAATACTGAAAATTCAATTATGATATTTTCATTCGAATCAGATGTGTCAAGCATCTGTTGCATAGTGAATCATAAGATATCATAAATGAAATCCATATCAAATTTAGATTGTAATTCCAAAAACGTTACAGTGTAATCGGCGTTTCTACACTTCTCAATACATTTTCGTTTCGACACCATTCGCTCCCTTGCTCGCTCTGGATCCCAAACAATTTCTATGTCGGAAACAGCTTAAAACTACAACCTTCATTAAGTAACTTTTCGGTTTTGGAGACCTCTCGCTCCGAATTTCATTCCACAGAGACCTCTCGCTCTGGTTTTTTTTATGTCAGAGACCTCTTGCTCCGGTCATTTCATATTCCACAGAGTCCTTTCGCTCTGGATATGCCTTTAATACAATTATCAATTTTTGGTAACTTAGTATAGTAAACGAAGTAGATCTTCTACTCGAATTCATTTTCTTACGCATGAAAAGCCCAAATGTCTTTTAGAAGAACTTACACACTCACTGTTCTGGGAGCTTGTACTGCGCCATGTGGTAACCAATACCGAAGCAGCATCAAGATCTTCTGTTCTTGAAAATTTGAGTTTGAGGACCAAATCATGTTTGCATCTATCTGCCAGAAAAATGTTCACAAAACTGAACTCAAGTTCTGTCAGCTCACGGCATACAAAAAACAAGGCAGGCTCATCACGTATGTAAACACTCAGTTTGAATGTAAACATGTGACGTCACTGCTATCTTCGCACAAGCTGGACCGAGACGATGCTCTACGGTCGCAGTATGCTTACTTTTGTACTCCAACATGTGGCGATAAAACATGCGTCATATTCGAAGTGTCATTTTTCTAACGAGCCTACCTTGTTTTCTGTATACCGTGCTGTCAGCTAATCATAGCTTACCGCGATTTTTCTTAAACCAAAAAACCATAATAATTATCATAGGAGTAATTAGCTGACCGTTTTATTGTCCAAGTTTCAGAACATAGCACACTTTAATTGAAAGACATCGATCAAACACGCTTTTATATCTATATTGACATTTTACATCACCGTATTCTCTACAACTTCTTTACTTATTGTGACACTGGACACACTGTGACACTTTTTTACGCGGATTTCGTCATCTATGCATTTTACTTTTAAAGAAATCGTTCTACGCGTTTTTTAACGCTATTTTTCACACTGGTTTAGATATTTAAGCAGTTAAGCGTAAAATGCGAAACAATTTCAAAAATAAAAAAATCATTCCAAAATCGTTACCAAAATCGAATGGGGTCTGTAGCTTTTTTTGGAGGTATCGTAGCAACCTTGTTTTATAGAAACAAAAATTGACAACGTTATCAATAGATTTTCAGCAGTCATGGAAGTTGAAAAGCAGGTCAACAATTGTTTTACGAATTAATCAATAGCAGGTCGACTTCAGTCAAGTAATTTACACAATTTTCACAAGAATCTTGATCGAAGATCCGTGCTGATCTCTTGAGCGAATTGTCCTTCATCACCTCTTTCTTGCGTCTTTTTTGACAGAGTCCTACGTGTAAGACTCACAAGTACTCAACGGTACGATTTGTTCCTCAAATTGAAATTGTTTTAATTCAGCATCTCAAGCAACACACTTGTCATCTATCAGTTATTAAAACCTATGTTCAACTGAATTAAGACATATATAGATTGCTGCAACCAAATCTAATTAAATTGTACTAATTCTCAAGTAGTAAAATAAATAGTATTAGAGTTGGGGAAGCATGTGCAGAACGTTCTCATACACAGTGCAGAGAGTTGGAAGAAATTCCAGTCCACGTCGACTCGTTTCTTTAGACAGCCAACGAAAATAGAATTCATCAGAATCAAAGGTGTGCGTTGCTGCCGACAGTTTTTAGCACGCCGCAGCCGCCGTCGACAATTTTGTATCGTTTAAAATTGGTCACGCCGCTGATCTATGATTTTTCATGACGATTCAAATTCGAAGAATTTCACAGAATTTCCCGATAGATATCTCCAACTCACGCTGAAACTCCACTGAATTTTTCGTGAAAATACCAAAGATTTTTTTGGAAAAACTAAGAAGGATTACCTGTTTTTCAACTTTATTACTGGTTTTAAGATTTCTGTTGAAGTCTAAAGAATTTCTTGTTGAGATAGAATTTTTGATCGGAGAAGGGTCATTTGAAAAAAAAAGCCAATTGGCCGAAAGTTAAATGTTGTTTGGATAAATATAGCATTTGAATGAACAAACCATCTAGCGAAAGTCCATCTAGCTTAAAGTTATTTCGCTGAAAATGTCATTTGGTCTAAAAGTACACAGTGGCAGAAATTACTATTTTGTAGACTACGGCCTGTCTTTAAAAAATCAGTACAATTGACCCACTGTTTCAGTTCGTTTGACAACATTCTGCAAGGGCCACAGTTGATTTTTACTGCGCGCATGGTAAAATCAAACAGGTTTGTTATTTGCTGAAAATCGTCGGTGCATATTCTTAAATTAACCCTCGATATAGTAATTTCAACCGCAACATTTTTTGCGTCTACATACGGTCGAAAATGTCGTTCGGCTGAACAGTTCCTTTGGCTGAAAAATTGGCCGAACTAGTCGTTTGACAGAAAGGGCCATTCGGGCAGCATTTAAGCCATCCAACTGTGAATCGATTAGAACATTGTGGGTTTAGGCAACGAACGTGAGTTTCTGCGGTTTTATCCAAGAAAGAGAAAGAGAATAAAAAGAGAGAAAAAGAGAGAAAGACACAGAAAAAGGGAGAAAGAGTGAGAAAGAAAGAAAAGAAGAGAACAAGAAGATGCAATGATCTCCTGTGTTCACATTACACCGAGCAAACGCATTCAATTGAAGAAGGCGTGATCGCCTTATGTCAGGCAGACGCATTGACATTAAGACATCAATATCTGCTTTGTTCGTCTTATACTGGGAAATGATTTCATTTAAAGAATGCATTATTTCCTCTGTTTGCCTTTTTTTAAATCTTTCGTTTATTTGGTAGGCTCAATTGCCATGAAGCGTTACGGAACCGAAATCATATTTTTCTATACATTTTATGATTCTTATATATAGGGTTAGTTTTGGGGAACCGAAAGACTCGCGGTTTGGTCGAGGTAAGGGAATACAATAAAACAGGAGGAAGGGAAAGGAATTTAGGGTGCTTAATTAATTACAATGCTGATGTTCACATGGTTGGCATTCCTGGTGATGTTTCACATCTGTAACGGGACAAAGACACATTTCCTTGGGGAGACAACAACGAGAGGAAGACATACGGATGGGGTTTAACGGCATGGGGAGTGACGACAAGATGAAGACATTCTTGAGGGATTACGATAGCAAAAGGGATGGGTGGACAATGGTTACAGTCTAACATCAGCAACTTTCAATAATTGGTACCCTTGTCTACATGTATTCGAGGTCAAGACCCGCCAACACTTCCCTAATAGGCTTTGGTTCTTTTCCTCGGACCCGGAGATGTTCAGTTAGAGCAGATCTGGGGCCACGATGCTCTTCGCACGCCCACACGACATGATCGATATCCTGATAGTTTTCGCCGCAAACACAGAGATTACCCTCTGAGAGCCCCACTCTGAAAAGATGTGCATTTAAAGTGTAGTGATTGGACATTAGACGACACATGGTTCGAATGAAGTCTCGTCCCATATTCAATTTTTTGAACCATGGACGCCTCGACACCTGTGGGCGAATTGAATACAGCCATCTACCCAACTCCCCATTTGTCCATTTCTGTTGCCAGCTTGTCAAGGTTTCTTGACGAACTAAGGGGCTGTCCACAAACCACGTAGACCGAAATTTCACTTTTCCAAACCCCCCCGTCCCCCCTAGTAGACTTTCGTAGACTTTTCCGAAACCCCTGCCCCCACCCCTTGAAGTCTACGTAGACTTTTCCAAATTTTACAAAACATCATATGTGATTGGAAAAATATGGAAATCAACCACGTTTTAAGCAATTCAGCTATTCAATTCTATTTCCATGTAAACATTACAACAAAGTTCGTATTTCAAACATAATAAAATCAAACTGAACAAAACCCAACAAAACGAAAATCAAATTTAATCCTCTGTCCATAACTTCTAAAATCAAATCTCAAAGCCAATTAATTTAATTACTGTTGAATTCATTTCCTCCTAGAGGTGTGCGCCACCATCGCCGACACTTTTGCATCGGCGCGCCACTGATAAAATCTGTCACGCATCTGACCTATCATTCTCAACGCCGGTTCAAAATTAGGAAAATCGAAGAATTTTCAGAATTTGGAAAAATTTCGAGTTGAAATTGTCAATTGTCAATTCTACATTCCAATAAGTTTTGCGTGGAATTTTCGTAAAATTCCCCAATTGATAACCTTGAAATACTCCGAAGAACTCTCCGTGATAATTCCGATGTTTTTCTTTAAAATTCCATGCAATATCCCGCTGAATAATCATCTGTTGAAATCCCAAGAATTTTCTTCTAAATTCCAAAAGTTTCCCCGTTAAAAAACCCCGAGTAATTTTCCGTGAAAATTAAGAATTATTTCCCGAGGTAGTTTTAAGTTTAAACGGATATTCCGAATGATTTCGTACGATATTTGTTAATTTCTCTTGCAAATTTGGAGCAATATCTTTAGGAAATTTAAATAAATATTATGGGTATTCCAAAGAATTTTCTAAATAATTTTCGGCGGAGATTCTGGAGAATTTTTAGTTGAAATTTTTGTGAACTTCTCGTAAAAAATCGATCATGAAAACTAGGAAGGCTTTTTTTTACAAAAATTGCAATTTTTTTTGTGGAAACTCAATTTTTTTTTGGTGGGAAATTAAAATAATTTCTCGTGGAAGTTTTCAAAAATTTATTTAGAAATATCGAAAATTTTCCATCGAAAGAATTTGCATTATAACTGCCGAAAAAATTTACGAAGAATTTTCCATGGGCATTTCGAATAATTTTGCTTATATGTCCAAAGAATTCCTCGCAAAAATTCCGAAAAATTCCGAAATTATGAAAAAAAAAACATTCGAGGACTTCCCAGAAAATCTCCAGTGAATATTCTGAAGGGTTTCTAGCGGAAATTTTGGAGAATTCCCTTTACAAGCTCCAAAGAATATCTTTTGGGCATTCTAAAGACTTTTCTGGGATATTCCAAAATGCTTCCATTGCACTATGGTCCAGGATACAGATTTACGCGGAAAGATGAATTTTACGCCAAAACTATATTTTTTAGAAAAAACTGTTGTTCTACAAAATTGTTCGAAATAGTAAGGCCATCATTATGGTTCTACCAAAAAATAGGGTGGCCCATCATATAAAAAAAATTGGAAAATATTTTTTTTATTTCTCAGAATATTGACATGTTATGTTCTACAAAGTTGTAGCGTAGCTTATTCCAATCAATTTTGCTAAAAAAAACTTTTTCTGTAGCTCTTAAGTTGGCTGATTTAGAGCAATTTTACCTAATTGGATTAGGGTGTACCTCAAAAAAACAGTATTTTGATCTACTTTTTTGTTTTAGATTTCTCGAAAAGTCGTCTTCAGGTGACTTTTAGAGCTCAAAAAAATTCAACTTTTGATGGGTAAATATGCACAATATCTTTTTCCGACCAAAAGTTATAATCATTTTTCTGTAAAAAATACATTTTTTTCATAAGTTGATATCTCCGGTTAGGGCAGACCAAAAAATATGTTTACACGGCATTTGGAAGAGAAATTAATATTCTTTATTATGTCAGAAAAATGGGGATATGTTATTTTTTTATTTCAAGATTCACCAATTTTACTAAAATCATGTTTTTTCAAATAAATTGATATAACTCGACAACGGAAGACAGATGATACAGACGATATTCTTATAGCAAAACACGCGTTATGAAAGCCCCAAAAGTCTTCAGAAGGTGACATCCGTGAAAAATAAAAAAATGAAATGAGCAGATCATAAACATTGTTTTATGAGGGACACCCTAATCCCGGTAAGTAAAATTACTCTAAGCAAGTGAGCTTAAAAGCTACATAAAAAGTTTATATAACAAAGTTGATTGGAAAAAGCTGCGCTACAACTTTGTAGAACATTTTATGTCAATATTCGGCAAAATAAAAAAATGAAGGTTTTACATTTTTATAAATTGGCCCACCCTATTTTTCGGTAACTCTATAACAAGGGCCCAAGTTTCCAGAAAAACTTTGTAGAACAAATTTTGTTTCTTAAAAGTATGCTTCAGACCGAAAATGCAGCTTTTCTCGAAAATCTTGCAATACGATGATAATGATAAAACTTATAAAAAGTGTTAGAGCTGTAGATTTTTTGTTTTTCATTTCTCACAAATGTCATCTTCTGAAGACTTTTGAGGCTTTTTAAAACGCGTGTTTTGCTATAAGAATATCGTCTGTATCTTTTTCCGTTGTCGAGTTATATTAATTTATTTGAAAAAACATGATTTTAGTAAAATTGGTAAAACTTGAGATAAAAAAATAACATATCCCCAATTTTTTGACATAATAAAGAATATCAATTTATCTTCCAAATGCCGTGTAAACATATTTTTTTGGTCTGCCCTAACTGGAGATATCAACTTATGAAAAAAATGTAATTTTGACAGAAAAACGATTATAACTTTTGATCGGAAAAATATATTGTGCATATTTACCCATCAAAAGTTGCATTTTTTCGAGCTCTAAAAGTCACCTGAAGACGACTTTTTCGAGAAATCTGAAACAAAAAAATTAGATCAAAAATACTGTTTTTTTGAGGTACACCCTAATCCAATTAGGTAAAATTGCTCTAAATCAACCAACTTAAGAGCTACAGAAAAAGTTCTTTTAGCAAAATTGATTGGAATAAGCTACGGTACAACTTTGTAGAACATAACATGTCAATATTCTGAGAAATAAAAAAAATATTTTCTATTTTTTTTTTATATGATGGGCCACCCTATTTTTTGGTAAAACCATAATGATGGCCTTACTATTTCGAACAATTTTGTAGAACAATAGTTTTTTTCTAAAAAATATAGTTTTGGCGTAAAATTCATCTTTCCGCGTAAATCTGTATCTTGGACCATAGTGCATTGTAAATTAAAAACCCAGATTAATCCACCTAGCGGTGATGGTGCCTTTCTCGACCTTCGTAAAATGTGTGTGCTTGAAAAAAGATGAGCTAGTGGCTAGGAGTAAAAAAGACAAATTTCTTTGTCCGTTCTATGAAAATCAGATTATTTATGGCAAAGATATTGTAGATCCAGTTGAAAACCGAAAATCATATTTTGTCCCATTTCCGGATGTCGCAACTGCATCGCGAGTGGTGCCCGACTATGGCACAGTTGCGCACTACTCGCGATGCAGTTGCAACATCCGGAAATGCGATTTCGCGGGACCTCGGTTCGGTTTTCAGCTTGATCTACAATATGCTAATAAGAATTTCGACAATTTTTTTGACGTACATAACCCTGTTTTATTTCACCCACTCATATATTTTAAGGATATCACTTTTGGATGATAGTTGAACTGAAGCTCCGACTACACAAAAGAAACGAAAATGTCATTCCCATCACGCGAGCGGAGGGCAATATTTGTTATGATATAAATCTCATGACCGTCTTTCTGCCAAACTCCCGTATGAAGTGGGAGAGACAGAGACATCATCTCAGTTCGTCGAGCTGAATCGATTGGTATATAACACTATGGGTCTCCAGGCCTTCTGTAAAAGTTTGGTTTTGGAGCGAACATACAGCCTTTTCGTATAAAAAGGCTAAAATGGTGTTTTGGCCATAGTTTCCGAGCCCATAGTCCGATCTTCAGCCAATTTTCAATAGGAAACAATGGCAGGATTCTGCATCAAATGCAACTTGTTGCGTGTGAATCGATTAAGGTTAGGTGTCCGAAAAATAGGTGACATTTTTTTGATTTTTATGAAAAAAGGTATTTTGGTCATAACTTCCGATCCCATAGTCCGACCTGTCCAATTTTCGATAGGAAATAATGGGAAAGGATTTTGCGTCGAATGCAATTTGTTGCGAGCAAATCGGTTGAGAATAAGTGCCTGAAAAATGAGTGACATTTCTTACGCAATATTTTCGTATGAATTTGTATTTTGGCCATAACTCTCGATCCCATAGTCCGATCTGGCCAATTTCAAATAGAAAATAATGGGACAGGATTCTGCGTCGAATGCAACTTATTGCGAGCAAATCGGTTGAGGATAAGTGTCCGTAAATGAGTGACGTTTTTTACGCGATTTTTTTGTATGAATTTGTATTTTGACCATAACTTTCGATCCCATGGTCCGATCTGGCCAATTTCAAATAGGAAACAATGGGACAGGATTCTGCGTCGAATGCAACTTGTTGCGAGCAAATCGGTTGAGGATACACACCAAACTTTTTTCGCTGTAAATCAGCAAAATTTTGCTGGATTTTGCCGAGCTGTAAAACCAGCAATCCATCCAGCAATATTTATTTTGCTGTTCTTCCAGCAAACATCGGAATCATGAAAATGACAGGTACTTTACTGTATTTTCAGCAAAAGAAAAAATCTAAATAATTTGCTGTATTTCCAGCAATTCGTTTTTATTACAGAAATATCTGCAGCAACTAACCAAGAAACGCATTAAATTAAGAATGTTTTAAATAAAAGAATTAAATAATTTCTTTTGAGTATCAGTTGATGCAATCAAAAAATAAAAATTGTATCAGATTTTCGCTTAATCTAGCTTGAGTACTGATACGTCATAAGAAATCACCTCATACTAATAACCTTGTTTGGTATCAATTTTTATTTTCTATATGAATTTTTAAGAATAAAAAACACTATAATGATAATCACTGGATTTGTGGTATTTCGAAGTTATATCATTCGATGTCATGCCCAAGATATACATTTGGTCGTAATCCTCCGGCTATAATAAAAGGTAGAGTCAAATATGATTACATATAATAATTTCCATTATGAGCCACTTACATGCATCCACGTTTGATTTTTCTTGTTATCCTTTATTGGCTTTTGAAACGGCTCTGGTTTCAGAGTCTGGATAATGGACAATGGCAGTTCCAGATCCATTAAGTTATAAATTATGAAAAAACAGCTTACATGCCAACTCGCGGAAACTGATAAAATATGGCGGCCAATTCGGCGGTGAATTCAATCTCGACTTCAATTTGACAGATAAACACAATTGCTGGATTTCCAATAATAACATGACTTTTTGCTGATTTTCAATAAATCATTTAAGCGATTGATGGATTTCAGCATACAAGTTCTTTGCTGGGTTACAACCAGCAAACTGTTTTGCTGGAACGAGAAATGAAATTTTGGTGTGTAAGTGCCCGAAAAATGAGTGACATTTTTTACACGATTTTTTCGTATGATTTTGTGTTTTGGCCATAACTTTTGATCCCATAGTCCGATCTGGCCAATTTCAAATAGGAATCAATGAGACAGGATTCTGCGTCGAATGCAACTTGTTGCGAGCAAATCGGTTAAGGATAAGTGCCCGAAAAATGAGTGACATTTTTTACGCGATTTTTTCGTATGATTTTGTATTTTGGCCATAACTTTCGATTTCATAGTCCGATCTGGCCAATTCCAAATAGGAAACAATGGGACAGGATTCTGCGTCGAATGCAACTTGTTACGAGCAAATCGGTTGAGGATAAGTGCCCGAAAAATGAGTGACATTTTTTACACGATTTTTTCGTATGATTTTGTATTTTGGCCATAACTTTCGATCCCATAGTCCGATCTGGCCAATTTCAAATAGGAATCAATGGGACAGGATTCTGCGTCGAATGCAACTTGTTGCAAGCAAATCGGTTGAGGATAAGTGCCCGAAAAATGAGTGACATTTTTTACGCGATTTTTTCGTATGATTTTGTATTTTGGCCATAACTTTCGATCCCATAGTCCGATCTGGCCAATTCCAAATAGAAATCAATGGGACAGGATTCTGCGTCGAATGCAACTTGTTGCGAGCAAATCGGTTGAGGATAAGTGTTCGAAAAATGAGTGACATTTTTTACGCGATTTTTTCAAATGAATTTGTATTTTGGCCATAACTCTCGATCCCATAGTTCGATCTGGCCAATTTCAAATAGGAAACAATGGGACAGGATTCTGCGTCGAATGCAACTTGTTGCGAGCAAATCGGTTGAGGATAAGTGCCCGAAAAATGAGTGACATTTTGTTGAGTAGTTTTGCGCACACACACACACACACACACACACACACACACACACACACACACACACACACACACACAGACATCACCTCGATTCGTCGAACTGAGTCGATTGGTATATAACACTATGGGTCTCCGGGCCTTCTATAAAAAGTTTGTTTTTGGAGCGATCATATAGCCTTTACCGTATACTTAGTATACGAGAAAGGCAAAAAAAACCGTGGAAGTACTTCAAGTACGACATAATTTCCATAGTTTGCAAAAAAGTTCCGTAAATCAAAAGAAATTCTAGTAGAATCTGCAGTAAAATCCAAGTGAGGATGTTGAAAAAAATTCGAATTTTTTTATAGAATACTTAGAAGCTTTTTTCTGCTCAACAAAGAAGAACTTCCTGGTAAAGTTCTTGATAGTTTTAAGGCGTAGTTCGGACTTTTACTTCAGTGAAATTCATAACATTTTTATGTAGAAACGCAAGAGATTATTTCGGTCAAGTCATGCAAAAAAACGGAAAATCCTAAAAAAAATCAAACTAGTGAACTCCGCTCAAAGCTGCTGTATATCGTTTTCGAAAAAAATAAATAAAAAAAGGTCTACGTAGACTTTTGGTATAACCCCCCGTCCCCCTTCGTAGACTATCGTAGACTTTTTCGAAACCCCTCCCTCCCCCTCAAGAGTCTACGTGGTTTATGGACAGCCCCTAATGTGAAAAATTCATCGAAGGTGATTTGCCTATCGTAAATATCACCTTCCACAGCGCCCACCTTAGCCAAAGAGTCCGCTTTCTCATTGTCCGGAATCGAGCAATGAGAAGGGACCCAAGCCATGGTGATTGTAAATGACCGTTTCGATAGAGCACTCAATGCTTTCCGTATCCCATTTAGGAGATACGCTGAGTGCTTCCGGTTTCATCGACCGAACAGCCTCCAATGAACCTAGGCTGTCGGTGAAGATGAAAAAGTGGTCAGGAGGTAGAGATGAGATTTGCTCGAGTGAATAGTGTATAGCTGTTGGCTCAGCAGTATACACGGAACAAGGATAGGCGCTATGAAAAACGTTGAAAACACCGAAACCAGTGGAGTCATCCATTTTTGACCCGTCTGTGAAAAAGCTTCTCTCCTGGCTGGCGTGCCCGTATTTGCTTGCAAATAATGGAGGTATTACCTCCGCACGAAGGAAGTCTGGTATTCCATGAACCTCCTGCTTCATGGACAGATCAAATGATACAGAGGAACTGTAGGAGTCTAAGAAGTTAGCACGATTGGTGTCAACCGAAGATGGGCTTACCTCCAGCGTCATATACCAGTGGTAAATATTCATGAAACGAGATTGAGGGTTTTGTTCAAGCAGCTACTCGAAGTTGTTAATGACCAATGGATTGAGAACCTCACAACGGATGAGGAACCGGAGCGATAATTCCGCGAAACGATCTGTCAGAGGAAGTACTCCCGCAAGTACTTCTAAACTCATCGTATGAGTCAAATTCATACAACCCAACACGATACGGAGACAGCGGTACTGAATCCGCTGGAGCTTCTGCATTTGAGTTTTCGCCGCGGACTGGAAGCAGAAGCTACCGTATTCGAGAACCGACAGAATTGTTGTTCGATACAACGTGATGAGATCTTCGGGGTGTGCTCCCCACCATGTTCCGGTTATTGTTCGCATGAAGTTGATTCGTTTCTGGCATTTTTGTGTCAGATACACAATGTGCTTCCCGAAGGTGCATTCCGAGTCGAACCAGACCCCGAGGTATCTAGAAGACATGCTATGAGTGATTGTCTTACCCATCAGTTGAAGCGATAACTTAGCGGCTTATGTTTTTTTGAAAAGACAACCATCTCAGTTTTCTCCGGGGAGAATTCGATACCCAGCTTTAAAGCCCAAGTAGACAAATTGTCCAAAGTATCTTGTAATTGTCCTTGCAGATCAACCGCTGTTATCCCCGAAACGGATACAACACAATCATCTGCAAGCTGTCTCAACGAGCAATTTGGCATGAGACATTTATCAATGTCTCTGACGTAAAAATTGTAAAGTAGGGGGCTCAAACATGAGCCCTGGGGGATACCCATGTAGCTAATTCGTGAAGTTGCCAAGTCACCATGAGAAAAACTCATACGCTTCTCTGACAATAAATTGTACACATAGTTGTTTAAAATTGGAGAAAGTCCACAGGCGTGAAGCTTGTCGGATAAGACATCGACGCAAACTGAATCAAAAGCCCCCTTAATGTCCAAAAATACTGAGCCCATTTGCTCTTTTTTAGCGAAAGTTAACTGAATTTCTGAAGAAAGCAACGCAAGACAGTCGTTCGTCCCCTTTCCCCTACGAAACCAAATTGTGTATCCGACAACAAACCATTAGATTCAACCCATTTGTCTAGCCGGAAGGGGATCATTTTCTCCAACACCTTCCGAAGGCATGATAGCATCGCGATTGGACGATACGAATTATAATCCGACGCGGGTTTTCCGGGCTTCTGAATGGCTATCACCCTCACTTCTCTCCAATCATTCGGAACAATGTTGCACTCCAGTAACTGATTGAACAAATTCAATAGGCGCTTCTTCGCGGCGTCTGGGAGGTTTTTGAGCAAATTGAACCTGATTCTATCCATTCCCGCAGCAGAATTGTTGCATGAAAGGAGAGCGAGCGAGAATTCGATCATCGAAAAAGGGCGATCCATATCATTCCTGTTAGCAAAAGTATCAAGTGACACTTGCTCTACTGCAAAGATAACTGGAAGGAACAAGATGCCCGAGTTTAATACTTTCCATATATTTACCAGGAGACACTGAAAGCGGTGATATTACCGCCATCTGTTGTACAAAAACCACACCTTGACCATATTTGAAGAAATTTTGTTTGTCGTGTTTTACACGATATGGCAAAACAACGTATTTTGAAGCAAGAGTTATCCTGAAATCATTTCTGGGCTAATGAGTTGCACATTTCCCTTGCTCATTGAACATATACGCAGATTAATATTATTTCACGAGCTTATTAAAGTGAATTTAACAAGACCAATAAATGTAAATTGAGTCCTTATTTTTATTTTTGATTTAATCAAAAGATGCATTCCAAACAATAATTCGAACTTAGGGAGAACATCCTTACATTTGGCTGTTACAGATGATTTTACAATCATTTATATTTTGGTTAAATAAAGCTGTGTAATTGTTAAATTATTATAGCTTGTTCAATGAATTCGCAATATGTATCTGTTTTAAAAACGTTTGATAACATTTTTCATTTAACGAATGCATTAAAACATATTTCAGAAGCATCCAGCGCAATAGAACAGAACGGCCACGGAAACGGCAGGATTTCACAGAAAATGTATGGGCTATCTGTCAAATCGTGCCTGCTTTTGACGGAAATTGAGTAAAATTTTCGTGGGATAGAAAGAAAGAGCAATACTCGGAGCAATACAATTTTACTCAGTCACTTAGTAGGTGAAAGTTAGCGTGCAACCCGGAAAAACGCGTTTACTCATTAATGGGTATTTTTTCTCTGCTATCTCCAGATCCATTTATTCTCCCAAATGGGTTAATTTTTCAGCAGAGAGAAAGAAATAACAAAGAAAAAGTACCCATTAATGAGTAAACGAGTTTCTCCGCGAAATGCGTTATGCCAATGCGAGCATTGAACAAAAATATCAGTTCAAAAGGCATACCGTGTAACTCTCTCATTCTTTCATCGATCGACAATTTCAACGTCGATTAGAGGGACCGGCGATTCCAAACCGACGTACAATATGTTCGTTAAAGCGCAAACATTGCTAAAAAGTTCTTGTTTTGGGTAAAAGTACGGTAGAATAATGTTCCCGATAGTATGTTTTTAAACTGGTGCTCTCATAGATGGCAAAACACTTCATCAAGATTCTTCTAATAGTAGTATTATAGCAGTTACGTTTACAAATCTAATTAAACGTCAAAAATAGGCTGAATAAATCGCAAGAATCGAATCGAAGAACATACGGGTTTGGGAAACCATTACCTAATCTTGTCTTCCGTACCTGTGTCACAGACTTGTTTACTCAAATTCAATTAAAAACATGTTTGTACAAATCTTTTCACTGGACTGGGTGTTTTTTTTATTCAAAATTGAATAGAAACAGATTATAGTGTGCTTTACTGACTATTTTTTTACAGTGCATCAAGATTGACAGTTCAAGAATTGAAATTTTACAGTGTACTAGCTCGATTTTTGCTCGCTAGTAAGCGCTTATCGTGTCTCCGCAATATCAAAAGAGTCGGGTATCTTGTTGCTTATAGTCATCTTTGTCTACTGGTACCGAATCCGGACAAACTTTCTTTGCGAAGTCGAGTATCCACCGCAGCGAGCTTTCACGATCCTCGTTAACGGACGACGCGTTTCGCATTCTCCTTCCGACGGTCCAAAGAGATTTCATTGAAGTCTCGCGCGACAAGCCTTCAACGAAAGTACGCCAATATTCGCGTTTCTTCACCTTGACCAGCTTCTTGAACTGGACTTCGAGTGCGATGTACCGTTTGTGAAGAACGATCGATCCGTCCCGAAATTCCTTAAACGCGTTGGATTTCTAACGATAGAGCTGTGTGCACGCGGTGTCCCACCACGACGGACTATGTGGTTTCCTACGAACCGAAGCTTCTGGCACCGGCCGGCGTTGTGCATGGAGAGCGCTGTCAATAACCAACTGAGATTGAAACTGGTACTCTTCCCGCGGTGGAAGTGTTTCTATCGACTGTATGCCATTGATGATGGTCTCCCCATATTTCCCCAATCGATGTGCTTTGTGAGGTCATATGAGAGGTCGATAGAAGCGGATTGATTATGTCCATTGGAAATTAAAACTTCGATCGGCAAATGATCACTACCATGGGGATCTTGGACCACCTTCCAAGTACAGTCCAACGATAATGAGCTCGAACAAATGGAAAGATCTAGACGGCTATCTCTTGCTGGAGGTGCCACTCGTGTAACTTCTCCTGTATTCAAAATTGACATAATGAAGTCGTCGCAGAGGTCGTATATCATTCTTGAACGGTTGTCGTCGAACAGTTCCCCCCAGCCTGTTCCGTGGGAGTTAAAATCTCCCAAGAGTAACCGTGGCTCAGGCATAACCGAGCAGATGTGCGAGAGATCTCTACGAGATATCGTGGTGTTTGGAGGAAAATATATCGAGGCGATACTGAGGTGTTCTCCTCGGATAGTCACCTGACATGCAACAGCTTCGGTGCCTGACATGGGGGCAAGATCGACTCTATAGAAGGAGTGCTGTTTTTTGATCCCTAAAAGCACTCCTCCATATCCATTTGCCCGATCCCGGCGAAAGATGTTAAAATCTGGAAAATGAAGGTTCACATCTGGTGTTAGCCATGTTTCGCATAAAGCAAAAACGTCGCATTGTAATTTGTTAACTAAAAATTTGAAAATATCTAATTTGGGAAGAATACTTCGACAGTTCCAATGTAAAATCGAAATCATGTTACCCTTATTGATGAAGTTAGCCATCGAAGGATACAAATGACAAATGCTTCAGGAGAATTATTGGGGCGATTAATCAACATGCGGGTTTCGTTGGGTGAAAGCTGTTGAGTATTCCTTTTAGCTACGTAGTTTAACCTGCGCTTAATGGGGAAGCGTCATTACCAGTACAACGAAAAAGTTAATTTCCCCATACTAATTTGCATGCAAACTTGAAACGGCTTGTGCTAAATCAGTTTCAATCCAAATGAGCTCATATTTTCAGAGGACACTCAGAACTTGGTAAAGAATCAGATAAGCACTGTGGAGCAAAATCGATTTTTTGAACCACCCTATTACTCATGCAATTGGTGGGCATAGAAAAGCTTCCAATCAACAACTGAGGAAATGCTAATAGAATACTAAGATGAAAAGCAGACCAAATTCCAGTTGGAATGTAGAGCCATTGAAGGATAAGAAGAAGAAGAAGGAGAAGACGACGAAGAAGAAGAAAGCCGTAGAATAGCTATTTAAGTTAATTAGACGAAAAATAAAAAATGTTGGTTAAACAGAATCTTTCTTGGGTATCTCGCATATAGTTACTCAAAGTAGTGTACCGTCAACTGGGGGGAAGATGATCATTTGATGTGTCAGTTAAAAGTGCCAATTTTTTTTATGAAACGGTAGGCAACAATATTCTCCGTTCAAGTAATGTTACCGCTAGGTAGAAATCCGAGTTTTTCGATTATAATCATGAAAATTTATTTTGTGGAAGAAAGAGAGAGATAGTCATAAATGACGCTATTTTCGTTTCAAATATTGACTTCGTAGACTTCTTTGCGTAGTAAATTCAACATTCATACAAATAACCTAGTGTATTTTGACTACTAGGTCATAATGATTTTAGTAGAGCTGTCTTGATCAACTTCACCCCAAACCAGATTACTCAAAAAATGTGTGATAATTTAATTTATTTTAATAAATGCGAACGCATTTCAGAAAACTAAAGTTATTGATTATTGCAACGTATAGCAGTACATGTTTTGAAAATATTTGTTTCGATTTAAAATGTAAACACACATTGTTATTGCATGTTTTGTCTTAAAAATGATCATCTTCCCCCCAGTTGACGGTATTTTTCTTCATTGCAAAGATTGTCATTTTGCGATTCATCGGTATCGATGGGTGTTAGAAATAATTATGGAAAACTAAGACTGTATTCTAATATGTAATCAAATTCGAAATGTTTTCGGGGACACTACCCCGAAGTGTCACATTCGCCCAACTGTGCTACGTGATCGGAAAGGATCGTAGAAGCTATGAAAGAAAACCGAAGGGCTAAAAAAGGGCTCATCATTCCACGCCATGGGCCTGGGGGTTGGATCAACTGGTCGAGAGGTATAGAAATACGTCGACCGTGGAACGTGGAAATTTTAAGTGAAAACCGACCAAGGTAGCGGTTGAGGAAACATCACCAAATCCGACCCATCTTTGAAAAGTTTCACTGGTCACTTTCTTGCAGCTTGAAAGCATTCCACAGATTCTGTTGCTGTAAATTCAGCGTTCTGATTAGTTTTTGTTGTGTAACTTCCACACCTTCCGGCAACCCGGCGATTTGCTTTCTGAACTTTCTGAACGATTCTCAGGCTTTTTACAAAATGAACAAAAATGCGAGTGTTACTGAGTTCAGTGCGTGATTTCTCTTGTTTCGGACTGCAGAACGATGACGCGATCGTCCGAAATATTTGTTCTGCTTTGCGCGGCCAGTAATCAAAATTAGTTCAGTGCGTGATTTCTCTTGTTTCGGACTGCAGAATGATGACGTGATCGTCCGAAATGTTTGTTCTGCATTTCGCGGCCGGTAATAAAAATCAGTTCAGTGCGTGATTTCTCTTGTTTCGGACTGCAGAACGATGACGCGATCGTCCGAAATATTTGTTCTGCATTTCGCGGCCGGTAATAAAAATCAGTTCAGTGCGTGATTTCTCTTGTTTCGGACTGCAGAACGATGACGCGATCGTCCGAAATATTTGTTCTGCATTTCGCGGCCGGTAATAAAAATCAGTTCACTGCGTGATTTCTCTTGTTTCGGACTGCAGAACGATGACGCGATCGTCCGAAATATTTGTTCTGCATTTCGCGGCCGGTAATAAAAATCAGTTCAGTGCGTGATTTCTCTTGTTTCGGACTGCAGAACGATGACGCGATCGTCCGAAATATTTGTTCTGCTTTGCGCGGCCAGTAATCAAAATTAGTTCAGTGCGTGATTTCTCTTGTTTCGGACTGCAGAACGATGACGCGATCGTCCGAAATATTTGTTCTGCATTTCGCGGCCAGTAATAAAAATCAGTTCAGTGCGTGATTTCTCTTGTTTCGGACTGCAGAACGATGACGCGATCGTCCGAAATATTTGTTCTGCTTTGCGCGGCCAGTAATCAAAATTAGTTCAGTGCGTGATTTCTCTTGTTTCGGACTGCAGAATGATGACGTGATCGTCCGAAATGTTTGTTCTGCATTTCGCGGCCGGTAATAAAAATCAGTTCAGTGCGTGATTTCTCTTGTTTCGGACTGCAGAACGATGACGCGATCGTCCGAAATATTTGTTCTGCATTTCGCGGCCGGTAATAAAAATCAGTTCACTGCGTGATTTCTCTTGTTTCGGACTGCAGAACGATGACGCGATCGTCCGAAATATTTGTTCTGCATTTCGCGGCCGGTAATAAAAATCAGTTCAGTGCGTGATTTCTCTTGTTTCGGACTGCAGAACGATGACGCGATCGTCCGAAATATTTGTTCTGCATTTCGCGGCCGGTAATAAAAATCAGTTCAGTGCGTGATTTCTCTTGTTTCGGACTGCAGAACGATGACGCGATCGTCCGAAATATTTGTTCTGCATTGCGCGGCCAATAATAAAAATCAGTTCAGTGCGTGATTTCTCTTGTTTCGGACTGCAGAACGATGACGCGATCGTCCGAAATATTTGTTCTGCATTGCGCGGCCAGTAATAAAAATCAGTTCAGTGCGTGATTTCTCTTGTTTCGGACTGCAGAACGATGACGCGATCGTCCGAAATATTTGTTCTGCATTTCGCGGCCGGTAATAAAAATCAGTTCAGTGCGTGATTTCTCTTGTTTCGGACTGCAGAACGATGACGCGATCGTCCGAAATATTTGTTCTGCATTGCGCGGCCAATAATAAAAATCAGTTCAGTGCGTGATTTCTCTTGTTTCGGACTGCAGAACGATGACGCGATCGGCCGAAATATTTGTTCTGCATTTCGCGGCCGGTAATAAAAATCAGTTCAGTGCGTGATTTCTCTTGTTTCAGACTGCAGAACGATGACGCGATCGGCCGAAATATTGGTTCTGCATTGCGCGGCCGGTAATAAAAGAGTTAAGTGCGAGATTTCTCTTATTTCGGACAGCAGAACGATGGCGCGATCGGCCGAAATATTGTGTTCTGCATTGCGCGGCCGGTAGGCCGGTAGTTAGTTCGTACTACTTTTCGCGCCCGATTCATGGCTAGGTAAAATCACTGTGTATAAAGAATGGCATGGTCGTATCGCTTATCAGAGTGAATCCAGATCCAACGATGCCTACCAATTAACTAATAATCCTTCCTGTGGTTTTTGTGGAGACGCAGAGGTAAACACGGTCTTCAAATAGCAAAAACCACCTACTAATATTCCTTCCTTCTTCCTTACTGACTACAAGGACGTGGCCGGCGCCGTTATTGATCATTTGAATTTTAGAGTCACTGAAACTTGCACACTGAGAATGCTTGAACAATCCCAGTCAATCATTCAGTTGATTCTTTGTGCAATTTCACTGATTCTGGTCAATCACGGAGTAGCAACCATAGATATGTGTAGTCAGTCAAAGCTAAGCTAAAAGCTAAGTGAAAAAAAATGCGAGTGTTACAAATATGCGATCATGGGCAGTGTATCTGTGTTTCAAAGTGTTTAGCTTATGTTCATGTTCTCTTTAGTTTTTATTATGGTATTATGTCAATGGAAGGTTTCTAGGTCGGACCTGAGTGTGGCCTTGTTTAAGCCTTCTTCCTCATTACCAGGTGTCTATCTGGCTCTGGTTTTGAACTTGACAAGTGAAGACTGGTTTACATCAATATTCACAGAAATAAAGATAATAATTCACGTGATAAAGCTCGTAATCAGAAAATCTTACAAGTCCACATATCCTGAAAGAATTATCAAAACAATAACATTAAACACACATTCTTTTAAATCTTAAATTGATTCCTATGTGAGTTGATGAATAAGCACATAATCATAAAATATCGATTCCATTAAATAATGGGAAAAACAAAATGAGCAACCTAATATCATTTTTCTTAAAATCAGATCATCATTGATAGCCCTAAGATGCATCCGCAACAAAGGAAATGGTGCAGTATCATAAACAACGCTCGAATGGTAAATTAATTGGCTTATGCCAATGGTGGTCTCTAAAATCTCCTTTATGAACAACTTTATTACCCAATCAAATTTGTCAGCGTATCGATATCCAATCTGTTTGTGCATAAATTACTGAGAACTTACAGCCACCGCTAAATGCAGCCATTAATTTACTTCCGTGAATGCAACATTTGGTATTTCTCCGATATCTAAATGTGGTAGTAGTAGACGTCGCCGTCATGCAATGTATCCATCCGTCAACTCGGTCAACTCATTAACCCATTGACTCTCGAGAGTGTCACTCTGGGACGTATCACTTTTCAAGTAGTCGCTGCTGCAGCAGCAGCGCCATCATCGGCGATGATTGATAATGTTGTTACTGTCAATCCGGCGTGGAGGGACTACTGGACCGGGGGCGATGGGGTCTCGATTTCGATACACACCGGGATCGCTTCTAAGGGAGCACTTCTAAGTTCTTGAAACGTCAAACCGCTTTGTGCCAGCAGACCCCGCGCCGCATGCAATTGTTGATATTTATATTCGATTTGTTCAGTTCTGGCCGCGCGCGATGCACGGCGCGAACCTTGGTGCGGGGAGTTGTGTTTTTATAATTGAGTTATGTCTAGTCAGCTGGTTATGGCAACTTGTTGCAAATCTAACATGATGAGCGGTGCGAGTAAAAAATACAAAACCTTAATTCTGAGGCCGCTGAACAGGCCTCGGCAGTCAGTCCATCCGGATATGTACACACCATGAAGGCGCCTGGCAAATTTTATCCAATCTGTATTTATAATGAAATAACTTTAAGTTTGCGTCTGAGTAAAGGGCTCATGACAGTTCGTATAGTTTGATGATTATAAATTACCATATAAATGTACCGGCAGTCGAGAAGTTGTCGTTTGCATGTGCGCACTCCCAATAATCGTGGACATAGTTGGGCTCATACTGCTGCTGATATATTTGTTGGATATTTGTCTGTTCTCTATTGATGAGTAGACGCCTGTGACAGGAGCAAATTCCAGGTTTTTTTTATCACTACTTCTCAAACGTTGTATTTGTTTTTATTAAAGTTTATTTTCGAAACTTGAGTTCTAGGTTTGAATTGTAAAATTTCTTTAATAATCATAAAAATGAACAGACGTAAATTTGGAAGATGCCTTCTATTTCAACCCAGGGAAAAGTACCCCATAACGTTAGACTCAATAATGCAAATGCCACGTTGCATAAATCATATTTCCACCCAAACTCCCCTTTCCGTGGCCATCAAGATCAAGGACTAGTTTAAAACAACAAATAATGATAAACGATCCAACTGTGGCACTGATCGCCAGAACCCGGCTGGGCACAGTACGCATAAATCCAAATGGGATTCCTGTTCTGACACAATGGTGCTGGTGCAATAAATCAATCACACCCGCCTAGAGGCTTAAAGGATCGAACGCAGTCCTGTCGTATTACTGTCAGGCCCAATATGGCAAATACAGAACTTATTCCACAGTACAATTATTTCCATAGGTGGCACCTGGTGGCCTAGGCGACAAGTGCACTAATAAATACTGCACAACTAACCATAATGTTCCTTTAAATGTTGTATGTTGTATGTTCTGTTCGGACTGACTTCTATTGCGTCCCGTTCAAGTCTTTCAAATGCGCGTGAGCTACTGATTGATAGGTCACTAATTGGTATTTTTTATTGTTTCTTTATTGCAGGTAAATATCGAGTTTCTTGCCTAGAAGTGCGATTGAGCCAACTGACAGTGTCTGCCAGCGCGGGTGTCAGCTGTCAGCGGGATATCCGATGCTTATTAGAGGGTAAGCCGTAGCCGTGGGCCATCTTTCATACAGCAGGAGGTTCTCACGATTTTGACAGGCGTCGGGCGAAGATGGGTTTGACGCTTCGCGAATAGATCACAACTGGTTGTAAAATGGTAATTGAAGGATAGAACCTGTTTGAATTGATTTCAGTTCTAGTGGAAGTCCGTGGAAGGCCCAGCTGGAAATCTATCTTAACGGTTGATATTTAACGGTCACCAAGGGTTGAATGATCTGTTCTTGATGTTTACAAATGTTTTATATGCTATAGTGGACGTTGCTATTTTTGTTGTGGATATAATCCAAAAAGTAAGGCATGAAAATGGTAACGTAAAAATAATTAACAGTTGATTTTTTACAAGCTTTCAAGGAATTAATTTCAATGTTGTGGTTAGGTCTCTAACTAAATGTAAGATTGGGTCTTTTAAAATTTCACAGCAAATGATTTAGAATTTCCACAGAAAATATCTTTGAATCTCTACAGTATTCTCCAGATTTTCCACGGCAAATTTTCCTGAATTTAAACGGAAAATGCTTTTGGGTTTTTTTTCCAAGGGAGGTTCTTCCGAATATCCGCAGGATTTTAAAAATACATTCACAAGGTAAATTCGTTTGAATTACCATGGAAAAAATATCTGAATTTTATATTTTTTTTTCTGAATTTCCAAAGAAAATTCTTCTCATTTCCTATGAGGATTTCTTATTTTATTTAGTATTGTTAGTTGTTCGGTATTGGATTTTTTTCTGGAACATCACGGGAAATTCTGCTGGATTTCCTTTGAATTTCCACGTTTTTTTTTTGTAATCTCACCAGCTTTTTTTCACTGGACTTCAGAATTCCACCGGATTTTTTTTGTTTCAATTAGCACGGAAAAATGCCGTTACAAGATATGGACTATGGAAGTACAATAGAACCGTTTTGAGTCCATCCAGTAACGGTTTCATGTGACCATTCTATTCATTTCCGGATTAACTCATCATTTTTGTAGAAGAGTGTCATGCAACACACCGAATGACGCGATTAGATATAGCCACTATAAGCGGATTAAAGTACAATGGAAACATTTTGCGCACATATGACCATTCTAGCACTAGTCCTGGAACGTTGGTTCTGGAGTGTATAATTGTGTCATAATTTGAAAGTAGCCTATATGATGCTCCTAATAAAACGCGACGCGAGACAAGACATAGGGTAACGGTACCAATAGTGGAGGTATTAGTAGATCCATAAAAGATTTTTTTTTAAATCGATAGTTATGGGAAATAATAGCTTTAATATCTTAACCAATAGATAAACTAATAAATTTGCTAACAAAAATTAAATTTGTGCTTTTTAACATCAACAACTACTTGCACCAATAATGAGTATACTGTTCCTTTAGCGGTAGTAAAGATTAATTTTTGTTCCCATAGTCGTGCTATCCATTAATTTCTTATGAGACTCGCCACTGTTGGTACAGTTGTACCTTTATAGGTGCAAAGGAGTCAATTTTATTAAGGAAAATATTTTTTTTTTCAATAGTTTTTCAAGGAAAATCTTAGGATAAGTTGCATTTAACAGGATATTTAAAGCACGATAAATCTACTGAAACCATCATAAAGTGTATAAATATGAAAAATCTCATTAAAATCCCACTACTTCCACTATGGGTGCTACCTCCACTAAGGGTACGGTTACCCTAACACTAAGAGTTTAAGGACTAAGGTCATTCCTGACTAATACTGCGACGCAGCAAAGCTAAATCAACAAAAATTACAGTTGTGCGTCGCCTGTGAATCGAGTGGTGTGCCCCCGAAAACGCGAGCACTTTGGAACTTTGATTCCGTCAGGAGTGACCTTAAAAATTACCTTTTACGTCGACCTTCTCGGGCACGATGTTGCCCATCATCAGGACTATGATGAACAGGTTGCACATAGTCCTGATGATGGGCAACATCGCACCAGAGACCAGTCGTCGTGAAAGGTTATTTTTAAAATTTCAGTTGACGAGTGTAAAAACGATAAGTGTTATGTCTTGTCTCGCGTCGCATTTTATTAGTGTCGTGCTGTTTTTTCGTTAGCATGAACCACAAAACCAAAAGTATATGATGATCATTGTCGTAAATAAGGGGGGGGGGGCTTAGCCCTCCCTAGAAACAAAATTAGCCTCCCTAAGATTTGAAAAGTTAGCATAATGAATTACTGGAAATGTTCAAAGACAAAAGTTTTATCTCCCATGTTCACCCTATCGTTATGAAATAAGTGGAAGACAAATGAGCTTGTTTCTCATCTCTAAGAATATAATGTGTGTCAGTGGAAATGCATTTGATGTTATCAATAAAAAGGCAATATCTAATGGATTTGAAAGCATCAAAGTAAGCTTGATATGAGCAACAACGGACAGCCACCATAATGTGATTAGAAACAATCATGGTACTTCGCTAGCAATCAAAACATGTGGTCATCCAACACTGGAGTGACAGTTTTACAGCAGAGTTCCGCTAGCAGCATGATAATCTCCAGAGTCCGAGAGGAATTCCCAGCAGAATCTGAGAAGTATTCACATTGGAATCTCTAAAGGATTCCTTCCAGAATTATCATTCATTTTCCATCTGGAATCCAAAAGAATTCACACTGGATTCTTTTCGGTTTCGTTGAGCGATACCCTTGGGAATCTGTGGGGGATACCTTTCATAATTCATGGAGGATCTGCTTCAGAATTTCTCGTTGATTTGCTTCGGAATTCTTCAGGAATTTGTTTCGAAATCGTTCGGAGATTTGCTTCGGAACTCCTTGACTATTTGTGAATATTTCGACAATTTGCTTTGGAATCCCTCGATGATCGGAATTGGAATAACGATTTCCTTTAGAATTCCTCGACGATTCGCTTCGGAATACATCGAAGATTTAGTTCGGACTCCCTCGAGGATTTACTTCGGAATTCCTCGATGAGTTGCCTCGGAATCTCTCAACGGTTTGCTTCGACGTCCCTGGAGGATTCTCTTTCGTAATCGCTGGAAGATTCTTTTCGGAATCCCTGGAAGATTAATTCGAGGTCCCTCCCGCGACGATTTGCTTCGGGATCCCTTGACAGATTGCTTTGAAATCATTCTACGATTTGCTTTTACATCCCTGGAACATTGGCTACGAAATTCCTGAAAAAATCACGTTGGAATTTATGGAAAATTTCTTATGGAATATCTAGAATAGAAGAATTTCCTGGCGGATTCCATTTTGAATCTCTAGAATATTCTCATTGGAATCCCTGAAACATTTCCATCGGATTTTTGGAACATTCCCGTCGGAATCCCTGGAACATTCCTGTTCAAATTCCTGAATTTTTTGTTCATTTTGTGCTGCTCGGGTCCTTCTTCATTCTTCCTTCTTGCTTCTTAATTTTTCCTTCTTTCTTCTTTCCTACTTTTCACTTCTTACTTATTTCTTCTTTTTTTGCTTTTTCCCACTTCCATATTTCTTCTCTATTCTTCCTTCTTTCTTCGTCTTTCTTCCTTTTTTCTTTTTCATTCTTCTTTCTCCCTTCTTCCTTTTTTCTTTTTCTTACTTCCTCCTGGCTTATTCTTTCTCGCTTCTTACTTTTTCTTTATTCCTTCTTCCTTGTTCCTTCTTCTGTCTACCTTCTTCCTTCTCGCTTCTTCTTTCTTCCTTCTTCCTTTTTCCTTTCCTTCTTCGTTATTCTTTGTTTATTCTCCATTCTCACCTCTCGCTTCTTTTTTATACTTCTCACTTCTCACTATTCTTTTCTAACTTCTCACTTGTCACTTCCCACCACACACTTCTTACTTCTCACTACTCACCACTAACTTTGAACAACTCATCAACCCACTTCACACTACTCACTTCTCACATCGAATTACAATAAGGAAACGGCATTCGTCCAATTGGCGTTCGACCAAATGACACTTTCGACCAAGCGGCATTCGGCCAAAAGACTTTGAACCTACTGAAATAATAACACTTAGTTTCCGAAGTTTCTAAGTCGAGTCAAGTGCGAGACAATGAAGACGGCCTTACTGTTGAGGTCAAAATACGTATCCGTCAAAGATACAACCAAGTAGTGGAATTAAATGGAATTGTACAAACTCGTCTTATGACAAGTAGTTTCTCATCAGTTTATTTAGGAGTTTATTACTTCCTACCGAATATCATTCCTAGGGTTAGGGACAAAAGGTCGAAAGACAAAAGGTCGAAAGGACAAAAGGTCGAGAGACAAAACGTCGAAAGACAAATGGTCGGAGGGGCCAAATGGTCGAAAAGGACAAAAGGTCGAAAGGGACAAAAAGTCGAAATGACAAAACGTCGAACGGGACAAAAGGTCGAAAAGGACAGAACGTCGAACGGGACAAAAGGGCGAAATAAACTAAAGATCAATAAGATCAAAAGGTCGAAAGGAACAAAAGGTCGAAATGGACAAGGAACGGAAACGGAGAGAGTCAATCTAGCACCAGAGTTGCCCTACACAGTTAGCAAAAACTCTGCTCTTTTATTTTTCACAATTTTTAACAATTAAATAAAATTCATTCAGTGAGTACAACTAATAGATGGATGTTGAGTTTTCTAAATGTCACTTCGATCTGTCAAAATGGTGCACGCTGCACATCAAATACATCGGCGTATATTACACTCAGGTGTATTTTCAATGCGTGCGCCTGCGTGGCTGCGGAGTACACTATTTTGACAGATCGAAGTGACATTCAGAAAACCTAGATATTCATCTATTATTTGCACTCATTGAATGAAGTTTATTCAGTTGCTGAAAACTAGTTTAAAATGAAAGAGCAACTTTTTTGCCAACTGTGTATTACAACTCTGTCTCGCGCAATATAGGTTTTATTCATTTCCTAAACCAACAATCTTTTCATCTCTAACAGAACTATCTAGATATTCATAATATTGTTTAATAGTAATTACTCCTTCTTTGAAAATTGCTCATTCTTCTACTTTGATTGATTTGATGAGTGTTTTATTTCTGCTTGAAGTTAAATGCATTTCATAAATTCTTTTAGAATACACCCAACTTGTTATCAACTTGTTCTTGATTGACCTTTTGTCCCTTTCGACATTTTGTCCTTTTCGACCTTTTGTCCTTTTCGACCTTTTGTCCCGTTTGACCTTCTGTGCCTTTCGACCTTTTGTCCTTTCGACCTTCTGTCCCTTTCGACGTTTTGTTTTTTCGACCTTTTGTCCTTTCGACCTTTTGTCTTTTCGACCTTTTGTCTTTCGACCTTTTGTCCTTTCGACCTTTTGTCATAGATTCTCATTCCTATATACTTTTATGGTTCTTCCAAAAGATATTTTAGTTACAAAATAAAGATTGTCGCTTCGGTTCCCTTTGTTCTACTGTCCGAAACATATGTGGTACCAAACTGTCAAATCGTATGTATTTTTCCTTCATTGACATTTAGCACCTTATCCTCGCCAGCAAAAGATATTCCGGACAGCGACAATCTTCATCTTGTAAATAAAATATATTTTGTTCTTCCATTCTTTCCAAATATTTTCCTTTGTTTGTATTGATAATCACTCTTTTATTCATAAATCTACTCTAGAACTGGATCGTATCGTTTTGGCAACTAGCAAATAGCTTGACAAATTAAAAGTAGGTTTTGGAGAAAACCACAGCAGTTCGCGATCCAACAAAAACAACACAAACTTACTTTAATTAAACAATTTGTGCATCATTATCCATCTGGTCAGGCTGATGGAACAAATCAAGATGACGTTATCTTTCTGCATAAATTACTCCGTATGACATTTTGAGAGTTTGGACGAAAAAAATTGCAGGAAATGAACGTCATCAACTGTAAAAATATTAAGAGATGAGCCAGCCTAGGGCTGAAAATCTCTTTGATAAAGATATAAAAAAAACTGTAAAAATATTACTTATATAAGATAAAAAATAATATTCTTCTTACCTATGCGAGATTTTTTTCAACTACTTCCAAAATGCGTCTGGTTTAAACTTCTCTTTCTTTCTTCACACATTATATATTTTTACACAATGAGTAAGGTCCTAGTTTCCCAAAGTGTGGGTCGCGACTCCTCAACCTGTGTAAATCTTATGGAAAGGGGTAACGACCAACCAACTTTGGAAAGCTATGAGTTAGGTGATTTCACGAGAAGTGTTGGGATAAACTTGCCTGGCAGGATCGCCAAATGTGCAACACTCTAACTTTCATCTACTCAGCGGCTTTTTTTTTTCAATTTCAGTCATGGGTTTCAATTTTTCAATTTCAATTTCAGTCATTCAGATGGGTTACTTGAAATTTCCGTCCATGAGAAAAGAAAAAGAGACGACAATACAATTTTACTCAGTCATTGAGTAGATGAAAGTTAGCGTGAATTCTACATCGAATATTAAAATCACTTATCATGTTTACTGATTCAGTCACTGTGAATGTGCCTCTCGTACGATTGCTATGATCTGTCATGTGGAACAGAGATATGTAGGCGTGTTCTTGTTATAGGCCTGTCCAATCCACAAAACCATTACAAACTGTAAACAAGAAAGTTTCTTGTTGCTATTTTATTAAAAGTCGTTAGGTCTAGCCCTGTGTTTTTAGTTTATTTGAAATAAATCTCTCATTTTGGTTTTTACGATTCAATTCGTCATTCTGTCTGAAGGCTTTTGAAGGAGGTCTTTTGGGAGCTAATCCTGCATCCTAATCGTAATGGTCATATAAAGATTCCAATAGTATATTCAAAACACGGACAAATGGATGCAGCACATATTTCCTAAGTAGTACTATAGCCGTTTAAAAGCACTATTATTACCTTGAAGTTCATAAAACTCCGTATTTTGAATCAATAATTGACATTTCATTGAAATCTTATCCATAGTAATAAATGAGCTTGCTACAAGGGGTTATCCAATACACTATTTAATAAATACGTTAGGATTAAATTTGTTATTCGTATAAATATTGTACAAAGGCTCCTTACAACAATTGGATATTGTAAAAATCCTAAATTTTGAACAAACTTCCTCCGTAGCGCTTGATGATTTCCTCTTTCAATAATTTAAGGGTAATGCGACACTGAACATTCCATTGTTAGTGAGTAGTTCGGACAAAATTGATTGAGATAAGCAATTTTATACAACAAAAAATTTACTGTTTAAAAAAAATCTGGCTTTGGACAGATTTGGGGTTCACAAAGCCTGGAAGTTGAACATGACGTTTTTTTTTGCTTTTGCAAAATAAGTTAGAAAACTTCAGGATGTAGCTTAGCGTATTGCGTTGATCTATTGAGGGAGTTATAATAATTAAAAAATATGAGAATTTCGAGGCGAAAATATTGCCTCAATGCCGCCCAATTTACCAAAACATGTTATTTCAAACAGAGGCCAGTTTGAACGGCCCCACCTTCTTACAAAAATGTCCAACAGCTGTCCTATTTTATGTACTCGTGCAAAGAAAGAATTAATCCAAAAATCCGTTCTAATGAAAAACTTGTTATCATATTAAGAATAGTCTTATCGACGTCAATTCTAAGGTTTCCACGCTAGCATGAATAGGAATTCACTGCCAAAACAATCCCAAAAATGTGAGCAGAATAACTTTTTTTAGACTATGTACTTTTTTGATGAGATTTACATGGGTGCAAAGAGATGAATGCCCGAAACAGACGACTTTACCTACAAAATGCTTGATTCATTTGGTTACTCTTGGGATAATGTTTCTGAAGCCGAAATGTTCGACTACGACATGGTAAACGTACTTTATTAATTCCTACTTGACCATGCGATTCAGTCATTTTCCGCAGTAGTTCGGGAGGAAATCACGCAAATATGGGACAAATGGTTCGGGCTCTGGTTTAATTTATTCCCGCAGTAGTAACCGCGATTTATTGCTGCTTAACGGTGGATTCACGCATTCCGCGATAGTTTGGAAGAAAACATCAAATTTTGTCTGAATGTGATATAATTGACATTTATTTATGTTCGCTTATTTATTCCTATGTACCGCCTGACGTTACGCGCTTACCGAAGTGAGGTTGATTCTGATGAATGTGACTATCAAACCAATAGAGAGGTATTTCTAGTAAAAACGGAGTCACACATTACTTCTCGTCCGACACTTGACCCCGTAAAACTCTGGTCCTAAGTTTTATTTTTCGTTCTGTGTGCAGTTTATAACGCTAGTATTTGTACAACAAACTTGCTCATGCTCATGAAACTATTCCAGTGCAAATTTGTTCTGTGATAAAGGCAAGAATGCTATTCTCTGTGGACCAAGGGAAAACATTTCGTGACAGCATTTCCAGTTGGCACAACCCATATATCCTTCATGGGATATGTCTCTGTAGCATTTAGCCAGTGGCAAATGTTCAGTGATTACCACGTGTGCCGTCAGAGCACTTTTGCTGATGACAAATTTATTATTTAAAGGAATCGATCTGTGCACGTTGTGGGTACAGTGTTGGACGGTTTTGAAGCCCACACCACAACCAAAAACACATTTCGCATTGCATTCTTGCTGGTTCTGCTGCAAGTTTGATTCTACTGAGCTGAACTTAATGGCGAATGGGGGACGAAATCGCTTGACAACTGGACTGTTTGCATGAACCCGGGGAGCTTTTTTTAAACATATTTGCGCCCCAATATTAACCTATCGAATTGCTGTAAAATAAGATGGAATAAAAACCCACTTACTGTTGCAGAACAATCTCGTGATATTGTTCATCTAACTAACACAATGCAATAAAGAAAAAAAATTCTTCACTACCTTCTTCAAGTATTCCGTACAAAAACTTGGAGCGTGATTAGCTACCTATATTGATAATGTGTTAGTTTCTTGCTCTCAATTGCATCCAAAAATCGCGTGAGAAATATTCCTACTTGGCTATATAGTCTTAGAGCTAGCTAAATACGTGACTTGTTCCAATAAAATGATTTCGACGTTGCCAGGATAATATTCCGATGGCAAAGAGGAATGGGTTACCTGACTTGTGCTAGCAAGAAAGCATATTCTTGCTTGTTGGTACATTGGTCATAGGGGAATGTTAGTCGGTGGTACAAAAGTTCGGTCGAAAGGTCATTGACAAATAATGAACCATACAGCATGTAGTACGTAGTACGTTATCAAGGATGAATGTTTAGTTTTAAATAGAAATGGTGTAGACATTGATCATCGAACACAAGTAGCATTAGGTGGTGGAGGCGGCAAACAGAGAGTTTTCATTTCATCAGATTTTACATTGTCCGGTGCCGATCAGTTTTAATGAAATTAGTTGTTACCGATAACAACACAACGATGTTTTAAAGAAATTTATTTATCATGTGCCCACGCTATAAGTGAAAGCAGTATGATAATTCTGACGCCAAAGACATTAACAACACGCACTTCTGATAATCAATAAGTCTGCCGTTCTGCTGATGCAGTAAGTGACCGCTGCAACGAAGAAAGGTGCCCTTTTGATTGCCGATGGAAAGTTTCTGCTCCACGCTTGAACACTCCCATGCGATTGGTGCTTTTTAAATCAAAAGGATTACATTCACGATGCTCCTAAAAGCAAGCCTCCTAAAATAATGATTCGGGGCCTTCTGAAATACACCTCAGAAGAAGCCGCTGGTATTCCTTAGCAAGAGCAATTTCTCGAGAAAAGCTTTATCTGATTCAATAAAAAGGAAGTGCGTATTGATGACATTATGAAAGTTTAAATGATCTTAGACCAAGCGCTCCCACTAATAAAAAAAGTTACCTGTCCCCGTTGCGTTTGTCTCCTTCCTTTCTTGAATTCAAAACTATTTATTGATCATGTCATTCATTATTGAATAATCTGATTTCCGATGAGTTATGAATTATCTTTGTTTGTGTCATATTTAAGATATGCTGCAAATGTTAATACTGAGCATGAGCATTATGACCGCGAAATGCGTAGTTGCTAGTCCGTGAATGACTGAACTTGCGAAATTGTACAGAGAACACAACTAATGGGGCTTGGGATTAGCTACCCATTCGGAGACGAGCCAGCCTCGGGCTGAAAGTCTCAAAAAAAAAAAGCTACCCATTCTCAATGTACACGTTTCGGAGGCTCAAATATTTAAAGTCTATAACGGCGCCGGTCACGTCATTACGGTCATATAGGAAGGGAAGGATTGTTAGTCCGACTCTCATTGCTACTAGAGACCGAGTGTACCTCTGCATCTCCACGATTGTATTGGGATAGGATATCGTTTTAGTTACAAAGGTTACAATGATATGGAAATGCTAATATCATCTTCCAAACTTGGACGTACATGTTCATGATAGCATTAGAGGCGAAAGTATAGAATTGATAGTTCCGTTAGGATACGGCAGGCATGAAGAATGTTTTTATAGAAGTCGATTTGAAAGCGAGCGGAGGGCAATATTTGTGATGGCACATATCACACGACCTTCCTTCTGCCAAGCTCCCGTAAGAAGGGGGAGGGAAGAATATCAGTGTGGAAGCTGATATATCTCCACTGGCAAAAGGAAGGTGGTTTGACTTGCTCATATGCCATCGCGTGCGGAAGGATTTGCTATCGACGAGTACTCTCTCCAAATTTCTAATATGACATCAGCATTTAGTCGAATAGGATTTTTATTGCACAGTTCTGTTTTCTCATTGCGTTATTGGCTGTTATTGGTCGACGGTACAGCAGCAGTGCCTTTCTCTGCTTTGTTCTCTCCGAGGCAGCCAAGTTGGTTGCTCTCAATTGCATCCAAAAATCGCGTGAGAAATATTCCTACTTGGCTATATAGTCTTAGAGCTATAGCTAAATACGTGACTTGTTCCAATAAAATGATTTCGACGTTGCCAGGATAATATTCCGATGGCAAAGAGGAATGGGTTACCTGACTTGTGCTAGCAAGAAAGCATATTCTTGCTTGTTGGTACATTGGTCATAGGGGAATGTTAGTCGGTGGTACAAAAGTTCGGTCGAAAGGTCATTGACAAATAATGAACCATACAGCATGTAGTACGTAGTACGTTATCAAGGATGAATGTTTAGTTTTAAATAGAAATGGTGTAGACATTGATCATCGAACACAAGTAGCATTAGGTGGTGGAGGCGGCAAACAGAGAGTTTTCATTTCATCAGATTTTACATTGTCCGGTGCCGATCAGTTTTAATGAAATTAGTTGTTACCGATAACAACACAACGATGTTTTAAAGAAATTTATTTATCATGTGTCCACGCCATAAGTGAAAGCAGTATGATAATTCTGACGCCAAAGACATTAACAACACGCACTTCTGATAATCAATAAGTCTGCCGTTCTGCTGATACAGAGTAAGTGACCACTGCAACGAAGAAAGGTGCCCTTTTGATTGCCGATGGAAAGTTTCTGCTCCATGCTTGAACACTCCCATGCGGTCGGTGCTTTTTAAATCAAAAGGATTACATTCACGATGCTCCTAAAAGCAAGCCTCCTAAAATAATCATTCGGGGCCTTCTGAAATACATCTCAGAAGAAGCCACTGAGCTTCAATTCCAGAAAGGCAGGTATTCCTTATTCGAAAGAGCAATTTCTCGAGAAAAGCTTTATCTGGTTCATTAAAAAAGAAGTGCTTGTGCATAGGACTAAATACGAGAGATTAAGGTGGAAGCCCCCCGCTAGCCAAGATCTGACCCTTCCCTCATTTTTGACGTAGCACTACGTCTGTCTTTTCTATATTGGGGGTCACTTTAACCCTTAAAGGCGCAAAGCGTTTTCTTAGAAATAGTCGAAAATATTTTTAACGTAAATAACCATTGAAATCATTAACATTAAACGTATTTTCGGTTTGTTGTTTTAAAACAACATTGCGCATTTAAGGGTTAAGATTGCAAAAAATCGGAAAACGTCACGAAAATATGATAGACTTTGATCGTTAATATCTCAGCTGTTTCTCGATGGATTTTTAATTTTCTTGGACCATTCGATCAAGGAAGAGTTAACTTCATACCCGATGTACACTGAAGTCGTTTTTTTTACGCGGTTTGTTTTACACTAATCGCTTTTTATGCGATTTTTTTCACTCGCATTTCGGGATTTACGTGGCTCAATCAGGCATAATTTGGAACTTACACGGTGTTTTACGTTATTTTAATTCACGCGGCCCATATCCTTTGCGTGAAAAACGACTCCATGGAATGTCACACAGAATTGTTTTGGGTGCAGTATGTTAAATACAATATTTATGTATGATTGTTTACTATTCAAAACTTGCTATCAGCTTAGCAATCGGTTTCGGTGAAACAGTCAATCTCGTAAGTCCATCGCAAGCTTCTTCTTCCATAGCACTACATTCCAACTGGAAGTTGACCTGCTTTTTAACTTAGTAATCTATTAGCATTTCTTTAGTTATTAATTGAAAGCTTTCTATGCCCGCCATTGCATTAGTATGTATCCTGTGTGGTAAATACAATGGATAGGGTGTGCCCAGGGTGTCGAGAATGTTTTCCACCCGAACACATCCTATATTGGATCAATAATCGATCTCGCCATCTCCGGCTTTGTTCGCAGGGCTATCTGGAGAATTCAAGCCAGCATAGACGTAAAATTAATGCAACTTACAGGTCTTTTAGCTGGTGCAGTTCATTTCTATTAGCTTACATGCACGTTTTCTCTCGAAAGCTTTTTTACGGCAGCTTCTCGCTTACGTCTATTGATGTCAGTAGAGGGGCTCGGAATCTTCTTCGCTGCTGCAGTGAATGCGTTCTGGGAAACTTTCTTCGGTTCGTTTTTGCTGATTCCTAGGTGACTACCAGAGTAAACGCAAAAGTCCTACGTTACCCACGTGAAGGAATAATAATTATTATCAATAAACTGTCAAACTTCTTTGTCACGTCATGTTGCATCACGTTTACTCTAACGTCCTCCAAAGGATGACCACCAAACGCCGTTGACAGCCCAGTTTTAACGATAGGCTTTTCTGTAATGAGCCACCGGGGGCTTAGACTGACTTAGTGGCAGGTGCTTAGTCTCTGTTCCAGTTTGCATCGGTGATGCTTGCAGCGGTACACTATCAGCCAGGGTTGTGCTGAATCATTCTCATACGATAATTATTGGAAATATAATGTGATAAGGTAAACAGGGGTAAAATGCACCCCCGGGGCAAAACGACCATTTAGCGTTTTGGCGGAGTTTCAGACATATTTTCAAGAATATTTACTGCTGGACTGGTAGTTCGAGATCCGAACTACATGCGCTGTAGCAAATACTTTCGAAAATTTGCCGAAAATGTCCTCTAAAACGTCAAAGGGTCGTTTTGCCCCGGGGTGCATATTACCCCAGTTTCCCCTAACTGAAAGTAGGCGAGTCGTCATCGGCGATAACTTTTCAAATTTTGGAATCGATTGATAATAAACACAAAATTATCATTTGAATGTATACTTAACTAATACAGTAGACGTTCGATAACTGCAATGCTTTTTAACTGCAATTCGATAGTTGCAACAGTTTTGCAGTTATCGGACCGCTAAACTTCAAACTGATGTCAGACTCAATGACAGCTGCATTGCGCTGCACATTTAGATGCACTTTTATTGCATCTGACGTCGATTGACAATCGTTTGACGTCTAGTTATCGAACGTTCGTTGACTGAAAAGTAAACATTTTGCAGTTATCGAACGGCTACTGTATCAATTTTATGTCAACAATAAAGCTCAATTGGAAATATAAAAAAATAAGTTCAAAAAGTTGCATTTACCAATGCTTCTAATCGAGATACAATTATCGAACGATGCTTACTCTCTAGTGAGTTTTTATCAATTAATAATTTGGATATTTAATCTCTTAAGAGTGTTGATCATCCTCGATTATTTGAAAATTTTATTTTTGTCTTTTCAAATATGTATTGGTCTAAAAATAATATACATCACCAGGGTTTGTAATGCTCACTCAATCTCAGGAGCATACGATAAACAACGAAAACAGATTCACCCTGGGCTTGAAAAACTTTTGCTTTTTGAAAAGAAAAGTCGAAACCCTGTACATTACGTACAGCTACGTAATTCCACGTCACATTTGCGTACAACCCGATTGGGCTGCACCTTTGAGTTTTTAAATATGTTGTATAAGAGTATTGTTTTATCAATCAGGTATTTTGGTGAAGAATTATTTGTCAATAGCTGTCAAGATCTTCGAATGCTAAAAGTGATTTTACAACATCTGGATATTCAAGTGATACCTTCTGTCGCATTCTACTACTTAGAATTAATAAACTTATCAAAGGATAGCCATAATAAAGACGTCATGTAGATGTTCCGGAGACGAGCCAGCCTCGGGCTGAAAGTCTCTTAATAAAGACAAAAAAAAAACGTCATGTAGATTATCAATTCGTAACATTTTCCTTGCATGATGGGTACGACACTTTTTTAGTAGTTTAGATTGGCATTCTGATGCTTCTCCAGCTAACATGCCAAGAGGAGCCGAATAGATTATTATGCTTCCAGCGTGAGCGAGTACTTTATGCACTGTTGCTGTAATTTTATACCAATCATACAAATTAATATACCGCTGATATGTTTTTTTACAATAGTCATCCATTGTTTTGGAATTGATCAGATCTTGGCAATTGATTACTATTACTATATTACGAAACCTAGCAATAAGTTTTTCGTTAAAGTCCCAAACTAATTCATGATTTGAAAATGCTTTTCGACTCATGTTTCTCCATGCCCTGGGTTGATCAACTCGTACTCCAAATGCTTAGTACATTTTTCCGATCATGAAATTTGGTCTTTAAATTCTTCGTGATCTTCCACTTTTAATTTCCGTCCTGAAGGAAATATGTAATAAACACTAGAAAAATCGCATCTAACCCGGGCAGAAGCCATGAACAGAATAACAAAACATGATATCAACTCGATTGATGTAAGAGATAAAAGAACAGGCAACAATATCAAAAATTTGCACCAAAATATCAATTCAATATCAAGATTTTTTATGGATGAGAACAAGCTAATAGCACATGATATTGATTACTTTTTACAAATAGAATAACTTGATCTCATGTCATGATATTTTTTGGTGCAAAATATTGATATTGTCGTCTCATTTTTCATCTATATAATAAAAATGAAATGGTCGTATCCGCATAACTCGAAAACGGCTGGATGGATTTTCTCCATTCCTTCAGCGAATATGACCGTTATCGTTTCCGACGGGTTTATATGATAGTTTCTTATGGGAAAATCACGAGTGAGGTTGTATGCCGGGTCAACTAGTCTATATAATAAAAATGAAATGGTCTGTGTTCGTATCCGCATAACTCGAAAACGGCTGGATGGATTTTCTTCATTCCTTCAGCACATATTTTCGTTATCGTTTCCGACGGGTTTATATGATAATTCCTCATGTGAAAATCATTACTAAATTCGAGTAAATAGTAAAATACTAAAATTAAGATTCGTATGGGAATATCGCTAGGCAGTTCACAACGCGCATTTTTGCCTACTATGCAGGACAACGTCTGCCGGGTCGACTTGTCTCTTATACATATCACAATCAATTGATATTATTTAGCTATTTTCGTCTACCCGGGAAGCGTACAGTGGAGATATGCCGTAATGAAGCGCATCTTCGTTCGATTCGTAATGTTATTTTTATGGCACTTTAAATTTGATAAAAAAAATATTACCTCTATATCACTCATTACATTTGGAGTAGCTCCACAAGTTAGACAGTTGGACATGGAAGAAGTATCGGTTACATAATTTAGAACTTTGCCGTGGATCATACTCATAACGACATTGAAGGAGTTCTGTGATATACTCTGCAAGCTTCAAGTGATTGTCGAGCCAATCTTTATTGTATTTCTCAAAACGCTCTTGTTTGCGGTGAGACTTTGGCCACGCATTGTAAAAATGTTGTGTTACGTACTTCAACTTTCCAAGTACCTTGGGGTGAGGCATTAAAATCCGTACACTTAAGCACTTTAGTATATGAAAAAGTCACTTGAAAATTGAAATCAAATGCAAATGAAACGTTTGTCATTAACACAGGAGCATGAAGGCTTTTACTTATGAAGTGTTTCACATTTACACATTAAAAACTATGAAAAACATGATAAAATAATGAATTAAATCAACTACTCCTGCATCGAAATCCATCCATCGTGGACGGATTTCGAATCAAAGGATCAAAATCCGGCTATTTTTTAACTAAATATTTAATTTGAAGAAGACTGATTGACTAAACTACCACTGTAAATAGTTCAATACGCACCTGGAAAAGCGATCCCTTCGATTTGTAGTCCGCTTATCATGTAATGATTCGCAATTAGCATTTTAAACACAGTGACTTTAAGTGCGATTATGCTCTACTTGCAAAAAAAGGCGGCAGAAACTCCGCGTTTGGTGGGTGGCGATATGTTTTTGATTTTTGTTGTTTTAATTCCAAAGCCTACTTTTCATTTGAATGCCCTAAAAGCTTATTGTCAAGTACACTGAATTCTGTTTTTACACGATTTACACTTTCTCAATTTTGCAACCATCCTAAATGTTTAAAGCATATTAATTACCATGTGATTTTTCTTTGAATTATTCAGGATTTTTTGAAACATGTTGCAAAGATTTTGGTGGCAAATTGAAGTCACTCGAGTGAAACAAAATCGTGTAAAAACAGAATCCTGTGTATCTCAACAGAATACAATAAATTATTTTTAAATTAATTACCTTTAACCCCCTTTAATTTATTGATATCTCATGAGGTGGCCAGATTTTTGTGCTGTACGGATTTCGGTCTCACACAAATGCAAATAGGTAGATAACAGTTTTTAAGAAAATAAAAATACCTGACTATAGATGGTAGAAACTGTAAAATGGCACATGAACAGAGAATTTTCTTTAGAATATACAATTCCCCATATTAAAGGGACCATCGAGATAAGGCGAGATCGTGTAATGGAAGGAAAATTGAAATGGGTACTAGCTGGGAAAGAAGCTCCTTGCTATGAAAAACGACATCTAAACAAATGTCATATCGACATAGGGAGAGAGAATGCTATGCGAAATATGACTGAAATACATCGAGATTAAAAGATATCGAGATAGGGAGGTTATCGAGATATAGAAAACCGATAAACTTACTTTACACTTTTTCGACCTTGTACCAACGCTTATCCGCAGATGGATTCTTATTCCTCAGATAGTATGGACCCCAAAGTAAACTGTGGTGGTGGCAGTGGCGTAGCCAGAAAATTGGTCTGGGGGGAGGGGGCGGTGTTTTATCTGAACATTTTTTCTTTCGAAAAAAAAATTCTTCTAATAGTTTAGTCTCTGGGGGTATGTTCAAAACCACCCCGTGGCTACAACAATTGCTCGTTTTTTCCTAATTTTGATTAACTGTGTAATTTTAAAAACATACCCATTTTAAAATTAAGACAATAACTTTTCCAACGGTTTATTAAATTCAATTAGAGAGAAAATTGCATTTGTTTGTAATGCATTTTTTCCACAATTTTCACAACTTTTCTAAGTCTGATGTCTGTGGCGCAATGAGTTTTCATCACAAAGGGCTGAAATTTTGGAAATCTAGGTTTGAACTATCTGTTATCAAATGGTATACAAGACAAGTCATTCAAAGCAAGTAAATTTTTCGATTTTTGGTCACCACTTTCCCCATAGTGGAGTCGTTTGGCAGAATATTTGAAAAAAAAAAATCTTCCTTAGATTTCGATTAGTGAAAAACCAGAAAGGAGAAGTGAGTAGTAAAGATTGCGAAGTGTGAAGTAAGCAGTGGAGCATGAGACATTTCTCACTTCTCACTTCACATGAAGTAGTAAGAAGCGATAAATGACAAATGGAGAGTAAGAAGTAAAAAGTAAGATGTGAGAATTGAGAAGCGTGGAAGGAGAAGTGAAAAGTGAGGAATGCTAAGTGAAATTAGAAATAAGCATCGAGAAGTGGGAATTGAAAAGTATAAAGTTATAAATTAGGAGTGAGAAGTAATATGTATTAAGTGAGAGATGGAAAATTCTAATTAGGGTGTGACAAAAGTGTACTAAGAGCATGATCATAAGCATCATTGACCGCCTACGATTGCTACTCCGTTATTACCAGGTCAACTGTAACTACACATAGAACCAACACAGATGAAGTTTGGGACTAACATCATCTTCAATGCGTGATGTGACTCTAAAAATAAGCAATACCAGCGTCGGCCGTGTTCGAATGCAGGTCAATTAAGGAATAGGTAGGAAAATGTTGACATGATACTCGCTTAGATAGAAGCGGACAAGTCATCTGCACTTTCACGAGAAATCACTGGGATTTGGATATATGGGGTAGGGAGTGTGGCAGGGTTCGTTTTGGTAAACGGAATGCCGTGTATAGCATGTAGTTGAATCTATTTAAAACAAAAAAACTATCGAACAAACACTAATTATTTTAATTTCCGACCGCACTATCCAGAACAGGATTTTCGATGATCGGCCGATCTTTCTGCCTATTGAAGAAAACACGACTGGTCGCGAACTAAATTTACACTTCATCAATCCACTCACCCGTACAAAGCAGAACAAAATGTCGATGACCGGCCGATCGTTCTGCTTACTAAAAACACACTATTAAGTGCGAACTTTCACACAATACACATGAACAAACATGAGAAATGCGAATAAAAAAATTAAAAATGAAAAGTGAGAAGAGAGAAGGAAAAGGAAAAGTAACAAATTTCAACTATTCGATCAAAGGGCATTAGGTCAAACAAAAGATGCGGATAAAGGGACAACTCGCTTTGTACTTACTTATTGGTCCTGTACACCTCCAGTGCCAGTGGTGAAAGATGTCCTTCCTGAGTGATATCTCTTCAAACTTCTTTTCTTTATTGTGGCTGCGCCGCCATAAGCCTCAGGGTCTGCCTGGATTCCAGTCTAATGCTTGTTTACAGATTTCGTTGCCGCTCCTACGTAAGGTGTAACCGATATGATACTCCTTGGTTTGACTACCTTCACAGGCAGGCTTTTGCGCAAGCGTTAGCTCTCTTTATACTCAAATGAACGAAATGGCGCTGAACTAGTCCGTACCAAAATTTCGATTTTTTTGTTATAATTTACATAAAAACACGACACAAACCATATTTCTCTGTGTTTGGATTGCAAACAATTCACATTCCTTTCTCTACCTTTTTCTTCTGCAATTTAAGTACTTCAAACTAATTGAAATTAATTATTTTACTTAAAAAGACAAAAACATTGTTAATTATTATGTTGATTTATTTAAAATTGGACAAAAAAACGCAAAACGTTGCAATGATAAATGATTGAGAACGACACATTTGCGTAGATTTCGGTATTAAATTACTACGAAGTTTGGTATTTTTGGGAAGCAAGAAGTATTTTGTGCAACATGCTATTGTGTACCAAAGACAAAATGACTCAATAATTGTTAACCCTATCGCTTATATTCAAAATGCATGCTATTTCCACGAAAAAAGATTCACGCTACATTATTGACTGAAATGTGGTATGCAAATAGGCAAAAACATACATTTCATAAGAAATATTTGGAAAAAAAACTGCTCCTGTCGGCAGCATAATTTAATTCATATTTTCTTTTAATTATTAATTGATATGAATATCTATCGACTTGCCGACTTTTAGTTAACGAATACAACAATTTTAGCGGCTGTCTCACTTTGCCTGAGAATTTAACACAAACCTCCAAAAGTGTTTTGTAACCGGCACCCCATCTTCGTGTCAATAAATATATTTTCAAGATATCGAATGTTTCTTGTCGCAGCACAGTTTCCCACCGATCTCGGTTGCCTGCTAATAAAGATAAGATCTTCATATCATACTGACCTTTATATACCACCCGAACAAGATCACCATCTGTAACTAAAACGTGTGTCAGCCCGGTAGGTATCAGATCGCTACCGACCAGAAATCAGAAATCGACTGCCGGACGGAACTGGTCGGTGCCGACGATAGAGGTAGCAGAACGCAACATATTTACATATGACGGCAGTCTTGTAGGGGTAGATCGGTGCATCTTCTATTTCTCACCGCCCAGGTCTTCGGAGCGCATCGAAAACCCAACTCAGCTGGATAGCAAGTCCCGCGATCGTAAAGTGTTGCCGGTTAGGATTAATCGCACTTTGTCGGCACCCAAAGAAACCTGTTCATCGTGAACAAAAACAACAAGAAAATAATTTAAACCGTATCGTGATATTTATGACGCTTTGATTTAAAAACACCTAAGCGCTCTGTCATCCCGTGGACCCGAGTCCAGTCCAGTCCAGTCAGCAGTGCACTCATGGGCAGTTTTGATTAAGCTACGCGGATAAGTACCGTTCGTTCCTCTCAGTTGGGACCGCAATTAAGGATCCTCTCCTCACTGATGCATTTCACACAGAAAGCAAAAAATAATACTTTCTGACACTTATCAGGACAATTAATCTTGCACCTTAATTAACAACTTTTCCCACTCTCAGTGGGATACATTGAATGCTTTTTTGGAAGTTTCGAAATTCAAGGCGATCTACCTCAGCTAGGAGCTCCGGAGGAAGATCGGACGTGATACACATTTGCATGTTTGTTGTGTGTCAACAAATACGGTTACGGTCTGTGCCGTTGTCGGTGTGGGATATTCATTCAAAAAAAATATAAAAAATGGAAAGACATTAAAAGACTGCGTGTTATCAATAACGCCGCCGCCGCCGGCGGCAACTCTCGGCGCGGGAAGGTTGATTCAAGCAAACGGGTCGCAGACACCGTATTTATACTAATTTCTGTGCGCTTATGAATGACTTATCGAAACTGGTTTCTGGACTTGGGTGATAGAAACTCATTCGAAACACTCAGATGTTGCTCACCGAAAATGTTGCTGGGTGGAGTTAATTTTCCGATGTTGTGGTTGAAAGTGATTAAATCGATGCGTCATCTATAACGATGGAGGATCGTGAAAACTGCGCGAATGCAAACACTCATTTTTCAACGAACAAGCCCAAGAGATACTTCTCTTATGTTTTTCGTTTCTGCTTCTAATTAGTGGTCATTTTTGGAGATATTTCGTCAATCTGGCTGTTGGGAACTAGTCTCATACTTTAGTTTGGTGCATAAATGAATTCTTCATGCAAGTACTGGAATTAGAACTCAGCAGAACATCGTAGTAGAAGCTGATCCAATGCAATAATAAGTAAATTGCCTTTTGGCTGTATTAAATACGTAAGCCATAAAAGAGATTTTTTTCGTTGACTTCATTTGGCAGCACAGGAAGCACGTTTTTATCTTGTTATTTTATGGTAAAATGGCACTTTTATTCAGAAGAAGAACAAAATGATTCCATGTTAACCATGTGAAAAATTATTTTGGTTTTATAATAATGTAGAACGACTCATAAAATTCGAACCAAAAATATAGAGGTCGAGAGACTTACACACAGGCCACACGGTCATCGACGCTTTATAATTCAAAGAGACTTACGATGAATATGAGGTGTTGTTGGTAGGATTGAATGGAAATGTATGCAATTTTTCTGATTATTTGTTGGGCCTAAAGCTCAATCCATGAAGCTTATCTAACACATTATGTTGAATGGTTTGTCAATATTTCAGACGATCAAATTTCATTTGTTTCAGCAACAGGGTTATTGCAAAAAGCTGTTATACAAAATGGCCGATTTGTGGCTTTGCTGTATATTTACCTTAAAATAACAAATATATAATTTACTTATCTAATTAAATTATGGTTCAAGAGATTGGGTTTGAACATGATGAGGATCATCGGTATCCGGTTGCGTAGCTAAATTATTATTTATAATCAAAAGTGGTCTTAATCGTTGGCTGAAATCCCCATTGACCTATTGCATCTAGCCACAGTCATGGGTCGATGATGTCCATTGACCAGAAGATTAAATTTAAGCTTGAATAACTAAATCAGCCAGCCAGTTAATATTTAAGGTGACTACCATTCAAGCTCATATTATAATTTAACACAGCTTTTTTACTGAACTGATTTGACAGTTGACAATAAAGTGAGCTATTTTATAGTGATATCCACCGCCTTACTCCTCTTAACTAGTTTCGTTCTTCAAGTAGGATTAAATAGTATTTGGTGGAAAAGAGTGCACCACAGGATGCTGCACACAAAAGCAGTATCATCAGGATTATCTCACCTACCTCACTTGAATGCGGTGGGTGTGAATGGTCGTAGCGAGGATTGACAACGGTTGCTACCTCTGAATGTGATGACATATTGGTACAGTCCATGACGCCATGCACAAAGAGAACCACATCTGAATAACTATAATCTGCTGAATGGAAGTGTGCCACTGGTCGTGTTGCGACAGCATTCTTTCACCTCTATTGATTCAAATTTACGCAAAACCTTAATCGCATTAAACGAGTAGAAGCAGGGAAATTTATGTAGTTTCATCTGAAACAACTATGTCGCTTCAAGTGTTGCCCGTATCTCTGGGGATCAATAGAAGCGGTGATTACATTTGTTGAGCTAAGAAGGATCGAGAGCTTCTGTTTGATCAACTAACTAAGCTGTGCAGCAATGCAGTTTCCTAGCCTGAGCCAGCAGCTCTGACCAAGAGTCGAGCTATTTTAATCCTATTACAAGCCATCCAGGTGCCTGGTAATGAATGGTAAATAACGTAAGTAATTGAAACCTATTGTCCCCGGTGGTGGCGCTGGTGGCTGCTGTACCAGGAAGCCCAGCAGACAGATCAATCCCAGCCGGGTCCCCACTCCCCAGCTGTCCAAAGCGAGATAAATTGCGCATAAATTTATCGGTTGTTTATCATCAATTAATCACCCTATTTAATTTGCTGAAAATGATAATTAGCACGTTGATGACTGGGGGCCTCACACCACTCATTTGACGGCGAACGGAGGCGACACGGCGGTAAAAGGAGAAGCAGTGATTATGGTGCGGTCCTTTCTATCCCAACATCACGAACGTCTAGCTAGATAGCACTCGGCGGGTGTTGTTGTGTCATAATTAAAGGAATAAAGACGATAAAATATGGGTATGATATTGAAAGAAGAGAATACGTACGCAGGAGATCCAGAAGTGAGACCACCTCATTGTGTTACAGTTGAATTCGTGAACGATGTCTTTCGCACTCTGTTGAAGTTAATGGCTTAAGGAAATAAAATTCAAGAATGGAAATAATGAAGTCAGAGATTTTAACGTTAAATTCTGAAAATATGTGATGATTATATATATTGAACACACATCCATACAATTAACATTTTTTTAAAATTAATCAATAGCTATATATGCACTAAGAATCAGAGGCCTTGGATAGCCTAGTGGTTTTTTTCCTTGTTAAGTATTTCAATTATGATTTATGGTTCTGATGAATCGTACTACTGTATTGGGATTCCTTCTCTAAACTTCATAGGGTTCAATCAACCTGTTGAAAGGCAGAATTTTTTTTTTAATTTCCAGACAATGCCATAATAGTAGTTTGTGCAACAAGTTGCAAAAAGATGATTTTTTCAGCACGAGTTGTACGTTTATCTAACGAGGCTTGTCGAGTTGGATAATTACTACGAGTGCTGAAAAAATCGAGATTTGCAACGAGTTGCACACGCTATTTTTTGCAATGACGAAAATTGACTTTAATTTTATAAATCTGTACCAAAATTGTACAGTCTAATTTACTCCACATGATCATTCTTGCCAATAAGTTATGTTGATGCGGAGAACAATCAGATTTTATGTTACCGTGCCACATTGCATAGCTCGATAAGCCGTGAAGCGATAGATGTACTTGACTTTGGAAATTTTTGATGTCGTATCCACCAAACTATTTAATTTATTACAGGGCGCATAGAATACACTATTTGAGCACTTACCGAAGCTAATTCAGCAAAATGTAGTCATGTAACTACTGTTCTGATGTTGGTTTTTCATTATAGCACCCAAATGAGTGTTATAATGAATATTATGCAACCCATTTCAGTTGCATAATGTTCATTAAAGCACCCATTTCGTTGGTATGGAAAAGTAGGCCGTTTAATCACTCAAAGACAAACTGTAAACCAGATATTATGATAAGGAATTGCAAAAAATATGTTCCGAGTCTTCTACAAGTATGCCACAGAATCGTCAAACATCATCTTGAAGTTTTCCTAACACGGCACATGTTAGAACACGGACGGAAAGTGTGTTTGCAACATTACTTGTAATGTGCCAAGAGTTGTCTTCGAAAAAGCCAATCTTATTTTTTTAATAGTCCCAAAACCATTTGTGTGATCTTCAGCAAGGACTTTTTGCAATCTAGAAGCTACTGGAGAACTTTCAATGTTAGTACAAGTTTGCCTCCAGTTTATCCTTTTATATCCATAAATTTATCTATATGAGCCATTTTCTGTATTGTTCCGCCTGTTGTGTTCGTTTAGACTGGTTATTTACATCAAAGATTGATATTCCACCAAGGTACGACTCTGTTCAAAGGAACTTCCTCAGCAGCGCAGCTGACTTGAAATGATTGCAGTATCAAACAAGGCATTGTGCGCAAATTACGTAACGCAAAAAATCAGAATTTTGGAACTCCTCCCCACACTCCCACTCTTTAATTACGTAAAGGTCACTCACCCCTTTATTACTTTATTACCACCTGCAAAAAAGCGAATTTGGTTGCGGCAGCTGACAAAAATTTTGCTTTAAAAAGGGAAAAAAATATTGCGGAGAAATAATAACAAAATGGACTGATGATGAAATTCATGATGAGGATATCAACAAAATAATATTTATCAGGTTTGTTTTTAAATACACTTTCTTTGAAATAAGCTGCGCGTTCGATTTTATGGTCATCAACATCGTGAATATCCACCTAATCTGTTTATGTTTCACCCAAATCCAATCATTTATCAGAATCATATTTTACGCGACGGAAATATCATTTGTTTATGGATTTCAGCGATAAATTTCACCGACTTGAAAATAATTATGCTTTGCCAATATGCCATCATGCATTCTCCGAGCAGAAAAATTTTGCTCTTATTTTACACCGTTATAAACTCTCTGCAATTCAAATATTCTTATTAGGGTTATTCATTTGACCACATTACGACTAAACATTGTGGCTTTGATCGAGCTTTGGGCTCTTCAGCACAACCGCAGAGTTGCTCATAACATCAATCGGCATTTGACGTTTGAAGCTTCAACCGTCTAAGACGAGTTAAGTATACTTTCCATTTAATTTCACTAAGATTTTTTATCTTTTCAGATACGTATTTCGACCTCAACTGTGAGGTCGTCTTCAGTGCATCGTACTTGACTCGACTGAAGCCTTTTCAGCAGATTCATGAGAGGTTTATTGATATAATAAACGCCAATAAAAACTGAGAAGCTAGCCATGGCGATTGTTATCATAAAACCACTATAAAAATTAAATAAATCCAACAAGCATGGAAATTGTTACTTGGGTTCGCCCCCTAGTAAATTTGAGATATACAATTCCCAGCTAGTTTCCCTGGGATCTCTTTTGCTTTCTATGAATTGGTCTCTATCCTCATGTTCAAATCCTAGCGGTTAGACGCAGAGCTATAAAGCAATACCATGCAATACCATTCTGAGGGTGGTTGGGGTAGATTCCCAGTCTGGTGTTTAACACTGTCTCGACTTCTCTGCACATGAAAGTAGCATCGTGTTAGCCTCGTGATATACGAATGACCAAATTGTAACTTGGCTTGGGACCCTCCGAGGTAATAACTGATTCCAATCCAATGCAAAGATTTCTCAGAATAATATATTTGCCCATTATATTACTACAATTTCGTATACAGTTAGATTGGACTTTCCAACTTCCAGAAACAAAACCTGAAAACAATGTTTAAATTTCAATCTGGCCAATCTTTTCTGTAAGTAGCACAAAATTGGTAAACAATGCTTGAATACACTGATTTTATTTTCAAGAAATGCAATTTAATTCAATATCAATTTCTGCTTCGATTATCAGATTTATCGGTCGCGTCTTCTCAAGTTCCACGTCTAAGTTCATGGATGAAGACGCCTTTCCAATGTGCGTCAACTGTGTCGACAAGCACGAAGGTAGTAACCGTAGTTGCCCCAATCTACAGGAACCGACCCTGCTGGACTCCAACGACGATCCCCTCCTTCTTCAAATTCCTTATTACTCCTTGTGGCCGTTTGGATATAGTGTCCCAAAAAAGCGAGCTATCGGGATGTTTCTCCAGTAGTACTGGTAGTCTTATGTACACTAACGCCACAAGAAATCCAAATATATTGTAACCAAAATCAATGCTCGTAGAGCTTTGTGATTTTCAAGATCGTAGAACATTTTCCGGTGGTCTCCCCATACGCACCTTGTAGTTTTCTTCTTCTATGGCTCTACATTCCAACTGGGACATTTCCTCAGTTATTACCCAAGCAACACCTCTTGTTTCTCAGTGAGTAACAACAACTGTGGTGTGACTTACTAAAGGACTGACTTATGCACAACGCGTCGTATTTAGAACTCCTTTGTGACACAAAAAGCGCAAGAGGTGGAGCCTATTTGCAACATCTTGCGGCTACAATGAAAATAAAAACACAAAAACCAACCGGGAATCGAACCATGGACCTTGAGATTTGCAACCTTCTACTATAATTATCACACCAACAATTCTTTTTGGAGATTCTGCTACAAGTGCACTACATAAACAACAAAGTCATTTGTAACTTCATTGTACCTTATACGGAACATGCAGGAGACTGTCAAAAATAAAATACTGCTCAGCTGAGCTCAAATTGTTTTGCAACATATCAGAAACATTGTCGTAACAGCAATGAACCGAAGTGTTATTAATTCTACAACTTATCTGTTTTGTTTCCGATATAAAACATATCGAATTTTAAACCACTCAAGAAGCCATATGGGTAGAATATTGCGACGCCACTTAAACGGAAATGAAACATTGTGTTTTTTCTGAAACTGGGAAGTGGCTTTAATGTGACTCGATGTATTGCCAGTGTCTTCAATGCAATTTATTAGGAACAAACACCTATTTGAAAGATGTTGCGCATGCTGCTTGGGTAATTAATTGAAGGCTTTTCTATGCCTGCTATCGCATGAGCATGTATCAGGGAGTCGGGAATGTTTCCAACCCGACAATATCCTAGTCCGGAGCTAGAATCGAACTCGCTATCTCCTGCGTCCTGGTTGGCAATCCTGCGCCTTTGTTTGCAAGGGAAATTCGAGACTTCACCTTGTAGTATTACAAACTGCAAAACATTCTCCATCTTTTAGACACGACTTATGGTTTTCTAAACCACAAATCATTTTCCAACGGTCTCCCAGGCGCGTCTTGTGATTTGGTACACTAGGTACAAACTATTTTCCGATGGTCTTTCAGACACGCTTTGTGGATTTCCAAACCACAAACCATTTGCCGACGGTCTTCCGGATGCACCTTGTTGTTTTTTAATCCATAAAATGTTTTATTCTACACTAATTAAGCATTTGAATTCAACTCACCTTATGAAATCAGCGGCTGGAACCGAATAATATACTGGCAGGATCGCCAAAATGTGTGATCCTAAATGGCCGGAACGAAGTAATATGGCAGTGGCTCTGCGTAGATGCGTGTGGACGCCACGGAGATCTAACAAGAAGAGGCCGGTTCATGGCTTGCTACTCGCAGATTGACATGCTGAGAAGTGAATCTACGAACACACGCTGAAGGTATGATATTTAGAGGTATTTAGGTGGCTTACTTGTAAATTTTTCATGCCATACACAACAAAGAGGGAAACAGCGAATTCACAACAGTAAGCAAAAGTTTGCTAATCGTGTGCTGTTTTCTTTGGTAATGCAATAATGGCAAGGATTTCGCAGGGGCACATTGTTTGGGTTAATCACTCCGCAAATATGTATATTTTTACACATACTACTTATTCAAATGGAAGCCTATAGTCTCCAGGGCTGACATTCTCGTTGTATGAAGAAAGCGAAAAAAAAATAGTCTTCGTCATAACATTGCCCGACGCGACACCTATTCGGTTTCTTCGCGCCGCATGCCTACCACGAAGATATTTGCGCAGCTTAAAGTTATGACGATTTCCGTCGTCACTTCTTCACATAATTGATTGCACGTCATTATAGGTGGAGTGTTTAAAAATAATGGTGTCCAAAATAAACAACAGTACTAACTTTGCTAGCATAAATGTTTTGATAACATTTATAAAGTCTTCATACTGCCGCTTGAAAAATAATGGTATGAAGTCTTCGTTCTTCGATGTCGTCATGACGATTTGGTTGCACGACGAAAGCTAACGTTGTTGTGCGCGTCATTGACGATGCGTCGAGTAGCAATGAAGACAATACAACTCGTCGCTACTGCGACGATGACTATTGTCAGCCCTGCTAGTCTCTAAACTATGTGTTGGGATCTAAATTAAGTTCATACGTGGTGCATGTTTGCTGCCCTACCTATATTTTGTTATGGTTGCTAACAATAGTCGCGCCCTTACAATGCCGTATTTTTATCTTATAAAAAGGAGCACTTATCATCTCAGTTTGCAAAAAAAAAGATCTATAATAAGGATTGCAGTGATTGCACTATTGTTGCATAGCCCCAATATTCGTATATTATATTTTTTTTTGGTGACATCCAGGGCTTCCAATTGTAGAATGAAGGCTTGGAGATTGGAATTACCAACTCCCTCAAAATCCATTGAAATTTACACAAAAAATCATGCCCATAAATGGAACTTCTTTATCAACGTAATTCCACATGGGATCATTGGCGTAACTACAGGGGTGCTAGGGGGCGGGGGCTATAGCCCCATCTAGGATCAAACTAGCCCTAGAATGTTTGGTAGTTTGCATAAGTATTGCACATATCTTGCTCTTTGATCATATATGGAGGTAACTGCAGGTGAGGCATTCCACGGGGGCATGTCAGTCGATCCTGAGCGACCATTTCGAAAATATTTGAAACTCTGCACAGTTTTTCAATTTCATCTAAATCGTCATTTTTCGATATCAAATCTTCATATTGAGTCACGACTAACTTTTCAAAAGGGTGTATGTGAAAATCGTTCAAAAATATTTAAAAAGCTGCACAGCAAAAACGGAATGTTCGATTGTTATGATTTTTTCAGCAAAGTTAGACAACTAAATGGTGATTCTCAAGAAAATGTGCACAGTAAAAAAAAAATTTTTTTGCCTTTAAAAATATCATTTTTGTCACAAAACTCAAATATCTCAAAACCCTATCTTTTTTCGAACGTAATTTTTTAGGGAAAACGGTCCATTATATTAGCTATCTACCATAAAAATTTGGTGATGGTAAACTAATAAACAAAAAAGTTATGACATTTCAAACATTCCACAATTTTCACATTTAGTAAAAAAAAATTTTCTGTGTAAGTTATTTCGAGAATTGCAGTTTGATGCAAATTTTATTGTTAAGGGACGTGATTTAAACAAGTTGTTTTCATGATATTTTGATTTAATTATTCATAGCATCTATAAGTAACTTAGACACGATCCAGTGTTGTGATCAAAAGTATTGATAGTGTCATAATTTTCATTGCACGTGACTGGCGAAAAATTCTTTTAATAGTGTTGAAACCTGTTGATAATAACGTTGATAGAAACATATCAGAAATGTTATTTTTAAGACAAAAGCTGCAAAATCAAAGATTTATATACACGTGTACGTCTATAGTTTACCTGCAAAAATATACCTCTTAGAGAATAGACTTTATGATCGGGAGGAAACGGGTATCTTCAACAACAACAAATGCATGATAGGTACATACCATGACAATGCTCACGAAAAGCAAAAAATTACTACTACTAAGGTTGTTAAAGATCTTATAGTAGCTTTTTTCTTCAGTCAAGCAAATGACACCAAACTAGTCAGTAAAAACTTAAAAGTGATTTTGTTTATTGAAATATTACGAACAACATGAGTAGCCGCTTTCTCAACTGTTGTAGGCCGTTTGATGGAAAAAAGTGTTCAAAAGAGTTACGAAATCTCACCGAAAGCACCATAGATAAACTGAAAGCGACTGGTTATGCTCCAATGTCCACATTGAATACAAATTTACGCATTTGCACGTCCTGCCGTCTAAACGTTGACAAAAGAGCAATCTGTATATCATCGGTTGAGCAGAGCGCAGGAAGTTCGAAAACGACAGCAACTGAGGAATTGCCAGATGTATCGACAACAACTGAGAAATTACCAGAAGTGTTAAGTGCTGAGAGCCTTGCCACCGTACCATCAGCGAAATCTGTTTCAACAAATCAATCGGAAGATGAGTGTATCCAAAAGGTCAACATCGAACGCTTTAACGAGGGCATAGCTGGGATAAAAGTGACTCCGATTAAATGGAGTAAGATGGACTACGTTTATTACCCGGAGAAAAAATACCGTGAAATAAACGAAGCTGTACGAAGAAACCTCTTCAAATTAGGACCTGATGATGTGGAAAATACAGACTACGATGAGGTAATTATAAATATGAAGGAAAGGTTCTCGAATGCAGCCACGACAAGGAAAGAAAAATTATTGATTTTGTCGATGCTGCTAAGTTCGTGGTCTATTCAGGATGCCATTGATGAGTTCAAAACCAATAGAAATACAGTAAAGAGGCAAAACAATTGAAGAATAACTGTCTTTCAACCAAAAATACTAGGTCTAGTACTGCATTAACAGATGAGACAAAAGAAATAGTAGTTCAATATTTTGAAGATGATGAAGTAAGTCGAGCTATGCCTGGTCAAAAGATTATGTATCAGTAAAAAGATGGAAAGCGTCAAGCAATCCAAAAACGATTAATGATGACGACTTTGAAAGAAGCGTACACACGCTTCAAGGAAATTCACGATAATATTAAAATAGGTTTTCCTCATTTGCAAGCCTTCGGCCAAGGCAATGCAAGCTTCTTTCCAATTCAGGAACACAAAATGTGTGTGTGCACAACCCATGAGAATATTAATCTTATTTTACATAGTTTGAAAAGAATCAATTTAACAAAGGATATTAAAATGTTAACTGGTAGTCTTTTGTATGAAAATACAACATCAAATTGCTATCTACGATCTTGTTCGGATTGTCCAGATTCTTCATCATTGGAAAATACTTTATTCGCTGAGTTTGAAGAAAATATATTGATCAGTTATCATTTGAGCAATGGGTGACCACGGATAGGTGTGACATAGAAACTATTGTAAAACCTGTAGATGAGTTTGTGTCATATTTTTGCTTGAAATTAGAAAGTTTAATCCCTCACGATTTCATTAAAACAGAACAATCCAGCATTTTAAAAAATACGAAAAATACATTACAAAATGGTGAATTTTTAGTCATTTGTGATTTTTCTGAAAATTACAGCTTTGTATTGCAAGATGAAGTGCAGTCCCATCACTGGAACGTACAACAAGCTACAATTCATCCATTCGTTATTTATTTTAATGGATGTACGCAAATTGAACACTTAAGTTTTATTATAATTTCCGAAGATTTAAGACACGATTCAGTATCCGTAAACTTGTTCATTGAAAAAATGATTAACTTTTTACGCGTTGATAAGCATAAAGAAGTCAAAAAGATATATTTCATGTCTGATGGAGCAGCGTCGCAGTACAAAAATCGTAAGAATTTTTCGAGCCTATGTCAATTTAAATCAATGTACGGAATTGAGGCAAAGGTCCTTGTGATGCTATTGGAGGAACAATAAAGCGCATGGCCACAAGAGCAAGTTTAGCCAAAGAACGTGAGCATCCAATTAAAACTGCGAAAGAACTTTTTGATTGGGCAAATCGTAGAAAAGAAAAAGATTTAACCAAATTATCATTTTGTTTTACTACTACTGAAGAGTACGAAATAAAGGCTTCAGAGCTCAGCGAGCAATTTAATAACGCGAAAACGATCCAAGGAACCCAAAAATTTCACTGTTTCATTCCATTGTCGGAAAATAAAATTAAAGCAAAACTATACTCAAACTGTGCTGATAATAATTCAAAAGCGTTCGATATTTTAAAAAATTTGAATAAAAATAAATAAAAAATAAGTATTAATAAACTGTTTTCATGATATCATAACCCATACCAAAATTCAAACCCAAAACTCTTAGAGTTTCTATAACAACATTGTGTAACTGCCACATTTAATTTAATACTTAGGATAATATTAATTCATTTTTATTTATTCATACATATAATATTTATACATATAATATACATAATATCGATGAATACATAAATATGGAATATCATACAAACAACTTGTTTAACTCACGCAAGGCCCTTAACAATAAAATCAGCATCAAACTGCGATTCTTGAAAAAAAAAATACACTGAAATTTTTTTTTGTTTACTATATGTGAAAATTGTGAAATGTTTGAAATGTCATAACTTTTTTGTTTATTAGTTTACCATCACCAAATTTTTATGGTAGATAGCTAATATAATGGACCGTTTTCCCTAAAAAAAATACGTTCGAAAAAAGAAAGGGTTTTGAGATATTTGAGTTTTTGTGACAAAAATGATATTTTTAAAGGCAAAAAAATTTTTTTTTTACTGTGCACATTTTCTTAAGAATCACCAAGAATGTCTAACTTTGCTGAAAAAATCATAACAATCGAACATTCCGTTTTTGCTGTGCAGCTTTTTAAATATTTTTGAACCATTTTCACATACACCCTTTTGAAAAGTTAGTCGTGACTCAATATGAAGATTTGATATCGAAAAATGACGATTTAGATGAAATTGAAAAACTGTGCAAAGTTTCAACTCAATAGAAAATCATGAATTAAAAATTTTCTTAAATTTTGATGCTGTTGCTTGGAATCGCTCAGGTGAGGAATCCCTTCATCATCTCTCTTTTCAAAACACTACACAAGTAATCAATTTTACCAAATTTTCAAACGTCGAATAATTCAAGATTTGAAAATTTCTGATAAAACAAGTATTTTTTTTTCAACATGGTACCACGCTATGTATTCGACAAAATAATTCATTCTACGGAATCAATAAAACAATGTTTTTATACAAAAAGAAATGTATACCTAAACCGCAGATTAATCCCGAATTGTTATATCTTGCGAATGGTATGCTAAGCGTGAAGGATATTACGTTGATTCACTGCGCCAGATACAAGTTGGAGTATGAACAATGATTACACGCTGATACAATGCTGATTGAATTAAAAATAGAAGTTATAGACCAGAAGAACAAATACAATTTCTGTGATTTAGGTTGAATGACGAAATTTCAAGTAAAAAACTGAAATTCCGGTAATAGTCTCAATATTGCGGCACCATAAAAGTTTGAACAAATTGTTTAAGAACGCTGGAACCCTGGATGCTTAGGTAACCGAAGAATTTCTAACAAATCATGATTTTTCAATGGAATTTCTCAGCAAATCATCAATCATTTGAGATTTTCATGTTTTCAAAGTTTTGTGAATAATTTTTACTAAACCGAGCGATTGATGCTGTCCAACATAATCCTAAAATATGCAGGATTATCAAACGAATCCTTTCAAAAATGTGATACAACATACGGTATGCATGCTTCGAATCCAGATATTTTTAAGGCATTTCTTTTTGCAGATTTTTCTGGCGTTTGGGATTTTTATTGCTGCAATTTCCCAAAAAAATTAAATTTTAATAAACACGCTAGGTGTCTTGATATTAGAGAAAGTATTTTTAGATTTCAAGAGGAGATAATCATTATTTAAATGAGAAAGAATTGAATTATTATCTTTATTAACGAGATTTTCGGCCCTAGACCGGTTCATCTCGTTTGAATGAGAAAGATCTTGGAATGCTGTAGGATGGATTTTAAAGCTCCACAGACCAATTTTGCTTTGCTAAGCTCCTTCTTCTTCTTCTTATTGGCATTACATCCCCACACTGGGACAGAGCCGCCTCGCAGTTTAGTGTTCATTAAGCACTTCCACAGTTATTAACTGCGAGGTTTCTAAGCCAGGCTACCATTTTTGCATTCGTATATCATGAGGCTAACACGATGATACTTTTATGCCCAGGGAAGTCGAGGCAATTTCTAATCCGAAAATTATCTAGACCGGCACCGGGAATCGAACTGTTTAAACAAAAGTTAGCCCCTCCCTAGAATTTTTCATTAGTTACGCCAATGCATGGGATGTAGCCGAAATGTACAATTATTTGACGTGAATCATCAATATTGGATGCAAACTTGTAAGCAAACTTATTGGGAAGAGAACAGTTTCAGCGTAGATTAACGTAAACTTACGCGTTTCAAGTTTTACATGCTGTTTACTTTTCATTTTTTTCTGTGTTGTTATTATTATTTTTATTATGATTTTATTTGTCAACAAGTGAAATGGTCAAGAGAAGAAAATATGCCCAAAATTACATTGAATTGTTCTTCACCCCGCTCGTTGGGGCACTCTCTTCATTTGGGTAAAATAAGGAGTGAGAGATTTGGAGATGTTGAGCAATGATCAAGCATGCTGATCAGAACGAAATACTATCCACCTTATCCACATAACCAAGGAAAGACTGGTTTCGATCCCAGGTTCGATGATTGATAGGTAAACCTTTTGCAATTTTACTTTATTGTTCCATATTTGTATTTAGTGCGGGATCGATCGTGTTAGTGCGGGGCACGCCAACTAGTCCTAGAGAACGCGAAGTGAAAAAAATATGTTTTGCATCGAAGAGCAGACAATTTATTAGTGCAGGATCGATCGTGTTGTAGAAGCGTATTAAATATTGATTTCGCGTCGGATTGATTTGAAACACGGTTTTCGTCTTCGTGTCATGAAGATAACTTCGCTCAAAATTAAATATTTAGTCGCTTACCAAGGTGACTCCCAACTAACTCAACTAACAGACTATCTCAGACAGACTTCTCAACTAACAGACTATCCTTTCACATGGCGCTCACGGAGATCCAAAGAATTCCTCGGTCTCTTGTAGCAATGAGTGTCGAACTCAAACTTTTTTTTTTCAGCCAATCGCTACTAGCAACTATGATGTGTACAGTCAATTAGCTAAGCTAATTGTTCCATGTTTTTATTTATCATGTAGTGCGGCATTCTGGGATTGATTGTTTTAAAATATCATCCTACGCGATTTGCATGGCAATGTTGATGAAACGTGGATCACAATTCAAAGATTTTTGACATAGATTTGTAACTTTTGTGTGCTTTGTTGTTTTGTCACCACCTTTGTTGTTTGTTTGATGTTTGTTGCACATGTTACTTGGGAGTTGAGATTATGAGAAAGGACCTGCTTTGCTCTTTGATGATGAACTAACTAAAACTTTAGTAGTGAGAACGAATGACGGTCACGACACAATTGTAGACAGCCATTCATGATTGCAATGTGTATTTTTTAAATTCTGATCATCCTCGGAGTTGGAAGCATAGATATATGCAATCAATCTTGTAGCTCGACTTGAACTCTGCCTAATTGGAATCATCATTCAAACCTCCAACCTCTCCATGAAAAAATCCAAAAGGTAGTCAAGCCATTAAAATACATTAATTTAGATTTATGATTGCTATCATATCTTAATATGAATCACGCTCCTCCTGTAGTGGCCGAGAAGGTTCTTACGCCGCGTCCGAACGATCCTATCGACTAACGCATCATAAATGCATTAAACAACAAAAAACCCTCCTATTCCCAATCATCGCATTATGCATCATAACGAATTTATTGACAAAACACGCGCGTCGCTATCTTAATTATGTCACACACAGGTGGATCATCCACATCTGCCGATGATGGTGGCGGGTTTGTTTGTTTTTTCCACGAAACAGTTAAATTCTCCCCGATGCCGCAGCATTCGACAATACCGGATCGACGATAGTCGTCGTAAAATGGCCAATTTTATTGTTCTTGCCCTAGCAAAGGGGCACAATCGGGAAGCTGAGAGTGTTTGTGATTAATTAAAATTCTTTAGTGTGACCAAGCGCATCCCCAGATACGGACCGAGAAGGAAATAAATTTCACGGCATAGGCATTTGATAGGTATGCAAATGTGCAGCTATTCGATAAAAAAAAATAGACGGGAAAGTGAAACACATTAATGATTTCAATTTCGATTGGAGCATATTTAGTGGAATGTTTGTAATAAGACTGACAGACGAGTTGATATAAGACCAATAAATTGTGGCAGTTTGACTATTTGTTTTTCAAACTCATTCTGCCCTTAGATATAAGGCCATTGAGTTGAATCAAATGACTTTTAAATTGATGTCAAAAATGGGTCACAGACCTATCAATAGTTTTGAAATAGGTTCTAGGATCAGAAATGTAATATAATTCAATTGATTAGTTTTAAATTTTATGCCGCACGATAATGAAAGCATAACTTCATATGAGAATACATACCAGTAAATGTAATTGCAGTCTAGTAGCTGCTGCAAAGTAGATTTATTGAACCAATTTGTCTGAGGAAATTCGATAGAAGCTGAATAATTTGCATCCCTTGAAGGCGGGCACCGTATGGATAAGAGGGATGCAATTAAAATGGATCGTTTTCTGCACTTTGTACACTAGTCTAATGGGTGTTCTTTCTTGGCATTTCGCTGGCAATGATAGCTACTGAAAAAGCAACTTATATGCACTCACCTATCGAGGGCGAAGTCCATGAGTAATGGTTTCAAGTCACGTGATACCAATTTTTGAACCTTAAAGTAGTCGGTCGATCCAAGTTGTTGACCTCTAGGGATAGCAACATTGTATATGCAATGATTTTCACTTAATTGCCAGTGCAAAACGGTTATATATTGCAAACATATTGCAAACAGAGCCTTGGTGTTGGCAAGGAATATGCTAGAGGATGACTCAAACCACACCCTGCTGAAAATCGAAACGGAGTGCTCAATCAACCGGAAAATAAATTGATTTCGGGGCTATTTAAATTTTAAAACTCATTTTCCACCTCACTTAGCAGTATTGCATCGAAATCGAGCAAGGATACCTAACACCGGACATCATGGACCGGCACGTGCCACAACTGCTCTTTCTGCTCTTACGGCTTCCCACCTTCATGCACGGCCTGTCCGTCCATTCATTGGCTTATTCTCCTCTGCATACGATATGGATGAGGCACACTTCGTCTACCGAAAACCATTCCAACCAGATGTTCTTTCTTCATCATAGTGAGATACCAATAGAGGAAAAAAAAGGTTTATTTTTATTGCCTGGAAGCCCAAAAAATTAACACACAGAAAGTGTATCCGATGTCACTTACGGCGAACCCCAAAGAGCAGCTCAGTCAGAACCACTTTTGGTTACCCTTTTTTCCTATAGTCGTCTTTATCGTCATTTTCGTCGCTTGCGTTAAAAATGAGACATTGGATGTTCGATCCTGTAATAGGACCCGGAGCACTTTGCTTTCACCTCCGACCCATGTCGTCGCATTCCGTTTCGAGCTAACTTCTAGTCGATAATGATGATGTATGGACGTGCGAGAAAAGACGGCACTTTTGACATCCTTTTCTCCTACTTTATGCCTCCACTTGAATAACACGTAACACGTATTACTTTACAAGCATACATATCTGGAAGTAATAAGTTTTCACTCTCCAGGGACTAATTCGGTTCTGTTGGTGACAGCTCTAGCGGAAAATAACACCGAGTTGTAAATGAGTACCGCGCTACCGGGTCCAATAGTAAGCAAGTACTTGTGCTCAAAGAAGCGTTGAAACTTATGTGACAAATTACGGTTCCCGAGAGATCGGATTACAAACGCTCGGCGCAACCATGCGTGGGAAGAAAATCGGGAATGGTTAGTAAAATGCTTCCATAACAAAACGGTCCACTAAATCATTTCTGGTAGAGTTAGGACCAGTCATGTTCGTTTAAAGGAAAAATTGATTCACATACGGAAATGGACAATGTAGTGTGAACAATGTTACCGAACAATGTTTACACAGATAATACATACTTACGGGAACTTCCGTGCCCCTGCGGTATGATGCACGGCTACTGGCAACGCAATAACTGTGAACTGTGAAGCATTTAATGAACATTATATGAAGAATATTCTACAAACAGAAAATGTTCTGGCTGATCAAGACGGTTCAAACAAAGATAGGCAAGTTGTTAAATCTTTGATATTCACTGATGTCCTCTCCATACATTCGTAAAGAATATCATTATTACAATCAGTTTTTGAATTATTATGATTTTTGTTTTCACATTAACGATAATACAGAGCAAGTGATGAGCAATGAGAGCATTAAATGATTTTATTTCTACTTTCATTATCAGTGTCTATTAACGTACTGGTTTGGTCCAAGGGGTCCATGGGATTTTAAGGTCTAGCAAATAAATGAATGAATTTCTTTTATTCTTAATGAATAAAAAAATTTTTAGGCTGTATCATTTTTCTAAATGTTTTTTAAAGAAACAGTACAAACAAAAAAATAACCAAAAGCTTAATTTTGAGAATTTGAAGGACTGAATTTCAAAAATATTTTGTTTTAAATTTTGCCTAAGAGCAGCAAAATTTCAAAAAAAAATCTATTTCATTTCGCAATTTTGAATCTACGATGCTTTGCATTTGAGTTATGATTTTGAAAGTTATACGGCACACTTTTTCACAAAATTATCCATACCTCATAAACGAAAAAACGAACGGGTCTACATTTATGGCAATATGACCCGTTCAGCAAATAACACTTTCAGCCGTATGACCCGTTAGACCAAATTATCATGTCTGCCAAACGATCATTTCGGTCAAACGGCACTTCCGCTCAAACGATTTTTTCGACCAAATGATCTATTAGTGAAAATGACTGTTCAGCCAAATCATCTGTTCGGCCTTATGTCTCTTTCGGCCGTATGTCATTTTCAGCCGAATGATATTTTCGATCGAATCATTTTCGACCTAATAATAAGTTCGTTGAAACGTTCGATTCGGTTACACTAACTTCGGCTTGATGCGTTATTAGGCCAAGTCGGATTTGCAGAAATTGCCTTTGGCCAAACGACGTTAAGGGCCGTTTGGTCGAAAAAGACAGTTGGCCGAACAAACCATTGAGCCAAAACCCATCTGACCGAAAATGTCATTTGGTCAGAATTGGCATATAGCCGAAAATGTTGTTTGGCCTAACTGATCCTTTGGTCGAAAAATTCGTTTGGCGGAATATGTCATTTCGCCGTAATGTTATTCGGCAGCACGGGTCGACATTTTTGACAATATTACCCGATCAGGAAATGACATACTCGTCGAAATGACCCTTTCTGCCTAACCACTTGTTAGGGAAAATTGGCCAATTTACAAAATTTTGATTCTATTTCAGGTCCTTGAAAGATGCTGCATATAAGTTGTTGGATTTTATTTGGCACGTACCTACAAATGTTGAACAACGGAATTGAATTAGTCGCTTTCGGTTATTATTTTGCTTATTACATACCTGGATAGCTGGTTGGCTACAGCGTCGATACACCTATGCCTGGCGTATTGTAGAGCTCCACAATCGTCGGTCTTGGGCGATTTTCCTCGAGTTTCCCCGAACGTTTAGGATCCCCAGGTCCGATTCCACCGCCTGCAGCCAGCGTGTTCGAGGTCTTCCACAAAGTCGTCTGCCTCTATTTGGTTCTCTGTTTGAGTATTGTTTTCGCTATTCTTTCTTCCGACATTCGCACTAAGTGACCAGTCCAATGAAGTCTGCCGTATTTTATACGATTCACAATATTTTTTTCTTTGTATACTTGATACAGCTCACGATTCATGCGTCTGCGCCACACACCATTTTTCCCTCCGAGTATTATACGCAGCACTTTTCGCTCGAATACCTCGAAAGCTCTATGGTCCGCCTCTTTTAACGTCCATGCTTCATGTCCATAAAGGGCCACTGGAAGCATCAGAGTGTTGTAAATAGCAAATTTCGTTTCCGTCTGCATGTTGCGAGACCTAAGCTGGTTACGTAATCCATAAAAGACCGTATTCGAAGCAGCAGTACTTCTTTTCACTTCACGGGAAACGTCATTGACACATGTCACAAGCGTTCTTAGGTAAACAAATTCTTCAACAACTTCAAACACATCCCCATCAAGCACTACCTTTGCACCAACACCACTACCCGAGCAGCACAAGTCTGAATCCGGTCACATATGAGTTGCAGTAACCAATGTGGAATATGTGTGCTGCTAGGGTAGGTCTTCCTTTATCTCTACCTGCCACCGTGGAACTTTGTCTTGGTAGAGCTTATGGTTAAGCTTATCTTCGCCGTCTCCCTATTTAGTGGGACAAAAGCCCCTACTACTGCTCTGTGATTGATTCCAATGAGGTCGATGTCGTCCGCAAAGCCCAGGAGCATATGCGACCGTTTGATGATAGTGCCGTTCCTCTGCACGCCAGATCTTCTAATAGCGCCCTCGAGTGCATTGTTGAACAATAAATTCAAAAGTGCGTCACACTGCTTCAGTCCATTGAAGGTCACAAACGAAGTTGACACTTCGTCTGCAATCCGACTTGATTTCGAGCCATCCAGTGTTACACGTATAAGTCTAATAAGTTTCGCCGGAAAACCATGTTCGGATATTATCTGTCACAGCTCATTTCTTTTCACAGAATCGTACGCTACTTTGAAATCTATGAACAGATGGTGAGTCTGCAAGTTGTACTCCCGGAATTTATCAAGGATCATCCGCAGGCTGACCATCTGATCCGTCGTTGATTGGCCCGCACGAAAACCTGCCTGGTATTCGCCGACGAAAGACTCATCAAGCGGTCTCAGTCTGTTAAAACAGGATACGCGACAGGATTTTGTACGCCGAGTTCAGAAGGATGATTCCTCTGTAATTGGCACACTCTAGTCTGTGCCCTTTTTTATATATTGGGCATGTGAGGACGTCCAACCATTTATGCTGGCGCTCTTCCAGAGCGGCTACGACTTTTTTTTAAGTCGAAACCGTTGAGAAAACAACACATTTTTCAATCCAGAGTGCCTTCGACATCACTAACCACAACCAACGAGCAAATCATTCAATCCGACGCACTTCCAGAGCACCTTCGACACTACAAGTCGAAACCGATGAACAAATCATTTAAGCTGACGCCGTTCCAAAGCATCTTTGACATCACAAGTCGAAACCGATGAGACAATCATTCAATTCGACGCTCTTCCAGAGCTTCTTCGATATCACAAGTTGAAACCGTTGAACAAATCATTCAATCCGACGCTCTTCCAGAGTGCCTTCGACACTACAAGTCGAAACCGATGAGCAAATCATTCAATCCGACGCTCTTCCAGAGCGTCTTCGACATTACAAGCCGAAACCGATGGGCAAATCATTCAATTCGACGCTCTTCCTGAGCATCTTCGACATCATAAGTCGAAACCGATGAACAAATTATTCATTCCGATGCTCTTCCAGAACGTCTTCGAGATTACAAGTCGAAGCCGATGTGGAAACAAATAAATTATTCCGGCACTCTTCCCTTCAACATCACAAGTCGAAACCGAAGAAAAATATGTCCCAATCACGCTCACAGGATACTTACAGAACAATAATTTCCAACCAGGAACAACCTGGCAGGATCGCCAAATGTGTGGCCTAATTCCGCCGAACGAGCAATCCGTTGATTTGATCGCTTGTGTGCTGTCTTCTCGAGCGTGCAACTCCGGGTGTGCCCGACGAGGAAAGAGGCAAAGTCATGGCCTGCTATTCACTGGTCAATGTTGGCAACCGAACCGTTATACGGATGATATTTACATGTCTGTCATTAATGCACGCTCAGAGTAGATTGCTGAATTTCTATTAAATCTCACCCTCACAACACTCTCTTCATGTTGCCTTTTTTTCTGCGGTGTATTCGTTTCTCTTCTGTAGGGTGACCATATGAAATTTTTCCAAAGGAGGACATTTCACCTAAATCGTAGCGAAAAAGGAGGACATTTGATTAAAGAGGAGGACATAAAAAACAACGATCGATTTTTGTTTTTGACATGATTAAAAATATTATATTTGTTAGAGTTTTGCACACTAATGTTTATTGGAAGAAGTTCCAAGCAAACAAGAGCTCGTATAACATTGCGAATAAATGCACAAAGTGGAGGCCATATACGTACACTTTGCATGAACTCAAATAAAGGCATGTACCTACATATATCGCCTCCAACTTACACTTATTTGCAAGCACATGCAACTTTGTTTTAGCTGAGGGATATGTCATCTTTTTCTACTTTTTACTTTTTTAAGTTATTAACATTTCATCTCCAGATGAAATATTCCTAATGTGACCAGACGTCAACTTTGTTTTACAAATTTATTACAATTCATACAGCCTTACAAATATTTTTCCAGTTTTTTTTTTTGGGGGCCAAAATCTGTGCAAAATGCACTTTTGGAGGATTCATTTTTAAGCCAGTGACGCAATCCAGATAGGCGTCCCGCGTTTCGCTGGTCACATTAAATATTCCCAACTGTTATTATAGCACATTATAGTCTATATCACTTTCCAGGTATAAACTTCCAGCACCTTCTTTGTAATGGTAAGATTTTCGCTTTAACTAATTTTGAAATCAACAGTGAACAGAATTTTAACAAGAACAGCTCATCGCTTACAATTCTGAATATTTGTAAATAAACTGACTAAAAATTAGGTTCTATAAGATCGGAACACAAAATGCTTAAGGGACCAATGAAATTTCATCTCTTCTCCCTATGTTACACTTTTTATATGAATTATCTAGAATTTTTGTATAGATTTTCACACTTCAGGCCACCCCTCTAAAGTTATGTAATTTAAGGATGTTCCCTGAGATGTTTCGATGGTGAACAGCAGCTACACCCTTTGTTTGTATTTTCATTATTGTAATTCCTTTGAATATTTACCATCCCTCAGCCACAGCCCTCGTCACAACCAGCATCGAAGCACTAAAAGGATGAAAAGGCCATATTTTGTGCTCAAGTATATTCATGATTCTTCAACTTTTCATGTCCCGTTTAGTCTTTCAATTCATGTTATGTATAGGAATATAACTAGCATTTTCGACAGTGAATAATTGTATTGGAACACTATCTCTCTTCGATAGTAGTTAACAATTTTAACTAATCGCAATAACTAATTCATCAATATGAGAAGTGGCATTAGTAGCAGAAACTTTATTTGGTAATTGAAATAGGTTGTTTGGAGGTACGAACATGCGTTTTGCAATTTTTGTTTTACCTTGTTGATCCCATAGTGCATGAAAAATAAACATCAACTGTTATCACGTACTGGAAGAGGCGGCAAGCTTGGTATCATTTTGGCATGCAATATTTGATTGATAAAATGTGGCAGCTAGTATACGCATGATGCCATGAATGATACCTAGCGCCACCAAACGACGTATTGCCACAGTCAGTATTCTAACGTACTTTGATTTACACAGCTTTTTGAGTAAAATTTGTTCTAGCCTGGATGTCTGTTATCTGTGGATTTAGACTAAAGAAACTCAACTGTTCAGATTAGTTCAGATTTCTATTCCATTCTAGGCATGGCATAGGGACTGCTCTTTGCCGCACATATTCAAGAAACGTACCGTGCGATGCGTTCCAAAGGCAATTAAATGGGTGTTTACTCGTAGAAAATATTGAGAAGCTTTTGGATTTTTCCTTATCCATTTTCCAATCCAATCCAATACTTATTCTTCTGTTATCTTCGACATCTGTGTTACTGCAACTCAAGCATTTAATTTTCGATATAACCATTGATTTTATTCAAAAACTTATAGGAAAATATTTCATATTAGAAAGCAAAACACCATAATATGTGCAACGATTAATTTGCTAATGGATCTCTGTTGCATTAACTAGAATTACTACAGAAGAAAGTTTTTTTTTAATATCCAAAAAGGAGGACATCTGATTTTTAATGAAAAAGGAGGACATGTTCTGAAGATCAAAGTGTGCTGTTTTGAAGAAAAGAAGTATTTTTCTCGTGTCAAAATTTTGATCCACGAATCGTGGGCCAAAAGCACAAGGTTTTGTGAACTGAACTACATTGCGTTAGAATCTATGTTAGGAAAAAGTAATTGATATGGTGCTGTGACGACTGAATATTAGTGGTAGCAGATTCTTCTTTATAGCATCGATAAAGATTGCTGCTTCAAAGTTACCTTGGGAAAAGAATTTCGTGTTGGAAATTGGATGTCAACATTGCTGGAATTGCAATTTGCGGATGACTTCAGGAAAGGATCTTGAAACTGTATATCAGGTTTGAGGCATAAATCATCAGAAGGTGGAACTCCTTATCCAGAGGATCAATTAGGATTGCTCTTTCAAGTTTGGAATTGGACGATGCGCAAGTATAACAGCAGTTTGTCAAGATAAACGATACGCATGTGCAGCGCACATTAAAAGTGGAGCACAATAGCGGATCGCATCATGGACGCTCTTTCAAGATTATTTCCATTTTCAAGATTATTTTATGCCCTTGAAGTTTCTGGTAGCTGGACATGGATAAATTTGGTGAGATTGTTTCAAAATGTTTTTTTTTACAACTTTAATATAAAGACTAAAACTAAATACGTGCTGGATTCTAAGAACCCGTAAGTTTGCTTATGGATCCATTATCCAATTGATAGTGGTAGCATAAACAGGCGGGGCTTATTGTAAGCAAAGGTGACCTCGGACTGGTCATGAAATACCAGGCAGTCTGAAATGGGTCACTGGAGCTGCAATAGAGCTAGCACTTTCTAACTCCCGGATTAAATCTGACTGTAAAAATATGTGAAACAGACAGCTTTCAGCTTTCAGACAGTGGGGGTTAGTTTGCACACACACACACACACACACACACACACACACACACACACACACACACACACACACACACACACACACACATTCTACGACGTGGCCGCGTACGCCGTACGAAGATGAAGACCGAGTAACCGCTGCAGGTATGCAAGTCACCAATGACGAGCTATTATCAGTGGCGAAAGGTTTGAAGTTGAAAAAAGCTCCGGGTCCGGATGGAATTCCAAATGTGGCTCTAAAATCCGCGATTTTGGCGTTCCCGGATCTGTTCAGGATGGTGCTGCAGAAGTGTTTAGTAGACGGTAATTTTCCGGACACGTGGAAGATCCAGAAACTGGTGCTGCTGCCGAAACCAGGAAAACCGCCGGGGAATCCAGCATCGTATAGGCCCATATGTCTGCTGGATACACTGGGGAAGCTTCTGGAAAGGGTTATCCTTAATAGGCTTACACAGTTCACGGAGGGTGAGACTGGCTTATCGGAAAAACAGTTCGGATTCCGCAAAGGCAGATCGACTGTGGATGCAATCAGGACAGTCATTGAAGATGCAGAGAGGGCGTCCAAGAAGAAGAGGAGCGGCAATCGGTTCTGCGCGGTAGTGACGATTGACGTCAAAAACGCGTTCAATAGTGCCAGCTGGGAGGCCATCGCCGCAGCGCTGCATGGAATGCGAATCCCCGACTTCCTGTGTAAGATCCTTAGGAGCTACTTCCTGAACCGGATTCTGGTTTACGACACGAACTCGGGGCAGAAGTCGATCAGGGTTACGGCGGGCGTTCCACAAGGGTCCATACTAGGCCCGACGTTATGGAATGTGATGTACAACGGGGTGCTGATGCTGAAGTTGCCCAAAGGTGTAAAGATTTACGGATTCGCGGATGATGTCGTCCTAACGATAACCGGTGAGTCACTGGAGGAGGTGGAAATGCTGGTGGCGGAAGCGACCGACGCAGTAGAAACCTGGATGAATGGAGTCAAGCTGCAGCTGGCTCATCACAAAACGGAAGTGATGCTGGTCAGCAACTGCAAAGTAATCCAGCGGATGCAGATTACCATTGGAGGGCACGACATCCCGTCGGTGCGGACTCTGAGACATCTAGGTGTGATGATTGATGACCGGTTGAACTTCAACACCCACGTGGACTATTCCTGTGAAAAGGCGGCTCAAATGATCAGTGCGTTAGCAAGGATCATGCCGAACGTCGGCGGTCCGAAAGGCAGCAGTAGGCGTCTTCTTGCGTCAGTATCATCCTCGATACTAAGGTACGGAGTTCCAGCCTGGGGAGCTGCGCTCAAGACGAAACGTAACCGGAGGAAGCTGAATAGCATGTTTCGTCTAATGGCCATTCGAGTCGCGAGTGCGTACCGAACTATTTCGTCGGAGGCAGTTTGCGTTATCGCAGGGATGATTCCAGTCTGCATAACCCTAGCAGAGGACATCGAGTGCTACCAACGGAGGGATACCAGAAATGTGAGGAAGGCGGTGAGACTGGACTCTATGGTGAAGTGGCAGCAGGAGTGGGACAATGCGGATAATGGAAGGTGGACCCATCGGCTCATCCCCAATGTGTCGACGTGGGTGAACAGGGAGCATGGAGAGGTGAACTTTTACCTCACACAGTTCCTGTCCGGACACGGTTGTTTCCGCCAATATTTGCACCGGTGTGGCCATGCGTCATCGCCATTCTGCCCGGCGTGTATCGACGTAGAGGAGACTCCAGAGCACGTGATATTCGACTGCCCGAGGTTTGCGGAGGCACGTAGGAGAATGCCTGCCATAAGGGCGGACAACATCGCAGAGCGAATGTGTCGCGATGAAGGTACGTGGCATGCGGTAACCAGAGTCGTGACACAAATAATGTCAGAGCTGCAGCGTCGATGGAGAAGGGACCAGCAAGTAAGCGTCGGTTTGGAGCAAAATCCAGCACAGTGAGCAGTGTTGGGTCTCGAGTCGTCGGGGCGCCAGCGAACCGGAAGTCTTCTGCCAACCGGAATCGTCGGACCGACCTCGGCACTCGAACCGTCAACCTGCTGAAGAAAGAAGAAAGAAGAAGGAAGTGCTTCGGGTATGTAGGGCACCGCCAGTGCGGACGTTATCCACCACCGGAACTGTCGGACCACCTCTGCAACCCGAAGACGAAGTCGGCGCAATGCGCGAAAGCGTCCCCTGCGATAGCCGCCGGTAGTCGGGGCACCATCAGTGCGGAAGTTTCCTTCACCGGAACTGGTGGACAACCCTCGACGCCGGGGAAGTCAGGAGGATTCGAGTGAGGAAGTTTGCGGCACAACCGCCGAGGGATCGAGACGTAGCAGTGGATCCCAGCAAGCCAGTCGGCGAACTAGCCTAAGCTAGGGGCCGGAATTTTAAGAAGAAGAGCATGAGCACAACCCCACCCGAAGTAGTCGCAGCATCCAGTGGTCCCGGGGAGCTCGAGGCAAGGAGGAAAAGGGACCCGGTTTATCCGGGAGGCACATTTTTAGCAGGTCGGGAGGAGCCCATCCCTGTTCGCCTTCGAGCATAGTGTGGATGCTCTAGGTGTCTGTCGCGCAGATTTTTGATGGCCTTTAACCCTTGCAAAAAAAAAAAAAAAAAAAAAAAACACACAAAAGGAGGACATGTCCTCCTTTAGGATACCATATGGTCACCCTACTCTTCTGTCCTTGCTACACTGTACCGCTCTCTGTTGGAACGGGTACGAGCCACTAGCATTCGACTCCTAGCAACATTTTTCTCGTCCGTCACTAGCTGGGAGCCGTACACTAATTGCGTAAGCATTTTTTCTGGGTTTTTCAACCCCCCTCCCCCCATGTCAGATTTTTCCCATACAAATTTTTTTTTATTTATATGGAACGTAAGAAAGTGGCAGACCCCCCCTCCCCCATAAGTGCTTACGTAATTTGTGTACGACCCCCTGGCACTCCTTATCATACCAACCATTTCGTTCACGGAAGAAATAAACTACCCAATAGTGAGTTTAATTCACCCAACCTCGAACATCCGTACGGGAAGCCAAAATTGAGTAAGTAGGGTCGAAGTAGATTGCCTTTACTCCCATGGTAAAAAAGTACCCAACGGAAAATTTATTTACCCAAATGTAAGTTTAATTCACCTAATTTGGACCTCAAGCTTCCCGTATTGAACTGGTGTCGTTGGATTGTTTGGCTCTTTTGTTTTTGATAACAAAAGAAAGAGTGGATGAAAGAGAAGAGAAAAAATAACTCAAAAGTAAGTTTAAAAATACTCAATTTTGGGTACTTTTTTTCTTCCGTGTGGCGTCGATGTGCAGTGCCTAACACTTCCTGCGATGTTGTAGTCACGGCTTCGTGGATATTTTCCCACAATCTGTTGACGTCGCCAGATCCGGTGGCATCTCCTATCCGCTCGTCCAGCTTCTGGTGGTATTGTTCAGCAACTCCTTCAACTGTCAAGCGTTGGATATTGAAACGCATCGTTCTGTTGTTTCGTGAATTCGTGACGTTGGAAAGTCGCGCCCGAATTCTTGCAACTACAAGATAGTGATCCGAGTCGATGTTCGGACCTCTGAAAGACCTTACATATATAACATCCGAGAAATGTCATTCGTCGATCAGTTCGGGGTCTATCTGCAAGTGTCTCCACTCGGATGCTGCCAGGTGTGTTTGCGGATATTATGACGTGCGAACAGAGATGCATATGATCACGAGAACGCGTGGTAGTGTTCAAAACGTTCTGAACACACCACACTGCTCAAGTGCACTGACCTAACAAACAAACTCGTATCCTAGGAAAACAAACTCAAGCGAAGACATGCTACACATTTTTCGGCTAGTAATGGAACACGTGGGCTTCTAACGGATAGAAATCTAGCAGGCTCGATTTTTTTTTTGCATAGTTGCAAATCTAAGGAATCTTAGTTACTATGATCGTTTTGCTTACGTACCAACCCAGTGCACAATGAACTATGTTCCGAGTTCAAAACTAAGAACACCAAGGCACGCTCTTGGCTCATATTCTGTTCAGGGTACATCTCTGCGGACTGTTGCATCAGCAGTGCTGATGGCCATCCTTTTAGCAGCAGCAAAGGTTACAAGTCGCAGACCATTATCATTGGTACCGGAGTGAAGGCTTTCCGTACCAATAACAGGTCGAAAGACACTCTTCCGATCTGCGCATTTGCATCCCCAATGACAATCTTTACATCATGTGTTGGTCACTCTCCGTAAGCCTTATCAAGGCTCTCAAAGAAATCATTTTTCACGTCATCAGGCTTATCGTTCGTTGGGGCATGCTGATCAGGCTATAGTTGAAGAATGTGCCCTTCATGCTCAACACACAAATGCGGTCGCTTATCGGCCTATCACCGGATAACACGCTTCATATGCTTCCCGATCACCATGAAGCCAACTCCTCATTCTGCTCTGTCACCGCCGCTATAGTAGATGTGGTACTTGAATGAAGTGTTCGCTATGGGATCAACCGCCCGGAATTCACGTTCTCCAGTTCTGGGACGCCGTATTTCCTGGATTGCTGCATCACTTACGCCAACCTTCTGCTGCTTACGTGCCAGGAGCCCAACACGTGCGGGTTCATTCAATGTTCTCACGTTCCAAGATCCGACTTTCCAATCGTTGTCTTTTATTCGTTGCCGAGTCTGTTTCCGTTGAATCTATCCGTCTACTTTTGCCTTTTTTTGGTAACTGTAGAATCTTCGGTAGGCTACCTTACCAGGGTTGCGCTACCTACATCGCGTTGAAGGGGCTGCCTCTCGATGCTGACACGATGCAAATCCTCCCTTCCCTGTCAGCATATTTACGACGACAGTTCCCACCGGGGGTGCCCTAAGGTTGGTCGTATCCCGGCCAGCGCCGGAGGTAGGGATAGAGGTTGCTGGGTAAAAGGCTAAGGACCGCGAAATGGGGTCTATTTTATTTCTTAAGGTACGCGATGTACCAATGGTACGCTTTACCGAGCATTTGCCGTGCCATTCCGGGATTCGGGATTAGGGACGTCATATTGTCAGCTTCAGTGGTGTACCGAGCCTGGCGATATGACCGGATTTTCACCGTTACGCACTACTTATGGGTATCCATATCCCAGCGTAGCGGGCATGTTAGACAATAATGATGTCCTTGATCTGTACGCCTGTCAATAAAAATCGTTTATTTATGCAATAATAACGAAATGTTTCAGGTAACGCTCTATGTAGTGAGTGTTCGAAATATGAGTCACTCCGGGATTTGAGTCAAAACGCGGTAAAACATTAGTGAAAATGAGGTGATCCATGAGTTCATGTACTCACTGAGGACCAGACCACCAATAAGGTGAAACCTTTTGGAATTCAATTTCAAATCTACCTCGAGCTTTCAAAAACACAAATCCTGAAAAGCAAGATGCAGTAACTAGTGTAAACATTTTTTTTTTTTTCATTTTTACTGCGCTGCATTAAAAATGATTATCAGATCTGTAAACCAAGTATTACTTGATATTTGTGACCCCAAAAACGTGATGTGATGATTGGAGTGGCCATTGTGGTAGGCATTTTTGAACTCTACCGTGGTGGTTTATAATGATCTGCAATCTCATTGGTTTTATAGCCTAGTTAGTAAATAAACGATATTATCAACCTGGAGTTGGCTGGCACAATTACAGACCCAGAAAAATATAAATTAATCGATACGCTTAAAAATAGCCTATGCAATTAAAAGATAATACAATGATTATTACGTGTAAGCTTGCTCCTTGTTCAATTGCAATCGCTTATTGTACTGATGATCAAAATATTCATATCCAGCTGGCTGTGGCATGCGTTCAACGCATGCATTCGTCAAAACTGATTCGTCTACCTCACAGCCAGGCAGTATGCTTCAAAAACTAATAAATGCCTCTAATTAAATTCAACTTTATGCTACGACTCTTTCCGGCACAGTCCACTCCAACTTTTCAGCGAGTGCGGCAAACTGAAGCTACCATACTCTCGCAATCCATTTTAATCGGATTTTGTCCTTCTGAATTATCCGTACCGCACCTCGTCGTTTCGGATCGTCTCATCATCGTCCTTGTTGTCGTCGTAAAAACGGCTAATCTCCATATTGTCGAGTAGAGAGAGGCAACAAAAAAAAGCTTGAACAACAAGACCCAAGAGCCCGAATTGATGGTCATAAAGTTTCTCGTCGAATTTCGCCACCAGAACGAACAAACAAACCGGCTGACTATAGGGCCGCTGCTGCTCCGTGCTCGTTATGAATCTCGATCGATATTGCCCGTCACAACCGAGCCACCAGCGCGCGCAAATCCTGGCCCGTTTATCGCTTAATGATTACTTCCAAATGAGATTTTAAACTGGCGGACACCGATGGAAAGGGGACTTGTGAGCGATGATGCCTGACGATGAGCACTGGGTGGGAGTACAACTCGCAAGCTCGAGGTTTGCACTTTTCACTGATGTTGATTCCAAACCGGGCTTAGGTCCGATGATCAAAATGAATTCATTCATAAAGCCGCCAATCCACCAGCCAACGAACGGATTGGTCCAAAGAATATAATTGAAACAACAAGCATCAGCATTTAACACACACGAGGGTTTTGGAGCATAATTTTGGCCGTATGTTTGAAATGTATATTTTATGTGAAATATTTTAGTTTTTATGTGTCGTATTCTGGCACATATTTTAAAATATAATTGGCATTTACAACAATTTGTTTTATACGTAATGCTTCGGTGACAAACTAGACTCTAAAGTTCACGGTATATTCAATTTCCTATATTCAAAAAATGGTATTGTCAGATAATCTAGATGTGAAACACCTAACAGAATCTTGTGTCCAAGGAGCAAGCTCAATAATTGATATCAATCTGGTGATAAACACTTTAGATGGACAAGGAATTACTATGATATTTGTATCAAATTAGAAGATTACTAAATTAATATACGCTGGCTGCTGCAAGCGTATCGTCTGTTTATCATTTGTTCAGATGGTCGTAACCAATTTGGCCATACATTTCGTTCAATTGTCGCTTTGTTCAACGGACGGATTGCAAAATGAAATAAGCAGAATCATCATTTTGCCGCTGGATCAATGGTTTTGGTTTGCATATTTGGCAATATAACTCTTAAACAGTGCCCTGATGCAGACGAAACTCGCCGCGATTGGCGAAATTTAATCGGGCCGGTTGGTGTTGGTGCAGAAATTAGCATAGTTGCCGTTGGCCGATGTCGGTCGCTGTGTTTTGGCAAACAAACTGGAGATGTATTTTGTACGTAGGTAGGTATTGGGCTTCATGCAGTTTCATTCAAGCAATTTCGGTTGAAGTCATTATTAGCGTTGGAGGTGGTTCTGGTGGAATCAGTGGCGCCAGCGGGACTCTTTGAACGCCAAAAAAGAGCCCGACGTTATCCGAGATGGCGTAATAAAATTGCTTATGGTGCTTCAAGATCAAGTTCCGCTGAACTGACAAACGGCTTCAGATAACAGGAAAACAACTAAGGGTGTCTCTGTTTTGGTGAACGTTTATACTGCTCGTAATCGAATTTGATATTTTGTTAGTGGGCCACTTTAATTAGCTTCGACCCACAAGAGGTAGGTTGAGATCCCAGGTGTAGGAAAGTTCACATCGACCAACACCGTATCCATTTTATCTAACTTTCAACATCCCAAACCGTGTATCTTCGCACATTTTTACCGATACCACCCGTGGTCAGAAAACCAATAACTAATCAGTTCAAAATCGCAACGATGTTGTTTGACGTACTGTCTCGAGCTACTCGAATACGAGCGTGCGTCCCGCTGTGAGGGCTACCCGTGTATGCATACATTACCGATCCTGAAGGCGGGTCAGCCAAAGCCAGTATCAATGAAGCACCTTGTTACGTTGCCTGTTGTGGATCTGCGTACGGCAACGCACGATCAAAAGGAAACCCGACCGTGAGGATCGCCGCACACCCGACCCGACCCGACCCTGACAGAGCACTGTAGAAGCTCGTAAATAAACACAAGCCGAAGTAGGGACATATTTAGTGGCAATTTTGGCGTGAAAAATGTTTTTGGGTCGACCCTAAGGATGAGATATTTCGACGATTTCTGTGAATAATGCGGCACGATTGAGCACCATATTGGGGTAGTGACTAGCGAGGGAAATTCTTTTCATAACTTTTCCTTAATAGCTGTCATATGTCATGAAGAATCGGATTGTGGATGCGCAAGATAAACTGAATTACTTGTATGACCAATGACCATATTTGTTCGGCATGATATTGATGACCATAAGTACCTTATGTGGAAATTGAACATGTCTATACATGATTGAAACGTTAATTTTGCTGACTAAACCTTAAAAGGGGTCGGATCTTCCTAAATAACACCATGGCATACCTACATCGATATTGTATATTTTACTCAACTCGGGGTATTCGGATTTGCGAATATAGTCAACTCCTCAAAGCAGTCTTGTTTAGACAGCTTGAAGCTGGAATAGACGTATTTTAGCATTATTAGAGATAATACTCGTCCCGAAATTTCCTTCCTTCTCTCAACCGACAAATTAAATAAATCAAAGTTCTATTAACACTTGGTTGGATTAGCGCCAAAGTATGAGCTACTTACTGGTTTAAAGGACGAAATTTATCTAACTGATGATGCACGCCAAAGAATAGGACAATAGTTTCAAAATGTAGGTTAACAAATTCTAGTATCTGCAGATGTTTTAGAAGATATTCGGTAATTAGCATAGATAATTTTATAATTGAATATACTGCATATGCATCATTTAACTACTTACTTCTAATCACCACAATTTTAGTTTAAATATTTAATCAAATTCATTAATTTTCCACGAACTGGTCAAAGCTTCGTTTTAAGATTATTTGATAGATTTTATAAAATTATTTCTTTTCTTCTTGTGCTATACTGCGTATTCCACTGATCTGACGTCTGCCTGTCAATTCTGACAGCGACTGTTACTACAGTTCGGAATTCTCCACAACGTTATATCCGTAGTAATTCCTCGTTTTTCCGAACACGGGGATTATATTGAAATCACATCTTGACCAATGCTGAATTAAGGTTACTGCCATGTTTGAACTATCAAGCTATCAACAATGTCAGAGTAGTGAAGTCCATTACTTTCTGCGTGGCGGCTGCAATTTATTATTTATTTATTTATTATCAGACTAAGGCCGGAGTGGCCTGTGCTGCACATAAAAGTCTTCTCCATTCAGCTCGGTCCATGGCTGCACTTCGCCAACCACGCAGTCTGCGGAGGGTCCGCAAATCGTCCTCAACCTAATCGATCCACCTTGCCCGCTGTGCACCTCGCCTTCTTGTTCCCGTCGGATCGTTGTCGAGAACCATTTTCACCGGATTACTGTCCGACATTCTGGCTACGTGCCCAGCCCACCGCAGTCTTCCGATTTTCGCGGTGTGAACGATGGAAGGTTCTCCCAACAGCTGATGCAACTCGTGGTTCATTCGCCTTCTCCACGTACCGTCCGCCATCTGCAACCCACCATAGATGGTACGCAACACTTTTCTTTCGAAAACTCCCAGTGCACATTGGGCCACGTCGTAAAATTAGGAGGAAAAAAATATTTTCACCATAATGATAATATTTTAGGATCAAAGTGTCTTCAGCAAAGTCAAAGCTTATTATTTAAGCTTTATTTTGAAGTTTGTTGCAATAGGGTGGCCCCACTACATTTTGAGATAATTTTTTTAACTTCTATATTTCTAATTTTAGCATTGTACGATGTTCTAGAAAGTTGTTCCTTATTTAATTTTGAGGCACTTTGATAAAGAAACCATTTTTGTACGTCGTTTGTATCATTTGTTATGATAATTTTAAATAATTATGTTAGGGTGACCCTTAAAAATCAATATTTTGATTGTAACTTTTTAGTTTTAATTTTTATCGAATTGACGTCTTCTACAAAGTTTCAGAGCATAAAAAAATGCACGTTTTGGTTACATAAACAAGTAAATTCATTGGTGGATTGCAGAGATATCACTGTTTTTCTTGAAAAAATCCGTTGTTCTCAAATCCCTGTATTTTTGAATGGGGGAAAAAGGGGGATCCATTTTTCCCTGGGTTAGATAGAGGAAGGGCTAAGGATTGCTCTGCATATTTTGGTATTGGGGAATTCGAGGGAATTTGAGGTTTTTCCATCATTTAAAAAAATGGCTTTATGTACGAGGAGATCAAAATCATCAGTTCTAGAAGTGTTATAAAACCGAAAATTCCGCCTAATTCGTCAAAAACAAAATGTTTATAATAATCATAACTTCCTTATATATTTCCAGCGCATCTTCACTCAATATACCGATTGGTAGGATAACATGTTCAATAATATCAACGCTTATCAACGTAACAACTTCACTGAACAGACCGTAATCGTAGGTTGATTACATCACTTGTTCAATCGATTTTACTTTAAAATCGTTAGGGTGGTATGGAAAATTAGGTTTTTCGAGCGTAGTTTTTTTTATTTTACTTTTATCTATTTTTATCTTTATCTTTTATTTTTACTATTATTAGTGTGGTTCAAAATTCTATTTTTCTCCACACCGATCACTCAATTCTGTCCCATGTTCTGAGAGTCCTCCGCGAATTTGAGCCAAATTTGATAACAACTGATTTAGCACGAGCCGTTTCAAGTTTGCAGGGGAATTAATATGGGGAAGTTGATTTTTCATCCTACTGATTATGGCGCTTCCCCATACAGCGCTGGCGAAAAAAGAACCCACATGGCCAAAATCGCATGTTGATTAATCGTTCCAATAATTAGTTATCGGTTTTAATCCAGCTTGCGAATCTTTGGTTATGATTATTGAACTTCTCGAAGCGCATCACTGATACGTGCAGTACAACATAGTAGCCTGATTTTGTCAGTGCTATCTTTCGCGCCAAGAGCAGCAATGTTGCCTGTGAAGGAGTTTCGCGATAAAAATATAAAGTAGTGGGAATAGGTTATTCTATAACAAATTGTGTTATTGAAAACGTTATGATTCTCCATAATGTACACAATTAACTTTGTCCAGCTGGTTCAACTTTGAATCTAGGTTCAAGTTATACTGGAGGAGGTACATTCGTTTTTTTCCACTTCCTATCTACCAAAAATGTTGGCAATTTTTTTACGGTGAAAATTAACACATTATGTTATAATCATGTTATGACGATCATAAAATTCTCTTTCCTCCATCTTTGAAAGAGAATTTAAAAAAAAAATATTGCAAGTATTTTTATTTGTAACAAATATTGATATAATTGGTAAAAAATTTTGTTTTGACCAACTGGTCGGGGAGAAAGGAAAAAGGTAAAAGGTAGGAGGGAAAAGTGGAAAGTGAGAAATAAGTAGTCAACAGCGCGATATACTAATGTGTAAGTGAGCAGTGAGAAGTGAAAAGGGAAAAATGAGAAGTACGAAGTGAGAAGTGAGATGTGTGAAATGAGAAGTGAGAAATTAATAGTGAGAAGTGAAAAGTTTATAGTGAACAGTGAGATATTTGAAGAAGTTTGAAGAAATTAAAAGAAGTGAAAAAAGAGAAGCGAGACGTGAGAAGTGAGAAATGAGGAGTGAAAAGAAAGAAAGAAGGGAAAATTATATGTTAGAAGTAAAAGTAATAAGTGAGAAATGAGAAGTCAGAAGTGAGATTTAAGAAGGGATAAGTGAGAAGTGAAAAGTGAAAAATAAGAAGTATGGAGTGACAAGTACAGAGTGAGAAGTATGGAGTGAGAAGTGAGATGTGTGAAGTGAGAAATAAATAATGAGAAGTGACAAGTTAAAAGAGAGCAGTAAGAAATTTGAGACAAGTAGTGAGTAGTGGTAAATTAATAGTGGGAAGTGAGAAGTTAGAAGTGCGACATTTGTAGTGCGAAGTAGTTCTGAAAAGTGAGATGTGTGAAGTGAGAAATGAATAGTGAAAAGTGCGAAATGAGAAGTGAATAGTGGAGAGAAGGAGGTGAGAAGAGAGAAGTAAGAAGTACGTAATGGGAAATTAAGCGTAAGAAGGGAGCAGTAAGAAGTGAAAACTGAGAGCCTAGGAACGAGAAGTGAGAAACGATTTTTTTCTGTTTCCTTCTTTTTTATCATCTTCCTTCTTCTTTATGTCTTATGTCCCTCCACTCACTTCTCACTACTCAACATCTCACTTCTCACTACCCAATTATCATCTCTCATTGCTCACCCTTTGCTTCTGTTTATCTAACTACTCATATCACACTATCCTCACTTTGCAACTATCACATCTCACTTCTCACTTCTCATGTATCACTTCCCACTACTCACATGTTGCTGCACATATCACACTACTTAATACTCACTTCCATTTCTCAGTACTCACTTCTCACTACTCTGTACTCATTTCGAACATCTCATTTCTCACTTCCCAGTTCTCGCTGTTCACTATTCACTTTGAACATCTCACTTGTCAATTCACTTTATAAGAAAAGAAATTTAAACTATTCGGCTAAATGGCATTCGGCCAAATATAAATATATTCCATATCTCGATACCTCCCTAACTCGATGGTCCCTTCAATATCGAGTAAGGGAGAGTTCACTGTATAACCAAAACGTGCATTTTTTTATGCTCTAAAACTTTGTAAAAGACGTCAATTCGATAAAAATTTAAACTAAAAAGTTACAATCAAAATATTGATTTTTTAGGGACACCCTAACACAATTATTTAAAATTATCATAACAAATGACACAAACGACGTACAAAAATGGTTTCTTCAGCAAAATGCCTCAAAATTCAATAAGGAACAACTTTCTAGAACATCGTACAATGCTAAAATTAGAAATATAGAAGTTAAAAATTTCAACATAAAGCTTAAATAATAAGCTTTGTCTTTGCTGAAGACACTTTGATCCTAAAAATTATCATTATGGTGAAAATATTTTTTTCCTCCTAATTCCACGACGTGGCCCACTGTGCAGTGCGCGTTGGTCCTCCACGAGCATCGTCCAGGTCTCGTGTCCGTAGAGAACTACCGGTCTAATAAGCGTTTTGTATATAGTCAGTTTGGTACGGCGGCGAACTCTATTCGATCGGAGCGTTTTGCGGAGTCCAAAGTACGTACGATTTCCAGCCACTATGCGCCTCCGAATTTCTCTGCTGGTATCGTTATCGGCGGTCACCAGTGAGCCCAAGTACATGAATTCTTCAACCACCTCGATTTCGTCACCACCGATAGAAACTCGTGGTGGGTGGCTTACATTGACCTCTCTTGAGCCTCTTCCTATCATGTACTTCGTCTCGACGTGTTGATGACTAGTCCAATCCGTTTAGCTTCGCTTTTCAGTCTGATGTAGGCTTCCTCCATCTTCTCAAAGTTACGTGCAATGATATCAAATCAATGTCGTCGGCGAAACCAAATAACTGGACGGACTTCGTGAAAATCGTACCACTCGTGTCAATCCCTGCCCTTCGTATTACTCCCTCCAAAGCGATGTTGAATAGCAGACACGAAAGACCATCACCTTGCCGTAACACTCTACGCGTTTCGAAGGGACTCGAGAATGCCCCTGAAACTTGAACTACGCACATCACCCGATCCATCGTCGCCTTGATCAACCGTATCAGTTTATGCATTAGCTGCCATAGCTGGTCCCGATCGATTGTATCATATGCGGCTTTGAAGTCGATAAATAGATGATGTGTGGGCACGTTGTATTCGCGGCATTTCTGCAATACCTGACGTATGGCGAACACCTGGTCTGTGGTAGAGCGTTCACCCATAAATCCCGCCTGGTACTGCCCCATACTGTCCCAATGTGATTGCGCGGTAGTTGCTACAATCCAGCTTATCGCCCTTTTTGTAGATGGGACACACGACACCTTCCATCCACTCCTGCGGCAGAACCTCATCCTCCCAAAGCTTGGTAATCACCCAGTGCAGCGCTCTAGCCAGTGCCTCACCACCGTGTTTAAACAGCTCTCCTGGTAGTTGGTCAACTCCAGGGGCTTTGTTGTTTTTCAGCCGGCCGATCTCCTCCTGGATTTCCTGGAGATTCGGAGCCGGAAGTCGCATGTCCTGCGCGCGTGCTCCTAGGTTCATTACCATACCGCCACCGTTGTCGGCCATATCACCATTCAGGTGCTCTTCGTAGTGCTGCCGCCACGTTTGGATTATGTCACGCTCGTTTGTAAGAAGGTTCCAGTTTATGTCCTTACACATAACGGGCTGTGACACGTAGCCATTACGTGAACGGTTCAACTTCTTATAGACCTTTCGTGCGTAATTAGCGCGGTACAGTTGCTCCGTCTCTTCACGGTCTCGATCTTCCTGCTGGGGCTTTTTCCTCCAGAAAATCGAGTTTTGTCTGTTCCGCGCCCGTTTGTATCGTGCCTCGTTCGCCCTCGTGCGGTGTTGCAGCAATCTCGCCCATGCTGCATTCTTCTCCTCAACTAACTGCTCACATTCGCCGTCATACCAGTCGTTTCTCTGATCCGGAGCCACCGTGCCAAGTGCAGCGGTTGCGGTGCTTCTAATGGCGGATCGAATATCTCTCTAGCCATCTTCAAGAGATGCTGCGCCTAGCTGCTCTTCCGTTGGGAGTGCCACTTCCAGCTGCTGCGCGTAGTCTTGGGCTAGTCTACCGTCTTGTAGCCGCCCAATGTTTAGCCGCGGCGGACGACTCCGACGCGTGTTGATCACCGTCGAGAGTTTTAAGCGCAGACATACTGCAACGAGGTAGTGGTCGGATTCAATATTCGCACTGCGGTAAGTGCGTACGTTCGTGATGTCGGAGAAGAATTTACCGTCGATTAGAACGTGGTCGATTTGGTTTTCCGTTACTTGATTAGGTGATTTCCATGTGGCCTTGTGGATATTCTTGCGGAGGAAGAAAGTGCTTCGGACTACCATTCCACGGGAGGCTGCAAAGTTTATGCATCCTTGGCCGTTGTCTCTCGATACGGTATGCAGACTATCCGGTCCGATAACCGGTCTATAAATTTCCTCCCTTCCTACCTGAGCATTCATATCACCGATGACGATTTTGACGTCCCGCAGTGGGCATCCATCGTATGTCTGCTCCAGCTGCGCATAGAACGCTTCTTTCTCGTCGTCGGATCTCCCTTCGTGTCGGCAGTGCACGTTGTTGATGCTATAGTTGAACAAACGGCCTTTCATCCTCAGCTTGCACATCCTTGATTGGATTGGATGCGCATCTTCCCCAGCACTATGAAGCCGGTTCCCAGCTCGTTGGTGGTGCCACAGCTTTGGTAGAAGTTAGCCGCTCGATGCCCGCTTTTCCACACTTTCTGTCCTGTCCAGCATATTTCCTGCAGCGCTACGACATCGAAGTTGCGGGGATGTAATTCATCGTAGATTATCCTGTCGCAACCTGCGAAGCCTAGCGACTTGCAGTTCCATGTTCCAAGCTTCCAATCGTGATCCTTTATTCGTCGCCTAGGTCGTTGCCGATTGTATCAAGTCGTATTATCTTCTATGTCGTTCGTAATAGTTGTTTTTAAAGGCGGCTTATTGGCCCTGCGCAAACCTCCTGTCTCGTCGGAGGCCGTCGTGTCAGAGCTGTTTAGCGTCCCACCTAACACCAGGACTTGGGCTTGTGCGCTTTGAGCGGCACACGGTCGCTTTGGCGGAGCCTACTTGCGGATTCATGCAGCTTTTTATAGAGGTTTAACAGGGCCCACTGTCAAACCCCACCACATCCTAGGCAGGCGCCACAACTCGCAGATGGCCTGGGGAGGGATCGTCAAGCCCTTGGACATAGTTCCTGCTGCCCACTGCATGCAATTTATTATTCTTACTGTATTTAACTTCAGCTTTATTGCTGAGAGCAATTTCTACAATGATTCCGAAAGAAACAAATGTAACATCACCATAGTAACTGTCAATGTTTTTCATCTCAATTATAGGAGCATTGAGAGCATTGATTCATCTTATCAGGAACAAATCAATGTGCAACGATATGGAAATGCTTATATCTTTCAAACTTAGGCGTCCATGTTCATGGTAGTTTTATAGGAGAAAGTACAGATTTGATAGTTCCGTTAAGATACCATATCCTACCGAAATATCAAATCTGTACATTCGCCTCTACCCGTCCGTCCTGTATTAAGTAGGAATTTTTAATCTTGAGTAGCCACGAGTATTATGGTTTATGCCGTCTCCCAACAAACTGTTAAGATAAGGTGATATACCATGTAAAAATATCATACTTGAGAATTACGGCTCCACAAAGTGTCACACACGACTGAGCCTACCAAGTAAATGAAATGGTTAAAAAAACATTCGCCTCTAATTCTATCATGCACGTATACGTCTAAGTTTGGTAGATGATATTAGCATTTTCATATAATTGTAAAACCGTTTAACATCACACAGATGTTAATAACACAGATGTAATAAACTCTTATTAAATATAACTAAATGTGCTTCATTCCTTTGTATCGAGATTATATGAATTTCTTACGGTAAGGTGGAAACTGTCCCTCCATACTATAACAATGCCAAGCAGAAACTATAGCGTAAATCAAGTATTTTAAATCAATGAAGAATTAGTTCAAACATTCACGTTGAGCAAGATAAAATAAAAGTATTTCAAAATGTTATTAGCGAATCGGTAGTTGCCAACTGTATTTTTTCCTTCTCAAATTTCAAATATTTTGTTCCAAAGAGTACTAATCAAATTTTCTTTTCCATTTTTCAGGTAAGCCTCGCAATCTACTATCAGTTTCATTGAAAACATACACTTTAAGGTAGGTCAAGGTCAGGGCTGCTCAACATACGCACGGCCCGCGGGACGGATGCGGGCCTTGGCTCCATATATTGTGGCCCGATGCATGTAAAAAATACTGCAGAACCGTCCCGCCGTCCCGTTTTTATTGATTCAAATTATTGGTGGAAGAGTGGATTTTCGAACAAATTATGACGAAATTGCAAAGACGAAGTCGGAAATTGCAGTACGGGCCAGTTTTGATATTAGCGAGATATTAGAAGGAGATACGTTGAAGATTGAAAATCCTCGAAAAGATTTGAAAACTACGTTAGGTGAAAATTTTGTCTGCTTCAGATTCTACTCTCTCACAATCGATGAAAATACTTATGTGAAAAACACGGGGTAGGTTAGGGGTCGTACACTAATTAATTACGTAAGGGGGGGAGGGGGGGTTGGCCATTTTCTTACGCTCCATATAAATAAAAAATGGTTTATATGGTAAAAATCTTACATAGGGGGAGGGGGGTTGAAAAACCCAGAAAAAATGCTTACGTAATTAGTGTACGGCCCCAGCTGTCTTCATGAGGGCATTTGATGATCACCTTCAGATAACAGAGGAATTGGTAGCTTTGATCCCAATGAGTGGGACACACTTAAAATTACGATTGTCGAGAGTCCAACAGCACATGTTCTTGGCCATCCGAGAAGTCCCTGGAGCTAAGCATGTTTACGAATGAAAACAAAAGGAATAGTAACGACAATCGTCATATATGGCAAACTAGATGTTGATCACAGAAATGACTGGCAATCTTAAGGCCCTCCCAGACTTACCCAAGCAGCACAAATTGTTTCACTACTGCACATTTCACTGTGTTGCAACTATTCGGAAAGAAACAATCTTTGTGCCATTAACTCTCTTGCAATCTAAAAAGCGCAAGAGAAGGAGCCTACGGAAACATCCTTCGATTGCAGTAAAATTGCAATAATGTTGCAAAATACTACATCGAGAAAAAAAAATAAAAATAAAAATATAAAAACTGGATTCGATTTATGGATCTTGTGATTGATAGTCCTTCGCTCTACCACACCACCATTCAACACTTCGAAGAGACTGCATGTTGACTCACCATAAAACCAATCGATTAAGAAGTTTTGTACTCGGGTTTTCTGTTACTTGATTGCACCATCACAGGAAAAAAATGTATGTTGTCAAAACGTTGAACGATGCTCAATTTTAACATTTTAACACACATTCAACTTATCTGCAACTTAATTTAAACAAACAATTTTATTTTGAAAGACGCATTGAAGTTACATGGTAAAAAATATGCAACTTAATGATTTGTTTGGTGTTTGCAATATGAAGTGCACACGGAAAAAAAGTACCCAAAATTGAGTATTTTTAAACTTACTTTTGAGTTATTTTTTCTCTTCTCTTTCATCCACTCTTTCTTTTGTTGTCAAAAACAAAAGAGCCAAACAATCCAACGACGCCAGTTCAATACGGGAAGCCTATTTTGAGTTTTATTACCTGAGGTCGAAATTGAGTGAATTAAACTTACATTTGGGTAAATAAATTTTCCGTTGGGTACTTTTTTAACATGGGAGTATAGGCAAACTACTTCGACCCTACTTACTCAATTTTGGCTTCCCGTACGGATGTTCGAGGTTGGGTGAATTAAACTCACTATTGGGTAGTTTATTTCTTCCGTGCAGTATTCTTTGTTTGTTTGTTTCCAAATGTCAAACACGTACTGCATTGCAATTTTAATGAAACATTGATCACAATTCGAACGTTTTTGACATCTTGATGCAACTTTTTCGTGCTTTGATGTTTTTCCAATGCCTTTAATGAAACTGAATAGAAACTAGGTGCTTTTAGGAAGATGTTGCTTGTGCTACTTGGGTAAGTTATTCCATCGCTGCTTCGGCGTCGCCCTGTGTGTCCGGGGTCTAGTCTAATGCCTGTTTACAAATTTCGTTACGTAGAGTGTGGCCGACCAAGCCCAACTTCCGATCCCGAATTTCTGTTGCTATCGGTCTCTGGTGAAAACGAAGATGGAGCTCGTTGTTTGAGATCCAGTTGTGAGGCCAGCATGCCCGAATTATATACCGCAGGCATCTGTTGATGAACACCTGCAGCCGTTGAGTGTTCTCCACTGATACACACCATGTTTCGCTAGCGTGTAACAGCACAGATTTCACGTCAGAGTTGAAAATTCATATTTTAGTGCGTTCACTTAACTGACTATTTTCCAAGATATTTCCTAAACTCGCAAAGGTAGCCCTTGCGCCCATGTCGATCTTGGTACCGCCATCTGACGCCATTTGACCCAGATATTGGAAGCTTTCAACATTCTCCATTGATTGCCTGGCTACTGTGAAAATGGGAGGGGTTTCCGTGTTTACATCCAACGATTTGGTTTTGTTGACGTTGATGATTAAACTTATGAGCTTACTCTGCATATCAGAGCGCAGTTGAGCGAGGAGTGCAACGTCATCAGCCAATTCAAATTCGTTTAGGTGCTCCATGCTTATAGGGTGCCATAGCAACCCGCGGTTTGGTTCACGGTCAATCGCACCTACCAGAATCTCGTCGATTACGATGAGGAACAGTATCGGTGATAGAATACATCCTTGCCTCACACCAGTTACGACCCGGATAGGGTCGGACAAGACCCCATTGTGCAGCATTCTACACGAGAAGGTCTCGTATTGTGCCTCGATGAGGCCGTTGATTTTCTTAGGAACCCCCTTGCGTCTTAGGGTGCCTCACATATTATCGATTACTAACTAACTGCTTACTCGATATTTGAATATTCTGTTTTGGCACTTGTCTCATAAAAACTATACAAAAGCTTATTACAATCGTTTAAGGCACTCTATAGAGCATGCAGGTACCCTTCAACCTTTGAACCAGAATCTATGCGCACTCAGTAGGTACATCGCGGAGGAAAATAAGCCACAACACTGGAGATTGTTATCATCCTATGGGGAACAAATACACTTTATGTGGGAGTAGGCTGTACATGGAAGGATTTGCACGCGAATGATGGTGGAAGTTATAATTTTTATTATTATTATTTTTTCAACCTAGGCGGCCACGAGAACCGTCCGTGTGGTCTTTCCATGCTTGATTAGTCCTCACCGACATATTGAGTGTGCGGCAAGCATTACGTCAGCACATGTGATATCGTGGACAAACAGGTGAAAGTCTACTATCAATTATCGGATTATATTTTGAATGCCGTGCAGCACAACAAGCAAAAGAGTGTAGGATTATGTTCCACGAAATATGTGGAGATGGAATCTGTTGACATTTTCATGTACAAAAATAGAACTATTATTCAGCACCTGTTTTTGTTGGATATCGTGGATATAAAGACTTGTTATACTGTTAATGAATAATTTCCGATGCCATGAAGATTTTGATGAAGCCCCCACGCTGTCATTAATCGTGGATGTTTTTTTTTTGAGGACACTGAACTGATATCCTGGAATGTGCACGCACACGTTAAATTATCAAGAATAAGATAAAAGGAGATTGTGCCAAATGTTATACATTACCTAGAAATTCAGTCGAATTCGGAGTATTCATTCATACTGAATAAAACTCGATCTGCAAGTACATAATTAGTTTGAAAGTTCGTTAGTGGTTATTATCAACACCAATTCATTTGAGTGAGGAAAAATGCAAATACTCCACAAACGAGCACACTGCAGCGAGGTATGACACTGCGGAAGACAAGTTATGAAATCCAACAGCAGAAAGAAAATAAACGTATTAAATAAATTTTTATATCGGGACGATTGCATTTCTTTGCCGGACCAACCAGTCGACATGCTGCGATCAGCACAACCAAAAAGAAAACCACAAAACCCAAACATTAAAAACGTGTTAGCAAAGTGAACATAAAAATAAACATTAATATTTAGCGATTAGCGTGCATCTCGAAGTCCGACAGATGGCATCGTCGCACAGTGGGATTCAATGTCGGAACCCGCTGGAACGAAGCAAGATAAGTGGCCATCAAAAAATTTCAAATTTTATGCACATTAAAATAATCATGGAGAAAAAGTAGTTTCTTTAATTCGTTCAATTTAACCCTTTAATGCGCAATATAGTTTCAAAACAACAAACCGAAAATACGTTTAATGTTAATAATTTCAATAGTTATTTACGTTAAAAATCGCCTTGCGCCTTTAAGGGTTAAAATAGTCTTTGTAGTTAGGCCAATACAATTATGTCTCTCCCCTCAGATTTTTTGCCAAAAAATGATATTTTGAGAGGGCAGCAAAAAAAACTCGAATAATTTAGAGGATTTTCAAATATTTGTTATCAAATCCGAGGAGTTTTTGTTTTGTTTTTTTAGTTAAATAATTATACTTAATTATGCCCCCTTGATCTTTCGGAGTTCTAAAGGACATAATGTTAATTGAATGTTTGTAAAGGTCTTATTATGATTTCCTTCAGTGTTATGAAAACTCATCCATGTGGAAGCGTTGGTTTGGAAATTGTATTGTGAGTGTTTCGACTATGCGTTCGATTTGGGAATCTCGGTAATCGCTAAGTTGCGAAGGCCGACAGAGGTCTCTCGTACACCCAACCGGCGGTTGTTAGATTTTCTAACAATTCTGTATGAGAATCTACCAAAACCTGTATAAGAACTGGGCATATGCGAAATTGTTAGATTCTTAGACAAATATTGTATAAGAATCTAACAATTTTGTAAGCTTTTCTTACATTTTTTGTATAAGAATCTAACAATTTCGCATATGCCCAGTTCTTATACAGGTTTTGGTAGATTCGTATACAGAATTGTTAGAAAATCTATCAACCGCCGGTTGGGTGCAGCTTAGTTGGTTAAAGGTACCAGTCCAGTGAATGGAGGACCATGGGCTCAAGGCCAATCGAAGGAAACTGGTTACTTCCAATACACATAAAAAATCTTCCACATAATGTACAAATTCACAACGGATTTGACTAAACATTGTAAATTAAAGTCCACGACCACCCCAATATTCGAAAAATTGTACACTTATTACGTAAGCATTTTTTGTGGGTTTTTTGATCTCTCTCCCACCATGTAAGATTTTATTCTTACAAATGTTTTTTATTTATATGGTGCGTAAGAAAACGAGAGATCCTCCTTCTCCCATCATAAGTGCTTACGTAATATGTGTATGGCCCCTAAGTAGTTGTTTTGCATCTTCAACATTTGCCTTCAAATATTGTTCCATTGCAGGTCATACAAGAGCTTCCAGGTGAATAGGCCTTAAGGGCTGTTATCTCTTTATAAAATGGTTCATGCTCCTTCTGATCCATAGAATCAAATTGGATACGCCCTTAAAAATTTTCCCATTCCAAGTCATCCAAGAATTTCCTGGAGTATATGCCTTAATGGCTATTTGATTTCTCCAAAGATGGTTCATGTTCTGTGTGATTCATAGAACCAAGTTTGATAAGCCAAGCAAATATTTATTTCATACGTTATGCGCATAGAACGTAAGGCCTACAGCCTTTGTCAGTAGAGGTGTGTGCCGCCACCGATGGTTTTTGGCACGCCGCCGCCACCGACATTTTTGCATCGGCGCGATGCCGTTCAAAATTTGTCACGCAGCTGATCTATAGTTTTTCACCCCGAATCAAATTTGTCTACGCGAAATTTTTAGAAGTCCGTGGAAATTCCAAAGTTTGAATGGAATTTTCTTAGAATGTCCGTATCACGTATCACGTTAAAACGCTAGAGAATTTTTTCCGTGATAATGACATTTTTTCTCTGAAAATTCCATACAATATTCCGTTGAAATTTCCAAAAGCGCTCCGTAAAAACTAAGACGAACTTCCAGTGGAAATTCCGAAGAATTCCCGTTTCTCGTTTCCCGAAAATTTTCAACGAAGAAGGACCGTTTTGCAGAAAGCCAATGGCCGAAAATTGTTTGGCCGAATATGTCATATGACTGAGCAAACCATTTGGCCGCCGGAGCCCATCTTACCTGAATCTTTTTGGCTGAAAATGTCGTTCGGCCGAACCCTTTGCTAGCTAAGCTTAACTATAGCTTTAACGGGCTACACATATCTATGGTTGCTTCTACGTGATGGACCAGAATCAGAAAAAATTGCAAAAAGAATCAATAATTCAATGTGCAAGTTTCAGTTTTCAAATGATCAATAATGACTCCGACCACGTCCTTGTAGTTAGTAAGGAAGAGGGAAGGATTATTAGTAGATGGCTTTTGCTATTTGAAGACCGTGTTTACCTCTGTGTCTCCACAAAAACCACTGGAAGGATTATCATCGTTGTATCTGGCTTCACCCTGATAACTACCTGTATACCGAGCATAAACACGATCAAACGCGCACCAATTGATTTGTTGAACCGGGATCAAACGCGTACTCCACACAATGCATGCCCGGTGACATATACAAACTGTGAAAGATCGCGCTTTGAACGGAACGACGCGCAACACCAAAACGCGATCCTCTAAATATTACTTTCGCTGTTCTCGGCAAGAAAAATTACACTATGCACACCCAGTGGCATATGCAAAGTGTGACGATCGCGTCCAATCTTGCACTAATTTATTTACTTTACAGCTTAACACTGCACAAACCCGGATCTCCCGATTATTTTGCGTCTTAAAGCGAACGCACTTGCACTTCTGCCATTCGGCCGAATCCTTTGGCTGAAGAAGTCAGTTGACTGAATAGCTCATTTGGTTGAAATGCAGGGTGGCCGGGAAATGCGGGAACAAAGTCGGGAATTTCTTAAAATTATGCAAAAAATCAATCGGGACAAAAGTTACCAGAATGTCATTTTATTAATTCATCTATAATTATTCTAGTGTAAAACATGAAAAAACATTGTCTTCTATTTTAAATGCAGAGGCTTTTTCACGTAACGTTTGAAACTATTTGTCAAAAATATAATGAAAATGATATTGAAACCAAAATTCTGTAATATCAAGTCTAGAGCACTTCTCGGTAGTGATGTAGTGGCATAAATAATAAAGTATGAAGCCATAATAAGATCAGTAGCAATAGTAGAAAAAATAAGTCTCAAGAACTGAAAATAGATTGAGGAAAATAATAGAGATAGGTAAGAAGCAATGAAGAACACAAAGGTTATTATTATATTTGAAGATTGTTCTGCGGGATATTATACTATTCAATATCCCAATGGACCAACTTGTTTTTCTTCCAGTCGAAATCCTTCTACAATTGATTTAGTTTTAACGGATTCAAGTCAGCTGTGTGGCCAATTGGTAACTCATGCTGACTTTGACTCTGATCACCTTCCTGTGACGTTTGAAATCTCACAAGAAGTCATTTATAATCCAATCAGCTCTACTTTTAATTATCATAGAGCTGATTAGGATTTATATAAAACGTATATCGATAGGAATTTTGATGTTGATATTCCTCTCGATACCAAAAGTGATATTGATAATGCTCTCGTATCTTTGACAAATTTAATTGTCGAAGCCAGAGGCATTGCAATTTCGAAATGTGAAGTTAAATTCAACTCCATTATTATTGACGACGATCTTCAGCTACTGATCCGTCTTAAAAATGTGAGAAGAAGGCTATACCAAAGAACTCGCGATCCCGCGTTGAAAGTTATTTGGCGAGATTTGCAAAATGAAATTAAAAAACGTGTCGCTATTCTGAGAAGTACCAACTTTGAGAATAATGTCTCGAAGTTGGATCCCAGTTCGAAACCATTTTGGAAATTAACGAAAATTCTTAAAAAAACCTCAAAAACCAATTTCAGCGCTTAAAGAGGGAAATCAAATTTTATTAACAAATGGCGAGAAGGCTCAAAAACTTGCTCAGCAGTTCGAGAGTGCCCATAATTTTAGTCTAGGTCTCACTAGTCCAATTGAGGATCAGGTTACACGGAGCTTCGAAGACATTCTCAATCCAGAGAATGTTTTTGACCCTTCGTTGGGAACTAATTTGGATGAAGTGAGATCTATTACTAGAAAATTTAAAAATATGAAAGCCCCGGGTGATGATGGTATTTCTACATACTTTATCAAAAACTTCCTGAGAGCTCTTTATCCTTTTTGGTTAATTTATTTAACAAATGTTTTCAATTGCATACTTCCCAGATAAATGGAAAAACGCCAAAGTTGTTCCAATTTTGAAGCCGGACAAAAATCCAGCTGAGGCTTCTAGTTATCGCCCAATCAGTTTGCTTTCTTCAATAAGCAAACTGTTTGAAAAGATTATTTTAAATAGAATGATGGTTCATATTAATGACAATTCTATTTTTGCTGATGAGCAATTTGGTTTTCGCCATTGCATTCAACCACTCATCAGTTATTAAGAGTAACGAATTTAATTCGGCTCAACAAATCTGAAGGATATTCGACTGGAGTTGCTCTTCTTGATATAGAGAAAGCATTTGACAGTGTTTGGCATGAAGGTTTGATTGTGAAATTGATGAATTTTAATTTCCCTCTGTACATCATTAAACTGATCCAAAATTATTTATCAGATCGCTCACTGCAGGTAAACTATCAGAATTCTAAATCTGATAGATTACCTGTAAGGGCTGGTGTCCCCCAAGGCAGCATACTGGGGCCCATATTGTATAACATTTTTACTTCTGACTTACCTGATTTACCACCAGGGTGTCAAAAATCTTTGTTTGCAGATGACACAGGTCTCTCAGCCAAAGGGCGTAGCCTTCGTGTCATTTGTAGTAGATTGCAAAAAAGTTTGGATATTTTCTCCACTTACTTGCATAAATGGAAAATTTCCTCGAATGCTTCCAAAACTCAGCTTATAATTTTCTCACATAAGCCGAGAGCTTCTTATTTGAAACCTTCTAGCGGACATATTGTCACTATGAATGGGGTTCCAATTAATTGGTTTAGCGAAGCTAAATATTTAGGACTTCTGCTAGATCAAAAATTAACTTTTAAAAATCACATTGAAGGCCTCCAAGTCAAATGTAACAAATATATTCAGTGTCAGACACTTATAAACAGAAAATCAAAACTTTGTCTTAAGAACAAACTTTTGATTTACAAACAAATTTTTAGACCTGCCATGTTGTATGCTGTGCCATGTTGTATGCTGTGCCAATATGGACTAGTTGCTGCAATACCAGAAAGAAGGCACTACAGAGGATTCAAAATAAAATTTTGAAAATGATTCTGAAGTTGCCTCCGTGGTATAGTACCAATGAACTTCATAGAATTTCTAATATTGAGACATTGCAACAAATGTCCAACAAAATAATTTCCAATTTTAGACAAAAATCGTTGCAATCTTCTATTGCAACGATTAACTCCTTGTACCCTTAGTATAAAATAGGTTAAGTTTAGTTTAAGTTGAAAACATTGTAATTCCTACATGGTTCAATTCAATTAGAGAAAAAATTCTAACTACCAGTGGCAATTGAAATGTATTAATAATAACTAAAAATATAACATAGCAAATAAGGATGATAGTGTTAAGAAAACACGGAACACCTAGCCTAAGATATGAATGCATGTATTAGATAATTAGCAAATAAAATCAGTAAAAAAAAAGGTTATTATTATTATCTTTATCAAAGAGATTTGCAGCCTTAGGCTGGCTCATCTCTGAAACATTATGGAGGCCAAAATGTTTATTCGCTCAACGAATTCTTCAATTTATTGAAGGTTAACTTTAGACCAACATTTGAGAAGGGTGCAACAGCCAAAATTTTTTCTTCCCGGTTACATAGACAAAGAACTGGAAAGAGTAAATTTAGGTTCAGATTAAATATTTTAGCTCCTTTAGTGGAATGTCTTTAACTATCTAATACGAGTTTAGTACTTTCCATTTAATTTGACTACGTTCTGTTATCTTTACAGATACGTATTTCGACCTCAACTGTGAGGCCGTCTTAGTGTCTCGTACTTTACTCGACTTTCAAGTCAAGACGGCATCAAAGTTGAGGTCGAAATACGTATCTGCAAAGATAACAAAACGTAGTGGAATTAAATGAAAAGTACTAAACTCGTCTTAGACAGCTGAAATTCTGGTTGTTACACCCTTTTCACATGTTGGTCTAGAATTATCGATTAGAGACTTTAAAAACTTGATCTTAATTAGTCAAAAATTGACTGAGACAACAAAACTAGATAAAATTAAGTAACAGTAAACGACAATTAAAAGGACTTTTGTAGAGAAAAATATGATCATTCATGATGTAAATTATTAATTTGAAATTTTCAAAATTACGTCGGGATTTTTTTCCAAAAATATCGGAAAAAAGTCAGAAAATATGCGGGAATTTTTAAAAAGGAAGTTAACCCTCTAATGCCCAAAACCGCCTTTAGACGGGGTATTTTCGGCCAAATGATCTATTCGGTCAAACGACATTTTCGGCCAAACGACCATTTTGGCCAAACTGCATTTTAAGCCAAATTACCAGTTAGGCCTAACAGTTGTTTCGGACAAAGCACCAGTTTGGACGAATGCTTCTTCCGACTGTATGTCGACATCAAAATGATATTTTTGACCAAACCATTTTCGCTCTAATCATCGTTCTAGACAAATATGCAAATAATTCAAATGAAAATCGGCTAAATTACTCTCCGGTTAACGTGTTAAACGGCTAACTGCCATTCGAACGAATGGCTTTCCGCCGAATGACTTTTGGGTGGAGGTCACAAGGTCGGAAGGTGTTTGGCCGAATTTATCATATGGCTTGGACATCTGTCCGAAAATGTCGTTCAGCCGAAATGCACATAAAGACGAAATGTCGTTGTCATTTGATCGAAAATGCTGACCGTCCATCCGAACGGTATTTTTGCCCAGATTACTTATTCGGTCAAACGACCATTTCGACCAAACGACCTGTTGGGCAAACGCTTGGCCCAAATGAAATTTTCAGCCAACTGTTTTCGATCTAATGACCGTTTCGCCCAAACGTTCTTTTCGGCCAAACGTGTTGTCTGGCCAAATGATTTCTCGCAAAATTATTTTCGGCCTGACGACCCTACTCTCTTTTAATAATTTCCCGCGGATTGTTGGAATTGGAAAAAAAATCTTTTTAATTACTTCGTAAAAATTTAAAAAAAATACATAGAAATCCTATGGAATTTTAGGAAAAATTTCGGAAAATTTCGCGTGGAAACGACGAAGATTTTTCCATACAAAGTTTAAAAAATCGTACGCCATTTTTGAATAATTTTCTACCGAAATTTCGAAACTTTTTTCGATGATGTCTAGAGAATTTTTCATTAATATCTTTATTCCGCCGAAACGCTGAAGAATTTTCCGTATAAATTCCGGAGAATTTCTCTTAAAATTCCAGAGAGTTTGCCGTGAAAACTCCTCAAACATTCTTGCGGATTTTCAAAGAATTTTCTGTGTAAATTTCTGTATAATATTCAAAAGAAATTCCGAAGAACATTCCGTGGATATTCTGAACAATTTTCTGTAGAAATTAAAAAAAAATCGTAAAAAATCTTACTCATGTGAATTCCGAAGTTTTTTCACGGAAATTCCAAACAATTTTACTTCGGAATTAAAAAAAAAATCCCATGGAATTTTCGAAGAATTTCTTGTGAAAACTTCAAAGTAGTTACGGAGAATCTGAAAAAAGTTTCCAACATTTTTTTTTTGAAAAAAACGAAAAAAAAAACCTATGTTCAAGAAAGGAACGCAGTAAAAAATAGCCACGCCGCCGCTCCCGCCCGCTAAAATGGCTTTCGGCGTGACCGGCACACCTCTATTTGTTAGTGTCAGTATTATACAAACAAATTTGTCTAAATTTTTCAAATTTTGGTTCGGTTTTAGTTAGAAGTATGTCACATGAAAATTAGCATATTTTAAAAAGAAAATGCATACCAATGTTTAGAGGTCTGAAGAAATCCCGATAATAACTGTCTGCACTGCACAACATTTTCTGATCCTAATGACCTCATCCATGTCCATTTCTTTGCATTCCGTCCCACTATCTTTCACCACTGGGGTCTCCTTGGGTTGTTCGGTTTGGTACAGAAACCGGGAACAGGACCAACCACTACCGGACCGAGGGCAAGCTTTGAAGATCACCGCGTGTGAGAGCAAAGTTGTCCTATTAACACGACTCGACTCTTTTTTTTATACATATTAGGTTGTTGTTGTTGCTGATTGGAACACCTTGCATGGCGTGCGGCTTTGTGGTTTCGAGCTTTGAAGGAAGAAAAGGTTCCGTCACGACTGGTCGCGCTGCCGGCAGGATCTGCCGGTGGTGTCAAAGCATAAGCTCCATACCGATGGCAACGACGATGGTCCCGCTCTGATTGTTGTCATCAATCTCTCGGCGCGACCGTATGATGGGTCCCGTCGATGGAAAAAATGGTTTACGGATTACTGCCTCACCGTGACAACCTGTTAACGAGGAGAAAACTGGAAATTTAATGTCTTAATTTTTGCAACTGTTAATCACGGTTGGATCGAGCGGTAAATTGGGATTTATGCCATAAATTTGACCCTGAGTATGTAAAATATTGCTTCATTTTCGTGGGGATTGAGGATGACATTTTATTCAATCATGCATTCAGCACTTGTTTTCAGTCATCTCTTGCTGAAAATATAAAATAATCGCAATAATTTGCTGTGAGCTGTTTTTCCCCAGAATTGAAATAATGTTTGCTACTTATAATTGTTATTGACGAAATTACTTTTTAATTTTGTTGCTGACCCTTTACATCGAAATATTCTTGTTAATCTTTACTGACACATGTGAAATTGATCACAGAATTTTATTGCATTTATATGCGTTTAACTAAATCTTACCTCCCTAGTATAAAAATACTTAATGTTAGGCTTCCAATTCAATCATTTCAATATTCGATTTTCGGCACCACTTTTTTGTGAAAACCACAGAATTGCATGTTGATGATGCCATGCTTTAGATCAGAGTGGCTTCTAAATTCGAATCGACGAATATCCCATTTCATGACACGTGCCATGCAGGCATTTTTATCAATGTAGAGCAAACCCACTCCAATTGAAGGGTCAGGATGTATCGACAAACTTACTACCGAAGCGTTCTTCGATTCATTCAAGACTAAACAAGAAATGGAGAGAGGTGGCAGCCAAAGAAAGTCGTAGAGTAGCTTTAATTACGTTGATTTATACCACTTCCATCGGATTGACAGTCTTGATGGATGTGTGGACTGTTCCATTATGTTGTTACACTATGTGGTCGTCGTCGTTGTTATGGTATGGCGGAGGTATGGCTTCTAATAGAGTGTGACGGTCAGACTATCGGCCAGTAAGTAGTGGGGATTCCGTTCGTTGACAGTCAGTCGTGCCAAAGAAGGTGAGGATTATGTGGAAGGGTGCTTCGAGTACGCCAACGGCGAGTTGATGTATGTTGTGATTGGAGATTCCAAGCGGCCGTGTCCACCGGACTAGGTTGAAAGAAAGGCCACTAGTCCGTCAACGGTCGTCGAGTAATCTCCTCGACCGACGCGTTAGAACGAGATAGATGAATAGTCTGTACAGAGGTTTTTATTGGTAAACATACCGAAAGGCCGGACTGGTGAAGTTGGTTGGATCTCTAACACTGAATGGCTTTTATCTAGCTATAATTCAAGCCCGTAAACATGGGCGATTGTACACACATTGTACACGATCCAGACGTGGAAGAGACGGGGCTATGCGGCTTAAGTGTTAAATCCCCGCGCGTCAATACAAGCACACTGGCAATCATGCGAGGCGACCCGAGACGACTTCATTTTGTTGCTCAGTTGTACGTTAATATTGACATGTTGATACGATCTCCTGTGAGTTGGTAGGACGCGGGCGGGATTCGTTGAAGTTGCTTTTGATAAGCAGGGGTGGTTTCGGATTTTACGCCGCATTAACTCCAACATAACATAAGTCGGTTTATTGACTTGAGTGGTTTGGTACGGTTACACGCACCAGAGACTACAACAGCTAATATTATCGAGACAGGTCATGTCATTAGAGATAAGCCTTATTGAAGTGGACTCGGTGCGTTGAAACGCAAGTGTGACGCACTGTCACCTTCGTAGAGGTAAGCGGTATAGGATTATTTTTTTTAATGGAAGAGAAATGAGAAAATAATCAACGTAAATTACATTATTCCTGGTAAACATGGTTCATTTAGGAGCAGCCGATATCAATACAATCGATAGTTGGCTTCGATTTATCGATATGCGATCTTAGGCCAAGGCTTAGACCTTAATTATTCAGCGAATGCCAACTAATTGATTTTTAGTTCGTTAATTGGGTAACTACATACACAAATAATTCGCATTACCGCATACCTTCATGTATCGGACAGCTTCCTTTAAGTTTATGTGACGATAAATGCTTCAAACGCAGCCGCATGATGCAGATCTCCTGCGAAAACATCTTGCACCCATTCGTCATGCTTCAACAGAGATAACCACACCAAACACCAATTAAAAACTCATTTAGGTTCGTGAGAGCCTTGTAAGACTGAGTCCAACCAGAGGGAGAAAAATTTCGAATGCGTCCCCGAGCACCAACCTGCAAGCAAACCATGTTCAAATTGCTTTTCTACTGCTCTCTCCTCCAATTCATCTCCCCCGATGTTGCATTCTGACATCACGAATGCCCACACACCGGCGCTGTACAACTGCATTCCAGCATCTTGTCTTGACGCTGCTGTTCGGCACAACCTTCGCCTCGCTTCAACAAGACAGCTCGGGAAAATTATGGAGCATCCCAGAACCCGCCATAACTCCAACCCGAATGGGGAATAGAAACAGTTGATGAGCAGCTCGTTCAAACTGGAGGAATGCAATTAAGCAATTCTCAGCCTCCTTTTCCCAGTTTATTGGTGTGGGGATGTCTCCGGCGCAGGTATCATGCCCCGTGGCCGTCCCCCCGTGATGAACGACATGTGTTGTATAACAAACAATGCGAGATTCTTACTCATAGTTTCCGAACCTACCAACCGGTGAAGAACATGCACGAGTTGGCGGCGGCCTGGGAAATTATGTGTGGCTACCTTCGGGAAAAGTGTAACACACTCGAGGCATACCACACACGCCATCTTCCAGTTCGGTGGAGTTGAGAGTGAGAGTTCTGGCCTTCTGTCGTAAAAGGCTCGGCGCAATGATGGAGATAATAAATTACTATTTATTGCTGTTTAAAATGCAGTAAATTAAGTGGTTGCTCGTTTCGGTTTTCATTTTACGATTAGGATTGTTCGTGATGCTATTGGTGGTGACCGGTTCCCACGATGGTCAAGTGGGCACTATTTAGTTGAATGTCTTAAATATTGTTTGTTTTTTGTAATATTTTTTATTACAAAATCTATGCTACTTGTTGTACCGTGTTTAAACCTCTTGGAATGTAATGTTTATTTTTTCCATGTATAATGCCATTTTATAGTTTCAAACCTTAACTCTACATGATGCCGAACTAATGTAACCGATGTAATAAAACACTTCATTTATGACAGGGATGATGTGCGTAAAATTTAATGTGAAATCAGTTTTTTTTTTATTTTTTTTTTTACTTTTTACTGTACAAGTTTACCAGAGTAGGAAGCCTGTAGCCACAATTGTCTATCCCTTTTGCAGACTCTGATAGCTTACACCACATGCTTGACCGTCTCTGTGTCGATTTGAAAGAGAACGACATTATGACCCGCGAATTGTTAGAATAATCCGCGAATTCAATGAGAGGATCATATCTGGAAGAGTAGAATGTAGAACACGAGCGTCAACTCTAGGAACATCACAGCCTCGGCAACATAAAAGAAATGGAGCTCAAACACTGAATATAACCCCGAAAGTGAAAAAAACGCGGCGAAGATATTTGTACATTTGATAAACTTCTAGACACTAAAAATGGATAAGTCCACTACAAAAGTAGTAGAGGAAGCTATGAATGAATACGAGGAGCTTTTAACAGGTGTTAACGGATTTTTCATTATCTAGAAACAGGGGTCTGACATCTGATGACAGAAAAACAAATAGAAAATGATAAATTGAAACGCAACTCAGGAATTACCATCGGTATACCGATTACTTAAAATCTTACTACCACCCTTAAAATCTGCTAACGCAGCTGTTCAAAATATCCCGAGCTAAAACCTTGAAGCAGCTGTTTCCAGACTCTTCGAGAAGAATAACCCTATCTCCCAGAGCTTGCTGAACAATGAAACTTTTATGGAATCTCCTGACGCCGAATGTCAACCTTCCTCTGCTCCAGCAAAGATCGGAACACCCAAAACTATTAATTTATAAAAAAAAAAAAACATAGCCGATAGGTGTATTGACGAAAGCTAAAAAATATCAACGTTACTCAATGATTTTTTTTTGTTCGGGATGAACCACTGCGTCCATTTCATTGATTTTTTGCAGTATACCCGTGTCATTTGTTTAGTGCATGTCTTTTTGCTCCATTTCTATTGAGAACAAATGAAGTAGTTGTTTTTTATTCAGATATTTCTCAAACTTAATGTGAGGCCTCTTTAGTTTGAGGTACCTATCGCTTCGAGAAATGGATTATACCAACTCTCATCTTCAACAATAAGTGGGATAATACTGATTTTGACCATGCATCGGTAAAGAAGTTCAAACTTATTTTTGCTTCTTCTTATGAGTTACGAATTCGTTTTTGGCATTTCGGAATCTCACCTTTAATCATTCAGAGGGTTCAGCAGATCCAACAATTTTTTATCCGCTTCTTTCCTAATTAATCAGCGCTCTGGAGCTTGGAGATTCATGTCGTAGGCTTCGAAACCAGCCTAAGATTGAGTTACGTTTTTATAATTTACTTAATCCAAAAGGTGCAAAAGATGGGTAATCTAAAAGCAAATTATACGCGTTACATGTTCTTCCGACCATCACTCATAAATAGTAAAAACTAGAGCACAGTACGGTAGATCTTACTGCGTAATGCATCACGAAAATGTTTCTACCCAGCATTACAGGCTCCGTTAACTGCCTGGCTAATTTTTTCACCCCCAAGCCATTCATCCCCTCGGCACGGGTCGACTGACACCTTGGGATTCGGGATTAGGGAAGTCATATTGTCAGCATCAGTGTTGTACCAAGCCTGGCGATATATGACCGGATTTACACCGTTACGCACTACTAATGAGTATCCATATCCCAGCGTAACGGGCGTAAATCAATGATACCTAAATTACTTGGCCAATCATAACCAGATGGCTTCACCCATGGAGCCTACCGACGCCTCTGGTTCTGTACCTAGAACAATGGAAAGGACTGGAAATGAACTCACTTACCCATTGGTTTCACACGTGTCGAATAAGCTGAAACAACATCAATGATTTACACCGAGATAAAACCGAATCCGAAATATTATTGGCCAGGGGAATCCGCAAGTTATTAATTTCACTCCTTTCTGAACCAAAACTAGGCGAAAATACCGAAAAGAGGTGGAAACGCTATACCTCAGGGCAATGCACTTTTAAATTAATCAATCGAGGTCAATTTCGACTACATTACAAATTTATTGATTTAAGTGTGACGTCAGGGGTACTTGCGTGACTCTCTACGAGTAATAGTCCATGCGATGGCTGCTAACGCTGCTCGGCGGATTGATGACCGAATATTTCCGATCGGTGTTGGCCTCGATTGGGTTGGTTGCACTGTATTCCCGGCGGAGTGCCAGACGCCCAAGCAACACATGAAATTATAACTAAGTTTCTATGATTTATTTAGAACAATTTTGAATTCCGGATTTATGGTTATAACACTTTTGTAGAACTCATATAGAACGGAAAAAGCGCAATATAAAACATAACCAAGTTGCATTTGATATTTTGGTGCAACACAATTATGAGTGATATACAACATATTGCAAAATGAAAATAAATAGCTGTCAGTATAGTCAACTATTGGAAATAAGATCTTGTGTCTGTGTCCGACAAGAGTTTCATGATGATCAATGGAACCAGTAAAATATTCTATAGTGCTGATTTTGTGTTCAAAGTTGGGATTTTTTATTGGCGGATTACAATTGTTGGTAAACGAGTATCTTGGTCTTAGTCCCTTTCCCTTACTAACTGTTGATAATAAGATGATATCGATTGTAAATATCATTAAGAGTCTCGGCTCCGTTAAGTGTTATACACGCCTGAGCCTGTCAAATAAATACAATAGATAAAAAAAAAATGTTGGTAAACATGTATACGAAAGTCCTGTATTCGACACGCGCCTACTGGAAAACATTAAATAATAGTATAAAAATTGATTTTCTTTCCTCTGAAATATTCGCCCAGCAAGCCATCGTGTCTAAGGTTACCAAATGCATATTCCCTTCCTAGTTTGATTGCTTCGAATCTCAGTTAAGCATAAAAGTTTTAGGGGGCTGTCCATAAACCACGTAGACTCTTGAGGGGGAGGGAGGGGTTTCGAAAAAGTCTACGTTAGTCTACGAAGGGGGACGGGGGGAAGGGGGTATACCAAAAGTCTACGTAGACTTTTTTTTTGACAACAATTTATACCGAGGCTATGTGCAAATTTAACTTGTTTGATTTTTTAGGATTTTCCAGGAAATTTTTCTGTGCTATGCAGGAAAATTCTACAGAGTATTCTATAAAAACTTTCGAAAAAATTTCAAAATTTCCACTTGGACTTTATTGCAGATTCTACTATTATTTTTTTATTTTCGTCAGGAACTTCTTTGGAAACTACAAGTGATTCTTTCTAATTTTCGAAATTTCCGCGAGAAATCCTTCACTGGAGATTTTCTGGGAAGTCCCCGGAATTTTTTTTCTTAATTTCGGAAATTCTTCGTATATTTTAGGGCAATTTCTTCGGGAGTACTAATGCGAATTCTTTGGAATGATCGATGGAAAATCTTAGGAATTTATAAAGAAACTGTTGAAAATTTCCTCGAGAAATTATTTGAATTTCCCACCAAAAACTCTTTGAGTTTCCGTAAAAAAAGTTTTCCATTTTCGTAAGAAAGCTTTTGTAATATTTCGAAATGTCCATTTAAACTTAAAATTTCCTCGGAAAATAATTCAAAATGTTCACGGATATTCTGAAGATTCTATTATAAAAATTTATAAAAATTTGAACCGGCGTGAAGAATTGTAGGTCAGATGTGTGACAGATTTTAAGCAGTTGCGCGCCGATGCAAAAGTGTCGGCAGCGGGCTTACACACCTCTAGGAGGAATCGAATTCAACAGAAATTAAATTAATTGACTTGGAGGTTTGGTTTCAGGAGAAGTGGACAGAGGATTAAATTTGATTTCGATTTTCTGAACAATCAAAATCACATTTGATATTTTGTAAGATTTGGAAAATTCTACGTAGACTTCAAGGGGGTGGGGGAGGGGTTTCGGAAAAGTCTACGAAAGTCTACTAGGGGGGAGGGAGGGGTTTGAAAATGTGAAATTTCAGTCTACGTGGTTTGTGGACAGCCCCTAGAATATCTCGATGAGGTAAATTGGTCTGAAACACATAGGAAATGGCTGGGGCATATTTAACTTTTTCCAAATGATCGCTCATTCTGTAACCTCTAAACTGAACCTAACATATCCGTTTTTAAATTCCGATTTGGTTACATGATAAATTGCTTTATTATACAATTGAATGGATTCAATAATAACAGATGGAATAAACAAAAAGTAAAAATATTTGCTAATTCGTGTTCATAGATTTTTTTTCTGAGATTCTAATATTTGACAAAAAAAAAAATAAGTCTAAGGATGTATTTTGTTAAGTATTTAATTAGTCTCCAGACTCAGAGCAAGATACGCAATTGACTGAATAGTGCGGGTAGACATGCGAATAGCATATCCCTGAGATTAATTTGTTATTATGAGTAGGACTTTATTAGTAACTAATTCTTTATGCAATTTGATAATTTTGTGCTGTAATCTTAATATTATTAACTCTTGATGCTTCACAATTCAAATACAAGCCCAGTTGATAAATATAGTAACCCTATCCATATTGCTTACGTTTTGTTACATATGAGTCACTTAAGCAACTTCTAAAGAACACTAATGTCAGTTAAGGTATTAAATAAGGTATATCGAAGTTTCATTGCAACAATAACAAATCGACAACCAGAAACTTTTTACTCCGGTTGTATTTCATCGTTTGATTAAATAGACGATAAAAAATAAAGGAAAATAGTTATCCTGTTGATCTTTCTGAAGATGAAGGTAAGTATTATAATACAATAATCGTAGGCGAATGAAGCTAACTGACTTTTACCCAGGTGAGGGTATTGATGGAACACGGATGACGTCGGTTCCAATCATATAATCACCGGAATTATAATCAGGACTTTTGGAAAATCCGAGAACACCCTCGTAAAAAGTTACTGCGCTTCCGTAGTGGAAGAATTACGGTGACCTCATTTATTCCAATGGCCTCAAAAACTGGAATCAAATCAATGCACATGAATAACTTGAAGTAAATAATTACAATTGGTGTTGTCTTTCTCTGCAATTCGTCAGTTGTTTAGAAGATTCAAAATTACTCAATAGTAACAGAGCACTAATTCATGAAGTTGTTAATCGGTTGCATTATTGTTAATTTCAAACTTTATGTTTTTATTGCATAATATTGAAACATTAGTTATAACATGGAGAAGATAAACATGGGTGACAACACTATCACACATTTATAACTTATGGTTGGCAACTAACTGAGATACAACTAATTTGCAACGCATTTGAATATTTTTTTAATGCTATGAAGTTGCATGTGTTACTTGGGTATGAAGTTGCATGTGTTACTTGGGCGACTATTTGGATGCAGCACTGTGGAACCGGTGGAGCGCCAGAAGATGGTTGCGATGGCCACGAGGTTCCCGGTGGTATGCCAGAAGACGGTAACGAGGGCACGTGGCTCCCGGTGGATTGCCAGAAAGTCGAACCACTAATTCTCGACAAAGGCGTTATTCGATGAGGCCAGCAGTGTTGCGAAACTCTTACTCGTGAGTAAAAAAATACTCACTCTTTACTCATTTTGTGAGTAATACTCAGGCCGTGAGCTACTCACTAAATACTCATACTCACGCAGTGAGTAGGACACCAAACTCACAGCGAGTCTTACTCACGCAGTGAGTAACTCACATGTGAGTATAAACTGTGTAACTCAGACGCGAGTGAGTAACAGTACTCTTGGTGAGTATGTTGAGTAGCATGTAGCTAATGGAAAATATGCGAAATGCTAGTTAATTAAATTATGTTTATTGATTATGTGGCTTGTCATTCATATATGATGTTTGTTCCATTAATAATGATTTGATTTTGTATTATTGATATTTGCAAAACGACAGCTTAATTTATGTGGTTTTTTGCTACAATGCGTGCATACTGCTTAAAAATATTAAAAATGAGAAACAGAGTTCCAATGATTTATTTTTGAGTGTTATTGATGATACACAGATGTGATTGATTTTCGCTGGGGGGTCTCCAGTTAGCATTGTGAGCAAAAGCGTAGGATACACATTTCGGAGATTGCGAGTTCGACTATCGGTTCGGTCTAGGATGTTTTCGGGTGGAAAACATTTTCGACACCCAGGGCATAATGTATCCATTGTATTTGCCACACATAGAAACTCATGCAATGGTGGGCATAGAAAAGCTTTCAATTAATAACTGAAGAAATACTAATAGAATACTAAGTTGAGAAGCACGCCAAGTTCCAGTTGGGATGTAGACTCATTGAAGAAGAACGAAGGATTTGTTGGTGCCTGTAAATATTGGTTTGTCGACATTTAGAGCAAGATTACAAAAGCTTTTATCATTTTTTGTTACATTTATTTTTCGATTGTATAAAATTTATTATACATATTGACTTATATAGGAAACTGTTTGAATGTATATTTCGAGAGTTTTCTGAATCGACATTATTCTCTAAACAAAGCATAAATAATGGCACCAATGCCAAAGTACGGAAATCAATTCAACATGAATTGAATTATTAACTCGAACGCAGAAACCCTGTTTCTGATATTATTGATATCTATAATACTATCCCTTACTGTGAAAGTTCTGTAAAAAAATAGCAATTATCAGACAAACTTTAAAGATGTATGTATAGGTACTTACAATTATTTGAAAACATTCCTCATAAGAGAGGTGTTGGAACCGATGATCATTAAATTATCTAAATTATCTTTCGATAATTTTGTCCTGAACGAGCTCAACTGGTGGACAAGACCAGAAAAAGTTCGTTCAACACTCACGGACGTAGGAACGGCCGACAGTGCAACAACAGCCAAGTCATATAGGTGTGGATCGACATTGGTATCCATCAAACTTCTTGGACGCGAACACAAACCGTGAAGCTGCACACGCAGTTCGCCTTCATCGATCAAAGAAGTATGAGGCGCCAACGTCGTTGTCCTACAGTCTTCTTCTACTAGCATGTCCTCCTCGGAAAGGTTCGTCGAGGTCGATGTCAACGTAGACTGTGCTATTGGTTTAGCGGTTTGCAGCGCAATAAGGCGAGCTGTGTTAACCAGATGATCCTGAGAAATCCAGATTTAATGATAAAGCTTATAGTTTTTTTTTAAAAGCATACAAAAAATCGTAATCCGGGAATAAATACATTACTATTATCATATATTTTTTGGATAAGTAAGTTGGTGATTATTATGTCCCTGGAGTACGCTGCCACTATTTGTATAACAACCCCATGACAAATTTCTCTATGTTGAGGAATGTGCTGTTGAAGGTTTTGCATGGAGAAATACGAAACAAACCTAATATTTTTTTCTGAATATTTGACATAGTCGTATTTGTATATACAATGCTAGAGGACTGTTAACAAATAATAATTATATATGCGAATAAATATCAAGAAGGGATAATACAAATGGGTTTTTATTTTCAATTTTTCAAAACAAACAAAGTTTATTTGATCAGTTCTTTAGAAACAGAAGGCAATAGTTATCAAGCTTTTTCCAAAACAAAAAATCAGAAACAACAAAAATCGACATGGAACTGTTATGTAAATCGGGGCAGTATGGTTCTAAATAAATACATTTTATACTTACAACAGCTATCTGTTTTTGTTGTGTTGACATGTACGGAGAATCTTTGATGTTGAATCTCGGATCGACGAACAAACCAGACAAAAATATTTTATTCTGGAACAAACGATTTTTTCTTTCTCCTAAATTTTGGAGAAGGGCCACTGCCAGATTGTTTTCCTGTATTTTTTTCAATTCTATTCTGGTATCGATCCAGTAGTACCGATAGAGATCACCGATTGTAAGATCTTCTCTTTGTAAATTTTTTAACAGTTTTTTGATAGGTTGGAAGGCTTGAGCGAATGTTTTACAGAAGCTCCAAAGAGAATCGTCGACTGTATATGATGGTTCAACTTTTTTCAATTCGTTCTCAATAGGCTCTATTTTGAGGAAGCTCTCCACCATATCAATTGCACTGCCCCACCGTGTCTCGCAGTCCAACACGGGTACCGGAATGCCATGCATCTTAAAGATGGGCCGGAATATAACATGTTTGGATTTTTTGACATGCGACCGGATTTGTGTTAACTTCGGCTCACATGACGATTGTTTCATTGCATCTTTCAGGGCCAAATTGACTGTGTGAGCACCACACCGCAGGACATCTATGCATGTACCGAACTGCTCTGAAGAAATATTGTTAATCAACTCTTCCTCGTTATCCATGTCACTTATATCTAGAACAAAAAATAATAACTATTTGTAGTTAGAACTAAATCAATAGTGATATCTGATTTAATTTGTTATACAAACAATTCTATACACGTCACTAATCTTAGAGTGCACAATTATTCTTACCAAAAAAGAATGGGCAAACCCCATTTTTAGGGATTTTTTTTATTAAGTATCTAACTGTTCCCCTAAAATCCCATTGCCACATAAATGAAAAAATTGTTTATTTCAGGGTACTTGGGTCATACAGCCCTCCAAATCCATTGCCCAAATCCAAAAAATTCTATTCGTCTGTTTAGGCTATATGTTTGGATGTGAGCGTGTATGTGTGTACAAAAAATAGTGTGCCGTATGGCCGAACACCTTTACAGTCTCTTAAACACTGGACCATCTTCAAATTTTATACTATTCAATTTTAGTTTTTGTATTTTTAAACAGAGTAATTTTTATTATTCAAATGTAATGAAACATGAAAAAAAAGTTTTGCCCTTAAGCATCAACATTTCTATCTTGTTTTATTATAACTTCGACTTATTAAAAGTCAACTTTCCCAAAAAATCCATATTTTTTAGGCCTCTATTTTGAAAATAATTCTGGGTTCTAGCCGAAAAATAAATAGGAAGGTCAATTGAAAGCATATCAAGATAGTCCCGATTGCAATCATACGGGACCCTGCCTGTTTGTTTTACCCCTCGAGTTAATAAAGAAACAAAAAACTTAAAGTATCGATGATTTAATATCAGTGTTTCAAAATGATGGTTTATAGAATTAGTTTAAACTTACCGTAACCTGCATTAAAGTAGTCCAGCTGATCATCTAATTCTGTAACAAGTTCACTTCGGAGTGATAGCATGTCTCTTATCTCTTCTTTCTGTTGCTCAGTGAGAACACGGACTGCACTTATCATGTTGCTCGCATTGTCGCTTGATACAGAATAAACTTGCAGAATATCGAGGTTATAAAGCGCCAATACAGATTTGATCTCTTCAGCAATATTATGGGCAGTGTGACGAACGTTCATTTCCTTCATTCCTAAACAGAAGAGATCTATTTTTCCTGCATCCACGAACTGTGCTGTGATGCATAACACACTTCGTCCAAAGCGGCTCGCCGCGTCCACGATTATATTAAAAAGCCTTTTCTTTAAAAGTTTCGCTATTCTAAATCTAATGCAATCCGCAGCTTCTTGCACCCAAGTAACAACCGATTTTCTGTTGATACATACATTTAATTCATGCTGGATGCCATCGGTCAAGCCTTTAAATCCTGCTTGTTCGAAGAATCGATAAGATACGGCGTCATTGGCCATCATTTCCACACACGAGGTTTTCACTTTTGCCGCAGTAAGAAATACTTGAATTCGCTTTTTCGTTGTGTCACTCTGATGCACAGTAGTTCCAGACGGCAGCAGGGAGTCGATGGATACCAATCTTCTTGCCCTTCTGTTTGTGCTAGTAGAAGGTTCAATACCAAGGCCTTTATGCATTATGGTCAAATGGCGCTTGAGGTTAAACGACAGGTTACCTAAAAGAAAATTCGAACCACATAAACTGTTTGTATTTCTGTACACGTGGTGTTGATTAAACGCTACGCAGGCTTCGGCCCATATAAGCTTTTCTCTATGCCTTACTTTCAATGTTGCATTTCGTATCTAGTTTAAAATAAGAAGCCGTTGAACAGTTACAGTGAGAATTGAAAAAAAAAACCTAATTTATCCACCTAGCGGTGAAAATGCCTTTCTCGTTCATGCAAAAGAGTTGACAAACATATGAGAAAAGTCTTAAATAACTCTGAAAGGTGGATATACATTTTTTTGCATTCGTTGGTGCTCAGTGTAATAAATGCCGAACTCAACAGAACTCAACTTGTTGCGAGCAAATATGATAAGTGATTGATTTTTGATTGATTGACAATGATTTTTCGTATACAGATTTTGAAATTTATTAACTTTCAAGCCCATAGTCCGAATTGGTCAATTTTCAACAGGAATGGGAAATGGGGAAGAATTCCCCATCGAATGCAAATCAAATGCAAAATAAAAATTAGTGCCTCCATTATACTAAATTTTTAAACTTTTCGCTAAAGATAAGCTGTATAGAGCTTTGCCAAATCAAATTAACGCACCACTAGTGAAGTTATATTAGGTAACTGAAATAGCCGACTACACTTGTCGTTCATTTCTTGATCTTTGAGCGTTTCTACACTAATTTTCTGTATCCATATAGGGAGAATGGGGAGAACCATTTGAGCAGCACCCCCTATTCCCATACGCAAGCAACGTTGATAACCGCCATACAACCATATGATTTGATTTTTCTAGATATCACTAGAAATCTGTACATTCTATCCATATACTAGAAACCAATTAATTCACTTGTCATAAGATAATTGTCATAATTAATTCAGTTGTAAGGCGCTCGAATAATAAACGTTGCGAACCGGAATGGGGGTGCTGATCAAATGGTTCGATACCCTATTCATTGTTGAACATTGAAGAATTTAATTCCTGATGCAAGTAATATTAATCTAAAAAAGTAAAAATTAAAATAAACATGAAGTTTTAACATTTATGAACTTTTGTCTACTTTGCTTTCATTCTGGCAACACTGGAATGCTTGCTTGTGTACATGGAAAAGCATTACAATTAGGAAATTAATACTTTCCCATTCACCTAATAATGAAATTACCTTTTAAAATGCGGCCACAAACTTTGCATTGAGATGTCTTGCAAGTTTCATTATAATGAAAATATTGTTTTTTGTCGAATTTCATTGTTGTCCTCTGGGATTTATCTTTAGCACGAGAAAACCACAAACTTGTTGTTGAAATGTTGGATGAATAGAGATAAATGACGTTTGGTTACTGATCAATGAATACATACTAAGGCGAGGAAGAAAATCAACTGCAGCCGTGCACACGCGTATATGACGTCACAGCCCTTAACATTTTCATTGAAATCGTGACGTCATGCTCGTTTGGAGACAGGTTTAACAGTTGGTATGGAGACAGAGGAATTATCTTCGTTCATCTATATAAATTAATATATAGATGAGCGAAGATAAATCTAGATTGCTTTTGAATAGGTCGAATGTAACAAAATCAGACATTTTGAGTTAATTACATCATATGATAGAGAGAATGAGGGATCTGTGTAAAAAAAATGAATCTGATATTTTATTATTTCATTAAAATATAATTACAAAACAATTCGACGTATCTGACGAATCCTCTTGAATAACGAAAATTGATCACTCGACCTATTGTCAGAAAAAGCCTTTTCGACAAAAAATTTCTAAATTCATTATTCCGTGTATTCGACCTTCTGTCAACAAAAAGGTTGCATGTACAGAAAATGTCAAATGAAAATAAAAAGCACATACGACTCTTCGTTGACAGGCTGTGAATTTTGTTTTTTTAGTAACATCAAAATTCTAGACTGATTTTTGAATAGGTCGTATGTAACAAAATTGGGTTTTTTGAGCTTATTACGTTAAGGGATAGAGAATATTCAGTTTATGAAAAAAAAAATTGTACCGATATTTTAAAAATTTTATGAAATATAATTTTGAAACATTTCGACGTATTTGACGAACCCTCCCATAGAACGAAATTCGATCATTCGACCTATTGTCAAAAAAAAGCCTTTTCAACAAAAAATGCCAAAATTCAATATTCCGTGCATACGACCTTTTGTCACAAGAGGTCGCATGTACCAAAAATGTCAAATAGTAAATAAACACACATAAGACTCTTTGTAGACTGTCTGTTTATTTAAATTATTTCCAAGTTTCAAGTTATTTTAATAATAAAAGTGATCCAAATACATTGTAAGGTGAGTTAGTCTGACGAAAAATAAATTGGCAGCTTCTTTTTTTTTGCAGTTTCCCAACAAAATTTGAAACAGTCATTTTTATTTTTCAGCTGCCAGGTGGAGGGATGCAGGACCTTAAATTATGAGATTGTGTATTTTGGCTAACTGATGACCGACAAAGACGATGCCAGTAGAGAAACGCGAAGGCACATCATGGTAGGAAATTGGACATCTTTTGGACTCCACAGGACATTTCAATCGAATAGCATAAAACTTCGAATTCCCCGAATGAATTACATCAGCTGTTGGAGAAGCAACAATGCAAAAATTGGAGTACTGCGGAGGGCCGGGACCGTTGCCAGATGCCAGAAAGATGCGGTGATAAAGGTTTTCGACGGATACAAGAAGGCAATATCCTGCGAAAAAATCAGATCGCTCACAAGAAAGATGATTGTCGGGCCCGTAGGTAGCTTTACGTATTGGGTAATTTTTCCGCTGGATTATGGTTTTCATAAAGTTAAAATGAGGCTGGCTTTTTGATTGTCGGAATGAAGACTTGTGACATAATTTCAATAGAATGAAACATTGATCTTGCTTTTTATATTTCAATATAATGTGGCATCCCAGGGAATACCACTGATCCGCAGAGACACGATGGTGATTGGTCTTTAGGTGTTATGCCAAATCTTCCGTTTTGCTCATGATCATTAGTATATTGAATGGTAAGTTTATTTCTGCTGTGACTCTACATTCCAACTGATACTTGATCTGCTTTTCAACTTGTATTCTATTATCATTTCCTCTGTTATAAATTGAAGTCTTTTCTATGCCCCTAATGCATTAATTTATTATGTATCTTGTGTGGTGAGTAAAATGGATACCATAGGGAGTCAAGAATGTTTCCCACCCGAAAACATCCTGGACCGGACCGATAACCGAACTCGATATCTACGCCTTTGATCGTAATGCCAACTGGAGACCCTTGGAGTGGTCAGTACCCATTATTATTTGACGTGGGGGCAAGCGTTGGACAAATTTTAAAACAAAATTGAGTATTTAACAGGTTATTTTGTGACAAATATTTTGGTTTTAGGATTTGACTGCAAAGTTTGTATTAACTGTATTGAATTGTAATTTTGTGCGATGTATTTTACTAACTGTTATACTAGAATCTCAAGGAAAGAAAAAGATAAGAATAATAAGAGTTTATCATCTTCTATATAATAAAAATGAAATGGTCTGTGTTCGTATCCGCCTAACTCGAAAACGTCTGAATGGATGTTCTCCATTGCTTCAGAAGTTAAATTTATTATAGTTTACGACGGGTTTATATGATATTTCTTCATGCGAATATCACGAGTTAGGTTGAGTAAATCGTGAAAAACTAGATTTAAGATTCATATGGAGTTACGCATGGGCAGTTCACAACGCGCATTTGGCCTACTTTGCAAGACAACGTCTGCCGGGTCGACTAGTGGTTTATAAATTCTAGATTTTTATGGGAAGACTATTGAGTGAAAAAGAATTTAAAGCACTTAAATAAAAGCTTTAACATTTTTAAAACATGGTAAAAGCTAAGCGAAATAAATTGCATTATGCACAAGACTTGTGGTCCTCACAAAAGCTTCCGTTTAGGTTTCCATTACAGGCGTTTGCATCTTTGAAAATTGAAAAAAGCTCAAAAACATCAAATTGAATTGAACGTTAATAAACTTTTATAATTATTTAATTAAATAAACTTGCTACATCTGCCCGAACATCGCCAAGAAATTAGCCAAGTACAATTCGGAACCGATCAAGGGGATGCGCAATCAATGCAATTACCAAGTAGCCGTAAGGGCTGGACTTCGGAGTCGAGTGATTCCTTAGACCGGAAATATTATTTCATCCTGAGAAGAGGACAGGCCGGGCATTTGTCGTCATAATCCCGTGTGTGTCATAATCACGTAGTTTTGTCCCCTAAGGTCTATGGTCGACGTTCCTTCTGCTGCTACATTGATACTACCAAATTACAACTAGCATCGTAGTACACTTTAATGGTAGATTTCTGGCAGACACATTAAATTTGTCCTAATATGAGTTTCTATAAGATTCAACTTCTAGTGTTTTAATAGGTTATAAATATTCGGCATTATTCGTTACATCTAAGGTGATTAACTTACATTCTTTAAAATATTAGGTCATGTGAGTAAACATAACTCACGAGTGAGTAATTGAATTGGTCATACTCACTCGTGAGTATGAGCATTGCAACCCATACTCACGCGTGAGTATACTCGCAGTGAGTTCGAAACTGAATACTCATACTCGTGAGTGAGTGAGTAAGTTTCAAGCACTGCTCACTCATTTCTCAACACTGGAGGCCAGTGATGATGCGATTGCACTGCAATCGACGATGATGACCTCCGCTTGGTTTGGAAGATGGCGACGTTTACGGTGGCTGTCGTCCCGGACAATTGGGACGTTCAAAATGGCGATCTATCCCAACCCGGCCTGGATGCCTCCCGAGATGGTCACTTCTCACCGCGTAAACTTCTCACCACTGCCCTTCTGCCTGTCGAGAATGCGGAGAGAAAGAAAAAGGCCCGCTTTGAGGAGCAGATAGGGGAGGATGTAGGAGTGACGAATCAAATCCAATCAGGGACATTAGCAGCAGAGCAGTTTGCAAAGCCTCAACATATCCCATTCGGGATCTACCATCGCGTATCGAAGAAATTTTGAAACGCGGAAGGCGCGAAATGCATATACTCGAGCTTCCCCTGAAACTTAGCCAAGATGCAGATGTTTTGCCATTTCGGTGTTGAACTTAGTCTGTAGATTAAAAAAACACCTTAATAAAGATTAAAAAAAAAAAAAGATTTTTGCCGGAAAGAAAATGTAATTTGATTGCATGTGGTTTTGTACTGGTCAAATCATGCATACGTGCCCAAGCCGAATCCCATGATTTCAAAATGTTGGCTGTTATTCTAACGGCTGATGTTTTTTTTTTATGTTCCTGCTTCTCCTCATTCCGTAGTAATGGAACAAAGAACGGGACTTGTGTGGCCCTAAATGGCCGGAGCGAAATAATGACAGCGAGTCTCCGTGGATGCGTGAGCACGCCAGATCTGACCAGAAGAGGCAGAGTCATGGCTTGCTGCTCGCCGATTGACATGCTGAGTTGTGAATCTAAAAACACACGCTGAAGGCATTTTACTCAAACTCCACATTCCCCTTCTTCTCTCATTAAAACGCAAAAAAACTCCATTGAAAAATGCACACCAAAATAAACTTGTCTCTAAATCATGGTTTTAATGCCAGAACAATGGTTAAGAACATGGGTTCCCAAAATGTGAGTCGCGAAAGATAAAAGGCGATTCATACTTTCGTTCCTATTCCGTGCCAAAAATCTATACAAGCTTTAAAATAATGATCTAAATAATGAATAGATGATTGGAGAACAACAAGTTTACGAAGCCTATGGCCTTCTTTTGTTATCACAGATTTTAGCAAATACAATGAAGTTCCAATTTCCTCCAAAAGCATTCCAAATCTTACCCAAATGCAGTCCAACTGAACTTCATTACTAATAATATTCAAAAACAACCTATTGAAGATAAGAAAATCTATGCTAATCTAAATTCAATCCAATTCAAATTAAATCCGAATCCAATCTAAATCTAACATAAATCCAATCTTAATCCAATCCAAATCCAATTCAAACCAAATTCAATCCAAATTTAATCCTAATCTAATCCAATCCAAATCCAATCCAGATCCAATTCAAATCCATTCTACATCCAATCCAAATCCGTACATATAATCCAATTTTTAGTTTCGCATATAGTACACCATTAATCTGAAATTCAACATGTTGATGTTGACCATTCGAGCAAACGCCTTGCAAATTACATTTGTTTTAAATTCGGCAAAATCTGAGATATTATATCAAAATAACAGACGTGTTAACTAGTACTGCCAGGCAAAACCTCCAAACTAATCTTACGCATAATAAATTCGAGAGTCTTCCAGACGCGTCTCGTGATTTTCCAAACCACAAACCATTTTCCGACGGTCTTCAAGACGCGTCTTGTGATTTTGTAAACCACAAATCATTATCCGACGGTATTCGAGACGCGTATTGTTATTTTGCAAACCGCAAACCATTTTCCGACGGTTTTCGAGACGCGTCTTGTGATTTTGCAAACCACAAACCATTTTCCGACGGTCTTCGAGACGCGTCTTGTGATTTTGCAAACCACAAACCATTTTCCGACGGTCTTCGAGACGCGTCTTGTAATTTTGCAAACCACAAACCATTTTCCGACGGTCTTCGAGACGCGTCTTGTGATTTTGCAAACCACAAACCTTTCCGACGGGCCTTGTGATTTTGCAAACTAAAATATATAATTCTTTACAATTTATCCACTTGAATTCAACTCACCTCATGAAATCAGCGACAGGATCCACAAAATAGACTGGCAGGATTGCCAAAATGTGTGGCCCTAAATGGCCGGAGCGAAATAATGACAGCGACCTCCGTGGATGCGTGACCACGCCGCGAAGATCTGATCAGAAGAGACAGAGTCATGGCTTGCTGCTCGCCGATTGACAAGCTCAGGTGTGAATCTATAAACACACGCTGAAGGCAATTTAATCAAACCAACAGGACTCCCTATCTTGAAGCGTGTGAGTTCTAATTCCGTCAGCTGGGATTTCCTTTACATATTTGTCTCCAGCGATATCATTTTGAAAGCTGAATCATCCCATCATCCAAAATAATTTTGGGTACAACACATTCTACCATCTTCCAAGTTTTCCGAAGAAATTTTTAAATTGTTCGTTTGATGTCATTCTTCAAGTCGTCTAATGTTTGATTATGTTAGAAGCTAGGACGAAGTAAATATAATGTATTGCCACAGTTGCGGAAGGAAACTCAGTTCGCCTTAGGAGCACTTATCTGCCCTTTCTTCATCCATTTTTTATTGGAAGCTCATGTGGCTCCTTTTCTTCTTGGCCGATTCATGGGAATCGCTCTGACCATTCAAGGCTGAATTATCTCATTTTTTAGTGATACCATAACGCTTGAGCTTGAGTACTATATTTTTGTTCGAAAGTACATTGCTCTTATATTAAATTTGAGGAAAAAGAATCAAGTGCGTTTTGGGGCCTCTTCTCCTACGATTACTAATGACGTTATGTTTTGTGCTATTCTTGTTGCTGAGGGGGGAAATGGTCGTTTGCCGAAAATGCCGAGCTAATCATTTGGGCGAAAATCTTATCATTTATTTTCGACGAACAGGTCAGTGAACCGAAAATGCCGTTTTCCCGGAATAGGGTAAAGGATGTATTTTGGACCACCCTTACGGGGGCTTTTATTTTGAACCACCAAGAGGAATTTGCACTGAGTGGTCCAAAATATGAGCCGTCGAACTGGTGGTCCAAAATACCTCCCTTACCCTAGTCATTTGATAGAGAGAGCTGTTTGGCCGAAAGTTTCATTTCGCTGAACAGGTCATTTGGCGGAAAATCCGTTTGGCCGAAAATGCCGTTTAGTCAAAAGGGCCTTTTAGCCGAACAATTCATTCCCCAGCAAACACAAGATCGTATATCATAGCGAATAAGTGTACAAAGTGGAGGCCATATAGGTACATTTTGCATGCAGTCAAATGGAGGCATGCGTCTATATCGCCTCCACCATGTATACTTATTCGCTAGCATATGCGACTTTGTGTTGGCTGGGTCGGCCTAACGGCATTTTCAACCAAATGATCTGCTTTGCCAAACTGCATTTTCCGCTAAATGCCTACTTTGGCCGATCGACATTTTCAGTCAAATGACTTTCGGCCAGATGCAAAATTTCAGCCTAATCAGACTTCGTTTAGTGTTTGACTAAAGCGGTCAAAGTTTGACTGTTTTGAAACATGAAAATTTTCCAAGGGGGGGTTTACAGGAATATTACGAAATAAAATTTTAATTTTTGATGCCAATTGTCAAAGAAATGCATGAAACGCCAAGACCTGGCGTCACCTAAAAAAATAATCGAGGAAAAATTACTTTTTGGGACTTGGAAAATTTAGGAGACTAAGAAAATTGTTCGTAATTGAAATTTTTGTTTTTGATGCCAAATGTCTTAGAAATGCATGAAACGGTGTTATCTCGAAACATTTTTTTTAAATTGTTGGCTTTTGGGAGACCACATCTTGACATTTGGCATAAAAAAATCGATTTCGAAAAAAAATTCTGGGTCTCCAAAAAGTCCCAAAAAGTCAATCAATTGGGCTCAGATTCATGGCTATTAACCAGTATTAGTATTACGGATTTGATTTCAACAGATAAAAGAAAAAGACTTACCTTCGTATTGGCGAATAATAATGGGATATGCCTTTAGTAGGATAATAAATTTTCTGCGAATAGTGTAAATAGCGGCACCTTTTTATGAGATTCGATTTGATTCGGAAGCTGACAAAAACTAATCAAAAACTGTTTCGATATCGATAATCCATTTCCTCTCAATGGTACCAAAGATACGGACAATGCTACAATAGATCTTAAAGCTGGTCGTAAAGACACTTTTGCCACATATTACGACACACATATCAGCACATACACCTTGAAATAAAATTCACAGTTTTGCTTATAAGAAATTCAGCCAAGGAGCATTTTTTTTATGTTTTACATTCTCAGACAGTTTAGCAACTGACTTATAGTTCTCCAGTAATATCGATGTTGTCTACGAAGCATATTAGCAGACGAGATTTACTAAAAATTGTATGTTGAAACCAACAAAATATGTCATAACAGTGTTTGAGAAAGGAATAGAAAAATCTATCATGTTGGTATAGATCATTCCAAATTCCTTTAGCGGAATGTAAACAAACTTCATGTTCGTGTAACTTTTGAAGGTTTCTTTCAGTAATATAATATTTGCTTAGTCTAGACAAAAATTGATAAACCCAATCTACTCCTAATAAATGACCTTGAAATATTAACTAATGCACACGTAAGAATCACGATAACCAGTTCAAGAAATACCTTTCGACTAAGGTCAAGGTTTTGAAAGCATGTGAATCCGGTCAATCGACTCGGTCACAGCAGGTACCCCTCTAATAAAATCTCGAGCATGCATTTTAATAACGCTCATTCCACTCCAAACAGAGCACAGCCAGTAGGAAATTCAATCCGTGCACTCAAGTGGTCAGATGAAATAGTTACAACCGATTCCGAACCATGCTGGTTGACCAGTGGCCACGTTGTTGTTTTTTACGATATGTACTAAGCGAGAAAACACAACATCCACGATGGGCGGCTGCTGATCACCACCTGCAGAGTGTGTTGAAATTTACGGAGTCATTCGATTCACAGTTGATCCCCCCCGCTCTGTCGTCGGCCGGGATAGCTCAACTCCCGGACTGCCCCGTCGTTCCGTTCCCGCCGGTTATAGCCGCGTTACCACAGAAGCAACTTCCCGAGCCGCGTGTGTCCGTCCGGTGAAGTTGTCGTGGAACCCTTAGACAACAACGAGAAACTGTCAGTGCGGTGTCACGGGTTGTTTGTTGTCACAGCAGTCAAAGCTGGTCGGCTCTCGGTTGGCGGGGAGTTGAGTAATTTGAATTTTACTGCCCTTTTTTCTCCACGAGTGAGTTTATCGTGTCGTTTTAGTTCCATGATTTGCAGTCCGGTTTCATCGCGTTGAAAGTCAATCGAGGTATTTATTTTATTAGATTTTATTTCATTTTGATTAAACCATGCGCGCCGTAAGTACTTGTATCTACCTGGGCACGGGGCCATGCAGGCACAGTACATGAGTGCAAATGCGTGTATTTATACTCATGACGTTAGCGCTGCATGCAACAATCGAAGCGTTGATTAGAATAGTATTGTTGGGCATAATTTATCGATCATAAACAGCTTAAGCGGTACAAGTTTTACAACAAGTCATACACTGTGCCAGATTTACTACTTCGGATTGCAGTGGACATTGCTAATCGATGACTCCCGGTTGCAATAGTATCCGCGGTAAATGGGTTCCTTAAGTCAGTAACGGTAGATGAAATGATCTACTCTACTTTCCAATCTATTAATGGATTTGAAGTATCACTCAACGCTTTATATATCATTTATGGCTTTCACATATTTCAAACGTTGCTCTTGTTGGTGATATAAAACTACTATTAGGATCCCAGATTATCGGATTTGAATCGGATTGCTAGCTTGAAGAAAATCTCGACACACATCTCAAGATGTTGGCATTATTTTTGTGCAAACAATATAACATCTGCAAAAATTAGAGCTGAAATACTTATAATTTTGTGAATAATAGAATACAATATTTGACAACAAATACAATGCACAAAGTATGGACATTTTTTTACAATGTATTGGATGTTATCGTTATCCTTCGATAGCACCGATCTGAGACAGAAAACCATACCGCATTTCTAATATTATAACAAAATCTAACGAAAAGTTCGATTTCGATTTATCGTCACATCACGTTCTCACTTGTGGTGTATTCAGTGAATCCATGGTATTGTGTCATTCAAAACTTCTGACGAATCGCTTACAAGTCTTTCGGGTGGCATTATCCTCTGTTGGCTTACGTCATAATTAGAATCAAAACCAATAAATATAATGAATAAGTTTTTCTGATTACCTGCCGGTTCAATGCCCTGTAAGCTTAATTCTAGTAAATTGCGAGCGCTGCTCAACACCATTTCCCTGTGCATCGGTCGATATAATCTACCGACATCTGGAGGGAAAATGGTCAGAAACACCTCCTCAGCTCAATTTATTGCAGCACACAGAAACAAAAATTACAAGGTTAGCCTAAAAAATACCTTAAAAATACTACTGAAAAAATAAATTTATTTGAAGCCATTTTAATATATGTATCATTAATTAGTAATTGGCCCATTCTATACATGGTACGAGCCCAGATTGGTGTTTTTTGCTGTGGCTGTTCAAAAACACTTTCCACACATAATGTGTACAAGCACTATTAAACTCACTATGCAGGTTCTTCTGCCCCCATGATTTTTATTGGGTTTTTAAATTCTTCCCGCAGCAAACAAACCCATTTTCCAGTGGTTATCTAAGACTCACTAAACGTACCGCCATCGGGGGTGACAATGGGTCTGGGGGGTGAGAATGGGTCATCGCTCTTACCGGCAATCTGGAGGTAGAAGAGCAAAAACGTTCAAAAAGGTTTCTTATATTTTAGTCTTCTTGCCCTCAGATACATTCAATCTATTCTACAAGCATTCTAAGTGGTTGAAACAGTGACCCATTCTCACCCCCATTTGACCCATTGTCACCCCCGACGACGGTATTGGGAAGCCAAATTTCGTTTCATGTGGTTGATTATTAAGATTACGATCCAGTCCTTTATTTTTTTTTGTAATTCCTGATCATAATACCTGATTTACAGTTCGCGTTTGAGTGATAAAAGTGCTTTAATGGCCACACTCATTTGGGTGCTATAATGAGAAACCAACATCAGAACAGTAGTTACGTGACTACATTTTGCTAAATTAGCTTGGGTCAGTTTTCAAATAGTGTATCCTCAGCGTAGCATAATAAATTGAATAGTTTGATAGCCATAACATCAACATTCTCCAAATGCAGACTCATCTATCGCTTCATGGTTTGTTGAACTTTGCAATGTGGCACGATAACATGGAATCTGATTGTTCTCTGGAGTAACATGATTTATTGGCAATAATGATCTTATGTAAATTAGACTGTATAATTTTGGTTCAGATTTATCATATTGAAGCTCATTTTTCGTCATTGCAAACAATAGTTGCAACTAACTGCATCTAACAACAATTGCAAACAATAGTTGCAACAAACTGCTATTCAGACAAGCTTCTCCTTTTCCAATACTAGTTATCAGTGGTTGTTCAAAACTCACTTTGTAGTTTTCAGACCCAGAATCAATTAACAGTGATTATTTAGGTCTGGCTTTGCGGATTTCAGAACCACAATTTATTTTGGCCAGTGGCCAGTTTAGACACAATTCATTCTACAGTAACTCTTTAAAGCTCACTTCAGAATTTTAATCCTCTTTAACAGTGACCATTTTGGACTCACTTTGAGATTTACAGAAGCACAATCTGTTTTGCAGTGACTATATACGGCTCACTTTGCGGTCTTCAGAACCACCATCTATTTTTCAGCGGCTATTTTGTAGTCACGTTATGGTTTTCAGAATCAGTGAGCTCTCCCTTACTCGATATTGGAGGGACCATCGAGTTAGGTATCGAGTTTTTTTTTCCAAAATGTTAAAGTTAAATTTTCCATAACATGTAGGAATATGGATTAGGGTCATTTGGCAAAATGCTATTTAGACGAAAGGGTCGTTTGGCCGAATGTCGTTTGCCCGAATAGTTGAAATTGGTTTTCCTATTGAGTGAAGTGAGAAGTGAGATATTCAAAGTGAATTGTGAAAAATGAGAATTTCAGAAATTAGAAATGAGATGTTTGAAGTGAGTTCAGATTAGTGAAAAGTGAGTACTGAGAAAAAGAGAGTTAGTACTGTGTAGTGAGATATATGCAGTAACAAGTAAGAAGTGAGTAGTAAGAATTAAAAATTAGAAGTGACAAGCGAATTGTGAGAAGTAAGAGGTGTTAGCTGTGAAGTGAGAAGTTCGAAGTGAGTAGTGAGGAAAACAGAAACAAGGGATGAGAAGTGAGAGATGATAATTAGGATGTAGAAAGCAAGATGTTCAGAAGTAACAATTGAAGAGTGAGAAATAAGACAGAAGAAAGAAGAAAAACGAAGAAAAAAGAATGGAAGAACAACAAAAAGAAGGACGAAAAACACACTTCTTACTTAAAATTTCTCATTTTTTACATCTCACTTCTTACTTTCCACTTTTCACTTTTACTTTTCATTACTCACTTCTCACTTCACAGTTCTCAAATTTCTCATTTCTAACTTTTCACTTCTCAATTTTTTCTTCTCACTACTTCTCATTTCTCACTTTTCACTTCTCACTTTCCACTATTCATTTTTCACTTCTCACCTCTTACTTATCACTTCTCATTTCTCACTTTTTACATTTCATTCCCGAGCAACACACTTGTTATAGAGAAGCTTCTGTGACACTTATGCGATCAAATTGAACCATATAAGAGTTGCTGCAACCAAACTGCCAGAACCGTGCTACAAGGGTTTCTCTTTTCACTTCCTATTTGTTACGTCTTATTTCTTATGCGACACTTCATGTAACTCTTTCTACTCATTCCTCATTAGTCACTTTTCACTATTCACAAAATAGGTTTTTTTTAACTGTTCGGTCAAACGGCATTCGGCCAAATGGCCCGACATCGTATATAATATATATTGTACATGTGAACTGATTCTGACAACATCGAGTTATCGAGGTGTAATCTAGACCTGTGCGCCGCCGCGCCACGCCGCCGCCGCCGACACTTATTGACGTACGCTGACGCCGGTCAAGGTGTCGGCGGCGCGCCATACGCCGATTGGCTCCACGCCGCCAAATTTCGTATTTCACGCCGATGATTGGCCAACATCATCTTTCTTAAAGATTTGAATGTTACATATCTTAATTGGTCTAGTGCTTATATTTGCGGCTACAAGTCAACACTATGAAAGTTGAACTTGGATTCCCAGTCTGGTAGGATTTTTTTAAACTTCCCTGAGCATGGAGTATCATTGTGATAGCTTCGTGATATGCGAATTCAAAAATGGTAATTTGGCTTCTGGAGCTGGAGCACGATGGGACACGTGACCCATCAAATTGAACATTTCCTTCACTCCTCCTTGTACTTCAATTGCCAGAATTGTTCCAAAAAACGGGTTTAATTTATTTTTATAAAAAATTCCCAAAGATATTTCGTGGTTTTCCTGAAATAATGCCTAAAGGATATCCTGGAGGAAGTGCAGAAGGAATAATTGAAGAAAGTTCTTAGAGTTTTGAGGAATTTTTGGATTTATCCTCGTGGATGATTGCCTGGAGAAAATTCTGAAGGAATTCTTGGAGGAATGTCCAACAAAATTTTTAAAGAAATTTAAGAATGTCGGCAATTTCTTCAGGAGTTCTCTAGAAATTCGTACGGAGATATCCGAAATTTCGTCCTAGAATTTTGGAAGCAAAAGGCGGAGAAAATTCCGAAGGAAATACTAGACGAATATCTGAGGCAGAGTAGAGACACTTACGCGAAGATAGAAAGAATCTCCTTTCAACAGTGTAATCCAACAGACTAATAAATAAATACGCAATATTTTATTTTGATAAACAATACCCATATAAATTTCTGGGATTTCTTGAAATATTTTCCGAAGAAAGTCCTGGAGAAAATTCTGAAGGAATGAACCTGAAGAAATTGCTTAGAGTCTTATGGAATTTCTGAATCCATCTTCGTAGTAATTTTTGGAGGATTTTCTGAAGGAATCCCTGGAGAAAATTTAGAAGGAATTCTTGGAGGAATGTTCAAAAAAAATCTTGAAGGAATCTAAGAATGTCGGTAATTCATTTGGAAATTATATTCTATATCTGAAAATTCGTCCTAGAATCTTGGAAGGAAATGGCGGAGGAAATTCCAAAAGAATTACTAGATAAATTTCCGAGGGAATGGAATGCCTTATGAAATACCTGGAAAAGTTTCAGAGGAATTGTTAAAATAATTTCCGAAGGAATTTTTCAAAAGTATGTGTGTATGTACAGTTATCCATCATTCTGGCTTGAGTCTTGCTCTGCGTAAGGCTCCACCCAATATTACAGTCGAATTTAAAGACCATTCTGCTTTCAATGCACTGCTGTATGAAGGGCAAAAACCGGAGGCGGCAGACCCGTAAGCAGAGATTCTTACGCGATGCCCGCGGGATCTCCTTTCAACAGTGTAATCCAACAGACTAATAAATAGATTCGCAATCCTTTTTGAGATTTTCGAGGGGTAACTTCTTTGAGGAATGACGCGTCAAATCCTTTACAACTGTGGGGAGTGTACCCATCTACATGGGTAGAAATTTGTATTTCCAATTCCAAACAGATTTTTTGAAGCAATTCCTGATGGAATTGTCAAGATCAATCTTATTTAGAAGAATTTTTGTAAGAACATCCAGAAGAATTTCTTAAGATATTTCCTAATGTTCTAAGAAGTTCAGAAGCAATTCCTAAGGAAATTTCAAAGAAAAAGCTGGTTTCATTTGTGGACGTTTTTTGAAGGAATTCATGAAAAAATTCCCGATGGAATTCCTGACAGAATTTTTGAAGGTATATTAGAATGAGTTTTTTGATGTCTTTCCGAAATAATTCCTGAATATATTTTCTTATTTAAGGTGTTTTCGAGAAAATCTGTAGAAATTTTCGATGGAACTCCTGCAGTAAATTCCCAAGAAATTCTTGAGAATATCCGAATATCCGCCATCTCGATATTTTGGTAGTTTTTCTTGGCATGTAGTCTTAATTCTAGAGTCAAAACTGAGTTTGTTTCACTACTGTCCAGATTTTCGAAGAAATTCTTATAGAAAATATTTAAATTTCAAAAGCTATTTGCTTGACACATCCACTAAAAATCCTTCATTTAAAATTCTGTTCGAAAACCTCTTCAGGTTCTCTTTTGGTTATTCCTTCAAGAATAGAGTCGGAATTTCCTCCAAGAATTTCTTCGAAAATCTCTTTAGAAAAGCCACAGGAATTTATATGGATTCAGGATTTATGGATTTATATTCATGCAGGGATTCCGACAGAAAACCTTCTGAAAGGCCTTTTATTTATTTTTCAGAAACTCATTTGGAACATTCTCCAGGAAGTCCTTAGAAAATTCCTGCAGGAATATCTCCGGAACGAATCATAAGGAGGAATTTTTAAAGGAATTTTCGAAGAGACTCGTAAACAAATATTAAAAAAAATGAATGAATTTACAAACAAAATTTCCGAAGATTTTCCAAAAGAATTTCAGAAGAGATTCCCGAAAGAGTTCTTAGAGGAATTTTAAAAGAAATTTGCGGAGATCTATAGGAATTTCTGAAAAAGTTGCTAAAGGAATTTCAGGGAGGAATGTTCGAAGGCATTCTTAAAGAAAATTTGGAAAAAAATCCTGGAGAAAGTTCTAAATAAATTCCAGAGAGAAATTTCGAGAGAATACTAAAAATATCTTCCTAGAGTTTCAAAAGAAATTGTTGAGGAATTACTGGAAGAATTTTTTTTTTAGAAATTCCAAAAACAAATTCCTGAAAGGAAAGAAAAAAAATCCTAAGTCTAACTCCAAAGGTTTTTTTCAAAAAGGATTTCCGATTGTATTCCTAAATCAGTGTCCCTAGGTATTCTATAGTCCTTGAAAGATTTTCCATTGGAATTTCCTAAGAAATTCTTAAAGGAATTTTCAAAGGAACTCCTAAAAAAGTTTTCCAATGAATTTCTAAAGAAATTCCCAAAAGACTCCGTAAAGGAATTTCCGAAGCAACCCCTAAAGTAATTTCTAAGGAAATTTCTGAAGGAACCTTTGAAGAAATTTAGGAACGAATTTGCGAAGAAATACCCAAATAAATTTTCAAGGGAATTCTTAGAAGAAGTTTTGAAGGAATTCATTAGGGAACATCTTAATTAATGCTTAAAATTCCTTTTTCGAATTTTCTGAGGAATATATTGAGGAATTTCCGAACGAATTTATGGATTTGTATCCAAATTGCTTTCCAATGAACTTATGTGCTGTGATGCGACAATGTCCTAGTGGAGGATGTGATGTAAACTTTTGCTCTGGACATACAAGCTACACCTATTAGGATGTTCACCCCATCAGTCTGATTGTAGTTAGTAATTCAAGACAAAATTTTCAAAACGACTTATCTGCTTTTGTAAACAAAGATTCAAACGACGATTTGACGAATCTGATAGCTCTCCCACCCAAACTAACACCATCAATAGGTAGGTGAAGGTTTCCGCTACCTGTTGATGGTGTTGGTTTGCGTGGGAGTGCTATCAGATTCGTCAAATCGTCGTTTGAATCTTTGTTTACAAAAGCAGATAAGTCGTTTTGAAAATGTTGTCTTGAATTGTACAAAAAATAATAATAAAAGGCATCATCTGGTTTGCTGCGTGAAACTTTTTTTCTCAACTCAAAATTCTTCACGCCGATTCACGCCGCCGCCGCCGCCGCCGAACATTGCTTACGGCGTGACGCCGCCGACGCCGCCGCCGCCGATGTAAAAATGGCCTTACGCCGCCGCCGTTCACAAATACTTCGGCGCACAGGTCTAGTGTAATCGAGCCTTTGGAAATTACTTCGATTTAGAGAATATCGAGAAAGGAAGGCATGCTAAATTCAAGGGACTTTGAATTTCATCGAGTAAGGGAAAATATCGTGTTACAGAACATCGAGTTAGGGAGAGTTCTCTGTATTTTACAAAGAGCATTTTAGATCTAGTTTGCCGGTCTCAGAACCCCCAACAGCCTAATGACTCCCAGGTTTATTAACTGATTGCTGGAAAAACAAGTCTCTGCTGCTTACAGTTGAGCCTCAAACAAAAGGAATTTGGGTTTTTCAACCATCTGCAGGGTAAAGTTACTTTTTATATATTTCAAAAACTGCTATTGGTATAGAGGACTAAATACGATGAATCTCTGAATCACCACAACTTATTGCCCTAGCACGAAAAATGGATTAGACTAGGCTAGAGCTAATCCGTAAAACACGTCGCAAAAGTGATCCACCAGCTTCACGGGGCATGTCTTCTTTTAATTTCAGTTAGTCAGCCAAAATTCTGTTTTTCATTTATGCAATTATTGAATTGTGCTTTGGAAAACATACATGAGAACCTGAAAGTTTCGCTAATATAAGCAATTGATAATTACGTGCTGAAGCTTATGAAGGGTTTGTAGTACTCACTCAATCTCAAGAGCACAGGAGGTTTATACACGAAAATTTACGGCAAGAAATCGCTTTTCAGGAAAGAAAACCAATCTGAAGAGTGATATCAATTTTTCGATACTTTCGATTGCCGCGAAAAGTTGGTTTGCTTGTTTTATTCCATATCCTAGCCTGTTCGTGGCATCAGCAATGCAAACCCATAGATATATTAAATGGATAACATGTATAGCAATCCGATCATAAATGCTGTCTGTATAAAAAGGTCTATATAAATGTATATTAGAATGGGGCGTCATGGTCATTTTTTCAAATCAATGGTTTTTCGAAGCCATTCTGGGTCCTGAACAACTGTGCAGAATTTGGGACCGATTGGTTGCTTCCTCGCTTTCCGCATCGCGTTTGAAGTTTGTATGGAAATTAGTATGGGAGATCGTAAATTTTTGCATTTCTACTACTAGAGGTTTCAGTTCGTCGTAAACAAAGTGGCAAATTGCGTTAAAGTATAACCCAAAGGAGGGCTTTAGAGCTAAAAAAATCCGACAAGAAGGAAGATGGGTTTTGCCCTTCGATAACCATAGGTTGTCCGGTAGTGCTGGCAGAAACATTGATTCCTTGAATATGGTTTGAACAATCAATTTTCGAAACGTAATAACATTTTTTGTAGACCTTCCAGCTACGAACCTTCTTTGGCAAAGTCTTTCCGCATCTTCCAGACTATATGCTAACGTATTGAGTCACCTCAATGATGACAAATTGAAGCCGCTAAGAGCAAAAATGTAAAAAAGTACGTTTTCCATGCTAATCTCCATATAAATTTAAATCGCGATGCGGCATGCGAGGGGTTGCAACCAATCGAGCCCATATTTTCACAGTTGAATGGGGTCCTAAAACGATTCAGAAAAATCCTGATCTCACTTGATCGGACGAAGTTTGCGTTTTTCCATACAACTGCGCCCCACTCTAATGTATATATAATGATCCCGTAGATAATTTCAATTCCATGCCTCTTCTGTAATGACGAACAGGTACCCAGGGGCTTGAATACAGAGTGTATTCCTTATTAGTGAGAACTTTACTTGAGAACGGAACGAATCAGCATTGCCATAGGGGGTATCGGATCTCAACTCCACACTGACCCCTCAAAGCGTCAACCAGGTCATAGGTTTTGGTAATGTCATCCAGCCCTTTCACTGTATTATCTCTACTGGGCCTAAAGCTCTGAACTGAACCCAAGCATCCAGTATATCCTTGGTCAACTTTTTGTACTAAGAATTCTTACGTGCAGTATTCCGCTCAAAGACGAGAATCAGCTCACCCTACACATGCAGTAGGCATCCACTCCAGAGCCAGAGAGCTTCTCTTCGCCTCGCATGGTCTTCAAGACTTCAACCTAGCTCTTTCTACTGCCCCTGGAAGATCGCCCTTGGGCTATACGGGTATATACAAACCTTCCTTTTTTGCCGCTGCCGCTACGTCAATCGTCTTTCTTTCCTGTGCCTTTGCACTTAGGATTAATGACCTTCTTCCAGGGTAGGCTCTCCTCTGAGCGAATTTCAGCACTTTCACTTGTTGGCGGTAGTGGCTATCTCTCACCTTTTCCGGCAAATTGCACTACCAGCTCTGGTGACGGCTATGCGTTATCGCAAGTTAGCAGCCTGTCTTACCGTCAACTACTTATCCTTACTAAGGAGTCGAATTTTTCTCTCTGCCTTCTCAATGAGTTCCAGCTGGGACTTCTACTCTTGCTTTGTCATGATGGCCAAGTCGCAGAGAGGTAGGTACGTGCTCTGACCTGCCAAGCTTTTTTTTGTTTTTATTAGCGAGGCTTTCAGCCCTAAGGTGGCTCATCTAGTTACCTGCCCAGCTCCTCCTTACCGTTGTCAGACGACCTTCTCTGTGGTCACCCTTAGCGAAGAGATCCACCCTATCGCGATCCTTCCTCTTCATCCTCTTCATCTATTTTTTTAACTTGTAATTTTGCTCCCACGAGTAGCTCGGGACAAGAGATCCACCACGCAAGAGCCCTGTATGACGTACAAAGGACACTTACTTCGGCTCCATTAATGACTTGGTGAGTTATTTCACCCCCAGATCATGTATCTTTTCGGCACGGGTCACCTGCCACCTTTGAATTAGATAATAGCGAACGTCATATTGCCAGCTTTAATGCCACTGAGCCTGACGACACTTTAATACGATAGGACTTACCGAGCGAGATTCGAATCTAGAGCGAACATCTAGCAAAACACCATCTCCTGTATGTATTGATATTTGAAAGTAAGTTGTCTTGCCGATGAACGAGTCGTCGAACGTCGTCGTCATCGTTAGGCGTATACTGCAAGATGAGCTGGAACATTCGTTAGATTTCAACTGCCGTAAACCTGGTGTATAAGCACTGGAAATTGAAATACTCTCTAGTACGGAAACTAACGATAAATGGTTGTACTTGCTGGTTGTAGGATTTTGGAAGATTCCATATCCCAACTCAGTCAAAGAATATAGAGGCCTTATGTTGGAATATTCCGTTGCATACGTGCATTTCAGTCCATCCTCCCCAACTCTGGCAACTTGAAGGACATACAATTGGTCCCCATTGAATTAATTAAGTCAATGCATTACACAATGCTGGGCCATATACCTACCACCCGAATGTCGAAGGCGAACGAACGAAAACCTGTGACGAAAGTGGATTAATGGAGAAATTATTCCGATTTCGATTGGCCAGCGATGATCCCAAACCCATTAGCGCCCTTCTAACGGCTATCCCCCATGATCGAAACGCCATTTAACAAATGAACCTCGTCTGGAGGTCTTAGCTGACCTTGGTGATGAGCCCGATGCCAGATCCATTCGAAACCGAGGGTCCACAGAAACAACACTAATTGTCCGAGGCGGTCCCGGTGAATAATTGCTTGTTCGGGAGATGGAATGCTAGCGCTTGGGACCCCGGGAAAGCGAGACCTAAGAGGCTAGAACAATCGATAAATTAACCCGGGAGACCGGAGTCTCACATAACCCGCCGTCAAAGGTGGTACGCAAACGGTGATCGGCAGTGGCGCAGGAATGCACCCCGAACATGGTGCGGACCGTTGTTGATTGTAGGTGCACTCGGGAGCGCGACTGACGATAGCGTGCAGACACTTGATTCAAAGAGGTCACCGGCAGCGCTGGCTGTTCGGGCTTTCCTAGCGGGACGACGACGGCAGCGGGTGACGACGCGCACTCATTTCTCATTAAAATTCTCTATTTACATAATTTATTCGATTCATTTTCTCGGTCCCATTTGACGACTCTTGGTTTCTTTCTGCCGGACTACTTAACCATCATTTGCGTTCCTTGGTGCTTTGAGGAGAAGGGAATGCTGATTATGTGCGTAGCCGCTAATGATTACTCAACATAGACACGTTTAAAGTCGATAATAGGCGCACTATTGTAAATTATTCTGCAGTTCGTGTTGAATAAACTAAACGTTGATAGTGCATAGATCTGTCAAAACAATCTAACTCATATTCTAGAGTTCTTCATGTTTTAATCGAAGTAAGAAAATTGTATGTAGAAAAGTAAATGCAGCTCCATTCCCAGTTGGAAATCTCTCACACCTTTTACTTATATAAACAAATATAAGTAAAAGGAGTGAGTAATTTCCAACTGGGAATGGAGCTGCATGTATGCATATTGCAAACATACAGAATGAAATTGTAATTGTTCGGCTTTCGGAAAGAGCAAATAATTACAGCTTCAAGAAATAGAAGTTTTTTTTATTTTGCTTAAATTGCGTTGAGTACTACTGAGTTTTAAAAACACATAATAAATCTTAAAGAGCCAATCATCTGCATGACTTATTATTTCCATATTTTTAAATTCTTTGTTATACTTGAATCATATATCTTCCAATAACTTCCCTAGTAGATACGCATCAGAAGGCTATCGAACAATCTATAGAACTACCATTAAGAATCCACCAGTTCGCAGCTCATCCAGACGGAGATCATATTTCACGCGTTTATCATTTGCAAGACATTTCCTCGCGGCTCCAGACGTTCATTCATTTTTCACCTGCCGAGTGCGCCACTTACCATTCATAAATTTGCTCTTTGTTTGTCGAAGGCATTGAATCGATTAGCCCTCCCGCCCGTTTGGAACCAATCAATCAATCAGTCGCTTGATCAACAATCGGCGACGTGGCCATTAATCAATCAAGCGTGTGCCTTAATGTTGTATCTCGAACGGATCATTATTCAGCCGGCCGTGTGCCGTCAATCGCGCGATCGAGTTCTGCGGAAACCCAGCGAACTTGGTTTTAATAAGCCGCAATAAAACCACAATCGTGCCCGAACAATCTGCCCGTTTGAGTGGCGCAAAAAAGGGATATAATCCGAAACTCAATATCTGACAGGTTCACACCGCAAAACAGTAGCAAACCGTGATGCTTGAGAGATTGTTAGCACCTGCCCATGAAATCGTAAAAATGGGTTTTATGACAGCGGTTATATCGTTTGATTTAATGACCTAGGAGTCGAGGGGCGATCATTACGAAGGATCATGATCTTTGCAGTAATCAGTTAGCGGAAAACTGCATAAGCGTTCATAATTGATTATGACAACCATATATAAGAACAAAATTTATGAAGGTGTTTCTTCACTACCAAATTTGGTAAATATACGATGGGAATACACAAAAGCCGACAACTAATTATAATTCGCATTAAAAATTCCACAGCAGGGAGATCAATCCATAAATTACCCACTTTCTGTCTGTTTTTTTCCTCAAGGATAAAAAGGCACTCATGCACACTATAAGTGAATCAGCAGTTTGCGAAACAAAATAAGTGTGTTGGTAGCGAACGGTACAATGGACGTAATACCGATGTAATCTTCTCGTGTATATTCTTATGTACTTGTTAAGGTAGCAAAAACTTTTTGTCAATTAGCCTATAGCTAAGCGGAAAGACAAACAGTTAAAAATTCTGAAAATTACACGCCATGGAAATATTTGAACGCATATTTTTGTGCTGAATATCCTCTAATTTTACAACCAACTTTTTCTTGTACGCAATATTGAATACAAGCTCCATAGTAACAACGACCTGTAATTTTAAAAAGTGATGGAAAAATGAGTCGAATCGAACGGAGGCTTTTTGTTACATTATATATGCTTCACATTTTTATACTGTGTACTGTTATACGTTCCTGAAGGGCTCATAAATTTTCCGAAACTTACCTCAAGTTGTTGATCGGGCACACCTACATACTGTAATCGTCGGACGAAGGGTCGTCAGTTAGCCACCTCTATATGGACAAAAATTGCACACGAATATCGCGCATGAACGATTTTATTGCTTTTTTTTTTCTTAGAAATGTACCCAATACTATTTCAGAGATGACGAATCATGAATGCAGACAATATTTCTACAGATGTTCTAGGTTCTCCAAACTATTCTGGATCTCTGAGCCTTGGTCTGCCAGGTCAATTACGCTTGGTTCGAGACCAATAGCATGGTTCCCATACAGGTCCTTGGAGCCCATGCGCATAATTGACGATCTAGATATGTCCAAACCGGATGTTCTAAGTTCTCCAAATCATTCTGGAGTTCAAACCAATTGGTCTACCAAGTCAACTGGGCTCGATACAAAGCCAATAGTAACTCATGGGGTCCAAACATGCCCTTAGAGGTCATGCGCATGATTTACGATTTAGATATGTTCAAATCGGATGTTCTAAGTTCTCCAAATCATTCTGGAGTTCAGACGACCACTGGGCACGATACAAAGTCAATAATAACCTATGGAGTCCATACATGCCCTATGATCCCATGTGCATGATTTAAGAATTGGATATGTCTAAACCGGATGTTCATTCTGGAGTTCAGACGAATTGGTCTACCAAGACTACTGGGCTCGATGCAAAACCAATTGCAACCCATGATGTCCATACAAGCCTTCAGAGGCCATGTGTATGATTTACGATTTCGATATGTCAAACCGTATGTTCTAAGTGCTCCAAATAATTCTGAAGTTCCGACGAATTGGTCTACCAAGACAACTGGGCTCGATACAAAGCCAATAGTAACCCATGGAGTCCATATATGCCTTATGAGCCCATGTGCATGATCTAAGAATTAGATATGCCCAAATCGGATGTTCTAAGTTCTCCAAATAATCCTGGAGTTCAGACGAATTGGTTCACCAAGACCACTGGGCACCCATGGAGTCCATACAGGCCCTTATAGGCCATGCGCATGATTTACGATTTAAATATGTCCAAACCGGATGTTCTAAGCTCACCAAATCATTCTGTAGTTCAGAGAAATTGATCTACCTCGTCAACTGAGGTTGGTACAAAATCAATAGCAAGCCATATTCTCTATCCAGGCCAGGCTTTACGCTTTATATATGTCCAGTTCGGATGATCTGAGTTCTCCAAATCACCCAGCAGCTCAGAGCAATTGATATACAAAGGCAACTGGCCAAGGTTCAAAAGAAATAGCAACCCATGGTGTCCATATAGGCCCATGGTAGCCATGCGCATGATTTGCGATACAAATTGAACGTTCGAAGTTCTCCAAATCGTTGTGGAGTTTAAACCAATAGATCTTTCAAGTCAACTGTGGGGTTTTAAAACCAATAGCAACCCATGATGTCCCCAATAGACTTGACAATCAGCTTGCGAATCATCAAAACAGACTTCCTTCCACTCTCTCCTTCCGAATGAAACATGTAGTTTAATAAGCACGAACGAAAAACACGACCTGACGTGTCGCGATACAAAGGTAGATACACCCAAAAAACAAATCTGACAATTATTGTTTAAAACCTTGGCATATACAATTCTGTAAGCTTTTTTACAGATAACATACGACCCAAGAATTGTATTAAAATCTTCCGAAATTGCATATGCCAAATTATTATACAATTTCTGTAAGGTTCTTATGCAGAACTGTATTAAAATTTGCTGATAGCTGTCATGTATATTCTTTAACTTTCTTACCCCTGGAGGAACTCCCAAAGGAATTCCTGGAGGAACTTCCGGACGAATTCCTGGAGAAACTTCCGGACGAATTCTTGGAGAAACTTCCAGAGAAATTTTTGGAGGAACTTGCGGAGGAATTCTTGGAGGAACTTTTGAAGGAATTTTTGAAGGCACTTCCGAATGTATTTCTCAAGGAACTTCCGAATGAATTCTTGAAGGAATATGCGGAGGAATTCCTGCAGGAACTTCTGTAGGAACTCCTGGCGGAACTTCCGAAGGAATTCCTGTAGGAACTTTCGAATGAAATTCTGGAGGAATATCCGAAAAAATCTTGGAGGAATTTACGAAAGAGTTTCTGAAGGAACTCCTGAAGGAATTCTTGGAGGAACTTGCGCAGGAATTCCTGGAGGAACTTCCGGTGGAATTTCAGGAGGAACTGAGGAAATTCTGGAGGAGTTACTGGAGAAACCTGCGTAGGAATTCTAGGAAGAACTTCTGGAGGAATTTTAATAGCAGCTTAAAGAGGAACTTCTCAAAGAATTTCTGGAGTATTTTCCGACGGAATCTGGAGAAACTTCCTACATAATTTCTGGAGGAATTTCCGAAGGACGCTTATTTGTGTTTTTATCGGGATTATCTAAAAAAAAAACAGGAACGCCGTCTTCGCCCAGAGGTCGTACAGACTGAACACTTAACACTTGAGACAACGGACAGGACACATAACACCCAGTGGACCAGTGGAGAATTCTCCGATCACGAAAAGTTTCCTCCTTACCGGAGCGGGAATCGAACCCACACTCCATAGCACATGCGTCTAAACAATTGACGTCACTAACCGCACGGCCATGAAGCCCACAGGGATTATCTACAACATAAAGGATAGCTTCCGGAGGAATTTCTGGAGGATTTTCCGGAGGAATTTGTGGACGAACTTCCGAAGGACTTTTTGGAGAAACTATCGAAAGAAACTCTGGAGGACTTTCTGGAAGAATTCCTGGGAGGATCCTTCAGATTTCTTTCTTTAACCCTCTACAACCTAAATTTTTGTTTCCGCTCAAAATCAATATTTTGCTTGGGGTCGTTCAAAAATGATGTCACAGGTTTTAGGGGGGAGGGGGTCTATGATTTTGTGACACTACATGTACTAGGCATACAAAAAAGCGTGACAGAAAGGGGAGGGGGGTCTAAAAATCCCAAAAAGTAGTGGACGTCATATTTGAATCACCCCCTTTCTAAAATCGATCTATACACGGTTTGGGCATTAACAATTTAATCAATTCCACACCTTGAATTTTTTTAAATTTTGTTTTTCCAAGTTTTTTATCCAATCAAATCATTTCTTGAATCTTTTAATCTTTTTTGATTTTTAAATATAGGGGAAAAGACGGCTTTGGCAGGTTTTGTTCTATTATTGGCAGGGGGGTTTTTGTCGACCGAATTTTATGAAATTTGTCCACAATATTCTTTGATATCCAAAGAATGTTTAGGCCAAATTTGAGCATAATCAGTCATAAACAACCCCCCTGACAATAATAGAACAAAACCTGCCAAAGCCGTCATTCCCCCTAATTAGAGTTTGAAAATTCCTATTAAATGCTGACTTATTGCAATTTTTCAATGTTTAGGGTAACGTATAACGAGTTGGATAAATATTTTAGAGTGTAACATTCACCACTATATTCATTCTATTGAGGTTAGTTGTAGAAAAAAATACTAAACTACATATAACTTCACTCTTCAAAGGTATACTAGCGAAACCAAGAAAGAACAAAATATTACTCAATTTCCAGTATTTTTTTATAAATGTGTAGAACTTTCAAAATTGTCTTTAAACCAAAATTGAAGTTTATATTATTGATCAACATCAAAATCTTTCCAAAATCTGCTCAATTGAAAATTACAAAAAAATAATCAAGATACCCCGTCTAAAGGCGGTCTTGGGCACTAGAGTGTTAATTGATTAATATAATATTTGTTTAAAGATATAAACCCTTGTCAAATAGGATTCTCGATTTTTGAAAGAAAACTTGGTTGTTAAATCTAATTAAAAATTTTAATAAATAGAGCTTCATTGGATTCTTAGATGATTACAATTTTACTGGTTTAATTTCGTTAATTATAAAAAAAAATTCCTTAAAAGTGTCAAGCTTGCAATGTATTAACGGCATGAGAAAATGGCTCAATAATACTTACTTCTGTTATTGATACCATACTCTGTTATGAACTAGCTCTGGATAAGAGGTAAAATACCAAAGGAATAATACCAAAAACTAATATGCACAATACTTAAGCCATAACAAACTCAGTTATTAAATTGAATTTGAATACCAAATGCATAACCAATTGTTATTCATTTGGTATTGAAATACCTAAGCATGGTATGCCTCAAGTATTCTGCATATAAGTTTTTGGTATTATTTTTTGGTATTTTACCTCTTATGCAAGGCTAAATCATACCAATTTCTGTTATCGAGGCCGTCGCTCCTGCTCGGGTAGGAAACATATTTACCTATATTGAGACAAAATTTCGTCCAAATCAAAAGAGGTGCTTTTTTGCAAATCGACTTTTATTTTTGAAATCGATTTTTTCAGTGTATGACTGATTTGACAATATTTGACTGATTTTGCGATAGTCACCCACTTTTTTGTAGGATGCGCCGTTTCACGAATTAAGCCATTTGAAAAAAAATCGGTACAAAAATTTGGCCCTTTTCAAAAGAAAGTCTAGGTCAATTTTGGAAAAAAAAAAAAAAAACAAGTGTGCAAAGTGGCTCTTTGTAACAAAGTTTACATGTCCAGAAAGTTTCATTCAAATCTGAGAGAGTGCTGCCGAAATCTGATGGCGCGAAAACCCTCTAACCCAATTGGAGGACCAAAATGCTAAAACATGAAGGCTATCATTGCCGGCCACGCCCATCTTCTCCGTTACAAGACAAAAAAAGGAAATGATGATATGACATCTATTTAACGAGAGGAAAGCGGCTCACCGATGCCCACATAAATGGTATATTAGGAATATCATCACAAGCAAATGATATAAGTTTGTACATACGTTGGAAGTGACCATGCTAAGAAATTTATGTCACTCCGTTCTCCTTAGTGTTTCTTCTTCTAGGGATGCGACAAGGTATTAGACTTGCCCTGGATAATCAGCCTAGGTTTAAGCGCCAATACTCGCTCCTGAAACAAGAAAGAAAAACCCTGATTAATCCACCTAGCGGTGATGGTGCCTTTCTCGTGCAAATAAAAAAAATGTATTTTGTTCATAACTTCCGAGCCCATTGTCCGATCTGGCCAATTTTCAATAGGAATGGGAAAGGAAAGTATCTCATTATTTGATTCTCGGGTCGTACACTAAGTGCACTTAAGGAGGAAAGAAAATTAGCAAACAGCTACTGCGTGATTAGTGCTATCGCTCAGAGTTGCACTAATACTTTTGCAGAGGGCAAAAAGAGGGAAACGACACACACTCGGTGGTGATGAGATCGGAAAGCTTTTTCCTTCGTTAAAAATTTCTTGCACCTTAAAGACTATATAATTAATATGTTTAATCGCTGACAAGGACAAAGCCAAAATAAGCCTTGCCCCCAGAACGTAGATAAAGTTTCAGATATGATATAACACATAAGTGTAAGAACACTTCTACAATATAAGTATGAATCAGATAGATCTCACCAAATTAGAACCGTAAAACTGATGTCACTCCCTGGCGCATTCAAAGAAGCCGCCTGATTTGAAGCAGGTATGCATGGAGTGTATGGAATTCATTATGGCACATAAAAATGGATTTCACCTCACTACCGGTCGAATGATTGTTCGATACTCGCGTCGTCCTCTTCTACAGAAAGCGATTCCGTTTCCAGAGTGTCGTAAACCTCACCGACCGAACACAAATTTCAGTGGCACACGCAAACAACACACAAAAATTATCCAACAATAAGAACTGGACCTGCCCTTCGTCATCAATATGACCAGAATCACATCACTTCGTTTCACATCACTAAATTGTGACTTAGCACCAGTCAAATTCACGAAATTTTCACCCGAAACGGATAAGGAAAAAAAACTGTCATGATGAAACACACTACCGTCCGCGCGCAAAGCTTACTTCGATCTCCTGGGTCGGCCACTCCTTACGTAGGGGCAGAAACGAAATCTGTAAACAATCATTAGACCGGAGCCCAGCTAGACAGTGCAGCAGACCTAGAGGCAAATGGCGGCATAACTTCCATAAAGCAATTGACAGAAATCTAACTTGGCTAGGTTAAGGCGACATGATATCACCTAGAATAAGGATTTTTCAAGTCGGCTCTTTACACCACTCGGGAAGCACATGACCCATGAGTAAAGTAAGTAAAAACTGTTTATTAATTAATTCGATTTTATATAGCCGATTATATATCAAAGCTTAGTAGACACATACAAAGTATGACTACGGCAAGTCAGTCTGCAAAAGACTTGAGCGAATCAATGCCTTCACTGGATGAAGTAGGGTGGGTGTACCAATTGTCGCCATACTTAAGAACAACTATTTTTTAGAAAATAAGTAAAAGGCATGTGGGTGGTCTTTATATATCAAGCGAAAGGTTTTACTTTGGTGGTGGTGGTGGGTGGTGGTGGTCTTTATATATCAAGCGAAAGGTTTTACTTCCTGCTCCTTAGAACAGCTGTGAAAACCACAATAAAATTTGTTATAATCCTCGAAATTGATTAATCCACAATAGGAACGCATGCACCAGTTGTGGCACTATTCTTAATTTTGGTTCCTTATTTGGCAAATCCCATTGTTTTCTTATGGGATTGGCCAAATAGGGACCACTAGTGCGACAACTGGTGCAAAGGACGTCAAAAATAAGGCAAAATCAATTTTTACAATTATGCTTTGCTTGTTTTGGAGGAGATCAAAGGTGTTATCGTATCATATGAATATGCTTTATCGATATGAACTTGGTTTGCGGTGATTTGATTGGCCATTTGACATATAAAGCACTAGTGCGACAACTGGTGCTATAGCCACAACTGGTACATCTAGCCTAGTTGAATCCGGATTCTCTACAAACGGTCAGCATCTAATTCTGTGCGGTCTGATCTGAGCTTATCAAACGTGACAAATTAAAACAGCTCAGCCGACTGTAATCCGTTCATCATCGCATATTTTATGAACAAGCATTCACTCTGTAAAGCTTAAGATAAGACGATGCAGATTGCCTTGAGTTTGAATCACTTGCTTCTACTTCCAAAGCAGGAATAAATTCAATAATTTGCATCCATCTGCGGCAAAACATTCGAATGAAAAAAAGCAAATACTTTTTAAATTTCGATGTCGCATTATATACGTATATGCAGCATTTAGAAACTACGGATAATGTACATTATCCGTATCCAACAGTATCAGGAAGTTTTCTTTGTTATACAATGTACGGCAACGTGTCGCTTCTAGAGTAAAAATCAACTTGTCCGGCCCAGACAGTGCACCAATGGAAACCCGAAACGCCGCCAAGTCTAGACGGTTTAAAACATTTTCCCGGCAACAACTGTCAGCGCCCGGTACGCAGAAGATAGGAGCACCATAAAACCTGGCCATAGACTATCAGTGCGAGCGCCAGGCTAGTTAGCACAGCAACCGCACTCGCCAATAGATCCAAATTAAAACTGACACCAGTCCTCGCACGCAGGCCTGCCTCATTTTCCACCGACAACCACAGATTAAACCCTCCCCCTCCACACCGGCAATAAAAACAGAGCAATGCTCACAAATCTCTCACAGATTTGAACTTTCACACCGTTCGCGTCTGTCGTATAGACATCGTCGCGGTCGCTGTCTGGCGAGGAGAGCACGCACATTCTCATGCCGCCCAATTAGACGGGTCCATTAATTAAGCGAAATTGTCTCACCGCGAATCATCCCATTAGTATTTGCTTTTGTGAAGTCGTGTCGTTTACACCACATGTTGTAGAAATTATGAGAGAAAGCGAAGATTATAGCGAATAGACTTGATTTTTTGTTCTTTAAAGTGCAAGGTGGAAATCCTACAAGCATTATGAAACAAACTGAGCTCCAGCGTGAGCGAAAACTTCCACACTTCATGGCTTTCATGACTATCTACATACCAAGAATAAAATCCCACCCACCGTTTTCAATTTCCGCACCAGCCTGCTTCCGGGCAGAGACGGCGCTAAATGGACATAGACAACGACGCGACGCTTTCGGTTCTGGTCGTTGGTCTTCTACAAATCAATTTTAATTGCTGCTTGCACAGTGCATGCAGGCGGGCACTATGTATTGAATTTGGTTTTTCTGCATGCTCGGAATTACTCCATCCATGGTTCCACGCTTGCTAATAAGCCATCAACCGTTCCTAAATGCTAAACGTGGTGGGCACAGGTGGGGGACGTGTCGCTTTGAGGGTGGACTCGATTAGTTGGCAATTTTGCTGCGTTAGTTAGAATAGATTGAATAATTTATGGCCCTGTTAATTGGTGTTACATGGCATGGGTGGATGCAACATACGAGCAGCAGTAGGAGACAGTTGGCTTGACGGGTGAACTACATCCCCCAAACCGACACCTAACAAGACAATCTCAACAAACCAGAACATTGTTCAACTAATGGGTAGAGTTTGTGTGCTAAATATGTTAGAAGTATCTTAGAATGCTTAGGGCCTCTAGTCTAGTCGAACTAGTAGCAAAAATAAGATATAGCAATTAGGGAGCTTACAGTTGTTCATTTTACCCTGCAAATCACATACTTTCAATAATGTTCACCGTAGCACACCCGAGCCGGAAATGTATGTAGAGCCAGTAAATTGGTACAGACTAATCTACCTTTTTTGCATTTTAAAATTGAAAATATTTAGCTCGCAAATGGACAGATTTTACCAAGATTTCCAAGCATTAATTCGATGTATGAAACCCCAAATTAAATCCGTGAGAACTAAAAGTTACACGAACGGATCACGTCATCAATAACTAACTGGGTTTCAAAACATCGCTTCTAATTTTTCAAAATTTATTGCGAATGAAAATTGAAACCATTTAATTAGAGCGGAATTTATAGCAATTCTAAATCAGAGTCAGGTATATAATTGACAAATGTGATTTAAATGAAAAACAGCCGATACATATTATGAAAGATCTGTGCGGTCGTCTAAACTGCTAAATGTTGCCTTTGATAAGGGTAGCCCACACAATCAATTTGGTTCCTCCCAGCATGGGGTCATAGCGCTAACAACTGATATTCTCGAAATCAAGCAAAACACATTTCAGAGCCGAATTTAAATGCGAAAATTTGGCGTCTGAAATTCCATTCAGAAATTCCCACTACCAAGGTTCCGTTGCCGGCCCTGCGTCCCCACCGATTTGTACCGATAAGAAATAGTAGATTTGTATATGTCTGGGGACCTGGTTTTATTATCACATCTGCCGATCGGTCACATTTAACGACGACTACCTTCCACCGATGGCGATCGGTGGTCACCTTAGACGCGGCAGTCAGCACCCGTTCATTACCATATCGCACCACCACACGGTGAGCCTTCTGCTCTGCCGTTTATCGCCTCAGCTCACCCAGAAATCGATATCCGAACGATACGGTTCTACATCGTCAGCGTGGCTCTCGATTAGCATAACATTCCGATAAATATTGGAATTATCGATCGCAGCAGCAGCGGACAACAATAGGCATCTGATGAGATAGAAACAAGCCGCGATGTGGCGTTCGAAACCGGGGAGCTGTCGGAATCGTTTGGGTGCAAACGCGCCGTACAATCGGAGAATGGACCTCGTCGCCTCAATGAGCTGCTAATCGTGCGTATCATGCCGTTGTTGCTCTGTGGCCTCTGTGGGGTGCGATTGACGTTGAAGCTTCCTCCGTAAGGGCCTTGTGAGATCGCCTGGGTTGGCTCTGTATAGGAGTGACATCAGGGCGTCAGTTGATTCATGCTGATGGCTTCATATTCGCAGGTGCTTCGGTCAGGAGCTTATGAAATATTAAATTTAATTGGGCCGACCTCTGGAATTGAGCGCCGGAGGGGCAAATCGTTTGCGCTCGGTTGGTTATAATATGGTTGACGATTTTATGACTGTTTTCGGTGTTAGTGCGTGGTTGGATCGTAATTTATCAGACTTACCAGGAGATTTGACTGTCGAAAAAATTATGGAGGCGATGCATTGGCGCTGATTTGGTTAACAATAGTGCTTGACTGTTCACTATTGTATCGATTCAAGTTGACAGAATTATTTTTTAAGTTTCAGTATGGAGGCGAATTTTATTATGTGACAAAATTGATTTACGAATGTGTGTGATTCGTTCCGAAAGCCGCGCGTTTAATTAAATAGTAAACAAGTTTACGACGTATTTTATTATCTAATCTGCCGTTAAATTTAAGCATTGAGCATGAGCTGATTGTTTTTGGCCTAGTAGGTAAGAAATAAATGTTATATGATTTTTGAAAAGCCATATTTTTATTTCACAGATTAATATTAAAATAGCACTTTTTGAATAATCATGATATTTTACAGGCTCTATGCTATTCTACCCCCAAGGGAGGCTTCACCTGAATTATATTTCCTTAAATAAAGCAGTTATTAACTGATCACGTTTTATGACTCTATGATGTGTCTTGAAGGACATCCTGTTCGAACTGGTAAAATTTTTAAAAATGATAAAATTATGCAGTGATAATAAAGAAAAATGGTCGGCACAAAATGTTTAATTCCTTTTTATTAACTACAATAAGTTATTAAATACTAAGCAGGATATGTGTGATTTGTGAATTACGTAGGCCATATTTCGTCTTGTAATCCGAAGTTCTACCGCTGAGTTTTGAGATAACTGGTGGCAACACATATATGAAGATCGAGAATATCATTTCGAGAGGATGGCTTAATCCATACATGGGTTGAGACTTACAGTTTTGCTTCCTATCCGTAGAATGTATGATTTTGGGGCCTGAAAATCTCTCAGATGAAACAACTTTTGCAGAAAAAAGTTTTCATTCTTCTGCTAAAATAACGGTACCTACCATTTAAAAATGCCTATCTACCATCATAGGTATGGTCGTACACCCCACCATATTCCAGGTTGCTCATTCTAGGGTTGGAAGTCATCTAACTCGCTGCACACAGGCCGCAGGTCTTTGGGGGTCTGTCCCGGAACCGCAATCCTCTTCCAGAATACAAACATCCTTCCTTCGACATACAAACTACATGTCCAGCCCATTCTAATATGCCGTATTTTATCAGTCTGTCAATGTCTACATTTTTGGGGAAAGGCCGTTTGGCCGAATACCACTAGGCCGAAAGTTGTATGGCCGAATATACCATTTGGCCGAATCGAACATTAGGCCGTTGGCCGAAAGGGTCTTTTGGCCGAATATGACATTTGGCCGAATAGGACATTTGGCCGAAAAGGCCATTTGGCCGAATAGGCCATTTGGCCGAATAGGCCATTTGGCCGAATAGGACATTTAGCCGAATAGGACATTTGGCTGAAAAAGACATTTAGCCGAATAGGGCATTTGGCCGAATGAGCCTCTTGAACATGACAGACATCTTACTACTCTCTTCTCACTTCTCATTTTTCACATTGAAATTTCAATTTTAACTCCTCATTTCTCACTTCTCACTTACATTTAGTGAGAAGTGATAAATGGAAGTGAGAATTGTGACGTCTCACTTCTCATTCCTCATTTTTCAACTCTCATTGTGAAAAGTGAGAAGTGGAATGATTCACTTCTCACTTCACACAACTCACTTTTCACAGTGAGAATTAACAAATGAAGAAAGCAAAGTTATATGTCTCACTTTTCACTCCTTATTTTTCACTTCTCTTTATACAAAGTGAGAAGCGTGAATTGAGTAGTGAGACGTCTCACTATTCGCATCGCGCTTCTCACTTTTTACAGCGAGCAGTGAGAAATGAGAAGTGAGAAGTAAGTAGTGAGCCGCCTGTCCTGTTAGGCCGAATGTCCTTTTTGGCCACATGTCTCATTTGGCCTAACGGATCGTAACAATCGCTTGCTAACGGATCATATGGCTGAAAATGTCGTTTGGACGAACAAATTTTATGGCCAAACAGGTCGTTTGACAGAATAGGCCGATTCAGTTTAAGGGTCAAGAAAAGTTGGGCAATGGAAAGTGCTTTCTGAATGTTTTACCAACGGCGGTGTGTCGTCTTTCTCAATGGTCATTTTTTGCGTTACGTAATTAATGGATGTTCCCTTATTGCATTTGGTGTGTGGAAAATTTTTCAAGAATTTTTCAGGATTTTATTTTCTGAAATTTATTGAAACATAAAAAATATCCATATTTTTAGTGGAAATTCGTCGGGGAATTCTTCTTAATTTTTCGGCAAATTGTTCTTAATTTTCTCAACAAATTCTTGAAAATTCCCGAAAAATTAAAAAAGAAATCTTCTGGGAACATTCTTTTGAAGTTGGGGATTTGGGATTTCCTCGGCCAATTCTTCGAAATGTCCAAGTTCTTCGCAAATCCCTCGAGAAATTCTTTGCAATTTCCTTTGAAAATTCTTCGGGAGCTCCTCGGCAAATTCTTCGCAATTTCTTCCAAACGTTCTTCCCATTTTCTTTGGCAAATTCTTCAGGAGCTCCTCGATAAATTATTCGAAATTTCCTTTCGAATTCTTCCTAATAGTTTTGAAATTGCTTGAAAAACTCTTCGAAATTTTCAAGGCAAGCTCTCATTTACAGGCAAATTCTTCGCAATTTTGTCGAGAAATTATTCTCAATTTTCTCATAAAACTCTTCTAAATTTCCTCGCAAAATTCTTCGGATTTTTCCCGGCCAATTCTTTGAAATTTATTCGACAAATTATTCGGAATTTCCTCGACAATTTTTTTGAAATTTCTCGAGTAATTCTTTGGAATTTCTTCGGCAAAATCTTCGGGAGATCCTCGCAAAATTCTTCGGATTTTCTTCGGCCAATTCTTCGAAATTTCCTCGGCAAATTCTTCTTAATCTCTTCGGCAATATCTTCGGACTTTCTTTGATAAATTCTTCAAAATTTCCCGCAGTCTGTGGAGGGTTCGCAAATCATCTTCCACCTAATCGATCCACCTTGCTCGCTGCGCACCTCACCTTTCAAAAAACTACAAGTTCCCGTTGGTCCTCCAGAAGTAAAAAGTAAGAAATAAGAAAGAGAAATGAGAAAAAATGGATATTACGATATTATTCAAAGAATTTCTCACTTCTCATTGATTACTTCACTTTTCACAGTGAGAAATTATAATGTGAAATGAGAAGTGAGAATTGGAAAATAAGGAGTGGGAAATGAGACGGACAGGTCATTTCAGAATAAATGAGACATCTCACTTCTCATTTCTCACTTCTCCTTTCCAAGTTCTTACTCTAACTTATCATTGGGAAAAGTTTGAAGTGTTTAATGAGTAGCAAGAAATGATAATTAGAAGTAGGAAGTAAGAGATCTCCTTAACGACATTCTTCAGTGTAACCAATAAAAAGTACACAACATTTTGATCTGCGAATTTTGCATAATTTGTTTCACAATGTGTTTGGTTTCTCTGATCTGGAGCTAATAGATTCAATGGTAAGACTTGCCTAAAATCCGGTAATTGGCATTCCAACGTTACAACTCTTCCCCATGTAAGCTACGCGGTATGTGCTTTCCAAAGCCACCTCGTCCCCGATTGAACCCCGGGGACGCCCGTTTGGCATAATAGTCATATGGCATAATTGTAATTTGAGCTGTGTGATTAGTAAGTAAGATTTGTCAAGCCATTCAGTTACGTTGTTTCCATCATGTGAGCAATACATGATAAGGGAAGATCCATGAATTACGTAAAGCAAACATTTGATTGGATTGTCACACTTCGGTCGACTCCCGTCCCATTCTAACGCTACGTAATTTATGGATGCTCCCTAATTGGATTGTACGGCAAAGGTTCCTGTAAAAACGGGAACATTTAAATGTTGACACACCTACCAGCAACATCAGCATTGAATTAATTTGACATTGGTGGATAGTTTTGTTTTTCATGTAAAGGTATGCCAGAAAACTTGCACATTTCTTCTTTTTTTGGGAAATGGATTCTTATACTCGCATGCGTTGTGAAAAGTATATTTTTTTTTAAGAGAAATCATATTATCGTGCTCTCTTAGAAAGCTCAGCTCATACATGCAGACATCACTTCTATTTGTCAAGCTTAGTCTATTGGTATATAACATTATGGAACTCCAGGCCTTCAATCAGACCATTTGTTCTTTTATTAGACAGGATTGATGCATGCTTTAAAATAAAAAATCAAAGAGAAGGAAAAAGCATGATTTTTACTCAAAACCTAGCCAATGCATTTCAAAGAAGGGTCCATATCTCCCCTTGCATTGAACTGAGCAAATACTTGAATTTAAGGAAGGAGTCATATCCTCTCTGGCTTCTGCTGGGCAAATGCATCATTTGAAAGAAGGGATCATTACTTCCCTTACCTTTAACTGAGCAAATGGATGAATTGAAAGAAGGAATCATATCTTCTATTGCTTTCTGCCGGACAAATACATTATTTAACAGAAGAAGCCATATCTATTCATGCCGTCTGCTGAGAAGATGCAATCTTCGAAAGGAGCGATCATATCTCTGCCCTTGCTTTAAGCCGAGGAAATGTTTGAATTAAAAGAGGGAATCGTATCCTCTTTTGCCTTCTTCCGGGCAAATGGCTCCATTGAAAGAATAAATAATCTATTCCTTTGCTTTAAGCCGAGCAACTGCCTAAGTTGAATGAAGGAACCATATCATATTTTACCTTGTACCGGGAAAATACCTCATATGAATGAATGAATCTCATCTATCTTTACTTCTAACCGAGCAAATGCTTGAAATGAAGGAAGCAACCATATCGTCTTTTACCATCTGCCGGGCAAATGCATTCTTTGAAAAAAGGAATTGCATTTTCCCTTTCCTGAATAAATGAATACATTGAGAATAAAAGTCATTCAAATTCTTCCTTGTGTTATGCCGGGCAAATGCATTAATTGAAAACAGGAATCGTATCTTACTTTGTCATATGCCAGGAAAATGTATCCTTTGAAGAAGGAAACATATACTTTTTAGACTCATGGACGACAAAGTGTCCTTTTAAGAGATGATAATATCTCCTGAAGAAATAACTTCATTTGCTTTTTTATTGCCTTTTTCGTGTGAAAAAAAGCTTTTGCTCTTTGCTATTCGAGTATCCGTCTTTTGTAGTTTGTCTTAGTCAAAGACGATCTTGCTATTGACTCAGAGGTAAACTGCCGCTAACCGCAAGTCGAGCACATACGTATATGGACGCCATATACAGATGTGCTCGATTTGCGGTTAGCGGCAGTAAACGTTGTTTAGTGGAAAACGTTGATATAATAAAGATTTCTAAATAAAGTCTACTTATGCTATGCGCTGATCGAAAATGATAAATTCTGCGTGAATCGTTGAACGGGTAGATGAATCTGTATTCATTCGTTTACCAACATGTTAAGGGGTATGCCTCTTAATATATATGTAAGGTGATTTACTCAAACCCCACACCTTCGAGCAATGATTTGATACAATCTTCAATTCAAAACATAAAAAAGCATTTTTTTTATAATGTTCAAGTGACAATAATTTTAAAAACCCAGATTAATCCACCTAGCGGTGATGGTGCCTTTCTCGACCTTCGTAAAATGTGTGTGCTTGAAAAAAGATGAGCTATTGGCTAGGAGTAAAAAAGACAAATTTCTTTGTCCGTTCTATGAAAATCAGATTATTTATGGCAAAGATATTGTAGATCCAGTTGAAAACCGAAAATCATATTTTGTCCCATTTCCGGATGTCGCAACTGCATCGCGAGTGGTGCCCGACTATGGCACAGTTGCGCACTACTCGTGATGCAGTTGCAACATCCGGAAATGCGAGAAAAGCGATTTCGCGGTACCTCGGTTCGGTTTTCAGCTTGATCTACAATATGCTAATAAGAATTTCGACATTTTTGTTTCCTTTTCCAATCTTTTGACGTACATAACCCTGTTTTATTTCACCCAGTCATATATTTTAAGGATATCACTTTTGGATGTTAGTTGAACTGAAGCTCCGACTACACAAAAGAAAACGAAAATGTCATTCCCATCACGCGAGCGGAGGGCAATATTTGTTATGATATAAATCTCATGACCGTCTTTCTGCCAAACTCCCGTATGAAGTGGGAGAGACAGAGACATCATCTCAGTTCGTCGAGCTGAATCGATTGGTATATAACACTATGGGTCTCCAGGCCTTCTGTAAAAGTTTGGTTTTGGAGCGAACATACAGCCTTTTCGTATAAAAAGGCAAAAATGGTGTTTCGGCCATAACTTCCGATCCCATAGTCCAGTGGTGCTCAGCATTTTGTGTGTTTTTTGCCTTAATTTGCTTATCACACAATAAAAATGAGCTTTCATCTTGAAAGTTAGTACTTGGACGAAAGCTTTCAAATATATCTATCAGCAGAGGATATTAAAACGAATATTGGTGGTAAAATCATTCCGTACGACTTGATCAAAGTAAAATTACCCTGCGGCCCGCGGGCCGCACTTTTGTTTTGCTTTGATCGTTTCGTACGGAGTGAATTTAACACCAACATCCTTTTTATTACCCTCAGCAGATAGATATATTTGAAAGCTTTCGACCAAGTGCTAATTTGTATGGGTTAAGCTCATTTTATGGTGTGAGAAGTAAATTAAGGAAAACGCCCAAAGTGCTGAGCACCACTACCATAGTCCGATCTAGCCAATTTTCAATAGGAAACAATGGGACAGGATTCTGCGTCGAATGCAACTTGTTGCGTGTGAATCGATTAAGGTTAGGTGGCCGAAAATAGGTGACATTTTTGTGATTTTCATGAAAAAGGTATTTTGGTCATAACTTCAGATCCCATAGTCCGACCTATCCAATTTTCAATAGGAAACAATGGGAAAGGATTTTGCGTCGAATGCAATTTGTTGCGAGCAAATCGGTTGAGAATAAGTGCCTGAAAAATGAATGACATTTCTTACGCAATATTTTCGTATGAATTTGTATTTTGGCCATAACTCTCGATCCCATAGTCCGATCTGGCCAATTTCAAATAGGAAATAATGGGACAGGATTCTGCGTCGAATGCAACTTTTTGCGAGCAAATCGGTTGAGGATAAGTGCCCGAAAAATGAGTGACATTTTTTACGCGATTTTTTCGTATGATTTTGTATTTTGGCCATAACTTTCGATCCCATAGTCCGATCTGGCCAATTTCAAATAGGAAACAATGAGACAGGATTTTGCGTCGAATGCAACTTGTTGCGAGCAAATCGGTTGAGGATAAGTGCCCGAAAATGAGTGACATGTTGTACGTGATTTTTTCGCAGGATTTTGTATTTTTGCCATAACTTTTGATACCATAGTCCGATCTGGCCAATTTCAAATAGGAAACAATGGGACAGGATTTTGCGTCGAATGCAACTTGTTGCGAGCAAATCAGTTGAGGATAAGTGTCCGAAAATGAGTGACATTTTTTACGCGATTTTTTTGTATGAATTTGTATTTTGGCCATAACTTTTGATCCCATAGTCCGATCTGGCCAATTTCGAATAGAAAACAATGGGACAGGATTCTGCGTCGAATGCAACTTTTTGCGAGCAAATCGGTTGAGGATAAGTGCCCGAAAAATGAGTGACATTTTTTACGCGATTTTTTCGTATGATTTTGTATTTTGGCCATAACTTTCGATCCCATAGTCCGATCTGGCCAATTTCAAATAGGAAACAATGAGACAGGATTTTGCGTCGAATGCAACTTGTTGCGAGCAAATCGGTTGAGGATAAGTGCCCGAAAAATGAGTGACATTTTTTACGTGATTTTTTCGTAGGATTTTGTATTTTGGCCATAACTTTTGATACCATAGTCCGATCTGGCCAATTTCAAATAGGAAACAATGGGACAGGATTTTGCGTCGAATGCAACTTGTTGCGAGCAAATCGGTTGAGGATAAGTGCCCGAAAAATGAGTGACATTTTTTACGCGATTTTTTTTGTAGGATTTTGTATTTTGGCCATATCTTTCGACCCCATAGTCCGATCTGGTCAATTTCAAATAGGAAACAATGGGACAGGATTCTGCGTCGAATGCAACTTGTTGCAAGCAAATCGGTTGAGGATAAGTGTCCGAAAAATGAGTGACATTTTTTACGCGATTTTTTCGTAGGATTTTGTATTTTGGCCATAACTTTCGATCCCATAGTCCGATCTGGCCAATTTGAAATAGGAATCAATGGGACAGGATTCTGCGTCGAATGCAATTTGTTGCGAGCAAATCGATTGAGGATAAGTGTCCGAAAAATGAGTGACATTTTGTTGAGTAGTTTTGCGCACACACACACACACACATACACACACACATAAACACACACACACACACACACAGACATCACCTCGATTCGTCGAACTGAGTCGATTGGTATATAACACTATGGGTCTCCGGGCCTTCTATAAAAAGTTTGTTTTTGGAGCGATCATATAGCCTTTACCGTATACTTAGTATACGAGAAAGGCAAAAATTGAAAATATTTTTTATAAATTCCGAAATCGGAGATTACACAACTATTATGCCAAATGACCATTATAACAAACGACCATTATGTCAAACGACAGTTATGCCAAACGACCTTTATGCCACACGGCCTTATGCTTAAATGCGTTAGGCCAAACGACTTTATGCAAATGACCTGCCACCCTCGTCCCCATCTACGATGTCCAACGAGCGGCGAATCAAGTGAGAGAGCGTAATTTGGCATAAAGTCATTTGGCATAACGCCATTTGGAATAAAGTGATTTGACATAAGGTTATTGCCTTTCTCGTATATTTGGCATAAAGACCATTTGGCATCAGTGACGGGAAATGTCATGGGACTAATTTGCTAATAACTTTTTTCACAAGTCATTTACAATTATGTTTTCTATATAAATATGTAGCCCTGAAAGGACCCGAAAACTTTTTCTAACAGGTAATTTCTCTAAATATGATATTGGTGGCTTGAGAGCCGAATTAGTGTCAAATGACATTAATGTCATGACATTCCACGACATTTTTTAATTTCGCTTTCGTGGCTCACACTTTGTATTTAGAACAATGATCTGTTCGACAAAGTTCTAGGACCCTTTAAGTACTATATGTTAGTCAAAAAATCCGACTTATAAATTACTTTTGAAAAAAATTATTAGCAAATTAGTAATAGCAATGCCATGACATTTTTTAGACATTTCCCATCACTGGGCATAACGGACATTTGGCATAATTGACAACAGCGACAAAAGTGAGGGTCATTAGGCATAACGGACATATGGCATAATTTTTGTTTGTTCATGAAATAAGTTGCTAGACTAAGTGGTGCTGAAAAAAACCTGCAATGGTGAATATAACACAGCTCGATAATAATATTAAAAATACATAATCCTTTCGAATAAAGCATACATTAGCCGAGTATAAAGCAATGATAAATGTTAATTTTCCTTGGAAATAAAGCATCTATCGGGATGAGTTTGCCCGGGTCAAGGCAATGGTTGATGTGATCCCTTTCAAAGTAGGCGCTCGCTCAGATAACGACAATTGTGGATGTGATCTCTTCTTTAAATAAGGGCGTTCGCCCGGCATAAGGCGATGGTGGATGTGACCCCTTCTTTAGAAGTAGGTGCTCAACCGGATTAAGGCAATGGGGGATGTGATTCCTTCATTAAAACTAGGTACTTGCTCGGATGAGGGCAAGGATGGATGTGATCACTTCTTTTAAAGTACACGGATAGATAAATCAACCCAAACTTTGAGTTCAATATACGCACTGATGAGAATATCGCAGAAAAAATTTACCCAAATTTGGGTAGTTTTCCCTTTCTTTCCCATGATTGCTATCAAAACTAGAGCAAGATGCAAACACCTCACCGAGGTTGCTCAGCCCAATAACCCAAATTTGAGTAAATTCAATATTCTCTATTTTGGGTTGATTAAGGTCCGCTTTGGATAAATTAAACTCAGCTTTGGGTAAATTGTTTACATGGGATTAAAGGCAAACTACCTAGTGCCAGAAAAGTCATTTTACTCAAATTTGGGTTATTGGCCCAAACCACGGATTTGAGTGCAAACAACCCACTTTTGGGTAGTTTTGGTTTTCAGTGTAGGCGCTTGCTCGTTTCAGGGCAAGGGTGGATGTGATTCCTTCTTTAAAAGTAGACGTTTGTTCGGATTAAGGCAATGGTGGATGTGATCCCTTTTTTAAAAGAAGGCGTTTGGCCGGATTATGAAAATGGTGGATGTGATATCTGCCTTTAAAAGTAGGCATTTGCAATGGTAGTGGAAGATGTGATTCGTCCTTTGGATGTAGGCGTTTTCCTGAATAAGGTAGTGAATTTAATCTCGGACGTTGGCCCGGGGTAAGGCAATGGTGGATGTAATTCCTTCTTTGAAAGTAGGCTTTTGCCCGGATTAAAACAATCTTGGATTTGTTCCCGGGCCTTGGTCCGGGGTAAGGCAGTGGTGGATGTGATTTCTTCCGTGAAAGTAAGCTTTTGCCCGGAGTGAGACAATCTTGGATTTTATCCATTCTTCAAAATTAGGTGTTTGTCCAGCATCAAGCAAGGGGAATTAAGATCCTTTTCTTTTATTTAGACATTCTCCTGGAATAAGTCAATGACCGATGCGATCCCTGAGGCTGAGGCTCCTGAAGTTCCACCTAGTTTCAGAATACGCCAACGCTATCTTGAAGAATCTTATAGCACATCTCAAGGAACATGTACATTTGTAGACAAATGTAAATCCGCATCTGAACTACATTCACTGATAAACAAAATTGAGATAAATAAGAAGATACTTAGTCAACTTGGGGAAAAGACTGGGCTCTTGGATGTACTGCTGATTCAGATGTTGAGTTCCACAGGCTTTATACGACGGGGAGTCACCAAACTACAGACCACCAAAAAACCCTGGGAATTGCAACCGTCATCCTGCTCGGTAATGAAATCAATTCAACGAGTCATAAGCAAGAGTAGATCTTAAGCAACAAAATAAGTCAACTTCCACAAGAAAAGCCAACAGCATATAGGTCACAACTTTGTTGTTTTCTAGACAACAAGCATTATGTAGCAGTATTCTTGTGCTTCAGTACAAAGGCCGTGCAAATAGAACTTATAGCGGATCTGAACACGGTCAAATTTATTGAAGCTTTACGCAGATTCGTTCCCCGACACGGCATCTGTTCTGATATATAGTGCCTGAACAAACATCATAATGGCCCCTTCTTTTGTCACAGGGAGTAGTCATCGGTATCGACTAATTTTAAAACGACAATCTAAACAATCTATTATATTCTTTTTACACATGAAGTACCTAACATTTGAATAAGTAGATTTAAAGTAAACGTTAGAAGTAGAAGAAGTAGACAAACGACATTTTTACCGAATGTCTTTCTGCCGAACGACCATGTTTGCCAAGCGACATTTTCGGCCAAACGACCTGCTCGGCAGAACGGTTTTTTCGGTCAAATGTACCAAATGTGTTATTCGGCTTAATAACAGTTTCGGACAAATGAAATTTTGCTAGATGACTTTCTGCCCAATGGGTTATGTGCTCGATTGGTTAACATGTTTCCAAGAGCTGTTATTGATCATGTCAGGTGTAGCAGGGCTCTTTAACGCATGACATTTTGTTCAACTTAAACTACTACAATTATTAGCGTCATGGTTTCCAAACCAAATTACCATTTATGCATTCAAATATCATGTAAGAAGTTGAGATTTTTTCCAAGCATATGTGACAACTTCTTTGTAGTCACTTTAAATTATACTTTTGGGTAAAATTTTGAGATGTTTTCAAATTTATAGGATACATGGGCTTAATATGTAATCGGATCGTAAAAATGTGTAGTAATAGAGTAAAGGAAGGGAGTCGAGATTGTTTCCAACCCGAAAGCATCGTATACCGGACCGAGAATTGAACTCGCCATGTCCGTATTGGCAATCCTACGCTTTTGCTTGCAAGGCTACTGGAGACCCTGATGATGCGCTTTGTTCAACTTTGAAAACTTTGAAGCTCAACGAACTTAACTTTGAAAACAATAAATGTGGTTGCATCCAGTAATACTTCACTTCTGTCTCCACAAAATCAAATAAGATTGAGTGAAAATGTGACATTATAATTAAATAGTGAAAACTTATAGCTTATTAAATTAAATAATGAAAACTTATAAAATTATAAAACACTAATCAGCAGGCCGGCCACATTAAAAAGCAGCACAAGCTTGTAACGTCGTCACCCCACAAGTCGTGTATTCTGCATTCTCATCCTAATATGGCAATAATCTATATTAGTGGTGTCAAATAAAATATTTCATTTGGATGATATCATCCAGTTGAACCATGGATTGGAATATACCGTCTCTGCGTCTTGTAAATTAATTAACCTAATTACCACCATTTTGAGAGAGTTCCTCTACCAATAACTCAATGGCTCAGCGGTGGACGTCAATAAAAACATCTGGGTGTCATTTGATTAGCTTCGCCTCCCAATACATTCATCAGAAAATCTCGCCCCACGATAAAATATTCATTCGTTTGATCATAGAATGATAACATCCTTGACGATAATTTATAGCGACTATTATTTTTTCACACGCGCTTAAGCCTTTGACGCTTTCTCTGATGTTCTCTTGAAGAGATATTTTTAAATCGCAAAATTTTATTTTCGCTGCCATAAATTCGCGCTTAGTATGCAGAAATCGGATGACATGATCATGTCAGATCAACCATTTAGCAAACGTTTGTCTGTTGTGCGAATGCTAGTTTCGATACAATGTTGACTTCGTATTCCGACTTGCTTCACCAACAAGAATGGCATTAAAGAGAGTTAGACAATTAAGATGCTAATGGTGGTAAACGACCTGTAGGTGATAAATAAATCAAAACTGAATTATGTAGCGATCGTGTGCGAGTTGCCGTTTGTCGTCAACGTCTTGGTCAGTCGGTTTGATCCACAAGCGGCAACCGGATGACACTTCCATCGGGCGTCATTTATCTCATCTTTGAAATCAGCAGCCGAGGCGATGAGATGAAGTCGTTTCGACTAGTCAAGCTACATATCCCGGCCGAGGCGATGGGACGCATGAGATTAAACTTTGCGGAAAGTGTAAGAATGATAAATTGGTGTACGTGGGCTTAAATCTCTCTAAACGAGCGTGGTGAAGCTTTTAATTATTTGATATGGGGCACGATCCGGCTGGTCGAGAATCTGTCGGAGTTACACTTGCTGTGCGATTAATCACTCTGCTGGGATTGTTTCACCCTTCATCTTGGCACTCAAAAGATCAAAAGATTAGATTACGATGTTTGGACACAATCGGATTCAAAATACGCAAAATTTAAGACGAAGATACCATCGTCGCAAAAAGAAATGAGTGGGCATGCAATTCTTAATAATCAGTATTTTATTTCGAAATGATTTTTCATGTTTCTGTATATCAAATGCTACATAATGATGACATATTTGTATTAATATTCATGTAATAGTGATAATGTTTATTACAAAGGGTCTTCATCTTCAACCATTAATGTTTGATTATAGAAAACGAGCTGATGTCAGTGAACCTACCAATTGAAAACCCATTAAATTGTGACGTTTGCTCTTTCGATATTGTGATGAAAAAAAAACACGTGGATGTCTGGTTTCGGAGTACCTTCACCTTAAAACCACAAAATCTGAGTCAAATTAATTACCATAATTTATTGATGGGCAGAGGATACCGTTCAACTGCCCAGTTGAAAAGGTATTATCTAACAAGTTTATGGCTACCTTGAGAAATATTGAAATCGATCAAATATTAAAACTTTGTAATAAATTTCGAGATACCATCTTGACCTAGGTCCTGCGCTATCGCCCCACAGTGGCCAGTGTTGCAAAACCTTTGAACCTTACCGCTCCATAAGCATTCCGGTACATTTTCATTCGAGAGATAAACCAAATGCCATAAACATATCAGCACAACAGTGGCGTGTCGTTTTCTGACAGTTTCAATTAAAATGTAAGATTGCTGGCAGTTGCCCGCACTGGCAAACAGCTTAGTGACGGTTGTCGTCCAGCTAGGGTATCCCGGGTTTGTGGACAAAACGCTGCACAATGTAATGTTTGTACATACGTACACAGATCGGAGTGGGTGGCACACGTTCCGAATGGATCCTGTGAACTCCGGTATAAATGACCGTAGCAACGTCGTCGGTTTGTAGCCACCAGGGGTGGCAGGTAATAAATATTTCAATTCCACCGTCTGGACTTGTCGTTTACGCGATTGGCCGGTTGGCGACTATATATATAGGGCACAATGTTGTGGGCCGCTAGGACATTTTTGTTATTTCAATATTGTGACAATGATAAGTAGCTTGTGAATTAAACGAAATAAGTGAAGGTAACTGTGACGCGTATAATTGACCAATTATTGGTTAAACAATTGGAATGGTGAGTGGAGGCATATCAAACCACCTTAGTGTCTGTGTGCCAGCTGTATGATTGAAAATGTCAAGGAATTTCTTTTGTAATACAAATTAAACAAATAGGAAAAAACATAGGAAGAATAAATAAGTTTATTGATTGGCAGACGATCTTTTTTATTTTTTATAGCCGACAAAAACATGGATTTTTTTTGAAAAATTGACCTCAAATAGGTCAAAGAATCGATTGTGCGAATGTTTTTTGACGGGAAAGGTCAATTGAAACTTCTGAAACTAAAAATGTTACATAAGAGCAAAAACGCTAAATAACTTACATCGTTGTCGAAGAAACAGTTTTCAATACTCAGCTTGCACGTGGAGATATTTGAACTATCCGCTCTTGTGGGATTTCGACGATGTTTTTTGCTAAAGCCCTCTGTACACCTCCCGTGAACATGAACATGAACAAGAGGTGAAAAAGAGCGATAATTTCACAGTGAACATCGTCGTGGACAATCGAGTCTAGTTGGAAGTGTTGAATTATTGCCCACGAATGCAGGCAGCAAGTAAGTGTGCAGTAGTAAACGAAGAAAATAAAAATGAAACATATTGTCGCATATATGTATATTAATTATTTGAGTAGGTAATCTACGGAACGATATTGATCAAGTTGATTAATTTTAATCATCTTTTCGTTTAAATGTTCGGGAATTTTGTTATGAAAAGCCAGTAGGTACATGTGCTTATTGATTTCTGAATGGCAAATTTTCAACTGTGCAACCAAATGTTGCATCGTTCAAAGCTGAATTAACAAGTTCCGGTGATCAATTGACCTGAATCCAAATATTATCTTTCGATTGGTTCGCATCAAAGGAGTTCTGGCAAAACTAACCACGAAGCATGTAGTTCACATGATTCATTCTGTTCCACACATTAATACAATATTGTTCAATTATGAAATTATAGTGAGAAAATACGAATTTACGAAAAGAGAAGTAATTTCTTCTAATTTTCTATCTAGTGACTTCTATCCCATTTGAACGATTGATTTAGACATGTAGTAACAAGTTTAATTTGATGAGGAGTTTTTTTTTTACTTTTGCTAGATATCATTTTTGACTTTCTATTTTGGCTTTTCTTCATCTCATTTTTTAAAATTTTTTTTTTATTCTTTGTTTGAGTGATTTTTAAGGTTTACAAAGTTCATCACTCCATTTTTTTAAAATTTATTATTCATTTGTTCGAATAGTGTTAATTACTGTTTGAATATTTAACCAGTTCGCCAATAAAAAAAACCCAATTTTTGCTCAAGTTTTCGTGTATTAAATTCAATTGATCACGTATCGTATATCCGTACCGTATTTAATTGTTGTGTTTACTTTTGAAAGTTTTAATATGTATTCAATAATTTTTGCTGTGCTAAGATTTTTTTTGATAGTCATTATCCAAATTATGTAAATTACTCACATAAACTGTTTCAAATAAACAACTTTATTGAATAATATACCTAATCACAAACATTCTGAATGATAATTAATATTAATATCTGTACCTCGTGGATGGTCATAACGCAAAGAGCATACGAGCATGTGTGTACCAAAAAAACGAGGGCAGACAGACAGGCAGGATGAAAACGACAGAGAGACAAGCTACACATCTTGTTAGATTCTTCATTCTCCCTGTATTACTGTGGTGGATATATGGCGTATATGGTGTATATATCAGAGAGGAGAGAAGCTTTCTCTGGTAAATCAGGTAAAAAAAAAGCAAAAGCATTCTGAAAATCTGTTCACCGTGAACGACAGAGACGATGCACAAGCATATCGGAAGCATATCAAATGATTCAGTAGTAGCAAAGCAGATAAAGTATGCCAAGCATTTATAACTAATATAGCTAAGACTTTTAATTAACAAAAGAATAAATAAATAAATAAATGACTTCAAATTAATGGGTTGATAAATTTAGATTATTAAATTACCAAATTGATAAATAAACAAATTTATAAATTTATAAATTAATGAAATAATAAATTAATAAATTGATGAATAAAAAAATTGATAAATTAATCAATTAATAATTAATAAATTACTAAACTGCCGCTGCACGCATAACTGTCCAATATTTACATGATTTGCTATCTATATGGAAAAGTTATGCTTTTATGAACAGTAAATTAATAAATTAAAAAAAAATTAATAAACTAATCACTCAAAAATCTAATATATCAACAACAAAAAATAATAAATCAATAAATTTATTTTTAAACCTAGTAAATCAGTGACTTAATAAATTTGCTTGAATAAATTATAATTAATGAACAATAATGATGGTGTTGTAAAAAACACACAAAAAATGATATTTTTTCCTTCATTGCACATTAGGTAATCCGCTTTCAAAAGAGGAAAAAATAATAACTTTCTTTACCGTCAACTTACAGAAGAGATTAAGGGCTTATTCAAAAAGAAATTTTCCAAAGAATTTAAGAATCAAGGACGTGGAACACTTCTGTATGTAGTTATGAGGCTCGTTTTGCCCAAATCTCCCATACATCACGAGTTTACATATTTTTTGTCATTTTATCTTTAGGACATTGCTCTAAAATTGTGTTTATCTCTTCACTGTGGATCGATAGAAGGGCACTACATATATTTTGCTGGAAAAAGTTGAAAATTTCAGGGATTTTGGTGTTTAATAAGCGTCAAAATGCATTTTATTTGAATTTTCCGGCCGCGTCAATTTGAAATCGTCGCAAAGCAAATTGTCGCCAGCAAACATGGCCAGAAGATCTGTCAGATCAACTACGAACAAAATTGTTTGATTTCAATAAACAGATTATTTCCAGAAGTTGAGTACTTTTTTTTGCATGTTTTAATGATTTCGCTTTGCATTAACACAGATTTAAAATAAAAATATTGGCGACGATTTTAAAGGTGCATAAAAAGTGCTCGACGCGATTTGTTACCAGCGAAACTGAAAATACTATTAATTTAAATGATATTTTCAAATGATATAATGAAAATAACAAATAATCATATATTTCATTGAATGTATTGAATTATAGGGGACTTTGGGGTCATACAAGTCTAAAAGCTCATTAAATATATTTTTTTTACAAAATATGATAACTTTTTTCACGGACGACAGAGGAGAATGAGAGCTTATTCAAAAGAAAATTTTCAAAGAAATTCAGTGAGTGATTTTTTATAGACGCGGGCTACTACTGTATGTAGTTATTGAGCTCGTTTTACTCCTATGTCCCATAAATCATTTTTTTTCATAGTTTTCGTCCTTTTATCTGTAAAATATTGTACTAAAATTGTGTTTTCCTCTTCATTGTGGAACCTCAAAAAGCACTATACATATTTTGTTGGCAAAAGTTGAAAATTAAAGTGTTTTTGGGGTAAAATAATCATCAAAGCGCATTTTTGTGAATTTATTTTTAATATAAAATAAGCTTCTGAGCTTGTTGACCTCAAAAGCCCCTCGAATCAATTTTTTCAATGCAATATACGGGTATTTGTTATTTTCATAGTATAATTGACAAATTATTGAGCTATATAATTACATAGAGGAATTTGGGCGAAAAGGTATTAGAAAAGAATATTTCCGATCTCATCCTATCTATTGTCACATCGACTCTCAAATAATATGATAACTCTTGTCTAGTTGTGCGATCGGGTATGGTTTGGAAATGTTCGGCATCGGCTCTATCCAGAAGCATTTAAAAATCGTGTTTTGTCCAATAAATCCCAAAACAAAACATTTGCGAAATGATTTACTTCATTAGTTATTGTTTCACAAATATTTATCAATATCCGTACAATATTTTTGGACAATAATACCAACAACTATCTGTAAATATTATTTATTCCTACAGAATACATGAAAAATTCACATAAAATGCACTTTGTTGCCTATTTGACCACAAATTCCCTTAAATTTCTAACTTTTACCATATTTAGTGCACCTTTATGGATCCACAGTGAAGAGATGAACACAATTTTAGAGAAATTTCCTAAAGATAAAATATAGAAAAAATATGAAAACTCGTTGGAATTTGTGTTGGGAATCCTACGCCTTTGCTCGCAAGGCTAACTGGAGACCCGTATAAATTAATATAATTTAATAAAAATAAAACACCAATAAAAAACCAAATCTTCCAGTCGTATTTCTTTTGTACATAAATTAACTATTACATCAAATATAAATCATAAAATAAAAAAATAAAATTATGAATAAATACAATGGTTTCTAGTTAGCCTTGCCAGCAAAGGCGGAGTATTCTCGATTTTCGTTGCGGTCTAAAAGATTTTTTTCGGGTTTTCGGCAATCTCGACTCACTGGGCATCCCGATCAAGAATGCATAACAAAATTATAACACGGGGAGTTATTTATTTCAGAATAATAATGTAACAAAATGTGTTATAAAATTGGCTGGTTAGTTGTTAAAATAACAAAAATTATATCAAAATTCCCTCTAGCCGTAACATAATTATATCAGAGGTTGTTACCTTCATTTCAACATTATAACAACCGTTGATATGATTATGAGGTACAAAAATCTACTTTCATGGTAATTGCCTACATCACGTATAAAAATGTGGTACGCTACAACGCCGGATTTCCATCCATAATGTAGGCAATTTACTTTGTACTAGCTATTAACATCGAACATTGATTCAAGTTATACTGGAGGTGATTACCTCTGCTTTTTTCCAACACCAAAAGATGTAGGCAATTATTTTGTGTAAATATACATAACTAATGTTGTTATAATTTTGATATGAAATAAAACTGGCCGAAGACTCATTTTTATCGAGTTATCTAATTATAACACACGTTGTTTTAAATAACAACCATTGATTGAATTGAGTTATAATTTTGTTATGTATTCCTGATCGGGATAGCGTATCTTTGTACTTGCAACATAAGACACATATCCATGCAATGGACGGGTACAGAATAGAAACATCAAATAATAACTGTGGAAATGTTAATGGAATATTGAGTAAAGAAGCAGGCCAAGATTCAGTGGTAATATAGAGCCATTGAAGAGGAAGAAGAAGAATGATTTTTTTTTTATGAATGAAGTAATCTATCTATGAAAATATAAATTTTTCGATTGAATATACGAATGATTGAAGTATTAAAATAAATATTTAAAAAGAAAAAAATAATATTACCAAATAATAAAAAAGAAACACTATTCATTTATGAGAAACTACTGAGTTAGTTTCCTTCCGACCAAACCGATACGATTATTAAAATGAGCGACAGCGACACACAAAGCAGGAACCCACCGAAACCGATTCAACGAGAACAGTAAACACTCTCGGTCGGTGTGAACTCCCAATCCAAATCAATCTATTCTCCTTGTATTTTTGAGTTCACCACAGCTCCACGTTCATGTTCACCGTCGCGTTTACACTTGCGATGAGTTCACCGCAGATACGATTTCACGATGATTTCACAGGCATGACCGTGGAATGCTCATAAATCTGATATTATTGATGTTTTTCATGTTTTTATGCATCTCACTACTAAATGCAGCATCTGCCTTTCATTTGAACATGATTCTCTCACGATTAGAGTATGTATCAAGAAGTTATTATCGAAAAACAGTTTGTTCACGTTCACGTTCACGGGAGGTGTAAAATGCGCTTAACATTGATTCGCAGCGTTCATTGAAGATGGTCGTTTGATGCCTGCTGTTTACGAGAAAAATCGAAACACTTTATGTTTCAAGCTGCAACTGATAGGTATTCATTTAAAATATTTCATTTTGTGATTTTTTTTTATATTTCATTTTGAGAGTTTTTTATCCCGCTACACTGGGGATATAGATACTTTTGAGCAGTGTGTAGCGGTGTCGATCTGGTCATATATAACGTCCCCTAACCCTTAATCCTACGGTATCAAGCGACCTGTGCCAAGAGAATGCATGGTCTGGGGGGTAAATAAATAGCAGGCCACTGACGGAGCCCGTGGGGACCTTTCCACGTTATTGCGGAGCTCTGGCGAGGCGGACCTTTTTTCTCGCGCGAATCGTGGGACCGAAATGTTGACCAAACCAAAAAAACACAATTGAGTGGAGAGGGAGATGCGTCTGACGGTTGCCCCACCGATCGCCAGGGGCAGGCGATACAGAAGAGCGTGGCAGGTCGGATGAGCCGCCCATCGAGATCAAGATGGGCGTAACTACCCTGATCACGGAAGTGATGACCAATCACAAGGAGAGCGGAGGCCACAAAATGGAGGTGATTACAGACGTAACGGACGTAATCATGTCCTTTCTGGACAACGGCGGGTTGCAAGGTTGTAAAGGCAAAGTAGGAGTGGAAGTCCTTGCTGCAGACAAGTAAGAAGGCGGAACGAAAGATCCGCCAACTTACCGAGGAGATAGAGTTGGCAGTGAGCCAAGCGGTGGAGGCCAGGAAGGAAGCCAATTCGAAGATTCGAGTCCTTACTGAAGAAAAACAGCTGGCAGAAAGCCAGATTGCAGAACTCCGCTGTCACTGGAGCAACTCCAAAGCTAAGTAAGGTCAGTATGGCAACCGACCTGAAGGGAGCTTGCGCCAAGCCGGTATTGCACAAGAGAAAGGCTACCAAGATCCGTCGGGAGAAGTTTAAGCAGGTTGCCGACCTTAAGGAACGACGGAAATCAGTTCCTCCTTCTACGAGGACTACCGAAGTTCGCCGGGATGAATGCCTACCCTGGAGGGAAGTTGTGAACCCGAAAAAGGCGAAGAAGGAGCGAAAAGCGGCAGAGGAGGCAAAGCCGTCATTGGCCAAGAAGGGGAATGCCCGTAGAGGAAAGGACACACCTTCCAATGGTTAGAGCAGGAAGGACAGAGGCAAAGCAATTACCGTCAAGGCTGATGGTAAGAGCAATGCTAACGTTCTAAAGGCTTTGCCGGGCAATAAAAAGTTAACCTGCCTAGGAGATGATGTCAACTGCATCCGTAGAACGCAGAAGGGCGAGATGATCCTCGTCCTGAAGCGGGATGCTGCGTGGAAGAGTTCCACGTATAAAAAGTTGGCAGAAAAGGTGTTGGGTGATACGGTTCAGATGAGATCCCTATGCCCAGAGGAGGTAATCCTATGCCGAGGCCTGGACGAAATTACCGAAACAGGTTAACTGGTAGCTGCAAGGTTATGCTGGAACGCATGTTGCCTCATTCCAGGTACCTCTGACTGACGCCAGCTAGGTACTGGAAGGTTGGTTGGTCGGTATGCTCGGTGAGCGCAAACCAACAACCTCAGGCCTGCTTCAAGTGCTTCGGTCCTGATCGGAGTCGGCTTTGCCGAAGGTGTGCCAGGCCGCACCGTGGTGTTTGATCTGTGGTCCTGGCACAGACAACAAAAACCCATCCGGTGGGCAGGCATGTCTGGCCTCCAGACGGGCTCGGTCATGCAAGTAGCTCAGCTAAATCTCAACCACTGCGAAGCAGCGCAAGCGCTGCTACAACAGTTGGTACACTAGAATAAGACTGATGTTGCCTTGCTGTCCGACCCGTACCGCATCCCTGCTAAACATAGCAGTTGGGTTGCGGATAAGTCCGGAAAAGTGACCATCTGGACTTGCGGGAGGTACCCCATCCAGGAGATAGTGTCATCTCCGGATGATGAGGGTTTTGTTATAGCAAGGTAAACGGAGCTAAAAGAAGGTTGTGACGTGCTAGAACCGAAGCGGACAGGCTAGAAAGACGCCGGTAGTTCCAAACAGCGAGCAAAGCTCTGAACTACGAAATCAAATGTAGTAAGAGAGCCTGCTTTGAAGAGCTATGTAGGATGGCCAATAATACTCCATGGGGGATGCATACAGGATAGTGATGGCTAGGACCAACCGCACACCTCCTGAGAAATCCCCGGAGATGTTAGCCAGGATCGTTGAAGGTTTGCGATTTTGAAACATTTTAGATTTCTCGAATATTCTTGATATCAAGGAATATCAACACTTTTCGCTCTTCTTCGCTTCTTCTTCTTTGCTCCGCAAAATTAGAAGTTTTCTCTGTTCTCGCAATACCATGTGAGTATGACTTGGATGCTCACCTCTACTCTCCACTGCCATGCCTCGAGGTATCGATAACGATAGGTACCAACAGTTCTACGCTACGACCCTCCTACCACTACATGTGCAGTCCATACTCACACCTTTGCGCTCACTCTTCTGCAATGCCTCGAGGTGGCGACTGTGGTTGCCACCCGCTGCGACACTCTTACCTTGACATGTGCAAACCTCTCATTCACTTTCCCGCGCTCAGCCTGTTTTCGCTCTAACAAACCAATCGCAAGTTGGTCATGCTTGTCGACTGCTGCTCGGCGCGCCAGATTCTCTGCAAGCTGCAAGCAATCTGAGTGGTTGCAGTCGAAACTGCGTTCCACTTCGCAACCGATGGATAAAGGTATCCGGGGTTGTGTCCCGACCGCAAACGTCTAGCATAGCTCTTCTTTCGACGTTGAAACGAGGATATACGAATAGTATGTGCTCTGCAGTTTCATCAACACCTAAGTAGTCAGTCAACACCTGATATCACCCTTCGGAATTCCATCTACGACGAGTTGGCTGTAGAAGTTTTCTTTGTCTTGTAGATCGGCAGCAACGGTTGGGGCATAACATTATTGGATTTACAATGATATGGAAATGCTAATATCATCTTCCAAACTTGGACGCTCGCTTTCAAATCGACTTCTATATAAACATTCTTCATGCCTGCCGTATCCTAACGGAACTATCAATTCCATACTTTCGCCTCTAATTCTATCATGAACATGTACGTCCAAGTTTGGAAGATGATATTAGCATTTCCATATCATTGTAAATCGTTTAACTTCACGTAGAAGTAACACACACGAAATCATTAATTTAGTGTACTACCCTTGGTGGGGGCATCCATCAATTCAGCTGTTGTTGGTCGACGGTACAGCAGCAGTGCCTTTCTCTGCTTTGTTCTCTCCGAGGCAGCCAAGTTGGTTGCGACGAGACGGACGCAATGAGAAAACAGAACTGTGCAATAAAAATCCTATTCGACTAAATGCTGATGTCATATTAGAAATTTGGAGACAGTACTCGTCGATAGCAAATCCTTCCGCACGCGATGGCATATGATCAAGTCAAACCACCTTCCTTTTGCCAGTGGAGATATATCAGCTTCCACACTGATATTCTTCCCTCCCCCTTCATACGGGAGCTTGGCAGAAGGAAGGTCGTGTGATATGTTTTTTTTTTCTTGAGCAAGGGTAAACGGAAATCTGCAACCAGACACCTGAGGAGGTACTCAGGTAGTGTGGGGATGGGTATGTCATGTAACTCTTACCCGACCCACTAAAACCAAAACCCTTTCGCCAGTCCGTACCCCCGGCCCGCAATTAAGCAATACATCAGGGGGGGGACTATTGAGAACGCTCACTTGACGTCAATACACACAATATCGACTTCAAGGGTGGCTACCTCACCACCCGTCGATCGCAAGCTATGATAGTAACCTAACGGTCCGTATCATAATCTCACGTTGGAGACGAGCACCCTGACAACAACCACCGCGCGTGAACCGCAATGACCTCTATATCTATGAGCAAAGTGTTCACTGCATCACAGGTGCCCTTACTGCACACGTTGGTTTTGTTCAAGACGCCACCACCGCTGCAGTTTCGACATGATCTGTTGAGATGCTGTGTTCACCGCATTCCATATAGCTTCTTCCCGGCACATCCTCTCGACGAGGTTATCCGGGGTTGTATCCATACCACTAATAAGCAGCATGGTATTGCGTTCTACCTCGAATCGCGGGCATGCGAACATCATATGCTCTGCCGATTCTACCTCATCTACACATTCAGGACACTCCGCAGAATCTGCGAAGCCAAACCTGTGTAGGAATTTCTTAAAGCAGCCATGTTCAGACAACACCTGTGTTAGGTGGAAGTTGACTTGACCATGCTTCCTATCAACCCAGTTGGACACATCTGGAATCAGTCTGTGGGTCCAACGACCTTTGACTGCGGTGTCCCATGCTCTTTGCCATTTGAGCAACGAAGCTACTCTCTTGACACGTCGCACTTGCACCGAGTCCCTTTCGTTGTAGCACTCCACATCCTCCTCTAGGAGTGTGTCGATCGGCATCATTCCAGCTATAACGCACACCGCCTCATATGATATGGTGCGATATGCGCTCGCGACACGTAAGCACATCAGCCGGTGTACTCTGATCAATTTCTTTACATTGTACTCGGCTTTTAGTGCTACGGCCCATGCCGGCACGCCATAACGGATGATAGACAATGCTACGCCAGCTATCAGCCTACGCACTTGACTATGCACCGCCGATCTGTTGGACATCATTCGTGATAAAGATTTTATCGCCAATGAAGCCCGCTGACATGCATAATCGACGTGGCTCGTAAAATTGAGCTTATCATCGATCATCACGCCCAGATGCTTGAGAGACCTCACGGAGTTAACTGTGCAGGTCCCTACTCTTATCCTAGCCTGTTGCAACCCATGACGGTTATGCACTACCACGACTTCCGTCTTGTGGTGTGCAAGGGATAACCGTCTCGAGTTGAGCCATTCCTCCACTCTGCCAATCGCGTATGAAGCCTTCAATCTAACTTCGTCGAGAGTGTCACCTGCTACTTCTAGCATTACGTCATCCGCGAAGCCTTCTATCTTCACTCCGGCCGGGAGACTTAGGCGTAATACTCCATCGTACATAATATTCCACAGAACCGGTCCGAGGATCGATCCCTGTGGAACACCCGCGGACACTACGATCGACTTTTGACCAGCATCAGTGTCGTATAACAGCACCCTATTCTGAAAATAGCTTTTCAGTATCCTGTACAGGTAGTCCGGAACTCTCAATCGGTGCAGGGAGTCAGCAATTGCTGCCCAGCTAGCATTGTTAAACGCGTTTTTTACATCAAGTGTAATCAACGCGCAGTACCTAATACATCTTTTGTTTAAACCTCTCGCTATCTTGCTACAACTACTGGTTTAAGGCCAGTTAGCTTCGCCGCAAGAATATCAACTACCCTAGTGTACTGCTCTATACTCCATCTAGGAGGACAGTAGCAGCTACAAAAGTAAACACCGTTTACCTTTGCTATGACGAAACCCTCATCGTTAGGTGAAGATATTATCTTCTGGATGGGGTAGCGCCCACAAGTCCAGATTCCCACCATACCGGACTTGTCCGCAATCCAGCTGCCGTTTCCAGCAGGGATGCGGTATGGATCAGACAGCAAGGCAACATCAGCTTTACACTCGATAACCGACTGTTGTAGCAGCAGCTGGGCCGCCTCGCAGTGGTTCAAGTTTAGCTGTGTTACTTGCATGTCTGGACCCTTCTAGAGGCCGGACAGGCCTGCGCACCGGTGAGATGCCTGTTGTCTGCCCCGGAGGACAGATCAGGCATCTCGGTGCAGCCTGGCAGGTGCGAGCCTGGTGGTTTTCGGCTCCGCACCTACGGCACAGCTTACTACGGTCAGGTCCCTTACAGTCATAGGACTTATGACCGTGGCCAAGGCACCTGTAGCAGGCCTGATTGGGTTGGCTTGTGCTCAGCGAATACACCGACCAACCCACCTTCAGTTTTACCTTATCCAGCACCTTCTTGGCCTCAGCCATAGGTACTTGGAATGAGGCAACCTGCATTCCCGCAAAGCCTTTGCGTAACCGAATCGCGGATTCCTGGATCTCGACATTACACTGATCCTTCAGTGCGTCTACCAGGTCTCCGGCTTCGGTTATTTCATCCATGCCCTTGCACTGGATGTTCAGGACTGGGCACAGGGCTCTAACCTGGACCCTGTCACCCAGGACCTCTTCCGTCAACTTTTTATACTCGGAACTCTTCCGAGTAGCATCTCGCTTCAGGACGAGAATCATCTCGCCTTTGCGCGTTCTTCGGATGCAGTTGACATCCCCTCCTAGACTAGAGAGCTTCTCGGTGCCTCTCATAGTCTTTAGGACTTCGGCGTAGCTTTTATCGTCAGCCTTGACAATGATCGCTTCACCTCTATCCTTCCGCTTGCCACTCCCACTAGAAGGCGCACCCTTTTCCTCACGGGCTCTACCCTTCTTGGCGGTGGCTGGGTCCTTTCCCTTGGTCGCACTCCTTGCGACCTGCTGGCGGCTTCTTTTCGCCTTTTTAGGATTCACTACCTTTGTCCATGGTAGATCTTCCTCCCGGCGGTCCTCTGGTATCTTCCTAGGTGGAGGTACCATTTTCCTCTCGGTCTCCACTCGGACCTTTTCTGCGGTCCGTGCCGAGGCTTTATTAGCTACTTTCAGGTCCGCCTCCTGCGTGACCCTACTAAGCTTAGGAGTTGCTCCGCTGTTAGCCATACGCCGTTTAAGTTCTGCAGTCTGGCTCTCCGCCAGCTGCTTCCCTTCTGTAAGGAGCCAAATCTTCGATTCGGCCTCCTTCGAGGCCTTCTTGGCTTGGCTAACCGCCAATTCCTTTTCTTCAGTAAGAAGACGGATCTTGTGCTCCGCCTCCTTACTGGCTTCCAGCAAGGACTTCCACTCCGACTTCGCCTCCACGACTAGAGCGCAGAGGGTCAGTACGGCCTGTTTTAAGTCCTTACTATAATTTACTCGGTTGTCCAGGAAGGACATGATTACGTCCGAAACGTCCGTAATCACCTCCATCGTCTGGACTCCATCCTCGCCGTGGTTAGTCATCACCGAGTTAATGACTTTGGTCAGAGTGGGGCCGTCCATCTTAACATCCACCGGCACCTCTTCCGACCCTCCACGTGCTCCGCCATCGCCTCCCCCCGGCGATCTTTGGGGTGACCGATCAAGGCCACTGCGCCTGGCGAAAGGGTTCTCCTTGTCGCCATTCGCCTCACCTCCTTCCTTCGTCGATTTTGTAGTTTTTAATGGGTAACTCATGTCTGTTGGGTCCCCCTTGCGGCTGCTGTCGAATCCTGTTGGTGTAGTCGCCTTCGCGATCCCATGGTTATCTATACATACCTTGCGGCATGCAGGGAGGCCATGCGAGGGTTGACACTTTCGTGTTCAGAGCCAGATCAGCGCTAGTCAGGAAGGAGCATCTGAGCCTACTCCCACTCAGCTACCAGCTGAGCCACAGGATTGTACCGCGTGCCACAAGGCCTGCCACGGTTTTAGGGGACGGAAGACAGCCTGGCCATTAGCCCATTCGCCGTTTCAGGTCGGTGTCACCCGGCCTTACTAAGAGAATAGAATAACCAGACTACCAGCCCTTGCGTTCACAATATCTCAATATCCAAAAACAAGACCAATAACATGCAACCAGTATACCATAATCAGGATCTTACTGGGATCAATCCTGATGTGCCAATGGCACTCCCTGCGCTTGTGCTTTTGAAGCGGCACACAGTCGCTTTGATAGAGTCTGCTTACGGGCACTTGTGGTTTTGGGAGGATTTTAGCAGAGCCCACTGCTAAATCCCACCACGCCCTAGGCAGTTCTCCCTGACTCGCAGACAGCTGGGGAGGGGTCGTCAAGCCCTTGGACATGGTCCATGCTGTCCCTGCTGTCCCTGCTGCCCCCAGGTCGTGTGATATGTGCCATCACAAATATTGCCCTCCGCTCGCTTTCAAATCGACTTCTATATAAACATTCTTCATGCCTGCCGTATCCTAACGGAACTATCAATTCTATACTTTCGCCTCTAATTCTATCATGAACATGTACGTCCAAGTTTGGAAGATGATATTAGCATTTCCATATCATTGTAAATCGTTTAACTTCACGTAGAAGTAACACACACGAAATCATTAATCTAGTTAATTTATTATTGGATTATAGTACGGCTTCCGATCCGTGTTCTATATCTGACATCGATTATCCTTTCATTTATAGGCTCCCACTTTATAAGCGCAGAGTTTACCTGGGCGCTTAGTAGGAAGCCAAAGTTTCTCCAAAGTTTGACTAACGGACTCAGTCAGAATCTTGAGCAAGATGTTCCAATTTGCCCTGCTGGGATAGGGTTAAAACGTTCCATGTTCATATTCGTGTCCGTTGTTTTGCGCTAAGAATGGTAATGCCGTAAAATCAGTCCGTATTCTTTCACTGTCGGATTCTCAAACAAATTGATGTTTCGGGACAGTATTCACCGGGATGGGACTTTCATCTTAGGTATAGCTTTCATGAAATAGCATTTTATACTTAGCCGCTGAATACCAGAACAGAAGCTGTTGGAGCCGCACCTATATTAGACGCTCCTTCCCGGATGTCAACTCACCATTTTGCGTAAAACAACATACCCTACGGTAATTTTAGCGTTTGAGAGGGGTATGCCAAAGAGTAATAGGCTGCCGGGAATACTTGCCGTTTCCCAACTATTATCTACGAAAAATTCACGTAAGGACAAATAATTCCACAATTATTTTAGTATGACAACCATTGTTTTCAAGTTTTTGTTCTACACCTGTATATTAAAATTATCCAACATTATTGTATACAACGCATCAATCTGAAAGATAATGACCTAAAATTACATAGATTTGAGCTTTTTATTATGTTTAAATGAATCAAATGCTTACGGAGAGGGGCTTACCCCATTTTCCCCAACACAGCCCATATACAGTTAAAGTCGCTTACCTACTGATATTTCTTCCTTATTCCTAGCTGACTGCGTGAATGGGAAAGGATTCCAATGCAATCCATATACACACTTTCAAATAACATTTTCATGATATTCCCACTTTTCTAACATCGACCTTATTTTTCTTTTTATTACAGGTAAACTTTGGATGATGAGTTGACGTTATCAAGGTAGACAACAAAATGATCTCACGCTAATCAAAGCTGGGTTACCACAAGCGAAAAAATGTAGGTAACAGGTACCCAGCTTTTTTCACTCACTTTATTCGAGCATGAGACTTCAATGCCGGTCGACGCCATGTTACTATATCCGAAAATATTGAAGTCCTCAGTTACCCAGATTTCGGGTTCGCTGACTCAGATCCATTTTGTTGACATACCCAGATTTTGACAACTGCTAATATCAGAAAAAGTAAGTAAAATATCGACAGTACGTCGAAGTACGTTGCATCAGAAGCAACAATCACGATTCTTACTATTAATCCAATTGAGTTATTAAAGAAAATTAAAATCGTTAATCAGAAATTGATCAATGCAGTAACGCCCTATGTGAGAGAATTATACATTTGTTAGCCGCATGGCTAGATCAATTAAATGTTGATGTCCATTTTGACTACCGTTACTAATAAACTAGGGGAACGGTTCGGCACTTCATCTTATAGCTAGTATTTCCATCCCACAAAAACAAAGCAATGAAAAGGAATTTGATTTGCTAGGAAAAAAAGCGACGAGATGGTGCTGTATTTCTTCGTTTTGCGATGAGATGAATATATGTTCAGTGAGATGGAAAACGGAACAGTTCCCCTATTTCAATAATGAATGTAGTAATGAACAAACGCCATCATCCGGATAACGTTGACCTTAATTTTACACATGGTGTCCACACTCTCAGGTTCAAACTATTTCAGTTGCGGCACGAATTATAAAATTGGATTTAATCATTGTTTGAAAAAAACGTCTTTCTACTGCTGATAATTAGTAAATTCCATTCTGACAGCAGAAACTCGCATCAATCGAAGGCAATTAGTTAACAAAACATCGCAAAACATTCCATTTTAAAAATGTTCAAGGTTGCCGGATTGGTGGACCCCAAATAAGTGGCGATATCCTAAAACGCTCCTAAGGGCTGAACAATTTTCCTCATTACATTTCGTATAACAAACGTACGTTTGTTGATAAATACTCCTGTTAAGTTGTTGATAACCTTGAGTAAACTATGAAAAAATTGAATTTTTCACATCTGGAAGATCAAATTAACAGACATTAAATTACATTACTTGATGATTCATGTACCCTCAGCTCCCCTGTGGAAAAAAAATTTATCGTACGATGAAAACATTCAGAGAAGAAATGCCGAAAACGTTCAGATAAATCAAAAAAATCTGCAAGAAAGCAGCACCACATGGCAAACTCGAGAACACGTTCAATCGATTCCTCTTCAAAGACGGGCCGCGACTTGCCATTCTCGGAAGCAAGATGATTTAATTATCCGAACGGATCTCGCGCCTTTCTTGTTCTTAGCCAACATTGTGTGCAGGAATTGGACCATTTCGCTTGGGGATGTGTTTTCATTTTCTTTGACATTCATTCTCAAAAAAAAAAAGACGCCAAACTGCATAACAGTGCAACAAATTAGAACCGGTTTGTCCGCATCGTGGAACGATGCTGTCCAGTTTGGCGGATTGAGGCTAGTGGATATTCGGTCGGTCAGGAATGTTCTCGCAAACGGGAGTGAACTTATTTTGTTAATCGTACATGCTGAACTGACCAACCGCGTGCAAGCCTTCTGGGAAATCTGGAATTCCGATCCTATCGGAATTAATGACGACCACCAGCCCGGTTGCTTCACTTTCGACAAAGAGTTGACTTCATTGGAAGGCAAACATCGTGTGCCGTTTCGATAATGGCGATGACGAATAAACGAACCGCAGTGAACTGCTGATCGAAGCCCAATTGAGTTCTAATTTAGTCTTGTTTAGATCGTTGGAACGATCCGAATCTCGCCACGGCTTGGGTTTCTCACGATGGACAATCTTCTTGTGCGCGTCATCGTTTGGAATGCATTTCTCCTATAGCACCAGGGGCTCGGTGGACCGCAATTGTGATTGGCACTGATCCTTGACCTTTTTCGGCGAAATCAATCGCCGCACTGCCGACATTGAAATAAAAGCGAAAAATAACAAACGGAATGCATACGGAATTCATGCGAGCAGATTCTGCTTCTGATAGTGGTCTTTTTCAAGAGCATGGTCACGGACGAGTCACAGTGGAGGGTCTTTGAGCGGGAATAAACTGAGGAGTTTTTGAAATGCTAATGTCATTAAAGTGTCAACAACTGTTAACCAATTCTCCTTGTTCTTTATCTTCTGTACTTGCATGCTTATCGCATTGGGCAATTAGCTTACACTCGACTCTAAACTTAGTATACGGAACGCACTTCTATGTTCTCGATGTAGAACTGTCAATACCAGCCAAATGTTTGAATTTGTATAATGACTCTGCTTACTATACCCAAGTCGACAAAATTTCCAACCCGAAATATCTCTCATCCAAATCCGATAATTGAATTTGTCCCCACTGGGACATTGCCGCCTCGCAGCTTAGTGTTCATTAAGCACTTCCACAGTTATCAACTGCAAGATTTCTAAGTCAAGTTACAATTTCTGCATTAGTATATTATGAGGCTAACACGATGATACTTTTATTCCCAGTGAAGTCGAGACAATTTCCAAACCGGAATCGAACCCAGCCACCCTCAGCATAGTCTTGCTTTGTAGTCGCTCATCTTACTGCACGGCTAAGGAGGGCCCTCTGAATATTTTAGAAGGTTTACCAAGGTTAATTTTGATACGAAGGGATTTCAATACCTCCGTGTGAGATTTCTTCACCTTCTGAAATATTATTTTATTTATCGTTGAAATTTTGAAGATTATTTTCCTGGAGCCGTGGTGGTTAATTCAGTGTTTGTTGCAAAGAAAGGCTTGAGATATATTTTGCAACATCAACTTTACACAGATTTCCAAGCAGTTCGGTCACTGTGCGATTTTATCGTTATCGATTGCAATACTAAAAGTCAATGTCAGCTGGAATGGATGTTGCTGCGTTGCTTGATAAAAAAAAGAAAATTGCATAACGAAGATTGATTAAATTTAAATCAATTTCTATGTTTTCGATCAGTTGATTTATATGAACTGAGACTTTCACACAGCATGTGCATCTGATGAATAAAAGTACAACTGCTTATATGGAGTATGTTTGCATCATTTATATTTTAAAAGTAAATTAATCCACCCAGACATGATGTCATTTATCTCGCTGCAAATGCATGTTGTATTTAGTAATAAAGACACTTTGAATAAAGAATTATTTAGAGACAAGTTTGGAACTTTTTATTGGAATGTTTTCATTTGTCATACATAAGACAATTAGTACAAGACAATTAAGATGATCTTACTGTTACGAATCGGTGAAGTTACAATAAAGTGTTGAAATTAAATTTGGGCTAGGTACCTACTACGAATTCTTCTAAACTAAAAGTGGGCATAATTTTTGGACGCATCAGCTTTATTTCCTACAGCGAAGCAACCAAACGCATCCTTTACGAGTATATCCAATTACCAGACTGGACATAAATGATCTTTTCCGACCCATGCTACGTTTTCAAATTAATATTTGGACACACCTGAATCGATTAGTGGGAGAGAATGGTGAACAATGCACCCATGAGCCAAAATCGCCCATCACATAAACTCACTCGTAAAATCGTTTATACCACATTTCTGAACGATCGCCATTGCGTGAGCTGCAATCGTTGTGAGCTGCAGTATGAGAATAGTATGAGAAAAACCTTTATTTTCACTGATACCTAACGATTTGCGATTCTTTCGCCTTACTTGTAACATTTTCGTTCAATTCACTAAAATAAACAAACAACCATGCGTTCACCTCTTATTTCTCATACAATCTAGTCATTTTGTAGCACCATTCTGTCGTTTTGTCCCAGACACATTTTTGGAACATTTTTTAAACCTTATTGTTCTGAGTAGGAAGTCACTGTGATATGTAGCTAGGTTTGGTATTCTGGTTTATGTTGGTGTAAGCTTCGAAAAAGCTTAAGAGGTGCATATTGGGCTATTCTTCTTTATATGAAACTAACAGTATGTACCCGGCCTTACCCGGAATTTTCATTTTGATTCGCAGTTTTTTTACAATCGAAACATGAAAAATCTAATTGGTCAACATGGTAATTGTGTTTTGTATGAATACTTCATTTTTGCTTGAAAGAAGGCAGACTTTAGTTTTAAAGACATTGACTGATTTATAAAAAGGGATTAAAGCAACCATCGCCTTATTCTGGGAAAACGCTTATTACCAAAGAAGGATTCACATCCATCGATGCCGTGTTCCGAGGAAGCGATTATTTTTAAAGCAGGAATCAAACCACCATTGCTTTATTCCGGACAAACGGCTATTCTTAAAAAAGGAGCAATTCTACCATCGCTTTATTCCGGGCGAACAGTTATTTTCAAAGAAGAAATCACATCCATCATTGCCTTAATTTGAGCAAATTTCTACCTCTGACAAAAGAAATTTACATCCCCCATCCAGAATAAAACACTTTAATCATTGCACAATAATCCTCGATACAGATTTACGCGGAAAGATGCATTTCACGCCAAAACTATATTTTTTAGAAAAAGACGGATCGAAGTGTGCCGCGCTAGAGAAAAGAAGTGATTAATTTTTGCTCCCGTCAATTTTTGTTTATTAGGCTAAGTAGTTGTTCTACATCGTTTAAAAAGAAACCTACCAGGGTTAATACGCTTGTGATGTGATTGGCCAGTGATTAAAGTTTCCATATGATAATGGTACCATAAACACACTGGAGCTGCTGTAGAGCTAACACTTTCTAACTACCGGATTAAATCTAACTGTAAAAATGTGTAAAACAGACAGCTTTCTTCCATAACATCACTTCCAGCCAGTGGGGGTTAGTTTGGACACACACACAAAACTATATTTTCCAGAAAAAAAGTTTTACAAAATTGTTCGGAATAGTAAGCCCATCATTATGGTGTCAAAAATAGGGTGGCTCATTATATAAAAAAAATTAAACAAAATATTTTTTTAATTTCTTGGGATACTGACAAGTTGTAGCACAGCATACCTACCTGTATACCTGGTTGGCTACAGCGTTGATACACATATGCCTGGCGTATTGTAGAGCTCCATAATCATCGGTCTTGGGCGATGTTCCTCCAGTTTCCCCGAAAGTTCAGGGTCCCCAGGTCCGATTCCACCGCGTGCAGCCAACGTGTTTGTGGCCTTCCACGAAGTCGCCGGTCTCTATCTGGTTTTCTGTTGAATATTGTTTTAGTTACTCTTTCTTCCGAAAGTGCATCACCCTGGCTCAGTCCGTCTAAGGTCACAAATGAGGTTGGTACTTCGTCTGCAATCCGAATACTTGATTTCGAGGTATCCAGCGTTGTACGTGTCAGTCTAATCAGTTTCGCCGGAAAACCATGTTCGGACATTATCTGCCATAGCTCATTTCTCTTCACTGAATCGTACACTGCTTTAAAATCAATGAACAGATGGTGAGTCTGCAAGTTGTACTCCCGGAATTTATCAAGGATCATTCGCAGGCTAAACACCTAATCCGTTGTTAATCGGCCCTCACGAAAACCTGCCTGGTATTCGCCGACGGAGGACTCCTCAAGCGGTCTCAGTCTGTTAAAATGGATACGCGACAGGATTTTGTACGCCGAGTTCAGAAGGTGTTCCCTCTGTAATTGGCATACTCTAGTCTGTGCCCTTTCTTATAGATTGGGCTTATGAGGCCATCCAACCAATGTTTGAGAAGCTCGACCGGGATCTCGTCCTTTCCTGCAGCTTTACTGTTTTACAGCTCGTTTAGAGCCTTCTTAACCTCCTCCAGCGTTGGTGGTTACACTGTTTGACCGTCGCCGACTATGTCCTTCCTGCTCCTTAATACACCTTCATTTTCACCGTTCAACAAACCTTCGAAATGCTCCTTCCACCTGGCTGCCACCATGGTCTTGTCTGTCAGCAAATTCCCATCTCGGTCATTGCATTTCAAACATTTCGTTGGCGTCGCTGGTGCAGTGCTTAACACTTCCTGCACTGTTGTAGTCACAGCTTCGTGGATATTTTCCCACAATCTGTTGACGTCGCCAGATCCGGTGGGATCTCCTATCCGCTCGTCCAGCTTTTGGTGGTACTGTTCAGTAACTTCTTCAACTGACAAGAGTTGAATATTAAAACGCATCGTTCTGTTGTTTCGTAAATTCGTGACGCTGGAAAGTCGCGTCCGAATTTTTGCAACTACAAGATAGTGATCCGAGTCGATGTTCGGACCTCTGAAGGACCTTGCATCTATAACATCCGAGAAATGTCGTCCATCGACCAGCACGTGGTCTATCTGTGAGCAAGTGTCTCCACTCGGATTTTTCCAGGTGTGTTTGCGGATATTCTAACGTGCGAAGTAGGTAGTAGGTACTGCTGATTGCCATCCCTCTATAGCAGCAGAAAAGGTTACAAGTCGCAGACCATTATCGTTGGTAGCGGAATGGAGGCTTTCCGTACCAATGACAGGGCGAAAGAAACTTTCTCTTCCGATCTGCACATTTGCATCCCCGATGACAATCTTTACATCGTATGTTGGGCACTCTCCGTAGGCCTCATCAAGGCTCTCATAGAACTAATCCTTCACGTCATCAGGCTCAGCGTTTATTGGGGCATAAATGCTGATCTTACTTATGGATCCTGTACACCTCCGGTGGTGCAAAGGGCCGACTTGAAAGATCTCCATCCTGAGCGTTGCCCGGCTATCGCTTTAACCTGTTGCCAGGTTAGATTTCGGTCGACTTCTTTTATTTCTTTATTGAGGCTTCGCCGCCATAAGCCTCTGGGTCTGCCTCTGCTGTGATGTTCCGCTGGCTTCCAGTCTAATGCTTGTTCACAGATTTGTAGCCGACCCAGCCACACTTCCGATCCCGAATTGCTGTTGCTATCGGCCTCTGGTGACAATGACGATGGAGCTCGTTGTTTGAGATCCAGTTGTGCGGCCATCAGGCCAGAATTATATACCGCAGGCATCTGTTGGTGAACACCTGCAGCCGTTGAGTGTTCTCCACTGATACATACCATGTTTCAATAGCGTATGAACAGCACAGATTTCACGTTAGAGTTGAAAATACGTATTTTGATACGTTCACTTATCTGCCTGTTTTTCCAGATATTCCTTAAACTCGTAAAGGCAGCCCTTGCTTTCTTGATCCGTGCGCCTATGTCGATCTTGGTACCGCCGTCTGACGCCATTTGGCTACCAAGATATTGGAAGCTTTCAACATTCTCCACTGGTTGCCCGGCTACTGTGAAACTGGAAGGAGTCACCGTGTGTACATCCAACGATTTGGTTTTGTTGACGTTGATGACTAAATCTGCCGAAGAGGAGCGCTCGGAAAGGTCGTTGAACTTACTCTGCATATCAGAGCGCCGTTGCGCGAGGAGTGCAACATCATCCGCCAATTCGAAGTCATTTAGGTGCTCCATGGTTATAGGCTGCCATAACAGCCCGCGGTTTGGTTCACGGTCAATCGCATCTACCAGAATCTCGTCGATTACGATGAGGAACAGTAACGGTGATAGAATACATCCTTGCCTCACACCAGCTACGACCCGGATAGGGTCGGACAAGACCCCATTGTGCAGCACTCTATACGAGAAGGCCTCGTACTGTGCCTCGATGAGGCCGATGATTTTCTCAGAAACTCCCTTGCGTCGCAGGGCGCCCCACATATTCTCGTGATTGAGACGGTCGAAAGCTTTTTCGTAGTCAATGAATACCAAGTAAAGGGACTCTTGGAATTCGTTGACCTGCTCCAGAATGATGCGGAGCGTGACAATATGGTCCACACAGGATCTTCAGGCACGGAATCCGGCTTGCTGCCGCCGGAAAGTCGCATCGATCTTCTCCTGAATCCGGGCTAGGATAATTTTGCACAGAACTTTGAGAACGGTACACAGCAACATAATGCCTTGCCTCGCATACAGTCAGGTCACCCTTTTTGGGCACCTTCACTAAGATACCTTGCATCCAGTCGACCGGGAAAGTTGCGTGTCCCAGATATTACGAAATAAACGATGCAGTAGTTGAGCGGATGTCATGGGGTTAGCTTTGAGCATCTCGGCTGATATGCGGTCGACCCCTGGGGCTTTATTCGATTTCATGCTTTGGATGGCTGTTTGAATCTCTAGCAGTGATGGAGCTTCGGTATTGGCGCGTGTTATACGTCGGATCCTAGGCAGATCATGCCGAGGTGGTGATGGCCTGGCTGGCACTTGAAAAAGTTGTTCGAAGTGCTCGAACCAGCGTTCCAGCTGGTCAGTTGGGTCGGTCAATAACTGATCATTCGCCCGCTTGAGCGTCGTGAGATATCATAGAGGATGCGAATGTCCCCAGTTACGGCGGCTCTCTCTCCTTCGTCGGCCAGTCTCCACGCTCGCTTGTCCCGTCGACATGAGCGTTTTACTTCCTTCTCAAGAGCCGCGTATCGTTGACGGGCTAAGACTTTGGCTCCTCTGGTTTTCGATCGCTTTATCGCGGCTTTGGCTTCTCTTCGCTCCTCTATCTTCCTCCAGGTCTCATCGGTGATCCATTGTTTTCTCTGGGTGCGCAGTTCGCCCAGATTGTTCTCGCTGGTGGCGATGAAGGCATTCTTGATGGCGGACCATTGGTCTTCCACGCTGCCACCTTCCGGAATATCTGCAGCACGCGTCTCCAGTTTCTTCAACGAAGGACCGTTTCACCGTGGCATTTTCCAGTCGGCGTGTGTTGAATCCTCGTCCAACTCTTTCCTCCTGCCGACGAATTCGCGCAATGCGCAGGCGTATTTCGCCGATGAAGAGGTGATGATCAGACGCGATATCGGCACTACGTTTATTCCGTACATCAAGAAGGCTCCGTTTCCATTTCGGTGGTCGATTTGATTTTCTTTAAAGCCGTCACGGGAGACCCACTAAATAAATGAAATGATCGCAACAATTTGCATTCGACGCAGAATCCTGTCCCATTGTTTCCTATTAAAAATTACAATGATTTACGTAAAAATCACGTAAAAAAATGTCACTCATTTTTGAGGCACTTATCTTCAACCGATTTGCTCGCAGCAAGTTGCATTCAACGCAGAGTCCTGCCCCATTGTTTCCTATTGAAAATTGGCCGGATCGGACTGTGAAATCGGAAGTTATTATAGATCACAAAAAAATGTCACACATTTTTTGGGCTCATTACCTTAATCGATTTGCCCGCGACAATTTGCATTCGACGGAAAATCCTGTCCCGTTATTGAAAATCGGTCCGATCTCACTATGGGCTCAAAAGCTTACTTGAAACCTGTGCATAAAGCTCACTCATTTTTCGAACAACTTACCTTAACCAATTCGCTCGCGACACATTGCATTCGACAAGGAACCTTATCCCGTTGTGGCTAATAAAATCGGCCCGATCGCACAATTCACTCATTTTTCGGGTACTTTAGCCAACCGATTTGATTGCGGCTTATTGCTTCCCATTTTTTTTTATTTTCTTTATTAGAGTGATTTTTAAGATTAACAAAGTTCATCACTATTGTTTCCCATTAAAAAATTGCCCGATCGCACTATGGGCTTGTTTTTTTACCTTTCTCGTACACTAAATGTACAGAAAAGCTATAATTCAGAAAGCCCCTTCCAATTGCTTTTATTTATTTTGATTTTTCCAATAGTTATTATTCGTAACTATTGTTGAATTTTAATTCTATGTACATGCTTAAAACATTGGAGTATTATTCTAACAGTTACAATTTCGGTCGATTTTGGTTATTGCATGCCAGTGTTGTTAACGTTTATCAATTATTATTGCCGTTAACCTTCCAAAGACGTAACGTCAACGGCGTTGCGTTCAGTTTTTGATAAACCTGAGATTTTCACCCAGGAGTGAAAAACTCAAAACAGAGCGCATTTCAACTTCTGATTTATTATTTGTTAAAATAAAAATGCTTAAAATTTGATTTGATTTGACTGTAATTTTGTTCATGGTATCATTGCAAAAATGAATATGTACAAGTTACAGTGATGTCTACAGTGACGCCTCAATTTGGTCTACCTCTGATTTCGTCTACGCGGAAGAAAAAAAAGTACCCAGAGTTGAGTTTTTTTAAACTTACTTTTGAGTTTTTTTTTTCTCTTCTCTTTCATCCACTCTTTCTTCTGTTGTCAAAACAAAAGAGCGAAACAATCCAATGACGCCAGTTCAATACGGGAAGCCAATATTGAGTTTTATTATCCGAGGTCGGAATTGAGTGAAAAAAAACCTCCATTTGGATAAATAAATTTTACGTTGGGTACTTTTTTAACATGGGAGTAAAGGAAAACTACTTCGACCCCATTTACTCAATTTTGGCTTCCCGTACGGATGTTCGAGGTTGGGTGAATTGAACTCACTATTGGGTATTTTATTTCTTCCGTGTATCATCAATTTGCTGACAATTACGCCTGAATTTTGCCACATTTTTTTAACAGAGTTTTATGCTCAGAAATAATACTGAAAACAACTAACGATTTCCATCGTATGTTGCTTATTATAAATTCGTCCAAGATGTCTGTCAAATCTTTTGGAAGTCTATATAATAATTAAAAACTTGTACTGTCGATACATTTTTCAGCGCCAAGCCATTAATTAATTTATATTTGTGAAATAAATGCATGCAATCAAATATGATGGAAATAATGGGATCCATCCCCATTAATTGCTGTTTTGACCTCATTAACTTTTCGCGATATATTTTATGATAAGCGAGAAAGGCATCATCACCGCTAGGTGGATTAATCTGTTTTTTTATGTAATGGCCCTAATTTTATGATGGCACCATAATTATGGCCTTATTATTCCAACCAATTTTGCAGAACATTTTTTGTTTTCAAATATGGTTTTGGCGTAAAATGCATCTTTCCACTGGCATCGCCAGCTATTGTTATTTGGTGGGGCACCACTTGGCGCAAGAACAATAGCCTATGAGAACAATGGTGTGATTGCATCGTGTGATGCCCCACCTCTGTCTCCGCCAGTGCATCTTTCCGCGTAATCCTGGACCTTAGTGCATTGCTTTGCACTGGGGAAAACCATAATTCCGTTGAAGAGATAACAATTAGCATTGCTTTATCGCCAGCTAATGCATGCTTTCTAAAAAATGATTGTGTCTTTTCAATATTATTTCCGACCGGAGTTATTTTCCCCCTTGATTCCCGCACTGCTCAGAAAAATAACTATTTTAGTACACAAAAATCAGCTCAAACAACCGTTATGCCGAAGGACCATCACTTATGCCAAATGGTTTTATGCCAACGGCCCGCTTCCTTCAGGAATATGCCATTTTTAGGAAAATGTCATATTCGGGGAAACAACGTTTTTCAGGAAAAAAATATTTTCGGGAAAATGTCATAAATAATATAAAGTTCAATACCTGTTCAAATCTGGTCAAAAATAATTCTAAACTAGAAAAACAAAATTCTAAAAAGGTAAATTTGATGAAATGATGATTAATTTTTTTTGCCTGAAATGGGTTCAGATCGGTTTTAGAAAGTAAAATAGTGATTTTGAGCGAAAACAGAAATGTTGGTATTAAAGGGGTTAAGTAAACTTTAAAGAATAGCGTCTGTTTAAAATATAAGACATAACTTGTAGGAACAGTCAATGATTAACAGAATGAAACCTTCAATCTCTCTCTATTTGACTATTTGTTCTGTCAACCTTTTGTCTCTTCGATCTTTCGTCCTTTCGACCTTTGGACCCAGTAATTTCTTTCAACCTTCTTTTCCTTCAGTTTTCTGTCATTTTTTCTACTTGTTGTCCTTCGACCTTTCGACCTTAGACCTTTCGTCCGTCCAACCTATTGTCCTTTCGACCTTTTTTGTCCCCTTGACCTTTTGTTCTTTCGACATTTGGTCTTTTCGACCTTTTGTCTTTTTGACCTTTTGTACTTTGGTCCTTTCGAACTTTTGTGCTTTCGACCTTTTGACATAGATTGTCTGAAACGTGTAGTACAACATAGTTAGCCTAAATTTATCTGTGCTATATTTCGCGCCAAAAGATAAAATGTTGCCTGTTGAGTAGTTACGCTAGGACATACCCCGTTAGGCGTAAGTACGTTAGGAATAATGGACGTTAGGCATAACGGACGATAGGCATAATATGACCCAAAGAACAGCCTATGACATAAAGAAGGCTGAATTATGCCTAACGCAGTGGCGTAGCCACGGGGGTGGTTTTGGACATAACCCCCCCCCCCCCCCCAGAGACAACATTTTAGAAGGAATTTTTTTTTTTTCGAAAAAAAAAAATTCAGAAACCCCCCCCCCCCAGACCAATTTTCTGGCTACGCTACTGGCCTAACGTACTTATGCCTAACGTCGCGGACCCGTTACGCTATTGGCTCTAGAAAATTACGAAATACATTAAATTTGATAACTTATTATTGGAACGATTAATTAGGATGCGGTTTTCGTTGAGTAAAACCTCTTGAGTATATATTTTAGCTAAGTAAGCTTTCTTTTCGCCTACGCCTAATGGTGAAGCGCTATAATCAGTATGAGGGAACATTTTATTTCCCCATACTAATTTACATGCAAACTTGAAACGACTTGTGCCAAATCAGCTCAAATTTTCGGAGGACACTCAGAACATGAGACTGAATCAGATAAGCGTTGTGGAGCAAAATCGATTTTTTGAACCACCCTACTCTCCCATTGACAGAGTATGCTCGTGAGTTCAACAACTTCATTTCCATGCAAAGTATTTCCAGCGTCGCGCCAGCTAGAACCGGATCATCTTTCGCATATTGAAAGTAAACGCGGAACAGAAACTCTGAATTCCGTCTGCTATGGGAGCTTCCTTCCCGAGCATCATAGCTGTTGCTAGTCAGACAGACATTACCCGAATTCACACGCAGCAACGTCTCAGTCTGGCGGTTGTTGTCGTCGTCGTCGTCGTTCTATGCATGGAAGTGACGGAAGCGGAAGGAAGTCCGTGAAATAGCACAAATGGCGCCCATTGGGCGACTATAAACAGATTTATTGTGTCTGTACAGATTCGGAGAACAGCCGTGAGAGTACCCGTTGCTTCCGAAGAATAATGCGTATAGGTTTGATAAACTAACCAATTCTCTATCAATGAATGGGCACCATGGAAAGCTTGTCGAGCTCTTTGGCATGATAGAGGAATCAATGATGGTTAGAAAAGTTTTTCTCCCAAAAATATTTTTCTTTCTGCGTCTTGGTAGCTTCAATCCATTTTCTTTTTATGATTACTGGTTCCCTTTTGCTGATTTGAAGAATATTGGAAAAACTTTTTCTAGCTGTATATTGGTCTTTCTTTGGCAGTCTTGAACGATAATCTCTTCAAAGGCAAAACGAATCTTTTTGTGAAAATTACCATTTCAAATGCTTTTTTTTCTTGATACTCATATGAATCTACAATAGCTAAGCTCAAGCATCATTCGACCTCCCATACCAACCCATTTCATCGGGAAGAACCATTCTTAGCGTCATGAGGATAAAAAAAATCACGTGATGTCTTGTTCGAGCAACTCGTGGAAGCGTGCCAACAATTTCTTCTACACTTTGGGATGATCTCAAAGAATAACCACCGACCTGTCGCAGTGAAGAAGGACCATTTGTCAACCCCCTCCACTCGATGTGAAAACTATTTCCGTACATATATACTGACTAAATCGAGTAAGGGTATGTAGGATTTCAAATAATTTTGATACACATTCACCAAGATTCAATCAACTTTTCTATTGGTCTGAAAAGCGGGATCGTTTAATTTGCTTTATTTCTTTTAAAATACTCATGTTTATTTTATTCAGACGTTACTGCTACTGGGTTCAAGGTATAATTTTTGTTATTTTTATAACAATGAACACCAATGGTAGGTTGTTAGAAATTTAACATCCTACTTCGCTGCCATTTTCATAGATATTCCTTTCCATTTTATCAACGCTAAAACGTTTCATGTCATATAGCCCAATAGTACGAAATCATAAATTACAAATTCGATCGTTATTTTATCGTTCAATCGATATTCTTGAGTGTCTCCGCATACAACTTTCCAGACTTCCTATTAGTCGTCCATTCGGAAAATGACAATGCCTTTACCGCCGACCACGACGCGGACTGAATACGGTAAGCAACAAGCTTCCCGGCATGAGCGATAAAAACTTATAGAACTGAACACTATACTAATACAAACAACAAGGCAAACGACACGCCACCGCATGGGAAATTTTGGAAAATATCCGACCATAAAAGATTCATCTCCAGACGCTCGGCCGTCGTCGTCTTCGGTGATAGCGCAACGAGAAGCACAGGATGCCATCACAGTCCTTTCCGGAATCCGCCGCACTCGGCTAGAAAACATTATGATTTATTCGCGGCTGGCGTGATACTGTGCGTCGATACGCCCCTCTCCACCCAATGGGTGAGTCATAATAAGAAGAGACGCATTTGGAGCAACTGATTAAATCCGGAAGATGGTGGCAGCATAACGTCGCAAAAAGAAAACCATTATTTTCGGGGTGGGGAAAACCTGGTCCAAATCAGAGTGTCGGAATCAATTGGGGAAAAAGAATGTTTACGTAGTTTTCGTAACAAGATACTAGAACCCCGTTCATGTTAAACAGAATATGAACAAGAATATGAGATGTGACGGATTACTTTTGACAAGCACTTACGGTGCTTTAATGAACACCTTCAATGGATTCCATTGATGAACAGATTTTATGTTGACTCCCAGCCTGTCCTTGCCAGCAAAAGATGTTTCACCAATCGGACCACGCCAATCGTCCTCTATAGCGTATTGCCTCTGTTGTTTTACATGAATACCATGGTACATGTCATCCTCAATCGTACAATAAATTATTCCCAGAGAGACCGAGAAAATATCCCACCTGAAAATTCCATAGACTAAGACCGAGATGCGTTCCGCTCACCATCACCACGGTTTGATTCGAAGTTGCACGTCTTACCGTTGAGCTGCAGACGGCCCCGGAAAAACAAATAACGGAGAAATGACAGTTTTTGGGGAGCAATGAAAAGATAGACATTAAAATCACATTAGTTAAATTTATTGCGTATACGTAAAGTATACACAAGTGGGGAGGAAATGCATGAAACCATTTTCAACGATTGCTTTCCGGTTGCATATATTTCGCATGATTTATTTCTTATACTGGGAGCTAGAGTATTTTTTTCTTCAGGCATAAGTTTCAAGTCTCTTCATTTTTATTTTGGCAAATAATTGTCATAAATTGAAGCTGTCACTTTTTGTTTAATCTGTCTTAACACACGTGGGACAAATAATTAATTGTCAATAAAACAATAATGGTGCCCCTGTTTTTATAATATCAACGATTTGCTTTTTCCTACAAATTTGAAAATATTTACATAATAGCTGAGAAAATGCAAAATGTTCAAATTCATTTATTTATTTAGCTTTTATCCACTGGATCTACAATTATACGCCACAGAGTACACGATTTGAGGTCCGAGGTTGCGCTACACGCTCGCCAAATCGTTTTGTACTTGATTCGCCCACCTAGCTCGCTTGTTGTAGCTGCTAGGTCGGAAGTGAGCACCATCTTTGCATTCACCATCCGGCATTCCTGAACTCCATCGTTCCAGCCTTAGCTAGCAGAGACCGGGACTGGTTGGTCGCGTTTTGCTTTCGGGATGTCTGTACTCATTCTGGTCAGACTTTTCGAAAAACTGTTTTCATTGTGGTAAATTTACAAGTCTTGATCGATGAAAACAAATGGAGGAAAAAAATATAAACCAAAATTCGGCAACCAACCCCAGGGCTAGGGTAGATTGCCCGAGTTTGTAAAAATAAATGAAACACATCTAATAAAACATGTAATGTTTATAATTTTGTTATATTTTGGAACACGTTTTCACGTGTGAAAAAATCTCAACTCTTTACTTTCTAGTCTTTAAAACATTTTTAGTGAACTTTTAACAACTCTCGCCAGTTTCTTTTCCTCTACCAGAGTATACTTAAGTTTGATATAATTTTCTGAAGCATTTTATCTTCCTTCAATGCTGCTTTTATTGGGAAATCAGCAAAAATTTGTGTCGATCGGTTTTTTAAAAAAATTCAACTCGGCCAAACGGCCCACACAAAATTCGGCCAACCTACCCCACTGGATGTTTTTCAGAAGTCAGAACAATCACAATTTACAAACACTAAAGTGAAATTACCCTGGAAACATATACATGGATTTCGAATACCCTTTCCAGCGTACCACTTTTTTGGAAATCAGATGAATATTGATTTGTGTTACAAATACTACTTTATCATAACATAATTTTACTCACTAGTGCCAAAATAAAAAAAAATAGTCGTCCTGTGCAAACGGAAACACAGAAATACTTGAACTTACATACGTGCATGGACAACCTGATACCCCATCAAAATCACTATAATACGCTTTAAATGTGTCTTATAATATTTTCACAATAGCCACTAGGCCAACCAGCCCCGGTCTTCCATACCTTCTGGATACTAGGTATGTGCAAGTCCTCATCGAGCATGGTCCAAGATTCATGTCGAAAAAGGAGTCGGTCAAGCGTTTTGTACCTTTTCGTAGTCCCCAGCTCGAAATCTTCAAGCAATTTTTCACACCATTCATCGTTGCTTTTATCATTCTAGAGATTCTCGTTTATTATTTTCCATAGATCTACGCGGTCTATGTACACTGTTATATGCCACCATGCCATCTTAAAATTGTAGAAAATCTCAATCATATTGATAATATTAATATTAGCATTAGCATTATTGTTAAGGTGTAATTCGTAGATTGGACACTAGTGTTACTCATGTTTTACTTTTGATATCCGTATCTAGAATGCTATCAGAAATCAAGAAGGGGAGTGGTCCTTGATTCCAGTATTAGACAAAAATAACAAAAGCATGAGGATTACTACTCTTGGCCACGCCCATCTTCACTGTAACTAGGGAGGGGAAGGAAGTGTTGATGTGGTACTTACTTTACAAGAGGCCACCGACTTAGCGACACCCTCATAAGTACCACGGAATTGGATAATGAGGAAGGTATTCGTTGGGTCGGAATTTGCCTGTAGCTGGCAATGTAACCGTGGTAGATCTTACCCCGTAACACACCACGTAAAGGTGTCTACCCAGCATTACGGGTCAACCACATTGATAATATTAATATTACCAAAAAGTGGTGATATTTTGCTACCGGAAAACTCATGAGGCAAGGCCTTTTAGCTGGCAGCTCTTAGGGAACAACGCACCATGTGTTGGCGAATCAGAATAGTGGTATGGAAAGTATGTGGAGACGCGTAGTATATTGTAGATAAGTTCTACTAGGACAGCGGTTCTCAACCTGGCGTACATGTACGTACATGTGTTACAATTCCAATAAAAACTTATTGAAAAAAAAATAAAATTTCCAAAACTTTGTATTGCACATAATAAACATGGCGATTAGTAGATCAAAGACTTTTGAATCCTATCTACGCCAAGCAGAGCAATGTTTGAAGGGCTGTGGGATAAAAGATCATAAGGACAAAACGTCGAATGAACAAATTTTAACCTGATCGAGACAAAATATTGAATAGCCTCCAGTTAAAAAACATGAAGGAGTTTTTTCCGAAAAGCTCAGTAGCTAGTAGCTACATTGCAAGAAGCTTGAAAACCTGCTTTCAAAAGGCTTCTTTCGAAGCAACTCGTAAGCCTCCTTTCAAGAAGCTCGGAAGGCTCCTGCCAATAAGCTCGGAAACCTCCTGCTCAGAAGCCTCGTTTCAAGAGGCTCGAAAGCCTTATTTCAAAATGCTCGGATACCTCGTTTCAAGATTTCTTCGGAATAGCTTTTTTCCAAGAGGCTCTGCATCCTCCTCTCATGAGGTTCTGAAGCCTACTTTCAAGAGGGTCGGAAGCTTCCTTTCAAGATGCTGAGAATCGTCCCTTCAAGGTGCTCAGAAGCCTCCTCTTAGGATGCTCGGATGCTTCCTTACAAAAACCTCGAAAGCCTCCTTTCAAGAGACTCCGAAGTCCTTTCCAAGAGGCTCAAATGCCTCTCTTCAAGAGGTTCGGAATTTTTCAAGAGGCTTGAAAGCCTCCTTTTTCAGATGTTCGGAAGCCTCCTTTCAAGAAGTTTAGAAGCCTCCTTTCAAGAGGTTCGGAGCTTCTTTCAAGAGGCTTGGAAGCCTCATTTCAAGAGGCTCGGAAACCTCCTTCCAAAACGCTCGGAATCCTCAATGATCCATCGGAGACACGGAGACTCCATATCAAGAGGCTCGTAAATCGTAATGCTAGTTCAGGAGGCTTGGAAGCTTCCTTCCAAGACGCTCGGAAGCCTCTAAAAGTCTTGTGGGAAGATTGATGTATAAAAGTAGTTTGAATCAGCTGAATGAGCTGTTGAATGACATCCTTAACTCCAAGGTGAAGACAGTCTTCCGTCTTCCGTCTTCCGTCTAGATGTTACGCAGCACTTTCCTTTTGATAACTCTAAGTGCGCGTTGATCCTTCACGAGCATCGTCCAGGTCTCGTGTGCGGACTACTGGTTCAATGAGCTTCAATTTTATTTGATGGGAGTTACGGAGTCCAAAGTAGAGATGGGCGCTCCGCTCAGGAGCTCTTCGAAAGATTCGCTTCTTTACATTGAGCTGATGAACCATGGATCTTTTTTGAAAAACCCCAGCTCAGCAGCTCACTTTAAATCGATGAAATCATTGTCAAACACACGCCTAGAGAAACTCCCTCGAGCGAACGCACTAGAGTACGCACGCTGTTGTATTTTGTACAACACAAACAAAAAACCACGCTTGCGGTTCACAAGACAAGCGAGCTTGTATGAGCATTCCAGTCCAGTACCGCGCACGTGCTGGGTGTTTATTATTCGCACCACAAGCTCAAGCACCATCATTTCATTTCTGCTGCAGGAAGGAATAAGAAACACACAAGCAAAAATAATCAGAGATCCGAAAGATCCGAACAACTCTCAGTTCAGCTCATGTCGTCGTCCAGCTCGAAATTGCTGTGACATGGAAGCGAGAGCTGCGCTACCAGCTCAGATCCGTGCGACACGGATCTCGATTCGAATCAGTTGCGACCGATTCTAGCGATCCATGTGGTTCAAACGAACCGAACTGGGAGCTGCGTCTTGCACGGAGCGGATCTTTTGCTTGCGACGGTTTTCCCGCTAGCATACTGCTACATGTGCACTCTGTTTGTTTGTTGCACCGTGCTCTGTATTTTTTACTCTCTTGTTTTTAGTTCTCTCGCATTTCTGGAACCAATATAGATGAATGCGCTCGCTTGTATGAAAATGTCAACTACGCATGGTTAGAAGCGCGCGCAAACTGTTATTAGTTTAAAGTTGTCGGTTTTTCAGAAGAAATTTTTACCTCACTATAGCTTAACATTTTAAAATTTCAAAGTGAGGCAAATAGATGAGTGATGAATGGATTAATTACATCAATTTTTCAATTTTTCGAACAATAATTAAAATCATAATAATAATATTAAAAAATATTTTTTAATATATGTAGCATTAAAGAACTGAAGAGCTGATCTAAGGAGCTGACTCTTTTCAATGAGCTGAACGGATCAGATCCGCTCACTGCAATGAGCTGTTTTGCCCATCTCCAAAGTAGTCGCTTTTTCTTGCCACGATGTGTCTCTGTATTTATATGCTGGTATTGTTATCAAAGGACACCAGTGAGGCCAAACCTCCGATACTAACTCGTGTTGATGACTGATCCTCCAATACATAGCCTTCACAGAAAAAAAATATGAAAAATAAACAGCGCGTAAAACTTGACGTGCGGAAATTTACGATATTCTTCGCTGAAATGGTCCTCTTCCTAACAAGATTGCTCACAACTTGTATGCAATATTGATGATTCACGTCAAATATTGTATACATTTAGGCTATATCCTGTGTTGAATTACGCAAATAATAGTGTTCCATTTATGTGCATGATTTTTAGCGTAAAGTTCAGTGGATTTTTCTATCTGTGTTCGACGTGTTGTTGACTAATCCGATCCACTTCGCTTCCCTCTTCAAAATAATGTAGGCTTCAAAAGGCATGAATCATCTGGCCGTAAACATCCCATCATCACCTGATTCATTGTTGCCTTTACCAGCCGTATCAGTCTATCGAGAAATCCGTGTTCGGTCTCGATCTATCATATTCGGCTTCAAAGTCGATGAGTATATGATGTGAAGGCAGGTTGTCTTCGGGGCATTCCTGTTATACCTCACGTATGGAGAACCATTCAGGTGCTCTTCGTAATGCTGCCGACACCTCTCGGTCACCTCACGTTCGTTTGTAAAAAAGTTCCTGTTTATTATGGTGTCCCAAAAACACACTATGTTCGAGAAGTCATGGTGCGCACGTCTTAAATGAATGGACATGAACAACATTCTAAAAAATAATTTAGAGGCTCCGACAGATTATTTTTTTAAACCAGCTGTTTTTTTTTGCAAATATTGTCACATTTATTAGCTATATGTGCCATATTTTAGTTACTTTTTTAGTCATTGCCTATTTTTTTTTATTTTTCTGTGGATCATAATGAGTATCCTACATGTTAGTTCGGTTGGTATTATGCAATTATATAACATCTAGAACCATTTAAATAAAAATAAATTCTAAGAGTTTCGCAGAAAATTGCCTCGTATCAGAATATTTTTTTCTCAAATATTATTCAAAAAGTATTTTTCGAACAGAGAATTGAAAATAAAAAAAAATAATGTAACGGGACTGAGATATTAAAGTAACGGGACAGAAATATTGAAGTTTTAAGTTTGACGAAGTTTTACCCAACGGATACTTTAATGTGCTTTATTCTAATTTTATTTATTGTTGGGGCATTAACGAATACAACGATCGCCTCGATGATGATGATGGATTTTATACTTTCTTGACGTAATTATTAATTTATATTTTCTTTGTGTAGTCCACAAGAGTTTGAGCATCGCCCGCGGAATACAGGTATAAATTATTTCAAATTTATTTTTCGTGTGGCACATTTTGATCTGTTTGAATGCTTAGGAGTGAATGACTTTTGTATGGTTACTACTGAAAGAGTTTTGAATGTTCGATATAGTCATGTAGTAGATTGTTTCGCGGTTAAACTGAAACTTTTGGCATCGACGGAGCGGTATCACAAGTATTGGTGCCTGTGTTGTCGAGAATTATGAATACTATATGATACATATGAGTTGTTGAGCGAAAATTGACTTGAAACGCGATTCCTAGTGAAACTTGAAATCTGTGCGAGGGGTATCACAAGTTTTGCATTTTCATAGAGCTGTATGTATCACTACTCATGCTTTTGCAAGATTGCGGTTTTGGATAGATCAGTTGTTTTTTTAATTTATATTTTTTGCTGTATAGTGATGTAAAATATTCAAATTCGAAGACTAAACCGGAGAGACCTGCTGCATCTTTCTAGTTAGGAGGTTCGCTGTTGCTTGATTGCCTTAGAGCTACTGCATATCCGCCGGGATGTTGGCAGAGCCCTATGTGTAGCTGATGTACTTCAAGTAAGAATATGTAGATTGCGAAAGAATTTTACAACAAGTCAACATGAACGTTCAACCAAGACCGCTACGGAACAGTTTGATACTAAGGCTCCCCCTTCGTCGCACTAACTACGGTGCAGAAACTGCAATCTACGGCCTCCAGAGATCGTTTAATAAAGTTTCTTTCATGTACGGCTTCAACTTGACGAGGAATGTTCTTCGTCGAAGATATCTGTTTTTTTTTTCGTTGATTGTATGTGATAAGGCTGTATTTTATTTGTTTTAGTTTTTTATCATTTACTATGTTATATTTTCTTGACTTGCGTTTTTTAGTATTAATTAATATTTACATACATCATTAGGGCCAATTGTAGTCTGCTGATGAAATCACATAAATAAACAATAAATTTATATAACTCGTTTAGCTCAAACCAGTGACGGGAAATGTCATTTCGATGTAATGGGACTAATTTGCTAATAACTTTTTTCACAAGTTATTTACAATTAGATTTGACATGTGAACATGTAGCCCACAAAGGACCCGAAAACTTTTTCTAACAGGTAATTTCTCTAAACATGATATTGGCGACGTAAGAGTCGAATTAGTGTCAAATGACATTAATGTCATGACATTCCGTGACATTTTTTTAATTTCGCTCTCATGACTCACACTTTGTATTCAGAACAATGATCTGTTCGACAAAGTTCTAGGACCCTTTAAATACTTCATGTCAATCAAAAAATCCGAACTGTAAATGACTTTTGGAAAAAGTTATTAGAAAATTAGTAATAGCAATGCCATGACATTTTTTTGACATTTCCCATCACTGGTGGCGGGACCATTATCATCATCATCATCAAGGTTTACTGAAAAACCACGCAATTTGCTAATCTATCGAAAATTTACAATTTTCTAATGATCAACAATTTTGACCACATAAATTCGTCCGTTCAACCCGTGGCTAAATAAATTTATTATATTCTACTTCTAACACGTGGTTTTGAAAAGCGGTTAGTTTAAATTAGAGGAAGAGGCCCCAAAACGTCCCCACCCCGGGACAAAACGACTTTCGGGCATTTATTTATATTTACCATGTTTGAGACAGTCTTAATAAAACTAGACGTGAAATTATGTAGGTTAGGCGAAAAAAGTGTCAAAATAATAGATAGGAATGTAATAAAAACTGAAAATTTCCACAACATTTCGGCGAGGCAAAACGCCCTAGTGGAACTATCCTACAATGTACTCGCGTCTCCACGCACTGTTCATACCAGAATGCTGATGTGCCGACGCATGGTACGTTGTTCCCTAAGAGCTGCCGGCTAAAAGGCGTTTTGCCTCATGAGTTTTCCGGCAACGAAATATCACCACTTTTTTGAAATGTGAATATTATCAATATGATTGAGATTTTTTCTAATTTTAATACGTCATCAGCCAGCTATATTGTTTAACTGTTACGTGAGGTAGAAACACCCATGAAAATCGTTATAGCTAACGGATAAAAGCAGTCTATGCTTAGCTAGGGCATATTGCCCCTCTTTCCCCTACGCAATTTTTGTGATAATAAATCATGTTTATGCCAGTGTTTATTGCTCTTCTAACAATTGCTCAACTTTCTGTGATAATTCTACTCACCCCGTTTTCGATCTTCGCACTGTCAAACTCTTTGAGACAATTATGAAAACAAACTATTTTTATTGTTGACTATCGTATTTGCTGGCTGTCAGATGCAAGGCCAATCAAACGCACTGCGAAATCGTGTGCGAGTGTGTGATAATAATTTATTCAGGGTTAGTCTAAATAGGAGGAAATGTGACAATATGTCCTTGAAATTTTGTTGGCTCATTTTCGGTATATAAATTTGTGTTAATTTTGACCAAAAAGCGCAACTTTGATCCAAATTCTAACATGATTTTCAATAAGAATGTGTTCTATCAAACATTTCAGGTTGAGAATTTACTCATTATCTTACGATCGAGCCGTGTAGATCCCAAATCGGGCATAAGACAAAAGAAATATAAAACCGTCTAAGACGAATTAAGTACTGTCCATTTAATTCCACCAGTTAATTTTCGTTATCTTTGCAGATACGTATTTCGACCACACAGTTGTGGTCGAAATACGTATCTGCAAAGATAACGAAAATTAACTGGTGGAATTAAATGGACAGTACTTAATTCGTCTTAGACGGTTTAATACATTCCACTAAAAGAGCTTAATATATTTTTCTAAAGAAATATGTTTAAAAAACTTTGTCATATTTTTTATAGGGCGAACCCAAACTTTTGGCCGGGAGTGTACTTATTTAATTACGTAGACCCATCAGTCAATTGACCCAACAGAGAAACAAAACTGTTGAAATCCCTTAACTCAATTTGCGAGCACTTTTACCCTTGAACTGATAAATTATGGAAAACTAGCTGTGTGTGCCCGACCTTGCCCGGAATTTCAAAGCTGATTTCGTAGTTACTAATACAATTGAAAAATTAAGAAAGCGGTAGGTCAGTTGAAGATAAGGGCACAACTATAGATTAAAGATCATCCAGTGATGAAAAGAAGGATGATTTCACTTTTGAATGCAAACAATGCGATGAATGAACTTTTAATAGCTCAGCCTAGGGCTGAAAGGCTACATAATAAAGATAATAATAATAATAATAATAATACACTTTTAGTATTACAAAATTGACCGTTTTTTTTTAAGAATACCCCTCCAATTTATACTAATGACCTTTATACTAATGACTCTACTATCCCCACTTCAATCATCTCCTTAGTTCAATAAAGTCAAACTGAATTGTTCGTTTCCTAAAGAATACCCACCCTTTCCCTTTTCCAAAGAACAATCACCCCCTCCCGCTATCGTCGTCTGCTTAAGGTAAAGAATGTGTGTCCACAATTTGGTTCAAATCGCTCGATGTGTTCAGAAGTTATGCTGAAACTTACATAGGGTAAGACGGTATAATATGACCCCAGAGGAAATCCCTATAATAACTTTTTACTTTTCAACGCAATTTATGCAAACATTGTGTGGCGGTAATATTAAAATATTACACAGAAAACGCAATGAAGCTTTTTTTGGAAAGTCGTGAAAAATGGATTTCAGCAAGTGCCTGGGTAAAACACCCCTTCCTAACCAAAGACGTTTCATAGTCCTTCATTGATATTTTATCTATCTCATAATAAAAAAGTTAAACCAACAAAAGTCCATTTAAGCAGGTTTGAATTACATTTCAATTGTTTCCATATGCATAATTTGGAAGAAACTGCTGCTGAGCTCGCAGCGCTTGTGTCCACTGGGTAAGGGCAAATTGTTCTGCCTACAATGGGGCGTTTTGACAAGTGAAATATGTTTTCGTAAAACCTAACATTTTTGAAAATGGAAGCAGTTATGTCATATTAACCACTGAGAAAAGTTATTTTGTTGCCCAACTAAGTGCTACAGTGCAAGCTTTGCGAACAGTGTAGCAGCGTTGCTCTATAATGCTGAGCAATCAAACATGGAAAGTTGCACCAAATCTTAAACTTTTGGAGTTTGTTATTATTTTCATTATGTAATACAAAAATACTGTAATATAAAATACAAAAATACATTCACAAAGTATGGTGGTCTTGCAAAAATTTAAAGTTACCAACTATTTTTTACCCTAAGTTATAGTTAGCTAGAAATTAAAGGGAGCGTTTTCGCAAGGGGGCACATTATACCGGTTTTACCCTACAAACATACATTCAAACATACATTCAAATATACATACAAGCACACACACATTTAGTGTTATCTATTTAATAGAACTTAGAAGATAAACCAGATAGATAGATAGATAGATAAGGGGTCGTTCAAAAATAATGTCACGATTGTCGTTTCTGCTTTGTAAGCAGAAGAAATAGAAACAGATTCCTCCAGTGTTCCAATCTCTATACTAAACCTAAACCTTTAGTATAGCCTAGCGGCAAGATTCACGGCTACGAAGCAAAGCCTTGCTGAATTAGGTCTAGAAAATTATGCAGGTTGATACTAGTTTTCCGACTTCCCTGGATGGACATCCTTTTAGCCAGATGATACACAAATGTACAAATGGTAATATGTCCTAAAAACTTGCAGTAAAAAACTTGCGGTAATATGTCCTAAAAACTTGTCCTTGCAGATAAAAACTATCAATATGCCAGCGCCCTGAGTACCGGAGGGGGCATTCCTTAATGGAAGATATATGGCCAACAAAGAAGAAAATTGTAATGAAGAACTAGAGCTACATAGATCAAAACCTTATTTGAACAGTTATTGCGAATTTCAACAAATTATTGTATCCCTATCAGTAATGGAAAATAACAAAGCTCAAAATTGAAACTATTTTCTTTCAAATCGTTAGTCATGTATAGGAAAAACTAACATTGCTATGCCTTTAAAGCGTACAATGGAAATTTATGACATCTTATTAACTTTGTCTTCCATATCCAACCATTCAGAGTAAAACACGCAAGTTATAAGAGCAAAACTTGTCCATTCTAGGGGAACTGTTCCGATCTCCATCTCACTGATCACATATTCATCTCATCGCGAAACAAAGAAAAACGGCACCAATTTCGTCACTCCCTTTTGTCAACATGTGTGCTCACTGCTGAAAAAAATCACGAAAATAAGAAATAAACCAAATACCTTTTCATTGCTTTGTTTTTGATGGGATGAACATCGGAGCCATGAGATGAAATCCAGGAGCAGTTCCCCTAAATTCTGTCACAAGATTTATCATTCTTCGGACTACACACTGAAGGCCGTTGGTACTTGTTTGTGTTGGTTTCTGACTCTTCTCCGAGCATCTAAAGTATGCAATGGTCGTTTCTATATGTATTTCGTACGTCGCGATGCGACGCATTTCATTCAAAACCAATAAACGGTCCAATACCTATTTTCTCGCTTCCTGTGCAAAGCAGATTCGCATATTCGAAACGTGTTTCGATTGATGCCGCTATAAATTAATCTAGTGACGAAGTGTGTCCGCCGCTGCAGTTCAAAGCATTGAAGACATAGACTACAATGTGGCGCGTGTTTCTTTCATGTGTAAAACGCCTCCAATAAGCTCGTAAACTCATCGAACACCTCAAGGCGGAGCTTTGTTAAAACACGATTATAATAATTATGGCCCAGATTTTATGGATATCCTCGTAACATAATCCAAATTTTTGAAGATCGCTTTCAACGTTGGTAGCTCAAGAAGCGCCCTAGCCTTATCTTTACGACTGATCGGTCCCGCTTTATGGATCTCATAAATTTCGCCATCGACTTAACAATATCTTCACTGCTGACTGATGATGCGGCAGCCGGCAGCCGTGAGCCACTTGAGAGATGTCAATCACAGAAAGGGAAAGTTTTCAACCCCCACGCATTCGCTGCACAAGACAAAACACCCGGAACAGCCCGCTAATTGAATCCACACCAAGCGTGAGAAATTACAAAGGCGGAAGGGAGCATCTCGCAACGCATCACATCGCCGCTGGGATATCCATTTCAATTTTCATCCTCAAGAGACCGAGACACCCTCGGAAAATCGGAAACCGTTAGAGGAATGTGACCTGTGTGATTTACTCCCCTCTGGTGGAGATTTTCAATTCACGGAAACCCTCTTCAAGGGAGTGAGACCATTTACTCAAGTGGCGCTCTTCTGGGAAGGATTTTGTGGGTAACGGTGAATCTTGGAATTTCTTCGATTCGATGGGGTGGGAGTGAACGTTCGAGATTTCGTGGAGTAAGGAAGTGGCTCAAGTGCGAGGACACAAAATGCTGTGTCAGGGCTAGTAGAATGAGGGTATTTTTTATCTGTTTTCAAAGAAAAATATTTGCAAGACAGAGTTGCTTTTCATTTTTATACGTGTCTGGATCAAAACGAATGAAAGGAAATGTATAAGGGGTTCATAAATTGTTTGGAAAAGACAGGTCGATGGAAGCATTTGAGGGGTTGAACTTGTGTTCATATTTTTCGAATGCAAATAAATCACAATTTCAGTCCATTGGATTGCCCGCTTTAAAAAATCTGTTAGAATCAATTCAATAATATTTCGTGAAAAATAAAAAAAATATTTGGCATTGCAACTAATACGATATATCACACAGCAATTGGTGATTTCGACACTATCTATTCTACCACTCTACTGATAATGTTATGGAAATAATTGCGAAAGCAACGTATTATCCAACAATCGAAGTCTGTGTGGGCAAACTCTTTGGGAATATTCGAAAAGGTAGAGGGTTTCCGATAGACGCCTAGTTTAGGAAGATGCTAAAAAAATGGAGATTTGAAGACATATGAACAGTTTTATTATTGTTAGAATGTAGTAAGGGCAAATAGGACAATTTCACCAATTAAACTAAAATAATGACTTCAAGTGAACTTTTTTTTAATCTTGAAAAATATCAAAGAAGACGTCATGAAAAATATTAGAAATTCAGTTCAAAACAATCAGATAATTTTATTCCACTAGGATTACAATAGAAATATAAACCTCTCTCGAATTATGAAACTTATTATTATTCCTATCTTCGTGACGCTTAAGAAATTTTTTATTTTTTTTATTGTCTTTATTAATGAGGTTTTCGGCCCTTGACCGGTTCACCTCATGCTTAAGAAATTATAATTTGTTGAGCAGGCTTGTTTATATAAAGCAATAAAAAATGTTGGTCGAGTAATTTAAAAAAAAGTTTCATTCTTCTTTTTATATAAAAACAATTCAAATCCTATTCGAAGAAAAAACTATCCTTGTGGTAATTGTTATTCACCGCGCCATAGTACGGCGAAAGGTGTTATCTTTATGGAAAATATAAACTCTCTCAAGAAAGCAATCGTCGCTTCCATAATGAGCAAACAGTCTAGACGGATCGAAGCGCATATATTCATCGCAACCCTGCTGATTCCATCGGGCAAAGGTTCGTTCACGGAGAAGGACTCCCACTTTCAGCACGCGTTTCGATCGATCAACGTGATAAGGTTGTTCCTTACCGATGATGCAAAGTGGGGTGAAAACCAAGTTGGGAAATAAAAATTGCCACCCACTCTCTATCGTGTGGGCACAAACACGGCAAGCTCTCCGTATGGCAGCGAACGAAAACAACAATATAAATTATTGCAAAGGAAAATTCTAGCGCGATAGTTTTCCAGGACCGGCTTCACGAGAAGCTTTCGATGCGTTGGTGTTGGTGTTGGAAGCAGCAGGCGAATTGTACCGGCTCTGCTGCTCCAGCGATAGCCGGTGTTACATAAGTGTCGCATGCTTGACCGTTTCCACAGAATTTTTGTGTGTAATAACAGTTATTAAGGCATTCCGAGGAGTGTCACAAAATAGCATTTTCTCAAAGTATTAATTTTGTGTCGGATTTAGAAAAGCATTGACCTAGTGGAATGTGAAGAACGACACATTGTCAGTTAATTGAGTTGATGTAGTTCAACCAGCTACGTAATTATCCTCGCACTTGTAAAAGTAAGTTGATTGCTCAAATCAATTAATATGCAAAAAAGCGAGCACCAAACCGTATAACAAACAATGAATTATGAGTTATTCGTGACACCCGGCGGTTTTTCTAGCACACAACAGCTTTAAGAATGGCTCTCAATCATAAAGAGGGTAAAACCATCCAGGGATGGAACAAAAACATCCAATCTGTTTCTGCTACCGGTGTGAGCGCGGCGACTGCACTTCTGGTGAACAGCGAAGTGTGAAATGATGCATTATGCAGAACTTATTACTGGTAAGTAGTTATCTGACTGCACATTCATCTGTCGCTGAGTATGCTCAAATTTCACACACCATTAGCGTTAGATGATGTCTATTATGTTTGATTCGGCATGCTTTTTTTTCGTTTGTGTAGTGAGCTCCTCGCGAGAAATTCCTTCCATTGATACCATTGATGAAGTTACACGATTTATATACCTCGTCATCACCAACAGCAAATTTAATTAAATCCAAGAACAGCTTTAGGTTATTAGGCGTAAAATCATTTGACTTTCCCTCGTGGTAGTTCACCCAACCAGCTACCTTGCAGTTAATAACTGGTAAAATGCCTAATGAGGCGGCAATATTCCAATAAGGATGTAACGCAAACAAAAAAGTTCTCCTTGTCGTCTCGAAAACGTTCTAGTTTGTACTAAAACGTGAACCTTGGGCTTGTTTTGCGGTGAGGTTAACTTATTTGTTTACTTAACAAATATGTGCACAAGCGGAACACGGAATATGTATCAGAAAACAATTGCTGCTATCTTCCATTTTTTCACTTCCACTCCCACATCATAAACTCATTTGCTCGTGAAAACCGATCAACTAAACGGCGGATTGCGGCATGCTCACAAGAAAAATCGAAGGCATCGTCCGCCTCCGTTTTTTTTTGTGGTAACTCAACTCCCGCCTGTCTGTGCCCGAAAAAGATGCCATGCAGAGAATCGACGTCCACAACAGCTGCAGTGGAAGAATCAATAAGCAAATATTTATTGCTTATTCTCACTTTGCTTCTCGCAGTTGAAACCGCCTCATTTGACATCTGAATACATATTTCACCTGAGACCTGAGTTGGCGAGGCGTTTTTTACCTGCACTTTTGGAAAACAAACGATGTTGGGGAATACAACATGTATTCATGCCCGGAATTCAGCTCCCAAGTTTGGCTCATTAATCTAAAAATCCAAACTCTTTTTCAATAAGCACTTCCCGTCAACATTCGGATTGGTTTATTTCTAGCGAAATAATGTTGCTTTCAATCGTTGTAACGACAATGAGACCCCGGTTGAAAATAGATACCACAACCCTCAATTATCTTACGCGTGCACGGTCCACAGCAAACCACGGTACGAAAGTCGAGCATAAAAAAGTGGGATGAACATTTGTCCGGAATTGGCTTCGGAAAACTTTGGCACGCATGCAAATAAGACTGCAACAACGGGCCGTAGATGGTCAGTGTTGCGCTGCAACCGCTAAAACCACAAGTTATTGAATCGAATCAATGGACGCATGTTGTTGAGGTGTGGGCACGGTTTGTTTCAACGACACGGTTTGTGGGTTATCGACTGGTGCCTGATTTTAACTATGTGGTTTGAAAATTATTCCAATAAAATTTTTATGTTGGATCTCATCAAATGGACGGCAACTATTTTTCATCAACATATGGGCAGTAAAATAATGTGACTTTTCACTATTTGTGCAGCACTTAAAAGTGTCCAACGAAACGTCCCGTATGTGTCTTGTGTATGGGGAACATTATTTTGTTTTTTAAATATATAAATCAGACAAAAATAGGCATCGCTATGTATATGTCTCATATCTTAACTATAAAATAATATTCTTACATTATTTTTATTCTATTTTGGAGCAGAATCTTCATAATTAAAAAAAATATTAGAGATTTAAAAAAAACCGAATCACTACTAATTTTACTTGAAGACTTCGACTCAGTTGTATCTTGTTCTGTAGGGTGGCTCAAATTAGTATAAAAAACTTTTTTCAATTTTCTTTATGTTTTTGATTAATTCTGCATTAACTGAATGAGTAGTAGGTATTACCAACTAGCCCCAAATTACTATTTTTCGATGTTTCTCCACACATTTTTTCATATAACCCTACTACCCAATGGTAGTACCCATGCAGCATCAATCACACCCAAGTAACATTTTAAGATTTATAACGCTCCATAAGAGGTTTTCATGACCAATTGCGAATAAAACTAACAGCTCCACCGAAACCTCTTCAAAACATCTTTAAGATAGCCTTCTGGCTAAATGGACCACTCTAGAAGAAGTTATTAAAACCATATTAATGGCGGTAAGCTCCAACGAGGATAATACTAGTTTTAATACTGATTAAAATAAATCCGAGATTAAATTTAATACCCTATTTGGTAAGCACTAGGGATCCTATATTAGAATTAGGGATCCTACATTCAGAGATATGCGAAAGCGGCCATCTTGAGCCAATCGAGCATTGAGAACTGTCAAAATCTGAGCCAAATGAACATCGTTATTGTTGCAGATCGAAAGGTATTGCGATTTTGGTGAAATAGATTTTATGAAAAGTTTTATTGAATAAACAATTTGTTTTGCTTTCGTATGTAAAAGTAGTCTAGTTGATGTTTTATATCGTGTTCATTCGTATTGCTCTTTAGTTTTAGCAAAAATGCACTGCTAGAGGATAGACAAAATAATCAAAAAGTGTCTTCGAATGTAAAGTCATGTGCAAGCCTAAACATTTTTCACTGCGGCAAGTGCTGGCAGTGTTTGTTTACGAAAGTAACAGCGTTGCTAAATCGTCTGGAAAAGTATTCGCACATCTCTTAATATAGGATCCCTACTCTGAATGTAGGATCCCTAGTAAGCACCTGGGAGTAAGCACCAAACTCATATTAAGCACGCAGCCACTTTCTACTCTGCAGTGTAGTGAGAGATTGTGCGTGTGAGAATGATAGAATTATACAGAATCAACAATAATTCTATTTTGTTTATGTTGCGAGTTTCGTTCAATCTGTGAAATGAAAAGAATGAAAATCGTGGAGGCTGGACAGTATTTGCCAAGAGCGATCCGGGATCACATTCCAGTTCAATGAACGGCCAGCGGTGGAAAAGGGTCAAGGATACACTTGCCAAACGATCCAGCAATGATACCACTGAAATTAATCGTCTACGAAGGACGCGGTACAGAAGGCGGTTAGCGGACTAGGCTGTCCTAATTTATCAAGTTTTTGGAGCAGCTGAAGTTGAAGAGATTGTCCTCGATCCGAATGACGGAAATCAACAAAAACAGTCTCATGAATCGCGTCTGACAGGATAATGCAGCGGATCAGGATATTTTGCATGAAAAAGGTATTAATATTGGCACCTGTAATGTAGAACGATGAATAACTTTAATTACAATCGATTTAAGGTTGACGGTTGATGTGGAGTATGTGGCCAAGCAGCGCGCGAAGGAACATCACCCGTGGATCGGTAATCGCAACATTCGCAACAAAATTATTGCAAAGTGTTATTCACAGCTATGATCCCAGAAAATTAAATAAATAATAAATCAATCGCTTAGAAAAACAGTTCTAATCAGTTATTCTTCCGTCTCAGGGAATCCTTCGGTCATCGTTTATCGGATTTTTTCCTGCGAGGATAACAGCAATTCATTGAAGAATTCCTCTAGAAATTGCTTTGGTGATCCCGCTAGAGATGGACGATTCCTCCATGTTTTTCATTGGGGTTTTTTTTTTCAGAAGCTCCGGATATTCGCAAAAGTGTTTTTTCAAATAAATCCGAAATTCTTCGGTTATTATTTAGGTTGTTTAACCAGACATCGCACGGGGGATTTTTATAGAGCAAACTCTTGCGGTACTTAAGTCCGGGAAATCCTGCATTTTATTTTTATGATAGGCAATAATTTCAATCCAAGTCCAATCCGCATCTAATCCAGTCAATTTATTGTTTCAATATAATTTCCAATCCTATCCAAATCCAAATAAATCAAATCTGTATCCACTCTATATCTTATCAAAATCCTATAAAAATCTAATTGATATACCAAATCCAATTCAAATCCTGTTCAAATCCAATCCAATCAAATCCAATTCATCCAGGAATGAAAATCATCCAGTTCCTCCAGAAGTTCTTCCGGGAGTACTTCCGATATTTTTTAAAGCAGTTTTCGAGGATTTCCTCCGAGAGTTCCACCGGGAGTTCTTCCAGGAGTTCCTCAAGGTAGTTCCTCCAGGAGCTCTTCGGAGAGTTCCTCCAGGAGTACCTTCGAGAGTTCTTCTAGGAGTTCCTGCGGGAATTCTTCCAAAAATTCCTCCGGCAGTTCCTCCTGGAGTTCCTTCCGGAAGAACACCTGGAGAAACTTCCGGAAGAAGTTCTGGATTAACTTTCAGAGGAACTCCTGGAGGAACTCCCTGAGGAAATCCTCGAAAACTGCCTGAGGAACTTCGGAGGAAATATCGGAAAACTCCCGGAAGAACTCCTGGAGGAGGAACTCCCGGAGGAACTCCCGGAGGAACTCCTGGAGGAGGAACTCCCGGAGGAACTCCTGGAGGAGGAACTCCCGGAGGAACTCCTGGAGGAGGAACTCCCGGAGGAACTCCTGGAGGAGGAACTCCCGGAGGAACTCCTGGAGGAGGAACTCCCGGAGGAACTCCTGGAGGAGGAACTCCCGGAGGAACTCCTGGAGGAGGAACTCCCGGAGGAACTCCTGGAGGAGGAACTCCCGGAGGAACTCCTGGAGGAGGAACTCCTGGAGGAGGAACTCCCGGAGGAACTCCTGGAGGAGGAACTCCCGGAGGAACTCCTGGAGGAGGAACTCCCGGAGGAACTCCCGGAGGAACTCCTGGAGGAGGAACTCCCGGAGGAACTCCTGGAGGAGGAACTCCCGGAGGAACTCCTGGAGGAGGAACTCCCGGAGGAACTCCTGGAGGAGGAACTCCCGGAGGAACTCCTGGAGGAGGAACTCCCGGAGGAACTCCCGGAAGAACTCCTGAAGGAACTCCCGGAGGATCTATCGAAGGAACTTCCGGAGGAACTCCTGGAGAAACTCTCGGAGGAACTCCGAAAATTCCTAAAGGAGTTCCTCCGGGTGTTTCTCTAGGAGTTTCTGCGGGAGATTCTCCAGGAGTTTTTCCGAAAGCGTCTCTAAGACTACCTCCGGGAGTTTCTTCGAGAGTTCCTCCAGGAGATCCTTCGAGAGTTTCTCCGAAAGATACTTCAGGAGTTTCTCCAAGAGTTCCTCCGGGTGTTTCTCCAGGAGTTTCTCCGGGAGTTCCTCCAGGAGTTCATCCGAGAGTTTCTCCAAGAGTTCTTTCGGGAGTTTCTGCAGGAGTTCCTCTGGGAGTTGCTCCAGGAGTTCCTTCGGGAGTTTCTCCAGGAGCTCTTCCGGGAGTTTTTCCTGGAGCTCTTCCGGGAGTGTCTCCAGGAGTTACTCCAGGAGTTTCTCCTAGGAGATCCTCCTAGAGAACTCGTAGAGCAACTCCCGGTGGAACTGTCGGAGGAACTCCTGGAAGAACTCCCGGAAGTAATCCCGGATGTTTTCCCGGAGGAGCTTTTAGAGGAACTCTTGGAGAAACTCCCGGAGGAATTCCTGGAGAAACTCTGAGGAACTCCCGGAAGAACTCCTGGAAGAACTCCTGGAGGAATTCTTGGAGAAACTCTAGGAGGAACTCCTGGAGAAACTCTCGGAGGAACTCTTGGAAGTAATCCCGTAGGAAATCCGGGAGAACTTCCAGAGGAACTCCTGGAGGAACTCCCGGAAGAACTCTCGAGGAAACTGCCGCAGGAACTTTTGAAAGAACTCCCTGAGGAACTCCTAAAAGAACCTCCGGGAGTTCCTCCAGGAGTTTCTCCAGGAGTTCTCCCAGGAGTTCCTCCGGGAGTTCCTTCAGGAGTTCCTCCAGAGGAGGAACTTTTGGAAGAACTCCCGGATGTAATCCAGGAGGAACTCCCCGAGGAGCTCCTGGAGGAACTCCCCGAGGAGCTCCTGGAGGAACTCCCCGAGGAGCTCCTGGAGGAAATTTTGGAGGAACTCTTGGAGGAACTTTTGTCCTGGCGGAATTGTTGGAGGAATTCCCTGAGGAACTCATAGAAAAATGCCGGGAAGAATTCACGATTCCTGGAGGAATTCTCGAAGGATATCCAGTAAGAATTCCAAAAGAAGTTCTTGGAGGAATTCTTGGAAGTGTTCTTGGGAAAATCTCTGTTCCCAGAGTATTTTGAGAAATTAGGTACTAGATATTTGGTTACCTACATAAAGTGTTTTTTAATTGAATATCAAGTTCAACTCCGGCAATTAGGTTGAATTCCTAGATTAGTTCTCGATGAATTTCCTGGAGGATTTTCCTGTGGAGTTCCTGAAGGAGTTCACGATGGAATACCTGGAGGAATTCTCGGTGTAATTCCTGGAAAATTTTCTGTGGAATTTCTAAAAGAATTCCCGCTGGAATTTCTGGAGAATTTCCCTGTGTGAATTCTTGAAGGAATCTCCCTAGGAAATCCTGGAGGAATGTCCGAAGGAACTCCAGAAGGAATTATTTCCCAAATGAGTTCTTCGAGAAACACCCGGAGTATTTGGAGCAATATCCGGAGGAACTCTTGGAGTAATTTCCGGATTTCCTGGAGGAGTTTTTGGAGGAAGTCCTAGAGGATTTCTTGTATGAATTCCCGGAGGAGTTCTTGGAGAATTCCCGGAGTATTTCGCAGGATGTCTTTGAAAAACCCCAGGAGGAATTCCTGGAAGAATTCTCAAAGCAATTCCTGAAGGAATTCCTAAAAGATTTTGTGGAGTGAATTTTCTAGAAAAATTTCTGGAGGATATCCTGAAGAAATTTCCGATAGAGTTCTTGAAGGAATTCCTGGAAGTGCTTTAATAGGAATTCTCGGAGGAGTATTTGGAAAAATTCCAAGATTTTTATTTTTATTTTTAAGTATTTATTAATTGAACATCAAGTTCAACTCTGGGAATACCCAGAGTAAATCCTGTAGAAATTCTCAGAGGATCTCCTGAAAAACAAATCCAGAGCAATTCCCGGAGGGACACCCGAAGGAGTTTTTGAAAGAAATCTCGGTGGAATACGCTGTAGAGTTCTTGGAAAATACCCTGTAGAATTCCTTGTAGAATTTCTGGAGGAATTCCCGGGGAATATTTGGTTGAATTCCTGGTGGAATACCCGGAAGAAATCGTTGTTGAAATTCTGGCTTCCCGGAGAAATTCCTGGAGGACTTCCCGGGGGACTTCCTGGAGGAACTTCAGGAGGAGTTCTTGGAGGAATTTCCGACGAAGTTCTTGGTGGAATTACCGAAGGAATTCCTGGAGAAATTTCCGGAGGAATTTCTGGAAAAATTCCTGGCGGAGATCTTTGAGAAATTCCTGGAGAAGTTTTTGGAAGGATTCTTCAATATTGCCCTATACGTATTATGTAACCAGCTTAGGTCACGCAACGTGCAGACGGACACAATATTTGCTCTGTATAAAACTCTGATTATACCAGTGGCTATTTATGGACATGAAGCGTGGACGTCAAAAGAGGCAGACCAGAGAACTTTTCGAATTTCCGAGTGAAAGTGCTGCGTACAATACTAGGTGGAAAACAAGAAAATACTGTGTATGACTCAGGCGCATGAATCACGAGCTGTATCAAGTGTACAAAGAAGAAAATATTGTGAATCGTATAAGATACGGCAGACTACAATGGGCTGGTCACTTAGTGTGAATGTCGGAAGAAAGAATAGCGAAAAGAATATTGAACAGAGCACCGGAAAAAGCCGGCGAACACGCTGGCTGCACGCGGTGGATTTGAACCTGGGGACCCTAAACGTTCGGGGAACATCGCCCAAGACCGACGATTATGGAGCTCTACAATACAATAGGTGTATCTAGGTTGTAGCCAACCAGGTATCCGGATAGGTAATCTGGGAATTCCTTCAGGCGTTCCAAAAGTTTTACCAGGAATTCTTCATGAAGAGAATTCTTTCCGACATTTTGGAAGAATTCTCGAAGGGAATTCTGATTTTGTTCATGAAGGAATTCCTGGATCATATACTGAAGAATTACTTGGTTAATTCCCGGAATTCCTAAAGGAGCTCCCTAGAGCTTGCGAATGATTTCATAAGAATTACCGAAGAAATTGCTCACACGGGTTTCTCAAAATTTTCTCACGGTAACAGTAAAATTTTAGTCAATACTTAATCACGGTTGCATTTGGCAGAAGTGTGCCTATATTATATGTAATTAGATACATTCTACAGTGTGCATACGTGTGCGAGGAAGACGTTTAAAATTCACCATAAATCAAAGCTATTCACGAGTTCCACAGAAACATTACAATTAGGCAAATTCAGTATTTTTATATCATATGTACTTCAAAATGAGATAAATTGGCATCGTTTCTACTTTGTCTAATGGACTGCAACTCTGCACTGAAGTCGATCGCGAGGATACTTTCGACCAAACATTTGCGTTGGCCGATCCAATCCACTCTTCGAACGAACGATTGTTTCATCTCGGATTTGTTTTGGGTCAGTGATTCCTCCGAGGATGGATATGTTCTTGCCAGCCGTTGTCGTGATGGCTGTTTCTGTTTTATGATAACATTGGTCTCGACACTGATGAACGTTGCTTTCCTTGACATTCCCGTTGCCCTAGCTAACGTCAGTTGTTTCCTTCCTCCCTTCCTTTCAAATAACGTTTCTCACTTGAATGCCGAATCTTAAACTGCAACACAGTCCGGGAGGTGGTGATTTCCTCTTTACCCTGGACCCATTCGGCGCGCTGTGCCTCCTGCACTTCGAGGGTTTGTCCCAAATACTCGGGAGCAGTTTCAGCTGAGTTGGCCGATCTGGCCGGACAATTTTCCAATATTGTATGATGGTATTTCCTCCATGGTATTATGTTCACACTGTAATTGAACCGCACCGGGATATAATCGCAATTACCGCGTCGAACTTTTTGTTAAAATTGATTTAACCAGAGGATTCTTCAAATCACGGAAAGCAATTAAAAATCGACGTTTCTCGGAAAAACACCGACGGTGATGAATTTTTGTTTTTTCTTTCTTTTGACATTTGCTCCACACACGGCCGTGCGTATGTGTTCGTAAAAGCAAATTATGATTTGGCTGCGTACCTACAGAAAATCTCCGATTATCTTAATACCCCGAAATCGGCGTATTAAGATTTAATCCGAGATTAAATGTGAGTATGATACTGCTTGATGCTTAGCAAAATCGAGGATAATACTAGATTTGCGTATTATCCTCGTTGGAGCTTACCGCCATAAGAGTAGTAATAAAACGTCAATAAAACATTGTATACAATTTTAATTTTAATTTCGATAAATAACAAACAGTTCTCCATGACTGATGTGCGAAAAATAATGCTTCTTATTTTATGTGTGATTGTGAATAATGAAAATTTAGTATTGTTTAAGTACTTAATGTCATAAAATAGCATGCGCAGTCGGATTTATTGTGAATATTGGGATTGTAGTAGCTTATAATCTACGCGCTTTGAAAATATCAAATATTTACATGAAATAAAAAAATAAATTATTTTCCAAAATTCTCAAAATATTTCGATTTCAAATAATATGCAATGCAGTAGCCGTGCTACTGTGAAAATACTAAAGAAATGAATAAATTCCACTAATAAATAATCAATTGGATCGTGAGTCATGAATTTTTAATAGCGGCTATCGAAGCTCATCATTACACCAATATGGCGAAAGACATTTTTTATGGAAACAAAAAAGTCTGACGGTAAATAGCTTAATAGTTTTCGTGATAACCTCAATAATGCTCCGTGGTTACATCATGACCGTTTTAAACTTGTTATAAAACTTTGTCATGATTGCACTTCCCTGCAACAGATGGCGTTCGGTGCGATAACATGCAGCCTAGTGGCTGAAACGAGAAACACTTTTTCTTCCTGCGGGCAGCGATGTCAGATCTATGAAAATGGATGCTTTCGATGAAATTAGTGTTTTTATGGATATATGGAATTTTTACCATTCGTATTTTTTGCTAGATGTACTTTGTAGGAATTAGATGTATGTGGAAGAAAGAGGTAATATACATCATCTACAATAATGTGAAATGTGCATGTAAAAAAAGAAAAAAACCCTTCATTTCTTTACTTTCTCATAGAAACTCGAAATCCTCGTGTATAAATATAGCATAGATTCCTCATCGCATCACTTCGAAACATTTTCATCAAAAGACACAATCAACTCAATTGCGTATATATTTCCGAGCATTTCATATGTACGTGTTTCAAATCAAGTTAACAGCAGAATAATATCCAAATAACCCTTCTCGCAGAATATTATTACTTTTGACACACATCGACTTGTTTCTGACAACCGTTTAGTTGGTGTTATTGGAAGCACCTAAAATGTTTATGACCCCTTAAATTATTGATTTTTAACTGTCACTTTTAGGATTAGTTTTATTTCAATGCAAAATGTGTAGCATCATAATTAAATCTGAAACTCAGCACAACATGTCACTTAAAATATATCTGCCTCAAAGTATCTTATTGCATGATTTACACATAAAAATATACAGCAACACTGCATTCCAAATTCAACATGGCGAAGTGATCGAGTCATGTTTGGTAGTTTTATGGCGGTGACCAAAATTGGTTTTATGGAGCATTTGAAAGCAATAATAAAACAATTGATAAAACGTTTAAGCTAACAAAATTTTTAGTTTTAAAACATGGTTTATTACAGTTTTATAGATAACTTAAGAGTGCCATAAAACCTTCCCTAGTTAGCATTGTATATGATCATCATAAAACAATAGGCTTTAATTATTCCTTCAATAAAACTTTATGAAAATTTACATAAAACCCAGCAGCAATAATTTTGTTACTTGGGCAGTAACCCATGAGTCAGCAAACAGAATTTGACAGTTATTACAGTCGAACTCTCATCGTAATGGCAAAAACAGTGAATCAACTCCATCAGAAGTGTGTGCCTTCAAAAATGGTAGCCCGCCGCGTCGAAAATGGACATCATGCGGCACTTTGTGGACGCCGGATACGCCTGTTCCGGTACCTACAACATCTTGCACTATTGAACAACAATCAGAGCACCAAAAGAAGGCCCGGTTCCAAACGACCGACGACCTGAGCAACAAGAACCTTCAAAGGTAACCAAAGAGTTTGGCCGGGAGGCCGAGAAAATAAGTGAAAAAGTGCCTGGCAAACATGAACATGGGAAATTTATCAAAGGGAATTATCTATTTTAGCTTTTTCATTACCAATCGAAAAAAAAGTCTGTATTTTTAATGCAAACGTTATCAAGTTGAAAAGCAGACCATGTTCCAGTTGAAATATAGAGCTATTGAAGAAGTAGAAGAAATAATCGCATTTGTAGAGTTCAAAACAAACGTATCTTCATATTTACAACAGATATAGACAAAGGGATTTTTTTCTCGGCTTCGGAGTCTCTGTGTAGTTAAACAACTACTTATTATCCATTTACCGACGTTTCGATGTTATATTACATCTTCGTCGAAATCGAAACGTCGGTAAATGGATAATAAGTAGTTGTTTAACTGCATAGAGACTGCAAAGCCGAGAAAAAAATCCCTGTGATTGAGTAACTCAGTCGATAGCTAATCCGTGATATAGACAAAAATACTGTCAGAAGCCAGCTTTGTGATTTGATTCTCGTTTTACAGTATTACAACTTGATTTTCTTGCAATAATGTGAGGAGTACTCGCGTCGTGGTTCATTCGATTATAAGGAACATCTTCTTTATAAATGACCTTGCATTTCCTATATGACAATCCCAAGTAGCACACTTCAATGATATTTGGTTGCAACAACTTGATTGTGACCAAACTCAGTCTCATATTACTTGTGGCAACCGATTTGGAACATCTGCGCTACTCGGGATATAGGTAATTCACAAACGAGTTGACCGCTTAATACGGTTTTCTCACTCATCGATTCGTGAGAAATAGAAGGATAAAAAAGAAGTTATTGATTTTCATGTCTAACAAGCAAAGAAAAACATATACAGCCTGCATAAAGATTCCACCGCGATCTCCTTACTTATTCATTCTTATCTCCGACTTCAAATTTCTTCCCAGTCAACACAAGATCGTATATATGCTACGTTTCGGCTATGAAGTCTTGGTAATCAAATAGCAACTGCGACAAGATGGGTTACGGGAAGTGAGAAGCAAAACGAGAAATGTGAAATGGATGAAGTGGGAAGTAACCTAGTCAACACTAAATCGTATATGATGAAGCATAAGATTTTGAGAACAAATATTTTAGCCCTTTTAGTGGAATGTCTTCAACTGTCTAAGACGAGTTTAGTACTTTCCATTTAATTCCACTACGTTTTGTTATCTTTACAGATACGTATTTCGACCTCAAATGTGAGGCCGCCTTCAGTGTACGTACTGGACTAGACTATCTCGACGTATCTGTAAAGATAACAAAACGTAGTGGACTTAAATGGAAAGTATACTTATTTTATAGGGTATTTTAAATTCTATTATTATTATAGGGTATTTTAAATTCTATTTCTGCTCGCAAAGTTGACACGGTGTCGAGTACAACTACATCCTCCTTAGGTACTTCAATTACGTCTCTCTCCGTTTCTTTCGCCGATGTTTTCTTCCGGTTGTTGCTGCTTCGAATCCGATAACGACGCCGGAGTATGAATGCCGTTGTCCATCTGACCTTTTCGTCGCTTCCTGTCGTACAGTGTGTTCTTTTTGCTGGGTAACTTTTTTCCATTGCGGACATGCATCTTTTCGATGACCTTCCGACCGACATATATGCAACATTTGTTTCGCAAATCCTGATAGAATACGTCTCCCTTCCAGTTTGATACATCCAGCGATGTACATATGATACAGACCTAAGTTTGGTGGGACTTTTTTCCCGGACTACACGATCCACTTCCTCGTACTCCATAAGACACTGTTTTAGATCTGTATTCAGTGATTCTGGTGCCCGCAACCGTCATGTTGACTTCTACCAAAATTCCGAGCAAAACTACAACTCCTTTGCAGCTTATTCAATAAAATCACTTCACTTTATAACACCTTGAAAAAGACATAAAAAAAGTTTCTAACTTCTTACTTCGCAATTCTCTCTATCCACTTCTCTTTTCTTATTTCTCAATTCTCATTTTAAATCTCACAGTTCTCATACTTCACTTCTTTCTTCTCATGCCTCACTTCACTCATTCCAGATCTTATTTCTCACGTCTCATTTCTCACATCTCATTAATTGCTACTTTCCATTTCATGCATTTCACTTCTCATTTCTCAGCTCTTATATCTCACTTCTCACGTCTCACTTCTCACTTTTCACTTCTGACCAGACATCTTGCACGCACACAAAAAAGGATGAGAATGAGCAAAGATTGCTACGCGCACATAAAATTCGGCGCACGCGGGTCTCATGAAGCTTGTGTACCTCACATTAACATTGGTGAGTCGTATTGAGACATCTCAATGCGAATAGCTCATGCGTTGTTTGTCATGGCAAACATTTATAAACAACAGCAAAGGTGCGTAAAACAACTTAAGTGGGAAATTTTCATTCAATAATATCGTCACCTTAGTAACGCCATCCTAGCAGCACAGTTCTGACTGATTTGGTTGCAGCAACTTTTATGCAACTTAATTTGGTCATATATAAGTCATAAATACTCATTTGTGACAAGTGTGCTGCTTGGACATCTATACATTCCTAGCGCATGAGATGAGTCTCACGAGACGTACATTGAGACACATTCACCCAGTTATTTTTTGCACGATAGTTTCTCCCGTTGCACCAAATCGATGCTACGTGAGCTTGTGTAGCTCATGGCACACTTTCTCATCTATGTATTCTCGAGAATTAAGCGACTCTGCTTCTGATTGATCGACTTCCAGTTCTCGCTTACCGCTTATCCTATTTTACTTCTTATTTTTTGCTTATTTGTGTTAGTAACTTTTTGGTAAATTTGAGTTAACTAAATTTCAATCTTAAAGCTTTTCGGCAATATTTTGTACGTTAATTATAACAAATGCTAAAATTCACGGAAAATTAGATTTTTTTTCCCTAAATTTAAACAATTTATATGAAACGAAAACAATGTTGACAAACTTTGCACATTTGGGGTGTCCAGTAGTCCTACAACCAAAAGCGTATGATTTCCAATCCGGTGATGGCAAGTTTGATTGGCGGTCTAGGATGTTTTCGGGTTTGAAACTTTTTCGACCTAATAGTTTGTTGTCAGATACACAATTCGGTTTCCGGAGGGGCAAAGGAACGAACGACTGTCTTGCGTTGCTTACTTCAGAAATTCAACTCACCTTCTCTCATAAAAAGCAAATGGGCTCAGTAGTTTTGGGCATTAAGGGGGCTTTTGATTCAGTTTGCGTCGATTTCTTATCCGACAAACTCCACGAGTGTGGACTTTCACCAATTTTGAACAACTATTTGTACAATTTGTTGTCAGAGAAGCGTATGAGTTTTTCTCATGGTGACTCGGCAACTTCACGAATTAGCTACATGGGTCTCCCTCAGGGCTCATGTTTAAGCCCCCTTCTTTACAATTTTTACGTCAGAGACATTGATGAATGTCTTTTGCCAAATTGCTCGTTAAGACAGCTTGCAGATGATTGTGTTGTATCCGTTTCGGGGCCAACAGCGGTTGATCTGCAAGGACCATTACAAGATACTTTGGACAATTTGTCTACTTGGGCTTTAAAGCTGGGTCTCGAATTCTCTCCGGAGAAAACTGAGATGGTTGTCTTTTCAAAAAAGCATAAGCCGGCAAAGTTCCCGCTTCAACTCATGGGTAAGACAATCACTCACAGTATGTCTTCTAAATACCTCAGGGTCTGGTTCGATTCCAAATGCACCTTCGGGAAGCACATTGTGTATCTGACACAAACATGCCAAAAGAGAATTAACTTCATGCGTACAATAACCGGTACATGGTGAGGAGCCCACCCGGAAGATTTCCTTAGGTTGTATCGAACAACTATACTTTCGGTCTTGGAGTATGGTAGTTTTTGTTTTCAATCCGCGGCGAAGACGCACATGCTAAAAATTGAACGGATTCAGTACCGCTGTCTCCACATCGCGTTAGGTTGTATGAACTCGACTCCTACGATTAGTCTAGAAGTACTTGCGGGAGTACTTCCTCTTACCGATCGTTTCGCGGAATTATCACTCCGCTTTCTCATTCGTTGTGAGGTACTAAACCCATTGGTCATTGAGAATTTCGAGAAGCTGCTTGAACGTAATCCTCAAACTTATTTTACGTACTACCGGTACATGACGTTGGAGGTAGCCCCCTCTTCGGTTAACACCAATCGTGATAATTTCTCCTATTCCCACAGTTCCGCTGTAGTTTTTGATACAACCATGAAACAAGAGATTCATGAAATATCCGGTTCCCATCGTTCGATGGTGATACTTGATTATTTGCAAACAAGTACGGGCATGTCAGCGCAAACAGAAGGTTTTTTACAGACGGATCAAAATTTGAAGATTCCACTAGTTTCGGCGTGTACAACAATTTACATAGCCCCTCCTACAAATTGCAGAAGCCATGTTCAGTATAAATTGCTGAACTAGCAGCTATATACTATGCACTGGAGTATATTGCAACTGTTGAGCACTTCTTCATCTTCACCGACAGTCTAAGTTCTCTGGAGGCTGTTCGGTCGATGAAGCCGATTAAGCACTCAGCGTATCTCTTAAGAGGGATACGAAAAGCATTGAGTGCTTTATCGAAACGCTCCTATACCATCACCATGGCATGGGTCCCTTCTCATTGCTCGATTCCGAGCAATGAGAAAGCGGACTCCCTGGCTAAGGTGGGCGCTATGGAAGGCGATATTTACGAGCGGCAAATCGCCTTTGATGCATTTTTTGCAATAGCTCATCAAGAGACCTTGATCAGTTGGCAGCGGAAATGGAAAAGTAGGGTAGATGGCTGCATTCTATTCTCCCTCAGGTATCGAAGATACCATGGTTCAAAGGGTTGAATGTGGGACGTGATTTCATTCGAACCATGTGTAGACTAATGTCCAATCACTACTCGCTAAGAGCACATACGTTTCGAATTGGGCTTTCTGGAAGCAAACTCTGTGTCTGCGGCTACTGTCAGGATATCGAGCACGTTGTGTGGGGGTGCGTCGAACATCGTGAAACCAGGTCTGAGCTGACTGAAACTGTCCGAAGAAAACAAATAAAACCCGTTAGGGAAGTGTTGGCGGGCCTTGATTTAGAGTATATGAACCTTATCTATCTGTTTTTGAAAAAGATTGATGTTAGAATTTGAATCTTTGTGAGTCCCCTGTATGTAGCATTTCCCCTTAAAAGTGTCCTTTTCTTTTCGTTTCCTCTTTTTTTTTTGTTTCTCTTCCATTACAGATCAATGCAAAAACCACCATCACCAAGTCAACAACATCGCAATCAATAATTTTAAAACCCTAAACCCCCTCCTATTTCTATTTTGTATTCGTGATCCCTAACCTCGAGTCAGTCGCGTGTACGTCGGCTACCCAAACTAACTCTAGTTGTAAGAATCACAAAAATTGTAAAATAAATTGTACAAAAAAAAACATATTTCCGGCTCCGTAACGCCAAATGGCAAATGAGCCTTCTAAATAAACGCAAGATTAAAAAAAAAACTTTTTCGACACCCTGGGCATAGTGTATTCAGTGTACTTGCCACACAAGATACATACTCATGCAATGGCAGGCAAAGAAAAACTTTCAATTGATAACGGAGCAGAATTATAGAATACTAAGTAGAAAAGCAGGCCAAGTTCCAGTTGAGATGTATAGCCATTGAAGATAAAGAAGACTCCTTTGCGTTTGACTCCCTCAATAGGTAGATATCCGAACAACCCTGAACGGTTGGCATCAGTATTTTCTCAACAATCCAGAGGTTATCTAATTAATGATGCTTTTTTCAGAACTGCGGGCCTATTTCTACCAAACCAAAATAGGGATCCGTTAGCGCCAGAATAGTGTCGAATTAAGAAGCTGAATATCACAATTCAATATAGTTATTCACTCATAGTTACATTGAATGAATTCTTCTAAAACGTTCCTTTATTGTTTCCAACAAATACGGCTACCTGAAATTGAAACAGTTATTCTGTCCACGTACAGTCGTAAAACTCTCACTTCAGTCGAAACTAATGTTAGGTCACAATTCTTCCAAACATATCGCCCGAAAATGGGTATTAAATAATCTGTTGCCCGTTTGACCGTGCAGAACGTGACATGTATATTAACCCCTTTTGTTTCTGTCTTTCCATCACATCATTTCTGCCCATATTTTCGTGAACAAGAACAACGTAAATGCAAAAAAGGATACAGAGCTTCTCCTGATAGCCAGGAAAATGCGATGGCCTATAGTCATTATTGTACCTAAAATTGTTTATTTCAAACAATTCTTAAATCAATCAATGGGGGTGGCAATAGGTCTAGGGTATTGCCGGAGACGAGCCAGACTCGGGTCTAGGGAGTTATAATGGGGTCGTCGCTTTAAACGACTGTCTTGAGCTCGGAAATCAAAACTGTTCAAAAAGGTCTCTTATAATTAAATGTTCTTGCCCTCAGATACGTTCAATCTATTTACAAGCATTCTTAGTTGAAAACTGTTGAAACATTGACCCATACTCATTTTCACCATACCATTAACCCAACCCCCAATGATGGTATTATACTAAATCCCACTAAATCTCAAGCGTTTCCGACGTATCTCGTTAATATCATCAGCTGGTTATTTATCATTGACCTCCGATTGTCGCAAATTCACTTTTGGACAAATTTTCACCCATAAATGGTTTGGGACGAGTGAAAACAATGGCTCACAAGACACCACCGCGGCGGTGGTGCACTGCCCGGGATCGCATGCAACGACACGGCTCTCACGGATATTTGTCGGTGCTGCCGCGCAGGCCGAAACAATAACTGCTTTAATTTATTTGCATTGTCAACTTCGCGGCGGCAGCGACTGACTTTAGATTTTTCGATGCTTTTTGATCCTACTCCTCGTGCTCACAACAAGCCGTACCCCGCCACTGCACTGACTGCCACAGGATGCTCGTTATGCGGCGTGAAAAGTACATGTGTAAAAGTAATTTATTACATGTCTTTAGGGTTTGCTCCAGCCGACAGGCTGGGACTACTAATATGAACGGTGGCGGAATGGGAAGTTTGCAGTTTGTCTCGGTACCTACACACTGGTTTAGTAGACATGGCGGGTGGCGCATAGCAATGTCACATTTTTTCGTCGTGGTTGCTTTCGTGGCGCCTGTTTGTGGGCCATCGATGCTAGCAGGAATAGGTTTGTCTGGGATGTCACGAGGTTTGGTATGAAAAATGATCAGAATCGAAATTGTAGACAGTCAGAAATGTCGTGAATTGTAAAACCAAATTAATTTACTCTCGAACGTTTCTTGATTTGAAATTGATCTAGCAGTGGACTAATATTCATCGAACATGAGTTATCTGGGTTAATTAACATGCGTAGAGAAAATCCCATAGAATGGATCAAGCTTCGAATTAGACTCCTCCGGCATTACTAACCCGGAGGTGTCAAATTCGAATCCTGATCCGTTCAATAATGTGGTCCTCTCTACGCATGTGAATTAACCCAGATCATGTTCGATGAATATTAGTCCACTGCTAGAATAAAAAATCGAGAAACCTTAGAGTGAATTATTGTTGTTTCATAATTCACGACAATTCTGGCTATCTTCTATATATTTTCCGCTTGAGCTATCTGAGGTTTTAGCCCTTCACCAACTACTGAAGACTGTATATCAATCAATAATTTTCAAGAATCCTATTAATAACTTCAAGGACATTGTTGTAGTTGACAGAAAAAAAATAAGACGTCATTTTCGCAGGCACGAAAACAATCTAACTCAATTCTATGATCATCTCTCGATCATACCTCCGCTTTTACCAAATAAAGCATATCAGAATCGTTATTCATTGCTCAAACACGCCTTTAACGACCCATTGGACTCATTTTATTATACTATGGCACGTGATTGATCTCAAATTACCCCATTCAGTCCGAAACGGCTTCATTTAAATGATTTGAAGAACTCCGTTTTATGGCACTTATGGATGGAAATATAAGCGATCAATGATCACTACAACAGCCCCCCATTGATGATCCGTGTTCCACAAAAGTCACTTACCCACGCGCAACGCCATTCATTTTCACACCAGATTAACGATCGCCGTTGTTGTTTTTGTCAATGGCGGTGGGTATAGGCGAAGAAGATACAAGAAGCGGTCCAACCACACCAGACCAAACCGATCATTTCGCTGTCGAGAATTGTTTTGGTGGCACGCGTGGAAATGCCATTTTCACAAGCCGTAAATCTTGATCCGCTTGGCAGTGCGCTGACAGGTCCATCATGTTGCGGCTTTAGGTGGCGGATGATTGTTTTGGGAAAGGGGAGAACTTTGTTGGATCGCGAAACAACTTTGGGATGGACATAAGTGATATTTGATATCGGGGTAATGGAAACGCCAGATTTTTTGTTATCTCCATGGGAAAAATTTGGGATGACATCGCCAAAAAAAATCTATCATAGCTATTATGATATATATTTGATGATATCATCAACACTTATTAGTTTTTTCAGTAGCACTGTTCTAAATTATGTCTTTTATTCTATTTCAGGTGGCGCATTGGACCCTGGCATCGACCTTCTCGACGCGCTAAGTTTACACACAAATTTATCCCAATTTCAAGGGGTTACAGTCACACAAGAGTATCAACATCAAAGGGTATTTCATTTGTCAGGTTAGAATCAATTTATTACTGCAATCACACTGTATTATGTTCTATAGTTAAGCAACTTGGTCATAACAAACACGCGCCTGGTGCAAAACGTTGATACAATCGGTAGTTGGCGTAATAAATAGAACAAATTTATGAAATTGTCACTTACATTGGAACACTCCCAAGAACTAGACACACATATAGGTAACAGCTGTTCTGGTGAACGTGAAAGTCAGTCAGAAAGTCATTTCAGTAATTAGTCTTTCCCATATTGCGCTTGTCCAATGGGACCGTTGTTGCAGACTAATGACGAATGTACACATCAATTAGCCCACGTGTAAATATATGGTAGGTTGATAACTAATGGGTAAACAAATCATAACGAACGATACGCTGTAGTAGTGGAAGTGTGAATATATTTCCATCAACGAATTCAGAACCCATCATCATCTTGCTGTTCTAACGGAATCTGTAACTGTTATAAGTCAAATCGTACCGAATAGGGAATAATCCTTTTGATTAATCATTTTCGCCGCACTTTTTCACCTTCCATACGGAGAACTAACGATTGGCTCATTCATCATTTCCAAGTGGAACATTTTCACACACTGTCTAGTCTGACTTTCCCTTGATAAACATTTAACGCGTTTCCGTCCGAAGGTCACATCCGACAACCTACGGTGGCCAATTCTATTAGACACGTTTCTCCCGGAGAATGCGGTGGTCTATCGCACGCTAGCTAAGTGATTGACGCTTCGGCAAGTTGCTTTGGTTTGTTTTAGTTTGTGGGCTACCGGTATTCGTTAAGGACACGGTCTAGACAATGCTTCCGCGCTGTCTAGACTATGCGTTTGTTTATTATCGAAACGGGAGTGGGCTGTGAAAATAGGCAGCCCAGCCAGGATGAATACATATACCTAGTATCCTATGGGAATTTTCTGATGCGTAACAAAATCTCGAAAACGTAGCATGTACATAGAAAGGGGCTATACGAATTTACTTATGTTTGTTACATTCGCGAAATTGAAATTTCATGAAAGCTTTCGGCGAGTATATTAACCCGATCAGGAATACATAACAAAATTATAACTCAATTCTATCAATAGTTGTTATTTAAAACAACGTGTGTTATAATTAGATAATTCGATAAAAATGTGTCTTCGGTCAGTTTTATTTCATATCAAAATTATAACAACATTAGTTATGTATATTTACACAAAATAATTGCCTACATTTTTTGATAATGGAAAAAAGCGGAGGTAATCACCTCCAGTATAACTTGAATCAATGTTCGATGTTAATAGCTAGTACAAAGTTAATTGCCTACATTATGGATGGAAATCCGGCGTTGTAGCGTACCACATTTTTATACGTGATGTATACTATACCTATATTGTACCTCATAATCATATCAACGGTTGTTATAATGCTGAAATGAAGGTAACAACCTCTGATATAATTATGTTACGGCTAGAGGGAATTTTGATATAATTTTTGTTATTTTAACAACTAACCAGCCAATTTTATAACACATTTTGTTACATTATTTTTCTGAAATAAATAACTCCCCTTGTTATAATTTTGTTATGCATTCTTGATCGGGAAGAATCCGAGTTAAATTCTTCAGCCTGGCGTAAAAATAGTTTTCAAAAAGAAATCCAAAATGGCGGCCAAATTCAATACGACTACTTATATTTTTATTATTGCAAATTGAGGATACACTCTTCCTCTTTCCAACGATATGCTGATCTCTATGATCGGTTTAGAAATGCTGGAGTTATGACAGTTTTGATGAGTCAAAAATTGACAAAAATCGAGGGGTCCATTAAAATGATTTGGTGTATAACTAACGAGGGGTTCATCTTTCTGAAGAATTTAACTCGGATCCTTAATATACTCGCCGAAAGCTTTCAAAAGAATATAAATTTAGGCATTTTTAAGAACCTCGTGCAAATTTGTATAATTCATTGCGTTTGCTGCTTTACCCAGTCAACACAAGATCGTATATAATGTTACATAAGATGCTAAAGTGGAGGCGAGAAGTACCTATTCTCCATACAGTATGTACGTATATCGCCTCCACTTAAGCATCTTATGTTGCATCATATACGATTTTGTGTTGTCTGGGTAGTTTGTTTGCTTTTAAATTTATAAGATACAAAAACTAAATCAATTCTGATTTTCTGAAACTGAAAAGAGCTTCTAGTTGGGATGGAATTGAGTAAATACTGCGACATTTTCTACCTAAACTTTTCAAAGATAAAGAATGATTTGAAAACATTTAATATATAGTGATGTATAGAATTTGGATTGAAACATTTTATTATTCAAATTCAATATCATCTTGAAGTAATTCTGTCACTACGAGTTGTAAATTAATATAACGAGGCTTTTCGAGTAGTATGAGCAACGTGTGTACTGAAAAAAAACAGAGATTTGCTCATATTTGAGAAGAAGTCAAAAATACCTCTGTCTGATTTATTTATTCTTTCTCAAATGGGTGCAAAACCTTTTCATATTTTCGTACCAACATAATACAATTTCACTCCAAATGATAGGCCAATGCTCCGGTTGTGGACCGGTGGTTGTGAGCCACTCTGTTTAATTTTTGACATATTAAGTGTACTTTGTGATGTGATATCAAATTTCAGTGAAAAGTTTGTGTCATGTAAATTTATTGAACAAAATAAAAGAGTCTACTATTCCCGGCTGTGGGCCACTCAATCCTAAATGTCCCGTGCATTGAAGTGCACTGCCAAGAGAATCACCTAATTCAAATGAAAGATTTTTTTTCGTTCTGTTAGGTCGTTCCCAGTAAACCACATATCGTATAACAAACAGCAAATAAAGTCGCATTTGCGTTCATCAAAAATCTAAATCGCATTCCATATCAAACTTTGTCAGATTATTGTCAAACAATGTTGTATTGAATGCATCGTATACGATAATTTTTACCGTAGTGAAAATCAATCGTAATTGTGTAAATAAAAACTCGTAATGACTTATATTCCTCGCAATATCCTATATCAGTGCGAATGAATGTCTACGTGAATCGTAATACAATCGAAACCACTTCAGTCCAAATGACTTGTAGTCGTTTCAAGCAGTTGTAAAGATATAAATTGTGTAGTTTATGTTGAACAAAAATCCATCTCACTTCAAGATGTGCAGTATGGTGCAGTGGTAGAGTATCCGCCTGCAAATCTAAAGATCGCATGTTCGAGACTTTGGTGCTGATAAGATTTTTTTTCTCTATATTTTAATGTTTAATCGTAATAATGTTCTTTTGATGTCGGGAAAAATCGTAAAATAAAACTCGTATGTACCTATATCGCCTCCACTTTGGTACGTATATAGCCAATCTGTGCATTATATACGATTAAGTTGGTTCTTATATAATAACCTTTATTAAGAGTTATAGTCAGACCGCATCGTGCTTTCGTGCTGTGCGGTTCTTTCTCTCTTTGCGGAAGGAAGTTTTTAATACTACCCGAAGCTATTTTAATTTCAACGGTGCTTCTCAGCGCTATTTGTACCCACTGATCCCGTTACGATCTTTGCAAGGACCCGTGCCTTCGTTTTACGTTGGACCCGTTTGCGGAAGTAAAATTCCGACAAGCGGTGGTAATCCTGCAGGGACACCGTTCTGGGAAAAAACCTCTTAGCAGGTCACGTCTCCACGCTCAGCAATGAGTATTAATAAAAACAAGAGGAAGGGGGAGTCTTTGAATTCTCCACTTCCTTCTAAGAAACAAGGTTTCAAGACCGTCCTGCCAAAGCGCGGAAAAAATAGAAGGAAGCTGGAGAATTCAGATATTCCTTCAAACTCTAATGTCGGAAATAATTTTTCTCCTATCGAACTGAGCAATCAGTTCGATTTGATTAATGATGATATTGAGCAAATCGAATCTAGCCCAGGTGATTCGATTCATGCGAAAAAGCAAAGGATTCCGCCGATTGTGGTATCTGTTGCCGAGTTTTCTGGCTTTCGGAATGAAATCTTGAGTAACCTTCAGGGGATCAAGGTTTCATTTCAGATTGCTAGGAAGGGTGACTGCCGCGTTTTGCCGGGATCCTTTGACGATCGCAAACGTCTTCTTCAGTATTTAACTGAGAAGCGCCATAAATTCTTCACATACGACGACAAAACTGAGCGATTGTTCAAAGTCGTCTTGAAAGGTCTCCCCAGTGATGACAAATCACTGGATGAGATTAAAATTGAAATTTCTCAATTACTTGGATTTTCACCAGTCCAAGTAATTAAGATGAAAAATAAATCCCATTCTGGTACTTCCCAGAGGGGCATTTTTCAAGAATTTTATTTAGTTCATTTTAACAAAAGTGAACTAAATAATATGAAAAGTTTGGAAAAGGCCTGTATTATGTCCCATGTCCGTGTTACATGGGAACATTTCCAAAACCCCACTCAGTGCCGTAAGTGCCAAAAGTGGGGTCATGGAACCAAACATTGTCACATGGATGCTAAATGCATGATTTGTGGTGGAACCTCTCACGCCAAGGACGCATGTCCTGTGAGAGAAGATTCCGATAAATTTAAATGTGCTAATTGTGGGGGCAATAATAAATCCAATTTCTGGGAATGCCCTTCACGCAAAAAAGTTTTGAATTCCCGTGCAAAATTGATGACGGGAAATTCCAATCGGATCCCAGATTCGACGGGTAGAAATTTTTCAAACGCTCAAATTTCGAAACCGGTTACCGGTCGAGCAATTCATACCCACCACAATTCACAAACAAATTTTGCCGCTCGTCAGCGGGTAGCAAGCACTTCAGTAAATTCCAATTTTTCCAATGTACCTACGTATGCAAACATCGCTGCTGGTAGACAAAATTTCTCTTCTCAAAATAAGGTTTATACCCATGTCCCAACGGAAATTAACGGACATGTTGCCGATTCAGGTAGCATGACTGCTTCCGATTTTGATTTTTTAACTGAACAATTGCATCACATGATTGATGCAATGTTCAAAGCAAATACCATTCCTGAAGCTGTTCAAGTTGGTATGAAGTACACACAAAAAATTGTTATCGGACTCCGTTTCAATGGATCCAAATAATTGTGTGAAAGTTCTAAATTGGAATGCCCGCTCTCTAAAGGGTAAGGAAGATGAATTATTCAACTTCCTTTCAGTTCATAATGCATATTGCCATTATAACTGAAACGTATTTAAAACCAGGACTCTCCATTAAAAGAAATCCAAACTATTTTATGTACAGAAATGATCGTCTTGACAGCGCCTGTGGTGGGGTTGCCATTGTCATTAATAGACGTATCAAACATAAATTATTTTCTTCGTTTGAAACCAAAGTTTTGAAACCTTGGGAGTTTCTGTTGAAACAAATTTTGGACAATTTTCCTTCATTGCAGCCTACTTGCCTTTTCAATGCAATGGGCAGCAAAAGAATTTGTTGAAAGCTGATCTTCAAATTCTGACTCGCAACAAATCAAAATTCTTCGTAATTGGTGACTTCAATGCCAAACACCGTTCATGGAATAATGCTCAAAGCAATTCCAATGGTAAAATTTTATTTGAAGATTGTTCTGCGGGATATTATACTATTCAATATCCCAATGGACCAACTTGTTTTTCATCCACTCGAAATCCTTCGACAATTGATTTGGTTTTAACGGATTCAAGTCAGCTGTGTGGCCAATTGGTAACTCATGCTGACTTTGACTCTGATCACCTTCCTGTGACATTTGAAATCTCACAAGAAGCCATTTATAATCCAATCAGCTCTACTTTTAATTATCATAGAGCTGATTGGGATTTATATAAAACGTATATCGATAGGAATTTTGATGTTGATATTCCTCTCGATACCAAAAGTGATATTGATAATGCTCTCGTATCTTTGACAAATATAATTGTCGAAGCCAGAGGCATTGCAATTCCTAAATGTGAAATTAAATTCAACTCCATTATTATTGACGACGATCTTCAGCTACTGATCCGTCTTAAAAATGTGAGAAGAAGGCAATACCAAAGAACTCGCGATCCCGCGTTGAAAGTTATTTGGCGAGATTTGCAAAATGAAATTAAAAAACGTTTCGCTATTCTGAGAAATACCAACTTTGAGAATAATGTCTCGAAGTTGGATCCCAGTTCGAAACCCTTTTGAAATTAACAAAAATTCTTAAAAACCTCAAAAGCCAATTCCAGCGCTTAAAGAGGGAAATAAAATTTTAATAACAAATGGCGAAAAGGCTCAAAAACTTGCTCAGCAGTTCGAGAGTGCCCATAATTTTAGTCTAGGTCTCACTAGTCCAATTGAGGATCAGGTTACACGGAGCTTCGAAGACATTCTCAATCAAGAGAATGTTTTGACCCATCGTTGGGAACTAATTTGGATGAAGTGAGATCTATTACTAGAAAATTTAAAAATATGAAAGCCCCGGGTGATGATGGTATTTTCTACATACTTATCAAAAAACTTCCTGAGAGCTCTTTATCCTTTTTGGTTAATTTATTTAACAAATGTTTTCAATTGGCATACTTCCCAGATAAATGGAAAAACGCCAAAGTTGTTCCAATTTTGAAGCCGGACAAAATCCAGCTGAGGCTTCTAGTTATCGCCCAATCAGTTTGCTTTCTTCAATAAGCAAACTGTTTGAAAAGATTATTTTAAATAGAATGATGGTTCATATTAATGACAATTCTATTTTTGCTGATGAGCAATTTGGTTTTCGCCATGGGCATTCAACCACCCATCAGTTATTAAGAGTTACGAACTTAATTCGGCTCAACAAATCTGAAGGATATTCGACTGGAGTTGCTCTTCTTGATATAGAGAAAGCATTTGACAGTGTTTGGCATGAAGGTTTGATTGTAAAATTGATGAATTTTAATTTTCCTCTGTACATCATTAAACTGATCCAAAATTATTTATCAGATCGCTCACTGCAGGTAAACTATCAGAATACTAAATCTGATAGATTACCTGTAAGGGCTGGTGTCCCCAAGGCAGCATACTGGGGCCCATACTGTATAACATTTTTACTTCTGACTTACCTGATTTACCACCAGGGTGTCAAAAATCTTTGTTTGCAGATGACACGGGCCTTTCAGCCAAAGGGCGAAGCCTTCGTGTCATTTGTAGTAGATTGCAAAAAGTTTGGATATTTTCTCCACTTACTTGCAAAATGGAAAATTTCCCTGAATGCTTCCAAAACTCAGCTTATAATTTTCCCACATAAGCCGAGAGCTTCTTATTTGAAACCCTCTAACAGACATATTGTCACTATGAATGGTGTTCCAATTAATTGGTCTAGCGAAGCTAAATATTTAGGACTTCTGCTAGATCAAAAATTAACTTTAAAAATCACATTGAAGGCCTTCAAGCCAAATGTAACAAATATATTAAGTGTCTATATCCACTTATAAACAGAAAATCAAAACTTTGTCTTAAGAACAAACTTTTGATTTACAAACAAATTTTTAGACCTGCCATGTTGTATGCTGTGCCAATATGGACTAGTTGCTGCAATACCAGAAAGAAGGCACTTCAGAGGATTCAAAATAAAATTCTGAAAATGATTCTGAAGTTGCCTCCGTGGTATAGTACCAATGAACTTCATAGAATTTCTAATATTGAGACATTGCAACAAATGTCCAACAAAATAATTTCCAATTTTAGACAAAAATCATTGCAATCTTCTATTGCAACGATTAACTCCTTGTACCCTTAGTATAAAATAGGTTAAGTTTAGTTTAAGTTGAAAACATTGTAATTCCTACATGGTTCAATTCAACCAGAGGAAAAATTCTAACTGCCAGAGGCAATTGAAATGTATTAATAATAACTAAAAAGTAACATAGCAAATAAGGATGATAGTGTTAAGAAAACACGGAACACCTAGTCTAAGAGATGAATGCATGTATTAGATAATTAGCAAAAAAAAAAAAAAAAAAAAAAAAAAAAAAAAAGTTATAGGTACCAAAATGTTGACTGGGTTACAAATTATGTTCTGCTGGTCTCCAAAAGGTCAGGGGGATAATAAAAAACAAAAATTAAAATGAAAAAAAAATCCAAAAGCTCCTTGGATTTCTTAAGGATTGTTTTGAAACTCCTCAAAATTAACCAAGTTTTGTATGCCCTATTAAATATTATGTTTTTGGAAAAAAAATCCGAGGTGGAGGAATATAATTGTTTTTAATTATTTGTGTCGGTCTTATTAAAATCCTTTTTGCCTTTCTCGTATACTAAGTATACGTAAAGGCTATAATTTCACTCCAAAACCAAACTTTTGATAGAAGGCTCGGAGACCCATAGTGTTATATACCAATCGACTCAGCTCGACGAATTGAGGTGATGTCTGTTTGTGTGTATGTATGTATGTGTGTGTGTGTATGTGTGTATGTGTACAAATTTTGTAGACACACTTTTTGGAACTTAGCATTACCCGATTTACTCGCAACAAGTTGCATTCGACGGGGAATGCGTTCCCATTGTTTGCTAATGAAAATTGGCCTGATCGGACATTGCATTTCGGAATTATTGAAAAATCATTGTTTTTTCCCAAGGGTCCCCCCTTGGAAAAAAAAATTCAAAATCGAATTTTTTTTTTTTTTTTAAGAATGGTGGAAATGCATAGTAATTAATGCAAAAACATGCAAAATGATAGAAAATATGCGATCTATCCCCCTAAAGTGCTTTTTTGACCTTTCCTATGTGATTTTTCAGTACATTTTACGATGCACGAGAAAGGCACCATCGCCGCTAGGTGGATTAATCTGGGTTTTTTAAATGTTTGTCTCTGTAGGCTTCTAAAACAAATGAACGTTCTTTTCTCATCAATTCGATGACATCTTACTTCATTTTTTGCCTTTCGCGTATACTAAGTATACGTAAAGGCTATAGGATCACTCCAAAACCGAACTTTTGATAGAAAGCTCGGAGACCCATAGTGTTATATACCAATCGACTCAGCTCGACGAATTGAGGTGATGTCTGTATGTGTGTGTACAAAAAAAAATGTGAGACACACTTTTTTGTACTTAGCCTTATCCGATTTGCTTGCAACAGGTTGACACGGAATCCTTCCTTATTTTCCGCTATTGAAAATTGGCCCAATCGGCCATTGCGTTCTGCAGTTATTTTAAAGACAAGGGTCTCGCCTTGGAAAAAAAATTTCATAACCGATTTTTTTTTTTCAAAAGCTGCTGCAATGCATTCAAACGAGCGCAAATAAAGGTGAATTGATGGAAATAACTAAATCTATCTCCCCAAAGCGCAATTTTGACCTCTCTTATAAACTTTTCTTGTTACTCTTATGTATTTTCTTGTATTATAATACACGGGAAAGGCAACATGACCGCTAGGTGGATTATTCTGGGTATTTAAATTTCCAGCGGCTGGTGGCCCAAAACCAAAATTTTGTACAAAATTACAAACATTTGGTACCGAATTTTGTTTGACCAAAAGTCAACACTTCACATAAAAATTACTTTGGAGAAAAGTTAGCTGAGATCTCTAGTTTCTAAAATTAAACTATTTTCGTAAAAATCATAATTAGTTTTCTGGCATTTAGTTTTTTTTCTCCTGTTCGGATGTGCCACTGCAACCAGCTTTTAGATCTATTGTAGCGTTATCCAAATCCTTAGTTAACAAAAGTGCGAATTACCCCAAAACTATTGAGAAACAATGCAGTATCGGTTTCGCACAGTTGTTGTTTTGTTTTCTTAAGAGCCCCTTGTCAATACGAAAGCAATTCTTTCTTGAGAAAACAGAACAGTAATGATACTGTTATTTGGCCATGCATCAGAGTTCTAGTCACATCATTGTCTTGCTTCTAGAATATCACCAGTGAAACGCTGAAAACCCGGGATTCATCTCTACAAGACCATTTTAAGGTCACTCCTGACGGAATCCAAGTTTAAAAGTGCTCGCGTTTTCGGGGGCACACCACTTGATACGGAAGCAACGCACAACTGTCATTTTTACTATTTCACGCATGCTGCGACGCAGCAAAGCTAAGTCAACAAAAATGACAGTTGTGCGCCGCCTCCGTATCGAGTGGTGTGCCCCCGAAAACGCGAGCACTTTGAAACTTGGATTCCGTCAGGAGTGACCTTAAGCTAGAGAATTCGTTCAGTCATAAGAATTTCAGTGTGTTCCTCTCAACACAAAGAAAAAAATAATTTACCCATACTAATTTCCATGCAAAATTGAAACGGCATGTGCTAAATCAGTTTTCATCCAATTCAGATCAAAATTTCGAAGGACACGCAGAACATGAGACAGAATCAGATAAGCGTTGTGGAACAAAATCGATTTATTTAACCATCCTAATGAGTATGTATCTTGTGCTGCAAGCACAATGGATACACTACGCATTTGCTCGCAAGGCTACTGGAGACCCCCTGAATGACTGAACAGTATGAACAATGCTTACAATTGATCCTCTAATAAATTTCGATTTCTGTTCGTTTCATACTGATCGCACGATTGCGATATCTTCTCATTCTGCTCTTCATTGCTGCACTCTCTTCCTACTTTGAGCTTTAGATTTTGTACTCTCCGATAAATGCCAATAAATCAATGAATAAGTCATGTAAGGTGATCAAAAAGTTTCCCTACTTATTTTCATAAGAATTTGAGAGGACGAGTGAAACCCGTTTTCCGAAAATGCTACGACTCAAATGAAATTCAAGTGCATTTGAGCAGGGATTGAAAATTCTTCACATGCTCAAAATGGTCCGTTTTGCCCACTCACAATTTGATTGGATTCCGCAGAGGAAAAATAATTGTCTAAAACAGAGGTATCGTTGACTGACATATAGTTCAGCTGGGACAAAAATTAGGGACAATCAATATTCAAATGCAAAAGGTCTGCAAGGTCTGGTCTGTCTGTATTAAACGGGACAGTCCCGTTTTATAGACCTTATTGTGCTGTCCCGTCATAATCTAGAAAATCCCCAATTTGTCCCGTTTTTTAATTGTTTCTTCCAAGGATATAAAAATCCAAAATATTGTTCAAACAAATTCAATATTTTAGGCAGGAATCTGAAATCAAATGCATAGAAAGTTTTTTTTAGTGTCTTGTTATATATGCAGTTTTGTATTTTCCATTGATCGACTTTTCTTAAGGTTTTCAACAGTCAATGACGACAGGTGCTTCTCCGGGAGATTTTTTCATGCAGTTTCATTTCAATGATTTTTTGCTGCTTATTCCGGAGGCATTAAATTTTGCCCAATTCCATCAGTGGATTGAACGGAATTAGTAAATTGGTAGGCAAGTATTTCCTAAAAATCGGGTCATGCCTCAATGTCAATAAAATGAAGCGCAGGGACAGACATTCTAATCTTCAGATTAAGTTCATTTTCAATTATTCTTTCTGAATCTGCTGAAGTAGGTAACACATTTTTTTCAAATCTTCTTTACCACATATTTTTTAATCATTTGATTCTTTTCGAAACATTAAGAATCATTCAAAGTCTTTCGGAATATTTCGAAACCATCCACTGTAAAGAAACGACGGCATGAAAAAATAATTTATAAATAAACTGAACAAAATCGAGTTTAAGGCAGTTTCAGGCCGAGGGAAAATTTGTCCGGATTAAAGGCTAGATTCAAATTCCTCACGTACTTTAAGGCTAGTTTACACATCAGTAACTTGTCTGCAAATTTCGCTCCCATGTTTGGACGGGATTTATGGGATTCCATTATGAAAAATTAAAAATTCAGCCGGATTTAATTATAATCCGGCGGAAATCTCCGAAAGTCTGAGCTGTAAACCAGACTATAAACTGGCCAGGATTTTTATGCTTTTCGCGACGAAATTGCATGAGTCCCGTTGTTTTTGGAAGCACATCGGTACAAAATCAATGGACGAGATTCCCGAAGTGTGAGGTATTTTTAGCGGGTAATTTAAATCAATTTCGATCGATGCGGCAAACATATTCATGGAAATAATTAAAATTACATTTTATTAATGTTCTTGCCTTGTTGTTCTTATCCGCAGATTTTTCCCACTTATATTCATGAAAAAGGGATTTGGCCCGATAAATCAATAATCCCACCCTTTTCTTCCCTTCGCATTTGTCTTAATTGACATTTTTTCTCAAACTACTTTTTCTTAACCTTCTAATCCCGAAAACCGGCCTTGGGTAAGGTACTTTGACTATTGTTTGTTATTTTCAATTGTTCAGAATTGGAAAACTTTTTCATATTGGTCAATAATAAAATCCTTAATGCTAATGCAAGGTAGATTAAAATTAAATTTCGAGAGATGCATAATTTTCTGTTCCTTCGTATTTTTATCCGCGTCTCTTTGAAGAGTGAAATATTTGTATTTTAGTATTTTCCATAAATAACATAATACAATAGAAGGTTATGGTGATGAATGATTCACTCTAAAATATTCTGAATTTCTCACACGGAAAATGAAAATTAGGCCAACACATTTTGAAATTTCTGCAGATTTTTTATGTCCCGTTTCGAAAGCGCATTTGTCCCGTTTTTTGACTGAAATGATCTGGTCAGCCTTCTTCTTCTTCTTCTTGGCATTACACCCCCACACTGGGACAGAGCCGCCTCGCAGCTTAGTGTTCAAAGCACTTCCACAGTTATTAACCGCGAGGTTTCTAAGCCAGGTTACCATTTTTGCATTCGTATATCATGAGGCTAGCACGATGATACTTTTATGCCCAGGGAAGTCGAGACAATTTCCAATCCGAAAATTGCCTAGACCGGAACCGGGAATCGAATCCAGCCACCCTCAGCATGGTCTTGCTTTGTAGCCGCGCGTTTTACCGCACGGCTAAGGAAGGCCCTTACTGGTCAGCCTACCTCTGTCTAATCTAATGATGAATATATCCCCATTTTCCTCCCATTCCAAAATACATGCATTTGAAAATAGCCTTTTTTAAAGAAAAATAGTAAGATTACCCGCCCAAAGAATGGATGCCTAAAATAAGTATTACAACACCTGCTTTGAGTATTGCAACACCCCAAAAAGTTTATGCAATTTGAATGCATAGAAATTTCATTACCGGAACTTCCGGAGAGCCATGTAAAGGCCATCTAGTATTGATGAGTGGTAATTTCAATTGTTATACGCTTACTTATCTACAAAACAGTTTATCAAAAGTCGCATCGATACAAGAATTTACCTCTAACAAATTACTATGACGATCGATTAATGAAAAATTCAGCTTTCTGGGACAAATTAAAAAAAAAACGTCACTTCTCCAGATGTTTCTGAAGAATCGGTGAACCACTTATCGGCCGCCCGTGGTAAATCAGTGATCATAAAATTAATTGGGCACTTACCTTACTACAAAACACGATTCATAAAAAATCGCAGCATCCCAGAACGATATTCAAGAACAGGCAACTTCACCAGATGTTCTGGAGGACAACTTAGTGGCAACCTGGGGCAGTGAGCTGTCCTTGTAAAGACTTCACTCTTACTAGCTTCAATAAGCAGCTTCAAAAAAAGTCACAGCTTTCTAAGACGAATTAAGAATTGGTCCACTCTCGAATTTAGTAGTAATAGGGCCAATAAGGATCTCTATGTTGATTCGCATATAAAACCAACGACTTATGAGTAGTCTCAGTATTATAGAACGGAGCTCTTCGGATGTTCGGCAACTTCCCGAGGTCCATTTAACAACTTTCTAGGCTGAATGAGTGACCTTTGCATTTATTTTTCTCTTACATTGCTTAAGAATCAAACAAAAGTCGCAGCTTTCCAGGACAAGTTCCAAGAAATTGACATCTGTTGGTATGTTCCGAACCTTCCGGAATATCACAAAAGGGCCACCATGTAGCAATGAGTGGTCCTTGCATCGATTTTGCTCTCACGATGATATAACGAACCTTTTTTACGAATTATAAAAATTGACCAATTGTTTCGGAAATCCCACTGGAGGTCAATGGAGGTCACCAGCGGTCAATGAGCAGTTCTTGCATTGATTTTTCTCTGATATTGCTACAAAAAATCGGTTTAGAAAAAAAAATGAAAAATGCAAGATTTCTGGGACGAATTATTGGAAGTGATCAATTCACCGGATGTTCCAGAACTTCCACTGGGGGCTACCAGGGGTCATGAAGTGAGGCTGGCTTTAAATTTGTAATCTAAATTCCATTACGAAAGATAATGTTAATATTGCATCTTTCTGGGATGAATGGCAATTTAGAATGGTAAGTTCAGCAGATGTTCCAGAATCCGGACTAGCCGGATATCCACTGGCTGACATATGTATATTCACATAATGTAAGCCCAATTTCCGTGAATACGAGCTCAACGACGTTTTGAAGAACCAAAAAGGGTCTGTTATACAGTCGACCTTTTATGAGTTGTTGATGAGAGCGAAAATATGTTTAATATGGCATCATTCACAGCGGATTTTTTTTTCAATATGGCTTCACTTACTTCTACGAGTCGCGAATAAGGCTTTGAACACCGATTGTAACTTGTGAAAGTCATGTGTGAAAACTTATCAGCTCGATCGATCTGCTGGGATACTTAGCGATGCACGGATACATCATTCCGGACTTGGTTGATCGAGTAGATCGCATGTTCTGAACTCCAATGCGTTTTGGAGAACCAAAAAGGTCTGTAGAAGCTTGTAAAAGTAATTAGTGAAATCCTATCGGCTCAATGAATTAAACGTCAGGACGTTTATGAGAACCAATAAGTTTTGTTGTAGCTTGCAAAAGTAATGAGTGAAATTTTATCAATTCAATAGACCTGCTGGGATGTTAAGCGATGCACGGGTATAACGTTGAGGACTTGGTTGATCGGGTAGATCATATGTTCTGAACTACAGGGCGTTTTGGAAAACCAAAACGGTCTGAAATAACTTGTGAAAGTGAAATACTTTCGGCTCAATAGACTTGCTGGGATGTTAAGCGATGCATGGAAACTTCGTTCAGGACTTGGTTGATCGGGTAGATAGCATGTGTTGAACTGCACGACGGTTTTGAGGACCAAAAAGGTCTGTTGTAGCTCTTAAAAGTAATGAGTAGAATCTATGACATTGATAATACTATCTTGTTGCTTAATTAGACTCCTGAATAATATAATAGGTGCATTGGCCATTTTCATACAAAATGGGCAAGTTTGACAAACTGGTTCTCACTGGAGGATCAATCGATTTTGCTGTAATTTTCACATAAGTTTCGATGTATAGTCAGTTTTTATTATATCTGTGAATTAGTCTTTTTCATTCTCATATTGAAAAGTACCATCGTCGAGGGTGAAAATGGGTCAAATGGGGGTAAGAATGATTCACTGTTTCAATTGCATAGAATGCTTCAAGAATAAATTTATCTGAGGACAAGAAAACTGAATTATAAGTGACCTTTCTGAATGATTTTACTATTCGACTTCCAGACTATCGGTAAGGTGCTGACCGATTCTCACCCCCAGACCCATTGTCACCCCCGCCGTTAAGGATTTTATGAAAAGAGATTTTTAGTACAAAAATTGTTTTGTAAATAACGATAAAACTATGAGGTATAAAACAAGGGTAATAACACTTGCTTCACTACTGCTAGACGATTTGATGTGGATGAATTTTGGAATCAAACCTTTTCTTTTACACCGTGAACGAAGCTGTATATCTAGAAGCGACCAATTGGCAATAAAGGCGGTTGTAGCCGTAATTTATGTGTGTGATATTATGTTGGTTAGCACAATCTTAAAACAAAATGAGTGTCCAACATATTTCTTCTATGGGTTCGTGCGGCTGCTGAACATGCTATGTTGCCCTTGCTGCTTATAAAAATACATAACGACGAATGAAGCTTCTCTAATAGCTCTTCAATCATATTCCAATCAATCATACATAGTTTAGAAATATCGTAAATGATTGAAATTTCGCACAGAAGAAAAAGTATTGCATCGACACTCGTCTCGCATTTGGCACGCTCTTGGTGGAATAGGTATATGACACACCAAAGACGATCTTGCTGTGAAGCTTAGAAATGGATACATACTTCTATTATACTTGCGATAGCATTCTTCTCGAAAAGTTTATTACAAATTTAATTAGCATTAGCATTAAGCAATTCGCACAAATTCGTAGGTGGTACAAGCCTGGACTATTGTATGAGAGTAGCATCAATTTCATCCGTTACCACAGATATTGATTTGGGACTAATTACTATCTCATAGAAGGAAGCAATGCACTCTCCAATGATCGCGATCTGTCTTGGCTACGTCCTTGCGAATGCTGAGGAAGGGAAAGGATGGTTAGTTGGACACCTACTTAAGAAAGATGCAGAAAACTCTACGACCTCTCATAGGTGCCACGGGAAGTTTTTTGGAATTGTTAGTGTGGAAAGTTATAATAGTAAGAATCGTTTTGGTAGAACGTGAAAGACAGAAAGAACTAAGATAGAAATACAAATTTAATCAGCATAAAAAGTACCATTAATAGACTTTTTTAATCGACCTGATTATTATTTTGATATCGCTAAAAGACTATTATTCTTCCATTTACTTCCTGTACTAAAATTTTACTTGCTCTAAAATAATTAATCATTGATATCGCTGATGGTTCTGTCCTCGATTAGCGTCTAGTCTATTGTCGAGCAAAACAGTTCATGTAGGACTAGCAGTACTAAATCTCTTTACACGCAAATAAGCAATAAAGAAAAAACGTTTATCATTGTCGGCGCAAGAGCAATATCATTCAGCTCAAATGCCATCCAACTCATAATCGATAGACGGCGACAACTACTTCAGCGGAGAATGCTGTGCCAGCGAAAAGCTGTATGATTGCCAAGTCCAAACTGCGGCATATCGTACGGAAACTCGGGGTGGAAAAACTCTCTCGCCGTAACATATGTGCCCTGCTGAAGCTGACGTATTTGCCATTGGCGGCAACAACTATAAACAACTCGCTGCCCTGCCTCATCCATACCTCTCCGGAGCTTTCCGCATAGCTACGTACGGTGAAGAACCAAGCGTCACCACCATCCACCGATGAATGTTTGCTGTTTAAAATTAATGTCCTAGGTCAGTGTTTATTATCGCGTACCGACGAATCACCATCAGCCGTATGTACAAGTGCTACACAGGCACAGGGTAGGTACCACTCTACATAGTACTTCAGTCTGCCGGTCGGGGCTATCGATGATGGGAGGACGTGTTTATGGAATGTCAGTTGCTGGTTGATACAAATATGCTACACACCCATCGTGAAAAAGGGGAACTAAGGACGACTGAAATAAAGCTAAACATAAATTGAATAAAAGAGTTTGTGCCTATGAGTTCCGTTTTCATTTCTAGGTTTCGCTTCATTTCCCTATCAAATCAAAGCAGATAAGAGATAATCGATCTTGACGAAGACAAAAGATGTTATTTTAATTTGTCAGATTTTGCTTCATGGTATGTAAATTACATGGAAATACGATGAATTGAACTTCAGTTTATCTTTAAATTATTCGAAATCAACCGTCGACAAGATGTTTAATGGAACATGAAGACGCCAACATAAATGCGCGACCTGAATAACCATACGGCAGAGCGGAAATTGCCGCTGTGATTTACGATATCCACTGCTGTAAATCGGTCCGAAAAATCCTGTAGGCCAGTGGTGCTCAGTGAGCTACTGTATCGTACTTTATTTCCGCTGCTGATGCGTAATTAAAAAGAACGTTACAAGTAATGCAATTTGTTTGCCTTGGCAGTGTCTTCAACTTTTCTGTTTTTCCACAATGTAATTATCAATTGTTTCCACATCGGATTCGTTTAATCATAGTTTTCACATTTAAAAGTATGTGGAAATTTCAGTTCTCTTAGTTGAACACCACCGCCTAGAGTGGTGGTGATGTAAGCTTTCAGCAAGTGCTGTTCTGCTCGTTGCGATTTTCATAAAAAGAAATAAAAATAAAACTGGTCAAACATCCACACTCCAAGGGTGCACACTGCTCCAGTTCGTTTCGAACCATAAGTCATTTCACCGGTTGACGAGATATGAATATTTATATACCTACATATAATTGTGTGTGCTTTATGAAGTACGAAACAAATTAAGCTACCCAAAATTTACATGTTTTGCCATTAGGGTACGGCATTCGTAGGGACTGAGAGGAAATTATATTAATTTTGTTCGGTGGCTATAGTGATAAAGCGCGCAATCGTGTAGTTAGTTAGATGATGATGGGAAAAGCATGTTAAGGGAAAGCAGGATAAACGTTTCAGTAGCGATACGAACACATCTACCGAAGATTTTCTATATTGTTTGATTGCTGCCAGTAAGCATCAGTTTTTGTTAAATAGCGGTTTCTATATGATGTACACACCAGCAAAATATCAATGTTCTCTCCAGTTGTGGCCATGGTACATTTCTCACCCCTAAATTAACTCTGTACTGATGTGCCCAGGTGTCCAAACGCTCGCCACCGGTGAAAAAGGACGTCCTCGCATTGGCTGCCGTTGCCATGTTACGGACGCTTGATAAACATTTTAGTGCCACGTGTGGGAACATTAGGTTGGTTTACGGTTCAATGATTTCAATGCGCTAGCTAGACATTACCTTCCTGCGTATGGTACAGTATGTGTCCGGTTTGCCTAGTGACCTTACAACGCTAAATCATCTCGAATGACAGTTAACAGACAGAGTTTAGTTAACATTTCCAACCATTTGGAAGATTAGATGACCTCATAAATAATATGTATTTGTACTTAGTAGAAACATGAATCTGATCTTTTGTCACACTTAGTATGTTTGATGCTTAGGTGTTCACTTTTTCTGTTTCTATCCTAATGAATAAACAGCAAATTAATAATAGTTATTTATTATTTTTACCTTTCTCGTACAATAGGGTACCGAAAGGCTACACTCCCGGCCATAAGTTTAGGTTCACCCTTTAAAAAGTATGACAAAGTTTTTTACACATATTTCTTTAGTCTTATGTCCGATTTATGATCTTCACGGCTCATTCGAAAAATAATGAGTAGATCTTGAACTTGAGATACATTCACATTCTTGTTGGAAAGCCTATCAAAATTTGCACCAAAGCAATCTTAAACTTTTGCATCAATTCTCTAACCGAATTTATGCCACCAGACGACTTGCTTACTTTTGGTTATTTCGCAAAGTAGCCAAAAACAAAAATAGGTTAGCGGTTGACAGGCGGGATAAACTGGGAAACGGCTTGTTTATCCAATATTTATGGATTTCTCGTATTATTTTCCACGTACACTATGATTTCAGAATTTTATGCTCTCATAGCTATTAAAAATCATAAAATAACTATTTAACAGCTAGAATTTAGCCAAAATTGTGCGTGCTTTCCCAAAATCCTAGTTTGATGTAATTTCGGCACTGTGGCATTTGAGTCATGAAAATTCTGAGTTGGTAGTTCTAAACTAAAATATCGCTTACATGATTCATTTTGCTTGTCATAAAGCGGTAGGGTAAATGTTTCATTTTGGACCCCTAGAACAGCGGTTCTCAACCTTTTTCTTGAGAGGTACCCCTTCGGACTTTTATCTTCATTGAGGTACCCCCTATTTTTTTGCTGTAAATGAAAATAGGCATAACTTATAAGATATATGAAAAACGAACCTGAACACTAATTGAATTTCATTCATTTATTTAGTTAACATCTAAACAGATAACACTGAATCAACAATTTGACGCCACAATGCACGGTTCGAGGCCGCATCTCTCCATCCTCGGATACGCCCCACGCTCGCCAAGTCGTTCTGCACCTGGTCTGCCCATCTCGCTCGCTGCGCTCCACGCCGTCTCGTACCTGCCGGATCGGAAGCGAACACCATCTTTGCAGGGTTGCTGTCCGGCATTCTTGCAACATGTCCTGCCCATCGTACCCTTCCGGCTTTAGCCACCTTCTGGATACTGGGTTCGCCGTAGAGTTGGGCGAGCTCATGGTTCATTCTTCGCCGTTCTTGCACACATTCTTGCACACCGCCAAAGATGGTCCTAAGCACCCGTCTCTCGAATACTCCGAGTGCTTGCAAGTCCTCCTCGAGCATTGTCCATGTTTCATGTCCGTAGAGGACTACCGGTCTTATTAACGTCTTGTACATGACACATTTGGTGCGGTGGCGAATCTTTTTCGACCGCAGTTTCTTCTGGAGCCCGTAGTAGGCCCGACTTCCACAGATGATGCGCCTTCGTATTTCACGACTAACGTTGTTGTCAGCCGTTAGCAAGGATCCGAGGTAGACGAATTCCTCGACCACCTCGAAGGTATCCCCGTCTATCGTAACACTGCTTCCCAGGCGGGCCCTGTCGCGCTCGGTTCCGCCCACAAGCATGTACTTTGTCTTTGACGCATTCACCACCAGTCCAACTTTTGTTGCTTCACGTTTCAGGCGGGTGTACAGTTCTGCCACCTTTGCAAATGTTCGGCCGACAATGTCCATGTCATCCGCGAAGCAAATAAATTGACTGGATCTGTTGAAAATCGTACCCCGGCTGTTACACCCGGCTCTCCGCATGACACCTTCTAGCGCAATGTTGAACAACAGGCACGAAAGTCCATCACCTTGTCTTAGTCCCCGGCGCGATTCGAACGAACTGGAGTGTTCGCCCGAAATCTTCACACAGTTTTGCACACCATCCACCGTTGCTTTGATCAGTCTGGTAAGCTTCCCAGGGAAGCTGTTCTCGTCCATAATTTTCCATAGCTCTACGCGGTCTATACTGTCGTATGCCGCCTTGAAATCAACGAACAGATGGTGCGTTGGGACCTGGTATTCACGGCATTTTTGAAGGATTTGCCGTACAGTAAAGATCTGGTCCGTTGTCGAGCGGCCGTCAACGAAGCCGGCTTGATAACTTCCCACGAACTCGTTCACTAATGGTGACAGACGACGGAAGATGATCTGGGATATCACTTTGTAGGCGGCATTAAGGATGGTGATCGCTCGAAAGTTCTCACACTCCAGTTTGTCGCCTTTCTTGTAGATGGGGCATATAACCCCTTCCTTCCACTCCTCCGGTAGCTGTTCGGTTTCCCAGATTCTGACTATCAGTTTGTGCAGGCAAGTGGCCAGCTTTTCCGGGCCCATCTTGATGAGCTCAGCTCCGATACCATCCTTACCAGCTGATTTATTGGTCTTTAGCTGTTGAATGGCATCCTTAACTTCCCTCAAGGTGGGGGCTGGTTGGCTTCCATCGTCCGCTGAACTGACGTAGTCATCTCCTCCGCTGCCTTGACTTTCACTGCCTGTACTCTCAGCGCCATTCAGATGTTCCTCGTAGTGCTGCTTCCACCTTTCGATCACCACACGTTCGTCCGTCAAGATGCTCCCATCCTTATCCCGGCACATTTCGGCTCGCGGCACGAAGCCTTTGCGGGATGCGTTGAGCTTCTGATAGAACTTGCGTGTATCTTGAGAACGGCACAGCTGTTCCATCTCCTCGCACTCCGCTTCTTCCAGGCGGCGTTTCTTCTCCTGAAAAGGCGGGTCTGCTGTCTCCGCTTCCGTCTATAACGTTCCACGTTCTGCCGGGTACCTTGCTGCAGCGCAACCGCCCGCGCTGCGTCCTTCTCCTCCAGAATCTGTCTGCACTCTTCGTCGAACCAATCGTTCCGTCGACTTCGACCCATATACCCGACGTTGTTCTCCGCTGCGTCGTTGATGGCTGCTTTAACTGTACTCCAGCAGTCCTCAAGAGGGGCCCCATCGAGCTCACCCTCTTCCGGCAACGCTGCCTCGAGATGCTGCGCGTATGCAGTGGCGACATCAGGTTGCTTCAGTCGCTCTAGGTCGTACCGCGGCGGTCGTCGGTACCGAACATTGTTGATGACGGATAGTTTTGGGCGCAGTTTAACCATCACCAGATAGTGGTCAGAGTCGATGTTAGCGCCACGATATGTCCTGACGTCGATAATGTCGGAGAAGTGCCGTCCATCAATCAGAACGTGGTCGATTTGTGATTCTGTCTGCAGTGGTGATCTCCAGGTGTACCGATACGGGAGGCTGTGTTGGAAGTAGGTGCTACGAATGGCCATATTCTTGGAGGCGGCGAAATCAATTAGTCGTAGGCCGTTTTCGTTCGTCAGCCGGTGAGCGCTGAACTTTCCAATAGTCGGTCTAAACTCCTCCTCTTGGCCAACCTGAGCGTTCAAATCTCCTATGATGATTTTGACGTCGTGTCTTGGGCAGCTGTCGTACTCACGTTCCAGCTGCGCGTAGAATGCGTCCTTATCATCATCAGTGCTTCCGGAGTGTGGGCTATGGACGTTGATTATGCTGAAGTTGAAGAACCGGCCTTTGATCCTCAACCTGCACATTCTTTCATTGATCGGCCACCACCCGATCACGCGCCTTTGCATATCGCCCATCACTATGAAAGCTGTTCCCAGCTCGTGTGTTGCCGCAGCTCTGGTAGATGGTATGATTACCTCTAAACGTTCGCACCATTGATCCCTTCCAACAAACCTCCTGCAGCGCTACGATGCCGAATCCACGGTCCTTGAGCACATCGGCGAGTATGCGTGTGCTCCCGATGAAGTTGAGAGATTTGCAGTTCCACGAACCGAGTTTCCAATCGCTAGTCCCTTTTCGTCGCAGTGGTCTTCGCCGATGGTTCCGGTCCGTACTCTCTTGTTGATTGTTCGTTGCTTATGATTTTTAAAGGCTGACTTGCAGGGCCTGACACCAAACCCCTTAAATTTCCGGAGGACCATTCCTCCTTATTTCCGGTGGACCATGGTGCACAGTTTCACTTAGAGTCCCTCGCTGACACTCGGACGATGATCAGCCGCCCCTAACATGGAGAACAGACGCTGTTGTGAGCCGATCCTGACATGGAAAACAGACGCTCAATAAGATTTGCACCTCCGGAAGGAGCAAACCCCCTTCCCTGTCAGCATACGACCATAGTTCCCACCGGGGTTGGTTACCCGATCTTCCCTAAGGTTGCTCGTATCCCGGCCAGCACCGCGGGGAGGTAGGGATAGGAGTTGCTGGGTAAGAGGCTAAGGACCGCGAGATGGGGTCTATTTTATTCCTTCAGGTACGCGAAGTACCAATGGTACGCTTTACCCAGCATTTGCCGTGCCACTAATTGAATATATGGCCCTCAAAAAAGATGTCTGAAATATTCGAGGACTTTTGGAGGTTTCAAAACCATTGAAAGGAGGTTTCCGAAGCTTTTGTAATGAGGCTTCTGAGCATCTCGTCCGAGCTGGGTAGACTCGCTATATTGGGTTTGCGAAGCTCTGAAAGAAGACTTTCGCGCCTCCTGAAAGGAGACTTTCAAGCATCATGGAAGAAGATTATCGAGCCCAGCTTCCCAGCCTCTTGAAAGGAGGTTTCAAAGCCTCTTGAAAGGAGGCTTCCGAGCCTCTTGAAAGGAGGCTTCCGAGCCTCTTGAAAGGAGGCTTCCGAGCCTCTTGAAAGGAGGCTTCCGAGCCTCTTGAAAGGAGGCTTCCGAGCCTCTTGAAAGGAGGCTTCCGAGCCTCTTGAAAGGAGGCTGCGGAGCCTCTTGAAAGGAGGCTTCCGAGCCTCTTGAAAGGAGGCTTCTGAGCCTCTTGAAAGGAGGCTTCTGAGCCTCTTGAAAGGAGGCTTCCGAGCCTCTTGAAAGGAGGCTTCCGAGCCTCTTGAAAGGAGGCTTCCGAGCCTCTTGAAAGGAGGCTTCCGAGCCTCTTGAAAGGAGCCTTCCGAGCCTCTTGAAAGGAGGCTTCCGAGCCTCTTGAAAGGAGGCTTCCGAGCCTCTTGAAAGGAGGCTTCCGAGCCTCTTCGGGTGTGCGACTGCGACCAGTTATTAGATCTTTTGTAGCATTACCTACTTGTATCCTTAGTGTTTATAAGTGCATGTCGAATTACACCATTCCTATTGAGAAGTAATGCAGTATCGGTTTCAATACAGATTTTGTTTTGTTTTTCACTGAAGGCTCAGAAAGAACAAAGTATTATGACAACGTCCTGATATTCAAACCCTTCGCTGAGAGTTATCTCATCAAAGGCGCGCCCCTTTATCAATCATAACATACTTATTGCGGACCTTTTCAAAATTTTCCATTTTGTGGTAACCTCCAAAAAAGAAATAGGAGCTGCATGAAAATCCTATTTTTATCGTACAAGACATGAACGAATTTTACCAAATCAGCAAGTCATCAGCCAATTTCTTTGTAAATGTTCAAATTATCTATGCAAAATTTATATATTTACATTTGGCAATAAAAAGTAGTCATACGATCAATAACCATCGCCATCCATATCCATACCATCAATACCAATAGCAATAAACTTATAAAACTTTATAACAAAACGTTTTCAAAGCTTAAGTACAGTCATCTGTCGATAATTATCGACAATCCACGCTGTATTCCAAATACCACGGACACAGAGCGCAGTACACCCATAAATCGATTAAGCAATAAATCTTTTATGCAAAAATTGACACTGCTATCCTGCCATAACTGGCTGCGCTATGCCCGATTCATGCGATACACTCCCGACACCCACCCCTGGCTTCTGCCAACATGTGGAGCATCAATTTCATTAGCAGCACAAGCACATCTGCACAATTCGATAGACACATTAAAAGTCAATTAAACGTGGAGAACGGCACTACGTATTCATACTATTGCACATTTCCAACCATTTATGGTTTAAGTGATTCCCAATCAATATGATTCCATTGAAACGAGTTTGACTACCCGTTATCCCCATTGTGCAAATTTATAGTTAACGGCAAAGAGATTCACGATCAATGCAAGATTTTACTAGTTCGACTGCTCCGCAGCACACAGCATTGTAAAATTACCGCCCTCCAATTCGTTTTCAATTTCCCAGTCATCGTTTACAAAAACCCAAAAACCCTCCCAGTCGTCGGTGGGCTGGGTGGGGGTTTGGATGACCCACGGCTGTCAATCACCACACCAACGACGACGGACAACCGCATCCTTCTGTAACACACCAAAAAGAATATCATCATCAACAACAACATCTCGACCCATCCAAGGCACGGCAAGCTCTGATAAATCGATCAATGGAAATGCAATGACCTCTTTTCGCTTTCACAACATTGGGTAAAGGCACCATCAAAATCAAAGAGCATGTATCGTATCATCAGTCAGTTGTCGGGTTCTCTCCGCATGATTCTATTGACGTGACGTTAAACGGCCGGTTTGATTTACACACTGGAATATGTTTACTCCGTGTTTTTACTTCAAATCCCGGAGCCATTGATGTTACTCTCGATTCTCAAGTTCTTCGAACAATCAAAAATTCTTTTGATAAATATGTATAGTGTAGCGTTCGGAATTCGTTAGGTTTTTTTGACAAACCCTACTTGATTGAACTTATATTCTTCAAATCCAAAGAAATGCATAAAATGTGTCAGCAATGAAAAACAAAAAAAAATATCTAAAAAACTACTAATCAATAATAATATATTTACAAATTCAACTTATCCATTAGAATTATTTGAACGTGCACATGTTTGAGAGAGTGATAACATCTCGCAGAGAGCGAGCAAGCCTAACAACGAGCTTATACGCGTTATCCTTAACGGCTGCTCTCATCCTGATCCGCTTCCACCTTTCTCGAAGGAATCCTCTGTGCGAGCATAACTCTCCACGCCTACCCATACCATGAAGCGTTCTCTCGGAGACTTTCCCTCTTCGCGACAGCCCATTTCCGTCGTAAAAGCCGCAACTCTCTTTCGGCTCTCGCTAATACCACCAACCAACTGGGAAAGCACCGATATGAACATGTGACTACCTTCGTCCTCATACCATCTAGTCCCTCTAACCGTCATCGTCGCGACGTCTTCCGCCGTCGTCCGGTCACATTCGCTCGCAACATTTTCCTCAATGGTCGCCACGGTGTAGGGCAGCAGCGCTATCAGTCAAACCGCAGAACCGCGAGAAAGAGAGAAACACTTACGGAGCACCATCTAGGTATGTTGGATCAAATCGCTCCGCTGTGTTGTACATAAAACACCACAATCGCTGCCGCGGACCATTTGGTCTTCTTTTGATTTTGGTGCACCTTCGTGATAGTTTGAGCGTTTGTCAGCGCGAGTCGACACGGCAGCAGCAACGTGCGGATTCCTAACATTCCACCCAATTTTCCACCCGTTCTCTCTATTGCTATACCGCATTTCGAACCATTCATGCCGACATTCGCACGTACGTCACCCCCACAGGCAGCGCAGCGTGCTTGTTTTTATGTACAACAGCTCGGCTGGCAAACATCAACATCGACCAAAAGACGGTCGCATGACTGTCACGGTACCACGACTGCTGACGATGGATCCTAAAAAAAATGATGATATGGTCTGCCTTTCTGGAATAAGATACTTTGTATTTTCACATGTTTTTAATTTCGTCAGATATGATTTTTTCTTACGTTTCCATTTATCTACAGTGAATCAATTAAGTATTTTGAAAACATATTCATGAACTCATTTAGAGATGGGCGTTCAGATCCGGAACCGTTTAAATGATCTGGAACTCTGAAGTGAGTGAATGATTCATGGATCATTTTTGAAAAAGATCCGGTTCACCAGATCAGCAAATTATTTGACCATTTGTAAGGAAATGATAAAATAAAAAGTTCATTGTTTTTACTACATCCGCTTGTTAACAATAAATGGTGAAGTTATTGTCAGTACGGTTCAAAAGTGTGAGCCTGAATGGCGAACTGTTTACTGCATTGAGTTCTAAGGATCCGATCCGGGAGAAAGATCCGGATCGTTAGAATGAATAACCCAGGTCTGATCCGTTCATCGAAGTGATCCGTTTTGCCCATCTCTAAACTCATTTACTACCATTATATCTCATTATGTTGTGTGGAGGCTTGAATAGCAGTACAAAGCAAGACCAAGCAGATGCACGCTGGGATCGATTCCCAGTCGGGTCTAGAAAAGTATAATCGTGTTAGCCTCTTGATACACGCATGCAAAAATTGTAAATTGGTTCAGAACTCTCGAAGTTAATAATTGAAGAGCTCAATGAACACAAAGCTGCAAGGCGGCAATGTCACAGTGGGGTATGAGATTGCCAATATAAATAGATCTCATTATGTTCAAAGCCGGCTTGCATCCTACAATTTATTAGGCACTTCAACGGTTAACCATTACATTGTTTCAAAATCAAGTACTGTTTCGTATATCATGTGGCTAACTCGTGGCTTCAACATGGTTTCCTTTGCAGTCGTACGTCTTATCTCTAGGGTGTAACGGAAGCCTAACATACCCAAAATATCGATATGAAGGTTCCCCCAAACAAAAAGTTTATCTAAATACAAGTCCATGTAGATCGCAGATTATGGAGAAACATTTCGACACGGTGCATTTAAAATAAACGGGCTTTGGTTTATTGATAACACTGATTCAACAAATATTCTCATCATCTTCTTCCATAATGTAAGCTGCGATCATTTTCTTCAAGTCGAGTCAAGTACGAGACACTGAAGACGACCTTACTGTTGAGGTCGAAGTACGTATCTGTCAAGGTACAATAAAGCGGTGGAATTAAATGGGAAGGTACAAACTCGTCTTATGACAAGTGAATCCAGGAATCCCGTCGGCGACTCCAAGGGCGGCGCAAAGGCAATCTAGGAGTATATGAGAACCAGAATGGGAAGAAATCAGAAGCTGTTCAAGCTCTCCTACAACTTTCACAATCCACTCCCGGATCTGTATAAATAAACCCTACAAACAACCCATCAATGTTGAGACGATTTTAAAATTTTAATGATTAAATTGGTACAATTAATTTCAATTTAGTAGTGCCAAATCGACTCAAAACCAATGAGTCATCCACCGTTCACGTACTTAAAACTTCAAATCTTTCCTGCACAAACATAATCCGCCTTCGTGTAACCCCCGAATCCCAACCAAACCGCCAGGAACTATGCCACGATCCCCAAATTATCAAAAAAAATGCCGACAGATACACGGGAACCAGAGCTCCCAAACACACCCAAAACTCGAACTGCCCTACTCCACATAAGTTACAGATATGTACGTATAAAAAAAAATGGCAAACGATTCGTTAATGTTTGCTGTTTCAATTAAGAAGAATACAAATCAACTCTAACTCCATGCAATAGGAACACTTCGGTTGGATTTGTTTTACTAATGAATGATTTTTTTTCCACTAAAACACTAAAATCACTAACGCGCACTTCAATTTTTATTCATTTACATTCTAGTTATCTTCCAATTATTTATATCACGAGAATATCAAAATCCGAAAAAGTGACTGAAGCAAGACAGAGGAAAAATAATCGCGTCAACTCGCAGCACGGCACACTTCGATCGATTCTGGAGCTCATTAGATATTCAGACTAACTGCAAAAAGTTAGAATCCACAAATCTCCATTAAACTTAGGAGACCGTAATTTTTTTAAGAGATCATACAGAAATTCCTACAATTCAGTTTCCCTCAAAATTTGCCAAGAAGGTAATCCCTGAAAAATCTCTTACGAAATAAATGTAGACCCTTTAATAAAATTTTCAATAACTTAACGGATGGTGGAGACGCACGGTGCATGAACTGATTGCGAAATGCGTATTTGTGAGTGTAAATAAAAGCTGTAACAAAGTACTTGTACCAGCCTTAGGGTTTATTCCCAAATTACATACATCCCTTACACGTTCTCTTCCAGGTTCTCTGCTAAACATAGCTTTTGCTGGTCTTTCTTCCTGCATACGCACTACATGTCCATGTCCATGTATTTCATCAACCTGCCGATGTCTGCATTTTTGTACACTTGATACAACTCGTGATTCATGCGTCTGCGCCATTCACCATTTTCCGCTAAACAGATAACACTAAATCAACAATTTGACGCCACAATACACGGTGCGAGGCCGCATCTCTCCATCCTCGAATGCGCCCCACGCTCGCCAAGTCGTTTTGCACCTGGTCTGACCACCTCGCTTGCTGCGCACCACGCCGTCTCGGACCTGCCGGATCGGAAGCGAACACCATCTTTGCAGGGTTGCTGTCCGGCATTCTTGCAACATGCCCCTGCCCCTTCCGGTGTAGAGCTGGGCGAGCTCGTGGTTCATTCTTCGCCGCCACACACCGTCTTCTTGCACACCGCCAAAGATGGTCCTAAGCACCCGTCTCTCGAATACTCCGAGTGCTTGCAAGTCCTCCTCGAGCATTGTCCATGTTTCATATCCGTAGAGGACAACCGGTCGTATTAGCGTCTTGTACATGAAACTTGATAAATTCCGGGAGTACAACTTGCAGACACATCATCTGTTTATTGATTACAAGGCGACTTACGATTCAGTGAAACGGAATGAATTATGGCAAATTATGCTTGAACATGGTTTTCCGGCGAAACTGATACGGCTGATTCGTATAACTTTGGACGGATCGAAATCAAGTGTAAGGGTTGCGGATGAAATATCGACGTCATTTGTTACCTTGGATGGATTAAAGCAGGGTGATGCACGATGCACTCTCGAATCTACTGTTCAATATAGTGCTCGAAGGAGTGATTAGGAGAGCTGATGTGCAAAGAAGCAGCACCATTATCAAAGATCGCATATGCTCCTGGGATTTGCGGACGATATCGATATTATCGGGATTGATGAGGCTTTTGTGCCTTTTAAGAGGGAGACAGCGAGGATTGTACTCACGATCAATACCAGCAAAACGAAGTACATGGTCGCTGGCAATCAACGTGGGTTCATTAGTGGTGGTGGTAGCGAAATGGTGCTGGGTGGTGAAACATTTGAAGTGGTATGAGAATTTGTGTATCTTGAAACATTAGTGACGTGCGATAATGATGTTACCCGCGAGGTGAAAATGCGTATTGCAGCTGCAAATAGGGCTTATTACGGACTTCGTAACCAGCTTAAGTCCCGTAGGCTGCAAACGAAAACAAACCCGCGCTGTATACTACTCTGATTCTTCCGGTGGCTTTATACGGCCATGAAACATGGACGTTAAAGGAGGCTGATCGGAGAGCTGTCAGAGTGTTTGACCGTAAGGTGCGGTGGACAATACTCGGCGGTAAACAGGAGAACGGTATCTGGCGGCGTCGCAAGAATCACGAGTTGTACCAGGTGTATAAAGGGCTGGATATTATTAAGCTTATTCAACACGGTAGACTACGGTGGGCTAGTCACGTTGTTCGTATGCCGGAAGAACGTCAAGCAAAGATAATATTTAGTAGAGAACCCGGAAGAGGCCGCAGGCTTCGTGGAAGGCCGCGTACACGATGGCTTTTTGCAGTTGAAGAGGACCTGAGGGCGCTCAATGTTCAGGGCGACTGGAAGCGATTAGCCCAGGATCGCGTCCAGTGGAGAAAGATACTCCATTCGGCATAGGTTCATCGAAGAGCTGTAGCCCATCAAGTATTAAGTAAGTACATGAAACATTTGGTGCGGTGGCAAGTCTTTTTGGACCGCAGTTTCTTCTGGAGCCCGTTGTAGGCCCGACTTCCACAGATGATGCGCCTTCGTATTTCTCGACTAACATTGTTATCAGCCGTTAGCAAGGATCCAAGGTAGGCGAATTCCTCGACCACCTCGAAGGTATCCCCGTCTATCGTAACACTGCTTCCCATGCGGGCCCTCTCACGTTCGGTTCCGCCCACAAGCATGTACTTTGTCTTTGACGCATTCACCGTTTCGTTGCTTCACGTTTCAGGCGGGTGTACAGTTCTGCTACATTTGCAAATGTTCGGCCGACAATGTCCATGTCATCCGCGAAACAAATAAATTTACTGGATCTGTTGAAAATCGTACCCCGGCTGTTACACCCGGCTCTCCGCATGACACCTTCTAGCGCAATGTTGAACAACAGGCATGAAAGTCCATCACCTTGTCTTAGTCCCCGGTGCGATTCGAACGAACTGGAGTGTTCGCCCGAAATCTTCACACAGTTTTGCACACTATCCACCGTTGCTTTGGTCAGTCTGGTAAGCTTCCCAGGGAAGCTGTTCTCGTCCATAATTTTCCATAGCTCTACGCGGTCTATACTTTCATTTGCCGCCTTGAAATCAACGAACCGATGGTGCGTTGGGACAGACGCCAAGTATTGAGCGCTGTATTTTATATAAAGATAAAGATAAAGAATTCGATAGTATGCATCTTTCAACGTCCATGCTTCATGTGAATGTAAAAAGTAATCGTTTGATCGAAATTGACATTTTGCCGGAAATATCATTTGGCCGAACGAATCATACGACTGAAAATGTCGTTTGACCAAACAGGTCATATGGTCGATATGTCGACCATATGGCTGAAAATGTCTATTGAAGTGCAAGATGTGAAATGTGAGAAATGGGAAATGAGAGTGCTTCTCACATTTCCACTTTTCATTTCTTACTTCGCACTGTGAAACATGAAAAGTGAGAAATCAGACGTCACACGGCATTTTCGACCAAATGACCTATTCGGCTGAACTATTTCTATGTTCAAAAGACATGTTCGTCCAAACGGCATTTTCGGCCATATGACCTATTCTGCCCAACGACGTTTTCGGCTATATGACCCGTTTGGACGAATAACATTTTCGGCCAAATGGTCCTTTCTGTCAAACAACTATTTCGACAATCGAAATTTTCGGCTATATGAACCAATCGGCCAAACGACTATTTAGGCCAAACGGCATTTCTGGTAAAATGGCCTATTTAGCCAAAGAACTCATTCGGCAAATTGTTCTATTTGGTCAAATGGCTTATACAGCCAAATGTCATCTCGGTCAGATGTGTTTGGACCTAACGGTTTGTACGACCAAATGGAAGTAGCCTTAGGTCATTTGGCTTTCAGATGAATGACCTTCGGTCCTTCCCTCTTCCTCCTCCCTCATCTCCCCTTCCCTTCTTCTTCTTCTTATTGGCATTACATTCCCACACTGGGACAGAGCCGCCTTGCAACTTAGTGTTCATTAAGCACTTCCATAGTTGTTAACTGTGAGGTTTCTAAGCCAGGTTACCATTTTTGCATTCGTATATCATGAGGCTAACACGATGATACTTTTATGCCCAGGGAAGTCGAGATAATTTCCAATCCGAAAATTACCTAGACCGGTACCGGGAATCGAACCCAGTCACCCTCAGCATGGTCTTGCTTTGTAGCCGCGCGTCTTACCTCACGGCTAAGGTGGGCCCCCTTCCGTACTAAGAGAAATAAAATGCGTGATTATATTTGAAGAACATTCTAAAAAAGTAAGATTTAAATATTTAGTTGTTCAAAATTGCTTCAAATAACAGTCAACAAATATTCAGCGGTGATATATTTTGAATTTTGGTGACATTTTAACGTAGGACTACGTCTTTGTTTTTGATGCGAATAAGGAGTACATTTTGGTAGACCATCAAAATTGAAGATTTTGGAGTTGATCATTTCATTATTTTGTCATAGTTCGATTACAAATTTATCTAATATTCAAAATCATTATTGATATCTAATAATTTTCAATAAACTTCAAATTATGCTCTACGCTGTAAAAAAATGGATTATTATCGAAGTATCATGCACCTCTGATTTTTTTTCACAGAAAATTAGGGCAGGTCATTAGAAATAAGACACAATATATAAATAATTCCAAAACGCTTAAAATACAGAAATAAATGATTTTTCAACATTTTTGATCCTTTTAATAATTGGTTCATTGGTACAGAGGTACATGAAACTTCTATAATAATCCATTTTTTTTACACCGTGTGCTCTATCCTCAAACACGAAGCAATGTCAGAAAAAAATAGTTTTAGGACCATACAGGTCAGTGGCTACTTTATAGCAAATTGCAAAAAAAATTGAAGATTATATTGAAAACTTGAAGATTATCTTCGTCTTTCTGTTTCACAAAGCTATGATGAATTGATTAACGACAAATTTTTGCCTATCTCAGCCTTAAAGATTGACTGTTTACTTGAAGGGATAATATTGAAAATGAGATTGGGACGAAAACAAACCATGCTACAGGAAAAAGTCATTCATTTTTCGTTTTATTCTTTAATATTAAGGGCACGCGAAAATAGTTCCAAACAACTACCAGAGAAAAAATAAACGTTAACATAGTGGCACCAGCAAATACAGCAACAACATCGTACGAGTACTTCTGCAGAAATCCAACATTCACTAGTGTTTGTTTCCACACGTGGCTAGTTTCCGCATTTCTCAGAACCCATTCAATTGACTGGATTGCAGTCTCTAGGGGGGATTCCTTCCGATCGCGGAGCACTTTTGACAGTTGAATGGCGTTTTCCTTGTAACTTTAATAAGAAAAAAATATTAAAACTTTATTTATTTAAATAAAATATATCATTCGCTTTTTACCTCTTGTTACTCATAACGCCATTAATGCAATCAATCAGTTGATGTGATTTCATGGTCGATATCGACAATCGACGTCCGATTCCTTTGTCGACCATATGATTGACGTTTCCAAATTGATCCGCATAAATGGGTAGCCCAACAATCGGAACTCCATGCCAAGCCGCTTCCTGAATGCTGAGCAATCCACCGTGGGTGATGAAGAGGCGAATTTTCGGATGGGCCAACAGGTCGCTCTGCGGAAACCATGCTGAAGTGATGACGTTTGAAGGGAGCTTCACTGGAAGACCACTCTCCGAGTCCAATTTCCAGAGGAAAGTTATGTGCGATAGTGTGCTCAAAGCGGTTATAAGCTCACGAAGTATTTTGAAACCAAGCGAATCACTCCGAACATTAGTTCCAAGTGAAAGCAGGATAAAGTTATTTGACATGTCTACTGTTCGGAGCAAGTCCGGTGGGAGTGGGTTTTTAGGTTTAATGTGTAAGCCACCAGCTTGGACTACGCTGCTATATGATGGCTCTGAAAGCTCCAGTATTGGACAAATATTTAAAATGGCTAATAAGGAACGTTTCTCTAAGCTAGACACACTTGCAGAATGATTGAGATTTATTGTGATGAAAGCATCCAGTTTTGGATAGTAAATATATTCTCTAAACACGTGTTCCCAGCAAAATAACACAAAATTAAAACATCTTTGGAAAAAGGACATTGGTTCAACCATGTCAATTACTTGGTTTGGAATAAAACCAGGGAATACCATAGTTCCCAGAGAAGAAGACGTTGTTGATATTCGATTATATGCTGAAGCCAGAATAAGAGGAGGGTAATTAAATATCGGCAATAATGACAACAAGCATGGTCCTGCCAAATGATCATGGATCACTAAATCGACGTGTAAATTCTTCGAATCTCCCAGCAGTCTTTTAAATCCTTTACTTTGCACAGCAATCTCGCAAACATGCAGTTCCAACTCTGCAAATGCCATATGCATTTCAAAGGCATTTAATTGGCCAAACTCTACGTAATCGTCCTCTACTTCCGTTAAAGCAAGGTCATCAATCACGCCGTCTAATTTTAGCAAATGAACGCCACGTATCAAACCATCCTTGTATAAGTTCACCACCGTCACATTGTGACCGACCTCGGCTAACCTCTCGAACAGCACTTGACTCCTGCCAACAGAGAGAAAAAATCGACGACGTCAAAACTAACAACGAATGCCATTCCAAGCACTAATCTGTATTGCACCAAGAACCTGAAACTAGAGTTTCCATCCCGGGACATCCCGGGACAAAAAATCCCGGGATTTAGGAAAATTCGGGATTTCCCGATTCCCGGGATATTATTTTTTAAATCCCGAAAATCCCGGGATACCCGGGACAAAAAAAAACTGTTTCATTCCCGATTCGCAAACAGTGCAATTTTTCTTCTTACAAAAGTTATTTGTTTAGAACGCGAAACCCAACATAGATGATAAACTCATATCATACTTTTATATATCCCATCAGACATGATTTTTTTTAAAGTTTGTTTATTTGGGAGGGTCAGGCATGTATACGGAGCCCAGGTTCTTTGTGATGCACAATAGATATCATCTTATTATTAAATTAGTAAGAGAGGAACAGACATGAAAATATCGTAGATAGTTAATAGAACACCTTCACAAAAAATATTAGATTCCCCTATACCACTCAATGGAGGGCTATAGCCTATAGCATACTACTATAGCTAATACTATAGTGTACTACTTTTTCCAGCAGCCACAGCTCTCTATTAATTAAACAACAAGTTTCTACAGTACAAGATCAGCTACATCTATTTGGCGCCTGCTTCCTACCAATCTCCCGTCTACAGCGAGGTTCTGTAAACTAGCTGATATTCGCCTTGCAAATTCTCCTCGAGCCGCCCAACATGAGTCAGTCTTCCTGAGCTTCTTGCCTCATTACAATTCTTGATCCAATTCATGTCCTTCCAAACGCCGTTCGTACAACAAACTTTCCAGCACATGCGCAAGTACAAGTGGTCCGACCCCGATGCTCTGCCTATTTTTTTAATTTCTTACAGATTCTTAGTTTTCCATAGTAAATAATCTAAGAATATTTTAATGTCTTAACTGTTTAATTTAGTATGATTAACCAACTTTCTATTTTGAAGATGTAAAAAACCCAGTTAAACGATTATTTTATGACCAACAGTGAGGACAAAATTCCTCAGCCTAACCGAATCATACTGAATAGGGGACGAGGTTAGTTCACCAACTCATTGAGAGTATTTTCACTCGGTGCAGGTACTCTATGCCTAGAATGCAGATCGCTGCATCAAATATTGTTTTAGAGCTTGGATCCCAAACGATAAGAAGGATTGACAAAGAAAAAGTCATCATGCGTCGGTGGTAGAAGCATACATATATTGATGTGCATCTGTCTGTATAATTCTTATCAAAACACCTATGCATATTCAAAACTTCTTCTCATATATTCCAAAAGTGTACTCTACCTTCCGAGAAAAACCTGTATATTATTTGCTCCTTGAAATTTTTTTTTTCGAAAAAATCGATTCAAATTAGAATTGAAATGAGTTCCAATTTGAACTCTGTATTATCTGGCCTTTCTAAAATATAAACTTTACCCCTGAATATTGAATAAAACCGTTTTTAAATCAAAAAAATAAGTTTTCTAAGGAAACATCTAAAAATCCCGGGATCCCGGGATTTCCCGGGATATACGAACAAGTTTATCCCGAATCCCGGGACAACGAAAATAGCCGGGAAATGGAAACTCTACCTGAAACCAGCCAACCTCATCCAACTAACCATAGAAAATGGCTCGGTGATGCGACACTGCTTATGTAGAGAATGTTAGCGCCCAAGCCAATCGTTGCCAGTTGACCGACGACGACTAGAAATATCACCACCGCCTTGCTTTCCATAATGCGACACGGAACAGTTTTCTTTGACTAACGGCACGAGACTACTGAGCTGCTGCATAACTGCAACAGACACCGACTAAGTACAACGATGTTCGAAAACCATTATTCGTCAGTCAACCATGCGCCAGCCGGGTACAAAAATAAATCTCGTCCGACTCGTATCAATTGAAACACCATGCGTCTCCTCTCCAGCCTACCGAAGCGACCAACCAACGAACGACGACGATGAGCGTCATATCCATTATGGTCCGATTCACAATCCCGTCGCGTCGGTGCCCAAATTGATTTAAATTGTTATCTCCGCGGCACGCACAGTGTAGAGTCTTCGAATAAATGCTATACAAAACTTTTGAATGTTTTCAAGAAAAATAATGGTGATGGTCATTTCACGACGTATTACAACAAGAATAAGAATAATAGTGAGGTAATTACAGGTATTTCCTTCCATTGTTTAGGGCTTGTCATAGCTTCAAAAGCCAATGTAAGCAATGGTGATGGGAATTAAAACGCAGTCCACAATACCTCCTTGCTATTCATTCAAGGATTTTTTTTAAACTATCATTTCAAAATGTAAAAGATGAAATAAGATTTTATTTATTTAGCTATAAGATCGACCACTGCAGTGAGTGTAACACGACACGCAGCGGGTAAGCGACAGCTTAGACAACAGTTAGTTGCCTGGATTTTGCTTGCATTCGGATCAGACTAGAATCTGTTGACTGCGATAGCGACGGCCTATATCATAATGAAGCAAATTTAATAATAACAATAAAACTAAATTTATTAATACTACACTTAAATAAGCAGTTGGCGGTAGGAGGCCAGTTGGGCATATCATTGCAATCATCACCAACGGTGATGGTGACAGTTTATTTATATAACAAATTATTTAAGAAACGGTTGAGATGCAGTGATGGCATGGAGCCATTGAATATTTGATTTGTAGCTTAATTAACTTCGACAAAACTTTGTTCAATCGTTGGTTCATTTGGAAGACTTTATGTGCTCATATATAGACTGTTTTGGGTAAAATAAATTATTTATCTCATAATTTAATTTCAATTAAATTTAAAAAAGTCGTCTTCCACGATGAGGAGTTTCCATCGACAAACTTGGCCGAGAGTCTGCGTAAACGAAGATATGGATGTTCTTGGACGTTGAAGATCGTATTTATGGGAACCAGAAACAGGATCACTACCAGAACAGATCCTTGCGGAGCCCCAGTCTCATGTGGGTAGATCCTGAAGGCGCAGCTGCAGATAAAGATTTGGAAGGACCTGTGGAAGAGGAAGTTGTGAACAAAATCAGGAATGTTACCAGTTAAACCCCAGTCCACCAGCTGCTTAAGCACTAGTGGGGTCCAAGTGCAGTTGAATGCCATTATAATAACCAGATAAACAAGATCGACGTATTCCCCTTGGTCACAGGCGCTTTGGAGTACGACTCCTACTTCGGCGATGTACGACCTAGCGCCATACCCCAGATGGGAGGCGTGTTGACGGAAACCAAATCTTCAATCAAGCTTTTCACGCAGCCCACGGTTCACCAACCACTACATTTGATACACAGGAGATCAGCGAGATAGGCCAGTAATTAACAGTGTCAATGGAGAAGATACTGTTTTACAGGATCGGAATGACGTGGCTGAGTCGCCATTCGTCGGGAAATCTGGCTTGATTTACCAGATCGAAGAATACTATTTCTGCTGTATGGGGGAGGGAGGTTAGCATCTGGTACCCGGTTCCTGGGTTATGCAAACCGTCATTGACTCCAGAACATATATGGCTAAAGCAGTTGATTTTTCAAAAACTCAAAGCCCAAGGCTGGCTCGTCTCCGAGCTCCAACACACGTTCAACTGTAATAATCACATACTTTGAGAAAATATTTCTTAGCAACTGTAAATTTGTAGTGCCGTATAAAAGTATAATTTGGATAAGCCAAAACTATCTGTCCGTAACTATCTTACGATGTCTGTAGATTTTCAGGAGACGCAATGGATATAGTTTAATACGTATCAGAAGCTTGAGTAGTGAATAAACGACTGCTACAACTGTTGATTGCTCCTCAAGGATAGTTTGGATGACCAAGAACATTTAAGCACACCTGCAGGTAATCTAAGGAATTGAACACGTATCAGAATTTTGAGCAAGGAAAAAAGCTACTATCAACTGTTGATCGCAAGCCACGATCTTAAGAAAAGTTTGGATTACTCAGACTATCCCAGAACAATCTATCGATATTTTTTACTTTCCAATATATGTGATAAACAAATTTGAACATATTTCGAGACATTGAATGACAAGAAACGCTACTTTGTCGCTACCTAAATCTTCCAGGAGATTTAATGGAAATGGTTTAACATGTATTGAAACCTTGAGAAGCGAAAAACAATACAATCACAACTGTTGATCGCAAGTCCTGCACTCAAGAAAATGTTGTACAATCTAGAATATGATGTAATGCATATTGTTATAGTATATCGAAACTTTGAGCAACGAAAGAAGCCTTCAATACAGTTGTAGTCCTGAAAGGTTTAGATGATGCAGAATCTATAAAAACAAAACTATCTTACGATGTATATTGACCATCCAGGAGCTTTAATGCACATGGTTAAACACATTTACAAACTATGAATGACAAAAGAGCTACTTTCGCAGCTGTAGATTTCAAGTGCAGGCGATCTAATGAATGTGATTGAATACTAGACTGGCCCAGGAAACAAAAAGTTGTCGAATTCCACGGGGCACCCTTCAGGATTGTGTCTTTGGGTGTGAAAATCAATCTCTCAAAATTTCAGCTCAATCGCTTGTTGCATAAGCTGGCGCACTTGATTTGATGTTTGTTCGGGGATTTCAGCCAAAATATATAAGAAAATACACCTCCGTCACTCATTCGATCTGGAAATTGGTTCTGATTGCTCGATTGAGCTCAGAATTGCAAAAACGGCAGTTGATATGCTACAGAACAATTGCTCAGAACATTATATGATGATTAAATTAACTTTTATATAGTTTTCGGTTGATACGATTCGATCACTAAATCCAAAAATACACAAACCAGCTCCTAATAAATCAGCCAAAAGCTAAGTAAAAGTTCATTTAATCGTCGTACAACGTTCTGTGAAATTGTTCTGAAACTGCCCTTTTTGTAATTCTGAGCTCAATTGAGCAATCAGAACCAATTTCGAGAACGAATGAGTTACGGGACAATAGGACAAAACGTCGAATGAGCAAATTTAAACAAAACTTCAATGCAATCTACCTTTTCGAAACAAAATATTGCATAATGTGTTTGTTTATGATGGACCCTTCCTAATAACGCCCCTGGCCCTGAAGAAAGAACTGCGAGAAGAGAGATCGGAACGATGCCGTCAGGATGTCCGTCGTTAGGTGTCGGAGTTAGAGGTTCCGATCGTGTGGTGGGGTTCAGTGGAATCGATTAAGCTTTAAGTTACTTATTCGTAGATACTCTGGTTGGTCGGTCGAATTGTACTCCGTTAGATGAAAGTCAATTGATGTTAGTGTTGTAAGAAATAAAATGTTAGTGCTTAAGTGTCTAAATAAATGTTGAATGTAGTTTGAGTCTAGTTCAAATAAAATGTGTAATTGCTTTGTACGTCGCGTGTGTTAATTATTGGAACCGAGAATCGAGGAAGAAAGGCCGTAATTGTGGCAGAGTTCGTTTGTGTCGGGACTGTGATCACCACATACAGTCCATCCAATCTCACTCGCCCAGGAATAGCGAGTCGAAGGCACCTCCCTAGGAACAGAAGGCTTTTGGTAGGATCATTATTCATCCACAACCCCGATAGTGTACAACATACTTCGAAACTTAAATCTAACTAAAAGAGTCTGAAGAAACGGAATCCTCCATTTGATCAAGACTTTTTTTTGGAAAATCTTCGTTGCTTCGTTGCGAGATAATTGGAAGCATCCTTTTACGCTTCTCGGAAGCTTTCATCCAAGCAGCTCGAAGGCTCCTTTCAAGATGCTCGGAAGCCTCATTTCTCAAGAGGCTCGGAAACCTCCTTTTAAGTGGCTCTATAGCTGCCTTTCAAGAGGTTCGGAAGCTTTCCTACGAGTGGCTCGGCAGCCTCCTATCAAGTAATCTATCAGTATCAGGTATTCTTTATTCAAGAGGCTTGGAAGCCTACTTTCAAGAGGCTCTGAAGGATCCTTTCAAGAGGCACGGAATTCTTCTTTCTAGAGGTTTGGAAGCGTACTTTCAAAAGGCCCGGAACCCTTATTTTAAGTGACTCGAAAGCTGCCTTTCAAGTAGCTCGAAAGTCTCCATTCAAGATGCTCGGAAGCCTCCTATGAAGAGCCTCTGAAGTCCCCTTTCAAGGGCTCGAAAGCCGCCTTCCAAGAGGCCCAGATGCCTCCCTTCAACAGGCTTTGAAGCTTCCCTTCAAGAGGCTCGGAAGCTTCCCTTGGAGAGGCTCGGAATTCTTCTTTCAAGAAGCTTGGAAGCATACTTTCAAAAAGCTCAGAATCATCCTTTTAAATGGCTCGAAAACCGCCTTTCAAGCGGTTCTGAAACCTCCCTTCAAGATGCTTAGAAGCAGAGCTTAAAATATTCATCTTCATGAAGCAACTTCAGTCCGAATTTTGACAAACATCGCATGATTATTCAAAACATAGAATGACATTGTCAGATGACTCCTCCACCAACTCATTCATTTGACTGTCACTGAGTGTGCTTACTATGTGCAGAAAAAAACTTAATTAACATTGTTAATATTGATGTTTACCGTTGAAAGTGCCTCGCGGATGCAAATCGGATTCAGTTCTATGTGATGAATTACTTAACTCATGAAATAAATGTTCAGATTTCAGATAATTTATCGATTTGTAAAATGTACATAAATATTCAATCACTAATATTTTGCCGAATATTGACAGTCCAGAGCTGACTATGAATGTGCCTGGAAGTGAACTGATAAGTGAAGAAAGGTGGACTTCAGCAAACATTTTCGATTATTTTACACTCTGCTTAGAAGTCTCCAATAGACAAAAAAAGTCCTGTAGGAAGCTTGATGTGTAAATTTACTTTGAATTGAAATTTTTCACGGAATAATGAAAATGTCAGCCAACTTCATCGAGAGTCATATATCCCGTTAGTTTTCAGGACCGTTTTTCATATATATTATCTACGCTTATTTTCATTTACAGCAAAAAGGGGTACCTCAATTAATGCAAAAGTTCAAAGAAAGTTCAAGAAAAAGGATGAGAACTGCTGATCTAATTAATAATATAATCGAATGCATATTGAAGCTTTGAGTACTGACAAAATATTTTTTGTAGCTGTAGATCTCAAGTTCCGAACTCAAAGACAGTTCGATAACCCAAAGTATCACAAAGCTATCTTACGATGCCTGTTGACCTTCCAGGAGGTGTAATGAATATAATTGAATGCATATTGGAGCTACGAGTACTGCGTCTCAAGGACGATTTGGATTACCCGGAATATCTCAAAACTCAAATCTCAGCTGTAGATCATCATATTGTCGGCTCTAGGACAGTTTGGATGACGCAGAATATCTCTAAACGATCTTAAGGTTTTGTGGTAATTTTTCAGGAGATGTAATGGATATAATTGAATGCATATCGAAGCTTTGAACAAGGCTTCTAAGCAGCTGTATACCTCATGTCCTGAACTTGAGGATAGTTTGGAAGCCTTAGAACGTCCAAGGAAGATTAAAAATAGATTATTTCATATCACAGTAACTCTACGGATACTTTTGAATAAAAATCGATCGTAAACACCGGCACCGGTGACAGAAAACTAATAATTAGGGTGGTTCAAAAACATTGCTCCGCCACGCTCAGTCGATTTTATTTCATATTTTGGGTGTCGTCCGATGGTTTGGGCTGGTTTGAATAGGGGCTTTCCCTTACCATGTACAGGTCGTTTCAGGTTTGTATGACAGTTGATACCTATGGTGAGGTTGAATTTTACATTATTCTAATTGTGGCACTTCGTCACTTGGTGAGCGGGGAGATCGCCCGCATAATCCTGCGCCATATCAGAAATACAATTTATACAGTTTTTGATGATAAATTTCACTATATTCCATACTTATAATCATATATAAAAAATATAACCCTAGTAACATTTTGGTTTTATACTGGTTTTATGACACTCCTGTAGAGTAAACTATGGTCTTCAAGAGCGTTATAAAACTTAAAATGTTACTTGGGAAGTGAACTTCTATGTAAATGATGTGGAGCCTACGGTATACTGTTATCGCCTAATTAATTATTTGCGTAATGGGCGGTTAAGTATAATTCACATAACAGGAGGGTCATTTTCCAGAACATTTTTTTTTTTTTTTGAAAAACAATATATCTTGACGCAGTGATACGCCGTGATACGTCTTGACGCCGTTTCATGATAAAACATATATGGGATTATAAAGATATAAAAAGGTGGTACCATATCGTTTACTGTTAATATTTTATTCTTTGAAATCAGTTTCGGATGTTTTGTTATAGAAAATGCTGTGTAAATTTATTGTATCAAAATTTTTATTATAATTATTATCATATTTTAATTTCATGCACTTTCATCAATCTATGAACACCTGCCGGGTCAGTTTGCTTTCCATTGGAATTTGCCACAGCTGTCATGGTGTATCTTCATGTTGCCTGTGTGACGAGTAGTTCAAATATTTATTTTAAAAGGAACTTCAGAAATCAAATCAAGAAATTTATATATTTACTTACCGGAGCGAATGAGAGCGAAAATAATCTTGCGCTAAATGACAATCAGCAGAAAATATAAAAAAACATAATACAAAAAAAAATAAAACACACAATAAATTTATCGACACAACTGAGTCAATGACTGCTGCTGGGGCGTATGACTGGATGAAATATTCAAGAGCTTTTACTCCATAGACAATGCTTATTGAATCGTCGTTTCAGTAGTTGGTAGTCGATTTTAATCGAGGTTGCGAATCTTTAGTCATGATAAGGCCGATACAAATATTAAATGCCTCCCCCCACGGTTTTTTCGCCCAAAAAAAATATTTTGAGGGGGCAACAAAAAAAAAATTCGGAGGATATTCAAAACATTCTTTAACAAATCCGAGGAGTTTTATCGATTTTTTTCATTTTAATATTTATATTGTCCCCCCCCCCTTGACCTTTTGGAGACCAGTAGGACATAATTTGAATTAAATATTTGTAACGCCCTAATTAGGCTTCTCAGAAGGCATCAGTGAAACGTATAATTCAATAAAGTAGCCAGAATTCGTCTGTGGCGATATGTTTTTGATTTTTGTTGTTTTAATTTCAAAGCCTACTCTCCATTTCTTTGCCCTAAAAGCTTATTGTCAAGTATCTGAACAGGACAAGATAAATTATTTCTAAGTTAAGTACCTTTTACCACCTCTAATTTATTGATATTTCAAGAGGTGGACGGATTTCGGTCCCACACGGTAACATTTGTTGCAACTCCGAACTGAAAATGCTCTCAAGCATTGTTGAAATTGTCAATAATTTATTTTACAGGTTTTGTTGTCATCTCAGAATTGTGAAAATTGTAGATTTTCAAACAAATCATTCAATTAGAAAGTAAATTTCTGTCGAAAAAAGCAATTTACAATAATTGAAATTAATGGATTTCTTAAAACTAATATTTTAATTATTATACACGTTTTGTCGCCTATAATGGGCATGTAATGCACCAACGCCATTTGAAACATTAACCTTCACTAGCATGACAAACAGCTCGAAACTAAATACTATTTTATATCCTGACCTAGAATCCTCACAAGCATTTTACTGCGCTAAATCAACTTATACAATGCAACGCAAAGAATCAAGAAACAAAAGAAGATCCCATTTTATTCCCCATGGCCTGAATTCCATTTCAATTTGGATAAATGATTACAAGATCGTATCAACCGAGTGCAGGTAGCGTGCCTCGAATGAGAAAAGCATTATCAATCCTACCCTCAACCGTCATTCCGTAGTGACATCCCGGCCAATCAGTGTTCACGCCATCGCATCGCAATGCTGCTGTAGGCAGCAGAATCGCCATCCGTGCGTTATCCATATCTAGGTACAGTCTACACGTTGTTGGGCATGTACCGCCATAGGTTCCTCCTCCGCGATCGTAGGCATAGTTGCCTCTGCACGGAACATATGCAGTCGCATTAGCAGTGTTGCAGCAGTTTTGTCGCCTTTCGGCATGTCGAGCGCGAGCGAGTGCCGGCTTAGAGCAACCGCACACACAGGCAGCGCGCATGCAATATGCAAATTAGTGCATTTGTGACAGTGATAAATTGCGAACCAAGAGATCGGGATAGTTTCTAGCGGCTCCGGTGGCGATAGTAGAGCCTCAGAAGTGATGGGGGATGGCGCTCTGTAGGCCGCCGCAAAACTCTCCGCGGGTGGCACACACGGTTTACTAGCGCCACTTACAGCAAATTCGCTTTAATCTTGCTGACTACTGTTGTTTGTCGCTCACTCTACGGAGCAAGTAAGGGAGAGATTTAATGGGAATTACAATCACTACATGTTGTGGAACAATGATAGAAATAGGACTATAGACTATAGTGGTGACCCGATTTTGTCTACCCTTGGTTTTATTATCTGAAATCTGCATGAATATACGTTTGGAAGCCGGGTTCGATTATTTTTAATTTGACGATTGGATATACAAAGAGATAGAAACTCTTACAAGCTTAAACTGCGTTTCAATCGTGAAAAAAATGAAATAAAGTAAGCCATTTTGAAACGCCAGAACTTTTTATGTGGTAATCCAGTTTTGTATTATTCCAAACGATCCATAAAATCAGCTCGACACTGTATCGGTCAATCCGTGGCCAACAATGGCGGCCCACTTTTATTGTTGCTGGTGGGTGGGTGGTGCATCAAGAATATCAAGACATCATTTTCAGGAAATTAAAACAGGCAGATTTATTACCATTACGCGTAATCCTTATTACGAGAGTATGACCATTACGGCTGATCCCCAGCTATTGGCGCCATTGCTAGGAATGTCAGTCAGGATGTTTAATAGCTTTTGAGTGGTGCCGCTTATTTCCATTACTACTCAGCTGCAGGCGGCTGACAAGACGTTTATAGATTTGGTTATGATAAACGACTTGTCTGATTGAATCGAAGGCGCGAGTGATTGGTGGCTCGAGCACCATAAAAAAGATCCGAATGTCGTGAATAATTCATTTTGTATTTATATGTAAATCAACATGGGCAAAAATCAATTAAGTTTCCTGAGTGTGCCGTCACACCCAGTCTTGTACCATTCTACCAGTTCAAAAAAAATCCGGGTCACTTTAATTCCCATCAAATGATTTAATGCCATTCCCACGAGACAGCCCAACTCTTTAATATACCCATCAAATATTTCACTTAGTAAACAAATGTCCCATAGCTTGCCATAAATCACCATCATCATTCCCATCCTTCGCCGTGATCTTCATACAGTGAGTGTTTCTGTTTCTGACTATCGTCGTGTATGCATTCACTCACTTCCTTCGTCTGTTAGCCGTCGGTAGCTTTTTGGTCACGTCTTCAGCATTGCCCCTGAAAAATCCCGGCCCGTCGCTGTATCAGACACAGCTGCTCCGAGAAGTGGCAGAAAAATCTCAAAACAAGACGGACGTGCTCTCGTAGACCCAGACCACCAGATGAAGACCACCAGTCACTAAATAGAACTTACGAGACGACTGTTCATGTGCCATGAACGAGTGCCGCGCCGTTCCTTCTCAGTGGTCGTCGGTTCCGCGTAACGGATGAGATTTGTTTTCAAACATAAATCACCTCGACGACAGTAAAGGCCAATTTCGCCATATTAAAGAGACATCATATCACTTTAAAGGCAACAACGGCCGTTGAGCAAGGGGCGTGTTCAGTCAGATTGAATTCCGAATCTAGAGGAAAAACATGATTTGTGACATCTCATCTTACTACTGAAAAATTGATATTTATTAACATGAAGGATTTTACGGCTTTGACAGGTTTTTACTATGGAATACAACGCATCTTCTTCAATGGCTCTACATTAGGGTGCCAATGAAAATGACATTTTCGAATTTAAAAAAAAACGACATTGCTCACAAGCTTCATTACCCCGAAATATGACCCTATGCCAAATTTGAGCTCAATCGGACATGATTTAGGGGTGCCTTAACATTCATCAATATTTTGAAATTTTTACCCATGAAAATTTTCCTAAGGGAAACCAAAGGAAAAGTCAAAAATCGAACTTCTGTTTCTGATGCCAAATGACTTAAAAATGCATGAAACGTCAAGATAGAGAGTTTTTTTCAGATGATGAAAATTTGTATCATCGAATTTTAACACCGAAACGTTTTAGTGACCAAAAATATCCCCCTATGCAAAATTTGAGTGCTCAAAATTAATCAAAACTTTTTTTTTCTTCTTACAAGGGAGAAATAAATTTTTTGCTTTTTTCATGCCAAAGGACTCAAAATGCATGAAACTTTGAGAATAATTTTATGAAAAAAATCGAAGGTTTTGGGACTTCAAAAAAATTCTTATGGCGAAAACAATTTTTCATCGAAATTAAAAACCGGACGTTACGCAAACATTTCCTAAGTCCTAAAATATGCCCCTATGCAAAATTTTAGTTCCATCGGGCATGATTTAGGGGTGCTCAAAATCTTACTATCATAATTTTGAAATTTTTGTGACTTTGAAAACTTTTGAGATCAGATTTACGGAGAAAATTATCAGATTGCTAGGCAATGTTTATTACACTGAGGCTCATTTTTACGCGGTACCGCATGAATTCAAAACATAACATGTAAAGATCAAGAAAACTGATTATGTAGAAACACGGTTCATATCATTAAGCAACTTTTTTATCGGATTTTCATGCTTTCATGCTTTTTTAATCATTTGGCATCAAAAACAGAAGTTCAATTTTTGACTTTTCCTTTGGGTAAAAATTTCAAAACTTTGCTGAATTTTAGGCACCCCTAAATCATGTCCGATTGAGCTCAAATTTTGCATGGGGCCATATTTTGGAATAATGAAACTTGTGAGCAATGCCGTTTTTTGAAATTCGATAACAAATTTTTTCCCATACATTTCATTGGCACCCTACTCTACATTCCAACTGGAACTTGGCCTGCTTTTCAACTTTGCTCGCAAGGCGAGGCGTTGATTTGGTTGTAATAACTCATATATGACCAAATTTGGTCATATATGAGTATCATCAACTGATTTACAACATGTGTGTTGCTCGGGTGGAGACCCAACTGCGCATAGCATCCTTAATAAATGATTAATATAATATATGAGAGTAGCATTTCCATAAAATTTATGGAATAGCCGAATCTTACCGAATAGAAATTACGAAAAATTCAAATAACTTAGTCTAGTCTTGTCTACACAAGCACAACAATTTTGTAAAATAATCCAGGAAAGGGATAAAATCGACTGTATCAGTCACTTTTCTTGTCAATATTTATGTTTAGAGCACATCAAAAATGTAGTTCAAAGATAAAAGTGGCCAGGCCTACTGTGCAGCGTTGCACTATGGTCCAGGATGCAGATTTATGCTACCAAAAATAGGGTGGCCTATCATGTAAAAAAAATAGATTTTTTTTATTTCTCGGAATACACTGTACTGACATGTTATGTGCTACAAAGTTGTAGCGCAGCTTATTCCAATAAATTTAGCTAAAAAAGCTTTTTTCTGTTGCTCTCAAGTTGACTGATTTAGAGAAATTGTACCTAAATGGATTAGGGTGTACCTAAAAAAACATTATTTTTGATCTACTTTTTTGTTTTAGATTTCTTGTAAAAGTCGTCTTCGGGTGACTTTTAGAGCTCAAAAAATGCAACTTTTGATGGGTATGGTAATATGCTCAATATCTTTTTCCGACCAAAAGTTATAATCGTTTTTCTGTCAAAATTACATTTTTTTCATAAGTTGACATCTCTGGTTAGGGCGGACCAAAAAAAATATGTTTATACGGCATTTGAAGAAAGCAAGGGCTGCCTTTGCGAGTTTAAGAAATATCTGGAAAAACAGGCAGATAAGTGAACGCACCAAAATACGAATTTTCAACTCTAACGTGAAATCCGTGCTGTTATACGCTAGCGAAACATGGTGTGTATCAGTGGAGAACACTCAACGGCTGCAGGTGTTCATTAAGAGATGCCTGCGGTATATAATTCGGGCCTGGTGGCCTCACAACTGGATCTCAAACAACGAGCTCCATCGTCGTTGTCACCAGAGGCCGATAGCAACAGAAATTCGGGATCGGAAGTGGGGCTGGGTCGGCCACACTCTACGTAGGGGCGGAAACGAAATCTGTAAGCAAGCATTAGACTGGAACCCAGCGGGACATCGCAGCAGAGGCAGACCCAGAGGCTCATGGCGGCGAAGCCTCAATAAAGAAATAAAAGAAGTCGACCGAAATCTAACCTGGCAACAGGTTAAAGCGATAGCCGGGCATCGCTCAGGATGGAGATCTTTCAAGTCGGCCCTTTGCACCACCGGAGGTGTACAGGATCCATAAGTAAGTAAGTAAGCATTTGAAAGAGCACTTCATATTGTTTATTATTATTGTATTGAATATTCATATTCAATTATGACATAAAATGTTCTACAAAATTGTAGCGTAGCTTTTTTTCAATCAATAACAACAATATTTATGATTTGGAATAATAACATCGTCTGTATCTTCTTCCTTTGTCGAGTTATATCAATTTACTTAGAAAAACATTACTTCAGTAAAATTGGTAAAAATTGAGATAAATGAATAACATATCCCATTTTTTTGACATAAATCTTTCAAATGCCGTATAAAAACATTTTTTTGGTCTGCCCTAAACGGAGATATCAATTTATTGAAAAAGTGCAATTTTGACAGAAAAACGATTATAACTTTTGATCGGAAAAAGATATTGAGCATATTCATCCATCAGAAGCTGCATTTTTTGAGCTCTAAAAGGTCACCCTAAGACGACTTTTTCGAGAAACCTAAGAAATCTAACGAAAGGAGTAGATTAAAAATACTGTTTTTTTTAGGTACACCCTAATCTAATTAGGACATTTTTTTCTAAATCAGCTAACTTTTTTATTTATTATCAGACTAAGGCCGGAGTGGCCTGTGCTGCACATAAAAGTCTTCTCCATTCAGCTCGGTCCATGGCTGCACTTCGCCAACCACGCAGTCTGCGGAGGGTCCGCAAATCGTCCACCACCTGATCGATCCACTTTCCCCGCTGTGCACCTCGCCTTCTTGTTCCCGTCAGATCGTTGTCGAGAACCATTTTCACCAGATTACTGTCCGACATTCTGGCTACGTGCCCGGCCCACCGCAGTCTTCCGATTTTCGCGGTGTGAACGATGGATGGTTCTCCCAACAGCTGATGCAACTCGTGGTTCATTCGCCTCCTCCACGTACCATCCGCCATCTGCACCCCATCATAGATGGTACGCAACACTTTCCTTTCAAAAACTCCCAGTGCGCGTTGGTCCTCCACGAGCATCATCCAGGTCTCGTGTCCGTAGAGAACTACCGGTCTTATAAGCGTTTTGAAGATAGTCAGCTTGGTACGGCTGCGGACTCTATTCGATCGGAGCGTCTTACGGAGTCCAAAGTACGTAAGATTTCCAGCCACTATGCGCCTCCGAATTTCTCAAGCCCAAGTACACGAATTTTTCAACCACCTCGATTTCGTCACCACCGATAGAAACTCGTGGTGGGTGGCTTACATTGACCTCTCTCGAGCCTCTTCCTATCATGTACTTCGTCTTCGACGTGTTGATGACTAGTCCAATCCGTTTAGTTTCGCTTTTCAGTCTGATGTAGGCTTCCTCCATCCTCTCAAAGTTACGTGCCATGATATCAATGTCGTCGGCGAAACCAAATAACCAAACCAAATCAGCCAACTTAAGAGCTACATAAAAAGCTTTTTGAACAAAATTTATTGGAATAAGCACCGCTGCAACTTTGTAGAACATAACATGTCAGTATTCCGTGAAATAAAAAAAAAATATTTATATATTTATATAATATTTTTCTAAAGCACCATAATGATGGCCTTACTATTTTGAAAATTTTTGAAGAACAACATTTTTTTTCTAAAAAATATGGTTTTGGGGTAAAATGCATCTTTCCGCGTAAAACTGTATCCTGGACCACAGTGCGTTGTTGAAAATAACTTGAGAAATAATTCTTAGCTTGATATAACAATTAAGCCATAGAACGGGGACATCTTGTATCATCCGTTCCATTTACATTATTCCATTACATGATGAATCGTTGCACAGTGGGAAAAAATGTTCTTAAAACGACAAAGAAATATGTAACTACGGAACGCGACGATATTGATCAAATAAAATTAGTTATCCTGACGCAGACATTTCTAAGGGAGCGAATAAGAATGGTTTCGTGGGCCGCACATATGAGTATTATGCCCGTTTTACCCGAATTCCCCATTTTAACATAATTTTCACCGCAATTTAATCAGTCTGTTCTTTATATTACTAGTATAAATCAATAAACGAAAGCTTTTTCTAACGATAAAAAGTATGGGGAAACAAATGGAAAGACTTATTTTAACCTTAAGAGCCTAACAATGCCAATGTTGCCTTGATTTCTCATTTTGGTGGAAAAAATCAACAATTTGTATCTCTATACATTATTTTTCCAATACACACGGAAGTATTTAAATGAAGAAGGACTGAAGAAACTTATGGGACATTTAACTTTAGTAATGCGAGATGTTATAATGTCCATTTTAGTCGAATTTCTCATGATAATCGAATATTAAACACCTTTTTTGTGTAAAAAATCAAGTACAGATCTCTTTTAAATTAAAATGAATTTCAAATTGAGTTTTTAATAAAGATAAAAATTCTATATTTAAAATATTTCATCATGTGCCTCATAATATGTATTGTTGCTAAATAACCTATAAGTTTTTTCGGGCTTCAGTCGTATGAAGTACTTGTAGGTTAAATGGAAAAAAATGTAGAGCAATACATTTATTTCTGGTGTGTTTTTTTCACAAAACAATCAAAATAGGCCTTATTAGATTTTCTAGTCTCAAATAGGGGAAGCGCACCGGTTTTGGCCAACTTAGTGCCTATTTTGGCCAACCCTGAAAAATACATATTTTTCCTAAATAATCGATCAGTTAAAAGCAGCGTTGAATCGTGAGGGATATATCTCTTGTTGGAACTAATAAAACCCTCCCGAATTGCTTTATTTTTGGAGTTATTCGCAAAATTGGCCAAATTAGGAACATGGCCAAAACCGGTACAGTTCCCCTATGTCTTTCCATTCATAACATCCTCATACTTTTTACCGTTAGAAAAATTCTTTGTTGACTGATTTTTTACTTATATTATAACGAAAAGAGTGAAAAAATTCTGATGAAAATTATGTTAAAATGAAGAATTCGGGTAAACCGGGCTTGATATTCATTTGTTCTGCCCTCGAAAACATTCTTATTCGCTTCCTCATACATTTTTGCGTCAGTCTAATTTTATTTGACCCATCTCGTTGCGTTCCTTTGTCGCTTCATGGACATTCACCCATATTCTTGTTTACGTACGAACGCACTTTCGATCGAAAGTTAAAGCGCATTCTCGTTTACGCCAGCAATATCAAATGGAGAAACAGTTCGAACGAATCGCATTCGTTCGAAAGCATCGTTCGTCCGTAAACAAGAATAAGGGTGATTTTCTTTCCCGATGTGCGTTGGTAGTGGCTCAGCTAAACTGGATGTTGTCTAATGGGATCAAAAGTGGAATGGATCGAGGCTTGGATTTTATAATTTTGGTTAATTGGGCTAGGTGTACTAGTTGTGGCTATAGCACCAGTTGTCGCACTAGTGCTTTATATGCCAAATGACCAATCAAATCACCGCAAACCAAGTAGATATCGATAAAGCATATTCATATGACACGATAACACCTTTGATTTCTACCAAAACAAGCAAAGCATAATTGTAAAAATTGATTTTGCTTAATTTTTAACGTCCTTTGCACCAGTTGTCGCACTAGTGGTCCCAATTTGGCCAGTCCCATAAGAAGACAATGGGATTTGCCAAATAAGGAACCAAAATTAAGAATAGTGCCACAACTGGTGCATGCGTTCCTATTATGGATTAATCAATTTTAAAAATAATAACAACATTTATTGTGATTTTCACAGCTGTTCTAAGGAGCAGGAAGTAAAATCTTTCGCTTGATATATAAAGTCCACCCACATGCCTTTTATTTATTAATTTTTTAAATAGTTGTTCTTATGTATGGCGATAATTGGTACACCGACCCTAGTTAATTAGGATATTTTTCCGATTGATCATTAGGTCAGTTCTTCCTTTTTGCCTTTATCGTACAACAAAGTTGTTCCGAAAGGCTATATGACCACTCCAATAACAAAGTTTTGATAGGAGGCCCGGAGACCCATAGAGTTATATACCAATAGACTCAGCTTGACGAACTGAGGTGATGTCTGTATGTGTGTATGTGTACAAATTTTGTAGTCACGCTTTTTGGAACTTAGCATGTCCGAATTACTCGCAACAGGTGCCATTCGACGGAGAACCCTGTCGCATTGTTTGCTAAAATTGGCCAGCTTGAACTATGGGATCAGAAGTTATGGCCAAAACATTATTTTTTATGCGCAAAACACGCTAAAAAACATTTATTCATATTTTTAATTTTTTTTTCTGGATCGAGAAAGGAACCAACACCGCTGGGTGGATTAATAAGGGTTTTTCTGTTTATTTTTCTTTTCTTTTGTCTACTTTCCTTCTTCTTCTTTTCTTTGTTAAAGTTACAATCAAGTGGTGGAATTGAATGGGATAGTACGAACTCGTCTAATGACAAGTAAAGACATTCCACTAAAAGATCGAAATAATTTTCTTATTAAAATTGCTTCCTAGTTCCTCGACGAGTTCTCTTCTTTCATGTTCATGACTGAATTACGGTGGTCTTCATTTGCTGACATCACTTTCAAGCCCTCGCTGCAACTACAAAAGTCGTACAAGTTGTGCTGAAAATATTAGTTTTTTAAAACTAGTTGCACAAAATAATATTTTCTGTCAAATAAATAACATAAAATCTATCATTTAGTATCAATGTGTTATTACATACATATCATTATTAATCACTATATTCAACAACCAATTTATTTGCCATTACTACCAATTTGGTTTGCATATCCTCTATTTTACGATAAATTAAGAATTTCTTACGATCTTTACATAATAATTTGAACAACTCAATTCACTTTCCCGATTACATCTAAATGTCGAACAAGAAACAGTAACCTATTGATTTGAACGTATCGAACATTTTTTCTAAACACATTTCCCTTTCATTTACCGCAAAAGTCCAACGCAACCGACCGAAGAAATTTACATACACCGTTGTCGCAGCTCATTTCCAGTCATTTGCTCGATCTTCACGACTTCGGTCAACCAAACAAAGTAATAGGAAACAACTTGTCCCATGTTCGGCACATGCTTCGCCGGCCGTGCATGGATAAAAAATGACTTCAATAAAATTCAAATTACCGGCCGCTTTCGGTCGTGCGCTGGCCTGGAAGCGCAAAAACCAAGCGCACTCGCTTAGCCTATTACACACTGGACGCGTGGTAATTTGTCACCTAAGTACCAATAACGCCTTCACACATTCAATTGGCTGCTTTATGGGCCGGGGATAGCAGTTTCCATTTGTGTTTTATTGATCGCCGATTGAGCTGCAGCAGCGGCCGATGTAGTGCATATACCTTGGAGGATCCACTTCAGTCAGAATAGAAATTTTACCGGGATTCATGCCATTAGTAAGGACACCTATCGGAATAAATTATTATCTCAACTCTAATTCTATCACGGAACGTGTGGCACAAAATCTAAATTGAAAACAATTTGTAATGTTTTCCCACGCGGAGATCGCGGGAGGCGCAATTAATTTTGCCATTAGGAAATGCTTTGAAACAGAGGTGTGAAAATACTGCACACGGGGAGTGACATTGTGACATTATTCATTTCCTCCCTGTGGCTATAAATTAAATCGCGTGTGAAAATGCGTTCCAATGCACTTTGAATGAACAAGTAAGTAAAAATTAGGCTCTGGGTCTTTAATGTCACATCGAGCACGCAACATTGACAATGCTGGGAGTTGCTGGGTTTTAAATTAACCTTCCAAGGATCAAAATTCCGATTTATTTAATCAAGTTGTTTCAATCCAAGACCATAGATAGCCTAGTATGTGAAGACAATTACAGAGCCTGAGATTTCTGGTTTCGTTTTTAATCTACTAGGGAAAGTTCTTTGAGTAGGAAACATTCTCGAGAGCTGCATTGGTATTGGAATCAGTTAATGACTACTGCACTACATTGAAAGCATTGAAAACACACTTACCAGAAAAACGGAAACTATAACTCAACAATTCTGGAAGCTGGAAGCGAACATTAGGCTATAGAAAATATTGAAACGAAAATGTTTATAACTAGTCTCCATACGCAATGCCTTATCCTGGGATGATTGTCATCAACGTTTGTGCACCATGTATGTGGAATATTAACAATAGAAAATCAATACAATTCCTTCCTCAAGTTCACCGCAACGAACTCTTGCTTTTAAATCCATTTCGATGTTTTCTTTCGTTTGCAGGTGGCGATCGAAATCTTGTCCTTCCGACATCGGTTTTTCACCGGGCCGTGGACCAGATGAAGCGGACGTCAGATTTTACGTTTGCCGTCGTCCTGAAGCAGGAGCAAGCTAACTCTGGGACCATCGTTTCCTTTTCAAACGGAAACAATAGGTAGGTTTCTCGTTCAATTCTATGTCGTTTGATGTTCTATTTCCTGCTTTCTTCCTCCGGTCCTGTCCCTGTTATTTAACAATCCCCGTTCCAACACTGCCGCACCGACTCCTTCGTTGATTACTGGGGTCGCCTTCCATATTCGTGCCAAGCCAACGCTGCGCTACATTACTAGACCGGTCGGTGCCAATAAATTCTTAACTGTCGTCAGCGCAAGCAGAAAGGAAAAGTTTTCCCCCTTGTTAATGGTTCCCGAGGGGGAATCATTAATGAAGAATCATTGCAATAAAAACTACCCACGTCAGCCGCCGGCGTCATTAGCTCCTAATTCACTTATTCATTTGCGCTTCCCTGCGTTTATTGTCCTGTCTCGATTGCCCAGTAATCATCGTTATAATCGTTGGTAACGGTTAAAATCCCACAGGACAAACCAATTACGATTACACTAGTTTACAAAGAGAAAGTCTGATCAGATTCTTAAGTTTCTTTTTCATTGAATATTTTTATTCAAATTTAAATATAGTTGTTGAAAAAAATATTAGAGAAACTAGTGTTCTTGTAAAATTCCATTTGTTTCCACCTAATTCCAATCCTACCCTCTTGTACCCGTACCTATCGAAACAACGAAACTTTCTATCTATTTTTCTAATCCTAATCGAAACAATGTAATAATTAATATTAATGTTAAGGTATTTAGAATTACAATCAAGTGGAAGACGTGACGAAATACGTTTTCATTACACACACATAACAGCAGCGGGCGCGACGCAGACATACACCGAGTCCTTTCCGTATCGGCTCGCTGACGACGCCGAGCACAAGGTGGCGCTAACGGTCAGCGGCACCGAGGTGCAGCTGTACATCGACTGCCATCCACTGTATAAACGAGTGACACATTTTTTACCAGATAGAAATTTTAGTGCTTCCAATATGCAATTATTCGTCGGACAAAGAAACTCAAATAGTCATTATTTATTTAAGGTGAGTCTGCTAAGGAGAATTATTTTTGGGGTAAGCAATTGTTTAAAAAAAACCAAATCCAAAGACTACATTTAGTGGAACAAGTGGAATGTCTTACAAATCTAATGAAAATATCGTGTTATTTCTCAATTTACTGCGCATTTTAGGGGTAAGGCCTTAGCTAAGCAAACACAGCTAGCAGATGCTATCGTTAAATTACAGGAAATCTCAATAGTATTGTTATATTTCACATTCACAAAAGTAGTGATGTTTTGTTGACGGAAAACTAATAGAGGCAAAACGCCTATGAGCTTGCAGCTTTTTAGAGAATAATGTATCATGCGTCCGCTTTTATCTTTTAAGAACTCATGAACAATTTGGGGCATCCACGTGCATGATAGAACCACAGAGAAACAGACGTCTCACTCAACATATGTTCCATCGTTCACCTTTTCAACGGAAGATTCAAATTTTTGTAGGTGGTCGATCGGCCACCGATGGCGCTTCCATCGATTTCGCTTGTGTTTGACGTTTGCACACTACCGCCATCTCGTTTCCGATTGTCCAATCACAGTGCATTTAGCATTGGGCGATAATGTTTCCGTGACGATGATTTTAATTGCATTTTGTTCTAAGTGAGACGTCTGTTTCTCTGTGATAGAACGTTGGCCAATATCTAGGCTAATATCAGATAGTCGGAAAATTTTACTGAATACAAGACTGAGGCATTTCTGCATTTGTATTTGAAGAAGAAGAAGAACATCGGTCCTAATACGGACAGCAATTTGTTCTAAGCAAACACAATCAACGGATTTCACTGCGATGTGTTGCAGTTCCGATTTGACGGCAAATACTACTTCATCACTTTTACAAAGACTGGGACTATTGAAAGTGTTACGCATTGGTTAAGTGACTGCCCATTTTAGGAAAGTGATAATATTTTCTCTTTTCTCCGTTGACTCGAATCGCTATTTTTTTTAGCGTGGATCATTTATTTTATGCACAGCACTTGCGAATTAAAATTAACGTCCCTACAACTTTAATTTGTAAGTGCTGTGCATAAAATAAATGATATTTTGTTCGTACAAGGAAAACGGAAATCATTCCAAATCAACTCATGTGTACATTTGTTGAAGGGAATCCTCAGTTATAGTGTTGAGGGATATCCCATACGTTTGACGATCAATTAAGTATGCTAAACGAAAGTTTGAGCAGAAAAATGTTTTTTTTTGCGCTTGGTGCAATTTGGCTGAGCCCCGACCAAATATCATTGAAATGTGCTACTAAGGGTATATGTATTTCACTAGCAGAAGTATTGAGCACCAACTTGGTCAGGTTCAAACATCGCATCGTATGATAGGTGTGTACAGCAGAGGCTTAACAACCGTCTCTGACAGCATTCAATACAACCACATTCGCTATGATCCCGGGGCACTGGAATTTTAAGGAGCACGGCCGCAATTTTGATGAAGCAAGTACTGGTACTCAAAGTGTCAAACTAATGTAGTTGTTAAGAAAATTATTTTGAGCTTTTTAGTGGAATGTCTTCACTTGTCATAAGACGAGTTTGTACAATCCCATTGAATTCCACCACTTAATTGTATCTTGACAGATACGTATTTCGACCTCAATAGTAAGGCCGTCTTCAGTGTCTTGTACTTGAAAGAAAGATACAATTAAGAGGTGGAATTCAATGGGATTGTACAAACTCGTCTTATGACAAGTGAAACTAATGTAGTTGATAAATCAAAACATTCTCTACAACATGACACACAATTAGCGGTATTTAGTATATTGGTATGTATAGGGAAAACATGTTTGGGGAAGGGTCGTTTGGCCGAAAGCCACTTGGCTGAATACAACTAGGCCAAACAAACTATAAGGCCGAACGAATCATTTGGGGAACACATTTGGCAGAAAGGGTAATTCGGCCGAATAGGTCATTTTGGCCGAAAGGGAGAGATGTCTCACTACTCACTTCGCGCTTCGAGACATCTCACTTCTCACTCCTCATTTCTCACTTCATTTTTTTACAGTGAGAAGTGAGAAATAAGGAGTTAGAATGGAGACGTTTCCCTTATCACTTCTAATTTCTCACTTCTCACTGTGAAAAGATAAGCCAAATGACCCTTTCGGCCAAATAACCTATTCGGCCAAATGACCCTTTCGGCTAAATGATCCTTTCGACCAAATGTTCTTTTTGGGAAAATGACCCTATTGGCCAAATTATCCTGGTCTGGTCTGTTCGGCCAAATGGCTTTCGGTCTAATGGTCTGTTCGGCCAAATGGTATATTCGACCAAACAACTCACTTTTTACAGTACAGTACAGTACAGTAAGAAATGAGAAGTGAATAGTGAGACGTCTCACTTCTCTCTCCTCATTTCTCATTTCTCACTGTAAAAAGTGAGTAGCGCGAAGTTAATAGTGAGACGTCTCACTACTCACTCCACGCTTCTCATTTTTTACAGTGAGAAGTTAGAAATGAGGAGTGAGAATGAAGACGTCTCACTTCTCACTCCCAATTTCTTAGTGAATAATGTGAAATAACTGTGAATAATGAGAAGTGAGAAGTGAGACGCTTCACTTTTCACACCCTTTTTCTCACTTTTCAAATGACCCTTTCGGCTTAATGACTCTTACGGCAAAATGACCCTTTCGACGGAGTGACCCTTTCGGCCCAATGTACTATGGTCCAGGATATAGATTTACGCGGAAAGATGAATTTTACGCCAAAACTATATTTTTTAGAAAAAACTGTTGTTCTACAAAATTGTTCGAAATAGTAATGCCATCATTATGGTGCAACCAAGAAATAGGGTGGCCCATCATATAAAAAAATTAGATTTTTTTTTATTTCTTGGAATATTGACATGATATGTTCTACAAAGTTGTAACGCAGCTTATTCCAATCAATTTTGCCAAAAAAACTTTTTCTGTAGCTCTTAAGTTGGCCGATTTAGAGCAATTTTACTTAATTGGATTAGGGTGTACGTCACTAAAACAGTTTTTTGATCTACTTTTTTTGTTTTAGATTTCTCGAAAAAGTCGTCGTCAGGTGACTTTTAGAGCTTAAAAAATTGCAACTTTTGATGGGTAAATATGCTCAATATCCTTTTCCGATCAAAAGTTATAATCGTTTTTCTGTCAAAATTACATTTTTTCGGTTAGGGCAGACCAAAAAAATATGTTTACACGGCATTTGAAAGAGAAATTCATTTTCCTTATTATGTCAAAAAATTGAAGATATGTTATTTTTTTGTCTCAAGTTTTACCAATTTTACTAAAATTATGTTTTTTCAAAAAATAAATGATATAACTCTACTATGGAAGAAGATTCATACGATATTCTTATAGCAAAACACGCGTTTTGAAAAGCCCCAAAAGTCTTTAGAAGGTGACATTTGTGAAAAGCGAAAAATAAAAAATCTACAGCTTTAGCACAGTTTTATCATTATCATCGTACTGCAAGATTTACGAGAAAAGATGCATTTTCGGCCTAAAGCATACTTTAAAGAAAAGAAATTTGTTCTACAAAGTTGTTCTGGATACTTGAGTCCTTAATATAGAGTTACCAAAAAATAGGGTGAAAATGAAAAAAATGTGAAATTTTTATTTTTTTTATTCTGCGGAATATTGACATAAAATGTTCTACAAAGTTGTAGCGCAGCTTTTTTCAATCAACTTTGCTATATAAACTTTTGAAGTAGCTCTTAAGCTCACTTGTTTAGAGTAATTTTACTTACCAGAATTAGGGTGTCCCTCAAAAAACAAGATTTATGATCTGCTCATTTATTTTTTTATTTTTCCCGGATGTCACCTTCTGAAAACATTTGGGGCTTTTCAAAACGCGTGTTTTGCTATAAAAATATCGTCTGTATCTTCTTCCGTAGTCGAGTTATAACAATTTATTTGAAAAACTATGATTTTAGTAAAATTAGAAAAACTTGAGATGAAAAAATAACAGATTTCCATTTTTTTAACATAATAAAGAATATGAATTTCTTTTTCAAATGCCGTGTAAATATATTTTTTTGGTCTGCCCTAACCGGAGATATCAACTTATGAAAAAAATGTAATTTTGACAAAACGATTATAACTTTTGATCGAAAAAAGATATTGAGCATATTTACCCATCAAAAGTTGCATTTTTTTGAGCTCTAAAAGTCACCTGGAGACGACTTTTTTGAGAAATTCAAAACAAAAAAAGTAGATCAAAAATACTGTTTTTTTTTAAGTACACCCTAATCCAATTAGGTAAAATTCCTCTAAATCAGCCAACTTAAGAGCTACAGAAAAAGTTTTTTTGGCAAAATTGATTGAAATAAGCTGCGCTACAACTTTGTAGAACATAACATGTCAATATTCCGAGAAATAAAAAAATATTTTCTAATTGTTTTTTATATGATGGGCCACCCTATTTTTTGGTTGCACCATAATGATGGCCTTACTATTTCAAACAATTTTGTAGAACAACATTTTTTTCTAAAAAATATATAAGAAAATTATTTTGAGCTTATTAGTGGAATGTTTTCACCTGTCATAAGACGAGTTTAAACAATCCCATTGAATTCCACCACTTAATTGTATCTTGACAGATACGTATTTCGTCCTCAAAAGTAAGGCCGTCTTCAGTGTCTCGTACTTGACTCGTCGAGTCAAGTACGAGACACTGGAGACGGCCTTATTTTTGAGGACGAAATACGTATCTGTCAAGATACAATTAAGTGGTGGAATTCAATGGGATTGTATAAACTCGTCTTATGACAGGTAAAATTCATCTTTCCGCGTAAATCTGTATGCTGGACCATAGTGCAATGACCTATTCGGCCAAATGCCCCTTTCGGCATTCAAATGTCTTTTGGCCTAATGGTCTGTTCAGCCAAATAACTTTCGGCCAAACAACTCACTTTTTTTAGTGAGCAGTAAGAAATGAGAAGTGAGTATTGAGACGATTCACTTCTCTCTTCACATTTCTCATTTCTCACTGTAAAAAGTGAGTAGCGCGAAGTTAATAGTGAGACGTCTCACTACTCACTCCGTGCTTCTCATTTTTAACAATGAGTAGTGAGAATGGAGACGTCTCACTTCTCACATTATATTTCTTACTTCTCACTATGAAAAATGAGCCGTGAGAAATGAGTAGTGAGGCGTCGCACTTCTCACTTTTCACAGTGAGAAGTGAGACGTCTCACTTTTCACACCCTATTTTACACTTTTCGAATGACATATACGGCCAAATGACCCTTTCGACCAAATGACCCTTTCAGCCAAGTGACCTATTCGGACAAATGACCCTTTCGGCCAAATGACCCTTTTGGCCAAAAGACCCTTTCGGCCAAACAGCTTTCAGTCTAGTGGACTTCGGCCTTCGGCAAAATGGCTTTCGGTCAAACGGCCCTCGCCCATTTTTATATATATAGAAAAGAAAGAAGATAAGATATGAGATAGACAAACCTGCCCGATGGTACTCGGGTTGTCAATCGTTAAGTAATTTCAGATTCGCATTCTAGATTGATTTCAGTTAAAGCTTCATGGTTCCATACCAACTTCAAAGGCGATGCGGAAAGCTAGGAAGCAACCAATCGGATTTTGACACTTTTTTTGCCTAACCTACATAATTTTAGGTCTAGTTTTGTTACGGCCATGCCAAATGCGGTAAATATGAGGACAAACCCAAAAGGCCTCTTCCCCTAAACACAGCTGATTCCAAGACGAATAGATTTGTGAGGAAATCTCGCAAATCGATCAATCCGTTTTGTGAGTTATATTGCCTCAAAGGAAATGTAAACACATTTTAAATATATAAAAAGATAGATATTTATCTTATCCTGTTCAAATACTTGACAGTAAACTTTTTGCCCAAAGAATAAAACAAAAATCGAAAACAATTCACCACCCAGACAAATCGCAGTTTTATATGTTATTTGTTTGGGGCTCTGCTATAAATCGCACCAAGCGGCGTTTTGACTGTCTTGCGATGATTGCTCGTAAAAAGAGCACAAATCAATATTCACATCTATGTATGCGTTTACTATAAAAACAATTTCTTTGATTACTGAGTCAATAAATATTCAATACAGTTTGCTAATAATTAGAAACACTACCCGTTGTTCTGTGCATATAATTGGGTGACTTATCATTGGCACTTAGTGTGGATTAGCAGAACTCCGACCATTTGTTCGCGTACTGACTATAATTCTACCAAATGTGACAAAGTGACTGTATTCGAACTGCATATCACAATAAATAAAACAAGGGTAAGGTTCAATTCATGAAGTAATTATTTCAAGGTTTTTTTTCAGAAATAGACACCAAAATTCCTATATTAATTGCTGCCAGGTTGTTTTTTCTGGTATTATTTGAGGTTTGTCTTCTTTTCTTTCCACTGTTTACTATGAGTTTGTATAGACAGATTCGGTTTTTCTACTTAGAAACTTTTTCTTTGAACATGAAATACTGAATAAGTTTTCTAGAAGAAATTGTCCGTAGATACAAACCCAAATAAGGGAAATCAGAAAAGAAAATATGTAGATCTGGTTGAAAATACGAAATCTTTTGTAAGCGCATTTCCATGAAAAAAGTCCCAAATTTTATTCATTTATATCGTAGCTGAAGCTATCCACATGTACACTGACCCCACAATCATGGGTCACACACTAATATGGGTCATTTCCATTTGATCAACATGCAAAATAGAGTGACTTATAATTGTTACAAAGTGACCCATATATGTGGGGTCGGTGTACAGTCAGTCTAAGCTTAGCTATATCCAATTTTAGCTAAATAATTTATTTGGAAGGAAGATCCAAATTCACAGAGCCATGGGTTTATAACAAGTAGGTGAAAAGTGATGCAATATTTGAAAGACACACATTGAAGCTTGTTCCACTATAAATGTAGTCTGTCAATAAAGTGATAGGGCTGCTAGGTAGAATAAAATCACATTTCCAACAAAAAATAATAAACTGCGTCAGCCCTTTCAGCATTATGATTACTCATTTCCAAAAGAAATCGAAATATTTTGCACAACTTCCAGCCCATCTCTAATCGTTTCCGTTTTCCCAACTGGACTCTCGTTCTTGTTTCTTCCCTCCCCCCATATCCGAAAAAACTCGTCGCTGACCATCCATCATCATCGATGTCATCCGTCAACCGCAACACCGGCCACAACCACCTCAACAGGGTGATTTAAAAGATTTACGTATTATCACCGGCCCGTACGGTTATTTATCACAATGTGAACTAATGGATGCACAATGCCCCACCTGCGGGCAGTACTTAGAGTTAGAAAATGCTTTACTAGATTTAAAAGAAATGATTACGCATTTAACAAGAAGGGTGAGTATTAGCGAACGTTTTATTGACCTGACACCGTTTACTAACCCATGTGCATTCTCCATTAGCTAGTGGATGCAGAGAAGCGCGTTTCGAGTATAGAGGAATGTGATTGTAAAAAATCATGCCTAATTAATGGTACAAGTAAAAACGATGGTGATATATGGGATATAGGTTGCAGTCAGTGTAAATGTGAGCGAGGTAAAGTCACGTGTGGTCCAAGACCATGTCCAGAGGTTAAGTGTAAACATCCAGTATTAGAGGAGGGTGAATGTTGTCATAAGTGTTTAAGTAAGTATACGGTTATCGGAAAAGGAAGTGGTATACTAAGAACACTCGCCCCCTTTTTGGGTCGTACATTAAGATACAGGTGCCATTTGTTTCTCATTACCTCCAATCAGTTTGCTTTTTGTAGAACTTGTTAGCCATTCTACTGCTGACACTCGTTGAATCAATTCCTACATGGTGAGGTAATTGGTTTTCAATAGCAGTATGGACATTGAGTTTTATCTGCGATCATTATCGAACGACTAAACACTAATCCTTTATTTTACGATGTCTAAATTAATTATCTATTCATTGTTCTGCGACAACTTCAGCAAAGGTCCTTAGATAGAACGATTAGGGTGTGGCTTTCAATTTGAAATCCTTACAATGGGAACTTCTACTAAAGTAATCTCGATTAATTCACAAATTTAGTAAAATAATTTACCAAAAATAGAAAAAAAAATCAAGTGTGGCTGCTTGATTACCGTTTCATCGGAACACTCTAATTGTCTGATCAAAACAAATCAAATGTCGTCATGCTACTCGATCAGCTGAAAATGAGTCGCAATCTGATGTAGATCCTCGCCCGGTTTCTGCAACGTGAACAATCGCAGTACGAGCTCACTTTATGACCACTAGATTATATTATATCTCTTAATAAAGCTCCGCAAGCCAAGGGGAAATGCACACGCGAATGAAATACTACCATCTTTTACGATCCTACGTGCATTTTAACGTTCAATACGGCCCCCCACAAACACGAACTCATCCCGCCCGAACCGGCACCAGACCGGCCACCAACAATCGCACCGTCGCCAAACAAACAGTCAGAAGCCAGGCTACCCCCGACGTAACTACGTGTACCTGTCAATAAATTGTCATTCGCTCGTTACGCCCCCTCATTCTATGCCCTGCCAATGTTACACCAGGGGAGTCTCGGTTATCTACACCTCTATATAGGTGGTTGGATCCCAATCTTGGCCAGCCAAGCAGGCAGCAGTGACTATTTACGAACAGAGATAGCTTTTAAAGTGAGACATTAGAAAAGTTGCGTTATGCGTTTGGTTTGCCGTCTGTGTGTCCCGGACTCCAAAGGCGGATGATGGTGGCTGACCTGGGAAATGAAATGCTTTTGGCATTGAGCTTGATGGCTTTTGGTAATGAGAAATAATGGCACCTGTACCATGGGCCGTAAAAGACTGATGATTGGGTCGATTCGAAGGGTGTGGACTATATGGTATGTGGTACGGTATCAATAGCAACGAACGTACAAGCTTGAACTGCAGAGGGGATAAATAATGAACAAAGTTGATAGAAATAATGATATTAACGAATTATCGATGCATAGTTACTAAAAGTAATAATTAAAATAAAGCATTAAATGACAATAGACTATAATAGACTATGAACGAAATAGTAGTTTACGCAACTATTTGCAAAAAGAGATTTTTTTAGCACGAGTTGTTTCGGCATGCCTCGTTGGATAAATACGACAAGTGCTGAAAAAATCGAGTTTTGAAACGCTATTTATTGCAATGACAAAAATACAATAAATCTGCACCAAAATTGCACAATTTAGTTACATCTACTTATGTAACTATACAATTTAGTTACAAAATTATGATGTCATGTTCATCAAACTATTTCATTTATTACAGGGTGCAGGGTACAAACAATGTATTCTATTCAAGCACTTACTTATGGTTAGCACCCAAATGAGTACTATAATGGATTTTTTGCAATTCCTGATCATAATACCTGGTTTACAGTTCGTCTTTGAATGATAAAACGGCCTACTTTTCCATACCAACGGAATAGGTGCTTTAATGACTATTATGCAACTTAAATGGGTGCTATAATGAAAAACCAACATTGGAACAGTAGTTATATGACTACATTTTGCTAAATCAGCTTGAATGAGTGGATATAACATCAAAATTTTCCAAAGGCAAGTCCATCTATCGCTTCATAGCTTGTCGAGCTATGCAATTTGGCACGATAAAATGGAATCTGATTATTCTCTGGCGCAACATAATTTATTGGCATGAATGGTCATGTGGAGTAAATTCGATTGTACAATTTTAGTATAGATTTATTATATTAAAGGCCATTTTTCGTCATTGCAAAAAATAGCGTTTGCAACTCGTTGCAAAACTCGATTTTTTCGGCACTCGTGCTGAAAAAATAATCTTTTTGCAACTCGTTGCACAAACTACTATTTTGCAATTCCTGATCATAATATCTGGTTTACAGTTCCTATTTGAGTGATAAAACGGCCTACTTTTCCATACCAACGGAATGGGGACTTTAATGAACATTATGCAACTCAAATGGGTTGCATAATATTCATTATAGAACTCATTTGGGTGCTGTAATGAAAAACCAACTTCAGAACTTTAGTGACATGAATACATTTTGTTAAATGAGTTTGGGTAAGTGTTCAAATAGTGTATTTTTTGCGGCGCATACTAAATGAAATAGTTTGATAGACATGACATAAAAAATTTCCAAAGGCAAGTACATCGCTTCACGGCTTATCGAAATATGCACTGTGGCACGGTAACATAGAATCTGATTTTTCTCTGCAACAAACATAATGTATTGGCAAGAATGATCATGTGGAGTAAATTAGACTGTACAATTTTGGTACAGATTTATCAAATTAAAGTGCATTTCTCGCCATTGCAATAGCGTGTGCAACTCGTTAAAACTCGATTTTTCCAGCACTCGTAGTATTTATCCAACTCGGCAAGCCTCGTTAGATAAACGTACAACTCGTGCTGAAAAAATCATCTTTTTGCAACTTGTTGCACAAACTACTATTATGCAACTCATTTGAGTTGCGTAATGTTCATTAAAACACTTATTTCGTTGGTATGAAAAAGTTGGCCGTTTTATCGCTCAAAGACAAACTGTAAACCAGTTATTATGATCAGAAATTGCAAAAAACATTATTTCGTAACTAAATAATAAGCTAGCATTTGAAATAAGATATTTTCTAGGAAAAATCAAGGTTGCAGATAATAATTATTTCATAAGATTGTTGCTTCCCAAAAAGGCCGTTACCAAAAAAAAGTAGCTGGCTGTATGGTTAAAAAAATTGAATATGGGACGAGACTTCATTCGAACCATGTGTCGTCTAATGTTCAATCACTACACTTTAAATGCACATCTTTTCAGAGTGGGGCTCTCGGAGGGCAATCTCTGTGTTTGTGGAGCAGATTATCAGGAAATCGATCATTTTGTGTGGACGTGCGAGGAGCATCGTGGCCCCAGATCTGCACTAACTGAACATCTCCGGGTCCGAGGAAAACAACCGAAGCCTATTAGCAGGGTTTCGACTTTTCATTTCAATGAGACCAAAGCAAGCGTTTTTCGGGCCAAGGGAAAATCTTGTTTCGTTGTTTATGTTGAGGATCATCTTTCACCCATCAATCTTTTCTCTAATATTAGCATTGGAAGATAAACGAAAATCTTGCCTATTAGATGAAAATCCTTTTTCGTTTCATTACTTTTACCTCTCACTCACTTTTCGCGAGAATTATCGCAGAACAATTACAAAATTGTATGGCCGTGCCGGGATTCGAACCCAGAATAGTAACAATAATAGCTGTGGGGATGCGCTTACTTTAGTCACACAACCACGCTGTCTGTATGAAAGCGATAAGTTATTCGTTCCACATAAGCTACACAGATAAAAATATGTTGTGATTTTAAATGTATTTTAATGCACATATTTGGAGCATGCAAATAAACGTAAGATTCAATCGATCTCACTTTTCTTTTCAATCGAAATAAATTTAAACGGTGCTTGCTTGTAAAATTCAGTCAAATTTAATTGAATATCGAATGTTATTTCGTTTGTTGGGGTTAGCGACAATTTTACACGTCGTTGAATTTTCAAAATTATTTGCTGTGTACTACCATTTGCATTGATGATGCCACGAAAAGACTCGAATATGAAAGAAAAAGAGCAAACCAACGTTTGGTGGCAATCGAAGTGAGCGAAAAATTGTTTTCACTCTCCAAGCTGCTTTACTTTCCCGAAAAGCGATTTCTCCCCGAAAATTTCCGTGAGGGAGCATCCTGTGCTCCTGAGATTAAGTGAGCATTATGAACCCTATAAGGAGTTTTGGCGGGCTTAAACCATGAATACATGTCCCTTGGCCACCAATTTTTGAAAGTTGCTGATGTACAATTATAATAATTGTCCGCCCATCCCCTAGTTTGTCCAACCCCTTCACGAATGTCTTCCTCTTGTTGTCCATTTCAATGGCTGTCGTTAATCCCTTCCGTATGTCTTCCTCTCGTTGTTGTCTCCCAAGTAAAAGTTTGTTTGTCCCGTTACAGATGTTAATCATCGCCAAGAATGTAAACATTGTGAACATCAGCATCGTAATTACTAATGCTCTCTAAATTCCCTTCCTTTCCTAATTATTGTATTCCCTAACCTCGACCAAACCGCGAGTCTTTCGGTTTCCCAAAACTTACATTATTGTATAAGAATCACGAAAAATTGTATTAAAACATGATTTCGGCCCGGTGACGCTTCACGGCAGAAATATTTACAAACAATTTTGTCTCAACTCAAGTCGCACTTCTTTAGAGATATTCAGCCTTACGGTCAATCAATTTTATTAGTTTCGGAGATTTTTTGCTTTTTATGCCAACAAACTTTCAACATGTTCGACGAATAAGCATACAATCATATGAAGACGCATGGTGCATTGGTTCATCATCTCCTTGTGATGGGAGATTGATTTCTGCTTCGCATTCTACATTCGCTTACAACTGTACAGTTCAAGTATTGATTTAAAGTTCATTACTTGTGCTTTGTTATGCGTATGAGATTGACTGCCACAATTTGCCCGTTGTCAAGTTGCAGTTAAATCAAGTATGACTAAAAAATACAATAAAACTGATACAACTTTTTGATTTTTCAAGTTTTTAAGTCGCAATAGCCACCAAACGGCGTAATATTATCTAAGACTTTCTGGAACATGAAAAAAATGTAGAAATGAAAATGATATGACGAAGAAAACATTTTCAAGGGGCTATCAGCATGAAAAGTAAAAAATCTCCCAAAGCAACGGAATTACGAACTTGGTGCCTTCGACAAAGATTTTCAATAAAACTTTTGCTACAACTTGCGCATTAACTTACTTTTAAAATGTCTCGAAGACACCATTACGTTAATTTGTATAATAAAAGTACTATTATAAACGCGCTGAAAACACGATTTTAACCAATGTGCATCACCCGAAAAAGGCCGTAGCTACGTGGAAGGCCGCGTACACGATGTTTTTTGTAGTAACATGAGGGCGCGTTTGAACGTTTAGTTCAGGACGACTGGGAACGATTGGCCTAGGATCGAGTCCAGTAGAGGAGGATACTCCATTCGGCGTAGGTTAATCGAGAAGCTGTAGCCCATCAAGAAGAGTATCACCCTAGTGACTAGCCGAGTGGAGTAATTCAAAGACCATTCTTCAGGACTCGTACTGTGTACCGCGCTTCGTGGAGGCTGATAGTTCTATACTGAGGACCCGAACATCTTATAGCTCCCCGTAGATGCTTGTGGTTTTCACGATCGACAGCTTTTTCGTAGTCAATGAAAACCAAATAGACGGACTCTTGGAGTTTGTTGATATGCTGCTTGACCTGTCCTGCTCCAGGATGTTCGGCGCTTGGCAACATGGTCCACACATTATCCTCTGGGACGGACTCTTGCCTGCTGCGGCCGTAGACTAGACCATCTTAGGACAATAACAAACACATCAACAATAGGAAACGACATTTGTTTTGTTATCGTTTTTATAACAACGAGCTTTTTGGGATCTAGTACCCATTCCAATTTTCCTTCCATTCCTCGATCTGTCCCTATCTCAATGGTCCCGCAATATCGAGATGTGGAGGGGCGACTGTATTTTGAACGGTACCAGCATTGTACAGTCAGATTCGCTTTTTTGGGACTTCCACTAAGATGTCTTGTATCTAGTTGGCCGGGAAAGTCCGGGAGTCCGAGAGAGCTGATACATCATAGCGTATGGGAGCGTATGGAGTCAGCTTTGAGCATCTTTGCTGATATGTGATCTAACCCGGAAAACTCGTTGATTTTCATGGTTCGGAAGGCTACTTCAATCTCCTGCAGTGATGAGGCTTTGGAGAAAACACTGGTAATGCGTCATCCTTGTTGTTCGAGATTCAAGATGTTCGAAGTGACCAAACAGTCAGTGAAAGACATGACATCCTGGAACTCATCCTTGCTCCACTCAGACATCAACGTAGAGAAGTTAAATATCACTGGTAGTTATGGCTTGCTGTCCTATGTTGGCCAAGTAGTCTACCCACTTTTTTATAATGTGGTATGCCTTGCCACCCCTCCTACAGTTTTATGCGTGGGACTCGTCCCAACAGAAAATTCCTGCCAGAAAATATCCACTAAAGAAATACCTTGGACTCCAGCTTAGGTCCTCTTTGAACCGTTTTTGGGTACTTCTTCAGAAGATAGGCTCCCGTGCATTTGGCATTAGCACAATTCCGTCGGATCTCCTTCGTGGACCATTTCATGAGCTTTTTAGCTCTCTTACCGCTCACTTGAACCTCGTCGAGCCATTCAGCTCCTGCATCGGTCGTGACTATTTGGACAGTGGTGGTGGATCAACCTTATTCCGACCGTGAGCTTCCCCACGTCAGAAACTTCCAACTGATGACCATCTCAGCGGGTAACTGGTCGCGTGTCAATGCCGATCCAAAAAATCCGGATGGACGAAGCTTCTGGTTTAATGATGCCCCAATAACCCGAAGCCGGTACTATCGTAGGCCGTTCAACTCCCGCCTTGATTTCAGACATACTCTGATAGTGCCGGCGGCGGATCTATCCTTCTCCAACAGGGAGTTTTCCGACGTTGTTGGAAGCTCTCCTGCAACTGACGACCTGTTTCAGCTGTTAATCGATCGAGGAGCGAAGTTGATCTAAAGATTCCGGGTGCAAATAGCGTCGGGCTCATTGGTGCCTCGTCGACCCGAAACCGATGTGTTCCCCCGCGACGTACTACTTGGACTAGCCCCGGACGATGCATGTAGTCTACTCCAATAACCAATTTCCAGTGTCATTGTGCAATTCAGATCCCAGCTTAATCGATGCTATATTCAGCTCCAGCCTCGACCGCGAACAACTCGGATAGACTCAGACAGCGGATCTATCCTATTCCGAGAAATAGCTTCTCTGGAGAACCTACCGTAACACCACACTTTGCTCCTTTGATAATCCTTCGGGTATTATGGATGCCCATGAGGTCTTCCTTGACGACCAGTTTGAAACGCATCATGCTCGTGAGTACACATGCTGCCTCGGCAGTTGCCGTGCAGTATTTACTGATGAATCTCAACCTATGCGTGTTCTCCAACTTTTGGAAGTCGAGTTGGATGGTCGGATGGTTTCAGAGTTCTCTTGGAGGTGATCTAGCAGCTGGCGAGCCTAAACGAAGCCTCTCGCGCCAATTTCCGGTTGTTACGACTATTATGATGCACCATATTCAGTTTCTTTCTGCGCAACCATGCTAATAATTCAATTCGACCTCATCGGTGGATTTTGCGTATACTACACGGTCATCCTTACGTTGTTTGCGATTCCCACTAGCTTGACACCTGGCAGTAGCTTTAACCTGAACACGCCATCGTATTTCACGTTCCACTGCAGTGAAATTTAATTCTTCGGGACACCTGTCGTCATGGGGGCGTTAGCCAAGCATTTCTCGGTCTCGTAGATCAGCACTCGATTCTGGAAGAAACTCTGATTCACCAAGCAATAGCAGATACCGAACCATCCAGCGAATTTATGGCGCCTAGTGCTCTCTCAGTAACTCTGGGAAAATCACTTTCACGTAGTGTGTTTACGATGTAAGATCTACCAAACCGAGCTCTAGCTTAATCCATCGTTCGAGCTAGGGCAATAAGTTGTGGTAATTAAGAATTCACCATGTTTAGTCCTCGCTTCCAATAGCAGTTTTTAAAGTACAACAACATTAACTTTACCCTGCACATAGTTGAAGGACTCGGATTCCCTCCGTTTGACGCTAAACTGTTTGCAGGGGAAGCAACTTTTCAAGCAATTAGTTTAAAAAAAACCTAGGTGTCCCTTATCCAAGGCTGCACTTATTGCTAGGAAAAAATCGAGTTGGGGGTTTAAATACGTACTAACTCTTCATGAACTATTAGCAATGGTAATAAGAAGAACACACGAAAATTCTTGTTACTGAATAGAATTTTTAGAATTCTTTAGCATAAAATGGTGTCGTAGATGAACCAAATCCCGGATTTAGAGGTGCTTTACTGGTGTAATTCTAGATGCAAGACAAGGTTGTGGCTAGGACTCCGATGCATGGCCCAAAACAATATTACTGTTCTGTTATCTTAAGAAAGAATTAACTTCTCTTTGACAAAGGGCGCATTTCTGTGAAGGGACCAAATAGCGGAACCTTGTCATGATCCTTTTGAGAAAACATAACAAGAACTGTATCGAAGCCGATACTGCATTGCTTCTCAATAGGAGCTCATTTTGGCCATCACTACCCAATAGACGTCACCCCATGGGTTCGTGTTGGCGCTCTGACGCAGTCTGTCGAAGCAGGCTTTTTGTTCTTATTGATGGTTTAGGGCCAGCTTCGTCATTTACACTCACTTGTCCCGTCTATAGCAGCATATGACCGTTGGCATGGTTCATATTTATCTGCTTCCTCCACAGTACACTAGAAATTCACCTTTTTTGCTAAGTGCGCAGCTCACACAAGTTGTTCTAAAGTAAGAATCCATCGTAGCCCTATCTATTCGATAGAAGTATTCGCGATGGCCGTCTACTGCCATTCTGCGCTACCTCCTAACCAAACATCCGCAGCCTGTGTTCCAAGTACTTTATGATCTCTTCACAACAGGATCTAGTCAAGAGGGAGCTTGGTGGCCTTGTGTCACTGCTTCTGCCCCATAAGCAGGAGAGTAAGGGTTTGATCCTGGCCCTTTCCAATTTCCTATTAGATAATTTCATTAATCATATAACTCAATCTCTTTGCAAATCAAATTCTCATTGCTAGCAAGTATGATTCTAAATATAGAATTGTTATAAAAAGCTGCCTGTTACTTAGTAGCAGTAAATAAAATGTAAAAATAGATTGGTATTCATTTGTACCCGCATACGAATACTATATACGGTCGCTATGCTCGTGCAGGCCTCATACAAGTAAGAATGTGTGAGGTTGATGTGCGGGTAGCGATGGTATGGTAGACGTGTGCGTGGTATTAGAATCCAATAGCATTCAAATTCTAATTGTAAAAAATGAATCCCATTAGAATTCACTTTAATACTTTCTCATTACTCTAGTACTTCTAATTCTCATTCATATATTCCTATCCCATAGATCGCATCACTTACCAAAGTGAATCCAGATAATATATCCCTTCATACTAACACAATATCCTATCCTAAGACTATCGTGGAGATGCAGAGGTATACTCGGTCTCTAGTAACAACGAGAGTTGAACTAATAATCTTTCCTGTCCTTGATGACCGTAAGGACGTGGCCGGCGCCGTAATTGACTTTGTAAAAATGCATTGAATTTCCAAAATTAGCACATTGAGAATGATAGCTAAGCCCATGCTCCATTCAATTGGTTCCCTGTGCAATTTCGCAAGTTCTAGTCAATCACGGAGTAGCAACTACGAATTGTACGGTTATCCTGCTCATGCTCTTCACAACAGGATCTAGTCATGTTTTAAATCGCTGTCCAAGCATCTCCTACCGCCACTGAATCCGCACAATACGTAATCGGATCTCGCCAATAAGAAGGTCTAACGCGATGTCCGAGCTGCTTTCAATCCGAACATCAAGAAGACCTTACCTTGCTGAGCGAACGTTAATATGTTCTAGGCTATCGGTAAATGAAAATTATTAAAAATCAAACTTGGTTACAATAGCTTTTCTGGAATATTCTTTGAATTTATTTGAAATCTGGATTACAGTATTTCAATCGAAAACAAGAAACTCGGGATATTTAGATGACAACACACTATTGCTATTGATGCCATCCGTATCACATATGGATGTACTGTACACATTCCTTTCAATTATCACTATTGTCTATAATAATAAATTATAATTCTGCAATCATTAGTTTTTAGGCCCAATTGTAAACTTAGTTAACATTTCTTGTTATTAATTTCAATTCGATTTACTTACACTATTTTTTTATCTCATCTGTCCACGTTCCTCTTTCCAGAAAGTTGTTACATTAATAAGAGAGACTATGAACACGGCGAGAAGCAGATCCTAGGCTGTAGAAACTGCGCGTGCATAAACGGCAATATGATGTGTGATATGCTGCAGTGTCCGGAGCTGAAGTGCCCCCCGGAGCAGCAAATGTCGGTGACGGACGAGTGCTGTAAATTTTGTCAAGGTATAGTTGGCGCCAGCCAGTATCTCCGCCAGTACTATCCGGATCCCGTTAGGGTCGACGCCGACGGATCGCTGTGGTCCACGTCGGCGCTGGCTCGCCACCCCGACCCCGACGAGGAGCTACAGGAGGAAGTACAAGTGGATCGGGAGGAAGAGGAGGAGCAGGGGACGGGGCAGGAGCGACTGTTCATCCTTGAATCGGACGGGCTTCGGCCCGATAGCGTCGCAATCCGTATTGGCCAAACGGAAACCAATGGCAACAGCAATAGTCATGAATCGTTCGCTCAGATCGAGGTCGATGAAGTCGAGCAAGATGAGCTGAGAGAGGCCAGCTTCGATACCAAATTTGTTGAAGATCGGGACGATCGATAGCCCCTTTCCGTGTAGTCCCGCTTCGAGTTGTTATTGTTACACGTTTTTATTAGGTGTTTTATTTAATTCGCCTTGGAAGAGACACGTTGGAATGAACCCTAGTTTGTTGGTTCATATGGCTCTCAAACAGGTGTCACTGTACTTGGTATAATGTGTTTTAACATTATCTCTTATTTTTCTCCCATTTCTCTTCCTTTCTTCCTGTAGCATAATCTACAAATGTACGACTTTTTCTTGTTATAAAATATGTTACTATTTAAACTGAACCGTAACCAAGTCATTCCAAAATATGTTCCTAAAAGTGCTTTGATTAATTTATGGTCTATTGCTGGATGCTAACAATGATGCTCTCCTCGAAATAATTCCTCAAAGAGCTTCTTAATCTTTCCACAGGTTTCGTATACTAATAACAATAATAATGTTTTCTGTTTTATTTTTGCTCTTTTCCATACAAAATCAACCCGCTTCTTCAAAATCTGTGCTCTACAACCGAAATTCGAATCTTTCGACGTGCTTCTTCTGCTACTACTGCTATCCTGCTGAATGTTTGTCTCCACCACTTGAATTCCGTCGAATCGATTGCGTTCATCGTGTATCCATCAACCCGCAAAAATTGGCTGCGCGTGCTGTGCTTCTTTAAAAAATAACAAACGAAACCCATTTCGTCTGTATCACTACTACTTGCTAACATATCTTTGTCAAAACCGACATCCTCCCATCACACTGGACTAACCAACAATACGCCCCACAAACCAAACAATGACCCTTTGCGATGAAATCCACGGGGTTCAATGGCCCAACGACGCTCTCGGCCTAATTGCTATCGAAATTCCAGGAGTGGACTATTGCTCAAAGGGTCACGCATGTCATACTAACGCTACGTGTCTTAATCTTAACACCAAGTACACGTGTACCTGTCGCTCGGGCTTCCACGGAGATGGGTATGATTGCTCTGGTAAGTGCTTACTCATAATCACAATAACTATATTACATAACGATTTCCATCTATCTTCTCATCTCAAATATCATTAAAAAATCGTTTGACATCCATTTATTCAAGGCTAATCAGCGGAGATTAACTTATAAAACGCATTCATTATCTAATCCGGGTGGAGTTCCTGATCAATTTCATGATGGGCTTTTCGAGCACACGAAAACACATAAATTTAATCAATCGATAACCAACAAATGATAACACAGGAAACATATAGCAAAAGGTCAACAACAATTAACCGTCGCTCATAAAATCATCAACAGAATTAAACAAATCCACAAATGAAACACCAAATACACTATCACAGACACACTAAGACAACGCAATCTAATCAACACCATTTTAACAATCCAATAAAAATGGAGAATACTTTATTCATCATAATTATTATAATCTCTTCGTAGATCTATAAGCATTCCTCATTGGGAAGAGAAATAGGCTTCTATAACATTTCTCCAATAATATTAACAACCTCCTAAAAAAACGAAATATAATGCCACTAATTAAATATGAAGGTGTCCCTCTGTCAGCATTTCTCTGCACTGGTATGATGGTCCGGAGTAAATCATATCGGACCATCAAATATACCACCATCATCGTGTTAAATAAGCTATGTAAGAATATTAAACTGGGTTAACATGAAGTTTTAAAAGCCACCCCTCTTTGTTGTTGTAACGAATGATCGGTGGTGGTATGGGGTGAAAAGTTGATTCTGTAGCTCTAAATTGTTTTTCCATTACTTCTCATCACGACACCATTTATTTATTTATTTATTGTACATGGTCTTCAACTTGTAAATTGCACAGACTGATTGTTTGACTTAATCCTATTTTTAAAAACTAATTTGGTAACATTAAAGTCGAAAAAACAACACACTTCGTTGAATTGGTTGAATTTAATTACTGATAGTAAATTATACTAATTACAAACAAATAATTTAGGGGACGGTGCATTTCTAACCAACGTTATTGGAAACCCAAGTACAAATGAACATTTAAAAATATATTTTCGGTAAGTCGTAGAATATAATTTTAAACAAAATTTTATTCAACAGTAGATCCAACGTAGATATGTTCACAACTAGTTGATTGAATTATTCCGTTGCTCAAATTTTTTTTATTGGTTTGTGTCATTATGTGGTACGTGAAAACTACATACACCAACTTTGGAAACTATTCAATTACCCACAATAAAAGTACCCCTATTCATCTTCGTTCGGAACAGAAAAATAAAACACCAATTTCTTGGGTTCATTCGGCTCAAAAACATATGCTTTGCATTACTCCGTATTTCACAGATTTCAAATGGAAACACGGAGATAAAATATCAGAACTGCTACCCTATATGACCTGTATTTATTACTTGCAGTTCCAAAATCGCCTTTAGCACTGGTAAACATTGCCCGCCGATGTTTTTCCGCAAATTAACTGCCCCGTGTGATGCCGCCTACGCCCCCACAGCGAACCAAAATTAATTCACCAGAAAACACCTTGTTATTAAAAGACCGAGTCACACGACGAAGCCGCCAAGCTTTGTCACCCCAAAAATAGTTTATCGCACCACACCGCGCAGAACCGCTTCGTGTGCGGTTTCCCTGTGGCTAATTATTCTCGGTTTTCATCTCATTTCGCACGGCGACATCTCGCACCCGGGACTGCAGGACGCCGCCTTCGCCAACACATACGGATCCCGCGGCCGTTTGAGAAGATGCTAGTCGGGGGAATAGTCTAAAACAAATTATGCCCATCCGTATAGCAACACGTTTCCTCTGCAAACTAGTTCCGACTTTGCTCAGTAGAATAATCATTTATATTTTGCGATTAGGATTTCGAATGCCGAGCAAATTATTGCAATGCCGATTTTGTTAGATCCGACTTTGTTATGAAAATCCTTCTGAGGGAAATCTTAATCAATATGGAAACATGAGGAGAACAGACTCAAATCTGACTTTGATTTTCACTAAAAGTCCCTAAGATTTTAAGAATTAAATTTTAGAAATCGCATCTTGAAACCGAATTTATAACTTTAACTCCCGATTTTGTGCATATTTCTTTTAAAAAATGCAATTAAAGAATTTTTGAATTTCTCTAAACAAAAAACTCTAAACTGAAATTCAATAAATAAAATTCAGAATAATATAATTTTAATGGTTGTAATGGTTGTATTGTCAGTCCAAACGGAATCCTTCAAATACTTTTAGGAATTTGCGATCCTGAAGAAAATCCTTTTGTGGGATTCAAAGGAGATCTTTCTACGATTCCTTGAGACTTCCTAACCTCTTGTTTCTGAAACAAATTGACCTGCAATTTTTGGAGGACTGAGAAGTGACTCTCTGTTAATGCTGAATGCGCAAATAATCCTGAGGAAAATTTCCACGAACATGGACTCACGAGAAATATAATAAATTATAACCCATGATGTCAGCAGTCTTATTTCTAAACGTTGCTGAAGGCGTATTTTTAGTCTGAAGTCAGTCAAAGATATCAGAACATGATACAGCAATGGCTTGAAGGGCATCCCTGTTTTAAACTTCTCCTGGTTTTTTGTACTTTGTCTGAACTCCATCAGACTTGCTTTTATAACCCGATTAGTAAGAGCTTTCGAAACTTCAACGTTGGTTAAAATTATTGCCACTCTTATAACGTCAATCTATGCTAAAGGCTTGTTTCAAGTCTATTGAGAGTAGGATAGTTACACACTCTTCAAAAATTTGATTCACTGCACTTTTTTGCCTGGAATGTCATTTGGTATCGTGGGATGGGAGCGACCTGTGCCTGCAGCCGGTCCAGCAGCAATTGCACCAAAGTTTCTTCCCACGAGCTTGGAACAGTGTTTGTTCTAAACACCTTTTGAAGTAGTTCCGTGATCAGCGACAGAAGCGACAAGGAATCGTATTTGAAAAATTTGTTGGGCCTGTTATCTACACCTGGAATCAGAACCTAGCGAACCAGACGATGCGATGTTTCTTATTTGATCCAAAGTTGCGGACCAGGATCCCTCACGTCATCTTCGATTAGTTGTTCAATCCAACTGGCGACACCAGAGTTCTGTTATCGATTTCTGCTTCTCCAAAAAAAAAATCCAATTTCTAGAATTCCTGAAAATATTCGAAAAAGTATGATAATGGAGTCTCTTTTTACTCTGGCATTAAAACTGCATGCCAAGAAAAAATCCAAAATGAAAGATCACAGCGAGCCATGCGCGTGGGATGGTTGCTTTTGAAATTGCTGTCACGTTTTTTCGTTCTCGCAAGAGTTAGATTTGGCCGATGTCTATATTTTACATGTTTACTAGAAGAAAAAAGTTTATGTAAGCTGAAGTATGAAATTTACGCGTTTGGTGACCTTTAATAAATTGTGTTTCTTAATTGAATGCGCGCCATCGTTTGTGTTGTACGTATACTAGGATTCCTTTGGTGAAATATGAGTGACTGTGTGTGTCATAATACCAGAAATGCATAGATAAATAACGATTTGCTCAAAACAGCTCTGGAAGAGTGAATTGTTCGTGGACACTAGAAGTGATCTTCACTTCCTCAGTAACTTTATCTGTAATTGGATCAATCTGGATTTAAAAATCCGGAAGTTTGTTTATGGATCTATTATTCAATAGATAATGGTCGCATAAACAGACCCGCCTTGCTAGAGAAAGTGGCCACGGACTGGACGTGATCTACCAGGCAGTCTGAAAAATGGATCACTGGAGCTGAAATAGAGCTAACACCTTCTAACACTAGGGCTAAAGCCTGACTTTATTACAGGCAGCTTTCTTTCACAATACCACTGCCGAACAGTGAGGGTTGGATAGAAAAAAAAACTAAATTATCGAGATTGCAGTCGATTCATCACCATGCTTCTTTGGATATTCTCAAGAAATCAATGAGAATTTACTTCGGGAGTTCCAATTGAAATTCCTTCAGAAATTTTCTTGGAATATTCTTCCAGGTGTTATTTGATAAATCTATACAGAAATTCTTCCGGATAATCCTTTAGACATTTTATATAGTAAATACCTTAAATAACTCTTTAGGAGATATATGCAGGAATTAGGTAAGTTATGCAGTAATTCCTTTTGCCATACATTCGGAAATTTATCCAGTAATTCATTCAGAAAATCCTTCGCAAATTAATCCACAAAATTCTTCAGAAATTTCGTAAGGAAACGCCTAGGCATTCCTTAAGGAATTCCTTCAAAAAATCTACTCAGATTTTTTTAGAACTCGCTTAAGGAATTAATTTAGAGAATCCTTAATTAATACTTTCATAAATTCTTACATGAATTCTTCCGGAAATTATTTAAGGAATTCCTTCATGTACTGCATCAGAAACTCCCTTTCCTCGGAAATTTCTCCAGTTTTTCCTTTGGAATTGCCTCCATCAATTCCTTTCAATATTTTAGGACGAAATATCAGAAATTTTCGATCAATTGCCTAGTAAGAAGAACAAGAATTTCTTAGAAATTTCTGCCAAGAATTTCTTCGGAAAATCCTTTACAAATTACTTCGGAGATAAATCCAGAAATTCCTTTGGAAGTTCCACAAGATAATCCTTCAAACATTCAAAGAAGGAATCATAAGGATGCATTCGAAATTTCGCTCAGAAATTTCTTAAAAACTTCTTCCAGGAAATCCTTTAGAAATTCCTCGAGGAAAACTTTAAAATCCTTGAATATTTAATTCAAAGTCTCTCGACGAATAGCTTCGGAATCCTTCGACGATTTACTTAGGAACCCCTCGAAGAATTGCTTCAGAATCATTCGACGATTTGCGGTGTTAAACTTAATCTAGAATTAAAAAAACACCATAATAAAGAAATAAAAAAAATCGACGGTTTGCTTCAAAACCCTTTGAAGATTTGCTTCGGAATCCCTCAACGATTTGCTTCAACGCCCCTGGAGGATTCCGTTTGAAATCGCTGGCAGTTATTGAAATCGTTATTCTTTACGGATCCCTGGAGGATTAATTCGATGCCCTCGACGATTTTCTTCGGGATCCCTCGACAGATTGCTCAGAAATCCTTCGAAGATTTGTTTCTACATCTCTGCAGCATTGCCTACGAAATCCCTGAACATTCACTTTGGAATTCCTGGAGGATTTTCGAAGGAATCTCTGGAACATTCCCGTTGGAACTCCTGGAACATTTCCGTCGGAATTCCTGGAGAATGGATGATATCCAGAAGATTCACACTGGAAGCACTGGAACATTCCCGTCGAAATCCCGAGAGGATTTAGAATCCTTCGAACATTCCCTTCGCACTCTCTGGAGCATTCCTGTCGGAGTCCCTTCAGAATTCCTGGAACATTCCCGTCGGGATCACTAAAAGATTCTCATCGAAATCCTTGGAGGTTTCCCGTCGGAATCTCTGGAGGAATGTTGCATTTTTTTTTATTCATTTGTGATAGATAGAATATTCATGAAATATGCAAAAATTTACACTGCCAACCGGTGACGGCAATCAATCACATATTGTCCTTTCAGTGTGCGCGACCAAGCACTACTACACTTAGACACAATAGCCATGTACGCTATCAGTTTAAGTTGTTGCAGCAATCATTGGCTGGCAAACAAACACATTTCGATGCAGTGGGCTACAACAGAAAGCACGTGCTTGAGAAAAGAGAATATGGATTTCAGGATGAATTTCCGCATTTTAAAGCATTACTAAGGGAATTTTCAAATGAATTTTTAAATAAAATCTCGAAGGAATTTCTAAATATAATTAAATAATTTCTAAATAATTTCTAAATAAATTCCAAGATTTTTTAAATTCCATCGGACATAGGATCTTACCGAGCTGCACAAATAAAACTATGTGTGTTACTTTACAGGCATATAGGAACGGAAGGATTGTTCGTCCGATTCGTCTTGCTACCAAAGGTCTTCACGATGTCTTTTTTTTTTCAGTTCAATTTTGGCATATTTAAAGGAATGTCAGAGATAATAAGAGGGTCTTGTTCAGGATATCCCGGGATGTAACGCATCCCGGATCCTGAGATTTTCATGCAAATCCTGGGATTTCCCGAAAATAAAAAAAAATACATGATGACAAAAATATTTAAGATAAATTAATGAATGTATGTTCTGCATAATTGCACAGATTCTAGTTTGTTAGTCCATCGGCTTTTATTTTCCCGCATGTCTTATGCACACCCATACATACAAACATACACAAACAACCAATCACAGATATCTTCTCAATTCGTCGAGACAGTGATAAGTAACAATATAGGTCTCCTAGTCTTCTGACTATTTTGTTTTGGGGCGAACATACAGCTGATGAAAATAAGGAATCAGCTTTCCAGATTTCACAATAATTGAAGCGCCATCCGATGTGTGATCAACTGCGGCTACGAAATTGTGTTCAATGTCACAACTCGTTAACAGCTGTTCCACGGATTGCTTTATCTTCTCCGCCGGAAACGATCCGTAAAAGCCGAAGTTGTCCCAAGTTGTCGCACCTCGCTATTAATGACGTTCTTCATCGAAGTCCCCCCAAGTCCAAGACGATTATGTCGGAATAAAAATGTTCAGATAATGATGACGACGATTGTTTCAACGACATCAATGGTAGTGAAAAATCAGATGACGAACTCAATTCGTTCTCATTTGGTAATATCTGAACTTATATTATATTGATTTTCTTAACCAATTGTTGAATTTAATTCAGATTATATAAAACCGATTTTGGAGAAATTTTCAAACGAATCCGAAACATTGTTCGAATTCCAGAGGAAGGATGAAAACCGGTTTAGGAACAACTTCAACTCGTTCAGGATGTTCTGAAAACTAGTGAACTGGGAAATCGCTCCATAAGAATAAAAGTACGTACATAATCAAAATTATCTGGATCTGGTTCCAATCAATATTCGACGCTCCCCAGCCTGTTGGGGTGATATCGGAGGCGCTGAAGGGTCGTGACGTAATGTTATTGACTAGACTTTTGCTATCTGAACTGAATAGACAGCAAAACCCTTTCACTTCGAATTTGCACGATGCAATTCTAAAACGAATAGATGAGCGTCGAGGACATCAAAGAGATGAGATGGCTTCAAAGTAAAGAAAGGTAATTTTCAATTCTGCTGGACTTTCGATCGCTTCCCGTCACCAACTGATTAAAGTTTGTTTAAGTTCCGATCCACACATCATTTTCTGAATCTGACGGGAACAAGGCTTCATCTCCATAGAAGAGTTGTAAGCTATGGACCAAAAACAGAGAAATGCGCTGTAGCTTGAATAATTTCATCAATAAGGAGCATGCTCTGTTTGAAGTAACTGATGAACTAGTATCGAGTCTGGAGGTTTTCATGGCATTGAAGTCCATTAAAACCACTTCGATTGATATACCCAACCAGCGACTGTTAGATTTTCATACACTTCTGTATAGAACTTACCAAAACCTGTATAAGAACTGGGCATATGCAACATTGTTAGATTCTTATACAATTTAAGATTACAAACAAAAATTGTAAGAAAAGCTTGCGAAATTGTAAGGTTCATATAATATTTATAAAAAAAATCTAGCGTTTTCGCATATGCCCAGTTCTTATACAGGTTTTGGTAGGATCTTATACAGAATTGTTTGAAAATCTACCAATCACCGGTTGAGCGAGCGGGTGTTCTCTGATTTTAATTCTGAAATAACTAATAAGAATTATTTATTGTCGGATTCAAGCATCAACGCCTTAACATTTATTAAACCGTATTACAAGCAGCCCGGTGGCATCCCGATCTCGCACAGTAGGTTTGTTTTACAGCCAACATTGCGCGACCGTATCCCACCGACAGTTTTGTATCCTAAAGAGAATCATATGTGATGTTAGTAAACAAAACACAATTTTTATTTTTATCCCGGGATCCCGGGATATCCGGGATAACCCGGGATAACGAAAAATTTAATTCCGGATCCCGGGATTTTTTATAATCCGGGAAACAAGACCCTCTAGACATAATATTCAATTTTGTGAGTCACGTGCCCCATCGTGTCCCAGTTTGCCTCCGCCAGGGTTCAATCCTGATACTGCCCATTATGTGATCCAGTTGCGATTGGCATTTTCCGCTGGTCCAGGTCCATCTCACGGATTTATATGTGCTGAACGTTAGCCTATCGTTAAGACCATGTTCAATTGTTTCCATTTCGTATCCATTTTTTTAAAGCTTTATTATAGTGATTTTTCAGAATTATAGAGTTCATCACTATCACTAGAGTTCATCGTATCCATTGTTGTTCGATGTTTCGTGAAATAAGCTTTTGCCGATGACTAGATGGTCTCGATCATGATCATCGTATTTCCCTCAGCCTCTCATGTGATGTTCAGGATGTATCGTGTCCAGTATTGCAATTTCTCATTTTCAATGAGAGATGTCACGCGATGTTTACATGTCCGCCCCTCTCGAAGTCGAGGGAAGTACGAGACACTGAAGACGGCCTTACTGTTGAGGTACCTACCTGGATACCTGGCTGGCTACAGCGTCGATAAACCTATGCCTGGCATATTATAGAGGTCCATAATCATCGGGCTTGGCCTTGGGCGATGTTCCTCCAGTTTTCCCAAATGTTCAGGGTCCCAGGTCCGATTACACCGCGTGCTTCCACCCCTATCTGGTTCTCTGTTGAGTATTGTTTTCGCTATTCTTTCTTCCGACATTCGCACTAAGTGACCAGCCCACTGAAATCTGCCGTATTTTATACGATTCACAATATTTTCTTCTTTGTATATTTGATACAGCTCATGATTCATGCGTCATGGTGTGTGGTCATTTTCTAGTTTCCCTCCGGGTATTGTACGCAGCACTTTACGCTCGAAAACCCCGAAAGCACTCCAGTGCGCCTCTTTTAATGTCCATGCTTTATGTCCATAAAGAGCCACTGGTAGAATCAGAGTTTTGTTTAGAGCAAATTGCGTTTCCGTCGCATGTTGCGGGACCTAAGCTGGTTACGTAATCCGTAAAAGCCCCTATTCTCAGCAGCAATACGTCTTTTCACTCGTCAGGTAGAAATACATATTTGTCCAACAGACAATCAAGTGGTGGAATTGAAGGGATAGTACGAACTCGTCTTATGAAAAGTACATTACAGTATTATCAAACCATCTATAACACTCCAAACTGTCATTAAGTTCATATCTTTATATTCTAAATATTCAACAAGGTTACTTTTTCACGCATTGGAATATCAACAATCATTGATCTTAAAAGACTACTGCGACGTGTATTACAAAACTAAGTCCCAAGTAACAAGTACAACTCTAAACTACGGCCAAAACTCCCAACAATTGCTTTGTTGATCATATAGACTTTCAAGCTCCGAACTCAAGAATTGCTTGGAGTAACGTAGATGTCCTGCAAATATTGTGACATGTTTGTCATAGGAAAATGATGTTCCTTGAAGCTATTCCAACTCAAAAGTAAGACCAACAACCCGTAAATCGCTTTGTTGTCCTCCCAGAACCTCAAGATCTAAACCCAAGAATAGTTTGGTGTATTGTTGATGTTTTGGGAAAATTGTGAGATTTTTACAATAGCAGAATGATGTTCCATGAATCTATTGCAAATCAAAAGTAAGGCCAATGCCCCTAGATTACTTTATTGACCATACATAAGACCAAGATCAGAACACAAGGATAGTTTAGATTAATGGTATAGCCAAACATTATATTGATATGTGGTGCAGGAAAAATCCGTAATACATCTTAATTCCTTCCCGAATTTTGGATACCCACCTGAATCCTAATTAGCATCTCCCGATGGCAGAGTTCCTTTCAGAGCTCCCTTAAAAAACTCGGGATCATCTCGGAGTACTCATCATACCTCTTGATCGCAGGGCTTTCCACGGAATTTAAGGATATTCCGCATATGGATATAGATTTTTTTTTATTTCCTAAACGATTTATGTATCTTTTATAGATCATGTTTAATAAAGAACATATTTTAGTGATGAACTTATTGTCATATGAAAAATCACTTTAATAAAGACCAAAAAAAAAAAAAAAAAAAAAAAGAACATATTATATTTAAACCTGTAACTATTTGAAACATTGTGAACAGACGATTTGTGCTTCAGTCCATTTCACACCTGATCGACAATGTGTTATTATTATTAAGCGTTAATAATCGCTTTGAGTTGTTCCGAAATTTGAATTTCAAAATTGGGTCAAACTTGTCCCAGCACAAATCTTATAAATTGCATATTACACCATCACCCCCTAAATGTGTGGCGTGATGCGTTTCCCACGGCAGACACGTTTCGGAAATAATCTCTTCATAATCCGGCCCGAATAAATAAACCCACATTATAAGAGCGAGCGCCGCGTCGCGTCGTCGCTGCGCCGGCCGGTAAGTCATGTGTGACGGTCGCAGTCAGATTTTGTGAACAAGTGTGTTGACTGAGTAACTTAATAAATGAGCCGGCTTGATTAGGCGAGACGGGCAAATGCCAGCTAATTAATTTGCCAAAATCATCGGGAAATCCGGTGCATTTATTTGTGCCAGACGCTTGTGCAGGAGTGAACTGAATCGAATTTGATTCTACACGATCGCAAAATTGTTGGTTAATTATTTGGTAATTTTATCAATTAAGTTTTCTCACTCTTATCGATTTTAAAGCTTATGGAAACATAGATTGCGTAAACAGATAGGGTGCTTATAAGATCTTCTTCTTCCCTTTAACTATAGTTAAGTATATTGTACTTCTGTAATCTGCAAAAATGACGTAAGCGACATTTTACAACATACATGTTTTCCATTTTTCTGTTAAAAAGTACGATGAGTACTACTCGTTAACGCCATTTTAGGAAAATGGCGTATACGTCACTTTGTCAGATTACGGCAGTGTAGAAGGAACTTGACTCAATTGCCAAAGGTCCATTCCTGAAGATGAATTTTCTATGATAACATAGAATGAAATATTGTATTGTTTGTAAAATATTATTTCTTCAAATGAAATATTGTATTGTTTGCAAAATATTATTTCTTCGAGTCTGATATTTTTGTCTGCGTTCAAATTCCCATCATAGTCTCGAAAACCAATTAAAGAGGCATTTTTTGCGAACGTTCTGTGATAGTGAAATTATGGCAAATGAATGATTCTTCAGTTGATTTTAGCAAATACGCCCTAGCTCTATATACACAAGCTAGTAGATATAATAACTTTAATGCAGTCCGTGGTTTGTTTCCGTTTCCAAGCAATATTCAGGTAAAGAATTTTTACTTTATCAATTGTTTTCAAAGTTTTCAGAAAGAAATTTGTTTCAGAATTTGGTTTTGATAATTTGGAAAGTGGGAAATGAAAAACAAAATTCACGATGTTATCATGAATGCCTAATTTTATATTTGAGAGATAAATCAAAAATTTCAATACATATTTCACGCGTGTAACTGTTATAAATATTATGCAGAATATTGCTCACATGATGCACTCCCCTGAAATTAAATGCTCCATCCACGTCTCCTCCTGAACTCTTCCGGGGAAAAAAAACCTTAGAAAAGAAAAGCTAAGTCACAGTTCAAAACAACATCTTAATAAATTAAGAAAACTGCAATAAATAATTCAATAATTTAGATACTCCACATAGGCGCAAAGTACGACGACGGCGTACGCACGGTAGACGTCAACACCACAAAAATAAACACTCACAGAAAAAGAAAAACGAGGTGGTTCAGTCGGCAGAAGGTGAAGATATATGAATGCGTTTTATAACACTTTTGCTCCACTCTTGCGCTCATATTCACATAATCCATGAAAAATGGCCTTTTGATTCGTTCAAACGACCACACCATCCCTCGCTAACCCCGCTCATTATACGAAAAAGAAACCTCAGAAATTATATTTCATTTTAACGTGTTAGATTTTCCCTTGTCAACACGATGTGATACTAACTCGAAACTTCAGTCTCAATTAAGATTTGGCGCGACCAACCGGGCGGCTGATTGATCAAGCTACACGAGCAACATCCCGCGCGGATCATGGACGGCAGCTGGAAAACATTTTCAAATTTAACCGAATTAAATAAAAAGTCCATTTCTCGCGGGTGTCATCGTCGTAGCTGCCATCATCGATCCTTTCGGCTTTCGGCCGGTCGACGCCAAATTGGCAAAACCGTGGCCCCAAAAATCGCTAACATGTTTTTTTTTCTGCTCTGCATCGCGTCCTCCCGGCAGACATCGACGAGTGTGCTCAGCAAGGTGGTCTCAATGGTAATCACTGCCATCTGAACACGCGCTGCGTCAACACGTTCGGTTCGTACGTGTGCGAGTGTCTGCCCGGCTACCGGCAGCTGGACAAGTTCAACTGCATCGAGGTGGACGAGTGCAAGTCCGGGGAGCACAGCTGTCACCAGCATGCGGACTGCATCAACACGGCCGGCTCGTACCACTGCCGGTGCAAGGCCGGGTACGAGGGCAACGGGTACGACTGTAAACGTAAGTAGAACCGTTGCCAATTCGCTGCTGTTCCGAAGGTCACGCGGCCAGCTAACTCGGTGCTTTCTCGTTCTCCCTTTGCAGCGGTGTGCAATCAAACTTGTCTGAATGGGGGCGAATGCCGGGCGCCCGGAGTGTGTACGTGCCGGGCCGGCTACGTGGGGGAGTCCTGCGAGAAGGATCTGGATGAGTGTGCGACCGGGGTGCACCGGTGTAAGGAAACAACGAACTGTGTTAACATGCCAGGATGGTGAGTCTTCATTATTTTTGAAAACTATTTTTTTATCATAGCTTTTTCTATTCTACCGAATATCAGTATGTTCTGGTAAATTCATGGACCATCGTAAACCACCAACATATGTATTATGTATGCAACAATTATTATTATGTTATTCAGTCTAAGGGCGGAGTGGCCTGTGACATACATAACAGTCGCTTCCATTCAGCAACAAATGAACTCTAAATTTCAAAAAATAAACGGAAGATATGATGAAAACCAAAAAATACGATACGTAGATCATGATCCATAATTTACACTTTATGTATTTCTGTCTTGGATATTAGAGCGAGTCACTATTTTTATAAATGTCGAGTGTTTAGATCATCCAGGGATTTTAATTTCGACTAATTAGATTTCAGTCTCATTTTTTGCCCTCATAGGCTTCTAGCCATTATTATTTTAATCTTTTGTAGACATTTCCTAATGATTTCCAATATTATTTCTACTTTTCTCGTTTTATCCCCGTCCGCAGGTACTTTTGCAAATGTAAGCCTGGATTTGAAACCAAAGGAAAAGATTGTGTAGATATAGATGAGTGCTATCTGAACACGCACAGCTGTCACATGACGGCCCGGTGCGTGAACACGCAGGGACATTTCGAGTGTGTGTGCCCGCCGGCCGAGGCACGGTCAACGAGCGGGGCGGCGCTGACGGCCCTATCCAGTCTCGGTGCATCCCGCGAGTGTAGGTTAAGTTGTGTGTTCGAGGACAGTGAGATTCCGGACGGGGGACAGATCTCGCCCCGGAATCAACCCTGTAAGGTGTGCACCTGCTCCAAGGGGGTCATCAGCTGCGTGGAACCACCATGCAACTGTTCGACCTGGCGGAGGGGCAGCGGGCGCGACCTGTGCTGTCCGCAGTGCGATCCCAAAGAGTCCTGTCAGCACCAGGAGCTGAAGCATGTGACGTTCCGCAGTGGAGAGCAATGGATTTACCAGTGTCAGACGTGCGAATGTCTGGTGAGTTGTTCGACCGTTAATTGTCGATAGGCATTCTCAAAACTTATCTATTCAACCAAAACAGTACGGTGAATTCGACTGCTGGAAGCTGGAGTGTCCACCGCTGACTTGTGATAATCCTCTCCCGATGGGAGCGGGCGACTGCTGCCCACGATGTCCGGACGATATGTGTGGGTTGGACAACACAACCGCGGCCAACGGTAACACTGGTGGCTCCGGGAACTCGTGCCTGTACGACCAACACATCTACGCCTCTGGGCAGACGTTTAAGTACTCGTCCAGGGAATGTGCCACCTGTTCCTGCAAGGTGAGTCTATGTGTTCCTTTTTTCTCGGTAGCCGGACGGAATGAATTTCTTATTCATTCCTCCAGCGGCAATATATAACCATAGTTTGTAAGTAAGTTATAGCTCGGAATACCCAACATCTAGTAATCGTCTCAGGATATCAATAACTTTAGAGCAGAGTTTTATTTCACTACTTTCCTTGTTTTACGTTTCGTTTGATGAACCAAAGTCAGTCAGTCAGCGTTGTTGATTAGAATTGATTTATTCTATCGGTTATCGTTCATATTGAATTCATCCTTCAACTGAAAAGCAAACTAATCAACAATTAATGGCATGTTACCTTCGCTGTGCTTTTAATTTTAAGCTTACGATCAATTCAAACCCTGATGATAAAACGTATATGCAAATAATAATTGTTTTGACTTTTATCGCCAACACCATACCGCTAACAATATCCTATTTCTGATTTCATCGTTTGTTTTTGTGTTACATTACTAAACATCATATTCATCAACAACAATATTAGACTAAGTTTTTCTATTTATCGTGCCTGTCAAGTTTAGGTTAACTCATATACGTTCATCCGTAGTGATTTTAGTTCGCCTAACCATACATTTAAATTATAAGAACAAGGTTGGAAGTGTGAAGAGCCATATTGCCGTTTATTGCCGACAGATCAAAAATCGGTTGAAAATTGATTTTCTATTATCATGAACTCTTGGCTCCAAACACACAACTTTTTAATACATTGGAAAAGTAAATTCGCTACATCAGGATTGAGCGCTCTTCGAAACCGTTACATCAGACATGTACTGATTCCTGGATATTCTTCCAAATTTTCCCAAAAGTTTTCCCAAAAACTTCTTTAGTCGATGTAAATTAATGGTAGGTTACTTCACTTGAAGATTGTGTCAATTAAGTTGTAGTGGTAGACAAAAACATCGCGATCAAAGTCCACCATACAATCCTTTTCAAATATCAGCTTCTGTAATGAGTTGTTGGCAAATGAGTCAAACTCTGACTAAATGATTGAAAGCGTACTTTTTGCCTTTCTCGTACAACAAAATTGTACCGAAACTCTATAGGATTACTCCAAAAAAGAACTTTTGATAGAAGATACTATTATATACCGATTAATTTATATCTCGCAAACAGAGGAGGTATATCAAAGGGTCCCCATTGGAAAAAAATTAAAATCGAAAAAAAAAAAATCAAGGACACTTACGTACCTGACCCCCCATTTCATGAAAACCTAAATTTTCAAAATGATGCACGGCGTATGTAGGAAGGACCTTTATGACAAAAAAAATTGAGCAAAACCTTCTCTACGTGAAAATATAGCTTTCCAGCTTTAATTCGTGACTATTTGAAAAAAAAAACGAACAGTGGGTAATGTCTGTGACATAACCGCTAAGTGGACGTAGGACTTGACTTGACCATGCCTTTTACTTACTTACTTACTTATGGATCCTGTACACCTCCGGTGGCAAAGGCCGACTTGAAAGATCTCTATCCTGAGCGTTGCCCGGCTATCGCTTTAACCTGTTGCCAGGTTAGATTTCGGTCGACTTCTTTTATTTCTTTATTGAGGCTTCGCCGCATGAGCCTCTGGGACTGCCTCTGCTGCGATGTCCCGCTGGGTTCCAGTCTAATGCTTGTTTACAGATTTCGTTTCCGCCTTACGTGAGAGTGTGGCCGACCCAGCCCACTTCCGATCCCGAATTTCTGTTGCTATCGGCCTCTGGTGACAACTACGATGGAGCTCGTTGTTTGAGATCCAGTTGTGAGGCCACCAGGCCCGAATTATTTACCGCAGGCATCTCTTAATGAACACCTGCAGCCGTTGAGTGTTCTCCACTGATACAAACCGTGTTTCGCTGGCGTAAAACAGCACAGATTCCACGTGAGAGTTGATAACTCGTATTTTGGTGCGTTCCAGATATTTCTTAAACTCGCAAAGGTAGCCCTTGCTTACCGCCGTCTTACGCCATTTGGCTACCAAGATATTGGAAGCTTTCAACATTCTCCACTGGTTGCCGGGCTACTGTGAAACTGGAAGGAGTCACCGTGTTTACATCCAACGATTTGGTTTTGTTGACGTTGATGACTAAACCTGCCGAAGAGGAGCGCTCGGCAAGGTCGCTAAGCTTACTCTGCATATCAGAGCGCCGTTGCGCGAGGAGTGCAACATCATCCGCCAATTCGAAGTCATTTAGGTGCTCCATGGTTATAGGCTGCCATAACAGCCCGCGGTTTGGTTCACGGTCAATCGCATCTACCAGAATCTCGTCGATTACGATGAGGAACAGTAACGGTGATAGAATACATCCTTGCCTCATACCAGCTACGACCCGGATAGGGTCGGACAAGACCCCATTGTGCAGCACTCTACACGAGAAGGCCTCGTACTGTGCCTCGATGAGGCCGATGATTTTCTCAGGAACTCCTTTGCGTCTCAGGGCGCCCCACATATTCTCGTGATTGAGACGGTCGAAAGCTTTTTCGTAGTCAATGAATACCAAGTAAAGGGACTCTTGGAATTCGTTGACCTGCTCCAGAATGATGCGGAGCGTGACAGTATGGTCCACACAGGATCTTCCGGCACGGAATCCGGCTTGCTGCCGCCGGAGAGTCGCATCTACCTTCTCCTGAATCCGGGCTAGGATAATTTTGCACAGAACTTTGAGAACGGTACACAGCAACATAATGCCTCTCCAGTTATCGCATACAGTCAGGTCACCCTTTTTGGGCACCTTCACTAAGATACCTTGCATCCAGTCGACCGGGAAAGTTGCGGTGTCCCAGATATTACGAAATAAACGATGCAGTAGTTGAGCGGATGTCATGGGGTCAGCTTTAAGCATCTCAGCTGATATGCGGTCGACCCCTGGGGCTTTATTCGATTTCATGCTTTGGATGGCTGTTTGAATCTCTAGCAGTGATGGAGCTTCGGTATTGACGCGTGTTATACGTCGGATCCTAGGCAGATCATGCCGAGGTGGTCTGGTTGGTGGTGGTGGTGGTCTGGTGGTCTGGCTGGCACTTGAAAAAGTTGTTCGAAGTGCTCGAACCAACGTTTCAGCTGGTCAGTTGGGTCGGCCAATAACTGATCATTCGCGTCTTTCACAGGCATCGTTGCATTCATCTTCGCCATTAAGCGTTGTGATATATCGTAGAGGATGCGAATGTCCCCGGTTGCGGCGGCTCTCTCTCCTTCGTCGGCCAGAGAGTCTGCCCACGCTCGCTTGTCCCGTCGACATGAGCGTTTTACTTCCTTCTCAAGAGCCGCGTATCGTTGACGGGCTAAGACTTTGGCTCCTCTGGTTTTCGATCGCTCTATCGCGGCTTTGGCTTCTCTTCGCTACTTTATCTTCCTCCAGGTCTCATCGGTGATCCATTGTTTTCTCTGGGTGCGTAGTTCACCCAGATTATTCTCGCTGGTGGTGATCATGCCTTTAAGATACATAATATGTCCAAATTTCTCACATCAACTATTTTGGATAGATAACGTTGCACACCATTCCTTGGCAAAATCTTCTCATCAAACCGACACATAAATCAAATCTACCTCGAACAAGAATCATCAAAAACAATTCAGGAGGTATCTGTCCGGTCACGGAATATTAGCCTCGACAGTGGCAACCTTCCCACTGAAGGACTGCCTGAAATAAGCCACAAGTTGGCCCAGCAGGGGATGTAGGGCCTCCTAATCCGTGCGATATCGACCGAAGGAGAACATATTTTTTAACTCTTAGAGCCTTGAAAAAGGCTGTTTGCTTCGGCTAAGTCCAAAAAGTAAGAAAACGATCTTTTCAAATAACCGCGAATTTCTAGTGATGGTATAAAAAAGACTGAATGCTCTGCGAGCGAATGCACTTTTCTTTTATACCTTATTTTGAATCTTCTCTGCTTCCCAATTGATGGGCCAATCAGCTAGTGTCTTGTATCCCGCTTCTTTGTCAGCCAAAGCGTCATCATCATCAACGCGTTCGAGAAGGGCTTCTTCTTTTTTACACTTGTTGCTCGCTGCTGGCGTCTGTTTCCTAACGGGACTTTTCGTTTGATACAGGCCAATAAGCCGGGCAAGCGAGCTTAGAATTGCTGTTTTAGGTGAGAAGTACGTGTTTTTTCTGAGACAACATTGTTAGTAGTAGATGGAAGGAAACACCCGGACATGGGATTTCGGGTGATAAGATTTAGAATTGGTAACATGGGACGATCATTCAGTCACGTTCGCTTTGTGTGCGGTCAGTATCAAACAATGTTTATCTAGATATTTCTTGATCAATGCCAAAAAATCCAACATTTGATGAAAAATCGATTGATAGTTTATTAATGTTTGAGCTGTTATCGGTGTTTTTTTAATCCAAATATCCAAATATTATGTGAGAGGCATGGTTAAGAAGTCCTTCGTCCACTTCGCGGTTAAATCAGAAAAATTATCCACTGATAGTTTTGACGCTATTTATGAAAATCACGCATAAAATTGTATCACTAGAATAATGGATTTGGCACTTAAGTACAATTTCTATCCCGAAGCGTATTGAAAGCTTTGATATTGACCTCTATTATTGGCTCTCTGAAGAACCGTTTGTTTTTTGGACATACATGCTGCATCATGTGGCTTTTCTTCAGCCTGTATCAGCTCATCACTGATGCTTGAGCCTGTCTCGCTCGACTCTGCTGCTGCTGCCGGTATCTACTCAGCATTGCTGCTTTGACGGGTCTGTGGGGTGGACTGCTGCTGTACTGGGTAGGGTTCGGCTGATGATGGGGGCTTCGATGGTACCGGGCCGAAAAAGCGGTCGGTGCGGACTTCACTCCCTGCCAAAAGGTTTGGGTGTTCGATCGATGATGCGGTTGCTTCGCTTGTTCCGGTCAGAATGAAAGAAAAAATCGCGTTGCGCTATTTATGGCTTCTCGGCAGACCCAGCGGCTGCTTATTCGCTGGTGTCTGCACCAATGAGAATGGAATGATGCAAGAATTATGTGGTACCCATATTTATAGGTTCCTTGATCTCAATGTTTTCATTGAAAACAGTTCCATGCCTATTGAAACAAGTTTTTCGGGTCTTATCAAGCATGGACATGAAAGGCATACTTGAAATCTGTCGATTGAGGGCTTACCGCAGAAATTCGTCCATTGAGGACGAAACGCTATTAACGTTTAAAATCTTTCAACACAAAGGCGTAACGCCGGTCGATTTGAATATTTTGGAATGACACCCGGTATAGTAAAGAGAGACGTAAGTCCTACGTCAAAAATCTACCGAGGGGTCCTTAACAAATTTTTAGTTGGAAAACGCGTCTCCTTGAAGCTGAGCTAGCTCTAAGTATACAATAAAATCTCTTCTGATTTCAACCGTAAAAAGTGGCAGCGTTTAAAAAATATAAAAAAACATTTGCTGTATGTTGTCCATATCGCTGCGATGCGTAGTTAATGAGAACGAGTGATTCAACCAAACCAGTAAATTCGTTTCACTACATATATTGTGGCTCTTTCAAACAGCAGCACAGTTTTCTCCTCTTATAACAAATATTAACACGTCACGTCCACTTTTGTTGTATTGTCGCATATTGCTATTGGCAATCAATTTTAATAACGTTCGCAATCGCCTTTAGTCAAGCTTCTAATATCACCTTCAACCATAAAACGCAAATAGAAAATCTCAACGATCAGAACCAATGTAGTTTTGTGAAGGTTTCTCGTGAGTTTGAAAAATTGTGCTAAAGGGATGAATCTAATGAAACAATTCATGAAGAATAGGTTAAAAATGAATGAAAGAAATAACTCGTGACTGACAACTGATATTAGACTAGAATGTAAGGTGAGTACTATTTGGAAAAGAAAAAAAAAGTTGTTCGGGAACCCTCGGTAGATTTTCTTAAAATACCCAGGAAATGAAAGATAAGAAGCTGCACTTTAACGTAGTTGAAATTTTAGCGAATTTTGTTGTGGTAATACTGTTCTACCAAACACGCCGTTGATGGTTCTCGGCCGTCTTGCATCGGAATTTGGTTCTGTTCTCTGCAATCCTATAGTTTTTGGGGCATTGGTCGTCAGTTTTTAAAATGGAGATGATTCCAGAGATATTGATGGAAGTACTGAGGTATCCTCCAGTCCCGGAAAAATGGCAACTGCCTGATCGAGCCAGAAACACGACTTTCGACGTGTCAAACTTCGTGATTTTGCAAATCACGGGATTCGGGACACCACAAATTCGGGACACCCTGGAATGATGGTTCCTTGAGGAAAGTGGCCACTTTTGGGCCAATTCTGAAACCTGGTTTGCGGTATGTCAAACTTCCAGGGTCTTCCGGAATGTGAACAGATGGACCAAATACCCTCAGAACACATTCCTATGAAATTGATTTGCAAAATAATGATGTTGCAAAATAATGACGCATCAACAAGCCAAGTTTCAGAACTGATCCAAAAATCGCCACTTACCTCTGGGACATGTCGCAAGCCAGGTTTCAGAATTGATCAAGCGCGCACACGAGCCGCCAACCGGCACTCCGAGAAGAGAGAAGCTTCCTGGGGAAGGATTTAGCCTACGCGGGCATTTAAACTCCGAGCGGTATTGAGGCGAAAAATACCGTGCGTCTCCACTGAACTGGAGGAATGTTCGAGAATGTTTGAGAAACGCGCACTCGTCCTGTGACGTCACAGAACTCCGAATCTCCGGTCGCCGCTGGATGATCGGTCTAGTTCCGGGGTTACCAGATGCCAAGTCCCTTGCCGCAGTCATACCACTTATACCGTACTGAGTATGAGTTGCGCATTTATGTTGGAACAAAAATGTTGAAGACAGGTATATAGCTCAAACTCTTTCTTTCTCACTAACCTGGCTGTATTATTACGCAAAACGCAGTCGCATTTGCAACACTGCCGATAGACACAGGATGCATTCTCATCTTGAGCCATCCTACTGAACGATACCTTGTCGCCAATCGCCGTTGCCTCGGCTTTTGAAGATGTTGCTTTCAGAACATCCTACTCTCAATCCTTAAAACAACAAGCAACGCGCAATACAGCAATCTTTACTAGGTGCTGCGAAATAATAACCTCTCTAGGGGCTAGAATCGAGGCGTTCATTCCTTTATGAACAAATTTTCCAAGGCCTGCTGTGATTTCGCAACTTAGTGAAACACAAATCTCGCGCTTAGTTTCATAGGGATGTAGATCTATACTTTTCATTATTGTACCGAATTGCGCTAGTTTGTCGATGATTCAATGGTTTGGGAGATAAGAGAAGATTGTATCTTACATCGGAATTAATAATCACGGTTGTAGCTTTTAAAACCTTTGAGTTATAAATAAAATATAAAATCGATTAAGAGAAATCGATCAATACAATTTGTGCCTCCGTAAATAAGCCTGTATTTGGGAAAGATATAGCAATATAACAGACAAGCTAAATTAAGTTTAATCAGACGTGGTTTTCAATTGGTGGTTGTCATGAAAAACAAATCTCAATGTTTTAATATTTTCAATAACGTATAAACCAGCCACAATCGGTAAATTTTTGGATTGTACGACAATTCTGAATAACAAATTCCCCGAATGCAATTTCCCGAATGCAATTTCCCTGAATAACAATTCCCAAATGTAACATTTCCCGAATGGACTAACTCCCTTGAATGTAACATTTCCCTGAATACACTTCCTTCTTTTTGAATGCCGTACAAGGCGATGGGTACAAGATGGCAAGCCATGCGAGCAAAGACGTATGATTGCTTGAACCGGAGGCTACCAGTTCGATTCTCGGTGTGGCCTAAGGATGCTTCAGGTGGAAAGCATTTTGGGCCCTTTGTGTACAGTATATACATTGTAATTGCTACACAAGACATTCATGCAATTGGCAGGTACCGGAAAGCTTTCTGATAACTGTGGAAATATTAGTAGAACACTCAAGTTGAAAAACAGCTCTGCTCTGTGATTGAATGAAGCCATTGAAGATGAAGACATAATTGAAAGAAGTGCAATCCTCTTCTTTTGAATTAATGCATTTGATCTGTATAAGACGAAGTGAGGAGATATTGGCTTTCGAAATTAATAAGTTCGTTTGGTATGATGAACGCATTCACCTGGTTTAAAGCCAAGGGAATGTCTTTCTTAAAATGAACGCGTCTGTCGGCGGTATATAAGATGACGGTAGGAGATAATTCCTTCTTTAGATGATGGCATCGCCCGGTATTAAGGGAAAGAAAGTGATAATGTCTTCCTCGAATGAACACATTTGCCCGGTATAAGGCAAAAAAGATAGATAGCCCCTTCTTTAAATGAGCTCGTTTGTCTGGAAAAAGTGAAAGAATGAAACAACGCCTTCTTTAAATGATTGTGTATGTCCGGTGTAATGAGAATGGAGGAGATAATACCTTCTTTTAATTAAGGCCTCTCGAGACAGAAATTCTGTCCGCAATAAATCAAAAAGAGGAGATAATTCGTTTACTAAGCAAGTAGCACGCTTGCCAGGTATAATAAAATTTATATTAGCCCGCCTAATGCTATATTGAGAAAATGAGTTCGGCAAAATGTTTTTCGGTGAAATATAATACATTCAATACATTTTGAGTAATAAGGGATCTTATATATATTTTTCCTTATTCTGGCCAATTTCGCCTGCATCAAAATAAGAGATCAGATAAGTCCTTATTATCATTCTCAATTTATTCATCTTTGCGATTGTATGATAATCGCCAGAAAACCATTCGCCAGAAAACCAACCGCCAGAATGACAATCGCCAGAAAACCACTTGCCAGAAAGTGCCATTCCCCAGAAAACCAAACGCCAGAATGCACCATTTACCAGAAAATATTTTGCCAGAATGTACCATTCCCCAGATTTTTTTAAAATTTCGGTGGATAATTATTTGTAGTAGATCAATTAGTGATTTTATTTATTCAGAATTCACATTTACACTTAAGCAATTAATTAATGTACATTTGCGGTCGATCGCTATTATTATAACTACTTGCGAGATAGTATCAAAGCCAGTCCTTGAATATGCTCAAGTAGATTGATTTGTCCAGCGGTTCTTGACAAAATTGCTCGTTTTAATCTTTCATTCTTCTTTTTCAATTGTTTACTGTAATGGCTTGATGTTATTTCTCCTTGTAAAAATCTCAAATATTCTGCTGATGAGGCTTGTTCTTCCTCCTTGAAACCTTTAACAATCGCATAAAATTTTTGATCGCCACCTCCTTTAAACAGTGCATTAAATTTGTTGTGAAACCCTTCTATTGAGTTTGTGGTACGCGGTAAATCTTCAACTGTAGATTTTCGGACCGACCAAAACTCCGGAGGGAATCGAGGACCTGTTTTCTTAATTTTTGAACCCAAAACGTAATTCCTTTCGATATATGTGAAAAAAGGACGCATGGATCTTTCGCGATAGATTTGACTGTTGCTAAAGCAACTTTATATACTTGCTTACTTTTGCTCGGGAGCAGGAAATGAACAAACGGTACCCATGAATGGTAAAAATTTGACGGAATCCTTTCGGCGTGGAAGAAAATGTGCCATCAAGAATAACTGTTTCCGACTTACTCAATTTTCTTAAATTGTCAATTGTCGAGAAGATCATTAGCCGTCCTTCTTCCAACTCGACATTCGCTAACAAAAAGGGTTTTCCATCAAAAGTCTGTTTAAATTCCGATTCGATTTCGTCGTAGTCCGTGGGATCATCGGGAAGCCGTGTTGCTTTTCTGTTGCGTTGAATGAATCTTCTTTGAGCCATTTTCCAGCTAGAGGCTTGTACCTGTAACATAAAGTACAGACTCATGGTCAAAATTATGCTTGTTCAAAAAATTAAAGCTTTTAAAAAAATTGGGCATTGTATGTAAAAGTTTCTGTGTAATATTACCAATTGTATTTCTGAATTATTTAAATACGTTCTAATTTGAGCGGCTTTATTTGTGTTGATCTTTATACCTCATTTGTGTATTTCAGAACATTTTCTTCTAAAATAGTACCTTAGTTATTAATTAATTGCCTTCACCAAAACAATCAGAGAGTACTGATATGAATCTGTGGTTATCTGTGTGTATTGGTGGTATTTATACGGAACATTGCATAAATGAAAAAAACTCACTTTAACTGAGAACTCTTGGGCGACGCTTCTGATAATTTTTTCTGAACGTTCTGTGACTTCTTCAGCCTTACTCTTCAATGCCGCTCGATATCGCTCAGTCTCCGATTCGAATGGATCTGGCATGTGGTTATGATCTGAGATTGATAACAAAGAATGGATTCCAGACTGTACACGTGTTCGGGCTCTTCCACCGCATTTACAGCCGCCATCTTGACCACGCCGTTGCGCACATTGCCAATATACGGTGTCGGGGGTCTGGGTAAAATTAAATTAAATGTACACCACTAAGAATAATATAACAAATAACATCTTATCTTTATGGTAGATGTATCCATTGTGCAGTAACTTCGTTGACCTTCCGCTTGATATTATTCTGCAGTTGTTTTGCTCATCTGGGTCGTTTTCAGAGCACGTGATGTATTCATCTGATGTATCTGCCTCTAGCGTTTATCGACTGATATTCAAATTCAGCTATAAGTGGTCTTTAGCCTGTATCACAAGCACATGTATGTGTAGTGTATAATATTTAGAAATGGTTCATAGGTTGCTATTATCATATCGTAAATGTATGTGGTAAACAGAAACAATAAAGATAAAGTTGTTGAAGTTTTTTGTGTCATGAGCCAATACAACCAATATGGCTGTTGTAAAGGATCTTAGTAGTAAAACCTCCTAATTGTATGATATTTGCATATTTCATCTACCATAATGATTCAAAATGGATTTTGGACGGCCCAGACAAATACAAAGAGTGTACTGTTATCTTAAAAAAAATTACATTAAATATCGTGCGCCTCCACTTCAAGTCTGCAACTGGTGTGGAAAAAGAAGTAATATAAGCTAAAGCTGTGCTGTACATTGATACTGAAGTCATTTATAACATATTACCAAAACATTTTTATTATAAAATTGTGATCGTTTTGAAAGAAAAAAAAACATGGTTTTGTTTCCAGTTTATGTCTTTATTGGTGTTTCTCGATCAGTTCCATCTAAATATTCATACTTTTTGTGACAAACACAATAAGAGAAATATTTCCTCTGAACACTTTTTTTTTTTTCATAATACGTTAGAAGTGAACTCAATTCGCGGTCATACCGTTGAAACGAGTAACCTTTAACGGCCATTACAAACCTCAACCAGCAATCCGTATTCCGCAAGCCATTCACGTAAAAAAAACATAGTTAACTTCAGTCTCTCACTATAGTTGAACGATTTAGAGCGAACAATTTGTTTAATGTATTTTGGCCATAAATATATTGGACCACAAATATCTTGAACTGTATAAAGCACGTTCTCACTAAACAAATTTTCTCTATAAACTCTGCTCATTTCTTCTAAAGGATTATTCATGATTATCTTTCAAATTATCGTCACTCGTTAAATGCCACTCTTCATCTATCAAGCGTTTAGCTGCTGTTCTGTATCCCAGAAATATTACATTTATAAAAATGCCATGGCTGTTTATCTAGATAACAGTTCAAAAGGTAATATCCTGCTAGGCACAAGTACGTTAGGTATAAGTAAGTTAGGCATAAACACATATTATGCACGTAACGCATAAAATGCGCTAAAGAACAGCCTACACAATGAAGAAGGCTGAATAATGCCTAACGTTTATTAGGTCTGACATATTCATTCCTAACGTACAATATATGCAAATCATTAAAAGCTATTTAATGCTTTAAACAAAAATATTTCTTTAGTACATGTACATGTATACACTACTGGATTGCTCAAATAATTATGTTATTGCATAATTTGCCACTGTTTTTTATTGGATATACAAATGAGTTAGTGGTTAGTGTTACTGTTAGCAAATTGATTTGTTGCTATATTCTTATGTTTATATTACTTTTTATTGCGTTATGAAATAGTAATTCAAAGTTATTTGAATAAAATATAAATATAAACATTTGTCAAAATATATCAGAATAAATTTAGGTAATTATATGAGTTTTATCAATGACAAAGCATTACCAGATGCAAATACTTTCACACTACATGTAACTTAAGAATAACCATTCAAAAATGGATCAGGAATCATAACACGTAAGTGTTTCAAATTATTTTCTGGGGTATGTTACATTCTGGGAAATGGTTTTCTGGCAAATGTTACATTCTGGAAAATGGTGTTCTGGCAAATGTTACATTCTGGGAAATGGTTTTCTGGGGAATGGCACATTCTGGCAGATGCATTCTGGCGTTTGGTTTTCTGGGAAATGGTTTTCTGGCGAATATCATACAATCATCTTTGCATATTTTCGAGCTAACGCCTATTTTTAAAGGACCACATCTACCATTTTTTTTAATTTTGCAAAAATGCCTTCTTTTAAAGAATGCATCACATCCCCCATTATCATATTCAGGGAAGATACATGTTATTAAAGAACGAATAATAACATTCATTATCTGGTGAAACACCCTCTGAAGAAGGTACGCATTTACCATGGCATTATTCCGAGCAGATGCATTTTTTTTAAAAAGGAATTACATTCAACATTGCCTCTTTCCGGGTAGAAATATCACTATAGTTCCAAAGGTACAGCAGATTATATTATGCATTTGGCCTTTTGGATAACAAATTGATAATTGATTTTAAATATTTTCACGCAATATGTATTTCCATTTTCCTTAAGAAGCTCTCACTTTATTCGCAAGTTTTTTCCAAATTTGTTTCTCACTCATCGATTTTTTATTGCTAAATTACATTATTTCAATTTCATTGTTCGGATTGAATTTCTATTTCTATTCCAATGAAAGTTTGTATCACGATAAAATATCCTGTTTGCTTGTTGTTCGTCAATGTGCTGGTTGCAACATCTCGTATCACTCAGGTTTTTTCATTACGATTATACGAACAAATCAACCGAGGCATGAGTAATATGAAATCGGTCAGCAGCAAACCACAGAGAACAGACATGGATGCTCGAACAAAATTTCGTTAAAAACGTGTGTAAAGATTTAAATCGCACCCCAGCGCCGCCAACGAAGGTTGGCCAACATAAAAACTCAATCTCACTAAGTGATGCGTTGGCATACACTACATAAACCATGTAGTGCTGCCATCTAGGAGCGAGCCTTGGAGCGATTCAGAATGAACACTAGCGCTAAACAGTCAAATACGGCAATTTTTAACCATATTTATCAGCACACTAGCACCGCGCAACGGGGGCATTATGACATACTTCAAAATGACCAGTACAAACTTTTACACAAGCACGTGAATAAAGATGAACGTCTGTTCTCTGTGAGCAAACTACGAACAAAACAGGTTAGATATTTGTTCGCGTGGGACCCGCGCAAGTTTTATCTCTTAATAAGCCTTGTTTCATGAAAAATTTCAAAGCCCTAAATGATGATCAATAATCAATCACCGGATTTTGCATCTTAGTACGATAATCCGTACATCTATTTTCTAAGTAAATATTGAAATTAAAGCAGACTGATTAACTAAACTATAAATAGTTCAATACGTACCTTGAGAATTGCGATTCGCAAATTTAACACACTCATTTTTGGTACAATTATGTCGAACACGCAAACAAATGACTAAAAGCACTATTTAATAGAATTTACTCAACGAATATTACATCTAATTTGTCATTTCAATAGCTAGAAATCGATTTCAAATTAGGGTGAAAATAGCACAGATAAAATCAGGCTACTTAGTTGCAGTGTACATTTAGATGATGCCCTCTAAGAAATTTTAGGACGAACTTTTCGGAATCGAATATTGTTTCACCTCGAGCTTTCAAGCGCTGAAGCAACGAGTAGCTGTCAACTTTTTATTCTGTGCATGCTGCGACGCAGCAAAGCCAAATTAAAAAGATGACAGCTTTTTGTTGCTCCTTTGTTAAGATTGGTGCCTCTGAAGGTAAATTTTATTTGATTTCCGGGCAGTTTCACCTTGATGATCACGTCAACTAAAGGAAAAGATAATTTCCACATAATTATCCCATACATAGGGGGAATGACGGCTTTGGCAGGTTTTGTTCTATTATTGTCAGGGGGTTTTTATGACTGATTATGCTCAAATTTGGCCTAAACATTCTTTGCATATCAAAGAATATCGTGGCCAAATTTCATAAAATTTGGTCGACAAAAACCCCCCTGACAATAATAGAACAAAACCTGCCAAAGCCTTCTTTTCCCCTAATTAAAACGAAATGTGGTCAGTCAATTTGAACGAGCCAAAATCTAATCAACGTGGTGGAGCCAAATAATTGTTTTGAACCACCTTGAAGGGGCTTAGATCTTTTACCTTAGAAGATGGTCAGAAAATAGCGGGGGACTGATGGTTCCGCCCATCGAGTTGTAAAAGGCTCAATGTATATAAGACTGTCTCAATCACCCAAAGTTATACCATAGCAGATACTGCGTAACAGCGAATAAAATCACAATCAACTCTGGCGTATCAACATTCATTACAACCCATATCACAAGTCCAACTTACTAAAATTAACACCAACCTCCCACAGATCTCCCTCGCATTTGCAGTCCCACCATTGTGCCTAATCATATTTTTCCCCATATATAATAAATAAATATCAATTACCGAATAATATTAACCAATAACACTGTAACCTGCGAACCGATTACATTCCAGGTCCCCTACTGTGCCCAACTGGTGAGCAATTCCGCGTGTTGTGTGCATCGGTAAAAAATCACTCTTTAACTACACTAACATTCGTTTTTGAACTTATGGTTTGGTATTCTTCGGTTTGGTTATACCTTTATCGTTTCCTTTCGTTCTTCGCCAACTGTTTGATCTTTTCGGTTCTGAAATGCTGCTTTCTTTATTTCGAATTACGTACTTGCAGACCTGCTCCGCTTCATGTTCGTTCTGACTGTTGAACCCGTTAGTGAATTGAACCTGTCCAGAATGTGTCCAATTTTTTAACGATCGCCGTCAAGAACATGAGGCAGGGAGGTTTGACTTTTCAGTTGAATTTCTTTCCGTTCCATTCCCCTTCTATCACAGAAAGATCACATGTTCCTATTTTCTCACCTCACTTTTATAACCACAATGAGCAACGTTTGTGTACTTCTAGCAGTTTTACAACAACCCTTTTCCCTAATCATAATGAGAATGTAAATACAAACACTTTTTGTATTTGTTAAAGGCACGTTTTTCCGATAATTTAATTTTTTTCAATGATGTATGTAAATTGTCCATCTCAAGTTGAGAAAGTTTTCAACTGATCACATCCGTTTTCGACTGTACCAACATTTCACTATTTCATGATGAAATTCCCTTCTCGCAGCAAGGAGTCAATAATGCATCTTCATAGTTTTTCTCCGCTTAGAATCCTCTTCTACTATCCACACTGGTTATATCTTTTCAGTTTCGTTAAATTAACAACTCAGTTCTGAACCGAATTTATGTTCCCTGAGTTACGTTATCTGTTTCGTTTACCCGTTTACAGTTATTTTACTTCGAACAACTACATCAGCCACACTCCTGTTTGCAAACATTCAATTTTCCAACAATCAATCAATGTAGAACAACGTAATTTTATTGCAAATATAGGGTTTTCACTTTGCACCAATGCACCAAAACTGAGCACCGATTTTGTTCGTCGGTTAATACACCTCGACAACCAATCTAGAGTTCTGTTTCCGTTTACGAGCTTGCCTAGTTTTCAGTTTTCCTTTGAACCTTTCTTAGCATGCCCGACGAAATCTCTTGCTGATAGTCGTGATTCAATTACACATAGCGATTTCCGTTACCCTTAAAATTCAGTTCAAGTGTGGTCTGCAAGTTCCGCAAGTACTTCAACAATCAGTGATCAGTCCCATCTCGCATCATTTCCACCTCACATTGGTGATGGAAAGCTTACCCCTCTTTGGTATTTCCCTGAATCCATTGTCCATGTCGTTCCGAACAAAAAACATTCATTACACAAAACATTTCTCATCACACCCAGAAACCAAGAAAAATCAATTCTTCCTCCGTATAAGAATGATCTCTAAGGTCCGTTTCAATTCAAAGTTTTGAGTTTAATTTTCTAATTACGAAAACGAGCGTTTCAAAACAATTTGGGTTCACCCATCTTTAGTTGTATATTTGTAGCGAATTTCGGTTTTTTATTATAGCGCATGCTTGTACATACATGTAGGACGTAGATAGATGGTAGCACAGAATCTTCTGTAGTAATAAGTTTGACTGACATAAAACTAATTTAAATTAACAATAACCACGATTAGAATGATCGATTCGTACGACTTTCGTTAGCTATGCAAGAGCGAAGATTTCGTTGTGTAAAATGTGTTTGAAAATTTCACCATATTTGGATTTTCATTTCACCAACCAACTCACTACAGAGAGCACAGTACTTTGTTACACATTTGTCGGAAATAGAAGCATTTGTTTAATTACTCAAAATTATCTGTAAATGACACCGTTTATGTAACCCACCACACGATCGTAACAATTTAAATTTGTTTTATGTGAATGGCAGAAGATGAAGAACACGGCATACAAAAAACAAGGCAGGCTCATCACGTATGTAAACATTCAGTTTGAATATAAACATGTGACGTCACTGCTATCTTCGCACAAGCTGGACCGAGACGATGCTCTATGGTCGTAGCATGCTTACTTTTGTACTCCAACATGTGGCGATAAAACATGCGTCACATTCGAAGTGTCATTTTTCTAACGAGCCTACCTTGTTTTCTGTATACCGTGATGAAGAAGATGGTAAGACTGTTGTTTGACACGCATAAAAAATATTTAAACAGTTTGTTAAATGGGTCAGAGTATTGCAAGTTCTAAATCTGGTACCTACCTGGATACCTTGTTGGCTACAGCGTCGTTGCGTAACGTTTTATAGAACTCCATAATAATCGGTTTACCCAAACGTTGCGGGTCCACATGTCCTGATTTCACCGTGCATGTTCGTGGCCTTCCGCGAGGTCGCCGGCTCCTATCCGGTTGTCTGTTGAATATTGTTTTCGCTATTTTTCCGACATTCGTACTGAATGAGCAACCACTGAAAGCTACCGAATCACTCTGCTTCAATCCATCTAAGATCACAAGTTGACACTTCGTCAGCAATCCGAATACTTGATTTCGAGCCATCAAGCGTTGCACGCATCAGCCTAATCAGTTTCGCCGGAAAACCTTGTTCAAAAATTGTCCGCCACAGCTCAATTATTTTCACAGAATTGCTCCGAAATCAATGAACAGACTGCAAGTTGTACTCCCGGAATTTATAAAGGATTACCCACAAGCTAAATATCTCGCACCTTACGCTTAACTCCACACATTAGTTTCTGTACAATTTCTGACTGCAACTTCTTCTGTATGGAAACCCACTTTTTCTTCATGGCTTCCTCAGACTTGACCTTCCTGGGATGCTTCCGTAGCCCCTCTTTATAATATCCCAGTAGTTTTCGACGGGCCTTAGCTCGGGTGCGCTCCCGGTCCGGACCCCGTTGTCTTCGTACCACTTCAGGACAACATTTGAATAGTGGCACGAAGCTAGATCCGGCCACTTCTGTAGTCACTCTTTGAGGTGGATCTCCCCGTTTACAGTCCCGGTAGTCAGTAACGGTGCACTTCGTTTGCCACATGAGCAGATAGCTTGCCAAATCATGTATCTCTTACTTTGAAAGGGTCTGCTTTCTTACTTCCTCCAGAACATCAAACTTGTCCTGGGCGGTGAAGAACACTAGCCCCAGAAGCTGCCGGAAGTTCGCCTTGACGTAAGTCTCATCATCCATGATTAGACAATGACCCAAGCATCCAGAAGTTCGGATAAGAAGTGATGTTTTAGCTTAATCAGATCGCATTCTACGTAACTTTTTGTATGGTGGGAGCGCAAAAGTTTACTTTGAAGTTACGTTAAGGTGCGTGGGACTGAATGTGAACCAAAAGTGAACCAATTGGTTCGGATAGGAACAAATTTAAGTACAATCTTAACTTCTGGTTGCTTGAGGAGGCTGCAACAACATCTGGGTGTACAGATTCCGCACCCGTGATGTTCCCATCGTAGTTTGCCGTTCGTCGAGAAATGCAGTCTTCTGCACTTTGTACGTATAGTCATTCCCGCTCCCTGAACGAAAGACTTTGACAGATTCAACTTTTGACCCACATCTCTAGCCGAAGCATTGGGTATCCGCATAAACGCTTCCTTCCTGATCACTAAAAGAACATCCATTCTGACCGCATTTCTCCTTCCTTTCGATGATAAAAGTTTCGCAGTAACGTGGGGAAGGGTCGTTTGGCCGAATATCACTAGGCCGAAAGTTGTTTTACCGAATATACCATTTGCCTGAACAGAACATTAGGCCGAAAGTCATTTGGCCAAACAGACCATTAGGCCGAAAGTCATTTGATCGAATGGGTCGATTGGCCGAATAGGTCGTTTGGCCGAAAGGGTCGTTTGGCCGAAAGGGTCATTTGGCCGAAAGGGTCGTTTGGCCAAAAGGGTCATTTGGCCGAAAGGGTCGTTTGGCCGAAAGGGTAATTTGGCCGAAAGGGTCATTTGGCTGAAAGGGTCTTTTGGCAGAAAGGGTCGTTTGGCCAAAAGGGTCATTTATCGAAAGGATCGTTTGACCGAAATGGTCATTTGGCCGAAAGGGTCATTTGGCCGAAAGGGTAATTTGGCCGAAAGGGTCATTTTACCGAAAGGATCGTTTGACCGAAATGGTCATTCGGCCGAAAGGATCATTAGACTGAAAGAGTCATTTGTCAAATGACCCTTTCGGCCAAATGACCCTTTCGGTCATATGACCCTTTCGGTCATATGACCTTTTCGGCCTAATGACCCTTTCGGTCAAATGACCCTTTCGGCCTAATGACCCTTTCGGCTTAATGACCCGTTCGGCCTAATGACCCTTTCGGCCAGATGGGTTTCGGCCTAAAGGGTCATTCGGCCTAGTGGCATTCGGCCAAATGGGTTTCGGGCAAACGACCCTTCCCCTTGACTGCACGATTCCGTTGTTGTTCTGCGATATCCCGATGAGAGAGTTGAGGATTCTCCAGGTGCTTGCGCAAAATCAAATAACGTCATTTTTCCAATTTACCAAAAAAACTGACAGCGATAAAAGTACAGTGTAAAGAATGCACTCCATACTACTTCTGCCCGCAAGAGAAAATACCCAATTCGTAGATTGAAAACATAGCGTTTGTTCGTGATGCAGTTTGATATGAGACACCCTGTACGATTAACTCACCCCGATCCTTAAAAATCTTATACAAAATCTTCAACTCCAGCAGGGAAACTCGAGTTGTAGTCAATTTGGACTAAATCTGCCCGTCGATTTTTTTTTAATACAACATTCACCCATCTTCTTCATCATGGTTTATCGCGAGTCGAGCGTATCGACAATCGACTCACCAGAAACATCCTGCCTGAACAATAGAAGTATCCATTGAATCAATACAAAAGTTAAATACTACATATGTTAATTTTCACTCTCTTCTTTCACTCTTTTTTGTTTCTTGCGTTCAACTACACCACACTGTGAACATTACACATGATTTTGCCACTACTGCAACGATGAACCTCCGACACTTGATCACATTCGAACCACACACTCAACACGCTAAAAAACGCATAAAATCGAACGCGCCTTCCATTGTTATCTTCCTTGGCTAATACGGCAACTCCATCCGGCAACCGACGATGCTACGGAACGACTCTCAACGCAGGACGGTAAGATCACCTGCCGTTACGATGATCATTGTGATGACGATGAACTACGAACGGCTGAAGGGGCTCCTGCAAATGATAGTGTTAAGGGTAGTATTTCTAATAATAAATCATCGCAAACAACGACCCCAAAGACATCACCACAACAAACAGCAGACTACGGCAGTAGTCTCGCAACAACGACAGCCACGACGAACCCACCGCCAGCATCACCAGCACCATCATCATCAGCCACGGCCGCTCCAGATCAACCAGCTGCATCGTCTTCATCTGCCGCATCATCTCCAGCAATACCAAAGCCAAGTTCCACCCGCTCGACGCAGCAACAGCAGCAGGAGGCACAACACCAACCGAAGCCACGAGCTCGAAGTCCATCAACTGCTGCGAAGAAGCTACTCAAACGATCGCTACCATCTGATGTGGCCACTTATCCTGAGACCACACCGTTTGCAACACCTCTCCGAAGGTATATTGGTAACTAAGTTCATCAAGTCAAGTAACGAACTGGTCAGCCCAACAATCATCTGATTGTGGTCTGTTTCATAACTTCTTCACATCCCGAACACATTTGCTCCATTCACTCATTTCCATCAACGAAAAACTCATAGAAGACACAGTACTGTTCATGATTAAAGGATCCCAGTTATCAGTCACATAACTTACTCCATGATGTTCAAGTGGGCACCTATTTTACCTATTGAGTGTACGATTGTTTTGTAATTTGAACTAGCGATTGAAAAAGTTTATCAAACACCAACGAATCACATTCATAGAAAGGCATGTTTTAATAGACAGCAGAATCAAATGCAGTTAGAAACTTTGAAATTTAATTACATTTTGTAACTTGAAATTTAAAAAAAAAAATATGGCTATGACAGTAACAACGAATTGCCCAAAACGACACAACCAGTACTTTACCAAATTCCAAAATCTACCGTCAGCGACATTTCTCTCTACATTTATTCTACAGTTCTTACTCTATCTTTATGTCTTTTCTATCGAAAACAAAAGCTCCGCAAGAAAAACTAAAAAAGCAAAAGTTTAACGATAAACAAAACACGAAAATGTAACCAAGCGCATCAAAGAAAGAGGTCGGTAAGTATGTAGCGAAACAAAACACAGACGTTGAGAAACTGACAAACAAAAGAAACAACACAAACAACGCTTAGAAGGTTAACTACTAATGTTCACTAGAAGAAATGGAACCCAAATCAAAAACTACCAGTTTAAAAAAGGCTCGAATCATTGTTAGCTATTAGAGAGAGAGAAGGAGAACATGAGAAGTTCGTTTTTGTTGAAATCGCAGCTCTCCAAACGAGGATGTGGTCGAAGGAAATTTGCTCGAACGCGTTACCATCAGGTGCAGTGCAATCCCTTCCATTTTTATTCATATGATAATCGTTGAGAAATTGTTGTGAGGTGAATTATTTATTCTTTGCGATTTTCTGAAAACGAACTGATGAAATGGGTCGTTTTTCAATTTTTTCAAGATAAATTTGTGACCGTGAGGCGAAAACTGGGACTGTTCCTTTTCTGATTTTGACCACACTACACATTCAGATCAATCATGTCCCATTACACCCTAACCAGTGGATGGCAGATTTTAATACAGTACTGCATAAAAACCTTTCAGATTTTGGAAGATTTTAATACAACCATTGTATTGAAATCTTACAATTCTGTATTATTTTAATACAGTATCTGTATAAGAAGCTTACATTTTTGTATTAAAACCTTGCAGAATTGTATATGACACGGTTTTATCCAATAATTGTAAGATATGTTTTTTGGGTGTACGAATACTACACAACAGGCTTCATGGCACAAATTTTTTAAAGTTTTATCCATGGTTTTAACCATTTGGTTATTTATCTTCCTTGGTAAGTGCACTCTTCGTATAATCGTCAAATATTCGCCAAGTTCAGCTGATATTTATCAGACTGAGCAGTAGAATGGAGTCACGAATTCAAGATGTACCAAATGTTTCGTTTCATGTACTTTTATGTCATGATGTAGTGATCGCGAGACACTATTCCAATACCCATTTATTAATTTAGAATGATCTAACACCGTTAATTATCTTCTATCTGAATTTTGACCCCCATTACATTCTACTTTGGCAGAAATTTTGAATTTCCGTACAAGCTACCCGTCAATAATGTCCCATTAAAAATATTTCATTCCACAACCTCTTCTGCATTAGTAAATCAGAACTCCTCAAGAAAGGCAATCGCATATATCAAGGATTCTGTTCACAAAATTTAAAAAAATGAAAACTCGATTGAAAAATATCCCATGGTTGAAAACTTCCTTGAGCATAAATTATTCGCCAACAAAACGCAATCGAAGCAATTTCCTTCTACCAAACCACTAACCCATAAGTATACATTCCTAAACTCAGAAAAAAATGATCACATAATTTTGCTGGCGTTAAGTATTAAAGGAAAGGCAACTTTGCAGTGTAAGAGGCAGAACGCAAACAAATATGTCGAATGCAGTATGTTTAAGAAATACAAACACATGTAAATAATAGTTGAATAGTGTGTAAAAAGCCCTAACTAATAAACCAACGCAAAAAAATGGCGCATAATCGTTTCCCTGAGGTTATATTATTTATTACTACGTGCGTGAAGTTTCCATCGAAACAGCATCACGACTTAAGAATACTTTTGATTTTCCTATCAATAGTCGGTGCTGACTATTATACCACACCCAATATCGAAACTCCTAATCCAAGTATTGAGCCGTACCGAACACAGCGAAAATTCTGCAATCGAAGGTAAAACGCCTAACTGTTCTACTACTATGGTTCGATCGATTGTCACAATTCTAGTCAATTTCAGTTAATTGTTAAGTGTAACTTATTTATTACCAAGTCTTATTTTCGGTACCAAAACGATTTATTCTCCTCATTTACATTAAATCCGTTATAATAATAAAAGGAAACTGAACAAAAATGAACAGCATGAAACAATCAAACACATTCGTTAGGAAAGTAAAGAGACGGTATTTAACCTACTGTAAGAAAGTGCATTTTTATTTGTAGGGATGATCTATTAGCGTTATAAAATAGAAGAAATATCTAACTGTAAACAATCAGAACACAGAACGAAAACCAAAATACATCAACGACATTTTGGAGACTTGAACGTGGCTTCGAAACAGAAAACATACGAGCATTGAACGAAAAACAAAACACTGTTAAACACAGAACAACCAAAACCATTTATAGTTATAGATCATTTAGTTTTCCAACAAAAAAAAAACAAAGGAAAATCGAACAAGAAAATAGTAGTTCCTTCTGCCCAATGTACCACATTGCAAGTGTTGTAAATTTGATACAATATAAGCTGGAAGTTTTACGACTGAATAGACCCTGAACCAGTTGCGAATGAGAGCGAAAACAGAACGAAGATATTGAAAAAGGGGAAAGATATGTTTGTGTGCGCATTATGGTAAAAAAAATCAGCATGTTAAATATGTAAGTAGGAATCTAAATCAACTCAAGTAAACAATAGTTTAATTTGCTGGCGCTCGTCAACCACAAACAATAACAAACCAATGTAACTGCAAGAAAGAATTAAACCTAGAGGAAACCATCGCAATTAACTACCGAGTTTACATGTAGAAGTTTGTTTGTGTTCAATCAGTGTGACAGCCGCGGTTTTTTGTCACGCCTCTCGATCTGACAGTTTGTGTTTTTGGTGTGCGTGTAAATAGTGTCGCAAGCAGTATATAGTATACAAATATATATATGGTAAATGTTCAGCGCTAATGTTTTATTTTTTTGCCAAGCAAAAATCAGCTTCGACTAACAAAACAATGGGGGCGCATTGTATTCGAAGACGGAAGCAAAACCGAAGAACTCCTACCACACAAGTACACGTGAAGGACGTTCAGGATTGCGACAACTACACAACAATGAACAACAAAATGCTCTCTATTTATAGACGGTGTATTCGATAATACTCTCCTAAGTTTTTGGCCTTTTGATGAATGCAATGGAACCTAATGCGGAGCGATATAAATAGCGCTGTATTTAGCGTCAAATTAAATATAACGACAAAAATGTAATAAGGGAAATAATACAATAAAATTAAACTCTAAATTGATCTAAACAAAATGTATGGTAGGACAAAAATAAATTATTAACTGTCATGTAACTATCACTAGTTAAGTTTCTAATCCTAGCGAGTATAAATAAATTCCTGTAAATACTAGTTAATAATAAAAATAATAAATTGAGAAAAACAAAAGGTAGAATCTATGGTGATGAAAAAAATTAGGGAGATGAAGACAATGAAATGAAACCAACTGGAAAACAAAAGAAATTCTCTCGTTTAGATAAGCACAGAGAGTGAGAAACCGTAACCGATTGAAATTAATACACGGCATAAGGCAGACAAACAGGAAACGGGGAATTCAAACATAGAAAACGAGAAACAATTATGAACAAAATAACAGTGTATAGTGTTTAGAAAATTGTAATTTTATTTGGTCTTTATATTTATATTAAATATATATTTTAACAATTTCTTTTAATAAAAACAAGCCAATTAAATGAACAATTATCCAATGAATCAGACTTATTTTTCCTCAACAACAATCACACATTTATTCTTCCCTTTTTCGATTACGTTACTCGGTCCACTTTTCATTAAAACTCTTGTTTCATCATCATTTTTGGTTGCATATTCAATATTAGACATATGTGGAAAAAGACTTGTGGAATTAAACGAAAGGTGAGCTGGAAACATTAAGAAAATGTTTCTCTGTTGTGGAAAAATACTCAAGAATCGATACTAAGATTTTTGTTTTTCCGGTTCACATTTGTGGTCCATTTTGTAATTGTCTGAATACTGTGGCATTTAGTTTGTGATTCTACATCTTGAAGAACATATTAATAAATAGGAATTCTCTAACCTACCGTGGAAAAGTTCGGTATTTATGGAACGATCAAGGTGAGTACTTTTTTCCTTTTCCACAATGGAACAGGTGAGTCAGTTAACTAGTCAGATGTTATTTGTTTGGATTGAAAAACGTTGTCATTATTGAGGGGGTTAGAAGCAGAGGGGTGTAAGTGACATTTTAGTCAAAATTCAGTTAACTACAGCAAAAAAAAGCGTTGGCTTTCGAGCTTTGCGGAAATATGTTGATAGAGTTGTACAATGTTTATAAAAATGTAAAAAATCACAGAAAATTAAAAATTTCTTGAACTTTCATACAATTTTTTATAAACTATCTTTTTGTCACTTTAATCCCTTCGCGAATAACCCCCTCAATTATTTTTGAAAATGTGTTCAAATGACACTTCTTAAATTTGTAAGATGATTACGAATACTTAGTAGACTAGAAAAGGGGAGATGGGCCTTAATAACTGACGTTGCTGATCAAATGATCGCTGTGGTACTCCAGAATAAGGACCGGCTTGTATATCACTTTACACTAGTTTTACGGGTTCGCTTAGAAATATACAAACACGTCTTACTCCTACAGATGCACAATTTATTCTCCTAAAGTCATGGCCTACTACTACAAACTAAAATTAGTGCTAAACACATCTTCCTTTTTCTAAAATATGTTATGAATAATAAATTTGATTTTATTGGATGATAATTATGGGCTTCCACAGCTTCGTCAATTTATATTTCAATACCAGATGTGGGTACTTCATATTCTTCAGCTGCGAACCCCGCAAATTCTTCTTCGATTTTCTCAGTGCTGCTAGTTGCTATACTTCCCAATTCACCAGAATTGTTTACTGCTTCCCATGGTACTTTCTTGAGATGAGCCACGTTCCTTTCGTAGATTCTTCCAGAATAATGATCTTCAACCCACACGGTCTATTACAGTATACTTTTCACACATTTTCATCTCGATAATCGGAAGAAGGAGGTACCGTTTCAATGTCTTCGATAGCGGGTAATTAAGATCTTATTGTTCTACTATAGCACAATTCCGTCGGCGTCTTCCCTGTTGTGGAATGGGAAGTTATGTAACACATAATCAAGTAATGTTTTAAATCCTTCGTCCAAGCCCATGACTGATTTGCAACCTCTTGAAAAGCGATCGGTCCTGGCGTTCAACCAAACCGTTCTCCTGTGGCCAGTATGTGTAATAGTTCTAAGCGAGTGAAAATTTTATTTAGGCGTTCAACAGTTTCATCAGCAGTTATGTGAGTCATAATATCAACCTCTTTGTACCGACTGAAGCAATATATAGCAGCGATCAATAAGTATTCGTCAGAGGGAAGGGGCCTCATAAAGTCGATAGCGATGTCAACCCAGGGCTTTGATGGCATTTGTCTTCGACACATTGGGACTGGCCGGCGTGGGAGTCCAACCAGTTGACATTCTTCGCATCATACACAACATTCCCTGGTCTCTCGATCCATTGATGGCCACCTAGCTCGATCCCGCAAGCGTCTCTTCATGACTAACTCACCCGGATGACCTTCGTACGCAAGTAGTAGCAAACGTTGTCGTAACTACTTTGGAACAACCAGTTTGTTTCCCCTTATGATTGTGTCACCAATAAATCCCAATTCATTTCGAAAAGGCTCGAACAATTTTGCTATCGGGTTATTCCAGCTGCCGGTCCGGAGACTTTCTCTAACGACCGTTAACTCAGGATCATCACTGGTTGCATTTTCAATTTCATCAACATTAATTGCCACTGATTTCTGAATAGCCAATGTCATAAAGGTGTTATCTTTTTCGAAGTCTTCAGCAGTTTCAGACTACACCAATCGAAAGAGTGAGTCTGCAATATTACTACTTCCTTTGCTATATACGATCTTGAATCTAAATGATTGTAGCCTAGACTGGCCCAGCTTAGTATGAGGGAAAAAGGTTGTCGAATTCTACGGGGCACAACCCAGGATTGTGTCTTTTGGTGAGAAAATCAATCTCTGAAAATTTCAGCTCAATCCCTGGTTGCATAAGCTGGCGCATTTGATTTGAAGTTTGTATGGGGATATCAACCAAAATATATAGGACCTCCTCCGACCTCCGACACTCATTCGAACTGGAAATTGGTTCTGATTGCTCGATTGAGCTCAGAATTTCAAAAAGGGCTGTTGGTATGCTACAGAACAATTCCACAGAACATTTAACGATGATTAAATGAACTTCCCATACAAATTTCAAATCAAATGCGCCAGCTTAGCAATCAGCGATAGAGCTGAAATTTCCAGAGATTGATTTTCTCACCAAAAGACACAATCCTGGGGGGTGCCCCGTGGAATTCGACAACTAGTTTCCTAGGCCAGTCTATGTAGCCGTAAGACCCAGCGTTCAATACGAGCGCATGGTGTATAAGTGGGAGAGAAAATCACTTCCAGAGGTTTATGGTCTGTTTCCAACTAGAATTCTCGACCAATCAAATATAATGACATTTTTTCCACTGCCCACCCTAAAGCAAGCACTTTTTTCTTAGTTTTCGGTACATATTATACGAGGGTTATTTGAAAAAATGGATTAAGACAGCGTCCAATGCAACAGGAGAGGCATTTGCTTCAACTTTTGTACGCAAGGAGTTGTCGAAAAAAGACAAAGTATCAGCATTCGCTATCATTTGCTTCAATTTATTATAACTTTGTTGGTGTTCCTCCCCCTCCAAGTAAACCTTTTGGAATTACATATAAGTTCTCTCAAGGGTGCAGTAATGGTTGCTAAATCCGCGATAATTTTTCCGACGTATGTTACAAGACATAAAAAACTTTTAACTTCGTCAGAAGAACGAGGTTAACGAAATTTCTGTAGCGCTTGTACTTTTTCTTCTGTAGGCCGAATTCCGTCCGAAGAGAGAATATGTCCCAAAAACTCTAACTGTAGTGCTTTGAAGATGCATTTCTCTTGGTTAAGAAGTATATTACGGTCTTTTAGAGCTGAAAGAACTTTGAACTTAAGCCTCATCATACTCCTCCTCAGTTTCCCCGAATACTACGACATCGTCAATATAACTGATTACGTTGCTGCAGCCAGCAAGAATCTGTTCCATAGCTTTCTGAAACATTTCGGGGGCACATGAAACGCCAAACATCAGACTTTTGTATCTGTACAATCCCTTATGGCAAATGAAAGTTGTAATAGATCGAGATTCTTCATCCAATTGGGTTGTTTAGCGAAGAAAAATATGAGGTTTTTTATAGTTTAACATAAAGAGAATGCTTTCCTGATCTCCAACATATTTTTATTTTGTTTGTAAACCTTTTATTTACATTTTTATACAGCAAACAATAAGCCATTTCAATGGATAGAATGACACTAACATTCATAGAATGACATTTGGCCCATGCAGCATAAGAACAAATTTTTAGTCCCATACAAATTTAAAATGCAAATTAAAAATAGTTCCGGGGCTCCAAAAATTATGGAAAATTGAGGTTCGGCTAATATTTTTATGCACATTCAGAATATGTAAAAACATATATACCCCTAAACAACCCAATTCAATCTGTATTTTAGTAACATTTGTATTATTGTTAGTTTAAATATAACTCCCAGAATTTTGTTTTTCATCCTAGATTTACCTGATGGAACGCGTCTTTAATATCCAGAACTTGAGGCGTGGGAGAAAACTCTCGAGCGTTGGCATCATATGACGTTCTCTTATGATGGCATGATTAGCTCGTTGCATGTCGACACACGAACGAAGGTCTCCATTATCTTTGGCAATAATTACCAATGGAGAAACCCATGTTGCTGTTCCTGAAACAGGTTCAATAATATCAGAAACCAGCAGTTGCTCCAATTTCTCTTCAATTCGGGTGAGGAGTGCGATTCGCGGACGTCTAACTCGTTGAGCAACATCATCATTGACTGGAATTTTCAACCGAACGTTCTTCATCTTGGGAAAAGGCCTTCCACCAACAGGCACAATTTCGTTGATCGATGTGTCCACAGCATTCAGCCCAATTTTCAACACACCCAAGCGCTTCGCAGTATTTTTCCCCAAATAATGGTGGCGACCCTCCTTCGGCGACATAAAAAATGGCTGTTTCTTGCTTCCTCCATCGCACAGTGGCTAAAATCGTGTTTTGAGCGCGTTTATTTAATAGTACCTTTATTATTCAATTTAGCGTAATGACGTCTTCGAGACATTTTATCAGTAAGTTAATGCGCTCCTTTGTAGGTATTCAGCTTATTGATCAATCCCCCTAAAAGTGAAATGAAAAATTTAATGCTTCACTTCACAACATATAAGGTTTGATTCTTCATAAAAGTTGTAGCAAAAGTTCTCCTGAAAAACTTTGTCGAAGACAACAAGTTCGTAATTCCGATACTTTTGGAGATTTTTTACGATTTATGCAGACAGCCCCTTAAAAATGTTTTTTTTTGTGCATAATATCCTTTTTACTTTATTTTCTACATTTTTTGCATGTTCTAGAAAGTTTAAGATAATATTAAAATACGCCGTTTCGTGGCTATCGTGACTTAAAAACTTAAAAAATAAAAGCGCTGTAACAGTTTTATTGGATATTTTAGCCATATTTGATTTAACTGCAACTTGACAACGAGCAAATCTCGCCTAACTTTTCAAAAGGACCTAAGTAACATTTTTTTCATGAATTAATTTGAATACTGCAATCAATTTCTTTTTTTTTTTTTACTAATTTTATTTGCTAATTATCTAATACATGCATTCATCTCTTAGACTAGGTGTTCCGTGTTTTCTTAACACTATCATCCTTATTTGCTATGTTACTTTTTAGTTATTATTAATACATTTCAATTGCCTCTGGCAGTTAGAATTTTTCCTCTGGTTGAATTGAACCATGTAGGAATTACAATGTTTTCAACTTAAACTAAACTTAACCTATTTTATACTAAGGGTACAAGGAGTTAATTGTTGCAATAGAAGATTGCAACGATTTTTGTCTAAAATTGGAAATTATTTTGTTGGACATTTGTTGCAATGTCTCAATATTAGAAATTCTATGAAGTTCATTGGTACTATACCACGGAGGCAACTTCAGAATCATTTTCAAAATTTTATTTTGAATCCTCTGGAGTGCCTTCTTTCTGGTATTGCAGCAACTAGTCCATATTGGCACAGCATACAACATGGCAGGTCTAAAAATTTGTTTGTAAATCAAAAGTTTGTTCTTAAGACAAAGTTTTGATTTACTGTTTATAAGTGGATATTGACACTTAATATATTTGTTGCATTTGGCTTGAAGGCCTTCAATGTGATTTTTAAAAGTTAATTTGATCTAGCAGAAGTCCTAAATATTTAGCTTCGCTAGACCAATTAATTGGAACCCCATTCATAGTGACAATATGTTTACTAGAAGGTTTCAAATAAGACGCTCTCGGATTATGTTGAAAAAATATAAGCTGAGTTTAAGAAGCAATCGGGGAAATTTTCCAATTTTCAAGTAAGTGGAGAAAATATCCAAACTTTTTGCAATCTACTACAAATGACACGAAGGCTTCGCCCTTTGGCTGAAAGGCCCGTGTCATCTGCAAACAAAGATTTTTGACACCCTGGTGGTAAATCAGGTAAGTCAGAAGTAAAATGTTATACAATATGGGCCCCAGTATGCTGCCTTGGGGACACCAGCCCTTACAGGTAATCTATCAGATTTAGTATTCTGATAGTTTACCTGCAGTGAGCGATCTGATAAATAATTTTGGATCAGTTTAATGATGTACAGAGGAAAATTAAAATTCTTCAATTTTACAATCAAACCTTCATGCCAAACACTGTCAAATGCTTTCTCTATATCAAGAAGAGCAACTCCAGTCGAATATCCTTCAGATTTGTTGAGCCGAATTAAATTCGTTACTCTTAATAACTGATGGGTGGTTGAATGCCCATGGCGAAAACCAAATTGTTCATCAGCAAAAATAGAATTGTCATTAATATGAACCATCATTCTATTTAAAATAATCTTTTCAAACAGTTTGCTTATTGAAGAAAGCAAACTGATTGGGCGATAACTAGAAGCATCAGCTGGATTTTTGTCCGGCTTCAAAATTGGAACAAATTTGGCGTTTTTCCATTTATCTGGAAAGTATGCCAATTGAAAACATTTGTTAAATAAATTAACTAAAAAGGATAAAGAGCTCTCAGGAAGTTTTTTGATAAGTATGTAGAAAATACCATCATCACCCGGGGCTTTCATATTTTTAAATTTTCTACTAATAGATCTCACTTCATCCAAATTAGTTCCCAACGAAGTTGATTGATAATGTATTCAAAGCTCCGTGTAACCTGATCCTCAATTGGATTAGTGAGACCTAGACTAAAATTCTGGGCACTCTCGAACTGCTGAGCAAGTTTTTGAGCCTTTTCGCCATTTGTTAATAAAATTTCATTTCCCTCTTTAAGCGCTGGAATTGGCTTTTGAGGTTTTTTAAGAATTTTTGTTAATTTCCAAAAGGGTTTCGAACTGGGATCCAACTTCGAGACATTATTCTCAAAGTTGGTATTTCTCAGAATAGCGAAACGTTTTTTAATTTCATTTTGCAAATCTCGCCAAATAACTTTCAACGCGGGATCGCGAGTTCTTTGGTATTGCCTTCTTCTCACATTTTTAAGACGGATCAGTAGCTGAAGATCGTTGTCAATAATAATGGAGTTGAATTTAATTTCACATTTAGGAATTGCAATGCCTCTGGCTTCGACAATTAAATTTGTCAAAGATACGAGAGCATTATCAATATCACTTTTGGTATCGAGAGGAATATCAACATCAAAATTCCTATCGATATATGTTTTATATAAATCCCAATCAGCTCTGTGATAATTAAAAAAAGAGCTGATTGGATTATACATGGCTTCTTGTGAGATTTCAAATGTCACAGGAAGGTGATCAGAGTCAAAGTCAGCATGAGTTACCAATTGGCCACACAGCTGACTTGAATCCGTTAAAACTAAATCAATTGTAGAAGGATTTCGACTGGAAGAAAAACAAGTAGGGCCATTGGGATATTGAATAGTATAATATCCCGCAGAACAATCTTCAAATAAAGTTTTACCATTAGAATTGCTTTGAGCATTATTCCATGAACGGTGTTTGGCATTGAAGTCACCAATTACGAAGAATTTAGATTTGTTGCGAGTCAGAATTTGAAGATCAGCTTTCAACAAATTCTTTTGCTGCCCATTGCATTGAAAAGGCAAGTAGGCTGCAATGAAGGAAAATTGTCCAAAATTTGTTTCAACAGAAACTCCCAAGGTTTCAAAAACTTTGGTTTCAAACGAAGAAAATAATTTATGTTTGATACGTCTATTAATGACAATGGCGACCCCACCACAGGCGCTGTCAAGACGATCATTTCTGTAGATAAAATAGTTTGGATCTCTTTTAATGGAGAGTCCTGGTTTTAAATACGTTTCAGTTATAATGGCAATATGCACATTATGAACTGAAAGGAAGTTGAATAATTCATCTTCCTTACCCTTTAGAGAGCGGGCATTCCAATTTAGAACTTTCACACAATTATTTGGATCCATTGAAACGGAGTCCGATAACAATTTTTTGTGTGTACTTTATACCAACCTGAACAGCTTCTGGTATGGTATTTGCTTTGAACATTGCATCAATCATGTTATGCAATTGTTCAGTTAAAAAATCAAAATCGGAAGCAGTCATGCTACCTGGATCGGCAACATGACCGTTATTTTCCGTTGGGACATGGGTATAAACCTCATTTTGAGAAGAGAAATTTTGTCTACCAGCAGCGATGTTTGCATACGTAGGTACATTGGAAAAATTGGAATTTACTGAAGTGCTTGCTACCCGTTGACGAGCGGCAAAATTTGTTTGTGAATTGTGGTGGGTATGAATTGCTCGACCGGTAACCGGTTTCGAAATTTGAGCGTTTGAAAAATGTCTACCCGTCGAATCTGGGATCCGATTGGAATTTCCCGTCATCAATTTTGCACGGGAATTCAAAACTTTTTTGCGTGAAGGGCATTCCCAGAAATTGGATTTATGATTGCCCCCACAATTAGCACATTTAAATTTATTGGAATCTTCTCTCACAGGACATGCGTCCTTGGCGTGAGAGGTTCCACCACAAATCATGCATTTAGCATCCATGTGACAATGTTTGGTTCCATGACCCCACTTTTGGCACTTACGGCACTGGGATACTGCAATCAATCATGTTGTTCTTTTGATTGCGCTATTCAAATTAATTCATGAAAAAAATGTTACTTGGGTCCTTTTGAAAAGTTAAGCGAGAAATCATCAAATACCATTTCCTACTGTGCAAGGTAGAAATCAATCACCCATTACAAGGAGTTGATGAATCAATGCATCAAGCGTCTCCATATGCTTGTATGCTTGCTTATACATCGAACATGTTCAAAACGTGTTGGCATAACAATCAACAAATTTCCTAAAGTAAGGAAATTACGAACTTGGTGTCTTCGACAAAGTTTTTCGGAAGAACTTCTGCTACAATTTTCCATTCTTAGTAGGCACTGACTTTGACGACAGCTGAAAACAAAGTTTTGAGTACCCACGTGGGCATCGTTACCATGGTAACGTTATAACAAATTCACATAATCGCTTAGCCCAAAATAACGTTAATTTTTTAACCAAAATAATTTAGGCTTGGATAGCGCAGACAAGCGGAGATGTAAAAATGGATTTGATTCATTGGGATTTATTCAATGATAACTTATTAATGATGGCTATCGACATCGGTATATGAGCCAAATTATAGGTACGGGTTGAAATCTGAGCTGAGACAATATTTACAAGGACAAGACGATAATTTAGGGAACATTGGGACTTGCATAATATATACTAACTCTTATTAAATGATTCTGTATCTGAAACGATAAGATCACTTTAAATTATTATATCACACATTTTTTTGAACAGTACAACATTATTTCTGATTACTACATCGTCCAAAAATGGATGTGACGGTTGTTTTGAATCAATGTATGATGAATGCATTTGTATTCGAGTCTACTTTCGGACAATCGGTGTTCTACCAAACCGCACCACCTTCTGACTAACTTGCGATACTTTGCGGTAAAAATAAAACGAAAAAATATTCGTATCAATTTATGCGTGCATTTTCTATCTACCTATCTATCCTCAGCAATTATAGACTGAGGGAGATCCGGTTTGATTTGTAGTCAATTAGAATAGCTGCACTAAAACTTAATCGAAAAATCAAGCGATTTTCCAAAGGCGCTTGGTGCGATTTTGCAGAACCCCGACCAATTGTTTGTCACAGTGTAAATAAATTGGAGCTTTGGGGAGTTATATTTAATTAACTTATTATCAGAAGTACTGAACTTTTTTTCTGTATCAAATGAATGTCATCGTTAATAAATGAATCTGTAAAAAAAAAACATTTTTAAGTTGTACTACCGTTTACTATTAATTATTTATGTATGAATTTTAACACATATCTAAATTGACAAAAAAAGATTTTATTTACTACGATATTATTAGTTTCTATGGTTTATCTGTGGTATTCATTTACTACACGCATGAACCGCAACTCATTCTAGCGAGTTTCATAGTTAAACACCCTTCATATTCGATACTTTTAATCTATTCAAACCCCCTCTACTACTTGCTTCAATTAGATGTGCTTATCAGTTCCGATAAATTTTATGTTTACAAGACATTGAAAATGGTAAGTATGAACTGTTCAGACCCCTGCTGAATACACTTTTCTCTGAAGTGAGACTTGAAATTTGGAAAAAATGACAAATAAGAAAACGTTCGCACAATTATTGTATAGTACCGAGAAAGACAGATATAACAAAAGAAAACCGCATATAGAGAAAATATTTAACGAAAGTAAAGCAAATCTACCGCATTTGAGTTGCATATAGGAAAATCGAGAAATTCGGAACCAAAACTAGTGTTAGGTCATTGATACAATCAACGAAGCCAAGTTGGGCAAATTGATAGACGCGTTTATTTTTTGGGAGCCACGCGCACAACGCGGTGGCGTTTGCATTTGAATCAACCAATTTGAACACGAAGAAAACATTGGAAATAAAAACAAACCGATTGTCAATAGAACCAAAATAAACACTTTTAAGAGAAAAGGAAATGTCCTTAAACTGAACCATTAAAAATAAAAAGAAAATTAAGATAAATTGTACGTACGTTTTAATTTATTCTCATTTCCACCGATTGTTATTCGATCTACTTTTTCCGATGTTGCTGGGGGCGCCTTCATCCTGTGCAGCGATCTCCTCATCGATCAGTAGATCAAAGTTGCCGAGCATATCCGGACTGGGAATCTTATTCCACCGAACACTGAAAGAAAGTTCCCCTCGTAAAAATGATGACCAACCCTTGCCATGCACTCTGAACTTACTCTGGGATTCCATCCGGTGGCAAAACAATATTCAAAATATTATCAATCAGCTTGTACTTCAGTATCCGATCGTTGGCCGTCGTCGATGTGAGAGAAGGTGAAGCGTTGACCTCCACCAGCCAAGGTTTCAGCGTGTTGTCGATGATAATGTCATAACCGTAGCACTCGAAACAATGCCGATCGCTGGCCATCACGCTGGATACGGCCTTCAGCGAGTGTACGATCAGCCACGTGATGGATCCGAACAGCTTGTCGGTGACCTCTTTGCCACGGGTTCCCTCCAGGAAGAGCCGTAGATTTTGGACACTCCACTTTCCGCCGTGATGATTATTGTATTCACCCTAAAGTTAGTGGACGGGAAAATTTAAAGAAAACATACATAGTAAGAACAATCGTGATGGAACTTACGCCATGTTTTTGAACGCTGACGTTGGTCAAGTGGACGTACATGTTGTCCAGTTCGGTCACACTGGTGTCATATTTTACCGTGCAGAACCGACAGAAACCCAACCGGAAGAGATATGCCTTGAGAGGTCGGAACGAGGTGACCAGCACGTATAGACGAAGGTCGAACTTTTTACCGCCGATAAGAAGGGGATTCTCGATGTATCTGATGGTGGGAACAAAATAGTTGAAAGAGTATTTGTATAAACGTTCGTTATTGTTCAGCATCAACCAGGAATATTTTCAATAACCTTCAGGACCGCCTCGTACTTCATCTTTTAAAACAATGGACCAATCAATAAGCAAAAACTGCCGCTATGAAATGAGCAGATCGCGCCACCGTAGACATGTTCTGTCAAACACACACGAATAGAAATATGCGTATACAGTGCCGCCGTTGTTTTGATGCGGTGAGTGCAAAATGAGTTACCTTGATTGATCCATTGGCAGATTTTCAATATTAATGCCTCTTTATACGCATATCTTTATACGCATTTAAATCTTCTTCTTCTTCTTATTGGCATTACATCCCCACACTGGGACAGAGCCGCCTTGCAGCTTAGTGTTCGCTAAGCACTTCCACAGTTATTAACTGCGAGGTTTCTAAGCCAGGTTACAATTTTTGCATTCGTATATCATGAGGCTAGCACGATGATACTTTTATGCCCAGGGAAGTCGAGACAATTTCCAATCCGAAAATTGCCTAGCCCGGCACCGGGGATCGAACCCAGCCACCCTCAGCATGGTCTTGCTTTGTAGCCGCGCGGCTAAGGAGGGACCCCTAAATTTAAATATCTAAAACTAACAATATTTTGGGAAAAGTGGCCTTATAGCTAATTAAATCCCGCTATAAATATACAACTGTAACGACTTTCACAGATACTTTTACCTTATATAATAGTTCACAAAAATACTTAGCTGATGCCATATTAAAATTATTGAAAATCTAGATGATTTAGAAAATATTCAAATTAAAAAAATACTGATGTTGTTCTTCTACCGGTAAATTGTTGGAGGCAAAACGCATGAACGATGTACCAGGCGTTTTTGTCTTTCGTTTTGATATGGACAGACAATCGTGGAGGCGTGTTGTATTCCACAGATTAGAATTGCCGGTGCGTTTCGCCTCACAAAATCGTTGAAAATTTCAAAAGTGGAAAATCTCAGTGTCCCACACCTTTTGTTTGTTTGCTATTTCAATACTTTTATATTTTTGTTACGTACAAACCTCAAACGAGATATACTATATAGGGGCGGGGGTGACGTTATATGGGGCTTCTTTTACTATCGGTTTAGTATTTACTATTGTTGCGATGCTTAACAGCTACGGTTGTTTTACATACGAGAAAGGCTTCATAAAGATCAACAAACACCCCTCCCCCTTCCGTGGGATAATGCCTTTTGGGTATTCCCTCATATAGTTATAACGAGGTTAAGATGGACGCAACAAAACTAGGCCTAAAATTATATACTTTATGTGAATAACGTATCAAAACAAAATATAGCAGAGTAAGAAAAACGTTTAATCCAGTTGGGTTCCGGTATTTCCTACCTTCCTATCTATCATTTTCCAAAATTGGATGAAACATCTAACGTTTTGGCAAAGCAAAACGCCAGAGCAGAGCGGCAATAAGCTACGGCGCACCACGCGCCTCCACTCACTGTCCATATAAGAATGTTTTGTTCATAAGCCGATGCTCGGGCACATGAGGACACCGCTAAAGAATATCCCGCACGACCGGATTTTGTCGAAATAAGGAAGAAAGCCAGCTCCGAAAATCTTACGAGAAGCCAACCACCGGTCATCAAAGACCAGAACTTTCCGAGCCTCGTACCCCCACGGCACACAACAACAACAACAAAAATATCACAACCGGTCAACCCATGGTCAGCTGTTCCTCCTGGATTACGACAGAATATCGAATCAAAGCCCGTACCCGTACCGATTGCTTTCCCTGTTCAACCAACTGGTAGGTTGGTTGCGTAGCTGCAAAACCCGCATGGACCAGATCGTGCTACTGGGCATATTTGTAATCGAGAATGGCATCTAGAGGATTGAGCGGATAAACGAAACGCCAGCGCGCTATCCTGGCAAATTTAGGTTAGTTAGTGTAGTTAGGTAGGATAAAAAAATTTGAAATTTAAATCCCAAACCAGATACCAGAAAAGTTAAGAATGTACATGGTTGAGGATAAGTGCCCGAAAAATGAGTGACATTTTTACCCGATTATTGCGTAAAAAAAAGTGTTTTGGCCATAACTTCCAAACCCATAGTCCGATCTGGCCAATTTTTGCAATCTGGCCAATTGTAAGCCAATCAGTTGAGGATAAGTGCCCAAAAAGAAGTGACACTTTTGCTACATTTTGGTACGTGGGTGCGCACAGACACACACACATACACACAGACATCACCTCAATTCGTCGAACTGAGTCGATCGGTATATAACACTATGGTTCTCCGGGTTTTCTATAAAAAGTTTGTTTTTGGAGCGATCATATAGCCTTTACGTATACTTAGTATACGAGAAAGGCAAAAACAGAGCTGAAGAACTTTTGGGTTATAATTCTCGAAATGTAAAATTAACTATGTAAAAAAGTTGAAAAATTAAAAGAAAGAAGGGCAAAATTTCAATTTAAAAAAAACCGATGCTCGGTGCATTGTTCTCGTTACACTTATAGTTAAGGCTCCCCTAGAACAAAGCGATCACCAACGCGACGGTGATAACTAGTAGCCGCGATTCTATCGTTAGGTCGTGGCAGGCAATGTTCAATTTCTCGGAGTAAAACAAATGGTGACTAGTCGAGTCGGTGGTTTCAATGAAATATATTTAGTAAATACATATTAAACAATCGATTTTGCTCCACAGTGCTCATCTGATTCTTTACCATGTTCTGAGTGTTCTCTGAAAATTTGAGCTAATTTGGATTAAAAATGATTTAGCACAAGCCGTTTCAAGTTTGCATGCAAATTAATATGGGGAAATAATTTTTTTATTATACTGTTAATGACGCTTCCCCATTAAGAGCATGTTAAAAGAAAACCTACATAGCTAAAAGGAATGAGTATTCTCACTCAGTGAAAACCGCATCTCAATTAATCGTTCCAATAATTAGTAATCGAATTTAATCTATATCGTGGTTTTCTGGAGCTAATTGCATAACTCATCAACAGGCAACATTGCTGCTCGCGGCGCGAAAGATAGCACACACAAATTCAGGCTACTATGTTGCACTGCACATTTCAGTGATGCCCTCAAAGAAGTTTAACGATCATGACTAAAGATTCGCAACCTGTCGTAAAATCGATTACTAATTATTGGGACGATTAATCCACATGCGGTTTTCGTCGGCTGAAAGCTGGTGAGTATCCCTTTCAGCTATGTAGGTTTTCTTTTAACCTGCGCTTAATGGGGAAACGTCATTAACAGTATAATGAAAAAATAAATTTCCCCATACTAATTTGCATGCAAACTTGAAACGGCTTGTGCTAAATCAGTTGTAATCCAAATGAGCTCAAATTTTCAGAGGACACTCAAAACATGGTAAAGAATCAGATGAGCACTGTGGAGCAAAATCGATTTTTTGAACCATCCTAATGGCATACTGCATCGTGATTGGGTTTTCTTCATTAACACTCCTCCTCAAGCGCGATTAACTGTAGTCCCAATGATAACTCTCAGCTTTCCATGTTTGATGCGTGATAATGGTTTTGTCAGTATATCAGCTAGCATAAATTCGGTGGAACAGTATTGAACTTCAAGAATTCCAGTATTTTGCAAGTCACGGATGAAATTGAATTTTGTATCTATGTGTTTTGTACGTTGACTCAGTCCGTAACAGATTAATGCAACTCTGATTGTCTTCTTGTAATATAATTGGTTTTTGAAGCTTCACTCCCAGATCCGACTTCAATTTTAATAACCATAGCAGTTCCTTACTTGCTTTAGAAATTGCTACGTATTCAGCTTCTATTGAAGATAGTGTTACGCATGCTTGCTTTCTTGCTGTCCATGAAATAGGTCCTCCACCGAGTAGAAAAACGAAACCGGTATTTGACTTACGATCAGACTTATCTCCAGCCCAATCTGCATCAGCATATCCAATTAGTTCTCCAGATCCGTCAAGAAAAAGTTTCAAGTCAACGGTGGAATGTAGATAACGTAAGACTCGCTTAACTTCTGTCCAGTCAGCTTTGGTTGGCTTGCTAACCTTGCGTCCTAATATTGAAGCACTAATAGCGATGTCAGGTCTGGTACTTAACGCTAAATACAGCAAAGCTCCTACAAGGCTTATGATTTTTTCTCTGATGGGCATTATCTCCTCCTTTTGCTTGATGTTAAGTATCCAGGATCCATCGGTATTGCAGACGGCTTGGCTTGATCCAATTGAAATTTGATGGGTAGTGACTTAATGTAGCTTTTCTGGTTCAGCATATATTTACCGTTTGCGTTTTGATTGACCTGTATTCCAAGGTGGTTGTTGATATCTCCGAGGTATGTTATTTTGAAATTACTTCTCAAGTAGACTACCACATTCTCGTATTCTTCTTCTTCTGAATTTTGTCTGTTTGTTTTTTTGGCATGATTCATTACTAACTGAAGCCAAACGGCAGACAATCGAAATTGGAAATTTTGGAAGGGCTCGTGTACAGTTGCCTAATTTGCGATTGTGTGTAGATGTGAGTGTAAGATTAGCGCTAAATTAACCGATTTTTCCCATACCTGCATAGAGGTAGGCAGTTTTTATATCGATGTGTTTAACTATCAATTTACGTTCAGCAGCTACCAACAATAGTGCCCGAAACGTAACCTGCTTAGCAACTGGGGCAAATACAGCATCATAGTCATCTCCGTATTTCTGACTAAACCCATCGATCTTTTTCTTATATATCCATTTGCAGCCAATGAGTTTTCTATCCGATGGTAGTTTCACAATTTCCCATGTTCGGTTTTCTTGTAACGATATAAATTCTTCATCCATTGCTTTTCTCCACGCATCTCTTTCATTGCCTGATATTCGGTGTAATTTCTGGGTTCGTGACAATTTTCATTTACAAGTCGACAACTTTCTTTATACCGCGATGGAACTCCTTTCGTCGAGCGATTTGAGATTTGTGCCGGTGTATGAGTAGATTCAATCAGTGTATTGCTAGGACATAGATCCACTTCCATTGTCATTGATAAGAGTTTCGTTAGTTTCATTGCAATCTTCATAATCAGGTTCAGGCTCCTCCTCAGAATGTAAATGTCCGCCTATTACGTCGCCTGCAACAGTTGATGGTTCACTAGTCTTGCAAGTAGCTTTTGAAATTGTAAATAACGGGTAGTCTACGAAACTTTCGTCTCCATCTATTTTACGAGATCTGTTGGTTGGTAGGAACTTGGTATCTCTACTGTTCACAACACGGTTTGTCTTCAAATCGATGAATCTATAGGCTTTCTGGTTCATCGAATATCCAACAAAAACAAGTTTCTGTGCTGTTGATTCCAGTGTAGATTTATTTGCCTTCAGAATCCACACATACGCTTCGGATCCGAAAATCTGTAAATGATTCAGGTCTGGCTTCTCTCCCCACCACATTTCATATGGTGTACGCTCTATTGGTATCGATGGAAGCCTATTTTGAAGATAGTTGACAGTACTCACGGCTTCTGCCCAAAACTTCATTGGTAGTTTAGCATCAAGCATCATACATCTGGCCATTTCCTTCAGCGTCCGATTTTTCCTTTCAGCAACTCCGTTCTGTTGTGGGGTATGTGGTGTGGTAAACTGTTGACGAATACCTTCGGCTTTGAAAAATGCTTCTAATGACTTATTCTTGAATTTTCCGCCATTATCCGAACGAAATATCTTTGGTGGCCGCCCAAAAGTCGTTTTCATTTCCCTCACAAATTCTTCCAAACGTATTTCTGCTTCTGACTTCTCGCGGAGAAAATAAACAGTGCAATAACGAGAATAATCATCTATTACCGTAAGAAAATAGCGACAGCCTCCAGGTGTAACTGTGTTCATAGGTCCGCATACGTCCACGTGTAATAAATCCAAAGTTTGTCAGCTCGTTGTCATTGAAATGGAATACGGGCTGATTTTGCTTCCAAATAGCATTCACAGACAGCACGCTACCCGCAATCTGTAATCTGCATTCCCGTGACAAATTTATTCTTCAGCATTTTTTGAACTGCGTCGTTGTTACGATGTCCCAATTTTCGATGCCATTGATGTTGACAGTCTGCGCAATGATCCTTTTCATTTACTTTCAGTGCTTCATTTACCGTATTCAACTCATATAATCCACGTTTTAGTATAGCAGAGGCCGCTTCTTGTTTTCCCTTCATGATCTTGCAACCGCTAGCGTCTAAGGCGACATTCGCTCCCTTGGCAACAAGCTTTCAAACCGATATAAGGCTTGCTTCCAAATCCGGTACAAACAGTGTTTCAGAAAGTGATGTTGTTCTTGTTACCTGCAGACTGCAGAGTCATAGCACATAACGCTACAGGTTCCTCTACCTTTAGCCTTCGTTGTCTTACCATCTGCCAAAGTGATATATGCAGTAGAGCATTCCACCAGGTCCGTGAAGTAGCTTCTATCTCCACACATATTCAATGTTGCGCCTGAATCAACAATCCATTTCCCTGAAGACTTTCCGGAATCGAACATCATGAAAGCGAAATCAGTGTTCTCACGTAGGGTTTTGTTTTTGAAAAATTCTTCCGTGCTTTGCGATCATCTTGATGTATCTGTTTCACGACTGTTCATCATCTTACGGCATTTCCGCTGCATATGTCCAGGTTTTTGGCAATAATAGCAAATTAAACTTCTCTTTTTTTGTTGGGGCGTAGAACCACTGCGTCCATTGAGTTGAACTTTTGTGGTATAAACTTCTCTTACTCGTGCCTGCCTTGAGAACAGTTTTGTCGCTGAAACTTCCTTGCTTCGTGACTTCATTGATTAGTTTCATTTTGACCAGTTCCAAGGTAAGTTCCTCATCTGCACGTCCTTCTAGAGCTGTCGTTAATGTGTTGAATGACTTCGGAAGACTGCTTAATACTAACGCAACTTGTAATTTCTTGTCGAGTTCAAGTCCAGCTTGAGATAGTCGTTCAAATGCTTCTTCCATTTCAGTGACATGCCGCTCCATATTGTCGCCTTTGGAGTACCGTTTCAATATGAGATTTCTCAGGTACGAAACTTTCGAAGTAAGGGTAGGTTTCTCAAAATGAGTTTTCAGCTTCCCCCAGGCTTCTTTGGCCGTGGTCGTTTGCTTAATGAGTCCGTGTTGGCAGCTCGCAGCTAGTATTCAAGCAACACGTCTCATTCATCGTTGACAAAGCATCCAGAACTATGGGATTCATCTTTAGAGTTGCAAAGAATTTCACCGACATATACTGTTTAAAAAAAGATATTTTAGTTACTAGATAAAGATTGTCGCTTCGGTTCCCTTTGTTCTGCTGTCCGGAACATGTTGGGTACCAAGCTCAAATCGTATGGATTTTTCTTCTTTGACATTTAGCTCCCCTATCCTCGCCAGCAAAAGATGTTCCGAACAGCGATGACAGCAGCTCAGTTGTGATTCTGCTTTCGTCAATCGTGGACGTCTAGCAGCAGATTGGTTTCGGACTACGGCAACCGTTGTAGGTATCGATCAGTTTAGGTTTTTTTGCTTTGTCTGCTTATCGCCCTGCTTTATTTGTCGCGGTAGATAATAGAGTGTGAAATGATAGAGAATACGGTTCAATTTCGTTTCCCTGTTTCTGCTCCCCGGCCGAGCTGGGTTGAGATCGCCGGGTTTGTGCGGCAATTAGATGTGGATGTATCGTCTATGGAAACTGTTTACAAAACAGCAATGGACAGATCACTGTTTGTTAAATTTGTTACACTGGATGCAATGCAGGATGCATTGAAGAAAAATGTGGAACCAAGAAAGTTTCATTATTCTAGTGGAAAGACAGTTGAAGTAAATATGGTGATTGCAGGCAGTAATGTCCACTACATCCGTGTATTTGACTTACCACCTGAATTACCGGATAGTGAGTTATTGTCGCGTCTGGTGGAATACGGAAAAGCAGAGCGCGTGATCCGGGAAAGATTTCCGCCCAACTTAGGATTGGATCATATGTTTACTGGTGTGCGAGGGGTATATCTGGATGTTCAGAAGGAAGTTCCACCGTCGCTTGAAGTACTAAATTGGACCGGCAGAATATTTTACCAAGAGCTTCGAAATAAATGCTTCGTGTGTCGAGAGGAAGGCCATCGGAAGGACTTGTGCCCACAATGGAAGAATAGGAGTCGGGAAAACCAGGATCATGGCAAGCAAGTAGGGAAAAGCAGAGATGGACAAAACCGAACATACTCAGGAGTGGTGATCGGATTTGAACGGACAGCACCGGAGCAATCGTCAGTAGAAATAATGGAAAATGAGGTAATCGAAGAGGATGCAGTTGAGTTAGACACTGGATCGACGGCAACAAAACAAGCGGAAACTGTGTCCATCCCGGATTCTATGATCGAACGCGAGAAGATGGCGGAAACAATGAGTTTCAAAAATAAAACTGATCGGATCTGGTTTGTGAAGAAAGGAGTAATGGGCTACACAGACTGTGTAAGCGCATTGAGGAAGGAGGAGGAGAAAAGCAATCACGATTGGCGAATCAGCGACTACATCTAACTATGGCAGGTTCCATAGACCGGTCGCCACCGAAGAAAACCTCTCGCAGGAATGCTTCTCACAGCACATCAGAAACAACTTCAGATTAAAATTGAATTGTTTATAAGCTTTTGGCTCCGTAGAGTTTTATTGTAAACATCTGAGCCTGTAAAATAAACGAAATGAGTAAAAAAAAAAGCGACGACAGCGACAATCTTTATCTGGTAGTAAAATATCTTTTGTTTAAAAGCTCTCTATTGCTCTCTGGTGCGCTCGACCCTAGTGTACTGTTCTGTTATCTGGAGTCCGTCTTACAACAACGGTGCTGAGAGAATCAAATCTGTTCAACGGCGTTTCCTTCGATACGCGCTTCGAAAACTACCTTGGCAGAATCCGTTTCACCTACCGAGCTACGAAAGCCGTTGTCAGCTGATCAACTTGGAATTACTTCGCTCAAGGAGAGATGTCGACAAAGCCAATTTGATCGCCGATACCCTGCAGGGACGAATCGACTGTCGAGTTATGTTGGAACAAATAGACCTGAACGTCCAGGCACGCACGCTCCGTAACAGCTATATGTTGAGGCTGCCCTTTCGTCGTACAAATTATGGCATGCATGGAGGTATTTGTGACCTAAATCGTGTCTTCAACAGAGTCGCATCACTCTTCGATTTCCACGTCACACGGAGCATGTTACGCCGAAGATTGTCATCGTTCTTCGCAGACATAAACAGACGAAGAAAATGACAATGCTTATTTAAATGTTTTATACCTACTTTATATTATCTCTTGACAACATATTTTCATGTACACTTTTTTTTCAAATACTCTCTACATTATTGGGAAACATTCTCGACACCCTGGCATAGTGCATCCATTGTACTTGCCACACAACATACATACTCTAGAAATACTACAATAAGAGATCGGCGAAGACGCCATCTTGTTTCCAATCGAACCGTCAAAAGCGGTTCCAATTCGACTTGTTTACTTTTTGCATCCATAAGAAGCAAGCAAAAAGTTCAAGTGATGCCAGTATTATTTTCACTATTTCATGCATTTTCATACGTTGCCATTCGACAGTTTTTCACTCCGTCGGTCTCTGGTTATAGGGTGGCTAACATACTCTACTCATGCAATGGCGGGCATATAAAAACTTTCAATTAATAACTGAACTGAGGAAATGCTAATAGAATACTAAGTTGAAAAGCACGGACCACGGACCATATACGATTATTCAATCATCTAAGTTTAAATACTAAGGACTACTAAGACCGGTAGTATAAATCGCCCACTTGTTGTTTTTCATACAAAATGGTCAACTTAGAAGTTCTGGACCTCGGTTGCCCGTGAACCTATTTTGCTAAATTTTGACCATAATTAAATTATACCAATGTTTCGACCATATTGAGTCACAGGATAGAAATTATTTATATTGTTCCCTTGGCTGGCTCACCTCTGGGAAACAAAGAAACTATAGCGGTAAAACCAAAATTAATTTTTAGACAGATAAAATGATTTTCAAATATCTTGAAGACTTCAACTATTTGTGCAAAGGTACATCCAGCAAGCAGTTTTGCATTGCAAAAATACGCGTTTTCGCTGAACATATCATCATTGCACAGCCCAAAGAATACAAGGAATTTCAAGTAAAAGCATAAGTACTAGAACGCTAGTGGCGCTGTAGTCATTTTGACAAAATATGCTTCCACAAGCATAACTTGTCGGTTTGTTATGCATAATGTTGTAGTGCATGTTATGTTTCATTACCTACATTGGTTTGACACTTGTAGTACCGGTACTTTGGCTGCCAGATCAAAGTGACCTATATAGATGTTAGTCACGCGAACAGGAACGACATTAGCAATCTAATACTCATGCATCTACTGAATTTCAAAACAAAAATGCGTAAACAATGTTTTGGTTTCACCAGCGCTGTCATCCCATATGTATTGTGATCAACATGAGTTGATTCAAAAGTATAAGATTGCTATTGTCGTTACTGTTCGCGTGACTCACATGTAGGTAACTTCGACCTGGCAGCCAAAGTACTGGTACTACAAGTGTCAAACCAATGTTGGTGATGGAACAAAACATGCACTACAACATGATGCATGAATTATGGCCAATTGAAACTTGTTGAAGCATAATTTGGCAAAAAAAATTAAATTGCTTCTATTTCAAATTTATTACATTGCTTTTAAGCCTTCACTTCAACATGATTCAACCAAAGTAACCAAATTTATTATTCTGGTTCGCTTTTTCTCAAGCTTTCTCAAGTGTGGAGATTAGGCTACTGTGATGTAAAACAATGATATCTGACACATAGTGTACCGCCTTGATCAAAACATGTAGATAACAAGATTTACGACGCCATTAGCAATCTAATACTTGTGCATCAACTGTTTCAACGATGTTGCGATGTTGGTCTAGAAGTGTACGATTTCTATGCTGAAAATTTTTCAGACATTCCGTATTGTATACTTCGTACAAAGATGCAAAGATGTACCCCTTTTTTTTAACTAATTTTATTTGCTAATTATCTAATACATGCATTCATCTCTTAGACTAGGTGTTCCGTGTTTTCTTAACACTATCATCCTTATTTGCTATGTCATATTTTTAGTTATTATTAATACATTTCAATTGCCTCTGGCAGTTAGAATTTTTTTCTTCTGGTTGAATTCAACCATGTAGGAATTACAATGTTTTTAACTTAAACTAAACCTAACCTAATTTATACTAAGGGTACAAGGAGCTAATCGTTGCAATAGAAGATTGCAACAATTTTTGTCTAAAATTGGAAATTATTTTGTTGGACATTTGTTGCAATGTCTCAATATTAGAAATTCTATGAAGTTCATTGGTACTATACCACGGCGGCAACTTCAGAATCATTTTCAAAATTTTATTTTGAATCCTCTGGAGTGCCTTCTTTCTGGTATTGCAGCAACTAGTCCATATTGGCACAGCATACAACATGGCAGGTCTAAAAATTTGTTTGTAAATCAAAAGTTTGTTCTTAAGACAAAGTTTTGATTTTCTGTTTATAAGTGGATCCACTTAATATATTTGTTGCATTTGGCTTGAAGGCCTTCAATGTGATTTTTAAAAGTTAATTTTTGATCTAGCAGAAGTCCTAAATATTTAGCTTCGCTAGACCAATTAATTGGAACCCCATTCATAGTGACAATATGTCTGCTAGAAGGTTTCAAATAAGAAGCTCTCGGCTTATGTGGGAAAATTATAAGCTGAGTTTTGGAAGCATTCGGGGAAATTTTCCATTTTTGCAAGTAAGTGGAGAAAATATCCAAACTTTTTTGCAATCTACTACAAATGACACGAAGGCTTCGCCCTTTGGCTGAAAGGCCCGTGTCATCTGCAAACAAAGATTATTGACACCCTGGTGGTAAATCAGGTAAGTCAGAAGTAAAAATGTTAAACAAAATGGGCCCCAGTATGCTGCCTTGGGGGACACCAGCCCTTACAGGTAATCTATCAGATTTAGAATTCTGATAGTTTACCTGCAGTGAGCGATCTGATAAATAATTTTGGATCAGTTTAATAATGTACAGAGGAAAATTAAAATTCATCAATTTTACAATCAAACCTTCATGCCAAACACTGTCAAATGCTTTCTCTATATCAAGAAGAGCAACTCCAGTCGAATATCCTTCAGATTTGTTGAGCCGAATTAAGTTCGTAACTCTTAATAACTGATGAGTGGTTGAATGCCCATGGCGAAAACCAAATTGCTCATCAGCAAAAATAGAATTGTCATTAATATGAACCATCATTCTATTTAAAATAATCTTTTCAAACAGTTTGCTTATTGAAGAAAGCAAACTGATTGGGCGATAACTAGAAGCCAGCTGAATTTATAACAAATCCAGCTGCATTTTTATCCGGCTTCAAAATTGGAACAACTTTGGCGTTTTTCCATTTGTCTGGGAAGTATGCCAATTGAAAACATTTGTTAAATAAATTAACCAAAAAGGATAAAGAGCTCTCAGGAAGTTTTTTGATAAGTACAGTCAAACCTCCATGAGTCGATGTTCTATGACTCGATATCGACTCAAGGAAGCAAATTATGCCATATTAAAAAATATTTTCTGGGTTACTGTGATGGTCTCTTCAAACGGCTGTCCAAAGATTTGCTATTCCTCATCTCGATATTTCCATAAGTCGATGGTCCCTTCAATATCGACTCATGGAGGTTTGACTGTATGTAGAAAATACCATCATCACCCGGGGCTTTCATATTTTTAAATTTTCTAGTAATAGATCTCACTTCATCCAAATTAGTTCCCAACGAAGGGTCAAAAACATTATCTTGGTTGTGAATGTCTTCGAAGCTTCGTGTAACCTGATCCTCAATTGGACTAGTGAGACCTAGACTAAAATTATGGGCACTCTCGAACTGCTGAGCAAGTTTTTGAGCCTTTTCGCCATTTGTTAATAAAATTTTATTTCCCTCTTTAAGGTGATTATAGAATGAAGCCAAAAATCGGCCATTTTGTAAACCACGTGCTTTTCCAATATTTTTTTCAAGAGCACGTGATAAAAGAACCATAACGCGTATGGGACTGAAATAATGATAGATCGTTTGCTTAGTTATGCTGAACAATCATAATTTAAGTTTCGGCACTGTACGAAAACTATTACGCCAGATTTGGGGTTTTGGAAATTCTTCTTCTTCTTCTTGGCATTACATCCCCCACTGGGACAGAGCCGCCTCGCAACTTAGTGTTCATTAAGCACTTCCACAGTTATTAACTGCAAGGTTTCTAAGCCAGGTTACCATTTTTGCATTCGTATATCATGAGGCTAGCACGATGATACTTTTATGCCCAGGGAAGTCGTGACAATTTCCAATCCGAAAATTGCCTAGACCGGCACCGGGAATCGAACCCAGCCACCCTCAGCATGGTATTGCTTCGTAGCCGTGCGTCTTACCGGTTTTGGAAATGTATGTAGATAAACGTGTGGTGAATTTGAAATTCACCACGGGCTTCATTCTATAATCACCTTAAGCGCTGGAATTGGCTTTTGAGGTTTTTTAAGAATTTTCGTTAATTTCCAAAAGGGTTTCGAACTGGGATCCAACTTCGAGACATTATTCTCAAAGTTGGTATTTGTCAGTATTGCAAATCTCGCCAAATAACTTTCAACGCGGGATCGCGAGTTCTTTGGTATTGCCTTCGCCTCACATTTTTAAGACGGATCAGTAGCTGAAGATCGTCGTCAATAATAATGGAGTTGAATTTAATTTCACATTTAGGAATTGCAATGCCTCTGGCTTCGACAATTAAATTTGTCAAAGATACGAGAGCATTATCAATATCACTTTTGGTATCGAGAGGAATATCAACATCAAAATTCCTATCGATATAAGTTTTATATAAATCCCAGTCAGCTCTATGATAATTAAAAGTAGAGCTGATTGGATTATAAATGGCTTCTTGTGAGATTTCAAACGTCACATGAAGGTGATCAGAGTCAAAGTCAGCATGAGTTACCAATTGGCCACACAGCTGACTTGAATCCGTTAAAACTAAATCAATTGTAGAAGGATTTCGATTGGAAGAAAAACAAGTTGGTCCCAAATAAAATTTTACCATTGGAATTGCTTTGAGCATTATTCCATGAACGGTGTTTGGCATTGAAGTCACCAATTACGAAGAATTTTGATTTGTTGCGAGTCAGAATTTGAAGCTCAGCTTTCAACAAATTCTTTTGCTGCCCATTGCATTGAAAAGGCAAGTAGGCTGCAATGAAGGAAAATTGTCCTAAATTTGTTTCAACAGAAACTCCCAAGGTTTCAAAAACTTTGGTTTCGAACGAAGAAAATAATTTATGTTTGATACGTCTATTAATGACAATGGCGACCCCACCACAGGCGCTGTCAAGACGATCATTTCTGTAAATAAAATAATTTGGATCTCTTTTAATGGATAGTACTGGTTTTAAATAAGTTTCTGTTATAATGGCAATATGCACATTATGAACTGTTAGGAAGTTGAACAATTCATCTTCCTTACCCTTTAGAGAGCGGGCATTCCAATTTAGAACTTTCACACAATTATTTGGATCCATTGAAACGGAGTCCGATAACAATTTTTTGTGTGTACTTTATACCAACCTGAACAGCTTCAGGAATGGTATTTGCTTTGAACATTGCATCAATCATGTGATGCAATTGTTCAGTTAAAAAATCAAAATCGGAAGCAGTCATGCTACCTGAATCGGCAACATGACCATTATTTTCCGTTGGGACATGGGTATAAACCTCATTTTGAGAAGAGAAATTTTGCCTACCAGCAGCGATGTTTGCATACGAAAAATTGGAATTGGAATTTACTGAAGTACTTGCTACCCGTTGACGAGCGGCAAAATTTTTTTATGAATTGTGGTGGGTATGAATTACTCGACCGGTAACTGGTTTCGAAATTTGAGCGTTTGAAAAATTTCTACCCGTCGAATCTGGGATCCGATTGGAATTTCCCGTATTCAATTTTGCACGGGAATTCAAAACTTTTTTGCGTGAAGGGCATTCCCAGAAATTGGATTTATGATTGCCCCCACAATTTGCACATTTAAATTTATTGGAATCTTCTCTCACTGGACATGCGTCCTTGGCGTGAGAGGTTCCACCACAAATCATGCATTTAGCATCCATGTGACAATGTTTGGTTCCATGACCCCATTTTTGGCACTTACGGCACTGGGTGGGGTTTTGGAAATTTCCCCCAGGCCTGTGGAAATGTTCCCATGTAACACGGACATGGGACATAATACAGGCCTTTTCCAAACTTTTCATATTATTTAGTTCACTTTTGTTAAAATGAACTAAATAAAATTCTTGAGAAATGCCCCTCTGGGAAGTACCAGAGTGGGATTTCTTTTTCATCTTAATTATTTGGACTGGTGAAAACAGGAAGAATGAAGAAAGAGGAACAAGGAAGTAGGAAGAAAGAAGAGGAAAGAAGCAAGAGAAAAAAAGGAAGACGTATGAAAGAAGAATAAAGAAGGAAGAAAGAAGAAAAACCAGGCAGAGAGAAGGAAGAATGAAGAATATAAAATATAGAAGTAATCTTGGCAAGAATCGAAACCCAAATGCAAGAACCAAGAACAATAAATAAAGTCTTGTTCTTTTCTATGCTACCTCCAAATTTGTTGTGCAGTGTTTCTTGTGCAAAAGTGTATCAAAATCTGACATGTGACTGACATGCGACAAGTGGCTTTTGATTTTCAAAAGCCTGTTATTTTATCAGCTTTTCTCAAAGTTGAAGTCATTTAAAGCTTATTTCTGGAAGAAAATCAAAATCATCAAAAAATGACATGGGACTCTTATGCCAATGGCGAAAGTATAGAGATTTTTAATGCACCTATGTTAAATAACGGATTATCCCTTCAACGCTTCTATAATCAAGTTTATGATTTTTATAAATAGAAGCTTGTGATTGTTCGTTGGCTAAAACTGACATTTTTTTGTATATCTACCTCACCAAATAAAAATATCATTGTGGTAGTAATAAAATTTTACAGATATTTCAAAGTCATTACTTTTGAGCTTTAAGCCTAATGATTTTTTTTTATGATTGTTTCAATTTTTTACACCCCTTCAATATGCGAAGAATACTAGGTCATATTTAAGAAAAATCATAACTGGCAAACTTCAAACTTTCCGTCTACTAACCTGGAAATTACGTAGCTCTCCTTTCCAATTTGTGGATGAAATGATGTCTTCGCCTCCCGCGACCATCGCTTCAGCTTCGATAGCTTATTGATTAGAAATATGCCAGCGCCTTGTGATTTTCCGCACGGCTTCATAATCCATGTGCTTTGTGGGTTCTTGCGGTACTCCTCAACAAACATGTTATAATCTGCCGGGAGAACAAATGTAACCGGAATGAAATCCAAGTACAAATACTTTGATCCTCCGGGTATGTTCACTTCCGTCTTCTCAGCCAAAGGATTTCCATCTCGTTCCAAGTCCTTTCTGTAGCGTTTGATATTTTTCACCAGTAAATCCTTCCGCGACAGCTCATAGTGGTTCGGAAAGTGATTGATCAGCTGGTTATCATGCATCCGATAGCCGCTGTCCACGCTGAAAATATTCCGACATGTACCCGTCCCGGCCCAGTAGAAGTTCCAATCATCATCGGCCGACACTTGAACCCATCCACGCTTCTCGAAGTTGTTGATCAGTACCGATTTGTCCAAATCCGTACAGAAACATATCTTCATCCGTTCGTGTCCTGCGGCGATTCTGAAGTCAATACAAAATAATCTACGGTTAGAGCAGATTAATTAAAATTACCGCGTCGCATTTTCTTGAACCGCGTTGTCATCTAACGTGTACGATCCAGAACAATAGCAAAAGTGTAATGTTAGGTCAATCCCACTCAGATGGCACCTTTAGACTAAATCAAACCCGAAAATGTCCCATCTCAAAGCTGGAGACCAACCACCCTCAATATTTACAACAATGCCTCAACTTGGTTTTGCTTATGCAACGACGCCAAGAATGTGCGGTTATTCTGATCGAACCATATAAAATGGAATATACGACCGCCGTTCGCTCGTCCTTTCCATGTTCTTCCTTAGACAACTCACCTGCCGTAAATGGTGGCCAAATTGGTTGAAACACGTTTGGGTTCTGAAGTTGACATCTACTCAGCTCTATATGGCAAACCCAGCAACCGCAATGTTCAAATCGCTCCGAACGCCCTGTCAAGAGGGAGAGGCACGCAATGATCTAATTTCCGGTCCCTGAAGATACACAGTCAACAAATATGAAACAATACACAGCAATGCATAGCGTACAGCAAGAAGGTTCTCAAACCTTTACAGAAGCGACCGAACTTACGTATGGAAAAGAAGGTACATTCTTAGATGTCAGGTCAGACTTTCCATGAGTGTAATTTTAGAATCCTGAACGCCAGTGTGTTTAGATCTTGGCGAGCCGCCTTATAAGTTTAGCTCATTGCCACCAGCAGGTTGACATCCATAGCAGTTTGAGAAACGCTTTCGTATAGCACAAATATCATAAACAATAAATCGGATTGAAATAACATACCTTTACTATTTGTCTACAAACGATAACTGGAACGATGCTCCAGTTATTTATGCAGTCCGGGTCACGCGAAAGCCACAGAATTGCGAGGCGAAATTTATGCACACTCTACAATCCCAGTCACGCTCCAGATCCTGTACCTATATATTTTGCCACCTATGCAAATTGTCAATCAATTTCTAGGCAGTTTCGAGATCCGAATACGGTGTTTATAGAAAATAGGATCGTCGAATTGTTTTTAGCACATTTTCCTAGGGTTCTATGCACACTTTAATAACACTGACTGGAAAATAATAAACATCCACAGCGCAGTGCTGCTTCCAGGGCGACCGCGAAAAGCGCCTCGTCCCTTCGATGCGCACGCTTCATGCTCGAGTTGCTATGATAACCACGTGGTTGCAGAGGACGTGCTGATGGCTGATAACTTCCGACCAAAAGATTTAGGATGCGGGTTGCGTTTGGCCAAGCGCGGGAGCTCCGAGTATCGTTAGTTAATAGGCTGTGAAATCATTCGAACGCTTAAGGTCCACTTATTCGCTTCATAGTACATTGATTTTTAAATGGCCTGTTCAGATTACGAGGTTTCTTACTAAATGAAAATAAGATTGAACTTGACATCAAGATGCCCTTCATTATGTCCTAAAGCTCATAATCTGTCAAGGACAATCACGTAAGCGATAATATCGAGTTAGAGAGATGAAATTTAGAATACGCTTTGACAGTTGTTAAATGAGTAAATAAATTAGTTAATTGATCGACCAGCTCAATAATCGAGTAATTTTAAATCGTTGGCTCCTTTTCAATCGAGATAATCGATTAGATTGCTTTGATTAACACAGCGATTATTGCGAAAATGTTAACATTCTTTCATTTATATGCTCGCAGCAAAAAGTATAACATTGACTCAATACTTTGACGTTACAATACCTGGGACCGCGTCCCATCCCTCCAATTTCGATTGCGCCCCACTCGCCAAGTGATTTTGCACCTGGTTCGCCTATCTAGCTTTTCTTGTATCAGACGTGTCTGAATCTAGGTCTGAATCAAATATAATTTTAGCAAAGTTGCTGCACGCCATTCTTGCAACATGCCCTGCTCATCGCATTTTTCCCATTCCTTCTTGCAAACTTAACTAAACATTTATAAAGCTATGTCCAATTAGAATCCGGAATCATTTATTGTATTGCAGCGGCACGGAAAGTGACCGCTGCAAGAATTCTTTTACAGCGGTTTGTCTACCTAGGCGCCCACTTGCTGTGGTATAAATTTCACGAAGGTTCGTGCAGCGTGTCAAAAATTATTCCAGATGGAAGCCGAAAGGAGAGAAAAAAGTCTGCACACCCACGTTGATAATTCTGTCATCGACGATAGAACCTACGTCAAAATGGATTTCGGACAGCTTCCTAGCCAAAAATTCTACATGGTGACGGCACGAGGAGTAGTTCCTGCGAAGTTTAAGTTTGCTTTTTGGACAAACTTGCGAAAAAAAACGGATGATTGTGGCAAGGGATATGCAACTGTGGGGCAAAGTGTTTGTGACGAATAAGACGATAGACTCGAAGTTGTACAAGGAGGAATGTCTCAAAAACCGCGTTCGACCTTTCAATAAGGCCTTAAAGGTCCCGTGAAGTTTTGGCCAAATTTGTCGAGTTGCCACTACAGCCGGGAAGTCATACAGTGGTGCCGCGATAACTCCGGAACCTACCCCCGATACTGGCTAGGAATATCCTCCTTCTAGCCTAGGCTCCGGTAGCGCACAAGTATAATTAGCCTCCCAAACGACACCCAAATAAATCCCACCACTGGGTCAAACAGCCACCATTCAGCGCGATCAGTAATCCCACACGAGCAATATCAGCGAGAAACACTCCCTTTTTCCACCGTTCACTCCTTAAAAACCACCCACAGTCAAGGATTATCCCAGGACACAATTCTTCCGTAGAGAAACACTTTATACACCGACCGTTTCTTATTAAAAAACTATATTCAACTACTGAACTTAAACTTAATAATATTTCAATTTGGAGGTAAATCAACCGACCGTACCGATTTTGTTTGTAGTGTGGACTGGTCACTGGTATCTTCATCAGAGCAATCCAACCTTCCTCCGTTCTCTGTTGAAGATATCAGTGACGTCATCGTTCTGAGCATAGTCCGACAGTGAGAGCTTATCTCCGTCGGTTGCTCTGTTGTCCACTATGGCATCTCTAGGCACCCGTCGGCTGGTCAGCTGCTATCGTCATACAAAGAAGGCACAGCAGCAACGATCGTCCAACAGCGTAAAGCATTGTTTGCCTCTCCGTCCCATCCTTGTCGCCTTGCAAATGATTAGGCTGCGCCGGCAGAACACAAGCAGAACAACGTCGATTGCTCACCGGGCGATACATCCTCTGCAGATTAAAAGCGGTCTGGCTGCTGTTGGAGATCGCAGGCAAAACCACTGGTGTACACAGGGGGGCGAGCCCAAACAGATTTCATCAATAACAACATAAATCCACGCAACTGCCCACAGCTCCGGCGCGAATTTTCACTAGAAACAAGAAGAAATTATTTGTACCAATAATTTTTCCTAAAAGTACAGTAAATTACCCTTGTTTTGATGTATTAACCTTATTTGTGCATCAATCCGTTACCGAGATACAGATGATTTTATTATTCCGGATTCTTAATGGACATAGCTTTACCCAACTAACATTTAATGTCAATGTAAATGTTATTTCAACTCGTCTATACGGCTTCAAGCTGAATATGTGTGCTATACATGTGATCAAGAACTTCTATTCAATGCTTTTACCAGCAAATCTGGCGAATCTATTCAGCTGTTTTTGACGTGTCTGCACAACTACTTTACAGCATGTTACACAGTTTTTTCTCAATCTTTACTAAACCATTTAGTAATATAATTCGCTTCAATGGCGCTTATTCAGATTTTTTGAATCTGTTAAATAAGTTTTATACAGCCACTGAATTTAATTTGATTAAATATTATTTGAGAGGAGAGTAAATTTCGGGAGTTTATTCAATGTTTTTTTTTGTGAAAACTCAAATATCAATTTTGTTGCTACCTAGATTCGAACTCCTGATCTCCTGATTCAATGGCCGCTGCTCTGTCATCACCGTCACTTTGACATATGTAAATAACAAAGAAAATTATGGATGTGCTTCTTCGCATACCCTATAGGTTGTTTTACCCATTTTACTAACGCTATTTTCAGATTCATGCTGTATAAACGTTAGAAAGAGGCCTACATGCTGCTTTCAGCACATAAGCTTAAAAATTATGCTTTCAGCATTATTTCAACCATTATTCAAACATCTATCAGCATGTTCTGTTGGCTAACTTTTATCCATCATCAATCGCTGAAATTGTTTTTAGGCAACATTTTCTCGACCTGTATAGATGCTACTTTGCTGCTAATCATTTAACAGTAGCCGTCAACAGAAATATCGCTTCTAAATGGCTTGTTTTCTTACGCTACCTGCTAGCATTAATGACAGCGCTAGGTCAGTTGCTATAAGAGCAGGTGAATATCTTTGTAGCTGCATTACAGAAATCAATAGCTCATACACAGCACCAGCAACAAAAATCAAATGTAAACATAGCGGTTTTGACGTTCCATACTGATATGCTATTAAAAGAAGCAGTAATATATAGGTTTACTTAAACGTTGTGTAATCTTCAAAGGTACAGAAGTTGCCTAAAAGCTTCGTTAGTTCATTTATAGCGCCATTACGCTATATTGTTAGTGCTATAACAACAGCAAAAACGTTTTCATTGTGTATGCTACTCACCGTAATATGGGAAGTTGCCAACAAGCAACTCAGTTACATACATGAGCTCTTAACCGATAAGCTTTGTTGCTAATTCAGACAGAGCTGTTTTATGACTTTATGAAAGCTGCATAAACGATAAAAGATTAAATATATTTCAGACCGCATCGTGCTTTCGTGCTGTGCGGTTCTTTCTCTCTTTGCGGAAGGAAGTTTTTAATACTACCCGAAGCTATTTTAATTTCAACGGTGCTTCTTAGCGCTATTTGTACCCACTGATCCCGTTACGATCTTTGCAAGGACCCGTGCCTTCGTTTTACGTTGGACCCGTTTGCGGAAGTAAAATTCCGACAAGCGGTGGTAATCCTGCAGGGACACCGTTCTGGGAAAAACCTCTTAGAAGGTCACGTCTCCACGCTCAGCCATGAGCATTAATAAAAACAAGAGGAAGGGAGTCTCTGAATTCTCCACTTCCTTCGAAGAAACAAGGTTTCAAGACCGTCCTGCCTAAGCGCGGAAAAAATAGAAGGAAGCTGGAGAATTCAGATATTCCTTCAAACTCTAATGTCGGAAATAAATTTCTCCTATCGAACTGAGCAATCAGTTCGATTTGATTAATGATGATATTGAGCAAATCGAATCTAGCCCAGGTGATTCGATTCATGCGAAAAAGCAAAGGATTCCGCCGATTGTGGTATCTGTTGCCGAGTTTTCTGGCTTTAGGAATGAGATTTTGAGTAACCTTCAGCGGATCAAGGTTTCATTTCAGATTGCTAGGAAGGGTGACTGCCGCGTTTTGCCGGGATCCTTTGACGATCGCAAACGTCTTCTGCAGTATTTAACTGAGAAGCGCCATAAATTCTTCACATACGACGACAAAACTGAGCGATTGTTCAAAGTCGTCTTGAAAGGTCTCCCCACTGATGACAAATCACTGGATGAGATTAAAATTGAAATTTCTCAATTACTTGGATTTTCACCAGTCCAAGTAATTAAGATGAAAAGAAATCCCACTCTGGTACTTCCCAGAGGGCATTTCTCAAGAATTTTATTTAGTTCATTTTAACAAAAGTGAACTAAATAATATGAAAAGTTTGGAAAAGGCCTGTATTATGTCTCATGTCCGTGTTACATGGGAACATTTCCGCAGGCCTGGGGAAATTTCCAAAACCCCACCCAGTGCCGTAAGTGCCAAAAGTGGGGTCATGGAACCAAACATTGTCACATGGATGCTAAATGCATGATTTGTGGTGGAACCTCTCACGCCAAGGACGCATGTCCTGTGAGAGAAGATTCCAATAAATTTAAATGTGCAAATTGTGGGGCAATCATAAATCCAATTTCTGGGAATGCCCTTCACGCAAAAAGTTTTGAATTCCCGTGCAAAATTGATGACGGAAATTCCAATCGGATCCCAGATTCGACGGGTAGAAATTTTCAAACGCTCAAATTTCGAAACCGGTTACCGGTCGAGCAATTCATACCCACCACAATTCACAAACAAATTTTGCCGCTCGTCAACGGGTAGCAAGCACTTCAGTAAATTCTAATTTTTCCAACGTACCTACGTATGCAAACATCGCTGCTGGTAGACAAAATTTCTCTTCTCAAAATGAGGTTTATACCCATGTCCCAACGTAAAAAAACTGTCATGTTGTTGATTCAGGTAGCATGACTGCTTCCGATTTTGATTTTTTAACTGAACAATTGCATCACATGATTGATGCAATGTTCAAAGCAAATACCATTCCTGAAGCTGTTCAGGTTGGTATAAAGTACACACAAAAAATTGTTATCGGACTCCGTTTCAACGGATCCAAATAATTGTGTGAAAGTTCTAAATTGGAATGCCCGCTCTCTAAAGGGTAAGGAAGATGAATTATTCAACTTCCTTTCAGTTCATAATGTGCATATTGCCATTATAACTGAAACGTATTTAAAACCAGGACTCTCCATTAAAAGAGATCCAAACTATTTTATCTACAGAAATGATCGTCTTGACAGCGCCTGTGGTGGGGTCGCCATTGTCATTAATAGACGTATCAAACATAAATTATTTTCTTCATTTGAAACCAAAGTTTTTGAAACCTTGGGAGTTTCTGTTGAAACAAATTTTGGACAATTTTCCTTCATTGCAGCCTACTTGCCTTTTCAATGCAATGGGCAGCAAAAGAATTTGTTGAAAGCTGATCTTCAAATTCTGACTCGCAACAAATCAAAATTCTTCGTAATTGGTGACTTCAATGCCAAACACCGTTCATGGAATAATGCTCAAAGCAATTCCAATGGTAAAATTTTATTTGAAGATTGTTCTGCAGGATATTATACTATTCAATATCCCAATGGACCAACTTGTTTTTCTTCCAGTCGAAATCCTTCTACAATTGATTTAGTTTTAACGGATTCAAGTCAGCTGTGTGGCCAATTGGTAACTCATGCTGACTTTGACTCTGATCATCTTCCTGTGACATTTGAAATCTCACAAGAAGCCATTTATAATCCAATCAGCTCTACTTTTAATTATCATAGAGCTGATTGGGATTTATATAAAACGTATGTCGATAGGAATTTTGATGTTGATATTCCACTCGATAACAAAAGTGATATTGATAATGCTCTCGTATCTTTGACAAATTTAATTGTCGAAGCCAGAGGCATTGCAATTCCTAAATGTGAAACTAAATTCAACTCCATTATTATTGACGACGATCTTCAGCTACTGATCCGTCTTAAAAATGTGAGAAGAAGGCAATACCAAAGAACTCGTGATCCCGCGTTGAAAGTTATTTGGCGGGATTTGCAAAATGAAATTAAAAACGTTTCGCTATTCTGAGAAATACCAACTTTGAGAATAATGTCTCGAAGTTGGATCCCAGTTCGAAACCCTTTTGGAAATTAACAAAATTCTTAAAAACCTCAAAAGCCAATTCCAGCGCTTAAAGAGGGAAATAAAATTTTATTAACAAATGGCGAAAAAGCTCAAAAATTTGCTCTACAGTTTGAGAGTGCCCATAATTTTAGTCTAGGTCTCACTAGTCATAGTGAGGATTAGATTACGCGGAGATTCAAAGACATTCTCAATCAAGAAAGTGTTTTGACCCTTCGTTTGGATCTAATTTGGATGAAGTGAGATCTATTACTAGAAAATTTAAAAATATCAAAGCCCGGGTGATGATGGTATTTTCTACATACTTATCAAAAAACTTCCTGAGAGCTCTTTATCCTTTTTGGTTAATTTATTTAACAAATGTTTTCAATTGGCATACTTCCCAGATAAATGGAAAACGCCAAAGTTGTTCCAATTTTGAAGCCGGACAAAAATCCAGCTGATGCTTCTAGTTATCGCCCAATCAGTTTGCTTTCTTCAATAAGCAAACTGTTTGAAAAGATTATTTTAAATAGAATGTGATGAACAATTTGGTTTTCGCCATGGGCATTCAACCACCCATCAGTTATTAAGAGTAACGAATTTAATTCGGCTCAACAAATCTGAAGGATATTCGACTGGAGTTGCTCTTCTTGATATAGAGAAAGCATTTGACAGTGTTTGGCATGAAGGTTTGATTGTAAAATTGATGAATTTTAATTTTCCTCTGTACATCATTAAACTGATCCAAAATTATTTATCAGATCGCTCGCTGCAGGTAAACTATCAGAATACTAAATCTGTTAGATTACCTGTAAGGGCTGGTGTCCCCCAAGGCAGCATACTGGGGCCAATATTGTATAACATTTTTACTTCTGACTTACCTGATTTACCACCAGGGTGTCAAAAATCTTTGTTTGCAGATGACACGGGCCTTTCAGCCAAAGGGCGAAGCCTTCGTGTCATTTGTAGTAAATAAAAAAAGATTTTCTACTAAACTTGCAAAAATGGAAAATTTCCCGAATGCTTCCAAAACTCAGCTTATAATTTTCCCACATAAGCCGAGAGCTTCTTATTTGAAACCTTCTAGCAGACATATTGTCACTATGAATGGGGTTCCAATTAATTGGTCTAGCAAAGCTAAATATTTAGGACTTCTGCTAGATCAAAAATTAACTTTTAAAAATCACATTGAAGGCCTTCAAGCCAAATGTAACAAATATATTAAGTGTCTATATCCACTTATAAACAGAAAATCAAAACTTTGTCTTAAGAACAAACTTTTGATTTACAAACAAATTTTTAGACCTGCCATGTTGTATGCTGTGCCAATATGGACTAGTTGCTGCAATACCAGAAAGAAGGCACTCCAGAGGATTCAAAATAAAATTTTGAAAATGATTCTGAAGTTGCCTCCGTGGTATAGTACCAATGAACTTCATAGAATTTCTAATATTGAGACATTGCAACAAATGTCCAACAAAATAATTTCCAATTTTAGACAAAAATCGTTGCAATCTTCTATTGCAACGATTAGCTCCTTGTATCCGTAGTATAAAATAGGTTAAGTTTAGTTTAAGTTGAAAACATTGTAATTCCTACATGGTTCAATTCAGCCAGAGGAAAAATTCTAACTGCCAGAGGCAATTGAAATGTATTAATAATAACTAAAAAGTAATATAGCAAATAAGGATGATAGTGTTAAGAAAACACGGAACACCTAGTCTAAGAGATGAATGCATGTATTAGATAATTAGCAAATAAAATTAGTTAAAAAAAAAAAAAAAAAAAAAAAAAAAAAAAAAAAATTAAATATATTTGGCACACTGACTAGCTGATAGATATTTGGGTAATAGTCGAGTGGAAGTTTAAGGGATTATTTGCGGAGGCTTTTCTTTTATTCAGCATTGGCTGCTTTTATTCAAATATTATACAGCCAAAGGCTAGAAGTTGAAGCTTTTAGCACCAAAAATGTTAGTTGGGTATGTCTCGGTGTTTCGAATTTCACAACACATTAGTAAAATCTATTTAGTCAATCTCCATGGTAAACTTGTTAAAAAAAATGTAAAGAAAATAATGCAAGTTGAATGAAATTTGAGGTTTGAACTCCAAACCAATTTTTTATATGCTTCGGAGTATAGGAAAACTGAATCCTTTTCTCTGCGCTCCAGAGAACCTCCGAATTCTTGGTAATTCAAGGCTTAATCATATTTAATTCTTGCTATCGGTAACAATTTCTGTATTAACCCTTTCAGGACGGATGGGACCAAAATATCTTCTTCTTCTTCTTCTTCTTCTTCTTCTTCTTATTGGCATTACATCCCCACACTGGAACAGAGCCACCTCGCAGCTTAGTGTCCACTAAGCACTTCCACAGTTATTAACTGCGAGGTTTCTAAGCCAGGTTACCATTTTTGCATTCGTATATCATGAGGCTAGCACGATGATACTTTTATGCCCAGAGAAGTCGAGACAATTTCCAATCCGAAAATTGCCTAGACCGGCACCGGGAATCGAACCAAGCCACCCTCAGCATGGTCTTGCTTTGTAGCCGCGCGTCTTACCGCACGGCTAAGGAGGGCCCTGGGACCAATATATGCCCTCTATTTTAGATTGACAGTGAAAAAATATAGAAAAGAGTAAGGTCCCTGGTTTTTCAGTAAAATTGTTTATCTGGATGCTAGCTTTCCCGAAAAAATAACGAAAGTTAAGTTTGATTTCAACGTAAAGACCCATATGTTTAAAGTGCCTTTTGAAGAATTTATGTTCTTGGATGGAACGTGAGGAATGTGACGGAATCTATTTTTTTTTTTTCAATAAACTCATGTTTATTTTCTTGTTTTTTCCTTTAACTTTTTACATGACAAGTATTTGGCCAGCTGGCCCTTCATATTTTGTTTTATTTCTTGTGGTTTAGTTCCGATAGAAACAATTTGAAAATTATCTAATTTTACAGTTAGCTGTAAAGAGGCATCGTTTAATTTTAACAATTTGATAACCTAACTACAAAAATATTTATAATAAAAATTTGACAACCTACATTGAAACGAGCGCCTTAATCGCTGGTTGGTCCGAAAAGGCACAACGACTAAACCTTTCCTTGCATTCACCAAAGCGCTCTTGTAATGTTTTGAGCCTGATCAGATGGTGGACCTCAGAAGTTCGTGTCCTGGGAGGAGTGTTGAGGATCATCCTCAGGAACTTGTTTTGAACTTGTTGAAGTTTCAGATGATGAGTTTTTGCGCAGCTCTCTCAGACCGGCATGCCGTAATCGATCACAGGGAGGATGATTTACTTGTAGACAGCAAGCTTATTCTTCAGCGACAATGACGACCGACGGTTGTTCAAAGGGTACAGTAGCTTCAACAAAACGTTACACTTCGTCACCGTCTTGTCAACTGGTTGCCGGAAAATAAGCTTGCTGTCGAGGGTCAAGCCAAGGTAGTCGGCCTCATTGGCCCATTCCACAGTCGTGCCATTGAGGATGATTTTACAGTCCCCAGGCGGAACATATTTGGGGGATTTGATTTGGATTTGGGGGAAAATGATGACCTGGGTCTTTGCCTCGTTGATACAAATCTTCCAGCTGGTGAACTGCCGTAATCTGGCAAAGTGACGTATACGCCATTTTCCAAAAATGGTGTTAACGAGTAGTACTCATCGTACTCTTGAACAGAAAAATAGAAAACATGTATGTTGTAAAATGGCGCATACATTACTTTTTCAGATTACGGCAGTGAGGTACTCTGTCAGGGCACCCAGGCCTCGTTGGAGTTTTGACACTGGCGATCTGATCACTCTACCGTTGTAGACGATGGAGGTGTCATCCGCGAATAGAGACAGAACGCCGCCTTCTGGAGGTTCTGGCATGTCCGAGGTGAACAGATTGAAAAGCAGGGGCCCGAGGATATCTCATTTGCCCTCTCTTTAAGAAAGGGTACAGACTGGAGTGCGCCAATTACCGAGGAATAACCCTTCTTAATTCGGCGGACAAAATTAGGTCCCGTATTCTGTTCAACAGATTGAGACTGCTTGAAGAGTGCTTCGTCGACGAATACCAGGTTTCGCGAGGGCCGATCAACGACGGATCAAATGTTTACCCTGAGATAAATCTGTTGAGAGAAACTTATCACTATTGGTTATTTGACATGCTCTGCTATACCGAAAGTCTTTTCAGGTTATGGGCCCACAGGGTGTCGACTACCTGGAAAAACCTGGAAAGTCAGGGAAAGTCAGGGAATTTCATTTTGGACCTGGAATGTCAGGGAAAGTCAGGGAATTTTGATTGAGGTCAGGGAAAAAAATCATAAAACCCAATATTGAAAATTTATAGGATTTTTTTTAAATCCGGGTAATGTATACTAAACTAAGGACACTTATGACAATGAAACTCTGAACCTTAATTAATTGAAAAAGGCCCAATAAAGGTACTGGCGTGACCGGAAGGCGTGGCCGTCGGCAGTGTCAATACTACTCCGGGCCCTTTTCATGTTCCTCATGGTAATCGAGTTTGTTTCTATTAATCTCTAAGCAATAACAGAGGTTCCAAAGCTACGTTGCTCAAATAATCACTGTTCAGACCAGATCCAAATAGTCTCATTTAATATTTTAGATTTGTTAGTTTGAGTGGTTTTGTGTCGGAGTCGTTATGAATATTTGCAGTTTCGTTATTGGTAGGGTTTGAGTCATGTTCCTATCAAAAACAAGAAGTTCTGAAAGTTTATTCTAATACTTAATCATAATCATCAATCGTGAGAACTGTTCAATACATCCCACCGGATAGAACGCGTGACAGTTCTTTGATCGATGCTCATACGCATTCAGTTAACTCGATCGTGGACCAAGCTTCGCCCTTTGATGACATCGTCATCATCGGCGATTTCAACATGCCCGGAATCAGCTGGCGAGATTCTGGCAACGGTTTCCTCTACTGCGACGCTGGCCATTCTATGTTTAACTCGTGCACGACGAGTCTTCTGGATCATTACAGCTCAGCCACACTTCAGCAAATCAACCATATTTCGAATGAAAATAACAGATGCCTGGATTTATGCTTTGCTAGTCTTCGTGACACTGCTCCATCAATTTCATTATCTCCTGCGCCGTTGGTAAAGTGGGTTGCTCATCATCCCCCACTACACATTATTATCGAAAAACACAACTTAGTTGAAGGCAAAGACGACATTCCACCTGTTATTTACGACTTCTGGAAAGCAGACATCGGCAGCATGAACCATATTCTTTCGACACTGGACTGGGATGACATATTGCATGCTAACAATGTAGATGCTGCAGCTCAAACTTTTTCCCATGTTCTGTCGTACGTGATAGATAGACATGTTCCCAAGCGAAGCCTATCTATTAACCGCACTCCGTGGCAGACACCTAGACTCCGGCAGTTAAAAAGCAGAAAAGAGCGATTCTGAGGAAGTACTCCAAGCACAAGAGTCAACCACTTAGAGACCACTACGTGCGACTCAATAATGTCTACAAGAGCGTCAGCCGTAGATGTTTTCTTCGCTATCAGAACAGCATACAACGTCGCTTCAAGTCCCAGCCGAAGTCTTTCTGGAAATACGTTAAAGAACAGCGCAGCGAATATGGGATTCCTTCTTCAATGCAATGGAATGGTGCTGTTTTATCCGACCAACAAGCCATATGTGATCAGTTCGCATCGAAGTTCTTCGGCATTTTTTCGCAAGAAACTCTAACCGCTGAACAGATTAACGCCGCATCATGTATTACTGAGCCTTCAGGCTTCATTATGCCTATTATTAATATCAATGACGATTCCATAATGGCAGCCGCAGGTAAACTGAAAACATCGACTTGCGTTGGACCTGATGGCATTCCATCGGTAATATTGAAGAAGTCGATTGGTAGTTTGTTAACCCGCTGCTTAAGATCTTCAATATGTCGCTTGCTACTGGAGTGTTCCCTTTCTGCTGGAAAAGTGCATTTATGCTTCCTGTGCACAAAAGGGTGATAGGAGAGAAATCGATAACTACCGTGGAATGTCGTCCTTAAGCGCTGTTTCAAAACTTTTCGAGCTCGTTGTGATGGATCGACTACTTTTCTACTGCAGGCGACATCTAAGCATAGACCAACATGGGTTCATCTCGGGACGCTCAACGACATCAAATCTTTTACGTCTCACCTCCTATGTGACTGACAGTATGCTAGAGCGAGCGCAAACTGATGTGGTGTACCTAGACCTTTCAGCAGCATTCGATAAAGTCAGCCATCAAATCGCTGTTGCAAAGCTTGAGAGGTTTGGAATGCAAGGGACATTTTTGAACTGGTTCCTGTCCTATCTAAGTGACCGTCAGTCGCAAGTAGTCATAGGTAATTCCACTTCGGCATCGTTTCCCATCACCTCTGGCGTACCGCAAGGCAGCCATCTTGGACCCATTATCTTTCTCCTATATTTCAACGATGTAAACGCAGTAATAGAGGGACCTCGGCTATCCTTCGCTGATGACTTCAAAATCTATTTTAATATACGCTCTGAAGTAGATGCACAGTTTCTACAACGGCAATTGGATGCCTTCGCCGATTGGTGCCAGAAGAATCGTATGACTGTTAATCCTGACAAATGTTCAGTTATTACGTTTTCTCGACTAAAGAATACACAAGTTTTAACTATTTTCTTTCTGGAGTTTAGTTGGAAAGGGTGGACGAAATTAAGGACTTGGGGTAATACTAGATTCCCAGTTAACATTTAAGCAACACGTATCTTTTGCAGTAGATAAGGCTTCCAAATGTCTGGGATTTATCTTTCGGATAACAAAACGTTTTCGGATATTTATTGCTTAAAGGCACTTTACTGTGCCTTAGTGCGTTCGATACTGGAGTATGGCTCGACTATTTGGAGCCCATTCTACCACAATGAAGCAGAGAGAATCGAGTCAGTTCAACGGCGCTTCATTAGATTCGCACTCCGTCGACTACCATGGCAAGATCCACTGCATCTACCAAGCTACGAGGACCGTTGCCGACTAATTCGTCTGGATACCCTTGCAAGGCGGAGAGATGTAGCTAGAGCTCTTCTAGTTTCCGACATCCTCCAAAACAGAGTAGATTGCCCGAGCATTCTTGAACGAGTAGACATTTATGTAAGACCTCGAGCAATTCGGAACAATATGATGCTGCGACCACCATCTCATCGTACTAATTATGGAGTGAATAATGCTATTACTGGGTTACAGAGGACATTCAACCGTGTGGCTTCAGAGTTTGACTTTAATGTATCAAGAGACGTGCTTCGAGCTAGATTTTTTACGGTGTTAAGATAGTTTTAGTTTTTGTAATATATGTTTTTTGTCAATGCACAAACCATCATTGGGGCTTCGAAGCCTGTTGATGTAGAACCACCCAAATAAATAAATAAAATAAATAAATAAATTCAGAACTGCTCAACAAACAATCATCAAACATGTTCAACCTACAACCAACAACCCTTGTTAGAAGAAAACGCCGAATAGTATCTTTGTGGACCTGTGACGGCACTCCACAATCCACAGCATCGGCATCATCTTCAAACAAGATTCTGTAGATAATGTTTTAAAAACATTTCGTGAACTTCCATTTGAATATGGGCTTATAATCGATCCTCACGCCCTTAGGTGATATGAGAGAATGATAGTGGATGAAAGCATCATATCACATAATCATATGTTCTACCTCATGTATGTAGGTGGCGATAGTCTCAATTAAACGTTACTCGATACTCCATAATCATACTCGGACGCAAAAGGAAGATAATATTGTCAATGGTAATGTTTCAGTTTTACAGTTTTACAATGAAATTGCTCACTGAAACATAAAAAATCTAAAAGGATTTAAAAAAGTTGTCTCGAGAGTTTTAATCCTGGAGCTATATTGTTCAGCAAGTTTTTTTGTCAATAGCTCCGCTGCAAAAAACTTGGTAAAATTTGTCGTATCTACTCAAATTTGAACTGAATGTCTTCGTGAAGGGATTCATATGAAGAATATGCTAAGAATCTTCAAACATATTTCCACGAGTTCTTCAAAAAACTATTTGATGTTCTTATTTAAGTTTTATTGCTTGTTGCAGTTGTCTGATAGTAGTAGAACTTTCTATAAATAAAACAATGCTTGAACGATGATATGGAAATGCTAATATCATCTTCCAAACTTGAAAGCGAGCGGAGGGCAATATTTGTGATGGCACATATCACACGACCTTCCTTCTGCCAAGCTCCCGTATGAAGGGGGAGGGAAGAATGCTGGAACACCAAGACCATTTTTGAAAAACGTCAAAAATCGATAACATAAATTTAGTAGCTGTAGCTTCCCTTAGCATTTGAGAAAAGTTGTGCCATTTCTTCACAAACACGACCTAATTTTTTGGGATATTTTTCCATGGGACAATGTTTTATTTAATCCGAAGGCCACAACCGACAAAAATCAAACGACCTGAGTGTATTCAGACTAAATTATTTAAAGTATTGCAGTGGTTAGAATGTTTAGCTGGGCTCACTGTAAGTGATGCATAGATTGTAGGAATTGCATTCTTGATTATCCGGAAGATTGCAAGCAGTTCGTAACTATTTTTAGAAGTCCATAAACTCCACAGTGTGAATAAGAATTCTTACTCCGTAAGTATACTTAAGAGCCAATGGAGGTTTCTCGATGGTCACGGAAATACCTTATCCGATTTTTAACGGCATTGGAAGGTCGTGTCAAAAGATATGTACAAGACTTCACGCAAATTTCCAGAAAGATAATAAAAACTTGATCGATTTGAAGAAGTCTGTCAGTAGTCTTGAAGGACTATTTCGACACCAAGGAGTCCATAAGAATTCCCAATGGTGGATGAAGGCACCAAAAACTTATAACATTAATTGGGGCCATTTTTGGAAAGATGTGAATTATGAAAATCTGTCAGGAGTTCTGAGCATTTACTTACATGCATAGATTTTCCTACGCTTCTAGGAATTGAAAAAAAAATTCATACCTGGAATTTTTCGAGGAATGGTCTGGAAAGTCAGGGAAAGTCAGGGAATTTTATTCTCAAATTTGAGTCGACACCCTGGCCCAGTCTACGCTCTAATCTGCAAAAAAAATTGTGCTTTTTCGCGTTTCAGTCGAGTGAGTGGTGGTTCCGGCCATATGGAGGAGGATCGAAAAGTGTACCTTTTTGTTGGTACCAATTTTGCCAACTGGAGCTTCCGGGTGGAGTTGCACTTGGAAGAGCTGAGGCTCCTGCCATGCATCCAGCAGCTGCCGGAAAGTGCCAGAATACAAAGTGTTCGCTGCCGACAGTGCAGACGTGAACTGTTACCCAAATGGAGGTAGTGTTTCGGAAGAACAGTGTTGAGATTCTGCAAAAACCGGTCGTTTGCACGGGAAAACGTAAAAACAAACTATTCGAACTTAAATTGATGACGTGATGCGAGTAAAAGAGCCGGCCGCTCTGGTAGCCGAGATATAAGCAACAAAGAGCTAAGGCACCGGCGCTTCGGCCACATCGGCAAAAGTGAAGATGGTGAACAGTGAAATAGTAAGTGGCCTGAATCTGAAGAAAAGCGAGTTTGTGGATCGAGCCGTCTGTGAGCTCTGTGTCAAGGGAAAGCAAGCAGACAAGGAAGCCCTTCACGCAGATGCCTCTACCTCGGAGTTCCCGTCCCCTCGAACTGGGCCACAGCGAGCCATGACACCGACGGCGTATAACGGTAAGCGATTTTTTGTTTCCTTCACGAACGATTTTTTCCATTTCACTACTGTATACATGTTGAGCACCAAGGACGAGGTGCTTGAAGCATTCCAAACCTACGCTGCGATGGCTGAGTCGCACTTCGACAGCCGAATTTCCCGTCTACGTTGTGAAAACGGGGGGGGGGATATATCGGAAAAAAGTTTCGGAGCTTTTGTCGGGGAAAAGGAATACAGATTGAATACGTATACACCGCAGCAAAACGGTGTGAGCGAGCGGCTCAACCGCACGATAATGGATAAAGCGAGGGCGATGATCGAGGACGCGGGAATGTTGAAGACGCTATTGTGTGAGGCAGTTTTGGCGAAGTCCAAAGGCGGCACTGGCGGTCAAACAAGACACCGTATGAACTCTGGTACGGTCATCGACCGGACGTGCCGAAGCTCCGTATTTTTGGTGCGGAAGTTTTCAGTTTCGTGCCGAAGAAAAAGCGGAACAAGCTGGAGTCCAGGAGCAAGAACTGTTTTTTTCCTTATTGGGTATTTTAATCACTGCGACCATTTGTTAGATCTATTTTGATATAAGCCCCATTTGATATAGCTTTGTCAAGATGACGCATCATTGCTATGTAGAGCAATTATTGTGGACGTAGCACCAACTTAGAATTCGGAAGTCGGGACTTCCGAACCGAAGTTTCTTCCGAACTTTTATCTGTCAAACTAATTGATGCGTTGTTGAGCGCATCTTGAGGGGAATCCAGCGCACTACTTCCGAAATTGAGATGGTTCTGATGAAGCCACAGAGAACAAACATACAAGTTCGTTTTCAATCGTGTGTAAGAAATTTTACGACCATTTTGAAACAAAACACAAGTGGCAATCTCATGGAGGCGCTGGCATCGCTAACTTTCTCTCATCTCATCAGCTGTCAAAACTTTAGGCGCCACCACCCACCATAGATATAAACAATAGATACTCCTCCTCACTCTGGTTTCAATTCCATGCGATGTTGCTTTCTTACATTAACGCATGGTTTGTTTTGTGATGAGATGTTTCGTTGGTGAACAGCAGCTATAACCTTTGATTGTATTTTCTACTGTATTTCTCTACTCTTTCATTAGCTACAGCCTCGGCTAAAAGATATTTTAGTTACTAGATAAAGATTGTCGCTACTGTTCCCTTTGTTCTGCTGTCCGAAACATGTGTGGTACATACCTGTCAAATCGTATGGATTTTCCTTCTTTGACATTTAGCTCCCCTATCCTCACCAGCAAAAGATGTTTCGGACAGCGACGACAGCGACAATCTTTATCTAGTAACTAAAATATCTTTTCCTCGACTACATCATTCATCCCAGTCAGCATAAAAACACTAAAGGGATGAACAGGCCATAATTTGTGCTCAAGGTTATTCATAAATATTTATCCAATTAGACATGCCCCGTTAATCCAGTATTTTGCGCTCGGTAATGGCGGCGTGAGTTACCCTTAGTTTGACATTCAAGAGGTAGAAAACATTGGAACTCATCTAGTTTGCCATGGTGAAATAAAAATTTGTTGAGAAAATAAACAAACGTCAACGATCGTATGTAATGGAAGTTGAACCATAGATATAATAATTATTATCGTTAAATTTAGTGTCTATATAATGCTATTTATGTCCATTTTGAATTTTTTAAGGAGCTCCACAGTTGAAGGTAATAAGTTGATGTTATTCCAACATATTCCGACCTGAGAATATCAACTATATTTGAAGAGGAGAAGGTCTGATTAAAAAACGCCTCTATTTCCGACCAAGATTATGAAAGGTTTTCACATCACTAAAAATACGTAGAGATGTACCAAAAATTGTTGAATGCAACTTAGTAAAAAACAGTACGGATGAAAATATAAATGCTAAACAAATATTCTACCAAAATCTCTAATTTGTTTCATCGTTCTCGTTGAATTACACTTCCAAACAGAACAGAAATTTGAATACGAGACATTAATATGTAGTATCAATCCAATTTGAAAAAGATCATGTACACATCTTTCAATATTTATAATTTTTAGGAGATGGTATTTAAATGACAATGTTTTTTTTCAGCTCGTTTGTATTGAGTGAAATTATCACGTAAATTTATTGGAAAACTTTAGAAACTTTTAAACGATTTTGTTTGAGATTTCGCGTTTTCAGCAGACTTGTGGGAAGTTCTTACGTTCGCTGTGTTCGTAAGTAATTGCAAAAAAACGGGCTCAGAATGTATGCATCAATCCCCAACAGTTCCACATAAAATCGAAAGACCTAAGTCAGAGCAGAAGTGTTGGCTGTGGTTGCGAAGAATTCATGTATGTTTGGTAATCCATTAGGACTATCAGCATAATTGTCCTGATCCACATCTATTAATTCTTCATTTTCCTTGGTTTTGTTAATGCGTTGTGGTCCTCACATTCCTAGAAAATAAAATTATTAGGAAAAAAGGAACTAAGACAATTACAAAATTCTTATAGAACGTATGTGACGTTTGCTTGTTGTTGAGAATTCCGATGAGTGCCAATATTTTTTAATTAAGCGAAGCCTACATTGATTAAAGTATGTAAATATTTTCTACCTCTTGAATGTCAAAAAGGAACTCACTAGACCGCCATTATCGAGCGCAAAATACAGGATTTAGTCCATTCGGATAATGCAAACAAAACTATCTAGCATTACCGACAGTAAATTGATTCGGAAGACTATTTTTTTTTCGACGGTAGTTGACAGTTTTAACTAATCATTATCTGAATAGACTCCTAGAAGACGCCATGAATGACACCTAGCGCCACCAAACGACGTATTGCCACAGTCAGTATCCCAACGTACTTTGATTTACACAGCCTTTCAAGTAATTTTTGTTCTAGCCTGTATGTCTGTTATCTGTGGTTGAAATATCAACAACAAAATTAAAATTTGCTGCAAATGTATTTCCGAAATGATTCCCTGTTTTCACTGAAATTTCCCTGAGGATTCCAGGTTTTTCCATGTTGAACAAAATCCTCTGAGTATTCCCGGTTTTCCAGGTTTTTCCAGAGAGTAGACACCCTGATAATCCCCGTAAGTTAGGCAATTATTGGTCAACCAGCAATGTTTGACATTCCTCTTGACTTGAACATCCCTGATTTTCCATACAAACTTGTGTTGGAATATCAGGTAGTATGCGACGCTTCGCTGTAGATCGAAGATGGATAGGAGGTAGGCGCCAGTTGGTTGTAGTTGCTCTTGGGTAGATTAAGGAATATTGTTATGGATGTATTGTAGATACCTATTATTGAATAAAGAGAACTGCAGCTGCTGGCAGAAGTATCAGTCAGTAGCCTGCCTTGGAGTGAAAGGGAATTCTTGTATTTGTTGTTCTTAGTGAGGGGGTTCCCTTCTCCGGCCAACAGGTTATGGGCCCAGTAACGATTCCCGTTCTCCATCTTAGTGGGATGTTATTGCCGTCGACGTTATCGCAGCGGGATCATGGATCGGTCGCGTGGCGCAGTGGGATCATGGATCAGCTGTGCAAGCTACGGAGTCGGGCCACTTGTGCAGGCGCATGTGCTGGAGAGGTTGTCGTACAAACATCGGAGTTGAGGCCATTTATACGGGCAACAGATTTGGACCAGGAGGAATTCTTCCGGCGAGGAGAAGCTCTGGACGGGAGGTTTGGTGTTAGGAGGAATATCAGGTAGTGTGCGACGCTTCGCTGTAGATCGAAGATGGATAGGAGGTAGGCGTCAGTTGGTTGTAGTTGCTCTTGGGTAGATTAAGGAATATTGGATGTATTGTAGATACCTATTATTGAATAAAGAGAACTGCAGCTACTGGCAGAAGTATCAGTCAGTAGCCTGCCATGGTGTAGAGAGGGAACTCTAGTAATTGTTGTTCTTTGTGAGGGGGTTCCCTTATTCTGGCCATCAACTTGCACCTTGGATTTTGAAGCTGCTGTTCTAATTTTTTCAAAAATTCTTTCACCAGGGGTAGGGTAACCATATGGTATCCTAAAGGAGGACATGTCCTCCTTTTTCGATAAAAATCGGATGTTCTCCTTTTGGGCTGAAATGGGCTTACAACAAAGATCCATTCGCAAGTAAAACATACGGTGGTAAATATACACTTGCGTTTGATTCCTTTCCAACTTGGAACCCTTTCCATCTAGTTTTCGATTAAAATCAATGTTAATACCAAACATTAGATGTGTGTATTAGAAATGTTTTGAAATAATAGTTTGATTCAAATGCTTCTCAAGGTGTGCTGCGAAAAAGCATACATTGAATGATTGAATCTTATTTCGATCGTAACACATGGTACGTGTCCTCAAAATAAGTCTAAAGAAATCTAAAAATGGTCACCTGTCGTAAGTCGAGTTTAGTACTATTCCATTAAATTCCACTGCAACGTGGTCCCATAACAGGTAAAGACATTCTACTAAAAGAGCTTGATAAAATGTGTTGGAGGAAACATGGGACTCAAACTTATGACCCTATTGCAAAGACGGGTGCAAAAATATATTCCCTAGTGAATAATATTCTCTAATCAAAAATAAAGTTCCAAAATTTATCTATAATACCCCGAAAATCTTAAAAATAGTCATTAAAATCTCCGTAGTTGTATCCACCCTGAAAACATTTTTGAATTTCTACGAACAACTATTGAAAGCATCGTGATAATGGTGTACGCCGCGCATTAGGTGCATTCGCATGCCATGAACTTGTTGGTATTCAAGGAATAATCTCCGCTGGTCTTTTGGGTGCCTTAAGTAATATACAATCGGTTGTATATTATCATTCTAATCATCATTGAGTCATCCTAAAATAAATGCCCAGCATATTGATACACCAAACATTTGTGTACCATTATTTAGATAGGTTGAAGCTTGTCAAATTTTCGGTTTGGTAATTTCTTTCACATGTCCTCCTTTTTCAACCAAATGTCCTCCTTTTTGGCATGATTTGAAGGTATTGTCCTCCTTTGGAAAATTTTCATATGGTCACCCTAACCAGGGGTCACTAGAGACCCCAAACCTCAGTTAATTTTTGGATTCATCTTGAAGCGCGATCCATTGTTGCGCTTGCGCAGTGTAAAGTGTAATCGAACATCTCTACACAGGACAGAATCAACAAAACTTCCCTTCATTAATACAAGGAAAGCTTCCAAAAAACATCAGAATTAAATATTCTGTTATGATAATATCACAAACAGTTAAATGGTTCTCCTCAGACCAGCTCTATTCCATGTCTGCATGTGCCGTCAGCGATATGTAACAAATCTGAACGCTTCAGTGATTGTCGAAAAATGATACTCTCAGCCACGTTCATTCGCCTTGCCGAAAAAGCGGTGCTGCGCTTTAGCTTTTGTTTTTTATCCTGTCGTCAACGTCAACTTAAATCCCAGAAGTAATCAACAATAAAATAGAAGATTAGCTGCCGTTTTATATAAGACCATTAAGTGATCATTAAATTAAATTTTGAAAGTTTTATTTGTGTAAATTTTGAAAACACTTAAGTAATTCTTTCAGCAGATTTATATAACACACCCCTATTGAACGGATGATTGGAGACTCGACTGTATCACAAGTTTATTAGGTGTCATGTAGTGTGCATAAATGAAGGCGCATTACTAAGTTTTGTGCAAAGCTTTCACCAATCAGATTTAGTAGGGGTGAAGAGATTTTACTTTATAATTTGAGAGAGGGAAAAGCATACAACCTCTCTATCTTTGGAAAACATTATAACAAAATATAGGAAACATGAAATCTTATAAGCCCCTTATTAGATAAGCGCACTACTAGAGAAATTTGGTTTAACGGTTGTATTCCGAAATGAAGAAAAAAAAATCCAATTTCGATAGCCCCCCATTCAACTTTTCAACTTGATTGAGTATAAATTGTGAATGATCAAAAAATGTTGTGAAAGGCAGAGATGCAGGTGTAGAGATATAAATGCAACATTGATAAAACAGGCGAATTTTGTGTTACGTAATTTGAGGTTTGACCTCAAACGAATAATAATTAAAATTATTATTTTGCTCATTTTTAGAATTCTTCGAGTAAAATTAATAAACAGACTAGCGCATCGCTAGCGAAATCAAGTTTAACGTACGGATTGGTCCAAGTTCCCCTATTGCGGTTTTTATATATTTTGATGCATTAATATGCTATTTACATTACGCCATTTATTATATATACCTAATTCTTATATTTTTTCTGCACCCACAAATCTAAAAAGCAAAGCTTCATCTTCATTAGTTATTTTTATAATAATTTCAATTCAATAATATAATTCATTATAATGACGATGACATAAATTATCATAAGCAATGTGGTATATTCACCTTAAGAGCTATCCTGATGCACGAGAAAGGACTATAACTGCTAGGTAGATTGGACTATTTTTTTCTTTTTTCTCATAAATATAGACGGGATAGACGACCGTTCTTCGATTTATTCATCATTTGTTATGGGTATTTTATAGATAGTGTACATAATCGGCTAGGTCCGAGCATGAAATCCCTGCCTTAGGAATCGTTCTCATAGTCGGCTGGGTTCTTACGGTTTATTTTGACGTGCAGATCCTCCACATAGTTGTAGATCAGGTAGCCCATGATGAATGCTGGAATAAAAAAATGATAGAATATATTAACAACTCAACCGCAATATGCTCATACAAATTTTCCATAGGGGCCATACACTAATTAAGAATAATTAAAAAAAGAGTTTACGTAAATAGTGTATAACCGGATATCTCTCACGCAATTCTGTCTACGCACTATAAAGATCGTAGTCTGAAATGGGCTTGTAACACGACTCTCTTGACGACATTTCACATGACCATCAAGAATAAAAACTAATATCAACAGCTTTTTAATCTGATCTATTTAATAAGAAAATTATTTTGAGCTTTTTAGTGGAATGTCTTCACTTGTCATAAGACGAGTTAATACAATCCCATTGAATTCCACCACTTAATTGTATCTTGACAGATACGTATTTCGACCTCAACAGTAAGGCCGACCTCCCACGGCCTTACTGTTGAGGTCGAAATACGTATCTGTCAAGATACAATTAAGTGGTGGAATTCAATGGGATTGTATTAACTCGTCTTATGACAAGTGCTGATCTATTTTACAAAATGAAACATAACATTCGCACGCGAACTTATTAAATGCACTTCGATTTTAGGCTGATTAAGAGTCTGTCTTGTCTCTTCATGCTTCATTAGCTGAAAAAAAAGTCTCAGTGTTAGATGCGTCGTTTTAATATACAACAGTCGACTCTATACATCTCGATGTGCTATATCTCGATATCTCTACCTATGTCGATGATTTCCTCAGTCCCTTCAATCTACATACATTTGGTCTTTCTTCATCTCGATAACCTCCCTATCTCGATATCTCTCTATCTCGATGGGCTCTGATCATATTTTGTTCATGATTTACTCTCCTTATGTCGATATGTTCAATTTTTTTCAATGTTTTAGCAAGGCTGGTAGCGACCAATGCCGCTCAAAATAGTGACTTTAGTGACCAAAGCTGACGAAAAAAGGGACCAAATAGTGACTTTCAGTTGCAGAAAAAGTGATAAAATAGTGACTTTTAGTTTCAGTTGCAAGTTTGATGAGACGAATTCAAACGTTTTTGGGTCGAAGGAGAATCTTTTTTCGTAATTTGTGGCGGAGAACAACTTTCACTCACCACAATCTCATAACGAACTCAGAAGAGAAACGTAAATCGTGCAAGCTAACTTTTATCTACTCAGTTACCAAGTAAAATTGTATTGGCCGCTCTTTTTTTTATCCCACGGAAACTAAATATCAGTCAGTCAGTCAAAAGCAGCATTACTCAAAATTATTAGTAGTCCTGCTAGCAAATCAAATGTTTGTGCCACTGGAAGTGAACGAAACAAGGTTATCACTTATAAGACCTGTGTTTCTTTTCCGAAAAATGATTTCTCGGCTAAAACGCGTGAAGGAATATTCTCTTCTCGTGAGAATGAGTGAAAATTACGATCATTGGATTAGCTGAACACCTACTTAAGAAAGATGCAGAATTTTTTGGAATTGTTGGTGCAAAAGAAACAACAGTACGGATCGTTTTGGCAGAAAACGAAACAACGAGCCAAGGATTAAACGCTCGACCTCCTGCTTATAATGCAGGACCATCGGGCTCGACTTATTCAAAAGTTATCAAAAGCTAACAAATCTAACAAAATCAAAAAAAAAATCACACTTTTTCATATTTGAATCTTTTACATTTATGTCATTTAAAATGTACAAATTATCATCATAATATATTTTGGAAAATTCCAAAATATTGATCGTAGTTGATGTTGGGAGAAAAAAACGGCTTTTTCTCATGTTCTTGCAGCAAAACTACTGTGGGATTCCTTACATATTTAATGTACCTCCCCTCAATTCGATTTCAGTACAATCATAGATGCAAATATCATTATTTAGATTTAAAAATATTTATTTTTATTCTACCAAAATATCACGCGCTGCTGTCAAAAGTCGAATTTGAAAATATTCGGAGGGTATTGTTCCTTCTCCAAGAACTTGCTTTCATGAAAGTAGAAAAGTGCTCCCTGAACTTTTAAATATTTTTCCTCCAAAAAACGTAGATTTTTCGACTTGCTGTGCATATTCATGAATGATTTTTGCTATGGAATTCGACAGCGCATGCAATCTTCAAAATTGGGGAGTCTTAATCCCCTTTAAATGATATCTACTCAATAAATATTTTTTCGAGCGAACCCTTCATTACATCTATATCTACAAAAAAAATTATCCGCTTTAGCACAATTTATATTTTCTTGAATTTTCTCGCCAATTTTATGTGTTCGGCCAACAATGAAAAATACAAATATCCTGAAATTGTAATGGAATGTAGGAATTTTTATCAGTAAAAACAATTTAGCATACTGATGGCTTTGTGCTGTGAAAAAACGATAGCATTTGGTCATTGTTGGGAGGAGTTGTTCAAATTTTTCGTAGCCGCTAAAAAAATCTTCAGGAGGGACAAAACACAGTAAATAATAGAGTAAATAAGATTGTCAATCCAAAAAATAACTCGCCACATAACATTATTTGTCTAGAGGATTTATTAGAAAAATACGCTAGTCTCCCAAAGGGTTAAGTCTCCCAAGGGGTCAAGTCTCTCAAGGAATCAAGTCTCCCCACATCCAAATAGTCAGGTCTCCTGCTTGCATGACCATATACCAATTCAAGACAAAATTTTCAAAACGACTTATCTGCTTTTGTAAACAAAGGTTCAAACGACGAATTGAAGAATCTGATAGCTCTCCCACGCAAACCAACACCACCAATAGGAAGGTGAAGGTTTCCGCTACCTGTTGATGGTGTTAGTTTGCGTGGGAGAGCTATCAGATTCGTCAATTCGTCGTTTGAATCTTTGTTTACAAAAGCAGATAAGTCGTTTTGAAAATTTTATCTTTAATTCATGAATTCTGACGTAAAACACCTTCAATTAGTTACTGGTGAAATGCCAATAAGAGCAGCGAGTAAAATGGCTGGCGAAGTTTCAGAGCAATCAGAGTTTTCCCAAGATCCGTAATTTCATTTCCGCCATGAACAAAGCATCATCCGACGGATACATAAAGCTTCATTCATAAATCTTAGTCAATAGTTTCAAAATAGTTGAAAATAGTGACTTTTTGCGAGAAAAAGTGACTTTAGTGACTTGAGGTCGAAAAAAGAGATTTTTTGGTGACTTGCCCGAAAAAAGTGACCAAGTCACTAAAAAGTGACCTGCTACCAGGCCTGTTTTAGGCTGCTAGACCATCTTTGGACAATAACAAACACATCAACAACAGGAAACGACATTTGTTTTGTTGTCTTTTTCATAGCAACAGCAACGAGCTTTTTTTTATCTGCATAGTACCCATTTCAATTTTCCTTCCATTCCTCGATCTCTCCCTATCTCGATGGTCCCTTCAATATCGAGATGTGGAGAGGCGATATCAGAGCGACCTATCTAACAAAAATCAGTGGCGGATCGTAACCGCACTTTGACCTGTTCAACGCCACAAAAATAAAACATTTCTAACTGATACTTATTTAAACAAAATCATCGTCGAAAACTGGCTACTTCTCTCCTAGATGCGCGGCAAGCGATCCTATTCTGTTGCAGTTTGGAACAAACTTTTTTTAAAATTCTTTATAGTGATTTTTAGTGTCTCGTGCATGAACCGACTTGATGTCAAATATGAGGCACCCAAACGGTTTATTTCTGCACCGTACAATATTCCAGTTGGTAAAACTTACGTGGTGTTACGATGAAAATCTGGGACCGAATTCGTCGCAGGGTGTTGGGGATCGCCTTGGTCCACCATCCGGCGAAAGCCTTTTGCTCGTACGAGGAGATTTTGTGGGTGACAATACCGCGCACCTTGGCCAATTCACCGAATCCGTGACCCATTGCTGCAGCTCTGTGGATTAGCTCGTCTGAAACAGGATGAAAATAATTTTTAAAACACTGCTTCGAAGCATTACATAACCAAAAGTGCAGGGCCGAAAACCGAGCAAATGAAGATTCAGAAGCCAAAATAACAACATTCTGAGGATTTATTTAGCAGTTTTTAAACTAACTAAAACTACAACAAAGCGAAAATGTCCCGAATCGGTGCGAAAAACTTAAAAAATTTAGAAAACTTTTCACAAACCTTTGATGAAACTATGCGGAGAGACAATGGAATCGAACACGAACTGGCGATGCTTGCCTTCACTCAAAACCTGACCCTTTTGAGACGTCAAATGATACCGTCATCAGTTTTACCGAATTTCACCGATAATGATGGTCGCGTGTGGTACTCGTCGATGGGGTCGATAGTATAATTGCGCTACCTCTGCTTGAATTTTGAACAACATTTTCTACAAAGTTTCGCAAAGCCCGGCCAAACCATTCGTCAAACTTCAAAGTTATTTATCTAAAATTAAATGACTTTATCGGCGATTCAGCACAAGCGCCACGCTCAGACTTAATTTGGTACTCCAGCACTTTGTAACTCGGCGGAAGCTTTGCCTGGAACATGTTTGAGGCGTGCGATGAAACAGGTTATATCGTCCCGGTGGAAAGCAGCATCCAAGCTGATGGTAAGCTACGGTGTCGAGCGTCATGAATTGCAGCCGTAAAACGTCCTCTGGAAATGCGTGATTTGGTGTTTGATCATTTTTCACAGCCGATCTAAAAGAAAAGTCAATTTATACGTACAGTCGCGATTCGCTGGTTGGGCCACGACCTCGGCCCAACTAACGAATTCGGTTTTTTAGTTGGGCCAACTGACAGCCATTTGAATACGTGTATTTCGACTTGAACATCACAAATGATGTCCAGTGACGCCCAATCCCGTTTTCCGTGTTTACATTGAATTTTGACGTACGGTTGCTTTTTAGGGCCGATGTCCACGTAGCGGTTTTTCAAGCTGCGTTGACGCAGCGTTATTCGGCGTTGAATCAGGCTGGGAATGCACACGACAAGCGGTAATTTGCCGCAAAACTTCTAACGTCAAACCTATCTGTCACGCCAAATGTCATCCGCCTGCCAGCTGTTGTCAGTCTGTCATTTTTCATTCTCTTCCAATATGAATCGAGTTCTCCATTCACATAAAGACATCAAACGTGAAATATTTAGATTTTGATTTGTATGAAGCTCATCGCCCCCGAACAATATTCAATGGGTATAATGCTATTCTAAACATTTCATGAGCTTTAACATACCTATATGATGACAGACTAGTGATGGTAACTCAGTATTATTCCAAAATAAAAAGTTCAATTAATGCTTTTTAGTATAGAGTAGAAAAAATAACTCACTGTAGATTTAAAAGTCTCCCATTACTTCTAAAATGAAAAGTTTGAACTTTCGAAATTAATTGTAGATCTGTGAAATTGAAATCGTGCCGCACAATTCGATTGTTTGAATAAAAACGTTTTCAATACAGAGAGACAGAAATTTGGCCTCGCTTTGCTTAATCCCAATATGTTTTCTACAATCATAATAAATGAATATTATTACAATTTCATAATGTTGCTCATTCTTTATTTCCAACTTAAATTTATTACTTCATAGATTAATTTTGAATAATAGTGGATTCAGGCATTCAATTGTTCTTGTCTTGAATTGAGCATCTGTTTCATTTGGGGTACGATTTTTATTAGTTCCATTTATCGGTAATCATTTGCTCACGAATAAAAAGTCATTAAACTTTTTTTTTATTCTTTATTAAAGTGTTTTTTAATTTTAAAATTAAGTTCAACACTCAGTCATTAAACATTTTGGTCAGATACTGCAGTCACTCCTACAAATAAGGTGCTCAAAATCTTCCTCCGAAAGCATCACAAGCGATTGCTGGCGTGTTGCTACGTTTGTCGTTGTTCTTCCAAAGAAGTGCTATCTAAATGCCAAACGTCGTTATTATCATTGCAATTTTCACTTCACTGCAACACGGACCGATCGCAGTAGCGTTGCCCACAACACTAGAAGAAACGCATTAGTACTGTAACTCGCCATCCCTTTATCTGATCTCGTTTCTTCTTGCACTTGCAATCCACATTATTTGACGATTTCCTTCCGTTGACATTCCTAAAAACATGAACATATATCAGCAATAGAAAAGCCAAGATATAGGAACCTCCATATCAAACCTATATTTAATAATTCTTCCCATGGCGGAACTGGTATCGCCTTCCTTGGTGTATACAGGGTCCCGCGGAATGTTGGTTGGAACTTTGTTGGTTGAATGGTTGAATTTTGCCTGGTCCGTTATTCATCCCAAAACTGCCACATCACCGTCTGTTCGGAAATCAATTTATTCTGATAAAGTTGGTACAATTAACGTCACAACACTATCCGACACATACTTCCGTTGACTTTGACTCTATCCACCAGCCTGGGATGGTTGCTTGTCAGTTCTTTCCAAAGATGTTTTGACCGCGACTGGTACTAACACAGGAACGAAAGAAACACTTATTGCTCCGAACTATTACAATTGAATTACTAGATTTGAAAAGTGTTGCAATTTGCAAATTAATTTGCGAAACCAAAATGAACTGATTTGCGAAGTATTTTTGTTTGTTTTGATTTCGCTCTGACACATTCTTTCACATCACAGATTTTCCCATTAGAAATCTTGTTGGAAAGAAAAGAATAGAGAAATGTCAAAATACTCGCGTGCACGCAGCGTTCCTGTGGGAGTTGCGGTGACTTTGCGGTAACTCTCGCCGCAAATGAGACGCGTGTCGACGCCGCGTTAACGCAAGTGCGTGTGCATGATTCTATTTGATGTTGGGTACTTCCTACCGCAATTGCGTTGACGCTGCGTGCACGCAAGTACAAAACCGCTACGTGGACATCGGCCCTTTAGTTGGGCCACGGCCCAACCAGCGGAGGCCCAACTAAAAAGTGACCCAAGTATTAAAATCCCAACCAGCGAGTTCTGACTGTATACACATATTTTACAATATTGCTCACTTTCCCACCTCTTTGACGGCCTCAAATGCTGTTTAATTCAATAAGTAATTAATTGAAAATTGTACGGTACGAATGATGGGGACCACGCGCCAGAAGAAAATATTATTCCGTGTATAGTAGAAAATCGAAAATTTGTTTTTAATAAAATGAAATATCTGCAGTTATCAGACGTCGCAACTCATTTCTGATTAGTGCGCATGATAGTACATCCATGCGTGCATGATGCGCACTACTAATGAAATATTTCAAATTGTCGCGACTCGCGTCGCAGCGCGAGTGCTCAATCGCGCGGTCCGGTTTGGTGCCGGCCCGACAATAAATTCTGAAAAAAGACAGAATGCAACCAACATATTGCCTGATTTTCTCAAAATTGCACGCGGCGAACCCACCATGAAAGGTACCACCGCGCTTTCTGCCCCCCGTTTACTTGATTCTTTTGGGTGAATAGCATTGCGGTGTATCGTTTGGCGCGGCCGTACCTTTCAACAGTAGGCTGACCAGATCCATTCGGTGGAAAAACGGGACAAACGCATTTGCAAAACGGGACATGTCAAAAACCTTGTGACAAAATTCAAGAGCTGTGGAATTTCAAAATTTATGGGCTTAGTTTTAATTTTCCTTGTAAGAATATTACAAAAAAAGTTTTAGAAAGATTTTTTCACAATCATAACCTTCTATTAAGTACCTTAACTAACCTTCTAAGCATGAAGTCAGTTGTGAAAAAATACTGAACAACAAATATTTCACTCTTCAAAGGAGCGCGGACAAAAACACGAAGGAATAAAAAATTACGTATTTTTCAATATTAAAAAAAATGTGGAATTTTGAAAAAAAAAATAATCCATTTTTAAACATGCATTAAGGTCTAAGGATTTTATGACTGACCAATATCAAAAACTTTTCCAATTTTGAGCAATTGAAAATAACAAAAAATAGTCAAAGTATCCTTTCTGAAGACTAGTTTATAGTTCGGAAAACGTGTCACGGGAGTTGGTCCCTTATGCATTTTTCAAGGGGGGAGGAAGTTTCGTTTTCCTAGCCCAAATCCCGCCCCTTGAAAAATGCATGCGGGACCAAATCCCGTGACACGTTTTCCGAACTGTAAACCAGCCTTGAAAGCCGGTGTGGACATTAGACATAAAAAAATAATTTTAAGAAAAAAAAGTCGAAATACAAATGTGAAAAGAGTAATGGGATTATTGATTTTCCGTGCAAAAACCCTCTTCCATGAATATAAGTGAGGAAAAATCTGCGGAACAAGAATCTCAACAAGAAAAGAACATTATTAAGAAGTAATTTTAATTATTTTCATGAATATAGTTGGCGCATGTGAATAAATATCAAATCTAATCAATTCACAGCTTTTTTATCGAAATTGATTTAAATTATGCTAAAAGAAGCATCACATCTCGGGAATCTTGTCCATTAATTTTGTTCTCATGTGCTTCCAAATAGACCCACACATATGGAGGCTCCTGATCTGTAAACTAAGTACGTGAGGACCAAAATCCGATCGAATTTTCACTTGGTTTGTAACCGCCTTAAACTCGATTTGGTTTTGTTCAGTTTATTTATTGATTATTATTATTTTTAAACATCTTTTTTTTTGCAGTGGATAAATTCGAATTATTTTGAATTATTCAGAAAGACTTTGAATGATTCTTAATGTTTCGAAAAGAATCAAACGATTGAAAAATATGTGGTAAAGCAGATAGTAAAGCAGACTTCGCTAGATGTAAAAAATATCGAAAATGAACTTAATCTGGAAGTCTGTGCTTCTGCGCTTCATTTTATTAAAGTTGTGAAGTTGAAGCGTGACCTGATTTTCAGGATATACTTGCCCGCATAATCATGGACCATACGTAGACCGCATCTGTTATAATTGAAGAGAATAAGTGTGATTGTAGCTATGGTCTCACTAATAGTAGTTAACTATAAATGGACAGTCTCATATACTATTTCAACAGTAGCTCAGATGGTAAACGGCCAAACGACCATATGAGTAATAGGCGGTTAAGTATAATTAACATTTAAATCCAATCGTTTTTTCGAACAAAATTTTCGATGTACCATACATCAGTTGGTAGATGTACAGTTGAAGAACTATATAATTACACATCGACAGCATGTTATGTATTAACAGTAAGTGTTGATGTAGGGCTGGTATGGTGAATCCAGCTTAAAATTGTATGCTAACAATGAAGTGAATAGTGACAATATATCTTATAACGCATATGTAATTTTGACTGCATGGTATGTCGTTTTTCATTATGCGGGTGCCTACCAAGGTACCGGTTCCGTTCAATCCACTAATTGAATTGGTCAAAATTTAATGCCGTTTTGGAGCTCTTTGGTAGAATCAATGAAAAAACGGGACAAATTGAAGATTTCCTAGATTACGACGGGACAGCACAATAAGGTCTAAAAAACGGGACTGTTCCGTTAAATACGGTACGTATGGTCAGCCTATTCAACAGTCATTCGCCGCGTGAAGTTTTGTACAAGTACCCATTTGGGAACATTACAAACGCCGCGCAGTGTATCATATCCAGAAAATCTGACAATATATTTCTACGTTAATCCCGCTCAGTTTAAATTATAATCATTGATAGTATATATTTTTACACTAGCTTAAGGCTACCTTACACCTCGGGAAAATTTTCCGACGGATTTTGGTCCCTGTGCATTTTAAATGGGGCCGGGATTTTGATTTTCCGTGCCCAAATCCCGAAAACATCGCATATGCAAAAATACATGGGAAAAAAATCCGCGAACCAAATTCTCGAGGTGTGAGGCTACCTTTAGGGTCTGTCTCATTTGGAGAACTAAACTTAAAAGTGACAGTTCGAAAATTAAAAAATCACCCCGTTACAAGAAAGGCTGGTGCTACACAGCAATTCCAATAAGACATCGATGGAAAATGATTCGATATCTGTCAAAAGTAATCTTGCTCTGCGTACAGGGTTATTCAATAACTATATAAAAGTCACTTTTAAGTTTAATTTCAGTTTAATTATCCAATCGAGACAGACCCTTAGGGCCGATTCTCACGTAGCGTTTTTTCAAGCTGCGTGCACGCCGCGTTCACGCAAGGTACCCGGCATCAAATGTAGTCGTGCACACGTTCACTTGTAAAAAAACGCTACATGGACATCGCCCCTTAGTATAACTTTCAGAAATAGCGGAAAAGTTTAATTTAAAACCATTCTCGGATTAGTTTTATTTCTGAGTGTAGTTGATATACGGTACGGAAAAAGTTCTGAATTACATATTTGGAAGCATATCTCAATGTTTTGAATATTTTCCAAAAATGTATCATACAGTTCGGAACTTTTCCCGTATCATACATCAACCAGATTTAAATTACATTTTGTCTAGAATTTATTATAAGCATTTTAAAATAATCTCCCTATGCTGTGCTGTAGGATCTGTCAAAGTTAACACCGTCGTGTGTCTTCTTCTTATTTTTACTTGGATTCGTCTATTATAGTCCAGTGATCTTGGAATACTAAGTTTATCAAAAACAGTTCCCCTTGGTGGGCTCTAGATGCTTAGCTGTACTCAAACCGGTCTCTATTATACAATATTTTAGGCATAGACAAACAGACGTAACAGCTTGAACATGTTTCAGAAAAATCCATCGCCCAACTCCTCTACTACCATCTTGCGAGCATGTTAAACGAAACAATGTTTCGTATGACATTGTCACCAGAAGGCGCTGGAGTGAAATGTCAAATTCGAAGGATTACGACGCTAGCGCCTCTAGTTGTGAAACGCGCAATCGATCTAATTCAAATTGAGCCTTGAAGTCATCCCGCATAATCATGTACCATAAATGGATAATTACTCAAAACGTTCATAACAATAAAAAACGATATTCCTACTATTCTGATGTTTGTTCATACTTAAGATAAACTAACCAGATCATGGATGGTCTTCACACTATGGTATACTGTATTTGGCCAATCGACTATACGGGTAATAGGCGGTTAAGTATAATTACAATATAAAAAAGGGCTTTTTCCAGTACATTATTTTCGGCTTACAGTATATGGTACAGTCTAGTTATAATCATTGTTTTAGATTAGAACAATAAGGGATGTAATACGTAAAGGTTGGTATCGTGTTCAAAAGAAATTTCTTTTTCTATCTCAATCACATGTTAAATTCCGTTCACTGAATCGGAAAAGTAAAGAATCGAAACAAAATTCTTACAACAGTATCCACATGAAAAGAACAAAAAACAAAATTGGCATTTGTAAGGTTCCCACGCAAAGTAATGGGAGCTGTCACTTTACTTTCGGAAAAATATTCTGCTCGATTATTCCGTAAGTAAAAGTGACAATTTGCTCCATGCAGATCAGTTGTCAAAATTCCTCTTGGTAATATTGAACAAAATTCCGTAACCTCTCTACTTTTTAAGTCGATACTGGCCTTAAACCGTAGAATTATATGAAAGAAAAAAATTATGTACCATATCCCCTATCTTATACTGGAAGCACAGAGAACAGACATTGAGGCTCGAACAAAATTTCGTGCAAAACATGTGTAAAAAATCAAACCGAACCTCAACGCCATCGACGTCGACATTGCAACTCACAAACTTTTTTTCACATCACGATGGCGCTGGTGTACTCTTGTATGCAGTACGACACTAGCGCACAGCGGCATTTTTTGCTGATGCTAGCGCTGATTTTGCAGTTATTTCAAAATGAACAGTAAAAAGTTATCACAACATAGCGAGCGCAGCTTCAACGTCTGTTCTCTGTGCTGGAAGGAAGGGCAACTAGAATCATTTTCTATTTATTAAATAAAAACACGAAATTTAAATATGTTACATTATTATTATATAGTTTATTGCAATAACTACTTGATAGCATAAAGCAACATCTTTAATGCGTCTTCCTTGTCACGGGTTGTATGGTATCCAGGAAAGTTGCTCCAAGGTGACGATGTGGTATGCTCTGAAAGAAACACAGGAGGGGAATTCTTGTATCATAAATATGCAGGCTATCCAGCTTTTTATTATAGCTACGGGTCAACTATGGTAATGCAGTTTGACACATGCTGTGTACGGATTTTATAGTATTTGCCATCCTAGTAACCTTTGTATATTTGCTGAACAAATAAAACGTCAAAATGATTGGCTTTATTTTGAAACCCAATTATTATCAATTCTAACTATTTCTCTTTTAGATGGATTTCAATCGAAGCCAGGTTATCCAGGGCATGGCGAAATTGATGAAGTTCCAGTTATACAGTTTTAAATGTGGATTTATCGTGGGAGAGAGAAGCGGTTATAGTACTAAAATGCAAGCAAGTGTTCATAGTACTAGGATCGAAATCCCGATGGAGAAGGCTACTTTCACAGCCATTCGACAGATATCAAATACACTTCATGTTCCGATAATTTGGTTCGGCACAACCTGCTCGCTCCAAAAGTATCGATTTTTTGACGACGAGTTTTTGCACGCACAAAATACATGCACCTTTTGAGTGATTCCTGCCCCTTTCTGTTGTTTTCCTTACGAGCTCTAATCTCTGATGCATAACGTCAATCTACCTCCTATAAATGATCAACGGTTGAGGGTGCAGAAGTGAAGAAATGTGTTCCAAGTAGATTGGACTTGGCCAGTATCAATATTAACTCTGAGCTTGAATGTTACTTAGTGTAGGTGTTTGTTTGTTTCTTCGTGACCATAACAACAGCTCGCGATCCCCTGACGGTTGTTAGAACTTGAGAACTTATGCATAAGATGATAATCTTTTGAGTGTATGCAATACATATAAGAATTGTAATAGATTTGATTCCAAGTTAGATTCCCTAATTATGTCTTTAGGCTAAAATTAGTAAAACGAATAATCGACGAACAAGCTAAAATCATATAAATGGTCAAAACCAGTGAAAACAAGGTTTGGCTAGGGTCAGACAAGGCCGCATTTATTTTCGTTCCAGCAGCTTTTTCCCAGTAAAAGACTCTTCAGCCAGACAAAGCGACAGAGAACGATCCGGAGTGATTAGCACTTGAGTTCATCCCAGCCGATATTGTTAACGGTATCCCTGCCAGCGGTGTATTCCTTCGCAGTCATCATCCATTGCGAATGCTGTATTTTGTCGTATCATTATATTTGTCCAGTGGATTCTCGCTATTGAATTTGCTGGAATTCCAAGTGTGCTGTCTATCCAACCATATTTTGGCCTTCGTAATGGGATATACAAATTCCGCAGCCGAAGGTTTTCTTACTGGTGATACAAAATTTGTTAATGTGACAAACCACCAGGACAGAGAGTTCAAGTGTAATCCTCCGAGGGTGACGTCATCCAAAGGGAATGGGACAAGTTCTTAAATAGGTCCAAAGTGCTTTGTCAAAATTGAACGGAGTTATTAATCCTCGTCTTTCTGGAACCGTCTCATTTTGTACCTAACATCAGCGTCCTCAGCTGGAGATGTGGGGACAAATTAGTTGCAGCCACCTGCAACCGAGCCCGAGATCCCAATTTCTTGATCTCGATAGCAGAGTTTATGACTCTATGATAACAGAGACAGTGAAATAGTAATCTTGAATTTAAAGACCTAAAACAATAAAAAATAATTAAAATATATGAATAATAAATTATGGACGACTCGCTACGATACGCTTCAAAATAAACAAGGTGAAAATTTTCGCTCCATAAACAATTCTGTAGGATTCCTAGGCAACGAGAATTATACCATAATCATTGTACACAGTTAGTGTCAAAATTGAACTGCCATAGTTGATTTATGGCTAGCGTAAAAACCTGGATATTTAATTCTTGATATAATTTAAGATAAAATACTTACCAACGCTAATTCCTTCTGCACAAAAGGTCGCGAGATTCACCACCGATCATCACCATTATCCGACCAGGAACCGTTTTTGGACTAGAAAAAACATTCAAGAGTATAGATATTTTATTGAGTTAATCATCATAATAATTGTTATTCTTAATAATTATTATTATTAGGCGAATTGCAATTTCTTACCTTTTTGTTTCGTTGCGAGAAACTGCAAAAAATAACTTGAAAAAAAAATCTGGTTCCAGCACATCAGCATTTTTGTCACTATAAACAAGCACGGAAAATTACAGTCTATCAAACGACAAACACAAACTTGTCGCAGAACTTCAACGTATATCATGGTTTTATAATTCAAGGATATGTTTTCCAAAGTGTGTGTGGAACTGCAAGGGCTCAAGTGTTGGAATCTGCCGATATAATTACGACAGAACAGGCACAGTGGAATGTCCAACGAGACCGGGGGATAACCGAAACGGAGTTGCAGAAAGAAAAAGATATTATTTCCCGTCAATAAAACCGATGTTTATTGGAAGACGATTGGATATAAACTGAATACATTTATGATTTCTTGGATCTATGGTGAGGGGAGCGTGGGCCAAAACGCCAGCAAAAGGATGCAAGTGCAAAAATATCGTTACAATTCAACACTCCTCCTCGATATTTGCAGCCTGCTTCTAATTGTTCAACAATCTACCTCGCAATCCCCGACACCAATAATCAAAATTATTGTCCATACAGTCCATAAACACTTCTTTATGTTCATCTTGATTTGCCCTAGTTCTTTGCAACAATGAATCTTCCGGATACTTGACCACCTCGTTCCAATTTGATGAACACTTCAACTCGAACAAGTTTTCTCGTAGTTCACCAAGAGGTTCACCAATAGCCACTACCTTCTTGTACGGATCGACGATGCTGCACCTCAATGATCCAAACTCAACTTTCAATCCTCTCTTCAGCAGTATTTGGACCGATAAAACTCCAATGTACAGACTCGGTATGTACAACACCTCTTTGATCCAGGTCGTAGTCAGTTTTCCATTGCCGTCAATGCACCTCACAGACCCTCCGCCGATACCGACAGACTTCACCACAGAGCCATCAGCTAACACTACTTCAGTATTCACGGTCTCATCCAGTTTTCGGAAGAACTGCTCATCATTGGTCATGAGACACGAACAGCTACTGTCAATTAACCAACGCCCTTTTTGCTGATGCTGCTTGGCCGAAAAACAAACCGGGTTATCATTTTCATTTGCTTGCTTCGCTTCGACGGCACCTCCGTTGTCCACGCTTTGCATCTTCAGGAACAGACGACAATTCCGCTTGAAATGTCCTGGCTTTCCACAATAAAAACAAATTTTCTCCTCCTGTCGCTTCGCATATGTCCTCAACGCTTTTTCACCGTTCTCCAAACTTGCACTCGCTAGTCGTTCCGTCTTTCGTTGCCACTCGTCGAGTAACTTCTGCTTCACGATCTCCATTGTCAGATCTTCATCTTTCCGGCTTTCTAACGCTGTCACTAATCCGTCACATGAATCAGGTAGACTCCGGAGCACCATTGCTATTTTTAAAGACGGCTCTAGCTGCTGACCCGCGCATTGTAGACGATCGAAGAGTTCTTCAAGCTCGAACAGATGTTTCTCCATTTCGGGTCCTTCGACACGTTCTTCTCCTACACGTAAAAAAATTTAATGTTGTTTATTATTAATATTTCTAATACTTTTTTGCCAAAGCAGGCGCTTAATGACATGTATAAGAAAAAACTTATACTTCGCATTAGTCACATACATTCGAAAACTTATATGAATGTTATTAGCTATTTGGTATGGGATCATTCATTAGGTGGCATAATGAGGAGTATAAGTATTTTCGAATGGTTTTTTGTCATAACATATAAGGTTATTTTTTTACGTGTAGATTTAGGTTACAGATCCGTTTCAGGAGCGACACGCGTGATGTCATACTCGTCTTCTCATGATACGCCTTCAACTTGTTCCAAGCCTCCTGCGCCGTGTCTGCGTCCCTCACCAAGTTCATCTGGCTATCCTCTATAAATAACACGATCGTTGCCAGCGCCTTCTGACTTGCCTTCCTCCATGTTGTTGTGACAGGATCCGGCTTTGGATCTACCACCACAAACCAGTAGTCGTCCCGTATCAACAACATCTGCATACGGATTTTCCATGTCGAATAATTGCTGTTGTTCAACAGCGGAAACGAAACTTTCTCGGCCATTTCTCATTCTTCTTCACCGGATGAAAATCTCTTCCAAACTAATTATCCGACGCGCTTAACTTTCCTCTCGACTTTGAAAAACAATCACAAATCGCAATAACTTTTCTTCAATCTTGGGTCACTTTACCCCCTGGTGCGTTTCGTACCGTTCTCCCCTCGCACCGAAAACCAACAGCACACAAAGTCAATTACTGTTTACTTTCTCTATTCTTTCTACCAATTTCTTCCTCTCTGGGCTTCAGCTTTCAGTCAGCCAACTCTTCCGTTCTCACGACGACTGCACTACACAGGCAACTACGCGTTCCGAACGGGTACCGCAACGAGCAAACCAACCAACGCACCGCGAAAAAACGAACCAACGCCAGCGAACAAAGCCAAAGCACTGTCTTTTTCACTTGGACGCTGTGTTTTCGCCAGCACAAACTACTTTTCTTCTGCACTATAAACTCCCTTCTGCTGGGCCGATAACCTGTTGGAATCTGCCGATATAATTACGACAGAACAGGCACAGTGGAATGTCCAACGAGACCGGGGGATAACCGAAACGGAGTTGCAGAAAGAAAAAGATATTATTTTCCGTCAATAAAACCGATGTTTATTGGTAACCGATTGGGTGTCAACTGAATACATTTATGATTTCTTGGATCTATGGTGAGGGGAGCGTGGGCCAAAACGCCAGCAGAAGGATGCAAATGCAAAAATATCGCTACAATTCAACATCAAGAAGATACATAATTATGTTATTACAGCTTGCCGTATCATTGCTATAAGAGTTATCAGTCGTTTACAATTAGTTATAGTTTTGTTTCGAAATAATGAACAATAAGAAATTATAAGGAAGAAATGAAGTGTGAAATTATTGCATACGATATAGTAGATTGAACATGCTGTATAATACTAGCTCTAGATCAGCATAAATCGCTGATGATATAAATAGTAACAATATTCTTTAATAAATATGATTAGTATCAACAATAATGCATACCGTTTTCGATTATGCGGGAAGTGTATTGAATTAAGGTGTTTACACGTTCCAAGCCACTTGCTCAATTCAAGACAAAATTGTCAAAACGACTTATCTGCTTTTGTAAACAAAGATTCAAACGACGATTTGACGAATCTGATAGTTCTCCCACGCAAACCAATACCACCAATAGGTTGGTGAAGGTTTCCGCTACCTGTTGATGGTGTTAGTTTGCGTGGGAGAGCCATCAGATTCGTCAAATCGTCGTTTGAATCTTTGTTTACAAAAGCAGATAAGTCGTTTTGAAAATTTTGTCTTGAATTCACTTGCCTTGTCTAAACGCAGCATAACAGCTCGAATACATTTTTTTGCGCTACTAGTTGTTTATGCAAAAAGTAGCGCGAAAAGTGCGGTATTATTGCCAAACCCCCATGTTTTTTGTCTGCTGTCAAGATTTGGAATCACCCACGTTTTGTTTACATCAGGGAGAAGACTGCTATTATCCAATCATCAGGACACAGATTTTAAAATTATTCAGTATTTTGAAAGTTCAAACCAAATTTGAATTAATCCGACATAAATCATCCTGAATCACCATGTCCACTCGATGGTATCCCATCTACCAGCGAGGCAATCCGCAATTACGGGTATTTTTGCCAAACTTCTGGATGAAATTGGTCCGGCCGGAACACGAGCAGCCCCCAAATGTAGTGCAGTTTGCGTGCTCGATGGAAATGACCAAATATGACGTGAAAAACTATCTGGAAAAGGTGTACAATATCCCGGTTGTTGACGTCCGGACTCGGATAGGCATGGGAAAGACCAAGCGGGACATGATCATGGGGTATATTTCCAAAAACGAGGACACCAAACTGGCTTATGTTACGCTGGTAAGATGCAAAATGTATTTTTTCGTTCTATGATTAATGTACTTTATAATATTTAATTGTTTTATAGCCGAAAGAAGTGAAATTCGATTTTCCGGACATTTTTCCGTCAGATGCCAAGCAACAAATAGAGGATGATAAGAAATCGCTGGACGAAGCCAAGCAAAATCACAAAAAATATCTCGAAAAGAATAAGCACCGACCCGGCACGCCTGGCTGGTTTACAATTTAAGATTGTGGAATTCAGTTTTTATTTCAATTAGTTTAATGAGTTAAAAGAGAAAAAAAAAACAATTCAACCAATGTTTTTTTTTTATTCATTTTAATTTTATGATTTTATTTTATTTTCTATCCACCTTTATTACTAGAAGAGTATACTAAGACATTACCATTTGGCCCGTTCACATATTTGTTAACAATGAATTTCAATACATGTGAGTTATTGAATTACATCTGAGACTTCGCTTCAAGGCTTTTCAAATGAAGCGTTTAATTGGCGATGGCGTTTAAGACCAAACAACTTACCTCAATTTAATTAGCTTGAACTAAATCTGGTAATATCAACGCACCCTCTGACCACATGCTATCTGCGTTGATTTAATTATCGCTGAGCGATACGCCTACCGAGCAACACGTCCGATGGGCACGTCAATAAGATCCTTAGATGCAACCGGACCGAGACCTCACTTTAGGCTCCGGAGTCCGGAGGGTCTCGCTTCGTGATGATATCTCGGGTACTTATTCAAAAGGACGTATATGATTTTGTAAACAAAGATGCAACCCTTGATTTGTCCAATCTGACAATCTGTGGCAAGTCAATTCATTCACCCATCAGATAAGGATGAGCTCAGTGCAATAGAAATATAAACGAAACACGATAAAGTCGAGTCAAGTACGAGACACTGAAGACGGCCTCACTGTTTAGGACGAAATACCTATCTGTAAAGATAACAAAAACGTAGTGGAATTAAATGGAAAGTACTAAACTAGTCTTGAACAGTTGAAGACATTTCACTAAAAGCGCTTAACTAATTTTCTAGAAATAATTATTAGCATGTCCACCCATGATATGAAACAATGTGTCAACTTCTTCTTCTTCTTCTTATTGGCATTACATCCCCACACTGGGACAGAGCCGCCTCGCAGCTTAGTGTTCATTAAGCACTTCCACAGTTATTAACTGCGAGGTTTCTAAGCCAGGTTACCATTTTTGCATTCGTATATCATGAGGCTAGCACGATGATACTATTATGCCCAGGGAAGTCGAGACCAAGATTTTTTTTATGTACATCAGGTTATCCGACTTGTCAATATCCCCAACTCAGCCATCTTGGATTTTTGTATGGAATTTATGCTCGTTTGTTTACGTTTTGCACTGAAAATATATGTTTCCTCCCCGCGCTGGTTATTCCCATCTACTGACGAAGTCGGATAACCTGTACATAAAAAAATCTTGGTCGAGACAATTTCCAATCCGAAAATTGCCTAGACCGACACCGGGAATCGAACCCAGCCACCCTCAGCATGGTCTTTCTTTGTAGCCGCGCATCTTACCGCACGGCTAAGGAGGGCCCCGTCAACTTACTCACCAAATCTATATCGAACAATACGCCAGCCGACAATTAATACGAAACTAGCATAATGCAAACGCTCATCAGCAGCCGACAACCCCTGTCGACACCACACCAATTCCGCGCCAGTAACGCCAGTACAGACCTATCCGACAACACCGGCGCGATACCAACCTAATGCAAACAGGAACCGTCATGCGCTAACACGCGTCCACACTACACCAACCCCGCGCCAGCATCGTCGAACAGCATAACCGATGTCAAAGCGCCATAGATGCGGGAACGGCACCACAGAGAATGACGCGGGACATATGTACAACGAATGTCCAACTATTACTATAGTGGTGTCTTCGATCACTACAGGCACTAGGCAGTATTATACTAAGTCTGAGTAAAACGAACGGAAGTAATCATCAACATTACAATAACAATATTATAAAATGCGAAATAAGAAAATATCGAAAATATAGATTCGATGTAGATGAATGATAACGTAGATTTTCTTATTTAGCTCTAACAAACTTGCCATTTCCGGATTGGCAATTCTACGCCTTTTTTTGCAAAGCTTACTAAAGACCCACATTCGGAGATTCGGAGTATAAATAGAAAATAAACGCGGAAGATATATTTCTGGTCGTCTATTTATGCACTTTTGTTGGTAGATGTTAACTACATTTACTTTTAGTTTGTTTTTTTAAAATGAAAAAGAATCGTACGTAGTTTTAAAATGGGCGAAAGCCGCAAACATAAACATTCACTTCTTTCTCTGATTTTAGAAAGATTGACTCCTTACGTTTCCAACTACTATTTGTTAGAATCCGCGGAGGTCTACCACTTTCAAGCAATAGTTGGATGGGAGCAGAAATATGCTTAGTCGTTATTTACGTTTTGCGACCTTCGCCTTTATTAAATAAGTGTCAATTCATTCACGCTTAAACCACTTTAAACCCTCTTACCCAACTTGATATTGGTTAATCCGCTCTGGTTGCCGTTTTCTGGAACTTCCTTGAGAAAGCGATAGCTCTGGCGACATTTCGGACAATGTTGGAAATCCATCAAATAGAAGACCTGCAGAAAAGAACAAGTCAATGAAATTATCACCACATAGAATCACATCAAAAAGAAACATACATTCGGATGGGCCACACACGGGCGGAGCACTCGCCCGTACGACGCAAAGTTACATAAATCGCAAACAATCTTCGTCTTTGGCCGCTTGCAGATACAGCTCGGGTTGTAGCTTGCTGCTTCCGTCAAACGATTGGCCAAAGTGGATTGCTTCGACGGCGGACGGTGATTCGATTTCTTCATTTTCTGCACGCAAAAGATAACACAATTCTACATATAAAATGTTCAACAAACTGAAGGAAACTATTTTAACAAAAGGTAAAAGTATTTTTATTCAAGTAAATCAAACAAAAGGATTCACAAATATTCAATGTTTTTTTTACTAATGGCGGCTTTGCAGTAAAATCAGTAAAATTGTTTCACCGACAGAGAAAATGTATAGTTAGTTCAATGCTATGGGGCTGATTACAAATTACGTAAACTGTGACACTGAAGAACTGAGCAAAATAAATATTTACAATATTTATTTATATTTAATATTTATTTCTGATCTTTTCAAAATTTTCCTTTTTACTTTATCTGTCAAAGTTCTACGTCTACCGCACTGCCCTTCTACGCATAGTTGTCCCATATGTTAGTTTTTGTGGATTCTGACTTTTCACCATAGAGCAGTCTATTTTGATGCATACTTTTAGGCTGTGAACCATTCCACCGATTCGTTTAACTTTTAGTTAAAATTTGACACTACGATGGTTATTTTCCCATCGTGGTTAAAATTTTACTCCGAAGCCGACCCATTTGAGTTCTGACAGATTGATAGTTATTCGGAACGAAATGGATTTGGCGCCAATTTTCTCGCGAACAAAGTTTAACTATCGAACTGTCAAATCTAACCATGCTCCGGAGCAGGGTTATTTTTAACCACGGCGAAATAACCATCGAACTGTCAAATTTTAACTAAAAGTTAAACGAATCGGTGGAATGGTTCACAGCCTTAGAAAACTGTAACAGAATTCGAACTTTGTTCGGAAAATCATTGAAAACAACATCAAGTCTATTTGTCCCATTGCTTAATTTCTACGCATAATAGTCTCGCGGTGATTAAATTCATCATTATGGCGGATTCTGTTATTTTATGAAGCAACACACATTGAAATAGCATTTTCTGTTTAGATCTTGCAATCTTAGCCTGTTGCACTGGTTTAATGGGGGCAATTTGTACAATACTCATTCTAAGCGACATAATCACTTCAACCACGTGGCAGGTTCACTTCCATAGATAAAGCATGTGGAGACATATATATGTCAATCGCAGTAGTCATTCACGAAATCAAGGTATGAGCGTTGCTGATATGCGTAGAAACCGAGGTAGAAACCACAAAACAAATGCTCTATTTCTTGGCATAACTGTCCCGCCAAACTATTTTCATGATCGTTGTCGCAAATTATATTTGTGAGTGAAAAATAAGAATGATTTCAATGAAATTAAGTCTTCTGAATGGTTCTGTGATGTAATAATCTTATATTGTATTATGGTTATACGCCAGCAATGAAAATCAGTGTTCATTTTCAAATGCCATTTTCTCATTTGTCGTTTTATGAATTTGGTACAAGCATACGTAGAACGGCAGCGCAGGCCTACAAAATTGCGTTTATTATGCTGTAGAAGGAAAGTCCAATCTTGTACTGCTAACCGTTTTTAGTTAAATTACTCCTCAAATTGTTTGAGAAGAGTTTTATAAAACCTCCCTTTTGCTTCCCCGTGTATTTTTTGTTTTCAAATCATCCTTCGACTTCTTCTTCTTCATGCAAACTTTATTCGCCAATCCAGTTCTATGCTTCAATTTCTAAGTCACAAATCAATCACAGAAGACATTATCGTCAATTGACAGTTCAAGACAAAATTTTCAAAACGACTTATCTGCTTTTGTAAACAAAGATTCAAACGACGATTTGACGAATCTGATAGCTCTTCCACGCAAACCAACACCATCAACAGGTAGCGGAAACCTTCACCTACCCATTGGGGGTGTTGGTTTGCGTGGGAGAGCTATCAGATTCGTCAAATCGTCGTTTGAATCTTTGTTTACAAAAGCAGATAAGTCGTTTTGAAAATTTTGTCTTGAGTTCTTCTATATATGAAAGTGACACCTTCGGGTTTGCAAGCCTGTTCAGCGGTGCAGTCTCGGCAGTGTGTAACCTCTCATTTCGGTTACATTTATTTTGTAAATATGTTGTACATAGTTTTTTCCCGTTTAATCCGATATTTTTTATATTATTCATTTTATTTTATTTTCTATTATTATTACTCTTTTTTATTATTTCTATTATTATTAGTCCTATTATTTTGGCTATTGCATGAAAATTATAGATCCGTGAACTGAAAAAAAAGAATGAATTTAAAAAAAATAAATAAATAAATATCGAAACAATCCTTCCCCAACCCCATTGAACACCCCTACATCCCTTTTTACCACACACCGTTACACCATAACGCCACTGTTGACTACGACTGTCAACCAAGAAAATCCTATACCAGGAAAGACGAACCCCTTTAAAAGCCGCTGTCATCGAGACGGACGGTCTCTATTAGGTGAACGTTTTTCATTCGCTACGGTTGTGCCTAATTGTAAAAGTTTTCTTTCCTCCGGGCAGTGAACGCGAAGCCATTTTCAAACGATACGACTGTGTAGTAAAGCATCCTGAAGTGAATCGATTCCGGTCTAGGGAACTCCGCCGGAGAGAACGAGCTCGTTGTGTTTGGTGAAGTTGAGCTAAAGTGGGATCCCGATCCAATATCGTCGACATCCGATCGCTGATGCGGAGGGTTTCTGGCCGAACCTTAATCGTTGGGAACCACGAAGAGAGGGGCCGTCGAATTTCGGTTCCGGTAGGCTGTTTAGCACGCCACTAGAAGGAAGCACCGGCCACGAGGGCATCTCCATCCAGAACGACGAAGGTTTGAAGCAAAGCCTCGGCATGGTTCGTCGAAGATCCGTCGCAGTTAGCCATTCTTCTGGCTTGGATTGTGCCACAGCGAGCGAGAATTCAACAATGGTATAAATTTATAAAGGTGTGTAACCCTACCTCTTTCCTTTCTCCTTCCTTAATAATGATAATTAAAGTAAAACCATGAATGAAATGTAAATAGCTCACGTTTACTTAATTTTTATGCTGAGCCCTGCTTGTTCTCCCATCTTAGTCGTGTTTGGTCCACTTTGGCCATTTTTTTAAAGGGAAGTTCTTCCGTATTCCAATTCTAATTCTTTCTGGAGCCATCTATATTGAAACGACCCTGATTCGAAGGACAATAGGTGTTCTTAGCAAGTAAAAAGTCTTACAAGTGTCACATGAAAAGGCCTATATCCGCCGGACTGTAGTTGCCTGACTTTAATTGAACGCACTCTTCTCGGGTTGTCAGCTGACAATCTTGAAAAAATCAAGAAAATTCGAGAAAAATACCTAGCATGATTTTGGAAAAAGTCCAAACTTTTCTTTTACGTTTACATTCTATAATTTCTACAAAGTCTATATTTCATCAGAATTTGATGTACAGAAGATAAATTCAATAAACTTATCTTGCATCAAAAGGAGAAAATCTAGCTAAGCCGTAGATACTAATGCAACTGCAGCTCTTTGCGAAAGAATGATTACAAACGTATGTTTCGGCTTTAGTATGCTTCCAGAAATCATGCTAGGAATGCGTTTGTGTTGGTGAGGGATCACGGTAGCAGAGCTGTCACTTTTGCGATCGAGTTGGTGCGAGCAGCGGACAGCGAACTGCCCGGTAAAAATCGTTTACTCATTAATGGGTACTTTTTCTCTGCTATCTCTTTCTCTCTGCAGAAAAATTCACCCATTTTGGAAGAATAAGTGGATTTACTCATTTAAATGAGTAGATCCACTTATTCTCCCAAAATGGGTAAATTTTTCAGCAGAGAGACAGAGATAGCAAAGAAAAAGTACCCATTAATGAGTAAACGTGTTTCTCCGTGTGGCGTGAAAAATCATCCATCCGTTCAGTTTCATTTTTTCATCAGCGTAGTTTGGATCGTTCTCGTGATTTTTCGTGCGGACTGCGTGTCATCCTCGCGCGAGTGAGTAATCAGAAAATTTTTACCACTTCTAGCGGCTGTGAGGGCAGTGAAAAAGCTCACGCGTCATTCGCAGAAAGTGTAGTGCGAAAAGTGGTCGACAGATTTTTGCGGAATCAAGGTGCAAAACCAACGGCAGTGCGGCGAAGGTCATTATTTTTCCCAGCGAGGGTAGTGCGGGCAAAAAAAGCAAGCCGTGTGTGGAGTGGATTGTGGTGAAAAGAGAAAAAAACGGTCCGCTGGAAGAGGAGGGTTGCACTTAGTGATAAAACTGGAAATTTTCCTTGAACAAAGCCAGCAGCAGATTAATCGGCACAATGTCAGTGATTGGAATAGATTTCGGCAACGAGTCCTGTTACGTCGCCGTGGCAAAGGCCGGTGGAATCGAAACCATCGCCAATGATTACAGCCTGCGAGCCACCCCGTAAGTACTTGGATGTGTTTTTCTGGTGCTACTTTGACTCCAATCGACTGACGATTACCGACCTCCATTGCATGGTACAGCGTTTATTACATAAAAGTTTTACTCCAGATCCGGAACGATTGTGACTGGTATGGTTTCGATAAGTTTCTTGGAATCGTCAAGCTTATCAGCTAACTTTTCACGATAATGATTTTCAAAGAATTTGGACTCAATCGAGCGTTCCAGCGGATTTTCTGTTCCATCATTGCCTGACAAGCAAAGCAAAATTTCCCTCACCACTCGCGCGATGTTTCTCCCTGCTGTTGCTCGCGACATAACCTAAAACATTCGAGAAGATTCTCGCTGATATCGATTTTTCTAGCACTGGGATACCGTGCCGGTTCCGGGGGAATTTCTTACGAAATTTCATCAAAATTTTGAATTCATTTGGTTAGTGCGTTCAAGAGTATGCAGCTACAGATTGGGAAAAAAAAAATCAATGATCAGTGCATCCAGAGACCATGCCTTGGGGTTGCCTTTTCCGAAGAGTGTCACATACACATGGCTAACCGAGCGTCAGTGGTTCTCGAACATTCTGGAAATGGGTCAATGAATTTTTATTCCAGAACAATCCGATCGTGTAATTTTCAACTGATTAGTAATGTCATTGTATTCATATCTCGGGCTTAGGATCATAGGGGCGTAACTACATTGATCGATTTCTCTTCATCGATATTTTCTTCTTATAAATGCAGCGAATTTCAACAGTGTTTAGCTTAGATTTGATAATTCGGGGCGCTCAAGGATAGTTGAAGCTTGTACCAGAAGCAACAATCATGGTTGTAACTTTTATTTCAGTTGAGTTAATAACGAAAGAAAAACTCTATGAAGAGGAATCGATATTTAATTATAATTATACTTAAGGAAAAAGACATTTACATTCTTACTACTTAAAAAAAAAATGTAATTGAATGTAATATTGATATGTAGTAGGTTGTAGTTAACACTCGGCGGGCTATGTGTATATATTGTCTATCCGGAATAAATTTATATACCGCTTTTTATACCGAAGTTGGATTTTTCTCTAGATACAGGCAACTTTACCTGCTACGCCGACAATAAGTAAAGCCAAATAATCACAAAAAAAAAGTGTCTGAATATCTTTTTCTTGTGATGGGTCATTCATTCTTACTCACGCTGAAAACGGTTTCTTAGATTTTTATCATAAACAAGGTGTTACTCCGAAGGCCCAGTGAATAATTCATCTGACGCCGTGTTTTTTTGCTCTTGACTTGCTCCTCACTTATTCGTGAGGATGAAGACACTACATTTGGCTCCAATTGACTTCATTCAACTGTAGGAAATTTTTATGAGTTTTGTCATGGCTGCTCATGAGACTGTCGTTGAGTCAAGAGCCTTTCGTTAAGTACTCCATCAGTGCTGCCTTTCTACTTCCTAGTTATGTTGAAGAGAAGCGTAACCGAGAGTAGTAATCCTCATGTTTTTTGCTGTATGTAGCCTAGACTTCGCATACAACTCTTTTTTGAAAACTCGTTTTTGTCCAAACCAAACCAGAATAGGATGATTCCGGAATAAAGGGAAAAGAAAGATCCTTTTTAAGGCTCGCATTTGTCCTATACAGTCGCCTCTCCACATCTCGATATTGAATGGACCATCGAGATAGGGAGAAATCGAGGAATGGAAGGAAAATTGAAATGGGTACTCAGGGTTTGCAGAAATCGGTCTCAATAGATAACGAACAACGATAAAAGAGAGGCAAAAACTGTTCCGAATCATAACAAGCCATGATAACAAATTTATCAAACTTGTATACAAGTGCGAAAAAACAGAATCGGATAAGCAGCCCTCACAGAAAAATAGTGATTCTCGCTTTGTTTTCGCTCATTTCGTGTTGGTTACTGCACAGCTGTGTAGAACAAGTTGAAATGCATCATCAGAGCCAGTGCTCCCCGCATTTGGAGCTTTCTATACGAAATTCTCTATCATGACAGCTTGCGAAAAAAGTCTCTCGCGGTATGCTACATATCGTATATGTATACAGAGATGATAAGTGAGAGACTTGTTCTTTCTCTTTAGGATTCAATCCCTGTGGGTACTATAGATCCAAAAAAGCTCGTTGCTATGAAAAACGACAACAAAACAAAAGTCATTTCTTGTTGTTGATGTGTTTGTTATTATCCAAAGATGGTCTAGTAGCTTAAAAATTTAAACATATCGGCAAAAGGAGAGTGAATCCAGAGCAAAATATTGTCGATGCAGATAAAATCAAGAACATGTATGAACTTGTCTCAACTACGTCGCTCGACTGAAATGTCGCTGGTCGCTGGTCGCTGGCGACCCTTTCCAGTAAGTGCTCCAGCGACGCAGGCAAATTTAATGCGTCGCTGCAGCACCAAACTGGAAAGCGCTCGCTGGTTGAGCGACGCGACGGTCCAGCGACGTTCCAGCGATGACTCGCATGGGCAATATGATCAGAACACATCGAGATAGATAGATATTGAGATAGGGAGGTTATCGAGATGTAGAATGCTCAAATGTATATAGATTGAAGGGAGCGAGGAAACCAACGACATACGAGGAATGGAGATATAGAACATCGAGATGTAGAGAGTCGACTGTATAATAATATTGAAAGAACGCGTTTGCTCGGAAAGAGGCAAAAGAGGGAATGCATTTATTTAAATTAACTCATTCACTCAGTATAAGGCAAAAGATGAATTCTGGAATAATGTAATACTATGTTCGCACTACGGCCGCACTATTCAAATTATCGTCAAAAGAAAGCTCATCAAGATAGCCGATTAAGTCTGTGATCGTGTTTCTCTGTGGTGCAGCCAGCGATGAAGATGTTATTCCGGACGATGAACTACAGATCGAACAGAATTACACTCAGTTTTTCCTTTTGCAGCTCAGTAAAATAGATAACTGAGATTGCAAGATGATTTTTAGCATTTTTTTTTCTTCTGATGTTTCGGCTGTGCATTTGAGTATGTTTCGAAACATTTTGATATCCCGGTGTGCAAGTATCGATTCACCGAACGTTGAGTTCGTCGCCGTTCAAAATGAGAATACCACCAGTTATGGTCACTTTCCGGATGGGGATTACGGTCTGGAATTCGTCGAGATTGTTGAGGTAGCCATCAGAAGCCGTGACCGCAGATGCCTTTGTCTATTTAGTGGCTGACTATCTGATCTAAATCTACTACTAAGTTTTAGAGATGATGGTAATGTCTGATAGAAATTAAAAGCGTTCTCCCCAAATAACCCATCTTCTCGGCAAGACAGATCTAGTTTTTGTTGTTACACTTCATTCCCAAGAAATCGTCAGTGCTGTACAGCTCACGAGGGAACCCTCTCCACCAGACGGCTTTTTGAGTAACCGTCGAAAATGCCATGTACCCTGCTTCAGTGGTTGATAAGGCCACTGTGGCTTGTCTCCTGGAACTCCATGGAACAGCTCCGCCTCTCTGGAGAAAGACACATTCGCTTATCGACCGCCTCGTCTCGGAATAGTTCACCCAGTCAGCATCACTATATTCGGAAAACGCCAAATCTGCCTGCCGTTCCGTACGTTAGCTTGCTCTGGTATCCCAAAGGTATCGTGAGACTCTTATAGCTGTTGTTCAATGGTAAAGCCCTTGATGACTGCAAATATGACTGACCACACTTACAGCGTAACTGATATTCGGCCTGTGCAATGAATAGAAGGCCTCCAATCAGCTCACGAAATGGCACCTCCTTCATCTTTTCCCTCTCTTCCTCATTTTGAGAGTTTATCGTCTTCAGTAATCGCTGGTTCGCGTCCAGCGGAGTTCATACCGGCTTGCAATTATTGCTCATATTGTATTTCTCGAGTAGCTCATGGATGTACCTTTCTTGATCGATCGAAATTGATCCATCTCTCCTGGTGACTCAAAACCCCAGAATCGATTGGCTTGTCCTAAGTCGATCAACCCTTGGTATTTGAAAAACAGAAGATAGTCGTCAAAGTACACCGCTTCGATGGTTGTTTGGTTTTCCAATTGGCCATTTTGTGGTACACATACGTGTCTGATCCAGTTTGACATGTAAAACCCTGCTTGCCTGCTTGAGCCCGTAAAAAGCTTTCTTCAATCTGTAGACTTTATTCGACGCTGCCACACTCGGGAATCTTGCAGGTTGCACCATAAATATCTCCTCGTCGTCAAAATAGCCTTGGCGAAACGTTGTTACAGCACCCATGTGGTAAATGATGGGGTTTACCTGCGCGGCCAACAACGATAATAAGATGACTAGTCGAGCCTTAGCAAACAACAGGCGAGTAGATGTCTCTGTAGTACACCTGTGAGTACCCATTTATAACGTCTTGCCGTGTACCGTTCATTGATGGTGTCTGGGTTGGTTTTGGTCTTGAAAACCAATTTATTTTTCAACCGCCTTCCGGTGCCTTCCGTCACTTTGGAAGATCCAAACGACACAACGCGTGATACTCGGATACCATCGCCTGAATCCATCGTTCGCGGTCCTCTCATACTACCTTCTTGTACCGTTTCTAAGTCCTTGATAAACTGTGGAAAAAAATCCGGGAGAGATGGCTGCCGATAGCTACAAATCAATTTGCCTTGGATTTCTACAGGTTTTTCCTTCGAGTGTGACGGAAGGCTGCGTTTGTTCTGTGAAGTTGTGCTTCATCGTAGGCTGTTGAGCAAGTTACGAGTGCTTTTTTTGGTTCTATACTATTCCCCAGAAAACCGTTCCCCAGAAAACCATACCCCAGAATTCCATTTCCCAGAATGTACCATTCCCCAGAAAACCAATCGCCAGAATGTACCATTCCCCAGAAAATCAATCCCCAGAATGCACCGTTCCCCAGAAAACCATTCCCCAGAATGTACCGTTCCCCAGAAAACAGAATATATAGATAAACATGATTTCATTTTCTTGTTTTCTTACAAAGATCATCACAAGACCATAATTAAAATCATTTGTCATGATGAGTTGGATGTGGAATGGCCATTGTGGTATGTAATTATTAGAAACTATAGTTTCAAATACAATGTGCCTTTTGGCATAATGACCATAAGGTGCCCGCCAGAGTAAGGTTCCTGTGAGAGTAAACGCGTCTACGCGACGTCGCGCGAAAATTGCACGCAAAGGAATAACAATCAATAATGACGCGACTCACGCGACAATGAACTGTCAAATTGCACTGTCGCGTCACGTCGCATAGCATGGTCACGTCTATTCTGGCTTAGCATAGCATATGGTCATGTCTATTCTGACTTCACCCCACAACAGAAAATTCTCATTTTGAAGCATGCCTTGATTGAGGAACCAAATTAGGGACCCACGCATTTGCCCGGAATCATGCAATTAAGTCAATGATTCCTTCTTTTAAAACGCGCATTTACTCGGAAAAAGGCAAATGAGTGATACATTCTTTCGACTCACACATTTGCCTGAAATACGCCTTCTTTCAAATCACGCGTTTGCAAGGAGTGTAGCAAACAAGTGGATGATGCCTTCTTTTAAAACATAAATTTACCCGCACTAATAAAAATCTACAGTTTCATTGAACAAACAAAAAAAACAAATACTGCCGTTACACGCATAACTGTCCCATGTACATAGGAATGCCCGTTTACTTTAAGCATTTGCCGGAAATAAGGTAAATCATAACTGAACGAGCCATTCTCTTTATTCCAGTTTTTTAGTTGCCAAAATCTTTTTTCTTCATTGCAGGAATCTTTTTGAAGGTATGAAAAAAATTCTGGGATATGGTGCATTCTGGGGAATGGTTTTCGGGGGAATGTTTCATTCTGGGAAATGGTTTTCTGGGGTATGGTTTTCTGGGGAATGTTATAGAATCATATTTTTACCTCTGTAGTTTTTTGTATATATAAAAAACAATGGTTTTTCGTATGAAAGTGCACATTTTTAGGACCCCCTCCCCCTTTGAGAGTTACGTTTTCTTTAAACATTCCCTAATATATGCTCATTAAACATCAATTAAATGTTATTAACTCTTATTTGTGTTAATATATACTTAAAGCACATGATTGGATAAATGCGTTCTCTTACCCCACTCGATGCGCACTTTTACCCCACCGGTGGGGTAAGAGTGCGTTTTTCACTTGTCTTGCAATAAGGGTTCTACTAAAACGAATCTCAATAATTTAAATATTTTTTGCACTGGGTAACATAAAGGAAGAGTATATGAATCATCGACACAGATTTGATATGCAGAAGCTTGCTTCATAAGGGCCACATGATCGATTGAAAAGGGATATCAGAGTTTGTAGAAATAGGCAGAAAAGTGCGAAAAAACAGATTCGGATAGGCAGCCCCACAGAGTAGTGATGATTTTCGCTTTGTTCTCGCTCATCTTGTGTTGCTGGCCTTACTGCTGTGTAGAACAAGTTGAAATGCATCATCAGAACCAGTGCTTCCCGCGTTTCTTTTTGAAAGAAATTTATCATGAGGTTCATGAGAGAAAAGAATGGTGAGTGAAAGATGTTTTCGCCACAAATTACGAAAAAAAAATTCACCTTCGACCCAAAAACGCTTGATTTCGTTTCATCGAACTTTCAACTGAAACTAAAAGTCACTTTTTTTGCAACTGAAAGCCTCTATTTGGTCCCTTTTTTCGACAGCTCTGGTCACTAAAGTCACTATTTTGAGCGCCATCCGTCGCTATCAGCCCTGACTTCGTCAAATGTAGTCTTACACACGTATACGCGTTTTTTTTTTTTTTTTTTTTTTTTTTTTTTTTACAAGGGAGAATGCATTTACACACTAACCCAGTACACGTGCATTGTAGTTGCCAAACTACCACACGGAAGTGTACGGGAGTGTCGGACTCGACCATACCGGTAATACCGACTAAACTCCCTTTGGCTCCACCATCGTTTCCCCCAGGAACTACCTCGCAGTACTACTTCTGGGGGGACGGCAGTACTAAGCGTACTCACTCATTATCGCTCACACAGGCACTCGTCCCACGCGAGACTGACTTGGGTGCTCGCACCCCATTCACTCCATTTGAGTCTTACTTGGATGCTCTCCCGGACGCTCCGCTGCCATGCCTCGAGGTGTCAATAGCGGTAACTGCCTGGGCCTACAGATATTGCGCTACGACACTCTGCCTCAGCACGAGCAGATCAATCACACCACTGCCGAAGCAGACCATACGCTACCCTGCCGAAGCAGGGACACTCCCCATGCACCACATGTGCACAACTGTAGGTGTGTGGGTACAACCCACTGCTACTCTGCCGCCGAAGCAGCTTCTCCAAAGACCATTCGCCCCATGTGACCCTTTTTCGGGTGCTCACTCTAACACTCCACTGCAATGCCTCGAGGTGTCGATGGCGTACCTCGACTCCTGCCTCAGCATGTGCAGTCCATACTCAGACTTCTGCTGCGCTTTGAGGTGACAATAGCGGCGGAGACACGCTATGACACTCCTGCCTCAGCACAACCAGATCACTCACTCCCTGCCGAAGCAGCTCACGCGCTACCCTACCGAAGTAGGTACACTCCACAACTTATTCTAACACTCCACTGCCATGCCTCGAGGTGTCGATAGCGGTATGTGGGGACTAATCAACGATACTACGCTACGACACTCTTACCTTAGCATGTGCAGTCCATACTCAGACTTCTGCTGCGCTTCGAGGTGGCCATAGCGGCGGCGACTCGCTATGACACTCCTGCCTCAGCACAAACAGATCACTCACTCCCTGCCGAAGCAGCTCACGCACTACCCTACCGAAGTAGGGACACTCCATATGCCAGTTGGCACTCCCTCCCTGGGCTTGTGCTTTTGAAGCGGCACACAGTCGCTTTGATAGAGTCCGCTTACGGGCACTTGTGGTTTTTTGGGAGGGATTTTAGCAGAGCCCACTGCTAAATCCCACCACACCCTAGGCAGTTCTCCCTGACTCGCAGACAGCTGGGGAGGGGTCGTCAAGCCCTTGGACATCATGCTGTTCCTGCTGTCCCTGCTGCCCCACACACGTATACGTGTGCATTACTCCATTTGATGCTGGGTACCTTGCGTGGACGCAGCTTAAAAAACCGCTACGTGAACATCGGCCCTTAACCTTCGGAATATACGAAACGGCTCTTGCTCTGAAGATACGGGAATTTTCTTCCCGTAATTTTTTTTAAAAATGGGGTATCGAGATACTCGATGTTGGCGGTTGGATGATGAAGTAGATTGCTTTTGGCACTGTTTCTGCCCATAACCGTGTGTTCAACTTGTCATCGAACAGTAGACATCAGGCTTGCACCTGAATTGTCCGGTTCATGCGATCAGCTAACCCATTTAGCTTCGGATTGTGAAGCACTCGTGACAAATATCGTGCGTCTTGATGAATTTAGCGAAATGCTTACCGACAATAACATACTCTCCTCCGTTGTCAGTCTGCAAGCACTTCAATTTTCTTCTGGTCTGGGCTTCCGGATCGATAGGTTTTAAACTCCTTGAACGCTTTAAACACATCCTTCTTGGATTTCAGGAAGTACAAGAACAACGTCGACAACTTCTTTACGGATACATAAGCAGCCTCGTCCTTGCACATATGGTTTGCAGCTCCAGAATTCAGTATTCATTCTCCTACTGTTCCATTATGCTTCTTATACGCCAGAAGTGCCTTTTTCTACAAGCTTTGAAAATTTTTTTCGTGCTTAAACTCGATTTCTGTGGACATTCCGATGCGTAGTGCCCAAGCTTCTCGCACTCGAAACACTTCATGTTCGATTTGTCCTTCTTTTTGGTGGCTTGCTTCGGACACATAGTCAGTGCCCCATTTGATCCGCTAGCCCTGGAACCAGGCTCAATCGGTCGTCACGTCCCGAAGAATCTTCGATTTGATTCAATCTGCCATCCATTCCCATGATCATTGATTCGTATCTTTTCGGTAGCTCCATCAATGACATCCACTCGTCGTCAAGTGGGAAATCTGTGGCTGTGCGGATTTCTGCCGAGCTGCAGAAATAAAAACTGAGTGTGCACGATCTCGACCCTATTTGATAATAACTAAATAGCTTTCTCCTTTCTTCATGATTCGACTTCTCGTCTCTACGTTTCTCTTGGACGTCTTCGGATTGATCGATTCCAACTTTTGATCCCATAGTCCGATCTGGCCAATTTTCAATAGGAAACAGTGGGACAGGATTCCCCGTTGAATGTAACTTATTGCAAACAAATCGGATCAAGATAAGTGCCTGAAAGATGAGTGAGTTTTATTTTGCGCACATACATACACACATAAACACAGACAGACATCATCTCAATTCGTCGAGCTCGATATTTGCTTGAAATATTACAACTTACTAAATGTGTTTTTCAAACTATTTATAATTTTGTAGTAAAACATCCATTCCAATAGAACATCTGTTAATGGTGAGAAAATTACGACTCCTCCAGGACGATTGACAGCAACAACGTCAAACAATAAACATGGAGCTGGGGAGGCCAGCCTCATCTCCAAGTGCGCATCGACATCGAACAGCTCTTTGATAATCTCTTGCCGCTGTGGGCGGATCAAGATGCATTTCTCTATTGGTATGACCGACAATGAAGCACGATTTTGGATGATATCATAACTACAAAAAAAGGAAGTCATTGATGAAATAGAAATGTTGATACAACTGGATGCTATCTGGCGAAAGTTTGAACTACCAAATTTTAAGCAATGCTATTCAGTAAGGATGCTTGGAGAAAGATAGACGACTTATGAACAACGCACTGGAGTCAACTACAAGCTCTCAAATAATTTGACATTATGTGAAGAAGCCATATGATGATAATCGTATGAAGTATGAATATAAAATCTATCTTTCCCTATCGAATGGATAAGCAATGGAAAGTTTTGATTGTGCCAAGAATTTAAGTATTTGCGACATTTCCAAGTTTGTCCGCTTCTGAGCTCAACAGTCCAATCTATTGTTGTTTACACCGCCGGAAAGCTGCAGCTCTTTCTCACGAGACAGAGTTTGGGAACCCCTGCTTTACATCATCCGATTTCGCTTGACATCTTAACTACTCTACTTGACGGAAGGCACACAGGTAAATGTTTGTGTAAGTGGAATAATCCGGTCCGGTCTAACCGTATGAGTAATAGAAGCAACTGAGCTGCGGGAAACCGATATTGTCCGGAAAAGATTCTTCAATTGCAGCCCGGGAGCATTCGTTATCAGCAGCATATCATGCTGCGAGGAAAACGTGAGTCGCACGAGACGAGCGAGTGCTCTGTCGTAGTGCAACGAAAATGATATTGAACCATTTGCAACTGTTGGCAATCGCGCATTTAAAGTAATAATTTATTATATTTATTCAAATGATGCGGCGCATCCTCAACTACCCCATCAGCCATTGTCGCCAGCCAGCATAAAAACTTTTCGTCGGATGACGGACAGTATGCCAAAATAATCCTTCCTCAGATCTCGTTAGTATCTGGTCGAACATAGCCTGGACGATGCGATGATGCTTAGCCTTATAAGGATAAACTCAAAACAACAAAGGATGGCAAGTTTACAATCGTCGATATTTGCAAAAAACCTTGCAGAAGCGGTTGCCATCGGCAATGGTAGACAGATTGTCATGATCGTTTCCAGCATAGTCGTAATTCTGGATCTGCGTGATTTGCTTGTTTTGCTGGAGAGTTATTAGACGGGTCATGTACAGTGCGGACTGCCATAATGGGTCTAAAGTATCGAGCAGAACTAATAGCAACTTGTGGTGGCAGCTGTCATACGGTATCGATCGTTAAAGGCTAGATCGGACCGTGTCACTCCGATGACCCTAGCCAGGCAAAGGGAAAATGGTACGAGCAGTTTCTTTCACATTCACAACGACGACGACGACGACGGCGACGATGGTTCTGCTGCAATGCTCACGCCATTACCACGCCAGACGTCTGTTCCTCTTACCTGCTTATACGGCGCTGGTTCGTAACGGCGTGCAATTTATACAGAGCTGTCTCCCCCAACCCATCAGCACTCGCTCGGCAGAATCGGTCAGAAAGTGGTATCCAAAGCGTATGGGTGTACGAAAAACATACAAACATGGTTTGATGTGTGTTATTTATGCATTGAGAATGTGGTATTGCATATGCGACCTATGCTGCTTAGATCACCTTATGCCACGCGAGTTATACATAGTTGGGTTTGATACTGATTAATGACATTGTCTCAACCTTTTTAATTTTAAGGAAATCGATTTTTTCTTTGTCTTTGTTTTTTATTATTATCCTCTTGTCTTCTTAATTTTGAAATTAGATTTGGTTCAAAAATTGATACCGATGAAAAATTTGTATTTGTTGTGTATTTTATTTCTATAATAACTATGATATCATGTCAATTTGTTCGTTAATTTATCATTTCACCGCAGTTGAACCGTCTGGTCCCAAAATGGCAAATGGGGGCTACATTTCATGTTACACAATCGTACGGCTGCTGGGAAAGCAAGATCTCCTCTCGAATTCATCATCAATTCACAATATCTTTGTGCATCTGTCCCTGTATCCAATTAATTTTTCTGTCCCAATCGGGTGTGATTCGGTTGTTGCAAGCTTATAAATTAAAGGGAAAGCGTTGGCGGTGCGAAAATATTGAGTCCAACAGTTGTGGCTCGATCCATACAAAACAAAACAACGCACAGGTAACGAGACATCTTCCATCCGACTGGAAGTCCTTGAATTAAAAGTGAGTTTGCTCATAAATCCTGTTCAAGTTTAGCCGCAGTTGCTGAATTGATCTGTGCGATGACGGCGGTGACCGTTTTTGTAGCATTGGAGAAAGGTCGTCGGCTGAGAATTGTGACTAACGCGCAGTAACAGTGACATCCTTTGATCGAGGAGAGTGATCAGCCTCCACGGTAACACCGTCTCAGTAATAAAAAATAAAAACCAGAGCTGCGAAGGCGGAGATCCAAAAATTCTCTAAAGCAAGTGGATTTGCCGTTGTCGTCTGCTGGTGTGGATCACGCACAAGTTTTTTTTTTCTCTTTACTGGAATTACCTTCTCCAACGGGACATTGTAGCTTATTAATTATGGTTTCCACATGAATCATCAACTATGATATTTATGAACGATATGTTCAGTTATGCACTGTGTTAGATTCGAACCCAGAACCTTCGAACCCTCGGTATGTTCTGCTTAGCAGTCGCGCATCTAGCGGAGGCCTCCCTACGTGCTAGTCATTTCTACCGGTACAACGAAAGTCAGAAACGACGACATCATGAGGTGTGCTTAGTCATCCATGTTTTCGCAGTTCACTTTTGGTGGTCACCCTCCAGTTGTTCGGTGCAACCGTTTATTTGGTTGATGGAATTTCTTCGACGTCTGACGTGTGATTGGTGTCCACATGGTGACGAATTGATCGATTTTTTGTTGGTTCAATTCAAACGAAAATGGGAACCGGAAAATTTCCGGTTGATTGAATTGTAATTGTCTTGTTATGGGCGTCGATGTAGACGTGTATCGATACGAACCAAGCAGACGAAGAAACACGTGATGTGTTCCGATCTAATTGGATAGACATTGGCTCGGGAAGCAGCAGGGTCTGTGTCTGTGTAACGAACGAGTCATACTGCTATTTGTTTTAATCGTGTTTCGATCAGGTGTTAAACTTATGACAACAGGTCAGATAGATCGTGTGATCGATGACACGCTTACCGATTCTTCCCAAACAGCGCAGACATGCACAGCACAGCCACAACCAGCTACCAGTTTGGAAGTAGATTTAAATTTTTCGACTTTTATGGAGTTGGCCTGTATTGTTTACTGTACGAAGTTGGTTTCTGTGTGAACAGCTTACACAGCATCGAGCGTCAATGTTCACTGCATACTCACACAGTCCAATAGTTGTGCATATTGGAGGCGTTTTAGCTGTTCATAAGTGTGTTTTCATCTCACACAGTGTGGTAACGAGTGGACAGAAGATGATGAACAAAATGAGAACAATTTCATAACTATTACTGACTACGCCACTGGTAGAAATCAGTTCATGCATGATGAACAGATGCTCACATTAATTGCAAGACGCTACATGGTATGGTGGCAGCGAAAAGGCTGGAAACTGGCTCTTGCTTATAGAGGCAAGCGAGAATCTACTCATTTAGACTTATTCACCTGATGTATTTTAAGAACCACTCGGCAACAACGACGTTTCCTCGTCCCATTCCATCACCGACGCCGGCTCCCAGCGCAGCCGTACGTAAACAGTTTCGGAGTAAACATACCCCAACCAACTAGGGTGGGTCTGAATTTAAGCTTTGACCCGGGTTTTAGATAAAAGAGATAAAATAGAGGCAAAAACGGTTTGGAGTAATTACAAACGATGAAACAAATTGATCGAACCTGTATATAAGTGCCAAAAATAACAAAACCGGATAGGCAGTCCCCACCAAGAAGTGATGATAAAACGTAATGTTTTCGCTCATTTTGTGACGGGGACCATTTTTCTTCGCACACCTGTGTAAAAGAAGTTGAATTGCATCATCAAAACCAATGCCCCCACGTTTGGAGCCTTTTCAAACGAATTTATCATGGGGTATAGCCCCCCCTTCCCGAATCAGTTCTTTATCATGACAGCTTGCGAAAAAAGGTCTATCACGGTATTCTACATATCGTAAAGTTTTTTGTTTTTTGCCTTTCTTGTATACTAAGTATATGTAAAGGCTATAGGGTCGCTCCTTTTGATAAAAGGCTCGGAGACTACCTTAAAGATGATCGCAGTTGTATTACTGAATTTTTCTCCTCCTTAGATTGGGAGAGTATTTTGGATTCAGCAGACGATAATAGTTCTGCGCGAACTTTCTCCAATGTTCTAGCATATGTAGTTGACAGATTCGTACCGAATACAATTCGTAAAAAACAAATCGGACCACCTTGGCAGACAAATGCGCTTCGAAAACTAGAACGTATCAAGAGGAGTGCTCTGCGAAGGTTTATCAAACATCGAACAATCCCGCTTAAACGCTATTACGCCACACTCAACCGTAAGTACAAGAGGGTCAGCAAGCTATCTCTATCATCTCTATCAGCGGAATATTCAGCGTAAGTTTCGATCACAACCTAAACGGTTTTGGAAATTTGTGAAGGAACAGCGCAATGAGTCTGAACTGCCATCGTCAATGACGTTCAACGGAATACTACCCGCTTCTGGGTCAAACACTCAGCTTTACCAATATCGATGAAATGGTAATAGTCAGAGCCTCTTCAAATCTGAAATCGTCTTTCAACCCAGGGCCAGACCAGACAGTTTCTCCTCCGCCTTTCTCAAAAGACACATTGAAGGATTGATGACTGCTCTGCTGCGCATCTTTCTTGAACCTGTTGCAAGCGACTATTTCCCTTCCTGTTTCATATTTCCGGTCTACAAGAAGGGAACTAAACGAGAACGCCGACAATTATCGTGGTATCACCTCTTTCAGCGTTGTTTCGAAACTATTCGAACTCGTGATCATGCAGGCACTACATGCCCATTGTAAGCAAAATATCTGCGATGACCAAAACGGCTTTATGTCTGGACGTTCAATAGCTTCAAATCTCCTTTGCCTAACTTCCTACATAACGGAAAGTATGGTCAGTCATGCTCAAACAAGAGGGTTGAAAGCCTCCTTTCAAGAGGCCTGGAAGCCTCCTTTCAAAAGGCCTGGAAGCCTTCTTTCAAGAGGCCCGGAAGCCTCCTTTCAAGAGGCCCGGAAGCCTCCTTTCAAGAGGCCTGGAAGCCTCCTTTCAAGAGGCCTGGAAGCCTCCTTTCAAGAGGCCTGGAAGCCTCCTTTCAAGAGGCCTGGAAGCCTCCTTTCAAGAGGCCTGGAAGCCTCCTTTCAAGAGGCCTGGAAGCCTCCTTTCAAGAGGCCTGGAAGCCTCCTTTCAAGAGGCCTGGAAGCCTCCTTTCAAGAGGCCTGGAAGCCTCCTTTCAAGAGGCCTGGAAGCCTCCTTTCAAGAGGCCTGGAAGCCTCCTTTCAAGAGGCCTGGAAGCCTCCTTTCAAGAGGCCTGGAAGCCTCCTTTCAAGAGGCCTGGAAGCCTCCTTTCAAGAGGCCTGGAAACCTTCTTTCAATAGGCCTGGAAGCCTCCTTTCAAGAGGCCTGGAAGCCTCCTTCCAAGAGGCCTGGAAGCCTCCTTTCAAGAGGCCTGGAAGCCTCCTTCCAAGAGGCCTGGAAGCCTCCTTCCAAGAGGCCTGGAAGCCTCCTTCCAAGAGGCCTGGAAGCCTCCTTCCAAGAGGCCTGGAAGCCTCCTTTCAAGAGGCCTGGAAGCCTCCTTTCAAAAGGCCTGGAAGCCTTCTTTCAAGAGGCCCGGAAGCCTCCTTTCAAGAGGCCTGGAAGCCTCCTTTCAAGAGGCCTGGAAGCCTCCTTTCAAGAGGCCTGGAAGCCTCCTTTCAAGAGGCCTGGAAGCCTCCTTTCAAGAGGCCTGGAAGCCTCCTTTCAAGAGGCCTGGAAGCCTCCTTTCAAGAGGCCTGGAAGCCTCCTTTCAAGAGGCCTGGAAGCCTCCTTTCAAGAGGCCTGGAAGCCTCCTTTCAAGAGGCCTGGAAGCCTCCTTTCAAGAGGCCTGGAAGCCTCCTTTCAAGAGGCCTGGAAGCCTTCTTTCAATAGGCCTGGAAGCCTCCTTTCAAGAGGCCTGGAAGCCTCCTTCCAAGAGGTCTGGAAGCCTCCTTTCAAGAGGCCTGGAAGCCTCCTTCCAAGAGGCCTGGAAGCCTCCTTTCAAGAGGCCTGGAAGCCTCCTTCCAAGAGGCCTGGAAGCCTCCTTCCAAGAGGCCTGGAAGCCTCCTTCCAAGAGGCCTGGAAGCCTCCTTCCAAGAGGCCTGGAAGCCTCCTTCCAAGAGGCCTGGAAGCCTCCTTCCAAGAGGCCTGGAAGCCTCCTTCCAAGAGGCCTGGAAGCCTCCTTCCAAGAGGCCTGGAAGCCTCCTTCCAAGAGGCCTGGAAGCCTCCTTCCAGGGGGCGTGGAAGCCTCCTTCCAAGAGGCCTGGAAGCCTCCTTCCAGGAGGCCTGGAAGCCTCCTTCCAAGAGGCCTGGAAGCCTCCTTCCAAGAGGCCTGGAAGCCTCCTTCCAAGAGGCCTGGAAGCCTCCTTCCAAGAGGCCTGGAAGCCTCCTTCCAAGAGGCCTGGAAGCCTCCTTCCAAGAGGCCTGGAAGCCTCCTTCCAAGAGGCCTGGAAGCCTCCTTCCAAGAGGCCTGGAAGCCTCCTTCCAAGAGGCCTGGAAGCCTCCTTCCAAGAGGCCTGGAAGCCTCCTTCCAAGAGGCCTGGAAGCCTCCTTCCAAGAGGCCTGGAAGCCTCCTTCCAAGAGGCCTGGAAGCCTCCTTCCAAGAGGCCTGGAAGCCTCCTTCCAAGAGGCCTGGAAGCCTCCTTTCAAGAGGCCTGGAAGCCTCCTTTCAAGAGGCCTGGAAGCCTCCTTTCAAGAGGCCTGGAAGCCTCCTTTCAAGAGGCCTGGAAGCCTCCTTTCAAGAGGCCTGGAAGCCTCCTTTCAAGAGGCCTGGAAGCCTCCTTTCAAGAGGCCTGGAAGCCTCCTTTCAAGAGGCCTGGAAGCCTCCTTTCAAGACGCCTGGAAGCCTCCTTTCAAGAGGCCTGGAAGCCTCCTTTCAAGAGGCCTGGAAGCCTCCTTTCAAGAGGCCTGGAAGCCTCCTTTCAAGAGGCCTGGAAGCCTCCTTTCAAGAGGCCTGGAAGCCTCCTTTCAAGGGGCCTGGAAGCCTCCTTTCAAGGGGCCTGGAAGCCTCCTTTCAAGGGGCCTGGAAGCCTCCTTTCAAGGGGCCTGGAAGCCTCCTTTCAAGAGGCCTGGAAGCCTCCTTTCAAGAGGCCTGGAAGCCTCCTTTCAAGAGGCCTGGAAGCCTCCTTTCAAGAGGCCTGGAAGCCTCCTTTCAAGAGGCCTGGAAGCCTCCTTTCAAGAGGCCTGGAAGCCTCCTTTCAAGAGGCCTGGAAGCCTCCTTTCAAGAGGCCTGGAAGCCTCCTTCCAGGAGCCCTGGAACCCTCCTTCGAGAGGGCCTGGAAGCCTCCTTTCAAGAGGCCTGGAAGCCTCCTTTCAAGAGGCCTGGAAGCCTCCTTTCAAGAGGCCTGGAAGCCTCCTTTCAAGAGGCCTGGAAGCCTCCTTTCAAGAGGCCTGGAAGCCTCCTTCCAAGAGGCCTGGAAGCCTCCTTCCAAGAGGCCTGGAAGCCTCCTTCCAAGAGGCCTGGAAGCCTCCTTTCAAGAGGCCTGGAAGCTTCCTTTCAAGAGGCCTGGAAGCTTCCTTTCAAGAGGCCTGGAAGCCTCCTTTCAAGAGGCCTGGAAGCCTCCTTTCAAGAGGCCTGGAGTCCTCCTTTCAAGAGGCCTGGAAGTCTCCTTTCAAGAGGCCTGGAAGCCTCCTTTCAAGAGGCCTGGAAGCCTCCGTTAAAGAGGCGCGGAAGTCTTTCAAGAGGCGCGGAAACTAACTTTCAAGAGATTCAGAAGGTCCGTTCAAGAGGCGCGGAAGCTTACTTTCAAGAGATTCAGATGGTCCGTTCAAGAGGCTCGGAAGTCTCCCTTCAAAGGGCTCGGAATGTACGATATTAGAATACTGCTCGGAATTCCGGAGTCCGAACTTTAACAATGGCGTTAAGAGGATTGCATCTTTGCAGCGATGTTTTCTACGCTTTGCGCTCTGTAGATTTCCAAGGAGGAATCCTTTCCAACTTCTAAGTTACGAAAGCCGTTGTCTTTTAATTTGTCCGGAACCGCTCCACGTACGAAGGAACGTGACAAAGGCTTCGTTTGTTGCTGATGGTTTACAAAGTCGCGTAGAATGCCCAAGAATCCTGGACCTGGACATTAATGTCGCACCTCGAGTGTTACGCAACAACATAATGCTCCGTATACCGTTTCGACGCACAAACTATATCCTACACGTAGATGTCATGGGGCTGCAGAGGGTTTTTAACTGGGGGGGCTCATTATTTGATTTATCCGTTTCTCGTCAAACGCTTCGTCAGCGATTCCCCCAGTGTATATATTTTAAAGACTGGAAAATTGACTATTTTTTAATTGTGTATCGATTTGACTTGACCCCAAGTTCTCTCAAGATTATAATTTTGGTTAAGCCGCTAAGAAAAAAATGGCTGCTACTGACGCCATTCAAATGAATAAACGTTCCCTTGTATAAAATTGTGGTTCTGAAAAGAACTGATTTATTTTCAATAATGCACCTTCTCAATCGCCAACAGGAACAAAATCAGAATTTCGAAAGAAAATTTACTACTAGTGACACCATCCATGCGAATATATTTTTGCAACGTCTCCTTCCCACGCGCTTTTGTGATTCTGCGGCCTTTCCAATGATTAACTACAACAAGACCAGCGCGAGAACCATACGAGAAACTTGCAGTGGAGTGAGGCAAAAATGATATCCACTTGCTATTCAGTCAGCAACTAATGAAGTAAAGACTCAAATAAATTATAGGAGAAAAAAGACCTACCCTAATCTAATTCGCTGCTCCCCCTCTTACTGACTGACACTGCACGCAGAACCGTTTTCATCATCGACTATTAAAAGCACTTGTTAACGTTCTTCGCATTTCTTTCCCACCATCCCCTGCGTTCTATTTATAGATCATGCGTTGCATTCGCGGGACGAAACCGTGTGCTCGGTGTGGCCGCCAAGAATCAGCAGGTAACCAACATGAACAACACAATCGGCGGCTTCAAAAGGTTGCTCGGCCGCAAGTACAACGATCCGCATGTACAGAACGAACTCCGCAAGATACCGTACAAGGTGGAACCCCGGCCGGACGGTGGCATCGGCATACGGGTTCACTACCAGGACGAGGAAACTGTGTTCAGCCCGGAACAGATCACCGCGATGCTGTTCACCAAACTCAAGGACGACTCCTTCAAGGAGCTCAAGACGCAGATCAATGATTGCGTCATTACGGTGCCGTCGTACTTTACCAATGCCGAGCGGCAGGCTCTGCTCGACGCGGCTGGCATCTGCGGACTGAACGTTCTACGGTTAATGAATGAAACCACGGCCACCGCTCTCAGCTACGGTTTCTATAAGCAGGACCTCCCGGCTCCAGAGGAGAAAGCTCGTGTAGTGGTCTTTGTAGATTGTGGCCACGCGTCGCTGCAAATTTCAGCCTGTGCCTTCCACAAGGGCAAACTAAAGATGCTGGCAAGCTGTGCCGATCAAGTCGGCGGACGGGACTTCGATTATGCCTTGGCGGAGCACTTTAGCAACGAATTCCAGACCAAGTATAAAATCGATCCCAGGACAAACAAGCGGTATGACTCAATAATCTAATCATTATTTCATCCATTTGTTAATTTCTCTTGCTTTTTATAGGGCTTATCTTCGTTTGCTGACCGAGGCTGAAAAGCTTAAGAAGCAGATGTCCGCCAACAGCACCAAACTGCCGCTAAACATCGAGTGCTTCATGAATGAAATTGACGTCCACTCGACGATGCAGCGGGTCGATATGGAAGCGATGTGCGCCGGTTTGCTTCAGCGCATCGAAGCTACCATGAAGAAACTGTTGAACGATTCTAACCTGGCTCTGGAGGACATACATTCCGTCGAGATTGTCGGAGGTAGTAGCCGTATTCCGGCCATCAAGCAGCTGATTGAGCAGATCTTCAACAAGACGGCAAGCACTACACTGAACCAGGACGAGGCAGTATCGCGCGGTGCCGCTTTGCAGTGCGCCATTTTGTCGCCAGCGGTTCGCGTGCGCGAGTTCAACTGCAGCGACGTGCAAGCCTACCCGGTGTTGATCTCATGGGAAGATGGAACTCAACGGAACGAAATGAAAGTGTTCGAGCAGTATCACGCAGCCCCATTCTCTCGGTTACTGACCGTTCAACGTCGGGAACCGCTGACCATCAACGTTCACTACGAACCGAATAGTGTTCCCTTTCCGGATCCGTTCATCGGTGCGTTCCATGTTAAGGACATCAAACCGAACGCCAACGGTGATCCTCAAGAGGTGAAGATCAAGGTCCGTATTAACCAGAATGGAATCCTACTGGTTTCCAGTGCCACCATGGTGGAGAAACAGGAAAGCGAAGAACCCGTCACGCCTCCCGGTGCAGCCAATGGGGAACAGCAGGCCCAGGCTAACTCAGGAGAGGAATCACCCAAGGCAGGAGAACCAATGGACCTTCGAGAGGTAAATTTCATCTTCATTCTGTCTTATCTTTTTGTGTTATGTTAGTCAAACTGTATTCGGTTATCGTTCTACTGTATTTTGAGGTTTCTTGTTCTAACATCAGTGCAAGTTTTAGCTAAGTAGGTTTATGTTCTGTGTCTAATACACTCATCCGTAAGAATTGCATAAAAAGAGATAAAAAATGTGCTAATCAACACAACCCTGTGAGACTTCCTCCTCCTAACTGTTTGCTTCTTCTGTTTTGTGATATTCGTAAATATTGACAACATGACTAGAACATATTAAGGGAAAATTACTTCCGGAAAGTGCCTCTTCGTCAAAAAACAAAACAAAACAGTAATTTCGTGATTTTGTAAAAGAGAATCATTCGTTCAAATAACGATAGGCCAATTTATGTTTTACCAAACAACGAAACAATCTTTTCGGATTGTGCTTCCTTCTGATACACTTTGTTTTCTCTCTCCTGTTCCCTTTTTCCCCGCCGACGACGTTACGGACGGTCCATATTTCCAGGGTAGCGATGATGAGCAATCTAAAAATGATTCCACTAAATCAGACAACGATAACAGTGGAGGTGGAGGGAGTTGGACGCAGAGGGTCAGCAGATGGTTTACCTCTTCGGTACGTCTCAAAAGAAAATTCCTTAAATAATCTGAGTAATGTTTTCGTCTTTTTTTTTTACTGGAACCGAGAACGTAAAATCACACCATGCTCAGGCTGCCGCCTATGTTTTGCATTTAGTTTCATACGCACTCAATGCTCTCGATTGTACGCTTGTTCATATCTATTCTAGCTAGTGCTGTTTATTTCTATAGTTCTTGCATCTTTTTGTTTATATCACCGCTTTCTTTCCGACACTATCATGTCTATTTGATAACCTGCCATTTCACAATGTGATCATTCTCATTTTCTGTTTTTTACAACATTATTTATTATTATTTGAGTAGTTGTACTTTGTAGACGTTCTGATGCAAATGGGATTTTGTGTTTTTTTGTGAATTGTGGATGACTTTTTTGATGGTTATCGTAAAATAGAGAATCACCATCTAGCCAACTCTCTAGCGTTCCTCGGTTTCGATTGACACTCTCCCTCCAGTTCCTCTTTATTAGTTGATCTTGATTTGTGTGTGGTTAGAATCCTCAACGAATATTTGAAATATGCTGTTCAATGAGTGTATTTCTTTACTAGCCTTGTATTTGAAATTTAAGCAAATTCCTTGCCTAAAATGACATGCATTGGTGTGCTTCGATGGTACTGAATTGTGTCTGGTTAACATTTTCATTTGTGAAGGAAGCTACAATTTGTAACATTATTCAACACCCACCCAATTCTAACGATTTATAGTATTCGATTACTTAGCAGACTGACCCTGATTAATCGTACGTAAAAAAATGTACATATAGATGTATAACTGTCAGTCACTTGGGAATTGGATTCGTTTAAGATTTCATTTTCTGATTATAGCTTGAAAATAAACAAATATTTTGACAGGCGTTTGAAAGCTAGCACTACGTGGAATTCATTAAAACTACTTCAAATACTTTAACAACAGTTTAATCAGTTGTCTATTTTTCGATTATTAGCCACCTGACATCCCATGTAACCAAAAGTTGCTTTAAGAGAACATTTTTCGCTTAATCAGCTTCACAGAGATGGTTAAGCAAAAAACGTACTTTTAAAGGAACTTTTGGTTACTCGGGATGGAGCTTAATAATTAGGCGGAACAAGTTTTATTATCTTCTGTTTCCGCTCCCCAAAACTTTTTTAACAAAAATAATATAAAATTTTAAACTTTCAAAGTACATTCTTTATAAAAAATATGTCTTTCGATTTAATCGCTTTATTTATTACTTCTCACCCCCTTTATTTTCAAAAGATCAATAAGACAAAAGAGGAAATCGACGATTGTCCCGGCCTTACAGTATTTAAAAACAAAATGTGCATATGAAAAGTTCTTCTAAATATGTAATTTAAGGCAACCGTTTGATTGCAACTGTCGGTTGGGATTCATTAGGATTCATTGGGCTGCAAAAGCAGGAAAAGCAATTGTCGGGGGTGGGGTCGATATGTCTCCAAAGGATACCTAGTGGTTGCCTACAATGAATTTTTTCTAGCTGTCAAAAATATAGCTCACTAAGATGGAGGACATCCATCTTAGGCTTCTTCGAGTTCTTTGCAATGCACAACGACATTCCACTCTTGCGTTCAGTGCAGTTCGAGCCATCAAAAGCGACTACAAAAAGTTCAACACTTTGATAAAATTTACAAACGTGTACTTGAGATCTTTTTTTTTTCTTAGACACACAAATTACAATCACATCAAACGAATCTTATAAACTTTGCGGAAACGACCGAAAAGGTGAAAGCGAATTTAAAAAGCAACCCTATGCGCAACTTAACAAATGTTGTTTCACAGATTTCAGACAGAGACAGATTTTCTGTGATTTTTTTTTCCATTTTTCAACTGTTAAAATCACTGAATATCTGTAAAAATTATGTATAGCAGTTCTCCTATTGAGATTTTGGTGAAATGTTTCCGAAATCTGTCATTTATTTCAAGTGTGTTGCAATTCTGTAATTCTCAAGATAAGAAAGCCTTTTTTAACTGTACTCACATCCATCTTAACATGATCCCGCCTAACACATTACGATATTTTCAACACTTACATAATAATGACACTAACTCACGGAAAGCGATTATTATAATTTTTTTTTAATGCCAAGAGGATAAGAAAGAACGTCGAGTGAATATGACCATTATTCTAACCTATCGTATCTTTGTTGCAGGACAAGAAAAAGAAGGTTACTACGAAATCCATTGATCTAACGGTTGATGGCAAAACGCATGGATTCCTCAGCACCGAACTATCCAAGTACCACGAATTGGAAGTAAGTTGCATTTAACTGATTTGATAGTATTAGATTTATTTAATCGGTCACCTCACTGTTTCCCCCTCCCCCCCCTTGATAGATGCAAATGATTGCTAACGATCGCCAGGAGAAGGAACGTATTGATGCGCGCAATGCACTCGAGGAGTTCGTCTATGAAGTACGCGGCAAAATTCAGGAGGATGGCGAGCTGCATGCCTATGTCGAATCGGACGAGGCCTCCAAGATTTGTCTCCAGCTGGAGGACATCGAGAACTGGCTGTACGAAGACGGAGAAAATTGTGAGCGAACCGTGTACAAGGACAAACTTCTTGCGCTGCACAAACAAACGGACCCCATCCGGGTGCGGTGCGAAGAGTACAACGGTCACGACCAAGCATTTACCGAGCTGGGGCACATCATCCAACAAACGTACAAGGCCGTCGAGCAGTTCCGCGCCAAGGATCCCAAGTATGACCACCTGACCGAGACCGAGATCCTGAACATCACCGAAGCGGCACAGAAGGCGCAAAAGTGGTACGAAGAGGCGCGGGGTAAGCTGGTGAATGTGCGCAAAACGCAAGACGCCCCGATAAAGGTAGCTGACATCCGCCACGAAAATCAAACCCTTGCAACCTGCACGAACTCGGTGCTGAACCGACCGAAGCCAAAGCCTCCAACCCCGCCAGCGGACAGCAACAAAGATCAACAATCCCAGCAGAATGGAACCGATCCATCCAAGGACCAACCAACGGAACCTCCGAAGGACTTCACCGAGGACAAGATGGACGTAGAATAAAATAGTTAAATAGTTTCTCTTCGCTGCGCGTTTACGTTACACACATTACACAACCCCAGATAAACTACACAAACACACCTACACCCCCTATTTTATTATTATTGAATGATTAACTAAAAAGGGACGAGTAATGGACACGTGAGAGAGGTGCGAGTGTGGTCAGATTTGTATAAATGCAAAGCTTGTATTTTTATGTTTCACTTAAAATTGAACCAATAGCCGTAAGTTCCAGTAAACTTCACTACACAACCCGGAAGAATGATTAATTATAACAACTGAAAGTCATTGACACAGTAAGGTAGAACTTCTCTTTAATGCTTTAAAATCAAAATATCTGAAATATACGTTCATGCTTCGTTTCTCCTTGAAAATAAAACGGTTTGTTTTATCCGTACTGTGCATATTTCACCAAAAGCCAATACAGCACATGAGTTCATATAGTTGTTCAATGTTAAACATGTCGAGCAGTCAACGGGCTACTAACAAGTAACAAATGATAAGTAATTGAATAAAGCGATAGCTAGACAAACATCATCATATATTAAAAGAACTGTGTATCACTTTAAAAGTACTGTTCTACTTGGTTTTGGGAGGATTCCTGCAGAGGCTGGATGGACTAAAAAATGGATCGACATGTCGTAAATAAGAATAGGGTTGATATGTGAAACCACAACAAAAAAACTTGATTCCAAAACAATTTACTAAATTTGCTTCTTTTTTGGGAAACTATCATTTTTTTCGAGTAAAAAAAAACAACCATTCGCAGATGCGGAAGTTATGGATATAGCTAGACAAAGCTCTTGAATGCGGAAAAACTAGTAAATGGATCATGTAATGTTTGACTTGGTATAATAGCAACGTTTCGAGAAGCAAGCGCATGTTGTACTGAACTAATCCTCCAGCTCCAATTATATTACATTGTTGATGTAGGTATGAAACACGCTAATCTAAAACAAACGAATGAAATATGGAGACAAAACTATGATTGCGACTATTTATTGGATTCCGAAACGACCTCTTAGTAGTCTGTCGATTTATGCCGATGATAAGTTGAAATATTGCGGATGAAATATCGACGTCATTTGTTACCTTAGATGGATTAAAGCAAGGTAATGCAATTTCGAATCTACAGTTCAATATAGCGCTCGAAAGAGCGATTAGGAGAGCTGGTATGCAAAGAAGCGGTACCCTTATCACAAGATCGTATATTCTCCTGGGATTTGCGGACGATATCGATATTATCGGGATTGATCGCCGTGCCGTCGAAGAGGCTTTTGTGCATTTTAAGAGGGAGACATCGAGGATTGGACTCACGATCAATAACACTGTAGAGATGCACCGAATATTCGGGCCGAATAATGGTAACATTTTTATTTTGCCGAATATTCGTTTCACCGAATACTAAATCGCAATATTCGGCCGAATAAGCCGAATAATGCCGAATATGCTAAATAAATTCAAAATTTATTTAAAAAAATAGTTTACTGAATACTGAAACAAATGTTTAAATATTCTACTGTGGTATTTTTGTAATGTCATCCCCCACAGGGTAAAGCTTAAGAAAATAAGACCCCAGCTCCGCTACATAATTTGTGAAATAATTTTTAATTCTTTTAATTATTTCAACGTGTTGCACCTTCGGATCAAATTTTCATGAGCATGAGCATTATGATGTTGGGATCAAATTTTCATGGTTACAAAAAAAAAGATGTTTTTTGTCTTCCGGTCTCTACTGGCAAATATTATGAAAAATTCATATTAAAATTCAGACGAGAGCAGGTGATAACACTACTCAGGTATACAATGGTAATGAATCTGGTATTTATGTCGTTTTTTTTTTATTCATTATGGGTTTTCAAGACCTATACTGCCCCTATTCGCATAAGCGTCCCATGTCAGTTTTCTTCAACTTGAGAAATATGCCGTTGAATTTTTCAAACCCGTTTTACATGGAGAAATAAAATAAAATCTAATAAATCGATAAAACCAGCAATCTTTCTGAAAATTTGGCATAATATTCTTTATTTGTATACATTGCTATGGAACAATTAAATGGACCATAATTACATTGATGTTTTGTGCGAGAGTGTATCAAAATCTGGAATGTGACTGTTATGCGAATAAATAGCAAGATGGGACAACACAAGTGGGTTTTGATTTTCAAATTTCTAGAACAAAGCCTATTATTTTATCAGTTTTTCTTAAAGATGAGTTCATTTTAAGCTTATTTCTGGAAGAAAATCAAAATCGTCAAAAATCGACATGGGACTCTTATGCGAATCGCGGCAGTATATATCATCCTACATCCTTTAGTTTCTATTATTAAAATCGGCTTTCCCGATAAGGCAAACACAAATATGTATAATTATTGTCGACTTTTTGGCTTGGTCGCAAACATATTCTGGCATTACGTGAAGCGTTCCAAATAAAGTAATTGCCGACATTTGATTTGCAGTCGTCTCAAAACCTATTTATCTTTGGCCTAGCTTTGACACTTGATAAAAATGTCTTAATGTCAAAGTTCACACATCCTATTTTCATTTTATATGAATCGTTATGTTTTAGAAATTTTAGAAATAAGACGTTCTTCTCTTCGAAAACAATTCGTAGTCTATCAAAAGAAATCCTGCGTTTGATTTCTTAGGAGGTAAACATATTTATTTCCTTGTAGAATAAACCTACTGAAATTGGTATCAATTGAGCATGAGTGATTTTTCGGCCGAATAAAGGCAGATTATTCGGCCAAGGGCAGATTATTCGGCCAAATAAGGGCAGATTATACGGCCGAATATTCGTTTCGCCGAATAACTAAAATTGAAATATTTGGTATTCGGCCGAACACCGAATACCACTATTCGGTGCATCTCTAATACCAGCAAAACGAAGTACATAGTCGCTGGCAATCAACGTGGGTTTATTAATGGTGGTGGTAGCCAAATGGTGCTGGATGGTTGAAAATTTGAAGTGGTAGAAGAATTTGTGTATCTTGGAACATTAGTGACGTGCGATAAGTGAAAAAGCGTATTGCAGCTGTAAATAGGGCTTAAGTCCCATAGTCTGCAAACGAAGACAAAATTTGCGCTGTATACTATGCTGATTCTTCCGGTGGCTTTATACGGCCATGAAACATGGACGTTAAAGGTGGCTGATCGGAGAGCTTTCGAAGTGTTTGAGCGTAAGGTGCTGCGGACAATACTCGGCGGAAAACAGGAGAACGGTATCTGGCGGCGTCGCATGAATCACGAGTTGTACCAGGTGTATAAAGGGCTGGATATTATTAAAAGATATTTATACCACACGGCAGACTACGGTGGGCTAGACACGTTGTTTGTATGCCGAAAGAACGTCAAGCAAAGATTATATGTAGAAGAGAACCCGGAAGAGGCCGCAGGCTTCGTGTAAGGCCGCGTACACGATGGCTTTTTGCAGTTGAAGAGAACATGAGGGCGCTCAATGTTCAGGGCGACTGGAAGCGATAGGCCCAGTGTAGAAGGATACTCCATTCGGCGTAGATTCATCAAAGAGCTGTAGCCCATCAAGTATCAAGTAAGTGTAAGTGAAATATTGGTGTCTTCTGATGTATTCTCATTTCAACCTAACTTCGGAATACGTGGTGCGTCCACGCTTGCTTACCCCGTCGGCATGGACGTTGCTCTTCCTTTTTCTAGAGCCGAGCATCGATGAAGGGCTAAGTTAAGAGTATAGCTCCTGATTAGTGTTCGCTCTGTCGCGGCTTTGGTTGCACTTCGTATATATATCTTCTACTATCTTCTACTACCATAGCTTCTACTATAAGAAGATCCATAAAGTACGTCACGTAAAAATGGTAATTTTCAACCCCCCCGTCTCCCCTTCGTCACACTTTTTGTATTAATTCTCTAGAAAAAATAAGGATCGTCACACTTCTCGAAACCCTCCCCCTAAACACGTGTCGTACTCTGAGGAAAATGGAGGTAAGATTTCCAATCAAGCGCCTTATGAAAATTTGCCACAAGGAATCGGTATGAATTCCAATATGTTGCCTTATGAGAATGATGATTTTCATTTGAAAAAAAGTTAAGTCCGGCAGACTGGGTTCGAACCATGGACGTCGAGGTCATGACGTGAGGCCGGTATGTAGACCACATGCCCATCGACGCTTGAGTACTCTAGAAGGTAACTGCCTATAAGAAGCACTGTTGTTGAAATAATCGGTCGAAGATTCATAAGGCGCCAGTTATAAATTTCGATAGTCCAGTTCGCTGAGTGTACCTTTTTGCCTTTCTCGTACAACAAAGTTGTACCGAAAGGCTATCATTTCACTCCGAATACGAACTTTTTATAAAAGCCTCGGAGACCCATAGTGTTATATGTACTCAATCCAGTTGGAACCCGAAATTGGGTGCTAGCGAAGTTGGATTTTTCTCACAATCCGTACGCTGAATAGCGCTTCGCGATATGAAAACACCGCACCACTTCCGAAGTTAGGTTTAACGTACGGATTGTGAGAAAAATCCAACTTCGCTATCCGCCAATTCCGGTTTTCAACTGGATTGAGAATATCAATCGACTCAGCTCGACGAGCTGAGCAACTGTCTGTCCGTGTCTGTGTATGTATGTGTGTGCGTATGTGTGTGCACAAAAGCTAAGGAAAACTGCGTTTAAAAGTTATAAAGAAAATAGCACATCGAACCATATTAGCACCATATGAGTTTGGTGTCTTGGCTAAATGCAACAAAGGCAGTATCACTACTCGGTGAATTACAAGGTGAATTAAGTTGGTTTTTTAAATATTTTATCTTTTCACCGTGACATATTTCAGTCGGCGTGTGTTAAACAATCGTCCATCTGCCTCCTACAGCCAACAAATCCGCGCATTGCTCAGGCGTATTTTGCTAATGAAGAGGTGATGATCGGCACCACATTTATTCCGTATATCAAGAAGGTTCGGTTTTGGTGGTGGCTGGCCCAATTATTACTTCCGGTCTTTTACTATACTTAGTATAGTAATAGTCAAGCATTCGTTCTACATATTACTAATATGGGGGTAAGCGTGGTCAATTGTTACTTACTTGATACTTGATGGGCTACAGCTCTTCGATGAACCTACGCCGAATGGAGTATCCTTCTCCACTGGACTCGATCCTGGGCCAATCGCTTCCAGTCGCCCTGAACATTGAGCGCCCTCAGGTCCTCTTCAACTGCAAAAAGCCATCGTGTACGCGGCCTTCCACGAAGCCTGCGGCCTCTTCCGGGTTCTCTACTAAATATTATCTTCGCTTGACGTTCTTCCGGCATACGAACAACGTGACCAGCCCACCGTAGTCTGCCGTGTTGTATAAGCTTAATAATATCCAGCCCTTTATACACCTGGTACAATTCGTGATTCATGCGACGCCGCCAGATACCGTTCTCCTGTTTACCGCCGAGTATTGTTATCAGCCTCCTTTAACGTCCATGTCTCATGGCCGTATAAAGCCACCGGAAGAATCAGAGTAGTATACAGCGCGAGTTTTGTTTTCGTTTGCAGACTACGGGACTTAAGCTGGTTACGAAGTCTGTAATAAGCCCTATTTGCAGCTGCAATACGCCTTTTCACCTCGCGGGTAACGTCATTATCGCACGTCACTAATGTTCCAAGATACACAAATTCTTCTACCACTTCAAATTTTTCACCATCCAGCACTATTTCGCTACCACCACCACTAATGAACCCACGTTGATTGCCAGCGACCATGTACTTCGTTTTGCTGGTATTGATCGTGAGTCCAATCCTCGCTGTCTCCCTCCTAAAAGGCGCAAAAGCCTCTTCCACGGCACGGCGATCAATTCCGATAATATCGATATCGTCCGCAAATCCCAGGAGCATATGCGATTTTGTGATAATGGTACTGCTTCTTTGCACACCAGCTCTCCTAATCGCTCCCTCGAGCGCTATATTGAACAGTAGGTTCGAGAGTGCATCACCCTGCTTTAATCCATCTAAGGTAACAAATGACGTCGATATTTCATCCGCAACCCTTACACTTGATTTCGATCCGTCCAACGTTATACGAATCAGCCGTATCAGCTTCGCCGGAAAACCATGTTCAAGCATAATTTGCCATAATTCATTCCGTTTCACTGAATCGTACGCCGCCTTGAAATCAATAAACAGATGATGTGTCTGCAAGTTGTACTCCCGGAATTTATCAAGGATTTGTCTCAGGGTAAACATTTGATCCGTCGTTGATCGGCCCTCACGAAAACCTGCTTGGTATTCGCCGACGAAGGACTCTTCAAGCGGTCTCAATCTGTTGAACAGAATACGGGACATAATTTTGTACGCCGAATTAAGAAGGGTTATTCCTCGGTAATTGGCGCACTCCAGTCTGTGCCCTTTCTTAAAGAGAGGGCAAATGAGGCCGTCCAACCAGCTGGGGGCAGCAGGGACAGCAGGGACAGCATGGACCATGTCCAAGGGCTTGACGACCCCTCCCCAGCTGTCTGTGAGTCAGGGAGAACTGCCTAGGGCGTGGTGGGATTTAGCAGTGGGCTCTGCTAAAATCCCTTCCAAAAAACCACAAGTGCCCGTAAGCAGACTCTATCAAAGCGACTGTGTGCTGCTTCAAAAGCACAACCCAGGGAGTGCCAATTGGCATGGGGTAGGGTAGCCGGTAGGGTAGCGCGTGAGCTGCTTCGGCAGGGAGTGAGTGATCTGGTTGTGCTGAGGCAGGAGTGTCATAGTGCGTCACCGCTATTGTCACCTCGAAGCGCAGCAGAAGTCTGAGTATGGACTGCACATGCTAAGGTAAGAGTGTCGTAGCGTAGTATCGTTGATTGGTCCCTACATACCGCTATCGACACCTCGAGGCATGGCAGTGGAGTGTTAGAGTGAGTTGTGGAGTGTCCCTACTTCGGTAGGGTAGCGCGTGAGCTGCTTCGGCAGGGAGTGAGTGATCTGGTTGTGCTGAGGCAGGAGTGTCATAGCGTGTCGCCGCTATTGTCACCTCGAAGCGCAGCAGAAGTCTGAGTATGGACTGCACATGCTGAGGTAGGAGTCGAGGTACCCATCGACACCTCGAGGCATTGCAGTGGAGTGTTAGAGTGAGCACCTGAAAAGGGTCACATGGAGCGAATGGTCTTTGGAGAAGCTGCTTCGGCGGCAGGGTAGCAGTGGGTTGTACCCACACCTACAGTTGTGCACATGTGGTGCATGGGGAGTGTCCCTGCTTCGGAAGGGTAGCGTGTGGTCTGCTTCGGCAGTGGTGTGATTGATCTGCTCGTGCTGAGGCAGGAGTGTCGTAGCGTAATATCTGTAGGCCCAGGCAGTTACCGCTATCGACACCTCGAAGCGCAGCAGAAGTCTGAGTATGGACTGCACATGCTGAGGTAGGAGTCGAGGTACCTATCGACACCTCGAGGCATGGCAGTGGAGTGTTAAAGTGAGCACCCGAAAAAGGGTCACATGGAGCGAATGGTCTTTGGAGAAGCTGCTTTGGCGGCAGGGTAGCAGTGGGTTGTACCCACACACCTACAGTTGTGCACATGTGGTGCATGGGGAGTGTCCCTGCTTCGGCAGGGTAGCGTGTGGTCTGCTTCGGCAGTGGTGTGATTGATCTGCTCGTGCTGAGGCAGGAGTGTCGTAGCGTAATAGCTGTAGGCCCAGGCAGTTACCGCTATTGACACCTCGAGGCATGGCAGCGGAGCGCCCGGGAGAGCATCCAAGTAAGACTCAAATGGTGTGCGAGCACCCAAGTCAGTATCGCGTGGGACGAGTGCCTGTGTGAGCGATAATGAGCGAGTACGCTTAGTACTGCCATCCCCCCAGAAGTAGTACTGCGAGGTAGTTCCTGGGGGAAACGATGGTGGAGCCCAAGGGAGTTTAGTCGGTATTACCGGTACGGTCGAGTCCGACACTCCAGTACACTTCCGTGTGGTAGTTTGGCAACTACAATGCACGTGTATTGGGTTAGTGTGTAAATGCATTCTCCCTTGTAAAAAAAAAAAAAAAAAACCAGCTAGCAGGCATTTCTTCGTCTTCCCATATTTTCGACATAATATGGTGCAGAACTTCATAAAGCTGCTCACTGCCATGTTTGAGAAGTTCAGCCGGGAGCTGGTCCTTCCCCGCAGCCTTATTGTTTTTCAGCTCTTTGACAGCTTTTTTAACCTCATCTAGTGTAGGTGACTCCACAGCTTGTTCATCGTCGCTAATATTTATTCTGTTCTCCGATGCACCGTCACTTCCTCCATTCAACAAAGTCTCGAAGTGTTGCTTCCACCTGGCAGCCACTTCAGTTTTATCTGTCAGCAAATTCCCTTGTTGGTCGTTGCACATGACGGGAGATGGCGCTGTCTTTCTCCGCACGCCATTGACAGACTCATAAAACCTCCGCATATCGTTCTGCTCCATTTTTTCCTGCGCCTCACTAATCACTTGTTCTTCGTACTCTTTTTTCTTTCTGCGGTGGGTTCGTTTTTCGGCTGCTCTCGCTTCCTTGTACCGATCTCTATTCGATCGGGTACCTGACACCAACATCCGGCTTCTGGCAACGTTCTTCTCGTCTGTCACTCTCTGACACTCCACATCGAACCAACCCGTCCTGGGTCGCCTCCGTGCAGTGCCTACCACTTCTCGTGCTGTTGTGCTCACCGCTCCATGGATCGACTCCCACAGATCGTTGATGTTGTCGCTAACGTTGATTGCACTTATCCGTTCGTCGAGCTTCTGGCGGTACTCAGCCGATACTCCTTCCGCCGACAATCGCTGGATATTGTAACGCATCGTTCGCTGTGATCTTTCGTTCGATACAGTTGACAACCGTGATCGAATTTTACTGACAACGAGGTAGTGATCAGAGTCAATGTTCGGACCTCTGAATGTCCGCACATCGATAACATCCGAGAAATGGCGCCCATCCACCAGAACATGGTCTATCTGGTTGCAAGTTTCACCATTTGGGTGTCTCCAGGTGTGCTTTCGGATGTTCTTTCGTGCAAAGTAGGTGCTACTGATGGCCATCCCTCTGGCAGCAGCAAAATTTACTAGCCGTAGGCCGTTGTCATTGGTAGCGGAGTGAAGGCTCTCCCTACCGATTATGGGACGGAAAAAGTCCTCTCTACCGACCTGAGCGTTAGCGTCTCCGATAACAATTTTCACGTCATGCTTTGGGCACTCTCCATAGGCTTTATCAAGACATTCATAAAACGTGTCCTTCACGTCGTCGGATTTATCGTTTGTCGGTGCGTAAACGTTGATTAGGCTGTAATTGAAGAATTTGCCCCGTATCCTCAACACACATATTCGTTCGCCAATGGGTTTCCACCGCATCACTCGCTTCATCTGCTTGCCCATCACTACGAAACCAACTCCATGCTCTGCTTTTTCACTGCCGCTGTGATAGATGTTATACTTGAATGCAGTATTGGTCGTGGGGTCCACGGCTCGGAATTCACGTTCTCCGGATCTAGGCCATCGGACTTCTTGAATAGCAGTCACGTTCACTCCAACCTTCTGCAGTTCACGAGCCAGAAGGCTCACTCGTCCAGGTTCATTTAGGGTCCTGACATTCCAGGTACCGAGTTTCCAATCATAGTCCTTATTTCGTTGCCGGGTCGGTTGCCAAAATAACGTTCTCTTTTTCTTCTATCTCCATTTTCCGTGGTATTTGAGAGGCTTCAGTAAGCTACCTTACCGGGGTCGCGTTACCTACATCGCGATGATGGGGCTGCCACCTTAGGTATAGCTGACGCGATACAGCATTTCGTTAATCAGCCGCTGGGTACCAGGCAGACGCTGTTTGAGCCGCACCTCCTGGTGAACAGACGCTCGAGGCGTACCTTCTCACTCTAGCTGAAGTCAGAAGGACAACAGTGCCCAGGCTGCACTACCAGCTAAGTACACAACCCTTAGCTGGCGGTCTTTTGTCATCGGACGACCCGTGGAAGCGTGAGATAGGGACTTGTGGGGACCAGAGCTCTGTTTGGCGCTCCTTCCTTGATGTCAACCCACCATTTTGCAGCCCGTGGTCAATTGTTATAGAATTTAAAAAGAAAACGAATGCTAAGATCAAGTGCCACTGGATGACTCCAAACGGGCCAGTATAATGTGGGGTAGTCAGGGTTTAACTAAATTAGCTAATAGTATAACTTATTTTGCCACGCACCAATTTCAGTATAATTTGTTTCTACGAATCAAATTCCTAGAAGTTAGGTTTTCAGCATTACTTAGCGCAAGAGAGGGTTTAAACTCTGCGTTAAACTGCATTTTATTCGCCGATTCGGGGCGTTATCATGAGTGATCAGCACTCATGGAACACATTGTTTAACGCGAATGTCAGCCGGGTTCGATCAAAAGTGTAAGATTTAGTGTAATTAGTGTAATTATTTTTATTTTTTAGGCATCAAACGTTAGGAGCATGTTTTCAGCGTCGCACAGCTCAGGAGAGGGTGTAAGCTCACAACGGTATAGTGTTTTTTTTTTTTTTTTTCTTCCTAAACAATGGAGGGACATCCTGGGTTGACCAGGAAGTGCGGGGTTAGGGATCACCGAGGGAGGCAGGACTACATCCCGACCCGCTAAACCGTTTCCATTGCCGCCAAGCCCATAGTCCCTTCGGTACAACCAGAAAGTAATGCTTCAAAGGGGGGCCAGTGCACAACGCACCCTCGAGGTTAGCTGCGTGTCCTTGCAGCACCGAACATCGTAACTCGCTTTTTAGAAGAACACCATGGTATCGTGCCAGCGCGTTGCCGGCTTTCCAGGTGGCCTTACCACGCCCTATGTCCTCGGAAGGTGGGAAGGGTCGACTTCGCGCCTGCTTCCCTCTGCACGACTGGTATCAAGAATGATGATGCCGCGTGCACCCCAAATTGACCTTTCTGCGATAGGGCCTATTCGTCAGCACACAGAGGGACTTGCCGGCGCGGTGCCTACGCCTGCCCCAGCCTTGACGAGGACCCCTTTCCGTCCTCGGGCTCGGAACCCGCCCGGTTGACCGACGCCGCAAAAGCGACGATACCATGTTGTTCTTCGCGCGGCCACTTGTTCGATAAAAGGATCGAGTTCGACCACAGAGCATGACCACCGGTATGACCCATGAAGCCGACTCCGATCCCTTGGACCACCTCTTATTTGCGCCTGAACTAGCCATCCTTGAGTCCACGCGCCACCTTCTGTGTAGCTTCGAGACGATTTGGGCGATAGCCGATAAAACGGCGTTCCAGCCAACTTCATCTTTACACATCCTCCGAACTAGGTTGTCCGGGGTAGTGTCCAGACCACATGTGGCAAGCATGTGGTCACGCATTGCGCGAAAACGTGAGCACACGAACAACATGTGTTCCGCCGTTTCCTCTAAACCTGCGCACACCAAACACTCGGGCGAGGCCGAGCAAGCCAGCTGCGTTACCTGCACTTTGATTTTGCAGCACGCTTAAACGCCGGGCACATCGAACCCCCCATGGGGTGCCTGCTGTTCACAGCTTTGCTGGAAATATATTTAAAAAAAAACAATTGGGAGGGTTCGTGCAGCATTGTGCCTTATGTCCCTCCAATCCGCAGCGCCGGCAGAGATTGCTTCTGTCAGGGCCTTTGCAGTCCCATTGCTTGTGCCCCGGTTCCAGGCACTTGCAGCAAACTTCGGGTTGTTCGTATATGCGCACAGGGCATACCGACCATCCCACCTTGACGCTCCCTAACTTGACTACCTTGGAGGCGTCCGCTGCAGATAGCCGAACCAATGCTACCTGCGTCCCTGCCGGACCTTTCCGTAGCCGAACGGCTGCGGTGGGCGTCTCCACTTCACACTGTCACCGCAGTGCCGTGACGAGCTCTTCGACTTCAGTGATCTCGTCCAGGTCTTTAACCTTTAGATTCACCTCCGTCGTGAGTGCCCTCACCTTGACCGTCTCGCCTAGGACCTCCTCCGCCAACTTCTTGTAGGCGGCGCCCTTTTGCGAGACGCCCCGCTTCAGCTCGAGTATCATCTCGCCCATCCGGGTACATCTTATTCGACGTACGTCGGAGCCGAGTTCACCGAGCTTGACGTCACTCCTCATCGCCTTCAAAACATCCGAGTACTTAGCCTCGTCCGCCGTGATGACTAGGGCATCGCCCCTGGAGCGATTGGCGCCTACCCTAGACTTCTTGCTACCCTCATTCGCCTGGGCCTTCTTTTCGGCCCTTGACGTCTTCGGTTTCCTCTTGTTCTTGACCAGGGTCCAGGAGGCGTCATCCCCCTCTATTTCCCTGGTCTGGTGCGGCTGAGAACTTTCAGCCTGCCGTAACCCCTTACTACCGTCTTTCCTGAGTGGACGGACCTTTCCAGGTCCTTCCTCCCCCGGTTTTGGAGGTACCTGACCGGGGTTCAGCTTCCCAGCCCCACTACCCTTGTTCGGGGTAGTAACCCTCCGCGTTTTGGAGCGGCCCCCAGAGAGCTCATCCCCTGGAGACTGTCTCCCCCGTTTTTGTGTCTGCTCCGTTGGAGCAGTCACCCCCGACGTACCCGCAAATACTTGAGCCTCAGTCTGGGTAGACTTTGGCACCACCGTCTTCGCTGGCACGTCTTCGGTCGATTCGACCTTGCCCGAGTCCGCGAATCTTTGGGCCTCAGTCTGGGTAGATCTCGACTCCACCGATTTCACGGGTTTACACTTGGCCGTCCCGACCGCCCTCTCCAGCTTGGCGTCCAACATCGACTTTCGAAGTTTCTGCAAGCTCCTCTTGAGGTCCTTGCTGATATTATGCTTCGATGACGCAAAGTCGATAATGGCGTCCAGCTGTTCCGTCGCCACCTCGAAGGCCGAAAGCCCATCGCTTTTGCGGTTCATCGCCTCCACAAGCCATGGGCCGTCAATAACCCCTACCGGCGTTTTGATAGCCGAGAGGAAGGTTGAGTGACCCACGCTGGCGCTGCGCACTGAGCTGCCGACTATTGCCTCTGGCCTCCTAGGCAGAGACCTGAACAACCCACCTCTTGCGAAGGGGTTGTCGCCTACACTACTACCACTAATTGAAGAATTGACTTGGTTTTCCATTTTGGTCCCACGAGTTGCTCGGGAAAAGAGGTCCACCACGCCAGAGCCCAGCATGACGCGGTAAGGGGCAATTACTGTGGAGGGTGCCCAGGTACCCCACAGGCTCCGTTAAAGGCCTAGCTTATTATTTCACCCCCCTGGCCATGCATCCCCTCTGCACGGGTCGCTTGACGCCTTGGGATTAGGGGTTAGGGACGATGGTCCCGGTCTAACTCGCAGTGGCCATCGGGAGGGGTCGTCAAGCCCTTGGACAAAGTCCCTGCTGCCCCTACAACGGTATAGTGTAGGCTGTCCTCGATTGGGGTCCTGTGGGTCGCATGTAGTGGCTGTGCTCGGGGCAGTTATGTGTTGAAAGCGGTTTCGGGGCAGTTAGGATTGAGTTTTAATATAAACAGATGTAGGATTGAACAAAGTTATAACCTTCAAGGTTCATATTATGGAGCCTATTGACAGCCAAAGCGTTGCTTATCCTCCTTAGTTAGGAACTGAATTAATTTATCCGATTTGGAATTTTAGATTGAATAGTAGGTATATATTGACAATAATAGAAACTATATACAGTTATTGTTTTATTAAGTATTGAAAATATGTTTTTAGTTAAGTTGAGTATCAGATGGGCATGTGTGATATCCATTAATAAGACAGAATTATTAGAACTGTATTTTTGTCTTTGTAGTAAGATTAATTACTTACTAATGTTTTGCGGGCCGGCGAGTGAAAGCGGCCCAATTCTTTTATCTACCTCTTTCCAGACGACCAGTGATGAAGAAAATCTCATAGTTCCGGTATCAGCAGTGGTATTCATATTCATAACAACCACCGTCAATACAGGAAGTCTGTGTTCTCAACGTGATTACTTCAAGGACAATCCCAACATCTTCTGTGAATTGCAGATAAGTATTGCGTTTATATTTTAATTGCACTGAGCTCGTTCTAATCTGATCGATGAATGAATTTACTTGTCACTAATCAATATCATTAGATTAAAATATTCCCGTAGATTAGAAAAGCAAGTGCATATATTTCTATTTTATGGCAACATATCACAACGAAACGGACCCTTCGAGTTTAAGGTCATTTCCTGACAGAATCAAGTTTCAAAGTGCTCGCGTTTTCAGGGCACATCACTCGATACGGAGGCGGCGGACAACTGTCATTTTGTTGATTCAGCTTTGCTGCGTCGCAGCATGCGTGAAAAAATGAAAATGACAGTTGTGCGTTGCTTCCGTATCGAGTGATGTGCCCCCGAAAACGCGAGCACTTTGAAACTTGGATTCTGTCATGAGTGACCTTAAGTAAGATCTCGGTCCGGTTGCATCTAAGGAGATCTTAGTGCAGTGCACACCGGACGTGTTGCCCAGTAGACGTATCGCTCAGCGGTATTTAAATACAACGCAGATAGGCTATGGTCAGAGGGTGCGTTGATATTACAAGATTACAAGATTATATCAAGAAGGTTCGGTTTTCATTTTTGGCTGGCCGGAGACGAGCCAGCCTCGGGCTGAAAGTCTCCTTAAAAAAGTGGTCGATTTGATTTTCTTTAAGACCGGTACGGGAGCCCTATAGGTATACGATAGATGGTGGAGAACTATAGTGGAAGATTGTCGCTGTCGTCACATCATCTTGAAAAATCCTTTGTTGGCGAGGATAGGGCGCTAAAAGTCAAAGGAGGAAAAATCAGTACGTTTTGATAGTTGTGTACCCAACATATTTGAGAATGAGAACAAAACGGAACCGCAGCGACAATCGTCTTCTATGATTTGTTACCTCTATTTGTAGAACGATCCCCGATCACCATGTCGTTGCTAACTGATTTACAGTTCGGAAATAGTATCACGGAATTTGACGCCCATTTTTAAAGGGTCGGGAATTTCGTTTTTCCGTGTCCATCAAGTAAATGACATCGAGTACGGCCATGGCGGAAGTCACAAAACAGATAGACATCATAGAACAAATTGCAAATTTCAAAGTAGGCTCTTTGTGTATCAACAATCGACGAATGGCACTCCCGTATATCCAAGGCGAAAGAAAGTGAAAGCAAAGCATGCGATACTGCTCTGTCTAATGCGCGTTGTTCAGTAAAGCTTGACTTCCACCGCTAGGTTCGCTAGCGTTCCAAAATCATGGAAGCACCACATTCCACGGCAAAGATGCCTATATGTTATGTGCAGATAGGCTATGGTCAGAGGGTGCGTTAATATTACAAGATTACAAGATTACAAGATTATATCAAGAAGGTTCGGTTTTCATTTTTGGCTGGCCGGAGACGAGCCAGCCTCGGGCTGAAAGTCTCCTTAATAAAGACATAAAAAAAATTGGCTGACACAGTTGTGGTCGATTTGATTTTCTTTAAGACCGGCACGGGAGCCATACGGTAGATGGTGGAGAACTATAGAGGAAGATTGTCGCTGTCGTCACTGGTGAAACATCTTTTGTTGGCGAGGATAGTGCGCTAAAAGTCAAAGGTCGAAAAATCAGTACCGTTTGATAGTTGTGTACCCAACATGTTTAAGAATGAGAACAAAAGGGATCCGCAGCGACAATCGTCCTCTATGATATGTTACCTCTATTTGGAGAACGATCCCCGATCACCATGTCGTTGCTAACTGATTTACAGTTAGGAAATAGTATCACGGAATTTGACGCCCATTTTTAAAGGGGGGGGGGGGAATTTCGTTTTTCCGTGTCCATCAAGTGAATGACATCGAGTACGGCCATGGCGGAAGTTTGAGATAGAAACTAGTTCCGTCTGAGGACGTTGGTAACTTGGTGTCGGCGGAAGCCATCTTTACTTTTTTTTCACTGCCACTCACGACCGTTCGTCACAACTTTCTTCTATAAACTGACTTGTCGGTACCACGCCAAGCGGCGCGACAATTTTTTTTTTGAGTCTTTTGCTTCGTTATTCGAATGTCATTTTCGAACTTCATTTCATTTCATTTATTCAGACTAAGGCCGAAGTGGCCTGTGCAATACATAAAAGTCTTCTCCATTCAGCTCGACCCATGGCTATGCACTTCGCCAACCACGCAGTCTGCGGAGGATCCACAAGTCATCTTCCACCTGATCGATCCACCTTGCTCGCTGCGCACCTCGCCTTCTTGTACCCGTCGGATCGTTGTCGAGAACCATTTTCACCGGATTACTGTCCGACATTCTGGCTACGTGCCCGGCCCACCGCAGTCTTCCGATTTTCGCGGTGTGAATGATGGATGGTTCTCCCAACAGCTAATGCAACTCGTGGTTCATTCGCCTCCTCCACGTACCGTCCGCCATCTGCACCCCACCATAGATGGTACGCAGCCCTTTCCTTACGAAAACTCACAGTGCGCGTTGGTCCTCCACGAGCATCGTCCAGGTCTCGTGTCCGTAGAGAACTACCAGTCTAATAAGCGTTTTGTAGATAGTCAGTTTGGTACGATGGCGAACTCTATTCGATCAGAGCGTTTTGCGGAGTCCAAAGGACGTACCATGATGCGTCTCCGAATTGCTCTGCTGGTATCGTTATCGGCGGTCACCAGTAAGCTCAAGTACACGAATTCGTCAACACCTCGATTTCGTCACCACGGATAGAAACTCGTGGTGGGTGGCTTACATTGACCTCTTGAGCCTCTTCCTATCATGTACTTCGTCTTCGACTGTTGATGACTAGTCCAATCCGTTTAGCTTCGCTTTTCAGTCTGATGTAGGCTTCCTTCATCCTCTCAAAGTAATGTGCCATGATATTAATGTCGTCGACGAAACCAAATAACTGGACGGACTTCGTGAAAATCGTTCCACTCGTGTCAATCCCTGCCCTTCGTATTACTCCCACCAAAGCGATGTTGAATAGCAGACACGAAAGACCATCACCTTGCCGTAACCCTCTGCGGGTTTCGAAGGGACTCGAGAATGTCCCTGAAACTCGAACTACGCACATCACCCGATCCATCGTCGCTTTGATCAACCGTGTCAGTTTATCCGGTAAACCGTGTTCGTGCATTACCTGCCATAGCTTGTCCCGATCGATTGTATCATATGCGGCTTTGAAGTCGATGAATAGATGATGTGTGGGCACGTTGTATTCGCAGCATTTCTGCAGTACTTGGCGAATGGCGAACACCTGGTCCGTGGTGGAGCGTTCGCCCATAAAACCCGCCTGGTACTGCCCTACGAACTCTGTTGCAGTTGGTGCTAGTCGACGGCATAAAATTTGGGAGAGTAACTTGTAGGCGGCGTTCAGCAATGTGATTGCGCGGTAGTTGCTACAATCCAGCTTATCGCCCTTTTTGTAGATGGGACACACGACACCTTCCATCCACTACTGCGGCAAAACTTCCTCCTCCCAAATCTTGGTAATGACCCAGTGCAGCGCTCTAGCCAGTGCCTCACCACCGTGTTTAAATAGCTCTCCTGGTAGTTGGTCAACCCCAGGGGCTTTATTGTTCTTCAGCCGGCCAATCTCCTCCTGGATTTCCTGGAGATTCGGAGCCGGTAAGATTATGTCCTGCGCGCGTTCTCCCAGGTCCATCACCATACCGCCATCTTCGTCTGCCACATCGCCATTCAGGTGTTCTTCGTAGTGCTGCCGCCACCTTTGGATCACCTCACGCTCGTTCGTAAGAAGGTTCCCGTTTATGTCCTTACACATATCAGGCTGTGGCACGTGGCCCTTACGTGAACGGTTTAACTTCTCATAGAACTTTCGTGTGTTATTAGCGCGGTACAGTTGCCCCGTCTCTTCACGGTCTCGATCTTCCTGTTGGCGCTTTTTCCTCCGGAAAATCGAGTTTTGTCTGTTTCGCGCCTGTTTATATCGTGCCTCGTTCGCCCTCGTGCGGTGTTGCAGCAATCTCGCCCATGCTGCATTCTTCTCTTCCACTAACTGCTCACATTCGCCAAGTGCAGCGGTTGCGGTGCTACCAATGGCGGATCGAATATCTCTCCAGCCATCTTGAAGAGACGCTGCGCCTAGCTGCTCTTCCGTTGGGAGTGCCACTTCCAGCTGCTGCGCGTATTCTTGGGCTAGTCTAGCGTCTTGTAGCCGCCCAATGTTAAGCCGCGGCGTGCGCCTTCGACGGGTGTTGTACACCGTCGAGAGTTTTGAGCGCAGGCATACTGCAACGAAGTAGTGGTCGGATTCAATATTCGCACTGCGGTAAGTGCAGACGTTCGTGATGTCGGAGAAGAATTTACCGTCGATTAGAACGTGGTCGATTTGGTTTTCCGTTTCTTGGTTAGGTGATCTCCATGTGGCCTTGTGGATATTTTTGCGGGGAAAGAAGGTACTTCGGACTACCATTCCGCGGGAGGCTGCGAAGTTTATGCATCGTTGGCCGTTGTTATTCGATACGATGTGCAGACTATCCGGTCCGATGACCGGTCTATACATTTCCTCCCTTCCTACCTGTGCGTTCATGTCACCGATGACGATTTTGACGTCCCGCAGTGGGCATCCATCGTATGTCTGCTCCAGCTGTGCGTAGAACGCTTCTTTCTCGTCGTCGGGTCTCCCTTCGTGTGGGCAGTGTACGTTGATGATGCTATAGTTGAAGAAACGGCCTTTAATCCTCAGCTTGCACATCCTTGCGTTGATTGGCTGCCACTCAATCATGCGTTGGCGCATCTTACCCAGCACTATGAAGCCGGTTCCCAGCTCGTTGGTGGTGCCACAGCTTTGGTAGAAGGTAGCCGCTCGATGCCCGCTTTTCCACACTTTCTGTCCTGTCCAGCAAATCTCCTGCAGTGCCACGACGTCGAAGTTGCGGGGATGTAATTCATCGTAGATCATCCTGTCGCAACCTGCGAAACCTAGCGACTTGCAGTTCCATGTTCCAAGCTTCCAATCGTGATCCTGTATTCGTCGCCTAGGTCTTTGCCGATTATATCGAGTCGCATTATCTCTTATATTGTTTCGTAATGATTGGTTTTCTAGGCGGCTTATTGGGCCTGCGCAAACCTCCTGTCTCGTCGGAGGGCCGTCGTGTCAGAGCTGTTTAGCGTCCCACCTAACACCAGGACTTGGGCTTGTGCGCTTTGAGCGGCACACGGTCGCTTTGGTGGGGCCTACTTGCGGATACATGCAGCTTTTTATAGAGGTTTAACAGGGCCCACTGGCAAGCCCCACAACTCGCAGATGGCCTGGGGAGGGATCGTCAAGCCCTTGGACATAGTCCCAGCTGCCCCTTGTTATAACTTGATACGTTTTCTATACTACTATACGGGGGTAACTTGATACGTTTTCCGAATTGTAAATTCCAAATCCATTCACATTACCATTTTTGCATTCGTATATCCCAGCCCAGCTACTCTCAACGTGGTCTTGCTTTGTGGCCGTGCATCTTACTGCACCGCTAAGGAGGGCCTGTTGCCTGAAAATAAGCAGGTTCTGACCTGTTCGAAGTGAACATGTTAAACAGCAGGGACCCGAGGATACTGCCCTGGGGACGCCGTGCGCATTGGAACTCACTCCGCTGATTGAATGTCCGGAATGACCTGTTCACCAGATATCTAGGAAGATTGTAGCATTGTATACAACTATAGTTTGTACACCAGGCCATCATGCCATACATTGTCGAACACTTGCTCATCTTGTCAATCGAGTACGGCCATGGCGAAACCGTCAAGTATAATTCAATCTGAGGACGTTGGTAACTCGGGTCAGTTGATGCACGGTGAATCGACCGCGTCGGAAACTATGGTTCTGTTTCTCGAGCAAGAAGTAGCTGAGATAGAGGCACTGATTAAAGACCGAATAGTGATCAGAGCTGAGCTCCTGGTAGACGACTAGCTGCCATAATGTATCATTCATGTTGGTTATGTACAGGTCTATCGTTGCATGGACTCCGGACCGACTCAGCCGGGTAGGGTAATCTGGGCTCAAGATCGTGTAGTGGCCTTTCTGTTGGCCATAGGAAGGGAACCCCCTCACAAAGAATAACGAACTAGAGTTCCCTCTCACTCCACGACAAGCTACTGACTGATACTTCTGCCAGCAGCTGCAGCTCTCTTTATTTCAACAACAGGTATATACTATAGATAGTGGAATATATAGATGAGCGAAGATAAATCCTCTGTCTCCAAACGAACTGTCAAACGTGTTTCCAAACGATCATGACGTCACAATTTAAATGGAAACGTTAAGGGCTGTGACGTCATACGCGCGTGTGCACGGGCAAAAAAATCGACTCAGCCTTGCTTTCGCTCATCTATAGATTCTACTATCTATAGTATATACAATACATCCACAACAATATTCCTTAATCTACCCAAGAGCAACTACAACTAACTGGTGCCTGCTTCTTATCCATTTACGATGTACTGCGAAGCGTCGTAAACTATCTGATATTCCAACACTCCTCCTTAGTGTGCACGCATCGCTACTGTCCTGGCTTCTCCTAACACCGAGCCTTTAGTCCTGAGCTCCTACTCACCGAACAATTGGGCTTATTCTACGAGTCGAGTGACGTGAGGTGAGTTGATTTTAGCCATTCTCACGTGAGGTGACCATGTTATTCAAATGGGGCTATACGACTCTTCTCACGTCATTCGAGCAATCTCACGTCACCCCACTCGTAGAATAAGCCCAAATTCCTCCTGGCCCAATCCGTTGCCCGTACAAATGGCCTCTATCTGTTAGTCAGCTCCTGAATGTTCCGACGCTCCTTCTGGACTCCTACTGACCAGCCAGCATCCTACCGAATGTTCCAACCTCCTGATGAATTCCGCCGGGCGCTACCCAAGACACATATTACACATATCACACATATTTAACATATTTAATATGCTTATAGTAGTTTTAACTACTGTCGAAGAGAGATAGTGTTCCAAAACAGTTATTCAGTTATATTCCTGTACATAACCTAAATTGAAAGACTAGACGGGACATGAATAATTGAAAAATCATGAATATATTTGCACACCAAAATCTGAATTCTAGTTACAGCAAAATGAATTGCTGAAATATGTCCAGCAATCTAATAGTTTACTGTGATTTCAGCATCGAATTTTTCTCCTGATTGATTGATATTTCTATGAGACGTAAAATATTTTCTAACAATGTCATTAGTAGCAATGAAAAAAGTAGAAAATTAATTGTGAAGCTGCTTTCAATGAAATTCCAATGCTGTCTGATTTCCAGCGAAATAAACTTAAAGTGTGAGCCCAAATTATGGCCTTTTCATCCTTTTAGTGCTTCGCTGCTGGCTGTGACGATGACTGTGGCTAATGGAAAGGGTCACAAAACAAACCATGCGCTCCATGATGGCAGAGAATCGCTTGCGTTAGTGTGAGAAAGAAACATGACATGGAATCAAATGGCCCGTTTACATATGAGCTAGTTCTAGCGGACAATGCACTGTCCGACAATACTAGCGCGAAATTAGCATAATGTAAACAGGAATTGTCATGTGCTAATAGTGTTTACATTATGCTAATATCGAGCTAGTATTGTCAGACAGTGCATTGTCCGCTAGAACTAGCCTATATGTAAACGGGCCAAAAACCAGAGTGAGGAGGAGGATCTGTTGTTTATGTTTGTGGTGGGTGTTGGTCAATGTTATGGATTTTATACAGGTTCGGGCGAGACAGCACAAACGTGTTCGTGAAATATCGGAATCAGTAACAGTGTTCGTTTCGCACGACGACGGCGGTGGCTCGGGTGCCGAAAACAAAAGAACGATGACGTCAATCTCACACCTCATGAATGAAATTTGGTGTAAGTTTGACGTCAGCAATCAGTTGATCAGGAATGTTTACACTTTTTGAGCTACTAATACGAACAATATATGGGGATGTAATGCCAATAAGAAGAAGAAGAATAATACGAACAAAAGGCACGCTTAACCGGACCTGTATAAAATAAATGACATTGGGTCTATATAGCTTTGTCTATATCGTGCTGAATTGACCTTTACCGTCAAAAATTGTATCCCGTTTTATTGTCTTAGTCGTCTTTGGCTTATTTAAGGTCAACTTTCTCAAAGAACCCATATTTTTCAAGCCTGTAACTATTTTTAAAATCGAAAAAAAAGCGAAAAAGTGCTGCACGTGTGCCTGAAAAATTCACCCGATGTTCGTTCAAAATCGGGCTAATTTTAAGAAAACAGCACTTTTTCGATTTTTGTTTTCAATTTTCAAAATATTTAGAGGCGTCAAAAAACACAGGTTCTTTGGGAAAGTTGACCTTAAATAAGCCAACCCGGATAAAAGTGTACCATAGGCTCAACAGTGTAAACAATTGAATTACCATACGCTCTACGGTATACAATGGGATATATAGTTTCTTGATGGTTGTCCATATTGTATCAACACCGTGGATATAATACGTCAACATAGTTCTCTAATGTAACATTGCTTCCAATTGTTTTTAGAACATTTAGTGCATAAGGACGTTTTCACCGCTGCTCTATTTTTTTGGTCTAATTTTATGACAGTTTCAAAAATATAGACCAACAAAAATAAACCAAATATTTGCCATTTTCACCGGTGTTGTTTTAAAATGAATGTTTTTGTTTTAATGCTTCCGAGAAACAAAAAAAAAAAACAAAAAACCACAACCAAGGCGAAGCAACATATATTGAATAAACCGCTGGGAATTCCTCTTGAAGTTTCGCCGGGAATTCCTTCAGGTTTCTCAAGGAGAAATCCTCCTTAAGTTGCTTTGATAATTCCTCTAGATGTTACTCCAGGAAATCTTCCTAGAAGTACTCCGGGAATTCTTCCTGAAATTCCACCGGGAGTTCTTCTACGAAATCCTCCGGGAATTACTCCTGGAGTTGGTCTAAGAATTCCTCCTTCAGTTACTTCAAGAATTGCTCTGAAAATTTCTCCTGGAGTTTGATCAGGTTTCTCCAGGAGTTCCTCCGGGAAGGTAATCTGGGAATTTTACCTGGAGTTAATCTTGGCGTTCCTCCGGAAACTCCTCCTGGAATTCCTCCGGGAATTCCTCTAAGAGTTTCTCCGGAAATCCTACTTGGAGCTCCTTCGGGAATTCTATCTGGAGTTTTTCCGGGAATTGTTCTTGGAATTCCTCCGGGCAATTCTCCTGAAGTTCCTACGGGATTTCCTTCTTCAGTTACTCCAAGAATTCCTCTGGAAATTTCTCCTGGAGTTTGCTCAGGTTTCTCCTGAAGTTCTTTCGGGAATATCTCTTGAAGGTAATCCGGGAATTTGACCTGGAGTTAATTTTGGCGTTCCTCTGGGAATCCCTCCTGGAGTTACTCCGAAAACTCCTCCTGGAGTTCCTCCGGGAATTCCTCTAAGAGTTTCTTATGGAGTTCGTTCAGGTCAAAGAAACTTCAAGAGGAACATTTGGATGAACTGCTGGAAGCATTCTAGAAGGAACGCTAAGGGAAATTCATACAGGAACTCCAGGAGGAATTTCTGTAGGAACTCTAGGAGGAATTTCTGTAGGAACTCCAAAAGGAATTCCTGTAGGAACTTCAGGAAGAATTCCTGTAAGAACTCCAGGAAGAATTCCTGATGGAACTCCAAGAGGAATTCTTCCAGTGAAAACATTCTACTAAAAAAGAGATAAGTAACTTTTCTCCAGGAGGAATTCATGGAGAAACTCCAGGAGGAATTCCTGAAGGAACTCTAGGAGGAATTCCTTAAGGAACTCCAGGAGGAGTTCCTGAAGAACTCTGAGATCAATTCTTGGAGTAACCCTATGAGTAATTCCAGGAAGAACTCCAGCAGCAATTTCTGGCTGAACTCAAAGGAGGAATCCCCGGAAGAACTCCAGGAAAAAATCCTGAAGGAGCTCCAGGAGGAATTCCTGAAGGAACTCCAGGAAGAATTCCTGGAGCTTTCTAAAGGAACTCCAGGAGGAACTCCTGAAGAAATCCATTTCTAGAGGAATTCCAAGAGAAATTCCTGGAGGAATACCAAAAGAAATTCCTGTAAGAAATCCAAGAAAAATTCCTGGAGGAATTTCAAGAGAATTTCCTGGAGGAACTTCAGGAGGTATATCTTGAAGACTCCTGCAGGAATTCCTGAAGGAACTCGAGCCATCCCTGGAAGAACTTCAGAAGCAATTCCTAGAGGAACTTACGGAGCAATTCCTGGAGGAAGTTCAGGAGCAATTCCTGGAGGAACTTCAGGAGCATTTTCTGGAAGAACTTCAGGAGCAATTGCTGGATTAACTTCAGGAGCAATTCATGAAGGAACTCCAGGAGAACTTCCTGGAGAAACTCTAATAGGAATTCCTGGAGAAACTCCTGGAGGAATTCCTAGAAGAACTCTAGGATGAATTGCTGGAAAAATTCCAGGAGGAATTTCTGGAAGATCTTCAGAAGTTATCCTGGAGAAATTCTAAGAGAAAATCCTGGAGAAATTTCTAGGAGGTATTTCTAGAGAACTTCTAGTAGAACTTCGCGAATATTTCCAGGAGATATTCCTAGACAAACTCCAGGAAGAAATCGTGGAACTCCTTAAAGATCTTCTAAAGGAATTGGGGGTATCTAAAAGGAATTCCTGGAGAATCTCCTGGAGGAATTCTTGGTAGAAACTCGGAAAGGATTCCCGTCGGCATCCCGAAAAAATAACCGTCCGAACCTTGAAAGGATTTTCTTCGTAATCACGAAAGGATTGCAATCGAAATTCCAAAAGTGTTCCCGCCGGAATCTCGAAGGATTCCCGTCGTAATCTCGAAGGATTCCCGTTGTAATTTTGAAAGAATTCCCGTCGGAATCCCGAAAGGATTTTCGTCGGAATCACGAAAGGATTCCCGTCAAAATCCCCAAAAGATTTCCGTCCGAATCCCTCATGGATTCCTATTAGGATCCCCAAAGGACTCCTGTCAGAATTCCCAGAAGCTTCCCGTCGGAATCCTCTGATAATTTCCGTCAGAATCCCTAACGAACTCTTGTGTGATTTCCCAAAAATCCGGAATCGCGAAAGAATTTCCGTCGGTATCTTGAAAGGACTCCCGTCTGAATCTCCAAAGAATTTCCCTCGGAATCCTAAAAGGATTTCCGTTGGAATACCAAAAGGATTCCCGAAAGGGTTCCCGTCGGAATCCTGAAAGGGCTCTCTTCGGAATCCCGAAAGAATTCCTGTCTGAATCCAGAAAGGATTCTCGTCGTCACATCGAAAGGTTTCCCGTCGGAATCCCAAAAGATTCTTAATGGATTCCTATCGGAATCCCCAATGAAAAAGTATTCCTCCAAAGAACGCCCGTCAAAATACCCAGAAGCTCCCCGTCAGAATCCTCAAAAACTCTTGTCGGAATTCCCTAAAGATTAATTCCTTAAAGATTCACGTCGGAATCCCAAATGATTTCCGTAGGAATCTCGTCGCAATACCAAAAAATTTCCATCGAATCAGTATTCTCTTCGTTAGTCTCTGGGAAATTACGCTCTCACTGTTTCATCTTTTTAAATAACGTTGTCGTTGCAAGGTATTTATAAGATTCTGTATGTGCTCATAGTTGCTACCGGGACCTTGATTACTCGCAGCTCTTCCACCGCTTCCGGTTAATACAAAGCGATTTTTCTCGGAAGTAACGGTGGAGATTCACTCTCTTGGCACTCCAGCTCTTCGAAGCCGTAGGCGCTGGAAACATTCTTACTGTTTTCGCTACAATCGCCCGAACTGCAACGGTTGCTACATAGTCCCGGGTCGAACACTTCCAGCAACGACACTCGCGAATTGTCTTCGGATCCGCGGGAATTCCGGATCTCTACCGCGAAATCCTTCTCCTTATGCCGGCATACCGCTGGATTTGACGTTTAAAAAGCTTCATAATCAAAACAAACAACATTCTTCTTTGTATTATTTTTGTTTTGGAAAATTTGGAGCGCAGGCTGAATTCTGGTCCAAATGTGAACAAAATTGAAACAAAAGTGTATGACAGATTCATTTATTTGAAACGAAACTGTTCGAAAAACAGATTTGGACCGCCCCGGTGAAAATGGGAAATTTAGATTTGGTCTATTCTACTGTCAAAATTTGGAATAGAACGCGACCAGTGAAAACGTCCTTAGTTTATAATCATTGATAACTTCTGAAAATTTTGTTCAAATTGCATATAAGCAATATAATAATATTTATCCCATTGCCGCAAATATGCATTATTTTTCTTAAAATTTCATTGTTGAACGGTAAAGTCGTCATAATTAAGAAATCCAATATCGTATTGTTTTACTATAAAAATACAATTCAATCTATGGTAATTTGAACGGTTTTCTTCGGATATTTCAACAATATATTTACGATACACTCTATTGTTTGACAAAAAAAAGTGTATGAAAAAATCTCAGATTTTGTATAGTTACGATACTTAACAACCCGTACGTTCTAATGCGGAAACTTCATTTACAATTTAATGAATGGTTCATAACAATGCATTCTAATGTATTTCTATTATTTCATATACAATAAAATCTATTGTAAATTTATTGTGTTTTATAGTGATGTTACAATAAATTGTATTGCTTTTCTATAATATTTTTTATTCGGGAAAGAATCAATCAAGCGAATAAAAATTGAAAGCAAACAGGGGGGGAGTAAGCCTGTCATCCACGAACAAATCAAGCCTACCTAAGATGTATTATCCGGGCCTCGCCGCTTGGGAAAGGCGGGCAACCCTGGGCCACCCCGCTTGGCAAGTGTAACATTTTTCGAACTGGAATCTTGTAGGATATTGGTTAACCTTCACTACTGCGGACTAACGAAAAAAATGTGGGATTGTTTATTTACATTTGCTTCATACTACATGCAAAGGAGGCGTGATGCACCGCATATTACCCCCCTGAAAGCAAACCATGTTCAAAAAATATTATAGCGAGGACAAAGAGAGTATCCCTTTAGCGCATATGACATATTCTCAAAGCACTCTGGATATCCTGAAATAATTTATAAATTATTTTACATAATTATTATCAATTTCCCACCTTATCGGCCGCGACGATTTGAAATCGTCGCAAAGCAAATTGACGCCAAAATCGTCGCCAGCAGAAATGACCAAAAGATCTGTCAAATCAACTGTGAACAAAATTTTGCAAACTCAATAATCACATTTATTCCCAAAATTGGGCCCGATTTTCATGCAGATTAACATGATTTACTAATAAAACTAACACAGTTAGAATAATGAAGTTGGCGACGATTTTGAAGGTGCTTAAAAAATGGTCGGCGCGTTTTGTTATCAAGGAAACAGTCAATATATTATTCAGAACCCAATTGCTGATAAAAAAATATTAACGCATATTTTGATTAAATTTTCTGGCACGTGTAAAAGTCCGCGCATCTTCTTCGAAATCCATTTTTTTTACCGCTGGGGTTCTACTCTATAGTTTGACAGTGGGGCTCTAGTTTGACAGCCGGTTGAAAACGACGCCGCCGACGTGCGAGAATCGATCCGCGAGATCGCATTTTTTCCAGTTTTTCAATTTGTTTGTAAATACCGTAAATATACCAACTTCTTCGACAAAATCTGGGGACAAACAAGTCTAGGAACAAAATAAGTATTTCGCAATGCAGCAAAAAAATGACGCCAAACTCTATCAAAGATGCTGTCGGATTTGTATGGACGATACAAGGGAACAAATCGACGTCGTTTCGGATGAAACTTTGGTTGAAACCTTGAATCAGTTGTACAATGTGAAGGTATTGATTTTTCTAAAAATATGTTTATAATAAATTAATTTGTGCTAACGAAATGTCCATCTCATTGGGCAGGTCGATATAAATGATCGGATCTCCAGCAAAGTATGCCTCGAATGCATCCAAGAAGCGAAAGAAACGCAAAAGTGGTTGAGTTTCTACGAGGAACAGAAGAAGCTGATTGCGGAGAACCAACGGGTCTACAACGAGGAACTGGTCAATCAGCTGGGACCAGAAGCGACACATTCTCCGGCTCGTTCTCCTTCCATATCGACAAAGACTCTGACCCGGACGCCAAGGACCAGGAACCCTCCTCGAAGGATTGATGACGACGATGAGGAGGAAGTGAAGGGGGAAAAAGATGAAGATTTCATTCCGTCGAAGTCGGCTCGGAAGATTAAGAAAGAGCCGATCAGTACTCGGAGGAGTATAAAGCGCGAATGGGTACCGTCATCGGATGGTAGCGGAAGGGGATCCACGACAACAACCCCGACGGATAATGGCTCGGATGACGAAGATGAGTCGGAAACAGGAACCAGTACCTCTGATGGGGAGCTCAAGTGTCCCAAGTGTGAGAAAGTGTTTTCTGAAATTGATCAACTGGAACGGCACAATTGTGAATTCATTTGTAACATCTGTAGTGCAGCGGTCAAGTACCGGAATAGCTTGAAGCGTCACTTGATGGTGGTGCACAAGATAAAGGCCAACCAATGGGAAGATTATTGGAATCCTACTGGGGACCAGGGAGGTGCCTCTTTATTGGTTGAGACCAAAAAACCGAAGAAAAGGTATCGCTACGAAAGTGATTCTCCTACGGATATGGAGGATGATTCTAACAATGATGAAGACCAAAAAGATTTGATTTGTAGCAGCTGCGGTGATAAATTTTATTCAACACAAGAGATGAAGAATCATGACTGTGATTATGGGTGTAATATTTGTGGAGCTTCGTTTGCCTCTCGGAACAGTGTGAAGAGACACAAGATTCGCCTACATAATGTAGATCCAAATGATCCGTCGGTAGCTTCACATTCTCGTGCGCCATCGGCTACAACTGTAGTGTCCACACCTAAGCCTGCCTCAAGACCACCCTCCAGGGCTGCTTCAGAGAATGCTTCTGACGATGAACCACTCTCTGCAATGGCATCTGATGAAACGAGATATCGGTACTTCTGTCCCGATTGCGATTATTCCAGCTATAGGCGTTATACAGTCACTACACATTTGGCAGTCTTTCATAAAACTCCTAAAGAGCAAATCGATGTTGAAGCGATTGTTAAAAAAATAGTACCAAGAACTTCTGACATTGTTCGGTCAAAAACGCCAGTACCTGCTGCTGTTTCAGATGAAACACCGGTTCGTTCAAAAACACCCATTCCTGTTGAGCCAGCTGTTGTCCGTGCAAAAACTCCAGATCCAACCAAAGCCCATCGCCCACCAAGTACTATCCCAGCCATTGCGAATCCACAAGCTGCTTCAAGCAATGAATATCAACAAGTCGATATCTCCGGTCAGCATCGCAGTCGTTCCAGATCGATTCATCGTGATTCGCGCAACAGCAGCAAACGCAAGCGCTCTCTTTCGTCATGCTCGAACAAGGCTCCTCGTGCCGTTCGGGCTCGATCAAATCCACCAGTGGATCGACAAATACTCACGGCTAAGCGACGTCTATCACCGTCGCGCATTCTCGCCAGCGTTCACGAGAAATTCCGTCCTACGGTAACTGCAATCCAGTCCAACCGGCTATTTGTGTCAATCCGTCAAGGATGCGAGCTAATACAGCAAGGCCAACAGATTCGCTTCCGAGCTTCTTCGTACCTTCTACAGGATTCATGTCCCACGAAACGCCTGTTTAGACTTCGAGCTCCTGTTGGAAACGAAAGACAGCAAGTGCAAAACCTTCGGGGAATATTCAATAAACTATCCCACCAGATCAGCGCCCATTCTAAAGTAAACGAAATTGACGTGGACTCATTGGTATTGGACTACATTCACAATCCTACGGCCGCCCAGTCAAGTAGTCCAGTAATCAAGGACAATGAGGGAACGACATACGAGATCCGCGAACTCGATAACGAAGAAACAACAGAAGTGATTGACGTCGAACCTTCGGCCTCCGTTCAGGTTGAGGATGATGGACATAACGCTGAACCACCGACGGAAACTGTCACCAAGGATGATGGTCAAGTTGCTGAAAACGATGCTGCGAGTTCGCATAAAGAGCAGGATAAAGAAAATGAGGAACTAACAAATGAAAACGAAGAAAATCCCGAAAATAAAAATACTGAAGAACCCATGGAAGTGGATGATGTTATTCAGGAAGATGATAATGCTAATCAGGGTGACGAGAATGTCAATCTGGAAAAGAATAATGGCAATCCGGAAACAACAGAATCGACGGGAACGTCGCCCGAAGATAACAAATCAGAACAAACGGACAACGAGCAAAGTCAAGAACAAACGGAATCGTCTGTAGCGTCGCCGAAAGGAAACGAATCGGAACAAACGGACAATGAGCAAAGTCAAGACCGGACGGAACCTGCTGAAGCGTCGCCCAAAGGAAACGAACCTGAAAACCAAAATACGAAGTGTCATCAGGAAGCCGTGGATCCAATTGCCGTTTCACCGGCCGTAAATGAACCACAAAGTTCAGAGACTGAGCAAAGCCAGGAAGCTACGGAACCATCTGCAGCGTCGCCAGATGAAAGCCAACCAGAAAGTCCGGAAACGGAGCACAGCGGTCAGGACGAAGGCGTTTCTATCATTCCGGATTAAATGCGAGTGTTTTAGAATTCTCAGGTTTTATTAATAGGAATGACGGTACATTTTATCGTTTCAATTGTATAACAAACGAATGCAGAATAAATACTATAAACTCTGTTCAGGGTTATACGCCTGTCTACTTCTGAGACTTCACTGCTTTCATGCGTTTATCGGCTCATAGATATTCACACCTATTCTTGTTTACGGAAGAACGAAACTTTCGAACGAATGCAGTTCGTTCGAATCATTTCCCCATGTGATTTTGCTGGCGTAAACGGTAATGCGCATCAGATTTCGTTGGAAAGCGCGTTCGAACGTAAACAAGAATAAGGGTGGCATTTGTTGTCCGAACCGTACCGCATCCCTGCTGGGAACGCCATCTGAGTCGCGGATAAGAAATTCGGACTTATTCTAATGACGTGAACGCACTAGTAGAATAAACCACATATCATAGCCTGATGAGTGATGACGTTGGCTACTTTATAGCAAATGTCAATAGACGAATCCAAGTAAAAATAAGAAGAAGACACACGACGGTGTTAACTTTGACAGATCCTACAGCACAGCATAGGGAGATCATTTTAAAATGCTTATAATAAATTCTAGACAAAATGTAATTAAAATCCTATTGATGTACGGTACGGAAAAAGTTCTGAATTACATAGGGTATGATGGGGCAAGATGGGTCGCCTAAGGCGAACCCTGAATTTCTCAAAACAGAAACATTTTATTTTAATGTTTCAGCATGGATCTATAAAAATAGCTCATAATCTGTAAGCCAGGGGTATGAAATAACAAAAACTCCACTTTTTATTCCATTTCGAGTCATTAAAGTAGAAGTCTATTTTTCTGTCAAAAAATGGCGGGGTAAGATGGGTCAAACAGCGGGGCAAGATGAGTCACCTTTAAATACTGCAATTAATATTGTTTTTATTCCCAATATTGAATTACACACAGATAGATAGCTTTATTGCCAATGATTATATTGAATAAAAAATAATGTTTAAGCCTTGGATGAAGAAATGGCTCTACATTTAAAAATATCTGCAAATTCTTATGAAAACAAGCCCTCTAAGTATAGCTTTCTTAAAAACAAAAAATAAACATTTTCAATAAACAAATTAACATCATTATATCAAAAGTAACCCTAAAATGATTGAACCACCAATGGAAAATATGTTTTGAATAAGAACTATGCCCCTCAGTATGTGCTGACCCATCTTGCCCCATTTGTAAGTTCACGTTAAAATGTCTAATTTTCGATCAAATTTATTTATTTCAACGCAGTTAGTATAACATCACCTACATTACTTATAATACGTTCCCTATGTTACTAAAAATGTTTAAATTTCACATTGCTCGACGAGATTACACGTTTTATAGCAAGTGTGTTTCGCATAAGGGGCCATCCACAAAGTACGTCACGCTCTTAGGGGGGAGGGGGGGTTCCGAGCAGCGTGACGACTCATACAAAATTTTTAGAGGTTTAATACAAAAAGTGTGACGAAGGGGGGAGGGGGGGTCGAAAATCGCCGATTTTTGCGTGACGTACTTTATGGATCTTCCCTAAGAAACCATGCTGAAAAATATTTTACCTTGCCATACACCACCGAAATAAAATTTTATCGTCAAATCGAGTGATAATAAAGTAGAACCAAATTATTCCTCCTACAAAGTCATAATATCCACATTAAAATGTACACGATGCTCAAAAACGGCCCTGACCCATCTTACCCCGTGACCTATCTTGCCCCGCCTAACCCTATCTGGAAGCTTATCTTAATTTTTTTTAATATTTTTCAAAAATGTATCTATCATACAGTTCGGAACTTTTTCCGTATGATACATCAATCAGATTTTAATTACATTTTGACTAGAATTTATTATAAGCATTTTAAAATGATCTCCCTATGCTGTGCTGTAGGATCTGTCAAAGTTAACACCGTCGTGTGTCTTCTTCTTATTTTTACTTGGATTCGTCTATTGTGTCAGTGTATGTTTCTGTAGCCAAGGTGAACGATAGAGCCAGGCTACTGACATCCTATTGTTTAGCCCATCGCCAGATCGTAGCCAGGATGTCCTGGGCTATATTTTTTTTTCATACTGCGTTTCAATGATGACAGCGGTCTATGTCTATTGATGATGATGACACCGCGCTTGTCGCCGGCACGAACACACCAGTCAAGCAGTTTGACGAACATTGACTCCGCCCCCAAGAAAACGCTTCGGTTGCTGCTTTGTTTGAACGTGTGTGAAGTTGATCGAACAACCATTTCACAGTTGGCGGCTCGGTTGGAAAAAATTAAAACGGTTTGATTTTGGTTTGAGTTGTCGGGGGTGGAGTCAAGGTTCGCCGAACATGTATGAGCATTTGTAGTGAAGTTGCACAAACCCCCATATATTTTTTGATGGTTGGTGGTCAAGTTGGCGCTTCGGTCTTTCGTGTGTGATATTTTTGGTCGAATAAATTGATTGTTCGTGCCGCTGTTGTTAAACTTGATGGATGTTTGAATAAACGAGAGGTGGAGTCATTGTTGGTCAAACTGCTTGACCGTGTGTACGTTCCATTAGGGCGAAGTCAGAGTAAACGCGACGGCGCGATGCGAATTTACAGTTCATTGATAATAATTGTTATTCTTTTGTTGAAGATGATCCGACTGCAAACCTCAGCATGCCATGACTTTTAGGCGTGCAACAAAATGTAAATTAATGTAGAAATAAATGTTTAATTCAATGCATGCATTTTGCCGCAGTTAAATGACACATTTTTCATTTTGATAGTTGAAATGTGTACTGAAAACAGTGAAAAAGACCAAAATGGCGTGTTCTTAGCACAAATGACAAGTGACGGTCTACCCGAAAAACTGTATTTTTTGTATTTTTTTTACGTTCGGTGACAACTGATAACACATGGTTCCAATAATTATAATATTGTTGAAGCCATCTCATGAGAATTTGGTTTGATATTAATATTTTTCATTAAAATATATTATGCGCAATGTTAGGAACCATTCTTCAATACAGTGTACTTAATTTTGCGCACAACTAGTACTTCTTCGATATTTTCGACATTTATGATACACCTATTCGGAAAAGGGTTTGCGCAATGGAGAACTTTTGTTAGCTTTGTTTAATGTACATAAATGAGGCTGTACAATGTACATACACCAAAAGACGTGATAACATACTAAGTATGTCGAATCATAAGAAAATAATGCCGGGCATCTTCACTTTCTCAAACATGCTCATAGGGAAGATCCATTAATTATGTAACGCAAAAATTGGCCTTTTTCAACTCCCCCTCCCCCCTATGTCACACTTTTTGTATAAATCATGTAAAAATTTTGTATGTATTGTCACACTTCGGTCAGCCCCCCTCCCCCCTCTAAGCGTTACGTAATTTATGGGTGCTCCCATATATGCCTATACAAATGAAATGAACATTATTAGTAATAGTAGTATCAGTTGAAAAAATATAATTTGGATGAAAACTTGTATGATAGACGCTTGCTTTGTGTTAGAAATTTTCCAAGTAATGTGCGCAAAATTAGGCATATAATAAGGGGTCTGCTTTGAAGTTCAATTTACTATTTATTTTAAATTTTTGTACCAAATTTAGTTCTCAAACTATGATATGATAATAATACTACAGCATGAAAACTATTTCAGGCGGATAGCTAGTTTCTATAAGTTGTACGAGTTGATTAAATTTTGAGTTTCCTTAACTGCGCAAGGTATGGTGCGTGGGTTGTTAAGTTTTCCATTCCAAGTCGACCCGGCAGACGTTGACCTGCAAAGTAGGTGAAAATGCGCATTCTGAACTGCCCATGCAAAGTTTCCATACGATTCCTAATTTTAGTTTTTCACGATTCACGCAACGTTACTCGTGATTTTCGTTTGAGGAAATATCATATAAACCCGTCGGAAACTGCAACGAACATATCTACTGAAAGAAAGAAGGAAATCCATCCAGCCCTTTTCGAGTTATGCGGATACGAACACAGACCATTTCATTTTTATTGTATAGAAGATTGAGAATAAAGATTCGGCTGCCGGTGGGACTTGAACCCACACTATTCCATTAAGTACACGGACGTATTACCAATTATACAACAGCTGCATTTGCGAGAAGTTGTTCCATAACCAGCTAATAACGATGGGATATCAGTCAATTCCCCGTATCCATCGAAACTGCTTTGGCAATAGTGTGGGTTCAAGTCCCACCGGCAGCCGAATCTTTTTTCGCAATATCTCATAAAAACACCTTAAAATGGCAAACTTAACTATGTGTATCAAAATTAAACATTTTTCCAAAAAAAAAAAGAAAAAAATCTGACTACCCTCACAAGTCAAGCTCTATCTGGAATAAGGGCTCGTCGACTTCCCCTCTTTTAAATAAAAGTGACAAACAGCGGTTAACTTTGTGGTTTATCACTTCAGAACGATAGAAAACAATGCGAACTTGCGTTCTGAGGTGATAAACTGTATAGAAATCCCCTGCTTGTCACTTTTATTCAAAAGAGGGGAAGTCGACGAAGAGAATTCTCTCTTGCGACATTCGCCCTTTTACCAGATAGAGTCATCAATCAAGAAAAATGTAGAAATAAAATTTAGTTCTGATTTGACCGTCTAGCAACAAAGTCGTTTTACTGCTTTCGGTCCGAGCTACAGCCACTTCACATAGGTTATGGGCCATTTGTGAAGAAAATTCTAAAAGAAGAAAAATTTTTTTTTTTCGTCTTTATCAAGACTATTTCAAATTTCCAGTATGGACAGAAGCAAGTTTGGTCTGGAAAAGATGAAGAGTGGCGGATACGAATGCCTACGAAAACCTCCGACGGATGCGTGGAAGGAAGGAGATGCCAAAGCACGGGCCACTATTGTTCTACTCGTTGACGACAGCCAACACTCGCTGATCGAAACTACAAGACCGCTAAGGAAACCTGGGAAGAATTGAATATCCAAGTAACCAAAAGTTCCTTTACGAGTACGTTTTTCGCTTAATCAGCTTCACTGTGCTGCCTAAGCGACAGATACCTGAGCATCCACACTATGCTCGAAGGCGAACAGGGCTGGGCTCCTTCCCGACCTGCTAAAAATGAGCCTCCCGGATAAATCCGGGTCTCTTATCCTCCTTGCCTCGATCCCCCCGGGACCACGGGATGCTGCGACTACTTCCGGGGGTGGGCTGTGCTCATGCACTTCTTCTAAAATTCCGGCCCCTAGCTTAGGCTAGTTCACCGACTGGCTTGCTGAGATCCACTGCTGCGTTGTCTCGATCCCTCGGCGGTTGAGCCACAACATCCCCGAGCAGCACACATCGGACAAAAATGGTCGCAGTAACTTGATTGTGACTGAATCGGGTCACATTTCATTCATTTATTTAGTCTACATCTAAACAGATAACACACATATGAGTGGCAGTATCCCATGTGGAACAAGTGTGCTGCCAGGGTCCTAACTCGAATCCTCATGACTCCCTCCGGCGTCGAGGATGGTCCACCAGTTCCGGTGAAGGGAACTTCCGCACTAATGGTGCCCCGACTACCGGCGGCAATCGCAGGGGTCGCCTTCGCGCATTGCGCCAACTTCATCTTCGAGTTGCAGAGGTGGTCCGACAGTTCCGGTGGTGGATGACGACCCGAGGCCAAACACTGCTTACTGCTCTGGATTTTCCTCCGAGTCGACGCTTATTTGCTGGTCCCTTCTCCATCTACGCTGCAGCTCTGACAGTATTAGCGTCACGACTCTGCTTACCGCATTCCCACGTATCTTCATCATGACACATTCGCTCTGCGATATTGTCTGCCCTTAGTGCAGGCGTTTTTCTACGTGCTTTCGCAAACTTCGGACAATCGAATAACACGTGCTCTGGAGTCTCCTCTACGTTGATACACGCCGGGCAGAATGGCGATGACGCATGGCCACACTGCACAGTGATGCCACTCCATACAAAACATGGAAAAAAGTCTTTTCTATCACTTTTTGTCAACCGATTTTCTCGCAACAGGTTGCATTCGATGCGGAATGTTGTCCCATTGTTTCCTATTGAAAATTGGCCGGATAGGACTATGGGCTCAAAAGCTGTGGCCAAAATACATTTTTTTCATACAAAAAACGGGTAAAACCCCATCACTCATTTTTTTTGGCACTTATCCTCAACCGACTCGCTCGCAACAAACTACATTCAAAGCAGAATCCTGTTTCATTGTTTCTTATTAAGAATTTGGTCAGATCGGACAATGGGATCAGAAGTTATGGCCAAAATACTAATTTCATTATTACAATACAAAATCACTTTTTTTGGCACTTATGTCCATCCGATTTGCTTGCAACAAGTTGCATTCGGCGAGAAATTGTATAATGCATATAAACAAATATGAAAAATAAGACCTATCCACATATTTGTGTTATTTTTACCTTTTCTTACATATTTCCAAATTCTTTTGAACGAACGAGAAAGGCACCATCACCGATAGGTGGATTATTTAGGGTTTTTGTGCTTGAGATTGCTACGAAGCTTTTTCAAGACAGTCATGTACAAAACTTATCATATACATATGACGATTTTATGACCCTGAAATAAGCCTTATGGTCTAAGGGAAGGGTTTTCCGTTAAAAAACACGTGGCATCCCTCTCTGAGAGAGAAAATTGCCCAATTCAGCCCGCCAGAATGACGTTGTCAGTGTCGCCAAAATTATTTCATCATTATGTAGTTTACAATTGCTAAGACAAATAAAATTAGTTCCTCCAGGAATTCCTCTGGAAGTTCCTCCGCAAATTCCTTCGGAAGCCCCCCCCCCTGAATTCCTTAGGAAGTTTCTACGGGAATTCTTCCTGGAGTTCCTAAGAAATTTCCTCCGGGAGTTCTACCAGAAATTCCTCCAGGAATTCCTCCGGAAAATCCTCCAGGAATTCCTCCGGAAGTTCCTCCAGGAATTCCTCCGGAAGTTCCTCCAGGAATTCCTCCGGAAGTTCCTCCAGGAATTCCTCCGGAAGTTCCTCCAGGAATTCCTCCGGAAGTTCCTCCAGGAATTCCTCCGGAAGTTCCTCCAGGAATTCCTCCGGAAGTTCCGCCAGGAATTCCTCCGAAGTTCCTCCAGGAATTCCTCCGGAAGTTCCTCCAGGAATTCCTCCGGAAGTTCCTCCAGGAATTCCTCCGCAAGTTCCGCCAGGAATTCCTCCGGAAGTTCCTCCAGAAATTCCTCCGAAAGCTCCTCCAGGAATTCCTCCGGAAGTTCCTCCAAGAATTCCTCCGGTAGTTCCTTCTGATATTGGTATAACTGAGTTCCAAATCGTATGCATGGGCTCTACTGACTTGAATGGACATCTTATTGCTGTCAGATTTGTACCGAGCGCAGTTGACCAGGTAGACCGATTGATCCGAACTCCAGAACAGTTTGGAGAACCTGAAACATCTGGTATGGGTATAACTGAGCTGTAAATCATATGCGTGGGTTCTAAGGACTTGTGTGGACATGATTAGTCGATTTCCGATAGCTATCGAGCTCAGTTGACCTGGTAGACCAATTGATCCAAACTCCTAAACAGTTTGGAGATCCTAGAACATCTGCTCTGGGCAAAACTGAGTAGAATATCATTCCCCTGGCCGCTATTGACCTACATGGACATGACGGGTTTCCGTAGTTTTCATCGTCAACATTTGCATATCATCTTTCATTACTATAGAGGTAATTTTGGAGTCGCTAGGGATGTACAGAAGAAACATTTTGTTGACACATAGTATAGTCAATGCTAGAATAGTGTTATAAAAAAAATTTTGAACCTGTAAGTTCCGACTGAAAAATGTCATGTAAATCGAAATTTACTATATTTTGATTTAAAAAAACATCCTTACTCACACCCCTCTAGGAACAAATTGAGCATCCCTAGAAACATATCTCACCAGTATGAAGAAACTAGATGAGATAGGTAAGACATCCATAAAAGAATTGTTAAAATCGGTCGAAAGACGCTTGAGATACAGCTGTTTGAAAATTTAGTTCCCACGATTTTCTGATCACTGTATTCGGCGTGTTAATGCTTATGTTTACTTCAAGAATGCTTCGAAGAAAAATGCTATTTGCGCAGATTTGCGCAAAACAATCATCATATCCCCGAAAAGCTGAATAAATAAGCTTTGAAATAAGCCCGATTCGGCATGCGTGCGATTGCGTGCTCATAGTTAAAAATCAGGTTGAACAACATCATGTCTTCGCCATACATGTTACAAGCAATTTTAAAAAACATCTTTGATTTACCATTGGATCGACATGATGCGCCCCGTGCAATTTTCATCCAATCTTCGTGAAATTTTGAGGAAAGACATTTCAAACATTATGAAAAATTATAAAAATACTTTCGAAGCTGTACGCTCAACTCAATTTTCTTCACTTTTTTCCGCCTTGGCATCACTGTGCACTGGTGCAAATATTGGCGGAAGCAACCGTGTCCGGATAGGAACTGAGTGAGGTTTCCTGCTCACCCACGTCGACACATTGGGGATGAGCCGGTGGGTCCACCTTCCATTATCTGGGTGTCAATGAAAATGATATTTTCGAATTTCAAAAATCGACATTGCTCACAAGTTTCATTACCCCAAAATATGACCCCATATGAGCCCAAAATCAGAGCTCAATCGGACATGATTTAGAGGTGCCTAAAATTCATCAAAGTTTTGAAATTTTTACCAATGAAAATTTTCCCAAATTTTTGATGCCAAATGACTTAAAAATGCATGAAACGTCGAGATCTGATGTTATTTTTTAAAAAATGCGACTGTAAGCAACGCTCTGAAAGTTAGCTGACTGGTGCAAATAACTCGTCGAAGTCCGCGCCGAATTTCTGGGAAAATCCGTGCGCAACTAGCCTCGCTTTGTACTTCGCAACATTTCCATCTTCATCGAGGTTGCGCTTGAAAATCCATTTGCTGCCAACGGGTTTGCGATTGGCGGGCAAAATTGCTAACTTCCAGGTACCATGCAGCGATTTAATTTCGTCATCCAGCGCAGCATGGCACTGCGTCGCCTCTGGTCCATTCGTCCATTGACTGCTTTAGCGGAACTTCTCGGTTCCACCATAAACTTGTGCGCCATCCCGGTAGTCTCCCGAAATCGAACTGGCATCGAATTGAACGTCGGATTGGCGTCATTACTTCATCATCATTTTCTTCTTCGTTGTCGACTTCGACTGCATCACAAGTTGAATCATCGGATTCATTTCCATCAGCGGGTGGCGCAAGTTTCGATTCATATTCCACCATCGTGCTTGGATTCTTCGAAATCCAGTTCTGGACGTCATCTTCCATCCCCACGAAACGAACATCACGACTGATAACTATTTCGTATTTTCGTGTATCGATTAACCGGTATGCCTTGGGACAGTCGGAGTAATCAACGAATGTGAACTTCTTTGCCTTCGCTTCTCTGAGGGGATGTGAATGATAAAAATGTGCAATCGTCCGTAGTTCGGTTTCTTCCCAAACCAAAGCTCGAAAGGTGTCCTATCGACAGATCTTGATGGTAGTATATTCTGCAGACACACCGCTGTATTGACTGCTTCCACCCAAGGATGTTATCGATCATTTAGTAATTTGCGTTCGATCATTTCGTAGTTTGTCAATAACTCATTGCATAATGTGGATTTCAAAATGTGTTATTTGGTGGACTTCTAGTGCGAAGGTTTTTCTACAACTCTGCCTAGTGGTTCGTTGCTAGAATTCAACTAATAACAGAGTTAGAGCGCTAGTTACAGTTGTCGTATACAATTGTTTTTAATCGCGGACTTTTCAAATTTTCGGACGTGTTTATAAACTAAACTTGCTTCCACAACAATCGTTTTCAGAATGACACCCCAGACAACAGCTAGAGATTCCTTCTGAGTCTGAGGGTATCTTTGTTCGGTTTGAGTAAGTACCTTCGATGCACATGCTATTATCCTCGGATTGTCAGTTTCGTCGAACTGAACGAGAACCGCCCCAAGTCCGAATGGTGACGCGTCTACAAACAATTCTGTGCGATGAGGTACAACAGGAGCACCAGGATGAAGAAACAGCTACGTATCTGAAGCACGATTTTTCATCGAATGGGCATCAACCATCGATTCAGCAAAGTTCACTTCCTTCAGAAAACAATTCCGCATCTCCGTCAAATTCGGATACATCCAAAAATACAATTCCGACCTCCAAAGAATCTCGGTCGCTTCGCGACAGGAAAGTGATAAAACGGCCAATGCGATATGAAGATTTTGTATATCACGTTTTTCATTAGGCTCAAATTTCTTCGCATTGAAATTTTCATTGTTTATTTTCAAAATCCCCATAGCAACCACTACATTCCAACATTAATGTATTCCCGTAAAGGCTTTAAATATTCCTGAAAATAAAGAGATGAGATTAATTATTTAACTTGTGTCGATTACCTTTTAATTAAGTCTTAAGAGTAGAGATGAAGAAAGATGTAGGAACTGAGGATTCTGAAAAATAATATCTAAAATAAACAAAAACATAATTTATGCTAAAACAAAATTCTGCTGTCAAAAAAATAAAACAGGATGTGAGACGACATGTGTATATACAAGGTTGCCTTAAACATATGTTCCACACGAACAATTTAAGTTAAATACACACTACAACAGCAACTTTAACTAAATTATTGGAATTTTGTTATCATTTAGTATAAGTTACTGAAACTGTAGCTATAACTCCGTTACTAGTGAAATTTAAACAATCTCTGCCTAATAGCAGAGTTGTAGAAAAACCTTCGCGCTAGAAGTCCATCAAACAACACGTTTTGAAATTCAGCTTGTGGAATGAAGTATTGACAAACTACTAAATGATCGAACGCAAATTACTAAATGATGGATAACCTTGGGTGGAAGCAGTCAATGCAGTTGCTGATGAAGAATGTATGTAGCCGCCAGACATTCTTAATACTTACGCTCCCTTAATGTGAACGTGTACTATACACATGTGGAAGTGTTGGCTTGAGTCCCATCGAAGGGAAAGTGGTTACCTCCAATACATTTTTCAATTCAATATCTACCACATAATGTACATATTCACATATGAGTCTTCAAGAAATATCTGCATAACTCGAGAACTAAGCAGAGAATAAATCAATTTTAGGCGAAACAAAGTTCGTCGGGACTGCTAGTACTGAATAAAAGCATGAATTATTTGAATGAATTTTGAACTTCCAACCATAGCAATCAACTTTCAAATAGTAGGCTATCAATCAGTTAAATAAAATCTCGATTGACAGAGCGAAACGAAGAATAAAACGATACTACAGTCAAGACATACTTCGGAGTATACAATACAGCCCATGAGATGTGATAGATTGTGATATTCGACGGATGTCCTAAGACATTCGCTCGGCCACGACAGTCAGAACACATGTGCGATGTTGCACCCGAATCGACGATCCATAACTTCGAAAAATTTGTCGTCGCAGCAATCATGAATGCAAATTGCTTTGCCTTGCCAACCCTTACTTTGGATTTTAAATTTTTATTCGACACGCGGCTTGGCGCTCCATCGCTTGCTTAGAAGGGAAGTTCTTGAAACTGGGCACTCGAGCTTCACGTGTCCCGATTTGTGACAGTTGTGGCAGACAACAGACTTTTTGTCCCCACCGGCAGGATAGACTCACCTCGATGGTTTTTCTCTGCTCGCTTTTGTGCTTCATCTAATAGCTTCCGCTTCATCAGCTCCATGGTGAGCTCATTTTCGGATCGGCTTTCAAACGCTGTAGTTAAGGTCACTCCTGACGGAATCCAAGATTAAAAGTGCTCGCGTTTTCGGGGGCACACCACTCGATTCAGAGGCGGCGCACAACTGTCATTTCTAGACCAACATTTGAAAAGGGCGTAACAGCCAAAATTTAATCCTTCTGATTCTCCGTCTACATAAATAGATATATGTGTACAAGGAATCAGAAGGAATAAATTTTGGCTGTTACGCCCTTTTCAAATGTTGGTCTAGATTTTTGTTAATTTAGCTTTGCTGCGTCGCAGCATGCGTGAAATAATGAGAATGACAGTTGTGCGTTGCTTCCGTATCGAATGGTGTGCCCCCGAAAACGCGAGCACTTTTAATCTTGGATTCCGTCAGGAGTGACCTTAGGATATTGAACGAGTCGGGCATACTCTTCAACAGCATCGCTACCTTCAAAATGGATTCAAGCTCCTGTCCTATGTTCGCGAGGCGTGCAAACAGCTCCTCCATGTGGAACAAATGGTCCGCCATGTCCCCGTCGTCGGTGTACTTTGCTTTACACAACTTTTTTTTTAAATAACCCTCGGAATGGTAGTTTCGACTGCAATATTTTTGTGCGTGTATATACAACTATGGGTCTCAGGGCCTTGTATAAAAAGTTTGGTTTTGGAAATAATATATAGCCTTTACTCGTATAGTGTACGAGAAAGGCAGAACGGAAGGGATCGAACAATATCCCTGTTGACGTCACATATCGCACGCTTTCTTCCAGCTCACCTGCTGCAACAGCAAATTTGTTTGCCAGTTTCTTCCGCTCAGTACATGACGACAATCCTGTTCCTTTGGATGGAAGCTACATTGAAAGTATCCCGTCGTATTCCTCAAGTAACTTTCAGCAATGCGGATATTTTTGAAGCTCTCAGCTCGGTCTCTCACATCAAAAGGACCGGGTCCCGATCGCTTACCGCCAATTTTGAATCGATCTATAAGCGACTGTGTTTTCCCGGATGCTTGGAAGCTTGCTTCAATCGTTCCCGTCTATAAATCCGGCAACATACATAATGTAGAGAACTACCGTCCGACATCCATCTTGAACTGTTTTGCTTAAGTTTTTGAAAGTCTTTTGCATGGCGTGTTATACCCAGCAGTACAGTCCATCATTTCCGACCATCAACATGGGTTCATGAAAAAGCGCTCGACGACATCCAACCTAATGGTGTTTACGCACACAGTTCTAAGCGAATTGGAGAACCGTAGCCAGGTCGATGCTATTTATTTCGACTTTTCAAAAGCATTTGACAAGGTGCCTCATGCACTAGCGATTGAATAACTTGACCAACTGGGCTTACATACCTTGATCATTCGGTGGTTTCTTTCTTTTCAAACTTTATTATTGTGTTTTTTTTAAACAGCATTAAGTTTCATCATTCGGTGGTTTAAATCGTATACTTATCCTCTTGCAAGGCTTTCGTCAAAGTACATGGCGCCATGTCCGATGCCTACATTCCTTCTGGAGTACCGCAGTGCAGTCATCTGGGACCGCTTATCTTTATTCTTTTTGTTAATGATCTGTGTAATAACCGGAGTCCAGGGAAAACTGCTTTATGCGGACGATCCGAAAATTAACCTGCCATAAAATAACTTGTACACTGCAGTGCTTGCCAACCGATATTGAATATGTTTCAAACTGGTATAAGATCAATGGTATGCAGATGAACTCGACGAAATGCAAAGCCATAGAGTTACATCGAACAAAGACCTTGGAATCGTTCTCGACAGCAAGCTTCGTTTCACTGAACATGTCTCAGTTACCATCGCTAAGGCAAACGCTATGCTGGGTTTCTTACGGCGTAATACAGCACAGTTCGATGATGTCCATGTTCTCAAATCGCTGTATTGTGCGTCGCACACTCGAATCTTCTTCTTCTTCAACTTGGCCTGCTTTTCAACTTAGTATTCTATTAACATTTCCTCAGTTATTAATTGAAAGCTTTTCTATGCCCGCCATTGCATGAGTATGTATTTTGTGTGGCAAGTACAATGGATACACTATGCCCAGGGAGTCGAGAATGTTTCCCATCCGAAAACATCCTAGACCGGACCGAGAATCGAACTCGCCATCTCCGGATTGGCAATCTTACGCCTTTGCACGCAAGGCTACTGGAGACCCCCGTAGCATACTCGAATATGGAGTTCAAATCTGGGCTCCGTAAATTTCTGCTCACGTCGAATTCTAGAAACGCTTCGTCAACTACGCCTTTCGCCGTTTACCATAGAACGATCCAGACAATCTCGATCCAGATTGACTCGCGACCATTATCATTAGCATGGATCCGTGGCCACCGCACCCATTTCGGCCAAAATAAAGTTGAGTCAAGTACGAGACACTGAAGACGACCTTACTGTTGCGGTCGGAATACGTATCTGTAGAGGTACAATTAAGTGGTGGAATTTAAATCGGATTGTACAAACTCGTCTTATGACAAGCAAAATAATCCATTAGATTTATGCTGCAGACTATTTAATGAAATGCGTTATTTTTTCTTTAATGTTAGTAAATTTGTTTTTAAAAATAGAATTAAGTCAAATAATTATCAGTCTGTGAAATCTATAAATTGAAGACGGTGTTCAAATAAATGAAAAATTTCTTCCAAAATACCTAAGGAAAATCCTTCGCAGATTTTTCAGAAGCATATACGGTAATTATTTTTGTAACAATATTGAAATACTGGCAACACAGTGAGATAGAAACAAATCTTTTGTATAGCTTTCAGTGTTAATCGAGCGTTCGTGCAATAAACAATCATAAGCACTATCATAAATCCGCGTGTTTTATTGGCACTATTAGAGATGTCGTAAAATCCCGATTAATCGATTAGTTACTAATCGATTACTCTTGATTCTTGTCGATTATTGAATCGAATAATCATTGTATAGTAATCGATTCAAAATTAATCGATTATCACAACGATGAATCGATTAATCGAAGTAATCGATTAATTTGCGACATCTCTAGGCACTATTCCGACACTTCTTACATGGTGTCAGAAGTGGTGTGTGGTGGTTGCCCACGAATTAATTGTCGCGAACTTCGCGAGTGATTAAAAAAGTGTATTCCGTGTTAATTGCGGTTCACGCAAGCCTTGCGGCACATATCGATACGAGCGGCTTCGAGAAGCATCGAATTTTCATCGATATAGTATTCATAAAGTTCATCGATCCGATTCGAGAAGTATCGAAAGTTCATCGATCTAGTAAAGTGCGCGAAAAAGCTTCATCGGGACGATTGACTGTCAACTGCAAGAAAGTGATCGGTGTCGATGTCAGAAGTATGACAGAAGTAAACAAACGTACGAACTAAAATTCAGTGGTCTATAGTGAAGAGGAAAATGGAGCAACGTCTGCCATAACCATTGGATTTTACGAATCTGGCCAAAGAATGGCCTAGATGGAAGCAGCAATTCTATATATACATGATAGCCAGCAACAAGAATGCCGAGGTGGAGAAAAACAAAATTGCCACGTTTTTGTGGCTCATTGGAGAACGCGGAGTGGAAATATACAACACACTTTTCCCGAATGACGGTGGTATTGATAGCATGTTCGGTGTTGCCGCTGCTGCTGGAGCTGTACCTGTTGCTGGAGCTGCACCTGCTGCTGGAGCTGCACCTGTACGCACGTTGGACGATGTAGTAACGGCATTCGATAATTATTGTCTACCGCGGAAGAACGTTGCCATGGAGGCATTCAAGTTCAACATGATTGTCCAAAAAGAGAAGCAGTCTTTTGCGGATTTCGAAACAGCTCTTCGAACCCAGCTGGCTTATTGTGAATACGAATGTCCAGCGTGCAATGCTTCATATGCCGATCGGATGCTACGAGATCGCATCATAATTGGTGTTCAGGATAAAAAACTCCAATTAAAGCTACTGGATGGAAAAGACGAGCCACTGCGAAGTGTGGTAGAAACATGCAAGATTTTTGAAGCAGCCTCGGAAAATAAACAAATACTGGATAACAAAGCTCACCATGAGATGCACGTCGTCAACGATCAACCAGCGAATGGAATGAAGGAGGAGATAGCAGTTGTAAGGAGTGCGGCTTGTTTTAACTGCGGACAACACTTCAACGCCAAACATCGTCTCCATTGCCCAGCGAAGAATGTGAACTGTGACGCTTGTGGACGACGTGGTCACTTCAGGAGGTTTTGCAAGGCACCGAAGATGGAAGATGGAATGAACCGGAATGTTCGTAAGTTTGATGACAAACGTAAGCCAAATAGGGAGTCGGTGTACAGTCTCAATTGGCGTGAATCAGGTAAAGAAACTAAACGAGATTTGAATGCCAATGAAGATCATACAATCACATTTAGAGCTTCTCATTTAAATTATAGAATGATTTCGAACTGTGGTATCGATAGGGTATCACGCGTCAGGTGGACAAAGCGTTATTTGATTGGAGATTATCCAGTGGACTTCAAACTGGACACAGGGGCGGATGTAAATTGTATTCCATTGATGTGTGTGAAACAATCAAAAGTTCCCTTCGTTCGTGATGCCTCTCTTCCCACAGTTGTAGATTACAGTTCTAATAATGTTAACATACATAGTCGTATTTGTCTCCCTTGTTTCGATCCCGATCAAAAAGCACCCATAATGCGAAGTTCCTTGTTGTTGATGATTCATTTGAACCAATCCTAGGACTTTAAACGTGCGTAGCTTTCGGATTGGTTGAGCGTTTAAATACTGTCAAGTCTGTTCTGAAATTCCCCATAGATAAGACTGCTTTTATAGAACAGAATCTAAGTGTTTTTGAAGGACTAGGGAAATTCCCAGGAAAATGTTCTATTTCACTTAAAGAAAACTCAATACCCGTCCTTCATTACAAGAAACGAATCCCCATGAGCCTGCATGAGCGTCTGAAACATGAATTCAAGTCAATGGTTGAACAAGAAGTCATTTGTCCAGTAGATTACCCGACAGACTGGGTCAACAACATGCAAATAGTGGAGAAGCCCAACGGTTCCCTTAGGATCTGTCTTGATCCTAAGCCGCTGAATGCGTGTATAAAGAGAGAACACTTTTTGATTCCAAAAGCTGAAGACATTCTATGTCGCCTGAACGGTAAGCAAGTGTTCACGGTTTTGGATTTGCGTAATGGTTTTTGGCAAATGGAACTTGACCAGAAAAGTTCCAATTTGACCACTTTCATGACCCCTTTCGGCCGTTTTAGATGGAATCGTGTTCCTTTTGGTATCAGTAGCGCGCCTGAGATGTTTCAAAAACGTATGGTCCAATTGTTCGGTGATATTCCTGGAGTTGAAATTTACTTTGATGACATGTTAATAGCCGGCAAAGACTTCGAGGAGCACGATCGGATTTTATCAATAGTTCTCCAACGAGCTCGTGATAACAATATCCGATTTAATCCAACAAAAATTCAGTACCGAACTAATAAAGTGAAGTTCATGGGTCATATTGCAACGAATGGTTCAGTTGCACCTGATGTATCATACATTCAGGCAATTATTGACATGCCTAAGCCTGGCAATAAGTCGGACGTTCTACGAATTCTTGGATTGTTAAAATATATTGGTAAATTTATCCCAAATCTTTCAAAACGCACTGCTAACCTTCGAAACCTGACCAGGAATGATGTTGAGTGGAACTGGACCATTGATCATGAGCGTGAGTTGAATGACCTACTAAGTTCCATAACTAAAACGCCTGTTTTGACGATATTTGATCCCGATAAACAAGTAATCATACAGACGGACAGTTCGAAAGATGGTCTGGGTAGCGTTATCATGCAAGATGGGAAACCAATTGCCTTTTCTTCTCGAACACTATCGAAAAGTGAACAAAAGTGGGCTCAAATTGAAAAAGAATTATTAGCCATCGTTTTTGCATGCGAGAGATTTCATCACTATCTTTATGGTCGTAGTTTTATTGTCCAATCCGATCACAAACCTTTAGAGTCACTTGTGAAACGGGATATAGATGAGGTCACTCCTCGGCTCCAACGTATGTTTCTTCATCTGCTGAAATATCCGGGTATGCAGATCGTGTTCACTCCTGGAAAACACATGCTAGTCGCTGATTGCCTCTCCAGGGCTGCGCTACCGGACGATGCTGACTATAGCGAAGAGTTAAGTGGTGTTATTTATACGGTCTCGCAACAGGCTTGTTTGTCCTCAGATAACTACAATTATTACGTTGAAAAGCTTAACAGTGATGAACGATATCGTCATGTTGTTCATTACGTCAAAAATGGCATATAACAAGCTTGATGACCTTGGTCAGCTTTTCTACAAACATCGAGATTTCTTGCATTATGAAAATGGATTGCTTTTCAAAGATCACCGTTTAGTTATTCCTAGAGTAATGCAAAAGTGTATTTCTAACTGGCTGCACGCGCCGCATTTGGGAATTGAAAAAACTCTATCCCGTGCCAGGTCACAATTATTCTGGCCAGGTATGACGAACGACATAACTGAGCTTGTAAGAAGTTGTTCGGTTTGTGAAAAGTTCACTCGCAATTTACAAAAAGAACCAATGGTTCAAGCTCCTTTACCTGAATACCCTTTCCATCGTATTGGGATTGATTTGTACGAATATGCTGGACGTGACTACATTGCTGTGATTGATGCTTACTCTGGATACGTATTTTCAGAAAAGTTACGAGAAAAATCCGCTACACATGTGATTGAAGTTCTTGATCGATTGTTTTGCTCATATGGTTATCCTACTCAGGTTCGCTGTGATAACGTTCCGTTCAATTCTTCTGCATTTGACTCTTTCGCTAATCGGTGTAACATTGAATTCAAGTTTTCTAGCCCTCGGTACCCTCAGAGCAATGGCTTGTCTGAGAAAGGTTTGTCAATAGTTAAAAATATTCTCAAACGTTGTCATGAACTGCGAGAGGTTGACGCTTTCCAATATCGTCTGTTAGAATACAACACTACGCCAGTTTCTAGCATGGGCCTGTCCCCATCCCAACTGTTTTTTGGCCGTCAACTGAAGACATGTCTTCCAATAGCTAGAGATTTGCTCCTTCGTGTCGACATAAGCAATGGCGTTGTAAGGAATAAGCTGGTTCGAAAGCAAATAAAACAGAAATACTACTATGATCGATCAGCCAGAGATTTACCGATGTTACAACAAGGAGAGAAAGTTTTGTTTAAGAAAAATGGTAAGACATGGCAGTATGGACAGATCGTCAGGAATGTCAATGGCAGGTCGTACATTGTACAAGATTCGTTTGGTAACCATTTCCATCGTAACAGATGTTTTATCACTCGGACTAGGGGAACTGTTCCATTTTCCATCTCACTGAACATATATTCATCTCATCGCAAAACAAAGAAATACAGTACCAATCTCGTCGCTTCTTTTTGCCAACACGCGTGCTCACTGCTGAAATAAATCACAAAAATAAGAAACAAACCAAATTCCTTTTCATTGCTTTGTTTTTGATGGGATGGAAATAGGAGCTATGGGATGAAGTGCCGAACCGTTCCCCTACAAATGAGAGTTTTAATCCGGCTGAACTTCTATATGAAGAATGCACAGGCAAACCAATTAACATTCCGGAAAGCCATCAGAGACCCCTCTCTTCACCGCCACAAGTAGGTTCCGAAGTTCCATGTTCGCAACCCAGCATTGCAAACTCTCCTGTCGGCACAATGCCATCAAGAGAACCAGTATTATCAGATAGTGAGTCTTCTGATCAATCATCGTATTATGATGCAGATCACAGCTTTGAAAGTGATCTTGAACTGGAACTACCAAGCCCCTTGATGCCCAGAAATAACGATGCCTTTAGTTACTCCTGTCCACCTGCGCGTGATAATTCAGATAGTATGTACAAGACCCGAAGTGGTCGAATTATCCGGCCACCATCTAGATACAATGATTAGGTACCCAAACCCATCCACAACATCCTTTCCTAAAATTATTGTATCCTACTAACCCCGAGTCGCCGCGGGTGTTCGGCCCTCCCCTAACATTTGGTTTAAAGCTCATTGGCATTATGGAAAGGTAACAGGTTCTTAAAAAGAAGAAAGCGTGTAACAATATTGAAATACTGGCAACACAGTGAGATAGAAACAAATCCTTTGTATAGCTTTCAGTGTTAATCGAGCGTTCGTGCAATAAACAATCATAAGCACTATCATAAATCCGCGTGTTTTATTGGCACTATTCCGACACTTCTTACAATTTTATTAATACTTTCAAAAATTACTTAAGGAGAAATATTTCGGAATTTTCATTAGGATAGTCCAAAAGTCCTTTCGAACTTTTTTCATAAATTCCTTCGGAAATTTTTCTAGGCATTTCTTCGAGAAATCTCTTACAAATTATTTCAGAAATTGCTTTGGAAATTGAATTAGGAACTCTTACATTTTTTTAAAGGACTTGCTTCTGGAATTATTTTAAGATTTGCTAAAAGAAATTGCCTCAGTTGATCCTTAAGAAAACTCTTCCAAAACTCTAGGAATAAATTCTGGCAAATCCTTCGAAATTTCTCTAAGGAATTTCTTCAGAAACTCATCCAGATATTCCTCCGAAAATTCTTTTAGGAATTCCTTCCGGCATTGCTCAATGCCTCAATCTTTGCAGATTGGATCCTACAGAAAATATAAGTGATTATAATTTTTGTTTTTGAAAATCAGTTTATTTTCTCAGAACAATTTTAGCGTATATAATTAAATAATTCGTCTTGGTGGGCCACGTGCCCCATCGTGTCCCAGCTCTCCGACAGTGAATATAAAAATTAGCGAAAAATAATTGTTAAGCACAATTACAATTACAAATTATAAAAGAAGAATTTCCAATAAAAAAATACAAAATTTCTATAAATACATAATTCCATATTAGGAATAAACAATTACAAAATTTTCCACAAAAAAATTAAAACTTTCCACGAAAAAATAAAAAATGGAATATAAAAATATAAAAAAAACAAGTTCTAGTATGTTTAATATAAAAAGCAAACAAGTTCTCTGTAACTGACTGACTATTGTCAACAGGATAGTTAACAGGTCAATGCGATCGCTCAAGTATATGACACACTTATTGTTAAATGTTCAAAACCAATGCAACATGCAATTGGATCATTAAATTATAAATTTTAATTTTATTCCAATCTATAACTGGAAGACTGAACACATTCTGAAGGTTCTGTTACGTTATCAACATAAATGCACAGACATGATCCATGTGATCCACCACCATCACCCTTGATTGCTGATTAGCGTATATGTATATCTCTATTCCACCCAGCAGCTGTAATGACTATTTTATAACCAATTATAAAACTGCTTGCTCTAAGCCACGAAAAAAAATGAATGGTGATTCGAGTTACATGAGTTCGTTCTCCATTGGACCGAATCACGCCCAAGCAGAGCGAGGCCTATCCTACCATTGAGCCACTCTGTAACTGACCATCGCATCACTTGACGGCCTGTCTGTCCAGCGCCAGTATAGAAGTTGGCCACTAGTTTACCAGTGCACGGACTGCATCCATTAGACCATTAGTTATGCTAGCTCATGGAACAGCTGAAGAGGGGGCGGCCGGCGCCAAAACTTTGCTCCAGTCAATTCTAATTCAGTTCAGTAGTGCTTCAATTCCGGCACCGAAAATCAATGCGGGCATCACCGCTGCTCTACAGACTGCAGCCTTGTCCCGAAGCGCAGCGGGCCAGTATATGAGCGTGCCGAGTACGATGCGCCACTGCCCGTCCACGCCGGGCGATCGCGTTTGGCTGGCCGACATATTATGCAGTATTATGCCCGCGTGCTAATCCTCGAGTCAAGGCATTACGCATCCAATGAAACTGAAAGGGAAAGTGATGCCTAACCTGTGCAGTAGGTATTATAATACTAGTGGGCTTTTTTTTGCATTGGCATCAGCACTCACGCGATCATGTAGCGCCGCCTGCTGCGACGAAGTGCATATTGAGTGAGGGACTCAATCAACGAACGAGCACGTGGTTTGCGTTCGGAGCTTTTCACGAATCAAACGAAACTCCGAGCTTTTTCCCACCACTTGCACTTGCGGAGGCGAAGACTGCAAGATGAAAAATGAAATAAAGTGGGGTGTTTTCCTTTCGTTTTTGTTTTGATTCCCCATTTGGCTTCCAAGTCGGGTCCGGGCGGATGGCTTGTGGTTCAATGTGGTTGGTTTTGTGAATTGCTTTGCTCTGAACGACTTTTCTCATGCGGACCGACTCCGAGTTTTGCATCGCACAAAAAAAGCGGTAGTGCAGGTTTTCGAGTGTTATGTGGGTCCTTTTGGCCATTCACTTTTTCGATGGGGGCGATTTGCGATTGTTTGGTCGTTGATTGCAGCGACATTGCTTCGCTTGTAGGTAGCGGTTTTTATTTATATGTGTACAAAGCAATTTTACTTTTGGGGAAGTTAATTTATGAATATTTACCTAGGCAATACAAAAAAAATATTCCATACAAAATTAAAAATCGAAATTTTTAGTCGACCAATGACTTGAAGATCAACCAATTCACTATATATCTCGCGAATTTGTTCTTGTTATTTTATCTTGTGTCACGTAATGTCGGTAGTTTTTGTGCTTGGTCTACTCCTTTAAACGGTAATCTTGCCATAATATTATGTCCCAGGTTTCAACAAGTTGCAAAGTTCTTGTTAAGCTCTCAGCACTACATCATGGTAGGAAATCGTACGTATTTTGGACCTCGCAAAACGCTCCGATCGAATAGGGTTTGCCGCCGTATTAAACTGACTATCTACAAAACGCCAATTAGACCAGTAGTTCTCTACGGACACGAGATCTGGATGATGCTCGTGGGGAATCAACCGGCACTTAGAGTAAACTCAGCAGTGATGCAAATCATTCGGGACTGTCAGTTTGAATATGAATCTGAATCTTCTTCCTATTTCCTTTCTCCTACTTTATTTTTCTTTATTCGTTTTTTCGTCTTTCTCCTTTTATATTTATTATTTCTTTCTTCCTTCATCCTCCTTCTTTTTTCTTCTTTCTACCTTCTTCATTATTCTTTTATCCTTATTTCTTTCTTCTTATTTTTTCCTCCTTCTCCTTTTTTCATTCTTCCCTCTTTCCTCACCCTTCTTTTTTTTCCTTCTTTATTCTTTCTCCTTCATCCCCCTTTCATTCCTTCTTCATTCCTCCTTCGCTCCTCCTTCTTCTTTTTTATTTTTCTTCGCTTCTGCTTCTTTTCTTCTCCTCCATCCCTCCTTTTTCCTTCTCTTTATTACTATCACCTTACACTTCTTATTTCTCCCTACTTTATTCTTACTTTTCACCTCTCTCTTCTCATCTATCCTAATTCACTTGTCACCACTCACTTATTATCATCTCCTGCGCCTCACTTCTATATAACTGATCACTACTCATTTCTTTCTCTTTTCTCGATACGAACAGCTCACTTCTTAATTTTCATTATCCATTTTTCATTTCACACACACACACACACTTAATAAGAAAACAAATTTCAACTATTCGGCCAAATGATCCTTTCGGCTAAATGGTATATGGCCAAATGACCCTAAAGATCCACGACCTTCAGCTAGATCTCAGGACATTGTGGGGATTTTGGAAACGTTGCTGCAGATCCACTAGCTGGTACCAAAAGATCCAAGTACCCATGACGAGGTTTTCCACAGCTCTGTTTTCCTGGCTGAGCCATTCCAAACATTGCTAGCGGCCCTTTTTGTATCATATGTGAGGGCTGCGATAATCTTGTCAGACTTGGATACTTCAACTATTTATTGAAAGAGGGAGGACTGTAAAAAAATAATTAACGTTTTCTGTCTGTATCACCAGATTTAAAACTAATTCTGCCATCACGAGCTTCTACAACCCGGGGGTAAGTTTAACTACCGGCGGGAATGGGCTTTTTTTTTTATTGTATCAGGGATTTGAGACGTATCCGCCAAAGTGACCGAGTAGCACTCTTTTTTCAAGTTTTCATCGGTCTTCCACCATTTGGTTGTGATACCATAAGACCCAAATATCATTATTTTAGTCTCATTCAACCATATGATCTTCTTTTAATCATCAATTAGCATTAGCATTAGCATTAGCATTGAGCAATTCGCACAAATTCGTAGGTGGTACAAGCCGAGACTATTGTATGAGAGTAGCATCACTTTCAACCGTTACCACAGATATTGATTTGGGACTAATCACTATCTCTTAGATGGAAGCAATACACTCTCCAATAGTCGAGATCTGTCCTGGCCACGTCCTTGCGAATGCTGAGGAAGGGGAAGGATGGTTAGTTGGACACCTACTTAAGAAAGATGCAGAGAACTCTACGACCTCTCATAGGTGCCACGGGAGGTTTTGGGATTGTGTGGAAGGTTATAACAGTAGGAATCGTTTTGGTAGAACGGGAAACACAGAAAGAACTAAGATAGAAATACAAAGTAGGAAAGGGACGAGCCTGGAATTGAACCCACGACCTCCTGCTTATAAGGCAGTCATCAATTGTCCATAAAATGTGTTCTTGTGCCCACTCAAGCCGTTTTAAAAAAATATTTTTCGCGGATAATCATAGCTTCTTAAAACCATGTTAATCAATTTCGCACTGTTTGAGGTTGAAAACTCTGAGGACTTTTCTTCGATGAATGCTCTGATCGTATCGCTGGTAAGATGGAACCACATTTTTTAACCTTTGAACTATGGGCTCAGAAGTTATGGTTAACATACTATTTCTTATGCGCAATAATAATAAATCATGTAACACTCATATAAACTCCCTTTTCATCCGCAAAACAAGAAATTGCAATTTGTCGGCAGGAGTGGATAATCATTTTTTACATACTCTAAATGTTGCCATGTACTCTTGGTTGGGGTCTAGGGCGGCCCTTTATGACTCCTCCTCGTTTATCAGAATCCTTCTAGCTGTTGGCTTCGTGTAAAACTGCATAATAATTGCCACATTTCATAAAAAATAGGAACATTTTACCCACTCTTCAAACATTATCGCAAGTTTAGGCGTGTTGACGAGAAGCTGAATCACAAAAAACTGGACGGTAGGGAAGACTGGGGCTGGTTGGCCGAGTTTTGCTTCCGGAATATCTGTACTCATTCTGGATAGACTTTTCGAAATTCGGTTTTCACTGTCATGAATATATAAGTCTTGGATACATCTGTGACATATTTTCATTGATAACATGAAATTAAGGAAAAGTTATAAAGGGCTATGGTAGGTTGCCGAGTTTGTTTAAATAAGTGAAATACATCAAATGAATTAGTGATTTGTAACATTTAGGTACGTTATAAAAACTGAACTCTTTACTTTATAGTCTTCTTTTTACATTTTTAGTAAACTTTTTACTACTAATCTACTCGCTACTTTCTTTTCCTCCGTCAGAGTATACTGACGTTTGATATCATTTTCTCTTCCTTCAATGCTGCTTTGGGGAATTGGTCAACATTTGTGTCGATTGGCATTTACTACATTTTCAACTCGGCCAAACAGCCCACACAAAATTCGGCCAACCTGCCTGCCCCACCGGGTATTTATAAGAACAATCACATTTTACAAACACAAAAGTAAGATTACCGTGGAAACATTTATTCCATTATGGTGCATTTTTAATACCCTTTCCAGCGTCCCACGTTTTTGGAAATCGGTTGAATGTTGATTCATGCCACAAATATGACTTAACTATAATATTAATCTACTTACTAGCGCCGAAATAGTAAAAAACGTGCTCCTGTGCAATTTAAACACAAAGATACCTAAAGTTACATCCGTACATGGACGACCCAATACCGCAACAGAATCACTATAATGCACCTTGAATACCCCTTAAAGCCTTTCCACAAAAACCGCACGGATGGTGGTCTAGTAGCGTAGTTGGCTACATGATCGCCTTGTAAGCGGATGGTCATGGGTTCGATTCCTAGCCCACTTCACCAAACCCTCGTCAGTCGCCCTTGCAGTAGCGTATTGGGGAACGCGTCTTGCCATCAGGACTGTCTGATGACGACTAATGAATTATTCTTTTAAGAGGCATTCCTCCAACGTATCCAAATAAACCGAACATTGGTTTCACGTCATGGACAAATGGACACAATGGACATACGATAAGATGGACCGGCAACGACAACAATAATGAGTAATGGAAATCTAAAAATAGATGCTGTGTGGATTCTGTACAGAAGAATACCACAGTAGATCTCGGCACAATAGCGGTTAAGTAAACCGAAGTGCCAATCAAATAAAGAAAGGAATAATTAAAGCCACTCGGTCAACCAGTTCCTTCGGCCAACCAGCCTCGGTCGGTCTACCCTAGTTAAGCACAGGGTCTATATGGGATCCTAAACGTAGTATGTAAGGCCCCCTGATATGTCCAGGACTGCCATACAAAGATGGCTCGATTTCTGGACAAGTGGAAAAACAGGCACTTAACCACAAGGAAGGCACTCCGAGCGCTCAGGAGGCTTCCCCCTGGACACCCAAATAAGATAAGCAAACTACAGAGAGAGAATTACAAACAAAAACACTACGAATGTCATACAATTATCCAAGAGGCCAAAAGAAAGCAGTGGGAAGACTTCCTTGACTCCATAAATCCGGACCAATCCACCGCCCAGCTATGGGGGAAATTCAATGCATTAAGTGGCAAGTACAGTTAGTGCAGTCCACCATGGGGCAGCCCAGAAAATGTCCAATTAAACAGATGAAATTGACCTTAAAAAATTGAAAAATGCTCCTTAAAAAGTGATCATTTTTCCTTAAATTATCTAACAAATTACCTTGAAATATATAAAATGCTCCGTAAACATTCGAAAAGCGTACCGTAAAAACGAAAAAAATGTACCGTAAACAATTAAAAATGCTCCCTAAAAAAGCAAAGATTTGCTATGTAATTAATGATAATTGCGCAGTATATTGACAAAAGAATTATTATAAAATAGTTTAAAAGGTGCCTTGAAATTGACTACCATAAATTAGAATCTTATGCACAATTGTATAGCCCCTAGAGTTTATTGCTGATTGTTTTGCTTGGTAACCCTATTCAACCGAAAACTAAGAAAAATGCTCCTTAGGATGAATAAAATGCTCCATAAACAAATAAAAAATGCTCCTTAAACTATGAAAAATGCTCCCTAAAATAAAGAAATGCTCCTTAATCCAACAAAAAATGTTCCTTAATTAGAGGAAATGTTCCTTAAACGAAAAACAGTGTTCCGTAAAAAAATAAATGCTCCATAAACTTATAAAATGTAATCTTAGCCAACATGCTATTCAAAGCATTGTTTACGAAATTGTGCACCTGGCTCACAGACAAACAGACGTCCCAGACAATTGCACATCGAATAAAAAATGTTTGGCGATACAAATTTCATTTAAAATCACATTGCATTTAATATGCTAATCGGTTTATTCATTAACTTCCCCGCATAACCACACACGACTTGAAGAACTCGGAATCTTCTTCTTCTTCTTTAATGGCTCTACATTCCTTCTGGATCTGAGCCTGTTTTTCAGCTTAGTATTCTATGATTAGCATCTCCTCAGTTATTAATTGAAGCATTTCTATGCCCGTCATTGCATGAGTATGTATTTCGTGTGGCAAATACAATGGATACACTATGCACAGGGAGTGGAGAAATGAGCTTCCGGATTGGTAATCCTGCGCCTCTACTCGCAAGGCTACTGGAGACCGAGCTCGAAATTGTAAAGCACACAGAAAACTGCTAGTGAGACTACTTTCAAAAATAGCCAAATAGTCGCCTTACAAAAATAAACCTGAAGGAACGTGGCGGTGGATGCTTTGACAGCACGTGCAGTTTGTATTGTGAATCAATTTTACTCATTTACATTTTATAAGTTTATGGAGCATTTCATTTTTTTACGGAGCCCTTTTTTTCGTTTAAGGAGCATTTCCTCAAATTAAGGAACATTTTTCGTTGGTTTAAGGAGCATTTCTTTATTTTAGGGAGCATTTTTCTTAGTTTAAGGAGCATTTTTTATTTGTTTATGGAGCATTTTATTCATCCTAAGGAGCATTTTTCTTAGTTTTCGGTTGAATAGCAAAACAATCAGCAATAAACTCTAGGGGCTATACAATTGTGCATAAGATTCTAATTTATGACAGCCAATTTTAAGGTACCTGTTCGCGCACGGGCAGGACCCATTTACCGTTGTGTGATTAAATAAATAAAAATAGGACAACGTACGGTGCCATCTCGCCATGGCAAGGTTGAGTTATCAACTGATTTATTTGTCTAAAACTATATACATACAAATTCATATTTCTAGAGTGCTTTGAAAATAGGTCGTATGTGCAAAAGAGAGTCTCTCTTTGGATCTATTCTCTTTCGATTATTACGAAACTATACAAAAGTTTACTTAGAATTTCTTGGCAGATATCCAAAGACAATAGCTTTGTCTATCATGCTGAAGTGGAATCGTAGCAAAACATGCAAAACTAGCCGATTTATTAGCGAAAGAGAGCGTGATCAAAGAGAATCTCTCTTTTGCACACACGACCTATTCTCAAAGCAATCTAGATTTATTGATTTGGAGACATATCCTAATACTTGCTTTGCACAAACAGTACCTTTTAAACTATTTTACAATAATTCTTTTGTCAATATACTGCGCAATTATCATTAATTACGTAGCAAATCTTTGCTTTTTTAAGGAGCATTTTTAATTGTTTACGGCACATTTTTTTTCGTTTTTACGGTACGCTTTTCGAATGTTTACGGAGCATTTTATATATTTCAAGTAAATTAAGGAAAAATGACCAATTTTTTTAAGGAGCATTTTTCAATTTTTCAAGGGTAATCATGAATCTTTCATGATGCATTTACCATTTTGCCGTTTCACCATGTCGGCCGGGCAAAGTGTCCGCGGGCATGTTTACAACGGGCGACATCGTCTCTCCGGTCCCAGTCTCAAGATTAATGGGCAGCCGTTCCCAAACCGGAAAGTTGTCATCAGAGTTTCAATCGGCCGAGGACTGTCTTTTCCAAGCGTTCAAAATTGGCTGCAAATCGAGAATTAACCTTGTTAAAACTTTATCAAGGCCGCATAGGACAAACAACAGGGCCGCTCCACTCGGTATCGTATCGGGCAAGCGTTGATTGACACCAGACTGCTTTACGGGCTGGAGCCAGGGTTGTTAACGTTAATCAACGATTAACGCCGTTGACGTTAATTTTTAGAAAACTTAACGTCAACGGCGTTGCGTTGAATGTTTTGAAAATAAACTTTAACGTCAATGAATAACGTTGAATCAACGTCAACGCCAACATTGATTCCATCGTTGATTTTCTCAAGAAGCGATGCATCGTCGGAAGCGTTGTCATGGCCAACGGTTTGATAAACAAGTGAAAATTTCGGGATGCAAAACCAAACCAAACTTGTGCTTTGTCACTAAAAAGGTGTTCGGGGTACGGGAGTGAAACTGCCGGGTGCTGCCGACATCGACATAGCTAAAATAGTTCATTTATTAGTACCGGATTGTTATTTTGTACAGTATATAAATATTGTGAGGCTGCATTACTAAGTTTTCTGTTAATCAACGGGATAATTAACGCGAAACGTTAACGTTAATTAACGAATTTCGTTAACGTTAACGTTAACCAGGGCATTTAGCGAGCCAAGTTTGCGTTGAACGTTGAAATTAACGTCAACGATTCAACGTAACGTCGTTAAACGTTGATTAACGTTAACAACCTTGGCTGGAGCTCACCTGTGTAGCACGTCGGGAGCTTGTCAGCATACTCTTCCCAGTTTTCAACCAGTACCTCCGCATAGCCTCCGGACTTCTTCCCTCTATACATGCGGAGGCTGCCTGCGCCGTAGCGGGTGTCCTCCCATTTCGCCACCGTGTGCTTCCGCCACATCCGGAAACCACAGGACCCCCTCCTTGTTCAAGGGAATCGGACTCTGCATACGATGGCCGGTTCCCTTTCTAGACATGGAGTCAGCTTAGGTGTTACTGGGAACAACCTAACGGTGTCGGATAACCTTCCTGAAAAATGCAGCGTCTTCTCAGCGGAGACCGCAGGTCTGTTTACTGCCGCTACCATTACCTCCGACAAGCCAGTCTTAGTCCTGAATGATTCGGCCAGTGCCATCGCTGCGCTGTAAAGCGATTATCTGAGACACCCATGGGTCCAGGCCGTTCTTGCTTGCGATCCATAGTCGACAACCTTCGCCTGGATCCCGGGCCACTGTGGGGTGCCTGGAAACGAAACTGCTGACACTCTTGCTGGAGTGAGGTACCAAGGCCGGTGCAGGTCAAAGGATCCGCGGCACCCTGGAACGACATGCCCAGTCTCAAAGACTAGCAAGTCATCTCCCGCCTTCGCACAGGACACATGAATGGTTTGTGAAATCTGCGAAGTAGAAAACTCAGTAAAACATGTGATTTGCCGTTGTCCAAAGTTTGACATTCCTCGATCCAGCTACGGAATATCGACGAATATACGAGATGCTTTGGCTGACGATACCGCAAGCCTATCAGCCCTAATATGCTTTCTCAAAGATGGAGGGCTGTACTACCAGATCACTATCTCCCGGTTGTAAGTCCCACCCACGAAGGTATGCGGGCCTCACTGGTTATTTCAGGGTTTCAGGGTGTTAGTTCCTCCCCCAGTGACCAGGCTAATTGGAACATAAGCCCACTGATCCTGAATCATCATATCAACTTGGACAGCTGGAGGGGTTTTCCACCCCGACTACACTAACATCGTTTCCTCAGTGCGCCGAATGAACTCTTTGACGTTTGAGCGGTGCGCTGTTTACTAAAAATGAACACCTTTTCATTTATCGAAAATAGTGCTACGGAAATAAAAAATAAATTATAAGCCCTACTTGACACACCTTCAGCATTCACCTGTACGACTGTGGAAAAGACCGCCAATTCGGCAGCAGCTGCAACAACAACAGCAGCAACAACAACAACGGAAGCAGAACACTCAACAGACTTGCTGCCGGACCTCATGAATGCAGTCAAGAGCGACTTGGTAACTTTAACCAAGTCAGCTGTGACTGCGGCAATAACTGAAATTACATCAGCAGTAGCAAAACGAAGCACAACTGGAGACTTCCCTCACTTAATTTCTTTGAGTGAGCAACTTTTACAAGAGGTCAGGTCAGTTTCTGCTGCTATTTCCAATATTGACTGCAGTACTGACAAAATCTCAACGCTCGCAAACAAGACTTTGGCGGATGAACTAGCAGAGGAATCCCAAGACAAAACTCCACTGAAAATAATTTAGTTGCTGGGGCTCACAATCCACAATCTCCACTTAACATCAACGTAAAACAGTACCAACCAAACCCGTCGCCTGTCTGGCAGAAAATTACGCGTGATGCCATTGCAGAGCTTTTCGCTGAGCGACGCGCAAAATGGCGCAAGTAAAGGGAAGTTGTGTTAGACACCTCAATAAAGCTGGTTGGAAATGCTTTCTGCCAGGAAAAATGCAGCTGGAGCCCAGACTGGAAAAAACTGGAAGAATACCGGCAGCATGAAATCTCCAGAAACACCCTCACCAATAATCCATTGACTGAAAAGGCGACTAACAGTAAAAGACATCATAAACAAAAAGCTCCACCAATAAGAAGCAAAAACAACGTTACAACTTCCTACACCAGCAAAAACAACAACAATAACATCAAATCTACAGACAAACAGCTGCTCGTAATGGCAAAGCATCAATTTTCCGGACCCCCAGCATCTACAGACCACCCAATTGCAGCTCTCTCTGCTCCTGCTGCAAAATCGTTCATCAATTTCAAAAAAGGTGAAACGATAAACCCGGCTAAAAAAACAAAACCCACACCTCCACCAATCCTCAACCAACAGAGTGAACCAAATATCGGAAATCTGCAAAGCCTTCAGCAACAGCACCAGCAACAACAACAACAGCATCTACGACAACAACAAGACCAAAATCATCAACAACACCAAATATATCAGCAACAACAACAACAACAACAACAGGAAACACAACTACCGAATCCTGACAGCCAATTTGAGTTAGATCCGATGAGACCACCCATCGTCCGTCTGACTCAGCAATCCACCGAAGGAGACGGCCGTTTCCTTAAAGCCAGACTACGTGACCCGAGGATTATGAAGGTTGTCCGGTTGTTTTTGGCATACATGAAGGACCAGTCTGCTAATGAATGTGTCGAGGGAATGACTCCAACGAGCATCAGGATGCTCCTTGCATCTGAAGGACTGCCGACTGCACCAGAACATCTACATCAAATATTCATCCAAGTACATCAGGAATACGTAATTGGGCCAGCAGAAGCTGCAGCTGATCTACAGTCATACCGACAATACCTGTCCAGCGAGCGGACACATCGCCTGCAGCAACTACGGGAGAGCACAACGAGGTACCACTCTCCTTCCCCCGGAAATTTTCGCAAGTAAGGACGCCTTCTTCGGCTGAAGAAAATAGCACTATCTTATCGACCAACGGGGTAAATATTTTAACAACCAACGTGCTTCCAACAAGTTCTTCATCAAAACAGAATGCCACTGAAGTTTTGATTTACTGTCAAAATTTCAATCGCATGAAAAGCCCAGCTAAAATGAAGGAAATTCATACTAACATCTTAAGCTCGTCCTTCTCGGTTATTTTGGCAACTGAAACCAGCTGGGATGAAAGCGTGAATAGTGAAGAACTTTTTGGAAGCAGCTTTAACGTATTCAGGGACGATCGCGATTTCTTAGAATCAAAAAAAAAAGTCTGGCGGTGGAGTTCTAATCGCAATCTCTAGCAATTTTGATTCAGAAATAATAACTACAAAAAAATATAAGAACTTTGAGCATGTTTGGGTGAAATCTAACATTGCAGGAGAAACCCATGTTTTCTCCTCTGTGTATTTCCCACCGGAACATGCGCAAACAACATCTTATGAAAGTTTTTTAAAAACTGCAGAAGAAATTTTATCGGGACTTCCACCTGAAGTCAAAGTACATATTTACGGAGACTTTAACCAACTTTATTCCGGATTCAGAGAACGAACAAATTCTACTTCCAGTCGCTGGGGAAAATGAAACACTTATGTTTATATTTGACAGAACTGCTAGCCTAGGACTTAACCAAATCAATCACATTAAAAATCAACAGAACTGTTACCTTGATCTCCTACTAACCAATATTCAAGAAGATTTCTGTGTGACTAAATCATTGAATCCCTTATGGAAAAACGAAACATTCCACACGGCAATCGAATACTCTGTGTTCGTTCATGAATATAAAAAAACCAGCGACTGTGACTTTGAAGAAGTCCTTGAATACAACAAAGCAATCTATGACAACATAAGATATAAGCTAAGTAGATTTAACTGGAAGCAAATTTTAGAAAATGAAGGTAATATTGAATCTTCCGTTGATGTCTTTTATAACATTATTTTTGATATTATTATTGACGAGGTCCCAAAAAGAAGAAAACGACGGAGCGGAAATTCAAAATATCCAATTTGGTACAATAGGCAAATAAAAAATTTAAAGAATCGCAAACAAAAATTACATAAAACTTACAAGCTAGACAAGACGAATGAAAATTTGGAAAAATATTTGAACATCTGCGATCAATTAAAATTAGCAATTGATGTAGCATTTGAAGAACCCAACACGAAAACAGAAAACGAAATAAAGTCATGTCCAAAGAACTTCTTCAATTACGTATAATCAAAATTAAAATCAGACAATTTTCCGTCAACCATGTATTTAGACGAACGCGTCGGTAATTGCTCGGAAGATATCTGTAATCTTTTTGGAGATTTCTTCCAAGAAATATACACCACCTTTTCGGAACAAGATCGCGACCTAGATTTTTTTGCGCCTATCCCAGAATTCGCTGGCAGATCATGGTGAACGATATTCTAAACGCTTTAAAAAACTTAGATGCATCTAAAGGCCCTGGTCCTGATGGTATTCCACCGATATTTATGAAGAGTCTGGCTAAAGAGCTGACTGCACCTTTGTTTTGGCTCTTCAGATTGTCATTGGAATCCGGAAATTTTCCCAGGGTATGGAAAAGCTCCTATCTTGTGCCTATCTTCAAATCAGGCAAAAAATCTGACATTCGTAATTACCGTGGAATAGCCATTATCTCTTGCATTCCCAAACTTTTTGAATCCATTACCAATGAAAAATTATTTTCACAACTTAAAAACAGAATAACGAATAAGCAGCATGGATTTTTCAAAGGTCGCTCTACATGCTACAAATTTAATAGAATTCATTGACTATTCCCTTAATGCAATGGATAATGGTAACTACGTGGAAGCTCTATACACTGACTTTAGCAAGGCGTTTGATCGTATTGACATTCCAATGTTACTCTTCAAATTGCAAAAAATTGGAATTGAGCCAGGACTCCTTAGATGGCTTGAATCTTATCTCACAGACCGGCAACAAATAATAAAATTTAACGGAAAGAAATCCAATCCCATTCAAGTCACTTCAGGAGTTCCACAAGGCTCTCATCTTGGCCCTCTTTTATTTATATTATATGTAAATGACATTACCTTCATTCTCAAAAATATAAAGATTTTAATTTATGCCGATGACATAAAGCTATTTATGGAAATAAAAAATGAAGACGACATAATCATATTCCAGAATGAAATACACATGTTCTATACATTGTGCAAAAAAAGCCTATTGTAACTGAATGTTAAGAAATGCAACATAATATCATTCAGCAGAAAAAGAATAACATCAAATACACAAATTGTATTAGGGAACAATACTGTAGAAAGACACGAAAGAGTTAGGGATTTAGGAGTGATTTTAGATTCGAAACTAACTCTTGTTGATCACTATAACACAATCATCCACAAAGCTAATAATATGCTAGGCTTTATCAAGCGTTTTTGCTTCAACTTTCAGGATCCCTACACAATCAAAACACTATATATTTCATATGTACGATTTATACTGGAATATTGTAGCATTGTATGGTCGCCTTATACAACCACACATGAAGAAAGAATAGAGTCAGTACAAAAACAATTTCTATTATACGCTCTTCGTAAATTAGGTTGGACGTCATTTCCTCTTCCATCTTTGAAAGAGCGTCGAGAATGTGCAACGGTTTCATTTGTTAACGATATAGTTTCTCAACGTGTTGATTCAACTGAAATTTTATCGAAATTTAACTTTTACATACCTTCTCGGCTACTTCGACATAGAACATTATTTTTAACCAACCACTGCCGAACAAATTACGCCAAATTTGGGCCTCTCAACCGAATGATGGCCGTTTACAATCAACACTGCGAAACTATTGACTTAACAATGTCTCGGCATAACATTAGACAGTTTTTCCAAAGAACAAACTTTACAAATTCAGCAATATAAATTCAAAATCAAAATTATACATCACTTTACTAAAAAAAAACTATTATTTAATTATACTATAGCATTACAAAAACAATCATGTATATGTATATGTACTAGTCTACGTTGGTTGACGAAATAAAATAAATAAATTCATTCTAAATAAATTTCGGCACCGCTCAAAAGTCAAATAATGAACCTATGCATTGCCCCACGTAGCAGGAACACGAAAATTGTCGCTCTCAGAGTGAGCCATGCTTTCAGCGATATTCTACCTTTTTGCTTGATTGCGATCTGAATATCATCTTTTGTTTATAAAACAAATGTAATTTGAACGAGTACGCTTTATTTGCAACTGGACGATCTCCTATAGGAGATCGTCAGTTGCATTAACTAGCGCAAAATTCCGCTTGAGGCCCTTTTCAAAACATTTTAACAACAGCCATTTACACCTGATGGTATAATTGCAATATTTCCATTATCAGGCGACAGGTGGTGTTGCTGCGTGTTTGTATCAATGTAATATTGCATATACACTAGTGGCATCTGCTGTTCGATATCGAAAGCTTTAATGTTCCTTCCACGCAATAATGAGGTGGAGAATGTCTTGAAGAAATTGAAAGTATACAGAAAGAATGTAGTCTGGAGGTAAAATGAAATCTCTTTTATTGTTTAGAACTGGAAAACAAGTCGTGGGTACAAAAAATCTGAAAATTATTTGTTGCTTTTTGACCTAACTTTCATATTGATGTGATGTGTAGTTAATGAGAACGGATGATTTGTCCATACAAGGAAATTCATTTTACTTTAAATGTTGTGGCGCCATCTCGTTCAAACAGCACCTTTGTCTTTGCCTTATTAACGTTCCGATCAGTTTTTGCGGAAACCCTCCGCTCCGAATAGATTTTCGTGGAAATCCTTCGCTCTGAAAAGTTTTCATCTTTGTTTCCATTTTTGGTCGGTTTTATGGATCGATGTTATGCGCTAAGTTTGGAACCATTGGATTCCTGGATAATCGATCAGCCACAGACGGCCACGCGGCCAAAGTTTGTCGATGAGGACTTCCCAGCCCACCTTGAAAGCCGTGAAACCGTGATCTATTTCTTTGTCCCACTTTTTCGTCCAATTTTTACCTTTTAACTAATTTTAATGTATTTTTTTAAGTGTGTAGTTTTAATTTGCTTTAAATTGTTCTGTACTGTATTTTTTTCCCATTGACTAGAGGAAGGTCCCTAGGTTGGAGCTGAAGGGTCGCTGCTTTCAGCCCCATCCCCTGCCAGTTGCTCCCTGGCGATACCATAACAAGTGAAGAACTGAATATTTATTTAAAAATTCACAAAAACAGAGAGAAAAACTTGGCCACTAATCGTCTAAGAAATTTACAGGTTGTGGATTTTATCGACTTTTAGATCACATATTAGTCTTATGATGTACCAACGCAAAAATGGCGATTTAGTTTAGAAACCTCGTGGGGTCCACGGTGCGAGGAAGATTTCCAAACCATGTTAAAATTTGGAATATCATGATGGAAGGAGTGTTATTAGACTTACGACATTTTTACACACCTCTCACTACTTTTCTCTACTACCTCTCAGTCTTATTTTGTAGGAAAATATATATAAAAAATAGAGAGTACCCCTTTATTTTTAATAAAGCACAGGACTCAATCCCCCCCCCGAATATTTTTAAAGTTTATTTTTGACAGCACTCTAAACATGAATTTACAAACTGTCACACATCAGTAAAGTTAAATTACATATTTCTTAGAGAGCCTGTGTGAAAACCGCGTAAGTGTATTTATTTTCGGCTGTGATACATCGGAAATGGAAAAAGGGGATCAAGTCTACCCAGTCTCGCGTACTATTTGGAAAAGAATTTGAGATCATCGATATTAAACTTTTTTCTAAAACTAAACTGTTTACCGTGAAAACCAATGGCGGGGACAAATGAATCCTTGTTACTCCTTATTGAACTCAGCATGCGGATCTGCTGCAAAAACCGTTGCATCGACGGTTGATGCAGGGTCACTTTGTGTTCGACTTTTTGTTGCTTGTAGATCGGAAAGCGACATCGTCATCATCACCGCAAGCTGCCACCAGTCACTGCATTGGCGGCGACTGCTTCGCATAGCGCGCAAAGGTACGTTCCACCTTGTTGCAGATCGGGTACCGCAAGCCTTTAAGCGCCTGTTCAACAAAAGCGTTCCAACTAGTTCGAGCAACACCGACGACCGTCGCAAAACCACCCCACACACAACAACGCAGCGGGAGGCGACTAGCGTGTTGCGCTTTGGGCCGCACAGGTTAGTCGAATTTTACGCGCACTACCGATTGGACGTCTCTTAGCTTAGGCGCCCCACAGCCCCCATTGCATTGGAGCTTGGCGCGCAGAAATTTCCTTGAGCAGTGTGGCGGAAAGCCGTTTCGAGAGGGATCGATTACCAGCGCGGTTTGTCAAATTTGTTTCGGTGAATGCAATATCTTGTCTACATATCGATGTACGTATGCGGCTTTGAAGAGCCCACAATTCGACCCGGGACCGAGCGTCTCCGATGATTGATGATCGGAAAATCGAAAAATTAAGCCAAGTGTGATCTAGTGAGTGTATTCAAACGGCGCGCATAAGTGGAGTGAAATCATTTAGGAGTTATTTTCCACGTAGGTCCAAAGTGGTGATTGTCGCTTTTTCGGTGATCTTGACGATACTCGAGGGTTACGATTTCCCAAAGTTTTCGAACGGAACAAAGAAGTTGTGCTTGATTCGATTGATTGGTTTTTGAGATTTCGCCAGATCGTAACTTTGAGCGCCGTCAGGTGTGAATTGACGGTGCGGCTCAGTCAGCAGCTAATCGAACGAGAAGAGTCTCGCTATCCACCACTGAAGAAGGGGTGAGAGTGAACCGAAACAGTGAGAAAGATTACAATCGCCCGGTGACCCTGAAGAAAGCGAAAGGAAAGAAGTTTGCGCTCGAGTGAGAAATTTCAGAGAGATTGCTAAACCGGTGACGAGAGTGGATTGGGCACTAAACATATACGAACGATTGTGTATCCGGTTGCATTCACGACAATTTTGACAGATAGGGGCAAGGATCTCGGCCGTTGTTTTTAGCAAGTGAGTATTTTTAGGAATATGTTACGGTATTGCAAGATCTTTCAAGCATTTGGTAATAGCTTTTGTGATATGTTTTGTAATTCTATTATGTATATAACTACAATAATAATATATTGTATGTTTTATATTCTGATACCTTTCAAATGAACAATTCTTTGCGTTTAAAAAGTACCAAATGAGTTTTTTTTGTTAAAATTTATTTAGTGGAATAAAATCCACTAATCCAAAACGATTGGATTAGTAAAAATCTCAGCTTTATTTGTTTTGTATTTGATAAAACAGCTAAAAAATACAGCCATTGCCATTTTATGCATAGTCAGGCAGAACGTGCGCCCTAAATTAATACAGGGTGACCGCTCCAGTCGACAAAATAAATTCCCAGCTCATTCCCGATTTTCCCAGTGAGTTTTCCAAAATTTTCCCAGAAAAATTAAAAAATGTCTGATAAGGTTTTGAGCACTTTAATTATGTAAAAAATGTATTTTATTTGAACGAAGAGAATAGCTTCTTGGTAACTATATGAAATGTACAACATCATTTGAAAGTATCAATTCAGTTATTTGATAATAAGCATTGCGTTCTAACATTCTAACAAACTTATGACTCGCTGCAAAAGACTTTAAGTTCTAACTGCTGTTTTGTTTAAAAAGCTTTTGAGATATTGATTGCAGTATAGAACCTGTGGGTGAAAATAATTAAAAGCAGTCTAACAGTACCAACAGCCTTTTCGATTTAACAGTATTTTGCTGAGAAGTTTAAGGTAAGTTTTTTTTAGTGGCATGTCTTTAACTTTTTTTTTTTTTTTTGTGTCTTTATTAAGGAGACTTTCAGCCCGAGGCTGGCTCGTCTCCGACTGTCTTTAACTGTCTAAGACGTGTTTAGTACTTTCCATTTAATTCCATTACGTTTTGTTATCTTTACAGATACGTATTTCGACCTCAACCTTGAGGCTGTCTTCAGTGTCTCGTACTTGACTCGAGTCGTACTTAAGTAGAGTCAAGTACGAGACACTGAAGACGACCTCACAGTTGAGTTTCAAATACGTATCTGAAGGTGATTATAGAATGAAGCCAGAAATCGGCCATTTTGTAAACCACGTGCTTTTCCAATATTTTTTTTCAAGAGCACGAGATGAAAGAACCATAACGCGTATGGGGCTGAAATAATGAAAGATCGTTTGCTTAGTTATGCTGAACAATCATAATTTGAGTTTCGGCACTGTACGAAAACTATTACGCCAGATTTGGGCTTTTGGAAATGTATGTAGATAAAGGTGTGGTGAATTTCAAATTCACCACGGGCTTCATTCTATTATCACCAAAACAAAACGTAGTGGAGTTAAATGGAAAGTACTAAACTCGTCTTAGACAGTTGGAGTATTTTGCTGTTTAAAGTCTTATTTTCAGGACTTTATTTTCAGTAAACCTAGCTTCTAAATAGGGTCCTCTACTGTTCTGTACTCGCATATATCTTATATTTTTGCAGCACTTTTGGTAATTCTGTCCTGGGCGTACCTTCTTAACCTTTATATCTGTATTACACAATCTATTTGAAATCAAAAAATGGACAGTTAATTTTTTTTTATTTCAAATAGATTGTGAAATAAAAATATAAAGGTTGAACAGTTTAGTGTGTTAAAAATGCCTCAACTTGCAGTATTAAACGTCAAGCGACAGTAAACTGGTACCTGGAAATTGCGTAAATTGCAGGAACTCCCAGGAATTCACACAAATTCGCATAAACTTCACTTCAAGTTAGAGACGTTCCTATACTTCAAAACATCGATATTTGATTCGATACAATAATCGAATCAAGGTATCGATATCAGCGATATATTGAAATGAAAATATTGATATATTGGAAAATCATGTGATATTTCAGAAATGAGAATATTTAAAATATATTTGTTGCAGTTATTCAATTACTATTATTTTATCCTATTAACCATTACTTAATCCAATCTGTTTCTAGAGTATGCCAGTCCAACAATCATCAGCGGCAGCGTTTGTCGTAGTTTTAACCGGTAGTGGCGGCTTTTTCGGCATGATACTGACCTCACTATTTTCCATTTGCTAGAAAAAATCAACTGAAGTTTGGAGAAATTTGCTGAAATTCCACAATTGTTCTGTATTTTAGTGAATCTCAAGTTCTTAATTCAAATTTCAATGAAAAATCAGAATTTTCACAAGAAAATCCATTGAAATATTCTTAACTAAAAAGAAATTCTCTCAAAATTTCACGCAAAATTCCATTCATTTTCGACACGAAATTTTCTTTGATTTTCAATCAGAAAAAAATTCAAATTTTTTATCAAAAAACCCATGAAAATATTTTAGGGAAATTCTCTTTGATTCCTACGGGGCATTCTTTTGAATTTCGGAATGATATTTTCATGTTTTCAAATTCTTCTAAATTTTTATTTCCTAAAATCTCTTCCTAATTTCTAAAGTTTATTTATCTAATTTATCATAGGAACACGTCGAATATATAATTGAATTCGCGTAAGGATTCAAGGACCAGCGGCATAACAGATGTCGCACAACGGCGCGTCAACGCCGAAACTATTTATGATGGCAGTGACCTCACACCATCTGCGCTGCCGAGATAAATCATCTATCTTAACCATTAAAAATAAAAAATCAGATCCATTTTGAAGTATTTTCTTTCATAATAATAGAATTCAATTGTTAGTTTTTGCGTTACTTTGTTCTGGTTCAATATATCGATATCGAAACCAAAAATATCGATATGACCGATATATCGAGAACAAATTAACGATACAAAAATATCGGATATCGAAACAAAAATATCGATATTCCGATATATCGGAAGTATCGGAACGTCCCTACTTCAAGTTACTGGAAATATAAAAGCAGTCTGTAGTAATGTTCGAAATTATGTCAGAATACATATTGTAATTTGAGAAAAAAATCAAAGCTCCCAAGACTTTCTATAAGTTTGAACAAACACTTGAACATGAGCAAGAATTTGAAAAACCGATAAAACTTTAAGACCTAGCATTTCTGGTCTGTTAATAAATTACGTAACGCGTTTGGGGGGAGGTCCACATTGCGTTATGCTTTGTTACACTAAAAGGTGGGTGGGTACTACCAAATGTTACGCATAATGCAATTGAATATTTATTTATTAGGATGTTTGAATGACTGATTGAAGCAATTGCTGACATATCTTGACCAAGAAGATGAATCTGAATGCACCTAACCTCTTTACTATATTTCAATGCATAGTTGTCTCATATGAGTCTTTGTAAATTATGACTTTTTTATCTCAAAGCAGTATTGTTTTAAGTTTTTTTTAAATAGCCTTAAAGATACTGAAGTTGGTAAAAAAATATTTAAAACAACATCATATCCGTTTGCCCCAATGCCTAATTTCGATGCATTTTTGTCTCGCGATGAATATTCACCACATCTGCAGACTATGTTATTTTATGGAACAGCATTTATTGGAATATTATTTTCTAATTCGATCTTCTAAACTAAACCCAAGGTCATAGACCCGAGTAGCACACATATTGCACAAAAGTTTATGTGACCCTTATACACATTTGAGTTGCTGCAACCAAATTGGTTCAGATTGTGCTGCTAGGCAGACTAGAGAGTTTTCAGAATAATTGTATTTGAGTCTACCCACTTCAACCACGTTAACAGTTCAATTAAAAAAAATCAGAAATGTTGATAGATATGTTGATCGTATAAGTCATTTACGAGATCAAGCACATAGCGGGACTGACTTGCATAGAAAACACCAGAAGAATATTGTATTTCTCAGCAGAACTGTCCCGTTAAGCTGTTTGAATGCTCTTAATTGCAAATTATATTCCCGAATGAAATATTAGAATGATTTCAATGAAACGAAGTTTTCTTGTCAATTCTGTGAGCCAATGTTCCTAAATTTCCTACCAGTTGGACGACAGCAATGAAAAATTTTGGACCACACAACAAACGTTTTACTCCAGAACTAATACCCTCATCTGATAGAAGAAAGCTATTTTGCATACCGTGATTTCCCAGAAAATTCTTGTTTTAGTAGGTATTTGCTTTCCAGTGTTTATTTTCAAAATCATGTACCCACAAATCGTAAAGTCCTTAATAGTCATATTTCCAATTTGGTACAAGCATACCAAGCATACCTAGAACGGCAGTACACGAACTACTCGTAAGTGGCCTCACTGCTCGTAAATCTTGTCGTGATTTTTTTCATACATATGTGTTAAAATGTTGGAATTCACATGACGTCGGAACGGGAAAATGAAAAAAATATCTGGTTCAGTTTTCAGGATTTGTAGGCAACATTCCGTGACCCATAACCCATAACAAACCGACATGTAGGGTAAACTGGGGTAAAATAACATCTGAATGTTCCATAAAACGCTACCATAAATCCATAAAATAGTTCGGGAGATTCCATAGAGAATAATTTTATGATCCATAAAACTATATTTTGATCCATAAAATGCGCAATTTTATCCTGATGATGAATCATAATTTCAGTAACATGATCCATAATTTTGGTCATATGATCCATAATTTTATTTATATGATCCATAAATTTCATAATGTGATCAATAATGCTTGGAAAGAAGGCCAATGAAACTATATTAATTGATCCACACATTTTTTTAAATCTATGGATCATTTACCAAAATTTATGGATCATATCACCAAAACTATGAAATATTTGAACTAAGTTATGGATCAACTGGCCAGAATTATGGATTATGTGACTAAAATTATGGACCATCATCACGATAAAAAATGCGCAAATTTAAAATTTCATGGATCAAAATATAGTTCTTTATTGATCATTTGTTCATGGGAAAATAGCAAGAATTGTATTGTTTTTCTTGACCATGTTAATGGAACATATTTTCCTATTAATTGCTAAATTTTAGCTTAGTTATGGATCGAAAAAATATTCTTTATGGAATTTCCTGAACTATTTTATGGATTTATGGTAGCGTTTTATGGAACATTCAGATGTTATTTATGGATCGTTTTTCATTTTTTTTATGGATCCGTCTTTATTGTTTATATGCAAAAGTATGTTTTGCCGAACATAACACGGACGATCTCTAAATTTTTCTCAATGTAAAAAAAATATACATATTAATAGTTACTGGTGTTGTCATTTCTTTCTCTAGCTGATTTAACCTCCCCTCATCCCAAATTTAAGGAAAAATGACCCCCGATAGAACATTTAAAAAATGCACCAACCTGGAAGAGGAAAGCTTATACTTTCGTGTAGTGGGTGTAGATACTGATTTTTTGAAAATAAGTCTTTTCCCACAAAGACACCGTGCTGAGACTACCGTCGTGCGGGGCTTTTTTTCACAAATCGAAAACTACTTTGTGCATTTTTAAACAGGAATTTTAACATAAATTACTATCAAACTGCCACTATCGAAAACTAGAAAATTATTTTGAGCTTTTTAGTGGAATGTCTTCACTTGTCATAGGACGAGTTTGTACAATCCCATTCAATTCCCCCACTTAATTGTACCTTGACAGATACGTATTTCGACCTCAACAGTAAGGGCGTCTTCAGTGTCTCGCACTTGACTCGACTAGTCGACGTAAATGGAGTCAAGTACGAGACACTCATGACAACTTTCTGTTTCTAATTTGCTATTTTTTTGTTTAACTTTTTTAGAAAATCAAATATCCAAAGTAGCCCCGGGGTCCGAAACTGGGGTAATAGGGTAAGTTCCAGGAATATTTTCAAAAATGTTAACTACTGGATTGGTAGTTCGAGATCCGAACTACATGCGCTGTAGTAAATACTCTCGAAAAACTGCCGAAAATGTACTTAAAAATGCCAAAAGGTCGTTTTGCCCCGGGGGTGCATATTACCCTAGGTTCCCCTACCATTTTCGCATAGTTTATTTATTGAACTCTGTTAACCCTTGTGTGGCCGGCTAGGTACCCGCGTACCTTTTTGGAATTAAATTCGCGATATCTATATGAATTTTCATTGTAGGAGGTTGAAACTCTGTCACATCCACAATAATGACAGCCAAAATCGATGGTACGGGTTAACTGAAATTTTGATTAAGGAGGGGTTCCGACATTTTTTTTACCCTTTAAATGGCCGACAGGGTACCCGGGTACCCACGAAACTAAAATGCTTATATCTTAGGCAATTTTTCACCGTTTTCAACCATTTTGGGATCATTCGATTCAAAATTTTGTCCTTTATCGTGCTGTTTTAGGATTGGACTGGTCCGGTCCCTCGAATTACCGGGAAATCCGGATTTCTAGGGACATTTCCTGCATAGATTATACTGATCGTGGATTTCTATAGGTAATCAGCAATATGGGTATCACATTTCTTGATATTTCTAGACCAACATTTGAAAAGGGCGTAACAGCCAAAATTTATTCCTACAGATTCTTCATCCACATACAAAGCTTTATATGTAGACGAAGCATCAGAAGGAATAAATTTTGGCTGTTACGCCCTTTTCAAATGTTAGTCTAGATTTTATCAGCAGAATGATTTTTATTGATTTGGGTCCATCAGATGTGCAGAACTTCAATTGGCCATTCTAGAACAGGTTCCTCGAGGGGTCATAGGTGGCCATGAACGCTTTTTCAAGGGAACATCAACAATATGGTTATCAAACTTCTTGAAATTATTTCTAGCGTGTGTTCTTGATGCTTCTGGCAAAGATGGCTTCTTGCTTCTTGCCATCTTTGCTTCTGGATTCACCAGACAAGTTGACTCCGGAGTGGCCATTCTGGAACAAGTTTTTGAATGGGGAGGGGACAGGGTGGTCAAAAACATTTCTTGTTGGAACCCTAACCATCTTCTTCTTCTTCTTATTGGCATTACATCCCCACACTGGGACAGAGCCGCCTCGCAGCTTAGTATTCATTAATCACTTCCACAGTTATTAACTGCGAGGTTTCTAAGCCAGGTTACCATTTTGCACTCGTATATCATGAGGCTAACACGATGATACTTTTATGCCCAGGGAAGTCGAGTCAATTTCCAATCCGAAAATTGCCTAGACCGGCACCGGGAATCGAACCCAGCCACCCTCAGCATGGTCTTGCTTTGTAGCCGCGCGGCTTACCGCACCATAACCCCAACCATATGGGTGTCAAAATTCTTGAAACTTTCACAGCAGCAGGCTGTTTTTTACTATCTTGGGTCTAACAGATGTGTTAAAATTTGAGTGGCCATTTCGGAACAGGTTTCCAAGAATGATCATAAACATTTTTCAATGTAACCTTAACAGTATGGGCATCAAACTTTTTGAAATTGCCTCAGTAGTTTGTTTCTAATTGTTTCAGGGCCACCAGACGTGCTGACTTTATAGTTTCCATTCCAGGACAGGTTCTCCGTAGGGTGTTAAGAGGCCATAAATACTTTTCAATAGATCCCTAGCATAATGGGTATCAATCTTTATAAAATATAAATAAAAAATATATAAATATGAAGTTTTTTGTAACTCGTGTGTTGAGAGCAAAATCATTGCAAGGACCATTCCTCTCGATACCAAAAGTGATATTGATAATGCTCTCGTATCTTTGACAAATTTAATTGTCGAAGCCAGAGGCATTGCAATTCCGAAATGTGAAGTTAAATTCAACTCCATTATTATTGACGACGATCTTCAGCTACTGATCCGTCTTAAAAATGTGAGGCGAAGGCAATACCAAAGAACTCGCGATCCCGCGTTGAAAGTTATTTGGCGAGATTTGCAAAATGAAATTAAAAATGTTTCGGTATTTAGAGAAATACCAACTTTGAGAATAATGTCTCAATGTTGGATCCCAGTTCAAAACCCCTTTGAAAATTAACGAAAATTCTTTAGAAAAAACTTCAAAAGCCAATTCCAGCGCTTAAAGAGGGATATAAAGTTTTATTACCAAATGGCGAAAAGGCTCAAAAACTTGTTCAGTAGCTTGAGAGTACCCATAATTTTAGTCTAGGTCTCACTAGTCCTATTGAGGATCAGGTCACGCAGAGGCTAGAAGACATTCTCAATCAATAGAATGTTTTTGACCCTTCGTTGGAAACTAATTTGGACGAAGTGATGTCTATTACAAGAAAATTTAAAAATATGAAGGCCTTGGATGACGACGATGTTTCCTACATACTTATTAAAAACTTCCTGAGAGCTCTTTATCCTTTTTGGTTAATTTATTTAACAAATGTTTTCAATTGGCATACTTTCCAGATAAATGGAAAAACGCCAAAGTTGTTCCAATTTTGAAGCCGGACAAAAATCCAGCTGAGGCTTCTAGTTATCGCCCAATCAGTTTGCTTTCTTCAATAAGCAAACTGTTTGAAAAGATTATTTTAAATAGAATGATGGTTCATATTAATGACAATTCTATTTTTGCTGATGAGCAATTTGGTTTTCGCCATGGGCATTCAACCACTCATCAGTTATTAAGAGTTACGAACTTAATTCGGCTCAACAAATCTGAAGGATATTCGACTAGAGTTGCTCTTCTTGATATAGAGAAAGCATTTGACAGTGTTTGGCATGAAGGTTTGATTGTAAAATTGATGAATTTTAATTTTCCTCTGTACATCATTAAACTGATCCAAAATTATTTATCAGATCGCTCACTGCAGGTAAACTATCAGAATTCTAAATCTGATAGATTACCTGTAAGGGCTGGTGTCCCCCAAGGCAGCATACTGGGGCCCATTTTGTATAACATTTTTACTTCTGACTTACCTGATTTACCACCAGGGTGTCAAAAATCTTTGTTTGCAGATGACACGGGCCTTTCAGCCAAAGGGCGAAGCCTTCGTGTCATTTGTAGTAGATTGCAAAAAAGTTTGGATATTTTCTCCACTTACTTGCAAAAATGGAAAATTTCCCCGAATGCTTCCAAAACTCAGCTTATAATTTTCCCACATAAGCCGAGAGCTTCTTATTTGAAACCTTCTAGCAGACATATTGTCACTATGAATGGGGTTCCAATTAATTGGTCTAGCGAAGCTAAATATTTAGGACTTCTGCTAGATCAAAAATTAACTTTTCAAAATCACATTGAAGGCCTTCAAGCCAAATGTAACAAATATATTAAGTGCCTATATCCACTTATAAACAGAAAATCAAAACTTTGTCTTAAGAACAAACTTTTGATTTACAAACAAATTTTTAGACCTGCCATGTTGTATGCTGTGCCAATATGGGCTAGTTGCTGCAATACCAGAAAGAAGGCACTTCAGAGGATTCAAAATAAAATTTTGAAAATGATTCTGAAGTTGCCTCCGTGGTATAGTACCAATGAACTTCATAGAATTTCTAATATTGAGACATTGCAACAAATGTCCAACAAAATAATTTCCAATTTTAGACAAAATCGTTGCAATCTTCTATTGCAACGATTAACTCCTTGTACCCTTAGTATAAAATAGGTTAAGTTTAGTTTAAGTTGAAAACATTGTAATTCCTACATGGTTCAATTCAACCAGAGGAAAAATTCTAACTGCCAGAGGCAATTGAAATGTATTAATAATAACTAAAAGCGTAACATAGCAAATAAGGATGATAGTGTTAGAAAACACGGAACACCTAGTCTAAGAGATGAATGCATGTATTAGATAATTAGCAAATAAAATTAGTTAAAAAAAAAAAAAAAAAAAAAAAAAAAATTGCAAGGACCACCCTTTGAACCCGGAAAACAACTAAAGGATTCACCCAAACATCCAGATAAGTTGCCGATTCTGAAAATTTATCCTAGAAGGCTGTGACTTTTGTTGCTGTGTGTTTTGCTATTCTTTCTTCCGAGATTCGCACTAAGTGACCGGCCCACTGGAGTTTGCCGTATTGTATACGGTTCACAATATTTTCATCTTTAAACACTTGATCACGAGTTGTGATTCATGCGTCAGCGCCAAACAACTTTTTCTAGTTTCCCATCGAGAATCGTGCGTAGCATTTTTCGCTCGAAAACCCCAAAAGCTTTCCGGTCCGCCTCTTTTTACATTCTTACGAATCAGAGCAAATCTCGTTTCGAGGAAGCCCCTATTCGCAGCAGCAATATGTCTTTTCATTTCCAAGGAAACGTCATTGTCACATGTCATAAGTGTTCAAAGATAAACAAATTCTTCAACAACTTCCCCATCGAGTACTACGCCAGCTCTAACACCAATAGATCTACTTTTATCTTTACCCGCAACCATGTACTCCGTCTTGGTAGAGTCGATGGTTTAGCCTATCCTGCTCCCAATGTAGTCAATGTCGTCCGCAAAGGTCAGGAGCATATGCGACCATGTGATGATAGTGACATTATTCTGTACCCCAGATCTCCTAATCACCCCCTCGAGTGCAATATTTACAATAAATTTGAAAGCGCATCACTGCCTGAATCTCTCCACGGTCACAAACGCGGTTACCGTGCGGGACCGAAATCCGTACAGCACCGAAATTCGTCCACCTCAGAGATATCAATAAATTAAAGGAGGTTGAAGGTGATTAATGAAGAAATAATTTATCTTATCCTGTTCAGATACTTAGCAGTAAGCTTTTACCGCATCGAAATGGAAAGAAGGCTTTGAAATTAAAACAACAAAAATCAAAAACAAATCGCCACCCACCAAACGCGGAGTTTTGGCCGCCATTTTGTTTTCGTGTAGAGCATAATTGCACCAGAAGTAACTGTGTTTTAATTGCTAATTGCGAATCATTACATAAGATAAGCGGAATACAAATCGAAAGGATCGCTTCTCAAGGTGCGTATCGAACTATTTACAGTGGTAGTTTAGTCAATCAGACTGCTTCAATTTAAATATTTAGTATAAAAATAGCTGTACGGATTTTGATCCTTTGAGTCAGGAGTAGTTGATTTTATTCATTATTTTATCATGTTTTTCGACGTTTTTAATGAGTAAATGTGAAACACTTCAAAAGCAGAAGCCTTCATGCTCCTGTGCCAATGACAAACGTTTATTTACGTTCGATTCCTGTTTTTTAATGACTTTTTCATGTACTAAGGTGCTTAAGTGTACGGATTTCGATGCCCCACGGTATACGTTGTCTGCTACCCGAATACTTTATTTCAAGCCATCAAGCGTATCATCGTAATCAGCTTCGCCGGAGAACCATGTTCAGACATTATCTGCCACAGCTAATTTCTTTTCACTGAACCGTACGCTGCTTTGAAATCAATAAACAGATGGTGAGTCTGCAAGTTGTACTCCCGAAATTCATAAAGGATCATCTTCAGGCTAAACATCTAATCCGTCGTTGATCGGCCTTCACGGCCAGACAGGTAGATTTTGAAACTGGAACGACGAAACTGATTAGACTAGCCAGTTTCTTCATCTACTGAGAGAGCACATTTAGTTACAGAATATTTTTTCACATTATTAGTGGATTTAGGTTGCTATAAAAAATCAAAAATTGAACGCTTTTCCGGATGTTCCGGAACTTCCGAAGGTCCACATCAGAGGCGCGGCCACGTTCCCAGGCGTGGGTAGGACAAAAACTGGATTTTCAAATCTAAAGAATACTTTCCGGAGATCCTCTCGGATTTCAACGTTGGATACGAGCTCGGCAATCTAGTGACTACCGCTTCTGCTTTATAAACAGGAAGACTGACAAAGACTACATTACATAATGTGACATAGACTACATCACTTTTCTAAGTGAATCATCGATCTATACTTATGTTAATCTACCTTACCGAGTTAACGAAATTTACTTTCCGTGGTATTGTGGGGATGCAGAAGTTTTCTCGATCTCTAGTAGCAACAATAACTACACACTAAAATTCCTCTCCTTTCCCAACTGACTGGAGCTGTAGGTCGTATATACCAACCCTTATTCAATTTACACCAGTTTTGACCAGTCACGGAGAGGCAACTATTGACAAGTACAATTAGTCTTAGATAAGTTAAGCTAAGCTATATCCTTGTTTAGATATTCAGATTTTGATTAATTCACCTGTCAGTCTGTCAATTCTTATAAAATTTCAAAATTTCGCCGGGCCTAATTACGTATTTCCAGAAAATTTACACCAATTTTATTGAAGAGCAGAAACAAAAAACTTCAAGACTTCTTGGAAAATTTAAAAACATCATTTAGCACTTATTGGAATGGAATAAATACCGCATAGACTCTGAGAAGCCTTTCGGAATAGATTTCTTCTTTACAATCCTGGAACCTTCCACGATTGTCAGTTTAACCTCTGATAAGCATTCAAACCTCTAATTCACTTTGAAACGATTTAATGATATGTTTTAGATATAGAAATTGAAACAGTATTGATAGCATTAGATCTTTTAGTTATCCACATGGTATGTTCTTACCATGATCATGGGTAGGACAATGCTACGACTGTCCTACCCAGGTATTTTCATGCGTAGGACATGTCCTTCTTGTCCAACCCACTGATAACATCTTGATCGAAGAGAAAATTATGAATCGAATAAGCCCAAAATTGTTGAAATTGGTTGTAAATTTCCAGAGATATAAGTATTTTAGTTTCGTGGGTACCCGGGTACCCTGCCGACCTGTAAAGGGTGTTTTTTTGGCGGCCGGAAAAGTGCAGATAATTTTGTCAACTACTGACACTACCTTAAGAAGAATGTCAAACGTTTTATAAACAAGTAAATTCAACCAATAATGTTCCTTCAATCTGAGGCAATAAAACAATGCTTTTCATGTTATGTTACAAAAGCTTTATATAGTACTCTCATTTTGTGTCAATGGCAAATTTGGTCAGAATGGGAAACTCTCTTGTGGCAAATTCTGAAGAAATCAAAGATAATTCAGGTGGTACTCTTAGGTTTTTTACACGGTTTGATTTTAGTCGATTAAAGCCTTTGCGTCAATTAAACAATTAGTTAATTCCACGAAAAAACCCAAAAAAATCGAAGAAAATTCAGGTGGTACCTATTCAAAAAGCTGTTGAATTTAGGTAGAAATTATTGAATTCCTACTGTTTGAACATAAAAATCTGGGAGTACTCAGAAAGCTGTGGAAGTTTAAGTCAACCGAGAAATTATAAATTCCAATCGCGTAAAAAATCTGAAATCACAATTTGTAACGGAATAAACGCAACTTTTGATTGGATCGTTTGCTATTTTAATTCGAAATGAATTCAAACTGCGCTAGTTTGTAAAATTCAATCTCATTCTATTGATTATCGATTGATTATTCACAAACAAGTTGAATCCCAGTTGATTTTTTACATGTCGTTAAATGTTTTAACACTCTTTGTAGTGTCTTTTTCTAAGAACTATTGGAGTTTTGGATGATTTTCTGGTGCATGGTTGATAGTGATCGAGGCTTCCCCGCATAAAAGAAATTTCCATAATGTTCAACAAAAACAGGAATAGGATCCCTAAATAAGCATTTTGTGAAAGTGAATTTGACGAACATTTGGGATATTTTTTTTTTTTGTCTGAGCTACAAAGATGTTATTTTAGAGAATTTTCTTCTAAAAGTGACAATTGGTTCTGATGGATGTTGTGGAGGTTTTATTTTGTAAACCAATGAAGGATCCGCAGAAATTTGTGCATAAAAAGCGTCTTCCATGTTCCCTCTGTAGTGCCGCTTATCGTCCTGACACGTATGCTATAGAGTGTGGGTTCAATTTTCGCTGAACTACGTAATCGCAGATAGTTCTTTACTTGGTCTTTTTGTAAATAAAGACCTAAAAAATTTCAATTTCCTCAATATTCGATCTTGTTATGTAATACAAATCTGGGTAAAAAACTACAAATGTCACAACTATATTATGCATTTGGAAACAATTTACTGCTACCATTTCGCACTTTTGCTCTGCAGCGAAGATAAAACATAAAATGTGAATGTCAGCCTGAACTTAACTATAATATGCAAATTGACTGCATCCCAAACCGTCGAAGCTGAGCAGCAGTCGTTCTCTCGTCCTGGGCATTATCGGTGAAGCTGACCCACGATGATCGTCGTCCGATTGAATGAAATGCCAAAGAGCGAACCATAAGGCACGACATAAAATGTGGCGTGAGCTTCGATTCCATGTTTATTTTTTATTTGACCGGCGACATTGCAAATCGATTATAATCGAATCTTATGCCACCACCATGTATGTATAATATTCCACGTGGGTTCCACTCCAGATAACAGACCTCATGTGAATGTGTGTGCGAGCGCCTGTTTCGCTCTCGGTAATTTACTTTTACTTTCATCAGCTGTTGTTCGCCGGGTGCTATTTTTTGTTAGTGCGAATGGTTAGACCACTGCGCTGGTTAAATCAGAACCTGACCAGGTGTGATGCAATGTAGATATCGATCAACCGATTCGTGATATTGACATTAGAGAATCTGTTTGATTGCTAATAGATAATATGAAAAAAGAATGATGTTTGACTTGTATAATAAACAAGGTCGCATTTTAAAGTTATGAAGTAATACTTAAGACAGACAACATTATGACTTTGGTACAAACTTTGACCAGTTGTATGAGAGTAGCTTCGTTTTCGTTGGTTCAATAAATATTTCATTAATGTTTACGAAACAGTTCTACTTAGTATTTGCTCATATACTGTCATTATTACTACTATCATAGCTCGCAATTCTAAAAAAATGTGATGATTTTAGTGACTTGTTTTCTTAAATATATTTAAAACATTTAGCAAATTAGATTTCAAAACCATTTAGAGATTACTGTTTTAGTGATAACCGTTTTACAAAGAACAAGAAGCCCTTTACAATAATTAAATGCTGCCTCGACCAAAGGCAAGCTTTTTAAACCGTTTTATTGTAGCTTGAAGGGCAGTAACTCCATTAAGTAGGCGACGAACCTCAAGTTACGACAGTTTTTTTTGTGTTAAATTATTGCTCGTTGATTGTATTTTAAGATTTTTGACCACAATACTAATATAAGAAAATTAATTAGAACTATTTAGAACAACTGAAGAAATAAATTCATATTACAGTTTTAAGTCGAAACTGATTCTCTTACGAAGGCGGCCAAAACTATCTCACTCTCATGTATCCTGAGCACCCCAGCCCAGGGGTAGATATAGGGCAAACGTTAAAGATCTCCATCTTTGGCGGCTGCTCGCTTTAGCCTTGACCTGGGTTCATGTCAAATTTCTGTCGTCTTACTAGCCCCTGGGTCTGCCTCTGATGCGATGTCCTATCGGATTCCAGTCCAGTGTTTGCTTACAGATTTCGTCTCCGCTCTTTCGTAATGTGTGGTCGACCCATCTCCATTTACGCTCTCGATTTTCTGATATCGGATTTTGATGGCATCGTCGATGGAGCTCAGAATTCGAGATCCAGTTGTGAGGCCCCAGGCTCGAATTCTAAAACGTAGTCATTGGTTGGTAATTTTCGGATTGGAAATTGTCTCGACTTCCCTGGGCATAAAAGTATCATCGTGTTAGCCTCATGATATACGAATGCAAAAAAGGTAATCTGGCTTAGAAACCTCGCAGTTAATAACTGTGGAAGTGCTTAATGAACACTAAACTGCGAGGTGTCTCTGTCCAGTGTGGGGACGTAATGCCAATAAGAAGAAGAAGAAGTCATTGGTTGCTGAATACTTGCAGTTTCTGCGTGATCTCTGCTGAAACACATCAAGTCTCACTGGCCACAACTATGAGTTTTCTAAATCTATAATGATTAAATAATTATATTGCTTAACAAGGGTATCTTCAGGGCATCCATCTCTGTATTATTCCTTCCCAACATTTGATTCTAATCGTTGAAAGCTAAAAATCTTACGATAAAAGGATTACCATCAGCTCTGTTTTTGCCGTCTATGATGCAATTCAATAGGTAACATGAATGGCCTCCGCGGTAAACGTAAGGCTTGAAACGTCAGTCAGATTGTAAGACTCCTTGGACGTTATTAATCCGACTATAGATATACCATTTTAGAGCCATATAGCGCAAACGCGAGTGGCCGTCGCCGTCGAGACATTGCTTTCGTTTCCTACTGACATGCTTCAATCAGCGTTTGCCAGTAAAGCGCTTTTATTGGGATACATAAAACCTGCTAAACGAGATTTTGTGTATGCCATTTTCCACGCCGCCGTTTCAAAAGCTCATTTTTAGAGCGGTTACTAGTGCTACCAGTACCTAATGTGGCACACTTCTGCTATTTATATTAGCTGTTGGACCATTACAGTTTTAACTGTCCCGCTACCTTTTTTTGAAATTGTAAAATAATCTAATTTATTTTGGTAGCGTTTAAAAGAATTATTCAGTGTTTCGAGTGTTAACTCTACTACAATGTGTTGATTATTGGAACGCTTTGTTTAATCATTCTCCTCACGACACACTAATATCCGATAATTAACCCTCAGAAATGACAGTGCTCCATATACATACTTTGATTGTCCTTCCGAAGCCATCGCGACCTTTACTGCCATGATCGACGCTTCAACTTTTGATCTCGCACCACCGACCGGTGGATCCGATTTCAAGATTCAAACACTCACGCTTGGGGCTATCCGCTGATCGATCCGCGGATAAAGTTTTCATACAAGCCACGCTCTAACTAGCCAAGATCTTGCACCAGACACGTCAAAGGCGAAACGGTTACTTTTGATGATAGGGTAACTTCGTCATCGTCGATTCCCTTTCATTTAAAACCTGTTCGTGTAAAGGCATGAGAGGTAGCCGCATTCACGGGTCGCTGCGGATGGGATAGTGTTTAGTGGCTCTTGGTGGTGAATGTCCCAGCTGGTCGGCAGCGGACTGCAGTCTATATACTCGGTGGGCTAGGTACTGACTGGCAAGAGTGAGATGCAAATCGATACGCGAAGTTAAGTAAGTGTCGCGAACCGACGTAAGTTTGTTACATATTGCAAGATAACGAGTATGGCACAAGCGCTCACGCACATGTGGTTTATGTACCGGCAGAACGGGTCTGACAGTTTGGTGATTCGATAAATTATAGTTTATACACTACACTGAATTACGATTTATGCAATGTGCATAAGTTGAAGGTAACGCATTGGATTCTCACATGTTGAGTATACTTTGTTGCAGTTCTGTAAAAGGTTCTTCCTGCTACACTAATCGGCTTATTAGCATCAACAAAAGACAATGAAAACAACTTCATTTATGAGGATCAATGAGCATACGTTTAGGGGGGTCCTGTAGCGTAGTTGTCAAGGTACAATTAAGTGGTGGAATCATATGGGATTATATAAACTCGTCTTATGACAAGTGAAAAAATAAATAAATATTAAAAAGAAAAAAAAAATAATAAAATAAACTCCTCGGATTTGTTAAAGATTGTTTTGAAAATCCTCAAATTTTCCTAATTTGTTTTGTTGCCCCTCTCAAAATATTATTTTTAGGTGAATATATCCAAAGGGGTCAGACGGTGGGGAGACATTTTTTAAATATTTGTAGAGCATTTATTAAATTTAACAGTTATATTAATACCAGACGTTGTGATAATTTACATATAATGTTGTTTTTTCGTTACCCGACAAGAGTAACGTTCTTTATGCCTAACGTACTAACGTCTAAAGTTGCGCATTCGTAAAGGTTCTGGAAAATTGTTGAGAATCTTACCACATTGGTGTAGTGGAATCTATGGAAAAACCCCTGCTTGATATTTGAACGAAATACCGCAAGATTGTTTGAAATTACTGAACTGCTAAGAATATTTAAAAAAAAAACAGCTTCTGAAATAAGCCTCCTACGGATTTTTTAAGGCAATATTTCCTTAGTAAGCCCTAAGCAAAATTCATGAGAAATATTTTCTTGATGGAAAAACGTTTTATGAATTTGGAAATTAATCCAATTGGAAAAGTACCTGGATAAATCTCTGAATGAGTTACAGGAGAAATCCCTTCAAGACTTTGTTTGAAGTGAGATAAAAGAATTTTGCGCATTTGCTTAGGAATCCTGGACAGAATTTACTGAAGGGACTTTGAATAAATTGGTGAAGGTTAGATGATTGTTATATAGTGAAAATTTCGTAATCCTTTAATAAAATTTCCTAAGAAAAAATAGAAAACATAAAACAACAAAATTCTTAGGATTTTTTTTAATAGAATGTCTTCATCTGTCATAAGACGTGTTAATACTATTTCAAGATTAATATTTTGTGATAGGTAAAAAGAATATCCCGGGAAAAGATTTTCAAAAATAAGTCAAAAAAAATTCTGAGAAAATTTTGAATAAATGCAGGAATTGAAAGAAAGTCTCGAAACGCTCATGACGATTCATTTCTGATAGACTCAATGGAGCAAAGCTTTTAGAATTTTACCGAAGTTTTCGATAGAAAATTTGTTGAGAAACTCAGTCATTAACTTAACAGTAATTTAATGAAAGAAAAAATACTTTTCTCACGAAAAAAATGTTTCTACCGGAGCTTTTGAAGGAAGTTTTTGAGAATATTTTGAAAAAGTTCCTTAAAGACAAGATGTCGTTAAGGCGGATGCCCTATAGAATATCTGAATGATTACGAGAGGAATTTCTGAATGAATATTTCAAGAAATTTATGCGGAATTTCTGCAAGAAATTCTAAGGGTAAATTTTGAGCAATTTCTGAAGTAGTTTCTAAGGATGTCTTGAAATATAACACAAGAAAGTGCCAAAAAAAGCTTCGGAGTGAATTTTTGAAGAAATTTTGAATTGAATTTCTGAGAAAATCTCTACTGAAATTATTAAAAAAATCTTGTAGAGAATTTTAGAATTCTTAAAGTCGTACAAGCATATTTTTGTTATGAATCGCTAAAACAATATGTCAAAGCATTTCTTAAAGTGGCGCTGTCATCTCATACAGTATTTTGTGATCAACATGATTCAATCATAGTAACCCGGATTTCGCCTAAAGGGTTCGGTCGGTACATTGAATGTCAAATTTATTATTTTGGTTTGCTTGTTCTCAAGCTTTCTCAAGTGTGAAGATTAGGCTACTGTGATGAAAAACATAGACATCTGTCACATAATATCTTATCGTTTTAAACAAAACATGTTGATCACAAGATTTGAAGCACCGTTAGCAGTCTAATGCTAACACATCTACTGTTTCATCCAAGATTAATACATCCAGGTTTTTTTTACGCGGTCGGAATTCATTAATTTCTCGGTTAACCTGAACTTCCACAGTTTTTTTAATACCCCCTGAGTTTTCTTTGATTTTTCGTGATTTTTTCCGGGGGGTAACTCATTGTTTCATTGACGCTGAAGGTCTCAAACGAATAAAACCAAACCGTGTAAAAAAAAACCTGGGTGTACACCACTAGGTGTTCCAATCTGCCAAATTCATGATTCAGCCATCTTGGATTTCAGTATGGGAGAGCCAGCTGGTTTGTTTTCGTTTTGCACTGAAAATGAATTTTTCACCCCCGCCTTCTTCTTTTCCGCAAACTTGACAGATTGGAGCACCTAATACTGTATTCATCTTGGTTTCACCTGTGTATACAATGTCCTGGTTTTCTATAAAAAATCCACGTATGCTATATTCCTTATCATAACAGGTTTTGAGTGAAAGAAGCTTATTTTCTTGATTGGACATTTGCACCATTTAATGAGTTGAGCCAGCTCAGGGCTGCCTACCTTTATAATATAAACAATAAAAAGCATAGATAAAATAGAACTGCGCAATAAAAATCCTATTGGACTAGATGCTGATGTCATATTAGTAATTTAGAGACAGTACTCGTCGATAGAAACCCTTCCGCTCGCAATGGTATACAAACAAATCAAGTATTGAGATATCAGCTTCCACACTGATATTCTTCCCACCATATTCATACGTGAGATTGGCAGAAGAATGGCGTATCCTAACGGAATTATCAAATCTATACTTTCGCCTCTAATTCTATCATGAACAGGCTATTGACATCCTATTGTTTAGCCCATCGCCAGATCGTAGCCAGGATGTCCCGGGCTATAATATTTTTTCATACTGCATTTCAATGATGACAGCGGGCTATGTCTATTAATGATGATGACACCGCGCTTGTCACCGGCTCGATCATGAACATGCACGTCTTAGTTGGAAAGATGATATTCTCAATCCAGTTGAAAACCGGAATTGGGGGATAGCGAAGTTGGATTTTTCTCACAATCCGTACGTTAAACCTAACTTCGGAAGTGGTGCGCTGTTTTCATCTCGCGAAGCGCTATTCAGCACACCACTTCCGAAGTAAGGTTTAGCGTACGGATTGTGAGAAAAATCCAACTTCGCTAGCCCCCAATGTCGGGTTTCGACTGGATTGAGTATATTAGCATTACCATATCACAATAAAAAGTTGCACCATGCCAAAGTGGTAGTGTTTTTGTGATTTGTTCCATGCGCAAATATCGCAAAAAGACATTTCTATCGCTATAAGAGTATCCGACAATAGCAAAGACAACTATCTACGAAGGAGAAGGTGGTCGCAGGTCGTCCGAGGTTAGTTCGGACCCGGAGGTTTATCTGGGCGAGGGATATGTGGCCGCTGGATTACTTTACTCAGTATGGCGTGTCCTAAAATCCAAGGCCTCTGTTTTGAACGCCGGCCAAGTATAGTAAGCCTTGACCCGTACCTGGAGATGAGATTAGCATACAGGAATTGCATTTTCGTGATACATTGTCACTGCCATACAATGTCACTAACATAGCATATGCACGGTCGTTACCCTGTACTGTCGATTGGTCATCGACTGCGCTTTGAGTTAATTACTTTGCCGTATTACCATATGCTATCATTGATTTACGAGATGGATTTTATGTCGAAACTGTATTTTTTAGAAAACAATGTTGTTCTACAAAGTTGTTCCGGATAATAAGGTCCTCAACTATCAAATAAAAGGGTGGTCCTTTTTTTCGCTTGAGGACTGTAAAATCATCCTCAATGGCACGACTGTGGAATGGGCCAATGAGGTTGATTATCTTGGCTTGATCCTCGACAGCTAGCTTTTTTCCGGCAACATTTTGACAAGACGGTGACAAAAGGGTAACGTTTTGTTGAAACTACTGTACTCTTTGATCAACCGCCGGTCATCATTGTCCCTGAAAAATAATCTTGCTGTCTACAAGCAAAGCATCCTCCCTACTGTGATCGAATATGACATGCCGGTCTGGGAGAGCTGCGCAAAAACTCTTTATCCGAAACTCCAGCGAGTTCAAAATAAATTCTTGAGGATGATTGTCAACACTCCTCCCAGGACAAGAACTTCAGAGGTCCACCGTCTGGCTGGGATCAAAACATTACACGAGCGGTGAGTGGTGAGTGTAAGGAAAGGTTTATAGGGTCCGTTGTTTACATTCGGACCAGGATGCTATTAGGGCGCTAGTTCCAATTTAGGTTATCAAATTCTTAATGTAAATTTTAAGTGTACATAGTAGTTAGGTTTTAAAATTTTCAAATCAATCGGTGCCCTCAGAATGCAAAATTGAAAAACTAAATGAATTGAATATAAACTTTTTATAAATATGTGAAACAAACTATTAACCTAAGATGAAGAGCTAAAGGCTAAACACTTAATCTGTAAAAAAATATATTGTGAAAACTAGAGAATGAAATGGAATAAATATAATCGTTAAACAAAGTTTGTCCTTTTTATATGGTCAGGGTTCAGCCAAACCGCATCAAGCGGCTTTTTGAATAACTTGCAATGCTCTGTTCGTTCTAGAAAAACAAAAAACATTTCATATCAAATCATGCGTACATTTGTTGTAGGATATCCTCAGTTATGGGGTTGAGAGTAGAGATGGGCAAAACGGATTACTTTGATGAACGGATCAGATCTGGGTCATTCATTCTAATGATCCGGATCTTTTAACCAGATCCGATCCTTAAAGCAAAACGTAAGGAGAATGCAAAAAAGTGAAACCTTCGCCATTCTGGCTCACACTTTTGAACCGTACTGACAATAACTTTACCCTTTCTTGTTTATAAGCGTATGGATTACAAAGGATGAACTTTTTATTTAATTATTTCCTTACAAATGGTCAAATAATTTGCTGATCTGTTGAACCGGATCTTTTAAAAAATGATCCACGAATCATTCACTCGCTTTAGAGATCCGGATCATTTGACCGGTTCCGGATCTGAACGCCCATCTCTAGTTGAGAGATATACGATACGATTTGCGATCAATTAATTTTACTAAACGAAAGCTTGGGCAGAAAAATGGTTATTCTTTTATTGGCGCTTGGTGTGATTTGGCAGAACCCCGACGATATATCTATCTAGCCTAGGATGGCTCAAATTCTTGATTGTTTGGGGGGGGGGCTAAACTTATTGGAAGTTTAGATGGGAAAAATAAATAGAGAACATTTACGATTATGACTATGATCCATTTTCAGTTCTTCAGTTACGTTGAAAATGGCGAGAAGATTAGAGTTTACCAGATGAATTAATTAGTGAAGTGTAGTTTCAGCAAATTTCGTTTCATTCACACTAGAAAAGTAATAAATTAATAAATATTAATTTTCCGGAATATTGGCTAAAATATTATAGAAAGTTGTAGCGCAGCTTATTCCAATTATACTAAAAGGCATGAACACCGTCTTTGACCCGAGGTCGTACAGACTGAACACTTAACATTTAGCATGAGAAAACGGACAAGACATATAAAACCCCTGGAATTTTTAAAATATTTTAAATATACAACTGTTGTGTAAACGGTCCATAATGTTGTAATCGTTTTTCTGTAAAAAATACGACTTTGATTTTTTTTAAATACGATTACAGCAAAACAAAGAAAATATTTGTTCACGACCTTCGACTGCTTATCACATCATTTATTATATCAAAGAAATTGAATATTGATATGATAACTGGTTGAATTACTGAGTAAACTCCTGCATTTGTTTTTTTCTATTTTCTTCAATCATTAACTCGGTGAAGGAATTTCTGAAAACAAAGTTATTTTAATCGTAGTTTCTTAAGGAATTCTTGAAAAAAACACGTCCTGAATACTTTCCTGATACTTTGCTAGTAAAAGGAAGACAACATATAATCAATTATTTACTTTTTTGGGAATGCTAATATGAGCAAAGGCTTTAAGGATTTTATCGGGAAATACATATACCAGTCCCCGGACAAATTGATTTTATTTATGAATCACTAAACAAGTTAAGAGGACACTGCATTGAATTAATGCTCCTGAAGCAATTTAGGACAGATTAAATTAAATTGTATGAAATCAAATTAGATTAAATTAAACTCTGTAATTATTTTTCGGAAAAGTCTCCCTGTAGAAATATTTGAAGGACCATGAGAGGATTCCTTGTTGGGTGTAGGAGTCTCCTGGAGAAATCTTTAGAGTTACAGGACAAATTGCTGCATAGCCTCTAAATACTTTACTGAAGCAAACTTTGAGGTGATAATCCCTGAAGGAATTCCCAAAGGAATTGTTGAAATAATTCCCTAAGGAAATTAAGCAAAAAAAAAAATACAAGGAAAAAACAGAAGAAAAATCCTATTGAAATCTTCGATTGAGTAGCTAAGAAAAAAAATCCGGAGGGATCCATTTAGGAAGAATTGAGGAAATTATGTTATGGATTTGTCAAATTCTGATGGAATTGATCATAACGAATCATGATTTGAGAATCTATTGATGTAGCAATTCTGGAAACAACTACTTAAAGAATTATCTTCTAAATCTTCAGATCAGTTCATGGAAAAACTCTGAGAAAATACTTTAAGATGAAGCAATTCGTAAGAGGAATCACTGCAATAATTCTTGGAAAAAAAATCTAGAAAAAATAGAGTGTCGATGATTAATTTATGTAAAAGAAAGTTTAAATATATTTCTGAAGTGCATGGAACTATGGAGGTTAAGCATTTGAAATTCCAGTAAAGTTCCACAAAAAAACGAGTGAAAACATAAGAATCAGTGAGAAAACATGAAACGATTCCCTCTATGGTTATTTGGAGAAATATCTGCAAAAATTCTTGGAAAGAATTCTCAACGGAATCAAAAAATATCAGGGTGAATCATTCTAGTAGTTATCATAAAAAGAAAGCTTTGATTGTTTCATCGAGGAATTAAAAAACTAAAAAATCTTGTTAAATGCATGAAACAGTTCCTTAATTTTTTTTTGAATTTTGTCCTGAAAAAAAACCATTGGAAAAATACTAGACAAATAATTCCTGCAGGTAAATAGAGGAACCAGTGTAGGTAGAATCATGCTCAAATCTCGATCATTGAAACATTATGCGCGAGCTAGCTAGCTGGCGATTCTGAAGGGAGAGCAACGAACTCGAGTTTTCCATGCAGAATCGCATCGCTAGGCTCCTTTGCCGAAAAAATATTTCGCTCCAGAAAGCATGAAGACCCATCCGAAGCGTTGGTATTTTGTGTTTACGTATGGATTTATTATTTATGATTATTTTAAGCGAAGACAGACAATTAGAAGCAATTAACAAAAAAAAGGACACTTAGAATCTTGTAAAGACGCAAACTGCGAGTCGAATCATGAACGATTTTCTGGGTGGTGGGATTTGACTCGTGCTTGTTTTGAATCGTGGATGAGATTTAAATTGATTTGATTTGCGGACAAATTTCTGAAGAATTCCCAGCCTAAACATTTTACTGAAATAATTCCATAAAAGAAGTTTTGAAGAAAACCAAGGAAGAAGCTTTAAAGAAATGTCTGGAACAGTTTTCTTTGTAGAATTCATAATGAAATCATGGTAAGAAGCATTGAGATAATTCTTACAGATTCATGAGTAAATCTTTTGGAAGCAATCCTTAAGCTTTTCCTGCATTATTTCTTGGATGGATTGTTAGAAAAACTCATGACGGATTAATCCTAAAGCTCTCAACGGAGGAATGCTTAAGAATATCATCAAACATTGAGACGAAAATTGACTTGTCAAAAAAAAAACTAATAAAAGAATTACAGGACAAATGTTTGAAAGCATCCATGAGAAGATCTCTAATAGAATAGGAATATCTAAGCTACTGGGTGAAGGAATTCTTTAAGCAAGTAGTTCTAAAGAATCTTCTCCTGAAGGAATATATATGGGATCACAGGAGAAATCTCTTATTACTTAAGGAAATCCTGGAGAAATACCCGAACAAAAGGATGAAAAATAACATCACTCGTACTTCAGTATTAAGCAGTTTATGGAGATATTCCTACATCCGTAAATTAATTCCTGAAGCTAGATTTCCAAAGAAAATTCTTGCAGGAATTTTTGGAGTCATTCTTGAAGATCGATAAAGAAATCCTCAATGGAATTTATTGATCGATTTTTGAATCATCGATCGAATTCCACTCCATCTACCGAAGTGATCCCCAGTATTATACTGCCTGTAATCGCATGACTGTCTCATATGAATAGGAAACCCAGCAAAGATGGGACAACTATGCGGTTACAGGCAGTATAGAGCATAATTATTATTGTTCTATTATCAGGTTGTGATCGGATTATCTTCGACGGACTTCCTCTTTGGCACATGATAGAAAGTTTGCGAAACGGGCATCAAGCAGTTGTGTCATCACCTTTGGACTGGAAATCGGTCTCACAGTCAATGTTGGAAAAAAAAGTATCATCGCGTGATTGGGTGGCTGATAAATTATTGAAAGCATGTAAAAGTTAAGGATCAAAGGTCGTTTTTCAACCACAGCATCATCAACATAATATCGCTGTAAATAACAGTGCTGGAAGCGTTTTATGAATGACTAAGTTGCGAGGCGGCCAGTTGCGGGATGCGATGCCAATAATGAAAACTCAGTACTCAGACTTTATCTATCGTCCATGAAGCAAAATCCAACTGTTGAGATTCATAGACCATCCGTTGAATGTGCAGTTGGGCCGGATTGTAGAAGAAATGGATATAATGTTATAGTGATATTCGATAGTTCGTAGCGAGAATAACTTTTTAAATGCTTATTGTGTAACAGAAACATCAAATATGCAGAACAGCAAATGCATGCAAAATTTCCAGATGTCAAAACTCGATCAAAATCATCACTAATCCAATAATAATTATTCGCCCTACGCAATCCAGCTCTGAATCGTTTCATAACGGCCGCATCTAACCAACTTGAACAACAGTTTTGCTCCGGATTCGGCCCAATAATTCCGCGCAACCGAATGCGTGCGTCTTCACTCTCATCCAATGATTGCCAAATGACGAAGCAATAAACAAATATGACAACATTTGATTCCATTGGAAACACACTAGCTGCATGTAACGATTTATTGCAGGCGGAAAACGCCAGACCTATATGTTGGCAGTTGTCTCATTGCAAGAGAAAAAAAGCTGATGACAATTTTCGGTCGGCAGCCAAGCGCGAAATTCGCGATGCGGGGTAAATTTATTACGCCAAACGATCAGACGCGTTTGTCGTCGATCGTCATTCGGCAGCGAAACTAGCGCTTCGTAATAAAGTACTAATATCTTCAAGGTAATTATAAAAGCGATAGTTATTGAGAAATGTGAATAGAAACTGTTTCCATTTTTGTTTGGTCTTCTTTTTATTTTCATAATGACATGTAGGGGAACGGTTCGGCACTTCATCTCATAGCTCCTATTTCCATCCCATCAAAAACAAAGCAATGAAAACGATTTTTTTTCTTATTTTTGTGATTTTTTCTAGCAGTGAGCACGAGTGGTAGCAAAAAGAAGCGACGAGATTGGTGCTATATTTCTTTGTTTTGCGATGAGATGAATATATGTTCAGTGAGATGGAAAACGGAACAGTTCCCCTATATTATAAATGTTTTTTGGATATTTTAATATTTGAAGATTGAACATAATACTATTTTACAGTGCTATGAAATTTCTTGATGTATTGAAAAACTGTATAACACATATTTTAGATTTCTTCAATATTTTCTTTGACGAATACCTTTTATTCGGAATTCCCTCGGCTACCCACATATGCAATGCCACATCATAGTAGCAGAAAGTCAGTGTATGCTCTATGGACCTTCTCAAGTTTTTCACCCATTTCTTCCGCTTCCTTCTCATAGTTGTTTGATGATGTTCGGGCGTCACACCTACCGAGAATTCACCGGCTGACGGAGTTACCCACGGTCTTTTCACTGTCGAGGCCACTCGCTCATTACCGCATCAAATCATCGTCTCTGTTTTGTTTTTGTTTCTTCTTCCATGATGAGCTAAGGTTTTTTTTTTGGGCACCAGAAAGGGAAATTCGTTGCTTGAATGGAACATTTTTATGATTAATAGCGGTTGGACAACTGCCCTGCCATGCCTTATGCTGGTTGAAGATGATGATTCTTTCACATTTGCGCGAGTTGTGCCCAGCCCACAGGCACGGAAAGGTGATTTCCTCGCCGAATCCAGCCTATTGTCTTTGTGATTGTGGTTCTTTTGTCTTCATTATCATTCAATGGGTGCACGATGAGTGCGAGCAAGAAATGAATTAATTCTCATTTTCACCTGAGTGCGATGATTTTGTCTCAATTATGTATGGACCCGCGTCAGCTTCTCGGTGCCATTTTTATCACATGATTTTTATCATATGATTGATCGCTCTGCCGCTTTGTCACTTAGCCTGGTGGGTGCCATGAGGACCACACCAGCATGATGGCTAGAAATTGAGTGAACATCCTCGAGCTGATGTGTTGATGTTGGCACAGTTCGAATTTATACAACAAGCTTTAATGGGGTGTGTTGTAGTCTTTCAGAGGGCAATTTTTAAAATTGCGAAAGTCATTACTTTGTTAACTCTCAACCTGCCCACATTTCTTTTGTTATCTAGGTGTCTTTCAATATTCAATCCAAGTTGGTCACATAATTATGGCATATGACTGGTATCAACGTTTGACGTTAAGGGCATTTCAAACGTCCTTAATTTTATTTTTCGATGGAATTTCTCTGAAATATTCGAAAATAATTCTGCTACGCTAAATGTGGCTGTAGTAGTGATTTATTAGAATTATTTTTGACTATCTCTATGATGTTTCCGAACGTTTCTGGGATAGCTGTGCAGGAAATATTTTTGTTTTTACAGTAAAACTCCATAATGCTTAAGAATTTGTAGCAAAACTGAAACATGTCATGCAACTGTCTTTGGTTCGTCTGTAACAGATGATTAGGACTGGAAAACCAAAGGAACATATACAAATACTGACGGCGCCAGCGTTCTGGTAATGGTGAGGCAACAGCAATTTTGGCATTATCAGCAGTAAGAATTATAATTGGAGCGGTTCAACAGTTAAGCCATGAACCAGGTAAAAAATAGTCAAGCAGTTTCAAATATTATGGAATTTAAATTGTGTTTATCATCTATAGATGTGATCATCTATAGTGTTTATTTCTATAGAAATTGATTAGTAATTTATCGAAAAAGCCTCTAGGAATCCTTTGAAATATTACTGCAAAAACTTTCAAATCCTTGAATTACTGAGAATATCCTAAGTATGATAATAGATCAATTGTAATCTCGAAATATTTGGAGGGACTTTCTTCACATGCCTTAATTGTCACAACAGGATGGTAAACAAAATCCTGTTTTGATTCTGTAACTGAGACTATATGCCAAAACCCCCAGGATGTCGAGATTGCAGTCGATCCATCTGCATACTGCTTCAGATATTATTGAGAATTTCTTGGTAATTTACTTTCAGTAGTTCCATCCAAAATTCTTCCAGGAATCTCTTGGAATATTCATCCATGTATTACTTCATAAAACTATCTTTCTTTCGAAAAATCTTCCAGACATTTTGTTGTAAAGCATAGCATACCATAGTTACGGTGTACTTGGTAGATTGAATACTAGTTATATGTACTCATATTTTTCATTTGAAATCTTTATCCACATTACTATCTGAAATCGATATGAGTGTAGTCCTTGTTTTAACCAGGGACAAAAAAGACTAAATTATAAATATTATAAATAATTCTTCAGGAAATGCCTCTAGGAATTTATTTGGTTAGTAATCCAGAAGTTCCTTCAGGCATACATTTAAAAACCCCTTCAGGAATTCCACAAGAAATTAAACCAAATATTCTTTAAAAAATTTTCCCAATGCAAATTTTGCATTTTTTTTTCTAGAAAATTTGCGTTTCTTTTCTTTTGGATCTGGATCGTAAATCCTCTGGAAATTATTTCGGAGATAAGTGTAGAAATGCTTTTGAAGTTTTTTTTTTCGAGATATTCATTTGATAATTCAAGGAGGGAATTTTAAGAATTCTTCCGGAATGTACATTAGGAATATAATTAATCAGTGCACGAGTGAACGTGTCATCATTCGAAACGCCAGATGTGAAAAAACATGTTTCGTAGAACAGATAATTAATCAATGCGCGGTCGAATGTGCTATCATTCGTTCGCTGAATCATCCGCAAAGTGAAAAAAATTGCATCGAAAAGAAGATGATTAATCATTGCGCGATCGAACGTGTTATCATTCGGAACGCCAGGACGAAAAGTTCTGTAAAATTCCCACAGAATTTTTGATTTAAATTAGCACGGTGAATTTTTGAAGTAGGATTATGTCTGTCTTTTCTATAATGCGGTAGACTTTGCGATTGCGAAACTTGGAGACCGTCACGAAAATATGATAGACTTTGAACTTTAATATCTCAGCCGTTTCTCGATCTCATTTTTAACTTCAGGTCGGACTCGATTATCCGGAGTATCGATTTAATTTTCACTCCGGATAATCGAATCCTCCGGATAATCGAATGACCATAAAAAAACAAATATGTAATTAAATAACTGAAAACTCATGTTTTATTTTACTTGCAGTGATTATTAACCTTTTGTCTGTGCTCTGGGGTCAATATGACCCCAGGCCACTTTGAGTGGCTGCCATTTTTTTAGTTTTCAACCGATTCTCCTAATTTTTGGTAGTTTGGTTAAACTCGCCGAGATCTGTCTCCTAAGTGCAAAAAATCTTAAAAAATCTTGAAAATATGCGCTACAGTGTACTTTTTTCAAAAAACTTACGTTGTCTGTGCTCTGGGGTCAAATTGACCCCAAATTGAAATTGCTATAACTTTTTCAATATTTGGCCAATTTTGGATTTTTGGGGCTGTTTCGAAAGATAATTTAATCATCTTTCAGATCGTTACCAAAGATTGACTATAGGTGGGCGGGTACATCGCAGGGAGGGTTTTTTGTAAAAAAGGGTACAAAAACAGTGATTTTTCATGCTTATTTTATTTATATCTGAAAATCCTTCTTATTTTGAACAGCACCTTTTCAAGAAGGTTATGCAGGAAGGCCTGTGCTTTGACATGAGGCATTGATTAGTTTAGAGCTTGGTCGCTAGGTGGCGGTATATTTGAATTCATTATTTTAGACTACTCAAATAATTTCGATATATGGAATTTTCCTCATTGTAAATATTCTTATCGCACAAATTTGAAATTTGTAAAGATGACGTCTTTAACAAAGTTCGTCTGGTAGGAATGGACTGTCATGTGATGGAATAAATAATTATGAAATTTACAAATAGGCGGCGCTAGTGTACTTGCAATATTCTTGCATATTTGAAATATTGCTTTAGCTTGAGATCCCTCATACCTACACTCAAGTTGTATTTGGCAACATTGTTCAGGACTACAAAGCGGTGCACAATATAATGAGCACTTCTTCCAAGATGCGGCGCTAGTGAGCTGTTATATTTGAGTATATTGTTCCATGTGAGATCTAATGTATTTTGGTTTGTAGCATTTTTGGCAAACATTAATGTTGTAGTAGAGTTCATCAAAAGTTTTCTTTGTATTCAACATCGCTGGAGCAGGTTGCAAATAATATAATGTGATCACAGAATATGCTTTAGGTCATCCAAGAAAACCCTGGAATCAAGGCTTTTGGGTCTACATGCGTAACCAAAGATCAGCCAATTTTCCGTCTATTTATAAAATTCCCAATTACTTCTTCCGTCACAAGACAGTCCATTCTCACTAGACGACCTCTGATCAAGACGCCATTTTAACAAATTTTAAATTTGTGTGATAAGAATATTTACACTGAAAGAATTCTATATATCGGAATATTTTATGTAGTAAGTAAAACAATGAATTAAAATATACCACCACCTGGCGGCCAAGTTCTAAACTTATCAACGCCTCATTCCAAAGCACACGCCTTCCTGCATAACCTTTTTAAAAAAAGTGCAGATTAAAATGGGTAGGATTTTCGGATATAATTAAAATAATCATGAAAAATAACTGTTTTTGTACCCTTGTTCACTAAAACCCCTCCCCGCGATGTACCCGCCCACCAATAGTCAATCTTTGGTTACGACCTGAAAGATGATTAAATTATCTTTCGAAACAGCCCCAAAAATCTAAAATCGGCCAAATAATAAAAATGTTATAGCAATTTCAATTTGGGGTCAATTTGACCCCAGAGCACAGACAACGTAAGTTTTTTTGAGCACAGACAGAAGGTTAAGGGAACACCATGGATGACTTGCTGGTGTATTATGGAAACATATTTTTTTGCCATAACTTTTGAGTCCATGGTTCGATCAAGCCAATTTTCAATATGAAATGATAAGACAGGATTCCCATTTGAATGCAACTTGTTGATTGAGAATATGTGCCAAAAAATGACTGGACTATTTACGCGCTTTTTATACAGAAAATTGTATTTTGTCCATTATTTCTGAACCCAAAGTTTGATCTAGTCAATTTTCAACAGAAAGCAATGAAACTTTTGAGTCCATTGTCCGATCCATAAAATTTTCAATAGGAAACAATGTAATCGCCATGTTCGTGCCCATGTAATCGCCAGGCTCCCCCAGATCTAAGCGATTTCATCGCCGCAACGGCGAGTTCTAGTCGCTGGGATTCTATCGCTGGGTCGATGCAGGCAATGTTCCATTTACGCTTTCACACCAACGGCGACAGAATCGTATTCGCCAAGCGGTAGCATCGCGTCGCGATTGTCGCGTCACTTGTGTTTGTGGAAACTATACACTAATACACTCTATACACTAATTACGTAAGCAATTTTTCTAGGGTTTTCAACCCTCCCTCCCCCCATGTAAAATTTTTCCCATATAAATATTTTTTTTATTTATATAGAGCGTAAGAAAATGACAGATCCCCCCTCTCCCCATAAGTGCTTACGTAATTAGTGTACGACCCCATAGACGAATCCAAGTAAAAATAAATAAGAAGAAGACACACAGCGGTGTTAACTTTGGCAGATCCTACAGCACAGCATAGGAAGATCATTTTAAAATGCTTATAATAAATTCTAGATAAATTGTATTTAAAATCTGATTGATGTACGATACGGAAAAAGTTCTGAATTACATATCTGGAAGCTTATCTCAATTTTTTGAATATTTTCCAAAAATGTATCTATCATAAAGTTCGGAACTTTTTCCGTATCAGTTCTTCAATCAGATTTTACTTACATTTTGTCTAGAATTTATTATAAGCATTTTTAAATGATCTTCCTGTGCTGTGCTGTGGGATCTGTCAAAGTTAACACCGTTGTGTGTCTTTTTCTTATTTGTACTTGGATTCGTCTATAAGGTACACTTTGTGGAGTATTCAGAATCAAAAAATTAAGCAACGGTTCACATAAAATAACCGAAGCGGAGCCGACACAGCAGCACCAGGGCGCTGGAAAGGAAAACCATCGCATTGGTGGTTGGTGGTCGACGTATTTCTGCAAATCTTTAACCTCAACGAACTTTCATTTTATGTGAAAAAGGGTTGACTAAAAATAGCACTATTACGGTTCCGCGCAATGGCGGGCGATGTTGAAAATTTATTCCACATTGTGGCGTCTTAGCGAAAAGTCATCGAGTAGCCGTCGGACAATAATAGCACGATGTGAAATTTCAACGTAGTCGGTTGCAGTTAGTTGTTGGAAAGGCGCATTGGGGAAAGACTTTCTTTTGTATAAAATGGTGGACCGGAATGAATCGATTTTATTTACAATAACTAATAGAAACAATACCAAAGAATCTTGCCAGGAAGGTTCATTTTTAGCCGACGACAGTCAAATCGACGAAGACGCCACCTTAGGCGACCGTATCTCGGACCGACAGATACCAAGCGATTATGTTTTGTAATATGAAGATCTTCTTCTTGGGTCAAATTACTCTTCTCAACAATACTCATTTTGAATAACTAACAACTCATAACTAGAATCGGTCCGCTCTATACAGAATCCGGATCAGAAAGGCACATAATATTTACACCCATAACAGACCACAAAAGGGCGGGACTAATGGGTGATGACGGTCAGCGATGGTTGCGGCAGAAAAGTTACAAGATTTAGTCATTTGGTAGTTATTAATGTTTGGAAAGGCGCATTATAAAAATAAATCTGACCTAGTTTATTAGGATCTCCACGACAAACACGCGGGAAAGGCGCAAAAAGTAAAATTTCAATTAGCAAAGAAAGAATAATTTTCAAATTTTTGGTACCTACTTTGAATTTATTTTCAATACAGTTAACCTACTCAAAATCAGATTATTTTATAGCTGTTCTGGTGTTTTCTAAAATGATTTATTTTATATTTTCAATAATGCTCATTTATCTTATGAGAAAACTTAACTTTATGTTTCAGTCTTTTTCATAGAGAATGTGTAAATCCAATACAAACATATAGAAATTGATTAAAAGTTCCGCGATGCAAACAATAAACATACCGCAACACTTACTGCCAATCCCTAAGCAATACCTACAGGGGTTGTTCTGCTACTACGTATAAAATCCTTCAAATGAGACTGCGTAGTCCTACGTCATCTTTGCGTACAACCCGTTTGTGCTGCATCTTTGAGTTTTTATCCAGTTTTCCACGATCGCCATAATGGTGGCTACTACACCCCTGAAAATAATTATAATGGTTATGTATGAGGATCAAAATCTCGATTTCTAGCGATTAGATTGAGGACATTTTTCGCATCATAGACAAAAATGAGTTAAATTTTCAATTGGAAAGGCATGTTTCAGTTGAAAATAATTATAAAGCTACTCCACTTGCATGGAGCTTCATAAAAAAGTGGTGGTTTTACAATCATTTCCATATATGAATATGTACGTTATGTGGAAGATGTTGATTTTGAAAATGTATTGGAGGTAACCACTTTCCCTTCGATGGGACTCGAACCCATGACCCTACAGTATGCTAGACTGGTGCTTTAACCAACTAAGCTACGAAGGACCTCCTTCGGCCTTCGCAACCTAGCGGCTACTGAACGAGCTTGAGATTCCCAAATTGGACGCATAGTCAAATCACTCGCAATCCATTTCTCAAGCCAACACTTCCACATGTGTAAAATACACGTCCACATTAGAGGAGCGTGAGTATTTAGAATGTCTGGTGGCTATACAGATTCTTCATCAGCTACTGTACTGATCAAGTGAGGTTGTGTAAGCTATTTACCAGTCGGTCGTCTTGCCTACGCAATGCGGTCGGGTCTGAGCTTGACAGTTTCTCAAACAAATATGTCCTCAACCTAATCGCTAGAATTCGAGGTTTTGGTACTCAAACATAACCATTTTGTACAAGAATCAGTGAATGCGTTATATTTATTTCCGGGGGTGTATAAAAAATCTGACAGTATCTGCTTCCGACGCCAGAACGTTATCGACGTTGGTCGTTGTTGTACCGTGCGGGACCGAAATCCGTACAGCACCGAAATCCGTCCACCTCATGAGAGATCAATAAATTAAAGGGGGTTAAAGGTAATTAATGTAGAAATGATTTGTCTTGTCCTGTTCAGATACTTGGCACTTTGGCAGTAAGCTTTTGTGCTTTTAGGGCATATGTAGCAATGGAAAGAAGCCTTTGAAATTAAAACAACAAACTGTGTTTCTTTGCCAATTGTGAAACATTACATAAGATAAGCGGAATGCAAATCGAAGGGATCGCTTCTCAAGTTGCGTATCGATCTGTTTACAGTGGTAGTTTAGTCAATCAGACTGTTTCAATTTAAATATTTAGTTAAAAAATAGCTGTATGGATTTTGATCCTTTGATTCTAAATCCGTCAACGGTGGACGGATTTCAAGTCAGGGGTAGTTGATTTTATTCATTATTTTACTATGTTTTTCCTAGTTTTTAATGAGTAAATGTGAAACACTTCAAAAGAAGAAGCCTCTATGATCCTATGTCAATGAAAAACGTTTTATTTACATTTGATTCCTATTTTCTAATGACATATACTAAGGTGCTTAAGTGTTCGGATTTCGATGCCCCACGGTATCAGCATCCATTTTCCAGGTGGGTGTCATCCATATCTCACACAATGGGCTTGTTTTGCAGCCAACATTGTGCGACTGGTCCCCACTGACATTTCTGGATCCCAATGGGAATCAAACAGATGTTGGTAAACAACACAAATACTACCATAAATTTTACTTTGAGATGTTAGCTGCAAAAACATGGCGTCATGCCAGATGGCTGCCATTTTCACTTTGTTTGTTGGTATTAGAACAAAACGAAAATTATCTCTGTTTTTCTCACATCCAGGATATTGCCCTGTTTATATTTTCAAAGGCGAAGCTGGAATCGAAAGAAATATGATGATTTTATATCAACGAGTATAATCTTCATAGAGCGCTCTTTGCAATTATCAATGCTACGATCCCTGATCATTAAAAACAAACATGGGAGTGAATCCTCCAAGAACATTATGGTGTCGTGAAGATAAACGGTTTCTTGGAAATACGTTTTCCATAAGTTAAAGAGGGAGTGGATGGTTCTAGACTTAGTAAGAATCTGAGAGTGAGAATGATGACCCTGCAAAAAAAAAAAATGGTGCATATCAGATCATCACTATCCTGAAAGATGCGTGAAAGCCTCGGTCAAAGCATCAAGAGCCGCACAGAATGGATACGTTTGCGTACGTTTTGACAGTTTTCCCATGGAAAAACTACCAAAACGTACGCAAACGTATTCATTTTGAGTTCATCTTTACACCATTTCTGAGGTTTCAGCTTCATTTGAAACGATGCTCAAGGAAATAATAAATTACTGGGAATAAAGGGAAAAAATACCAGAGTCAAAAATTGAAGCTCCCTTAAGATACGTTGCTGGCTACAATTATTATTTTTGAATTCTTTATCTTATGGGGTAAATCCGGGTGAGATGTCACACCGTTTTCAAAATCGACATTTCTTTAAAACAAACCGTTAAATTGAAACTCTAATTATTGTTTTTGATAGTTTAGGGATCCAACTACATAGTGTAGAAGTCATCAAAAAAAATCGGACTGTAATATTTACATAACGAAAAAAAAAGTCAAATCCGGGTGAGATGCCACACCTCAGGGGGAGATGCCGTACGTGGGAAATGTTGGAGAACTGGGTTTTTTTTTGCGATGAACGATATTTTTCAGAAAAGCATGATCATTCATATTTGTATTTCAACCAAAAACAAACAAATTTGTCGCGTATACAATTTCTCATTTCTACTTAACAATACACAGTCGAGGATATTAGTCATAAATAGACTTTTATTTTATAGGTTTTCTCCCACAATCAATTACACAAATCGTCAAAAATTGCACATATCGCCTTTTTCTATATTCACGACCTTTTATCAACTTGTCTAACAGCCGCACACCTCGGGAATCTTGTCCATTGATTTTGTTCCCATACGCTTCCAAAAAGGTGGGATTGCAATTTCGTCAAGAAAAGTCAAACAAATTATGGCTAATTTATAGGTTGGTTTACATCTCGGACTCTCGGAGATTTCCAGCGTTTTGTATTTTGAAACGGGCGGAAATTCTAATTTTCTACAACGGAATCCCATAAATCTCACCCATACATATGGCAACGAAATTTGCAGACAAGCTCTCCCGTTAAATACATACGTATGGTCAGTCTATTGCTAACGCAATATCGAATTCTAATGAGCTTGAAATAACACGAGTGCTTCTAGCACAAAGCAAGAAACAGAACTATTTAGGAACTACCGAAGTTCTCAGATTTCAATAACATCCATTCCATTCTGAATCCTGTCTACCTGGATACGACCAGCGTCGAAAGCAGATCAGGAAACAGTTACTATCAGTTTTATTTATAGCAGCTAACGTGGAAAGCTGTATGTGGGAAATTTTCATGAATTCCCACGAAAATTACTCGGAATTTCAACGGAATTTTGTTTTTAGATTTTTTTTGAGTCCAAACGAATTCTTCTGAAATTCCACAAGGAAGTTTTCAAAATTTCTAAGGGTTTTTTTCAGGGAAGTTCCTCAATAAAATTTTCAAGAAAATCGAAAAATTTACGAAATTTATTTTTGGATTTTCAACGAGCAATTTAAGGTATATCAGTCTTAAAAATTAGGAAGTTCCACTCCACTCTTCGCGAATTTTAGACCGTAATTTCTTCGAATTTCTACAAATATGAAATGGCGTGAAAAACTATTATCAGTGGTGTGATAGATTTTTATCCGCAGCGCGCTGGTTAAAAAACGTTGGCGACGGTAAGATGTCAGAAACTGTCGGCGGCGGCTCACACCTGTAATTTCTTTCTAAATTCTTCCTAGATCGAATTCCTGGAGGAGTTCTCGAAAGAAATTCTGGATATATTTTCAAAAAAGATTTCTCCAGGAGTTCTTTCGAAAAATTCTTTAAAAATGCTTTCGGTAGCTTCTGCAGACTTTATATAAATAAATTGGCGGAAAATCAGTTTTTCTTAGAAAAATGTTGACGTTTGTTCATATTTTTCTGACGAGTCTAAGAACGTTTTGTGGGAATTCTCCGAATAACTAACTATTCAACATCAGAGCTACCTCCTCAACAGCTTACCAAACAGTACCGACTGAAACATTTATTCTCCGGCACACAGTCACGTGGCCCGAGTTCGTGCTGCAATTTTCCGTAGATCTTGATGCTGGATACCTCTTAATCTGATTATGCATTCGAACTGGATATCTATCTGAACAAGATCAAGTTGAATGACCAGACCGGCTTCCCCGGCTGCAGCGCTCTGGTGTCGTTTTACTTGCAATTACGACTCTCTCACTTGGTAACTGCCATTTTATTTACCCGTTCCAGCGCAGGTTGTGCAATTGAAACGAAATTAGATCCGCCGCCCGGTGCTGTTTGTTTTCCAGTTTAAAGTATTGTCCACGCTGTGTCGAGATGCTTATTAAATTTCAGTCGGCGAAAATTTCCCACTTGTCTTGTTCCGCTGTGGGTAATTTTCAAGTTTCTCGATGAATGCGAACAATTACGTCAACTTTTTTTTCGGCTCAGCTGAATAGTAAGTGTCGTGTATTAAATGACAATCCACAAAATATTGGTTTTACCGATTTGCTTAGAGAAAGTTCCGAGTTTTCGTTCATATTCTGTAATCGTTTCAATCAACATAAAAGTTTGTTCCGCTAACTATCAATCATTTTTCTATCATTTTCAGTATTCCGCCACCCTGCGATCATTTTAGCCTGTCCAGCTAGAGTTCGCTGCTGGTCGGCCCCGTGGGCCACAGAGCTAACCCTCCGATGAGATGAGGTGGAGCAGACTACTCATAACGACCGCGTTGTCGTTATTTGTAATTTTCGGATTAATCGATGCCATTAACGTAAGTACTACCCCATCAATACTCTGCCCGGTACAAATTTGCGAATATGCACCTTTCTGAATCATAAGCTTTCGCGTGCAGGGAAGCAAATTGAATCTGAGTCCCCAAAATAAAAATGGTTTCTTTTTGATTTGTCGTCGCTCTAAATCACTTTTTATGGGTTGGCAATCGAAGAGAAGTGGTAAAGGTCTGCTGCATTGGAGAGGCCAGTAGCGCAAACTTGAAGCAAGTAGAATAATTTGCGACATTCGAATTCGTTTGAAGTGATTGTGTAGGTAGGCTGGGGCGATGTGGGCAATAAGGATCACCTGAAGAAAATGATCTTCTTCCTCTTTTTCTTCTATATACATGAATAATTGATGAACATGAACAATTATTGTTCTATGTGCGTATCCACATAACTTGAAAACGTCTGGATGGATATTCTTCGTTTCTTCAGCAAATCCGTCAGTTATTATTTTCGACAGGTTTATAGAATATTTTTTCATTTGAAAATCACAAGTTAAATGGATAGAATTGAGTAAAAATAAAATAAAGATTCGTATGCTAATTTTGCAACAGCAGTTGACAATGTGCATTCTCGCCTACTATGTAGGGCATCATCTGTCAGGTCAAGTATTGTTGTGGTTTGTGATTACTATTAACGAGTGAGAGTCCCATTATGTGGGATTTGTTGGGTTTCAAATGCATCATTAGCTACTTTTCTGCTAGTTGACAACATCATCCGCCCAGGTTACTGGGAAGTCAGTGGGGTTGAGTCCCACTGAACGATTTTTAAAACATTTTATACAGCTTTGCGATGTCTATTCAACTCTACAAGTTTTCGAGAGAAAGGGGTGACGTAACTTATCAAAATGTCCTCGAGTTCGTCGCTTATTGGCAAATGGTCATTTGAGGCTCAGACGGATGGTATTGCTCGACTGGGAAATGCCCGAATAAATTATCGTGCGCAACCGCGACTCATCCATCTTGATGCATATGACATTTCAGATACTATTTTCAAGTACTAAATCTCGTAGACTGCACAGGCTATTAAAGTATGCAAATTTGAATTTTTGCAACCATATACAAACAAAAACAGAGCAAATTCATCAGAATTTCCAGAGGAAATTCAACCGAATTTCCAGACGAAATTCATCCGAATTTCTAGACGAAATTCATCCGAATTTTCCAAAAGGAAATTCATCCGAATTTCCAGAGAAAACTCATCCGAATTTCCAGAGGAAATTCATCCAAATTTCCATAGGAAATTCATCCAAATTTCCGGAGGAAATTCATTCAAATTTCCGGAGGAAATTCATCCGAGCTTCCAGAAGAAATTCATCCGAATTTTCAGAGGCAATTCATCCGAATTTCCAGAGGAAATTCATCCAAATTTCCAGAGGAAATTAACCCGAATTTCCAGAGGCAATTCAACCGAATTTCCAGCGGAAATTCATCCGAATTTCCAGAGGAAATTCATCCGAATTTCCAGATGAAATTCATCCGAATTTCCAGAGGAAACTCATCCGAATTTCCAGAGGAAATTCATCCAAATTTCCATAGGAAATTCATCCAAATTTCCGAAGGAAATTCATCCAAATTTCCGGAGGAAATTCATCCAAAATTCATCCGAATTTCCAGAGGCAATTCATCCGAATTTCCAGAGGCAATTCATCCGAATTTCCAGAGGAAATTCATCCGAATTTCCAGAGGAAATTCATCCGAATTTCCAGAGGAAATTCATCCGAATTTCCAGAGGAAATTCATCCGAATTTCCAGAGGAAATTCATCCGAATTTCCAGAGGAAATTCATCCGATTTCCAGAGGAAATTCATCCGAATTCAGAGGAAATTCATCCGAATTTCAGAGGAAATTCATCCGATTTCCAGAGGAAATTCATCCGAATTTCCAGAGGAAATTCATCCGATTTCCAGAGGAAATTCATCCGATTTCCAGAGGAAATTCATCCGATTTCCAGAGGAAATTCATCCGATTTCCAGAGGAAATTCATCCGATTTCCAGAGGAAATTCATCCGATTCCAGAGGAAATTCATCCGAATTTCCAGAGGAAATTCATCCGATTTCCAGAGGAAATTCATCCGAATTTCCAGAGGAAATTCATCCGAATTTCCAGAGGAAATTCATCCGAATTTCCAGAGGAAATTCATCCGAATTCAGAGGAAATTCATCCGAATTTCCAGAGGCAATTCATCCGATTTCCAGAGGAAATTCATCCGATTTCAGAGGAAATTCATCCGAATTTCCAGAGGAAATTCATCCGATTTCCAGAGGAAATTCATCCGATTTCCAGAGGAAATTCATCCGATTTCCAGAGGAAATTCATCCGATTTCCAGAGGAAATTCATCCGAATTTCCAGAGGAAATTCATCCGATTTCCAGAGGAAATTCATCCGAATTTCCAGAGGAAATTCATCCGATTTCCAGAGGAAATTCATCCGAATTTCCAGAGGAAATTCATCCGATTTCCAGAGGAAATTCATCCGATTTCCAGAGGAAATTCATCCGAATTTCCAGAGGAAATTCATCCAATTTCCAGAGGAAATTCATCCGATTTCCAGAGGAAATTCATCCGAATTTCCAGAGGAAATTCATCCGATTTCCAGAGGAAATTCATCCGATTTCCAGAGGAAATTCATCCGATTTCCAGAGGAAATTCATCCGATTTCCAGAGGAAATTCATCCGAATTTCCAGAGGAAATTCATCCGAATTTCCAGAGGAAATTCATCCGAATTTCCAGAGGAAATTCATCCGAATTTCCAGAGGAAATTCATCCGAATTTCCAGAGGAAATTCATCCGAATTTCCAGAGGAAATTCATCCGAATTTCCAGAAGAAATTCATCCGAATTTCCAGAGGAAATTCATTCGAATTTCTAGAGGAAATTCATCCGAATTTCTAGAGGAAATTCATCCGAATTTCCAGAGGAAATTCATCCAAATTTCCAGAGGAAATTCATCCGAATTTCCATAGGAAATTCATCCGAATTTCCATAGGAAATTCATCCGAATTTCCAGAGGAAGTTTATCCAAATTTCCAGAGGAAATTCATCCGAATTTCCATAGGAAATTCATCCGAATTTCCATAGGAAATTCATCCGAATTTCCAGAGGAAATTCATTCGAATTTCCAGAGGAAATTCATCCGAATTTCCAGAGGAAATTCATCCGAATTTCTAGGGGAAATTCATCCGAATTTCCAGACGGAATTCATCCGAATTTCCAGGGGAAGGTTATCCGAGTTTCCAGTGGAAGTTCATCCGAATTTTCAGTGGAAATTCATCCGAATTTCTAGGGGAAATTCATCCGAATTTCCAGACGGAATTCATCCGAATTTCCAGAGGTAATTCATCCGAATTTCCAGAGGAAATTCATCCGACTTTCCAGAGGAAATTCATCCGATTTCCAGAGGAAATTCATCCGAATTTCCAGAGGAAATTCATCCGAATTTCCAGAGGAAATTCATCCGAATTTTTTCATCGTTTTTTCATCCGAATTTCTAGAGGAAATTCATCCGAATTTCCAGAGGAAATTCATCCGAACTTCCAAAGGAAATTCATCCGAATATCCAGAGGAAATTCATCCGAACTTTCAGAGGGAATTAATCCAAGCTTCCAAGCCAGAGGAAATTCATCCGAATTTCCAGAGGAAATTCATCCGAATTTCCAGAGGAAATTCATCCGAATTTCCAGAGGAAATTCATCCGAATTTCCAGAGGAAATTCATCCGAATTTCCAGAGGAAATTCATCCGAATTTCCAGAGGAAATTCATCCGTTGGAAATTCATCCGAATTTCCAGAGGAAATTCATCCGAATTCAGAGGAAATTCATCCGAATTTCAGAGGAAATTCATCCGAATGTCCAGGGGAAATTCATCCGAATTTCCTAGGAAATTCATTGGATTTTCCGAGGAAATTCATCCGAATTTCCAGAGGAAATTCATCCGAATTTCCAGAGGAAATTCATCCGAATTTCCAGAGGAAATTCATCCGAATTCCCAGAGGAAATTCATCCGAATTTCCAGAGGAAATTCATCCGAATTTCCAGAGGAAATTCATCCGAATTTCCAGAGGAAATTCATCCGAATTTCCAGAGGAAATTCATCCGAATTTCCAGAGGAAATTCATCAGAATTTCCAGAGGATTCATCCAGAGGATTCATCCGAATTTCCAGAGGAAATTCATCCGAATTTCCAGAGGAAATTCATCCGAATTTCCAGAGGAAATTCATCCGAATTTCCAGAGGAAATTCATCCGAATTTCCAGAGGAAATTCATCCGAATTTCCAGAGGAAATTCATTCAAGTTTCTTGAGGAAATTCATCCGAATTTCCAGAGGAAATTCATCCGATTTCCAGAGGAAATTCATCCGATTTCCAGAGGAAATTCATCCGATTTCCAGAGGAAATTCATCCGAATTTCCAGAGGAAATTCATCCGATTTCCAGAGGAAATTCATCCGATTTCCAGAGGAAATTCATCCGATTTCCAGAGGAAATTCATCCGATTTCCAGAGGAAATTCATCCGAATTTCCAGAGGAAATTCATCCGAATTTCCAGAGGAAATTCATCCGAATTCAGAGGAAATTCATCCGAATTTCCAGAGGAAATTCATCCGATTTCCAGAGGAAATTCATCCGATTTCCAGAGGAAATTCATCCGAATTTCCAGAGGAAATTCATCCGAATTCCAGAGGAAATTCATCCGAATTCCAGAGGAAATTCATCCGAATTTCCAGAGGAAATTCATCCGATTTCCAGAGGAAATTCATCCGATTTCCAGAGGAAATTCATCCGAATTTCCAGAGCAAATTCATCCGATTATCCAGAGGAAATTTATCCAACTTTCCAGAGGAAATTCATCCGAATTTCCAGAGCAAATTCATCCGATTATCCAGAGGAAATTCATCCGAATTTCAAGAGGAAATTCATCCAAAATACAAGAGAAAATTCATCAGAATTTCCAGAGGAAATTCATCCGAACTTCCAGAGGAAATTCATCCGAATTTCCAGAGGAAATTCATCCGAATTCCCTGAGGAAATTCATCCGAATTTCCAGAGGAAATTCATCCGAATTTCCAGAGGAAATTCATCCGAATTTCCAGAGGAAATTCATCCGAATTTCCAGAGGAAATTCATCCGAATTTCCAGAGGAAATTCATCCGAATTTCCAGAGGAAATTCATCCGAATTTCCAGAGGAAATTCATCCGAATTTCCAAAAAAAAAATTCATCCGAATTTCCAGAGGAAATTCATCCGAATTTCCAGAGGAAATTCATCCGAATTTCCAGAGGAAATTTATCCGAATTTCCAGAGGAAATTCATCTGAAGAGCTATACTTTGTTGGCGTTTTACACTGAAAAAGAATTTTTCACTCCCGTCTTCTTCTTTTCCAAAAATTTGGCAGATTGGAACACCTAGTAGTGTATTCATCTTGGGCGCAACCTTGATCTATTGCTTAAATTTCTAGACAGACATAGTTTCAGTGCTTTGCTTATTCTTAAAGTTCTAACAAAGTTTTTTTTTTTTAATTTCTACGATAATGTATATGTTTCATGTCCTGAACAAATGCAAGCATAATAGGAGAAAAGAAGCAAATGCGTCAAGAAGGAACTTTTATATATGTCAAAACTCCAAACAAATTTCGTGAGGTTGTTCCACAGAATCGTAATAGGCACCTTCTAGTTTGGCGAAACAGATACTAAAAAGATGTGATTTATTTTACTCCACTTGCTCCTACACGGTACTTTTCAGATTGCCTTGAAAGAATACGCCGGTTTTTAGACGCGGTTCAGTGCACCTATAGAGCCAACTGGCAACTCAATTTATCGGTTAGTTTTATGGACTATGAGAAAAGTGAAAGCCCGATGCAGTGGCCACTATACCACTACAATCTGAGATCAAGAACTTGTTAAAATAGATCTCACGTTGTGCAGATTTCAAAGAGTTGGGAGATGAAAAAAAAACGCTGTAAGTAATTTTCTGCGGATTAGCATCGCAATTAAAAAATCTAGGTTATCTATCGTCAATTCAAACGCATCGCACGTTGTTGTCTTCCGTTGCTATTTTCCGTAATTAAACAGCGGAAGCAAACAATTGAATTCCATACTTACATCAACAATACTCCGCTTACAATAGGATCGTTGGTGACACTTGGATTCTTCTTCGCAATTAGCAATCTTTCCGAAGAGATCATTCAGCAATTGTTTACGTCGTATGCATGGTAAGTTGGTTATCATTTGCCTAGCTGATGTGCATTGTCTGACTGAACTGCACATGCGTTCGAAGCAACCAATTTGGCGACACATTTGTCTTGGGTGGTTCAGTCGCGTGATAGAGTTGAAATTGACACTAACCTTGAAAGTGCCATATTCTATAAATGCGTTGGCGTGGGAACGAAAGAGTGTGACACTGATTTCCTGACAGTGTTATCTTATGTGAGATCGTTGACGTATTCCCAGCAGCAATACGCACGGCAGTGGTGTCACTCATTGGTGCTTAGTTATGCTTTCTCTATAGACATTCCGTTCTTTTTCCACTGATTAAACTTTCCCATTAAGCGAAAATTAGAAAGTCTTTAATGATCGTTATTCGTTTGAAGCCAGCTACTTCGAAATCTGACATACTTTATAAAATAAATGAAATTTGCACCACATTCACTAGCCTGAGATTACGCCACTTACGTGCTGCCGATGATGACCGGAGGCACAAATTGACAAAACATTCAATCGCAATCAGAGGCAATTATTTTGTAATAAATAGCCCGCTTTCAATTTTTGCGATTATCGGACCTCACCCGATCGACCAAAAAGCATAAAATTCTGGCGTCTGTCGGTACAATCAACCAACCTAAACGAATTTCAACTGCATCACGATCAGATTGGCCCCCGAGACGTTTTGTAGGGGTGTGCATAGGACCTATGACCAAGAACAAGGTTCAAACGGTGCGAGCAGCACCAGCCAGTGTGGCAAGCGATCAAGTGCGGTGAATTGTTCGTGATTGATCAACCGAAAAGGCTGATCATTCTACCGATTTAACAATATAATTACAGGCCTATTCCCGTTAATAGGTGTTCCACGCGATATCGAGAGCAGATCTTGACAAATTCTTATTCTTTTGACGCCGAGTCCATCAACTGCACTGCCCCTAAACTAGTTAACTGCACTCCAATGTATCCAATGTAGCAGCAGCTAGGCGTAATTAAATCTTTCGGTTCCAGTCAACTTAGGGCGATGATGGATGATTGATTCGGTCACCCTGCGCTAACAATGCAGCTGATCGAACAGCCATTAATCGGTGAGGTCCAAGATTAGCGAAAAAAAATGTCCCGTCACCATTTACTGACTTTCAAAAACCGCAATCAACCACCTTCCTAACAGCTATCAATTGGCTACGGCAGTTGGTGCCAAGTGGTTTGTCATAGTTTCAAAATAAATGGATTCTGAATGAACGAAAAATAGGTGTCAATAGTCAAAAGAATCGGAAAGGTGACTAGCGGGAGGTCCCTAAAGCTTTTCACGACAGTATACAAACTGTTAGATGTTTATACAATTTTTTAAATGCTTCTGAAGCTCGTCAGTTGGACCCAGAGTTGCCAGACTTGAAACCATATTTCTTTATTTGAAAGACGTTAATAATTCACTGAGAAGAAAACATGTTCAAAACTGGGTAATGTTGTTTTCGCAATTTTTAGGAGAGCTGTGCGAAATTTTCCAACTTAATAATGATAATCTACCTTTATTGTACGAGTAACGTGAAGTGAGACGCTCAGAATGAAATGAAAATTAGTCAAAGGGAAATTTTTTATTTATAAAAACTATGTTTGAAATTTATTGAATTTTGAATTTTAAAAACATTTTAAATGTAACAAAATCTTTGAGTGATCATCATTAATGGGAAACTTCATTCAACTATGTGAATAGAAAACCATGTTAATTGATCGAAACTATTGAATGAATAAAGTATAAGATATTATTCAAAATTATTCAAATTAATTTTCACCACCCATTGCTAAGAAAAATTTAATTTAGTTTTTTGTGACGAATCAAAATGAACGAAAATGATCATTGTAGACCTTATCAGAGTTCTTATGTTTACAACCAATGAAATCTACTGGCATCCATGACAATGACAACACAAGCAGATTGAAAATTACTATGTGGAGTAGAGGGAATACATGGGTTGTTCAAAATAATGCAACAAACATATAACACTTCGAGATCGGTATCGATCGAATGTAGAGCACGCCCTTTGCTGAACTTGCTCGCCCACTAGGTAGATTGGACCAGAAGGTGTCATGCCGGAGCCGGCCTCCTCTGGCTGGTCGAACGGGTGAAGGCCACAGCAGCAGTAGTGTTGAAGGGAAAAATGAAAGTTCATGCCTCCATACCGTGTGTGGTGTGCACTCCATTGACTCTGTCCAGCAGAGTGTCCAATACGACGCAGTCTCCGTCCGGAAAGGATCCAACTCTTTGACTGGGGTAAACTTGCACATGACTAGCGCCTAAGCGTGGTCCTGGGTCATTGAATAACGATGGAGTGGAAAACATTGGAAGTGTTTGTTCATTGTAAAGCATGACTAACGATTGGTTTAATTAGGGGCAATCGTGAGCAACAGTAATTGGTAGGTTAATGAGATTTATTTTACATACGCGTGCAAATTGTGAATCATATGAATAAAAATGATATTATTGGAAGATAAAAAAGACAAAATATTTAATATATGTTTTTAAAATAATCCACATTCAAAACCACTTTTTGCTTTTGCACATTATATTATGATCAATCATTATCCAAATCCAATCCAAATCCAATCTAATTCCAATCCAAATCCAATCCAAATCCAATCCAAATCCAATCCAAATCCAATCCAAATCCAATCCAAATCCAATCCAAATCCAATCCAAACCAATCCAAACCAATCCAAACCAACCAAATCCAATCCAAACCAACCAAACCAATCCAAACCAATCCAAACCAATCCAAACCAACCAAACCAATCCAAACCAATCCAAACCAATCCAAACCAATCCAAACCAATCCAAACCAATCCAAACCAATCCAAACCAATCCAAACCAATCCAAACCAACCAAACCAATCCAAACCAATCCAAACCAACCAAACCAACCAAACCAATCCAAACCAATCCAAACCAACCAAACCAACCAAACCAATCCAAACCAATCCAAACCAATCCAAACCAACCAAATCCAACCAAACCAATCCAAACCAATCCAAACCAATCCAAACCAATCCAAACCAACCAAACCAATCCAAACCAACCAAATCCAACCAAACCAACCAAACCAATCCAAACCAACCAAACCAACCAAACCAATCCAAACCAATCCAAACCAATCCAAACCAATCCAAACCAATCCAAACCAACCAAACCAATCCAAACCAATCCAAACCAATCCAAACCAATCCAAACCAATCCAAACCAACCAAACCAATCCAAACCAATCCAAACCAATCCAAACCAATCCAAACCAATCCAAACCAATCCAAACCAACCAAACCAATCCAAACCAATCCAAACCAACCAAACCAACCAAATCCAATCCAAACCAATCCAAACCAATCCAAACCAATCCAAACCAACCAAACCAATCCAAACCAATCCAAACCAATCCAAACCAACCAAACCAACCAAACCAATCCAAACCAATCCAAACCAATCCAAACCAACCAAACCAATCCAAACCAATCCAAACCAACCAAACCAATCCAAACCAATCCAAACCAACCAAACCAATCCAAACCAACCAAACCAATCCAAACCAACCAAACCAATCCAAACCAATCCAAACCAACCAAACCAATCCAAACCAATCCAAACCAATCCAAACCAACCAAACCAATCCAAACCAATCCAAACCAACCAAACCAATCCAAACCAATCCAAACCAACCAAACCAATCCAAACCAATCCAAACCAATCCAAACCAATCCAAACCAATCCAAACCAATCCAAACCAATCCAAACCAATCCAAACCAACCAAACCAACCAAACCAATCCAAACCAACCAAACCAATCCAAACCAATCCAAACCAATCCAAACCAACCAAACCAATCCAAACCAACCAAACCAATCCAAACCAATCCAAACCAATCCAAACCAACCAAACCAATCCAAACCAATCCAAACCAATCCAAACCAATCCAAACCAACCAATCCAAACCAATCCAACCAATCCAAACCAATCCAAACCAATCCAAACCAATCCAAACCAACCAACCAACCAATCCAAACCAATCCAAACCAACCAAACCAATCCAAACCAATCCAAACCAACCAAACCAATCCAAACCAATCCAAACCAACCAAATCCAACCAAACCAACCAAACCAATCCAAACCAATCCAAACCAATCCAAACCAATCCAAACCAATCCAAACCAATCCAAACCAATCCAAACCAATCCAAACCAATCCAAACCAATCCAAACCAATCCAAACCAATCCAAACCAACCAAACCAATCCAAACCAATCCAAACCAACCAAACCAATCCAAACCAATCCAAACCAATCCAAACCAATCCAAACCAATCCAAACCAATCCAAACCAATCCAAACCAACCAAACCAATCCAAACCAACCAAACCAATCCAAACCAATCCAAACCAACCAAACCAATCCAAACCAACCAAACCAATCCAAACCAATCCAAACCAACCAAACCAATCCAAACCAATCCAAACCAATCCAAACCAACCAAACCAATCCAAACCAACCAAACCAATCCAAACCAACCAAACCAATCCAAACCAACCAAACCAACCAAACCAATCCAAACCAACCAAACCAATCCAAACCAACCAAACCAATCCAAACCAATCCAAACCAATCCAAACCAATCCAAACCAATCCAAACCAATCCAAACCAATCCAAACCAATCCAAACCAATCCAAACCAATCCAAACCAATCCAAACCAATCCAAACCAATCCAAACCAATCCAAACCAATCCAAACCAATCCAAACCAACCAAACCAATCCAAACCAACCAAACCAATCCAAACCAATCCAAACCAATCCAAACCAATCCAAACCAACCAAACCAACCAAACCAACCAAACCAATCCAAACCAATCCAAACCAACCAAACCAATCCAAACCAATCCAAACCAATCCAAACCAATCCAAACCAATCCAAACCAATCCAAACCAACCAAACCAATCCAAACCAATCCAAACCAATCCAAACCAATCCAAACCAACCAAACCAACCAAACCAATCCAAACCAATCCAAACCAATCCAAACCAATCCAAACCAATCCAAACCAACCAAACCAATCCAAACCAACCAAACCAACCAAACCAATCCAAACCAATCCAAACCAACCAAACCAACCAAACCAATCCAACCAATCCAAACCAATCCAAACCAATCCAAACCAACCAAACCAATCCAAACCAATCCAAACCAACCAAACCAATCCAAACCAACCAAACCAATCCAAACCAACCAAACCAATCCAAACCAATCCAAACCAATCCAAACCAATCCAAATCCAATCCAAACCAATCCAAACCACTCCAAATCCAATCCAAATCCAATCCAAATCCAATCCAAATCCAATCCAAATCCAATCCAAATCCAATCCAAATCCAATCCAAATTCAATTCAAATCCAATCAGGCAATTTCCAATCCGAAAATTGTCTTGACTGGGACCGGGAATCGAATCCAGCCACCCCCAGCATGGTTGTGCTTTGTAGCCGTGCATCTTACCACACGGCTAAGGAGGGTCCTAGTCCATGGGACCTCAAGTCGCCAATTAAATAGTAATTAAAATAATAATAATGATAACAATTTAATTCCAAATTGTAAAAACTGATAGAGAGAAAAAAGCTAATAGCAAACTTATATAATGATCAAATTGATATCACAATTGTTTGCTTGGTTCGAATGCTCTACAATGTTGTCAATGATTCAAATCTAGATTTCTCGGCAGCTTTATTGGCGTTTCACAAAGACGTTGCGGTTTTCGGCCGCAGCGAATTCAAATAACGATCTCCAGTATTATTGTGGGTGATTGATACCCCCCATAACCCATTATGCTATTTGCCGACAAATCCTTTTCAATTGTGCGATCTCTGCCTACAGCCGGGGTAAGAAAAACAGAGAGATAAATGGCTCGAACCAAGTTTCTTTTCACCGGGTTGCATTATCCTCCGTGCTGCAGCTAAGTGATTGATGCTGACAGGTGTGGTTTACCGGTAATCTGGAGCAGGAACCTTCTTTTAACAGTGCCGTGTTATTCCGATGTGCTGGCCATTATGATTATTATTATGATTAGGAACGTGTTGTCTGCGCCGGGGTTCCACTCGGCGTCCATCCGGGAACTTTGTCGAGCACGATAATTGATCATTCGCTTCGAATTAGCGTCAGCCAGCTGCACCGTTTCGCGTTGCCGTGGTCCCATCCATATAACCCATACAGTTTGTCGAGTTGGATGGTTGCGGGAGCTGCTTTTCACACGACGATGCGTTTAATAGTTTGAACACGTTGCATAAAACTTTTCCTCGTTCCTTCGGGGTGCTACGGCTATTGATGATGTTTTCCTCGTAAGGTACTATTTTCCACCACATAATCATCTGTGTGCTTCGAAGTGCGGTGTGGTCCTGCGGTGAGCTGTCTCTCTTTTCTTGGAACACTCTATCTATGCCATGGGTTTCCAAACTACTCACAGCTGCGATCCATTTGTTCCTTATGTGAGGTAGATTATTAACCTATAAGATAGATGGAGCTTTATTGGATTTCTTTAGATTAAAAATGGACCCATGTGGTATCTGTTAGCTTTCATGGCTTTTATTTTTTTAATGTTAAAAAAATAATGTGACAGTAGGTTCTCTGCAAGATATTTCGTTTATAGCGTCAGACTGAATCCTCAGCTTTATCTACTAAGCTCCTCCAAAGACCTGGTGGCCTCACAACTGGATCTCAAACAACGAGCTCCATCGTCGTTGTCACCAGAGGCCGATAGCAACAGAAATTCGGGATCGGAAGTGGGGCTGGGTCGGCCAAACTCTACGTAGGGGCGGAAACGAAATCTGTAAGCAAGCATTAGACTGGAACCCAGCGGGACATCGCAGCAGAGGCAGACCCAGAGGCTCATGGCGGCGAAGCCTCAATAAAGAAATAAAAGAAGTCGACCGAAATCTAACCTGGCAACAGGTTAAAGCGATAGCCGGGCATCGCTCAGGATGGAGATCTTTCAAGTCGGCCCTTTGCACCACCGGAGGTGTACAGGATCCATAACTAACTAAACTAACTCCTCCAAGGAAAACTCTTAAAATTTTTAGTTCTAACAATTACTAGATTTAAAGATTGTTAGCTTATCTTCTATTTTACATTTATTTTGTCATCATTGTACCAGAATAAAATTTATTGTGTATTCCATTATACATAGGTTGGTAACTACTGTCTAAGATGGAGCATGGAAGTATTTTCGATAAAGTGCTAGAGGGGTTATTAGTGATCAAAACATGTTTGAAATTCAGAAAATTGTTGACTAGAATTTTCCCATGGAGGAAACTTTCCTGAAGATTACTTTGAACACATTGTTAAAGTAAGAGAGCTGTTCGAAAAGTCAGAATGCATCGCACATCATCCCCAACTAACACCATCACCACCTCTTTAAACATTATAGTTATAGTTATTATGCAGTGCAGAGCACCAAGGAATATGGGCAGCAACTAAATGGACGCGGTGCGGATAAAGTCAGGAAAAACTGGTTAATAAGCTACAGCACTGCTGCGGCAGCTGCAGCTGCCCTGACTTACTCACTACCAGGAGAAAAGTGCAGTAGGGCACTATTACAATCATTGCCGCTGCTCGAACACGTCCAGCGCCAAGCTGAATTGCGTAATCCTGTGTTCGCTGACAAAAGTGCAACCGGCAGAGATCGCAATTGGTCTGCTACAAATTGTGATTTAAAACGCACCACAGTGATATTCAACTTGTTAAGTTAAGTTGAATTTGAGTGTACCATCCACGGGGATTATGGTGCTAAGTCAAATTAGTCAGGAACTAACCTACGCTTACGTTCAAGCATAGAACTGCGTTAAAGCATGAAATGTGTATTTTTCAATTACCTAGGTATAACAAAAAATAATAATTTTGAGTACTTACGTTTGATAGCCAAGCCGTCGATCTTCCAATACGAACAAATTCAAATATTGACTATCTTTCCGCTCGCCGGGTGTCTTTTTTTTCAGTCAAACATTAAAAGTTTGTTCCGAAAATCGTAAACGCTACGCTTCTGTCGTATTTGCCTAATAGTGTTTGGAGCGTGCAAAGACAAATGAGCTGGCTGACCTAGATATACTGTGCTGGAAGATTGAAAGTGAACGATTGCGGTTAGCCTTTTGAAGTAGATGGTGACAGGTTTATGATTACGATCGAAAGGATGCTGAATTGCTTTGGTTTTGCCCTTTTCTGGCAATAAACCATTGTTCGGAACGGTTGTACCATTCGAAATCATGTTCTAAATTCAATGTTTCATTTGAAGGTTATAAAACACACCTAGGTTAGGACTTGATTATAGACGAAAAAAGACATCATGGACCTATAAGTTTCAAGACAGATAGGTACAGAACCCATTTTTATAATCGTTGGTGATTTCAGTGGAACATTCAATAAAAACTACAAAGACACATCTATGCTGCAGCTATCATAACATGAAAATTGAAAGTGCATTTTTAAATATTTGGATAATTTACATGGCATTTGTTGCCAAACGATCTGATGCTTGCAAGGAGAGTAATCAAGAAAATATAGAATGGTTGTAAATAAAATTTATCACAAACAAATGAAGTATCAGTAGTGAGTAGCTTATAACTTTTTTTACATCAAATCACTAATTTGTGTTAAATTACTTATGATTTATTTTAAACACTTTTATAAGATGTTGAAGGAATTCAGGTAAAACATTACTGTACTGTGATGAAAGTTGCTGGATTCGATTCCCAATTCGGTACAGAATATTTTCAGGATGGAAATGTTCATGAACTCCCTGGGTAAGAGTATCATTGTGTTAGCTTCAATACATACGAATTTAAAAGCGGTAGGGGAAGAGGCCCCAAAACGCCCTCCCGAGGCAAAACGCCTTTTGTGGTTTCCGTCATATTTACCGTCATTGAGATGGCCGTAACAAAACTTGATCGAAAATTATGTAGGTTAGACGAAAAAAGTTTCAAAATAGTGTATGGGAAGGTTGGAAAAACCGAAAATTTCCACATTTTGAAGAAACATCTAACATTTTGGCGAGGCAAAATGCCCTAGTGGCACTAACCTACAATCTACTTGCGTCTCCACGCACTATCCATACCAGAATGATGATTCGCCGATGCGTGGTGCTTTGTTCCCGAGAAGCTGCCAGCTAAAAAGCATTTTGCCTCATGAGTTTTCGGGCAACAGAATGTCACCACTTTTTTGAAATGTGAATGTTATCAATATAATTGAGAATTTTGACAATTTTTAAATGGTATCAACTAGCTATCTTGTTTAACTGTTGCATAATGTAAAAATACCCATGAATAGCGTTACAAATAAAACAATAAAGCAGTGTTTGCTTAGCTAGGGCATATTGCCCCTCCTTCCCCTAACTTGACTGAATAAAAGTGGAGTTTATAAAAGTTATTGATTCGTAATAACTGTGAAAAAAACATCCAAATTGTTATCATTGCTTTGAGGAATTATTCCTGCTAACTCTTGTGTAGCCTTAAATGGCCGGAGCGAAATTATGACAGACACGCTCCGTAGATGCGTGTACACGCCGCGGAGATCTAACTAGACCTGTGCGCCGGTCATGTAATCGGCGGCGGCGGCGTGGTGGTCACTTTTGCTCCGGCGGCGGCGGCGTCACGGCGGCGCGCTGTTGGATTTTATCGGCGGCGGCGGCGGCGTGAACCGGCGTGGATGAAAAAATCAATGGCAAAAAAAATCAATGAAAGAATTTCTGGAGGAAACCGGGATTTTTTTTTTTAAATTCCTATGGATTATTGAAAAAGCCAAATTTGCCGCTATGAAACGAGTAGATAGCGCCACTGTAGACCAGTTCCTTCAAAACCTCTCGCATGTTAACCTACATATGCAGTAGCGACTTTGTTTTGATGCGGTGAGTGCAAAATGAGTTACCTAAAATAATCCATTACTTATAAATTTCATTCCTTGAGAATCTAGCAATAGCATTCAGCAATTCGTATGTGGTACAAACATAGCCTTGTGTAAGAGACAAATCATATCTCTTAGATGGAAGCAAGACACTCTCCAACAGGTGAAATTTACCCTGCCCACGTCCTTGCGAATGCTGAGGAAAGGGGAAAGATTTTTAGTTGGACACCTTCTTAAGAAAGATGTAGGGATTCCTACTCATAGGTGCTACGGAACGGAGCTCGTCTTGGTAAAACCCTATGAGAATTTCTGCGAAAAAACATGTAGGTATTTCAGGTAGAATCCATTCAAGCTCTCTTTGGGAAGTTCATTTAATAAAACCATATAATATTCCTGCTGGATTTCATTCGGAAGTTTATTAGGGAATGAAATAGTTTCCGATAGTAGTTCTAAAAGAATTTCCTAAGAAATTCCTTGAATCATTTTCAAGGATTAAAGGACTTTTCGAGAGAATTCTTGAAGTAATGTTCGAAAGAGTTTTTTAAGGCATTTCCATTTTTAAAATTTTTGAAGTAATTTCCTGAAGAACTTAGAGAACCGAAAGAATTCTCCAAGAAAAATCAGAAGGAACCTTTTAAATAAATTCTGGAAAAATCCCCACAGACATTTAGATCCTTAAAGAATTTCCGAATTCATCGAATTCATTAAAGAAATTTTCAAAGGTAAAGGAAAAAAAATTCCAGAGGGGTTTTGTATGAATTCCCGAGGTCCCCGAAAAAAATAACAAGAAATGGAGAATGTTGTAAAGAAATCCTGAGGGATATGGCCAAAAATTTCTTCCTGTAATTACCAAACATACTGGAATTGCCTAAAGATTACCTGGAGAATCTCCCAATGAATTGCTTAAGGTAGTTCTGAAGGAATTCCTATGGAGATTTCAGGGAAAAATGTCAAGGAGCTTGCTAGGGAATTTTTAAGAAATTTAAGTAATTTCTAAAAAAAAAATTCCGAAGGAATTCCTAAATGAATGTTCCGAAGCAATTCCCAAATTAATTTCCGAAAAAAAAATCTTAGCAAATTTTCAATGCCTAAAGAAATTTCAAAAGGAATCCATAAATGAATTCCAGAAGATTTTTTTAGAGGAGGAGGAATTCTAAAACAATTTTCGAAGGAACTTCTAAAACATTTTCTGTAGATATTTCAAAAGAAATTTGTGAAGAATTTTTGGAAGCTATATCCGAAGCGAATTACGAAGAAGTTCTGGAGGATTCTACGAAGCAATTCCTGATGGAATTCCTGAGTAAAGTTCTGGAATATTTCTTGGAAACCCTTTGAATTTTTGGAGGAATATCTTGAAAAATTTAAACATTTATTTAATTTCTAGATTTATATCCTTGAAAAATTCGGCCGATTTTCCGAAGAAATCCCTGGAGGAATTTCTGAACGACGTCTTGACGGAATGTCCATCGGAACACCTTCAGGAGTGGCTTTAAAAATTCGAAAATTGTTTTAGGAACTTGTTCAGGAATTCTTAAGCGGAGACGAGCCAGCCTCGGGCTGAAAGTCTCTTTAATAAAGACACAAAAAAAAAAAAAGGAATTCTTAAGATTTTTTTTACAAATTCCTGAAGGAATATGTGGAGGAAATTCAAAACTGAACCCTGGATGAAATTCTGAAAGACTATCTGGAATTCGATTCCGGAGGAGTTTTGTAGAGCTTCTCGAGGCGAAATCACCAGACGAGAATTCAAAGGAATTTCTGGAGGAAATTAGGTTGTTTTTGGGACATATTCTGAATCTGCAAAAAAAAAACTGAGCCTAACTCCAATTTTTCAGAATATTTGGAGCTCCGGAACTATTTTTAATTTGCATTTTAAATTTATATGGGACTAAAAATTTGTTCTTATGCTGCATGGGCCAACTGTCATTCTATCGATTGAAATGGCTTATTGTTTGCTATACAAAAATGTAACAAACAAAATAAAAATATGTTGGAGTTCAGAAAAGCATGCTCTTTATGTTAAACTATAAAAAACCTCATATTGTTCTCTGCTAAACAACCCAATTGCGAATAGATTACTAAAAAATCCGAAGGAATTCCTGAAGAACTCTAGGAATTACTTCAGAAATATCAGTAGGCATTTCCTCTGAAAACGTATTAGGATTTTTTTCGTAAATGCCTTTGAGATTTTTTCTTGATTAATGACTTGAGAGGCAAGTCAGGGTTTTTGGATTTTCGGAAAAGTCCTTTAAGGTGTTTTTTATGAGAAATTGCGCAAAAAGATTCGACTGTCGGAAGGACTTGAACCCACACTGTTTTATTAAGTACATTGACGTATTACCAATTATACAACAGCTGCCCTTGCGAGAACCTGTTCCATAACCAGCTAATAACGATGGGATATCAGTCAATTCCGTATCCATCGAATCGACTTTGGTAACATTTCACACCTTTTCTCTCTACCCATCAACAAGTCTTTGAGATTTCCAGTAAAAATTCCTTCAAATTTTTTTTACGGGTTTCTCTGGAATTTCCTCTAGGAAGAGGAAGGGAGGTCTTTTAGAAATACCTACAAAAACTCATTTAGCAGTTCTTTCTGGAATTCTTTTCGAAAAATTTTTCAGATTCTTTTTAGAAAATGCCTTCAAAAATTCATTTGAATATCCCTACACAAAACCCTTCATGAATTTCTTCAAAAACTCCTCCAAAATTCAGAGCTTTTTTCCTTAAATAATCTAAAAATTACTTCCGTTACTAATCAAATTTTTTGAAGAATTACTAAAATAAACACTAAACGAAGAAATATCAGAATGTATTACTGAAAGAATTTCGGAAATACTTCATGAAGGCAATTTTGAAGGAACTCCTGCAGGAAATTCTGAAAGAATTCTCGGAGAATGTTTTCAAGGAATTGCTAGAACAAGTTCTGAAAATTCCGAAGAAATTCCTTACGCTATATCTTGAAGAATTTATTTAAGGAATTCATGGAATAATTTCCAAAGAAATTCCAAACCGAGAAATTCTCAAAGAAATTTCCAAAAGTATTGCTTTAAAAAATGAAGGATTTCCCAAGTATTTTTTGAAGAAACTCCTAACTCCTTAAGGAGTCTCCGAAGGAATTTCCAACGGAATTTTCGTTGGAATTCCTGCAACCATTTTCGTATGCATTCTTTAAAAAAATCCGAATGAAATTCTTAAAGGATTTTCTGAAGAAATCGTTAGGAATTTCGTTCGGAGTTTTCGATTATAAATAATTTTTATTTTATTTTATGAATTATAAATAAATTTCTCGAAGAATGTCTGAACTGAAGTAATTCTCTCAGGAATATAAAAGAAACTTTTCGGAGGAATATCAGAAGGAATTTCCAACGAAATTTCTTTATTTATTTCCGAAGTAATTTCTGGAATATTTTCCGAATGAATCCCTGGAGGAAATTCCGAAAGAAATATCAATGAATATCGAAACGATACTTCTTAGAATATTCTCAGGAGTTCCAGGAATTGGAAGTTTTTGAAGAAATATTTCCTGGAATTTCCATTATAGTAAAACAATTTAATGGTTAACAATTTCAAAAAAAGAATAAAATCAAATTAAAATTTCGTAATGTTTGAAGCTGTCTGTGGTTTTCATATTCAAAAATTGATTTAAAATTTGTTATTCGGGACACAAAGGAAAATATTATCAAGATAATGAATGTTCTACTAAACTTGATATTCCTGAGCTGCTATGATTTGCCTACAATAATGCCAAATCCTATAATAATTGGGGAGGAGCTTTGGGCATGTATCCAGGCCCTCACAAAAGCATAGGTACCACAACAAACATAGTTTGCGAGTCACCTACAAGTTAAGGTGCCCGACAGAATGAAGCTTTGACTTAGACGATTTCCAAAAACCAGTTCAACAATTTATGTATTATTTTACTAGATAAAGCATCTTTGAAACTCTCAATCTAATCAACCAACTAATTCATTAACCAAGATAATACTTGTCACTACATCGACATAAAGACACCATCACTTGAGGTAGATTTGAAATTGAATTCTGACGAGTTCCACCTTAACATCATTTATGAATTGTCATAAGACAAGTTTAGTACTATTCCAATCACGTTGTACTGCTTTAGAGATACGTATTTTGACCTCAACTGTTAGGCCATCTTCAGTGTCTCGTTATTGACTCGATTAAAGTTAATTGATTTTTCTTTATTGCTATTAGTCATCGGCGCGGCAAAATTATGACCGGCGGCGCGCCGACCCAAAATCGTCGGCGGCGGCGGCGTGAGTAAAACGGGCGCGGCGGCGCACAGGTCTAGATCTAACCAGAATAGGGCACTGCACGGAAACATCTCCTTCTCTTTCGTTCCTCATAACTTTTGACGTTTACTGGCCTTGTTGTTTTCTAATTTCTTTGCAGCGAGAAAGAGACAAAGCAGTCCGTGCAGTGCCCTATAGGCAGAGTCATGGCTTGCTGCTCGCCAATTGACACGCTGAGGTGTGCATCTATAAACACCAGGTGGGTGTCACGACGCCATGTTTTTGCAGCCAACATCTCAGTGTAAAATTCATAATAGTATGTGTTCTGTTTACAAACATCACATTTGATTCTCATTAGGATACAGAACTGTCAGTGGGATACGGTCGCGCAATGTTGGCTGCAAAACAAACCTATTGTGTGAGATAGGGATGCCACCGGGCTGATAAACACACGCTGAAGACATTATAGGGGAAGTGCAACGGTCTTGGCCAACTTAGTGCCTATTTTGGCCAACCCTGAAAAATGCATATTTTTCCCAAATAATCGATCAGTTAAAAGCAGCGTTGAATCGTGAGGGATATATCTCTTGTTGGAACTAATAAAACCCTCCCGAATTGCTTTATTTTTGGAGTTATTCGCAAAATTGGCCAAATTAGGAACATGGCCAAAACCGGTACAGTTCCCCTACTCAAACCTCACAATCCTTAATAAAAAAAATCAGAAGGGTTGTGTACAATGTCCACCGCAAGGTAGAGGTAACTGGGATAATATGCACCCTCGGGGCAAAACGACCTTTTAGCATTTTTAGCGGTGTTCCAGGAATATTTTCAAGGATGTTTACTACTGGATTGGTAGTTCGAGATCCGAACTACATGCGCTGTAATAAATACTCAGAAAAAACTGCCGAAAATGTACTCAAAAATGTCACAGGGCGATTTGCCCCGGGGTGCATAATACCACAGTTTCCCCTACACAGATAAAAATATGTTGTGATTTTAAATATATTTTCATGCATATGTTTGTATTTGGAGCATGAAAATAAACGCAATTTTTAATCGATGTTACTGTTCTTTCAAAGCGAAATAAATTTAAACGTGCTTGCTTGTAAAACTCATACTACAGAGACAACTTCAGAATCATCTTCAAAACTTTATTTTAAATCCTCTGGAGTGCCATGCTACTTCATTTTCAATATGGCCATCATGGAATTTGATGGGAAAATTTTCGCTTTATTTTAACACCGTCATAAACTCTTCGCAATTCAAACATTCTTATGGGGGTAATTCATTGGACCACATTATGACCAAAAATTGGAGCTTTATCCGAGCGTTGAGAATTAGATTTATTACGATCTTTATCACAACCATAGATCTGTTCATATGGTCAATAGACATTTGACGTTTGAAGCTTTTTTCAGTAGATTTATGAGAGGTTTATTGATAACAATTAGCAATAACAATTAGTTTATTGATAACAATCATAAGACTGCAATAATAATTAGATAAATCCAAGAAGCATGGAAATTGTTACTTGGGTTAGGAGTAAAATAAATGGTTGAAATATATTGAGTATTGTGCGAGATAAGTAGGAGACATTTTTTAAATTATCAATCATAATCCTACGGCTTCCAAACAGTATAAATCATAAGTTTTATGTGCAATGAGCCGGGAACCGGGTCCATAGGCCCAAGTAGTAATTTACCCTATTTTTTTTCGCATAAAAATTAATAACTTTCCACGAAAAAAATCAATAAAAAGCAGTGTGAGGAGAGGGGGTCGAAAAACTCATGCTTTCGTAATATGTGTACGACCCCTTAATGGATTAATCGCAGGTATTTATTCACATGAGTGAGAATTCCGAAGCTTAATAAAACACAATAAAAAATATGAAAAATTTCATAAAGAAATAAAAAAGCAATAAGACTGAGGACTTTTCCAAAGATGACCCCTTCTTTAAAAGCGTTTAAAGATCATGGAAATTTTATCAATTTTATTTTTTGTTTGTATTTTTTAATGAATATTTTCTCATTTTCTATTGCTCTTTATTGATTATTTTGTGGAAAATTTTCATTTTTTATGGAAAAACAATATTTATTTTGTGGAAATTTTGTAATTGTTTATTGCTAATATTTTTTTTTCGTGGAACATTTTGATTTCTTTATGGAAAATTGTTCTTCTATAATGTGCTAATTTATTTTTGTTTTGTGAGAAATTTTCAATAGCTTATGGAAGTTTTGCATTTGTTGTGGAAATTTTATATTTGTTTTTTTATGGAAAATTTCTAATTCTGCATGGAAATTTTATTTTGCTGCCCCCACAATTGGCACATTTTAATTTAATGGAATCATCTCACACAAGACAGGCGTCCTTGGCGTCAGAGGTTCCATCACAAATCAAATGAGATTTCGTTTTCATCTGGACTGGTGCAAATCCAAGTAATTGAGAAATTTTATTTTTAATCTCATTCAGTGATTTATCATCACTGGGGAGACCTTTCAAGACGACTTTGGCGGAATCTTTTGCTTCTTCGCATGGATCGAATCCCCTCGCTAGAGGTAGATTCGATTTGCTCAATTTCGTCATGAATAGAAGATAGTTTGATAGAAGAAGAATTATTTCCAATGTTTGAGTTAGAAGGAATATCTGAAGTCTCCAGCTTCCTTCTATTTTTTCCGCGCTTTGGCAAGATGACTGTATCTTCTGAACCGACCGTTTCCAGTTATTTGTCAGATGAATGATACGATAAACGATACCATTCGTCTTCAACTGCATCTCTCACAATATCCATTATTTTAACGGATATGCCTGGCAAATGATTAATAATGAATAATCCTTATCAGCAGAACACCGTGTTTGTGGTCATTGTGGACCTGAGCTCTCCAAGCTTACCTTCCACCTTCCACCTGAAAAGTACAAATGCAAAGCCATGTTGATAGTTGGAAGCTTTTCTTTGCTCGCCATTGCATGAGTATGTATTTTGTGTGGTAAGTAAGTACAATGGATACACTACGCCCAGGGTGTCGAGAAAGCCAACCAAAACCCATAACATCCTTAATAGGTCGGACTGAGAATCGCCATCTCCGGATTGACAATCATATGACTTTGCTCGCAAGGCTATTGGAGACCCCAACTTTACAGGGACAGTTGAAACTCCCCAACAAACGTATGATTTGCGTCGTTAATAGACAAGGTGAATGTCACATGCTCCGAAGCCAATGTGATTTGGATGGTGCTATCAGTGCTAATCTTGTTGTCTCTGCCACATGGAGTGTCGGACGTTCTTGTCGCTAAGTTACAATATAATAGTTGTCTGCCAGCTGCCCGGAGGTACGCTTCGAAATCCGTTGTCGAGTGAGGTCTCTTCAGAATCTCCAGGCCAACTATACAAGGGTAAAGAAGTCAACTATAGCAGGGAATATTTTGTTGGGCTAGAAAATAGATCAACTCGAACTTGTACACTCTGATCTATCAAGCACTCCAGTTGACGATGCGAATTTAAGAAAGGCTCGCATGTATTCCATGACCTTCACCATGAAGAGTGTCAATAACATATTAAATTACACAGCGCTTTGGTGAAGGATTTCAGTTGTTGTAGCTGTCGTTGCAGTCTCGGTATTGTTAAATCATCATTTACATGAAATTTCTTTACAAAAATACTTGAGCAAAAGCGGTGCCTAATTTTGACGAGCTTATAAATATTTGATATTTTAAAATAACATTAGTTAGACAACAGATCATGTGATGCACTAAGCCGCGTCGCAGCTATGAAGGGAAAATGAAAAGAAAAAGCAATAAGTTTGAATGGTGGAAAATCAAAGGTTAGAATTGTTTGCTCTAAATGAAAGCGAACCATTCCGTGAAGTTTTCACAAATTTTATGAACAAAGATAAATGAAGCTGTACCTATAATCTGATCATCGTACCTAATTGAAATCCTACATTTCCCATGACATTTCACCACATCTCACGATTAGTACTATCAGATTGCTACTTACATAGTTATGTGACCGTATCTTTTGAACCGACCGCTTCCAGTTATTTGTCAGATGAATGATACGATAGACGATACCATTCGTCTTCAACTGCATCTCTCACAATATCCATCATTTTAACGGATCTGCCTGGCAAATGATTAATACTTATCCATATCAGAAGAACAGCGTGCTCGTTCATTGTCGTCCTGAGCGGCTGAGCTCTCCAAGCTTACCTTCAAGCGAGTTATACGTGGTCGTGCTCGTTCCCCATCCACCTGAAAAGCACAAATGCAAAGCCATGTTGATAGTTGCTCGGGGTAAAAGCAGAACGTGAACATGCATATGATGATGGATCGGAAATTAACCGTCAGGCTGCATTAGGCTATCGACCTACCCATCCAATCGACCGAAGCAAAACTACGGCTTTTCGCGATTTTTGATTTGACCACTTAGTGGCCTACCTTTCATTCTGTGCGACTAAAGTTTGAAACGAACACGGTATGTAGATACCAAATGCCTCTCATCGCCCATGCCAACATGTGGGTAAGTTGTTAGAAGCACTGATGATGACTATAATGATCACCATTGTCTTCCTTGTGGTGTAATGTTACTAGACACGATACATTCTCATTAACCGATCCGATCGTTAACATTTAAAGTTGGTAGCCTTGAAAACAATTTAGTGCTAACATTACTTGATAAAAAGCCTTCGGCCAGAACCAAATTACCATTTACTTAAAAGAAAAACTTGCATGCCTAATGTGTTTATATTTATTTCTCAGTCCGAACCAATATTGGTAATCCGATTAATCGATTCCTCCAAGCACATACTACGTAAAACGTTCGAACCTTCTCACCGACTATAACACGTCAATTTCCTCATCAATCTTGCAACGCGAGCTTTGAAATCCCCTTCATTAGAGTCGCCAGGTTGACTAATGGTTTTTTTTTCGGAACCGACCCGCTCAAACCGAAGCCTAGAGAAACACAGAAAAATGTAGCCAAACCTTCCGTCTGCTTCTCTCGAGATCGTTGATTTGCGTGGAATAAAGCGCAACAACAGGTGACATAATTTCACGTGCATTCGTGGACAGAAAGGCTGCTCATTTTCCGAGATGAATGAGGAGATCAGCTTGCACTCACTAGCATGTGCGGTGAACAAATGTGGAGTAAAGGAGTTTTTTTTCTCTTTTACTATGATGAAGTTGTCACCGCGTGCGCGCACTCTATTTTAACGACTTTGACGATATGGCCGGCATCATCTAGATGTGGTTTAGATAGCCGAATCGCATGCAGCTAAAACCTTTGACATGTTATTACCAACATACATCTGATGCATGGTGTAATTACTCAGATATATTATTCGCTGTGGCATGGTGTCAAATCAAATGAATGATTGAGGTTAACCTAATTTTGGAGCACGAACCCTGTGAAGGGGCGTGAAACAGCGTATGTGTCGAGCTAATATAAAACTTTTTATTTTATGAATGTACATAGGTATCAACTAAAATAAATCGTTTGTGTAGAAAGGAATGTATTAAGATTGTGGTTCTACCGATTCTAGTCAAGAGAGCCGCCTAAGGTTTGTAAACATTGAAAAAAGAAGACTTGGAGGATTATTAACTGTTTGCTGGTTACGATTTTAAGCTCAAATTATCAAATTGCTCAAGATCAATGATGCTTTAATGTGGCTGATGCAAGATATATTTTCCTTACTTAGCTACTTAAAAGCTTTGTGACTGTCAAACGAAACATGTTGACCTTTAAAAACCATGATAGCGTATATTTGATACGAAGCTTATTGGGGCGAGGCAATCCCACGTACCACTACATCGTTGCGTTGGCCTTGTTAACTATGATTGATGATGATCAATAGTAAGTTATTCTCATCCGTTTTTATTCAGTTTTCTTAATTTATTAGTTTAGAAAAATTCTTTAATTTTTTTATATACACTAACGTTTTAGAAACAGTGTTAAACAGTTGTTGCTCTTTCTTGCATTAATGCTAGGAATAAATCGCTGGTGATGAATGCGTAAAAGCTGTGAAATATCTGGGTCACCATAATGTCCTTCTCTTTTCAGAAGAACAGAAGACAATTCGTCAGGTTTCGGGGAAGCAACACTTAAGCCAAAAAAAGCATTATCAAATATCGAATATCGATGCATAATTTTAGTGCGCATTTTTTTTTGTTTGGGTTGTCATATGGAGTGGTTTTGAGATCAATCATACAAGTATGAAAACCTCAGCTGTTAGAAATACATAATCTTTCGTCCAAGTAATAGCTTGTAAATTTGAGGAAAACAAAACGACAGAAATGCTGGCGATCCCTTGTTCAGAATAGAGACGAGTTTATGGTTCAATATGCGATATGTGTCAGGCGTGGTGGCACTTCTCCTGCTCTAGAGCCACCGACTCGATCATGGCTGGGCTTTGGTTTTGCTCAAAATGTGAAGGAGACGATATAGACAGTATCACGGTTAATTCTCGTCGCTCCTAAATTTTCAATCATTTGGGAAAATCCGCGAATGTTAACTTACTTGAGAAGAGTTTCCGACCATAACAGAAAAACTCAACAAGGAGAATTATACTGCCGCTAACCACAAGTCGAGCACATCTGTATATGGGCCTCAAATAATCCCAAGTAACATTTTAAATTTATAACGTTCTTGAAGACCATAATTCACTTTACAAGAGTGTTATAAAACCAGTATAAAACCAAAATGTTACTAGGGATGAGAAGGAAGTGAGACGTCTCACTCTCCTCTCAGTCCTCACTTCATTTTTCTTACTTCGCTTTTCTTATTATGTAAGACCCCCTGGTTTATGCTCAGTGGGTGGTTATAATTCAACAGGGTCGGATGAAGGATAATCAGGTCAACCACTTTGACGTTCCATAAAGAATCCACCTCCAGCGAGAACTCACTATGCTTAGTGCATATCCATCAACATTGGCCTGAAAGGCACAATTCGCTAACACCTTATGGCTCTCAAATCTCAAAGGCCACACTGAAACAATTTCATCATCGAAACGTCCGGGGAGAATGGTATGAAATCCTTTTTAGGGTACGAGACCAACGAAGCAAAATAGAAAACGTAGTAATCTTTCAGAATATTCAAACTGACTTCAAAACGTACCGAATACTCATGCTGTATTGTATTGGAGTTTTATGCTAAATGTAATACATACATTGCTAGTTGCTTTGTTCGGGTATTAGCGATGGCGTCCGAACCGAAGATAGTCCAAAGACAAAAGAAAAATGGTCCTTTGTGGACCTTTTTTCTCACCAAATTAGTTTTAGGCTTATGCAAACGGCGTTTTCACGATGATAGGTTACACATATCCCACTTTCGCTACTAATTTTCGACACAATATTAACTCAATTTAGTTTTTAATATTTGAGCTAATCTCACCGGACCAAGAGCAGATAACACGTCGCGCACTTACTGCCCCGTGTCCGTTCTGATACGAATTTAAGTTTCTGAGCTAGGAAAATTACATACACATATTTCCATAAGACTCGAACAAACCCGAGTTTGCCGAATTTTAATCGTGTTTGGAGAGTTCAACTTTCTCTCACACTGCCTCTGGATAGCATTTCGATTTTCAGCTGAGTGTATTTTGCCTCCGCTCAAACCGCTGTCATTATATTCTCGGCTTTTTCTGCCTGTTTCGGTCAAACGGATTTTTCGGCCAAATGACATTTCCGGCCACCTCCGCAGATGGGGTTCGGCTTAATGGTTTGTTCGACTAAATGGCCGAGTACCATGTCCCAAGTACTTTGACAGCCCAATCAATTCATTCGTGTACAGCGGATAGGTTGATCAATCTGGGAATCATACAGAGGTCCTACTCGCGACGGTATCTGAACCTGCATCAGCACCTCCACCAGTCTTGGCACCATATGGTCCTGTGTGGCGGAACTGGCTTATGTACCGGAGTCATCCTAATTGAAATTGAGCTGGCTGCGATTTTCTTCATTATTCGCTTAGTCGCAAGTCTCGCATAAGTCAGAAATGAAGATGCAATCAGACTCACCGACTAGTGAATTTAGGATTGTGTCGGTGACCTTGCACGTCAAACCGAGACCGGTCTTCTGTGGAAGTTTGACCACATAGCGCTCCTTGAATGTTATAGCATGGCTCTTAGGCATCTTGCTGAAGAAAACTCTTCTAAATTTCCAGCAGCAATTGCTCCAGGAGCTCCACCAGAAATTCCTTTAAGAGTTCCACCAGGAATTTATCCTGACACTGAACCAGGAATTTCTCCTGAATTTTCACCAGAAAATGCTGCTGGGATTTTAACAGAAATTCCTCTTGGAGTTCCCCCAAACAATTATAAAGAAATTCTCCCAGGAATTCCTCCAAACATAACCCGGAATTCATCAAGACATTCCTCCAGGAATTCCTAGGGATCTGTCCAGAAATTTTCTGAGGAATTTTCATAGATACTTCCGAAAGAACTCTCAATAAACTCTCGAAGTAATTCCGGAAGGAATTTCACAGAATATCCCAAAGGAATTCTCTAGAAAATTTTAAAGGAATTCTCCAGAAATTTCCTTGCCAGGAATTGATGCGTAGTTTTTTCAAAATCGGAAAATGATAAACCCTATTGGTCAACATGGTAATTGTGTTATGTTATTGATACTGCATCATTAAATTAAAAAATCAGACTTCTCTTTTAAACACATTTGAGGAATTCTCCTAGAAATCCCAAAGCAATTTATCAGGATTTCCCAAAATAATTCTCCAGGAATTCTCGACCAAATTCTTAAAGAATTATCTGAGGAATTCTCTAGAAATTGTCAGAGGGTGTCTCGAAGGAGTCTTCCAGAAATTTTCTTAGCATTTCTAAAAGGAATTTTCTAGGTCCCAAAGGAAATTTGCAGATTTCTTAAAAGAATTCTTCAGCACTCCCGGAGAAATTGTTCAGGATATTCCGGAAAAACTCTCCAGAGGTTCCCCGAATCATTCTCCATAAATTCCCGAAGGAATTATCCAAAAACTTACCAAAAAACAGGAACAATTCTCCAGGAATTCCCAAAAGGTTTATCCAGGCATTCCCGAAGGAATTCTTCAGGTCCCCAGAGTAATTCGCCAGGAATTCCCGAACGAATTCTTCAGTTATTCCCGAAGAAATTCTCAAGAAGTTCTAGAAAGATTTCTCCAGATATTCCCGAAGGTAGTTCTTAGGAATTTTTCAAAATAGCTTGAAAATTTCTTTGCCAAGATATAACAAAGAGACTCTTCCTAAGAAACTCTCTAAATCTTCCCAAAGAAAACATAAATAAATTCCCTAGGAATACCTGAAGGAACCGGTCAGATATTCCCGAAGGATTTTTTTCAGAAATTGTCGGAGGAGTTCTTCATGATATCAGGAGGGTTGCACCAAAAAGTCTCGAAGGAATTCTTCAGATATTCTGGAAGAAATTATTCAGGATTTTTCGGAGAAATTTTCTATGAATACCTGGAGGAATTCTTCAAGAACGTATGAAGAAACTCTGAAAAAGTTTTCTCCAAGATATATCGATGAAACTGTTTACAGATTTTCCACGAACTGCCGAAGGAGTTCTCTAGGATATTACTAAAGGAATTCTCCAGATATTTCTGAAGAAGTTCTCCGGAAATTCCCGAGCGAGTTCTCAAAGAATTTCAGAAGAATATCCTGGAGGAACTGTTCAATAGTGTGGGGTTTGAGTAAGTTACTTTCCGCGTGTGCTTATACATTAGACTGGCCCAGGAAACAAAAAGTTGTCTAATTCCACGGGGCACCCCCCAGGATTGTGTCTTTGGGTGAGAAAATCAATCTCTGAAAATTTCAGCTCAATCGCTTGTTGCATAAGCTGGCGCATTTGATTTGAAGTTTATATGGGGATTTCAGCCAAAATGTATAGGAAAATACACCTCCGTCACTCATTCGATCTGGAAATTGGTTCTGATTGCTCGATTGACCTCAGAATTGCAAGAACGGTAGTTGGTATGCTACAGAACAATTTCACAGAACATTGTATGATGATTAAATAAACTTTTATATGGGTTTCGGCTGATGCGATTCGATCAAAAAACCCAAAAATACACAAATCAGCTACTAATAATTCAGCCGAAAATTATATAAAAGTTCATTTAATCATCATGCAATGTTCTGTGAAATTGTTCTGTAGCATACCAACTGCCGTTTTTGCAATTCTGAGGTCAATCGAGCAATCAGAACCAATTTCCAGATCGAATGAGTGACGGAGGTGTATTTTCCTATACATTTTGGCTGAAATCCCCATACAAACTTCAAATCAAATGCGCCAGCTTATGCAACAAGCGATTGAGCTGAAATTTTCAGAGATTGGTTTTCTCACCCAAAGACACAATTCTGCCCCGTGGAATTCGACAGCATTTTTTTCTCCCCATAGTAATCTGGGCCAGTCTATTATACATTAACACCTCAGCGTGTCAATTGGTGATCAGCAAGCCATGACTCGCCCTCTTCTTGAGAGACCTCCGTGGCGTGCACACGCACCGTCGGAGAGCTGCTGTCATCGCATATCGTTCCGGCCATTTGGAGCCACACAAATAGTATTCGAAAAAAAAATCAGGGATTTCGACTGGATTGGTTGCTTATAATCAGGATCTTCGGCTTTCAGTCACATGAAAATGTTTATAGTTTTAAATCATTGCCAACGCTTCGATCCGGAAGCTCCATCGAAACTTGGATCGAAACGTTGGCAATGATTAAAAATTATCAACATTTTCTTGTGACAGAAAGCCGAAAATCCTGGTTATAACCAATATTCGAAAAATTTGTCCTTAAATTCCGAATGGAATTTTCAAGGAATTTCCTTAGAAATTATCCAAAATATCACGAAGGGACTGTCTTTTGGACAGCGTTGGAGCTAGAAAGCTAGAAATTGTCCAAGGAACTCTTCAGAATTTTTCGGAGGAATTCTACAGCAACTCCCGGAGAAACTCTTTAGGAAATATCAACGGGATTCTCCAAAAAATAATGTAGGAATCAACAGAATAATTTTCAAGAATTCTTGGATTTCCGAAAGGATTCCCCAGGAATCTCCGGAGGAATTTTCTAGCAATTCCCGAAAGCAAATTTAGCAAATTTAAAAATATTTTTCTTGCCAATTAAGTTTTCTCAGCAATTCTCCAGGTTTGTAAACTATCCTGAAATTCCCGAGGGTTTTTTTGAGTAATTCCCAAAAAAAATTTCCAGGAAATCCGATGTAGCTCCTCAGAAATTATCGAAAGAATTCTCCAGGTTATCACTAAGGGACTCTCCAGAGATTCCCGAATAAGATTCTCAGAGAGATTCTTCAGGCAATCCCCAATTCTTCCAAGATTCTTCAAAAGTTCCCGAAAGCACTCTCCAGGATTTCCCGAAGAAACTGTCCTAAAATTCTTAAAGGTGTAAGATTTCAATTGGTTCCGTCAATACTAAACTAAAATAACTAAAAGTCAACAAAACATTTTGCATTGTAATTGATTTCGGATTTATCAATAACCGATCAAAGCTTATTTATATAAGAATTGTGCTGCCCTCTGAATGTCACGTATTCTATGACGAAATATTTCGATATGAATGTTCTAAGCAAACTTTAGAAAACCTGATCAGTCACCTAATTAAAGGCAACTGCAGTGAAATTTGTCAATTGCGCAGTAGTAAATTTCCACTGACCATCGATTAGCCGAACTATTTGAAAATGGAAATCAAAAAAAAAATTTAGAAAATCTTTCACTCTCCAGAACTGACCAATGGTAAAAGAGGTATAGAGCCCATTGTACACCATTTTGTAGTAATTGCGTCTAAATTTTAGGTTCGAGCCATTTTGATTCGCGTTCGTGCTTTCTTTCTGGTGGAGTTCGTGCTAGTGAAAACACTATATTTTCCAAGTGAAAGTTTATTCTTCAACGCCATTTTGAAAAAGTTTCGTGATTTGATTTAACTAAATTCGAAGTAAGTTTCCGCGATTTTCATTAACTTTAACGTAAATAATGATGAATACCTTTTAATAGCTGAATTTGAAAAGTTTGTTAGAACATAATTTGAAATAAAGTGATCGGAAATTGGAAGGACCTATTAGTCAGGTAAGCTTTTGTGTGTTTTCGGTGGACAAAAGTGAAGTAAAGTTTATAATACGTTGTTTAGGCAAAGTCAAGCCCAACAACGTGGGCGGTTTATCCGGGTTGGTCCGGTTTTTTCGATAATCCGAGCGTGAATTGGCGCTGAGTTGTCATCATACGAGGCACGCGGTGGCGATTTGGACCAGTCTATTCTCCGACGGACAAATTCTAATTGTGGGTGGAATTTTCCACACTCGTTGGTCCAATTGGAATCCGTTCAACGGTGGTGGTCATTATTCACCACGTGACTCGTTCCGTCAAGCTGTGAGTCTAGAGCGACGCTACATAAAGCTCTCACTCCACCGAAGCCCGGGGACGCATATACCCCGAAGAAAAAGCTCACACACGAGTTGCAGATTTTGAACGCGGGTAATTCGGATTTGGATCGCCGGACGCAAGAAAAAGCTCGTCGAAGAATTGTCGACGCTAGAACGACGCCTATACCCAACCGCCGTTGGAGCATCGCCTAGACGGATGCAGGTTTGATGTATATGTAGGGCGAGTGAATCAATTTAGGTTACTCTGTACCAATTAAAAGCTTCGCTAATTAGACGTGACGTCACATAGCCGCTAGGGTTGCCTAGGCTAATAAATTAGAATCGAAACTGTGAATCGAAATAGAATTTGTAAAACTTTTCAAATTCAACGACTATCGTTTAGAGGCCGACTTAATAAATTATAGATTAAATAAATTACTTCGAGTTTGGAAAAGCTCTACCCGATTTCGGTCGTTGATGTTTTTAAATTTTATCGAAGTTGCTTGAATCTTTTATTTGTTTTACTGCCATTTGGTTTTGGAGCGTATTAATTTTCAACGCAGTTTGCTTCAACAAAATATTGGGTTTGGTTAAACGTTTGGGTCGGAGTGGAATATCGTTTCTGCAATAAATACTGCTGGCCTGCCCTGAGGAGGCAGTCTCATGCCGGGATATTTCTACAGAGATAACGGTCCTTTTTCTTGAGCCGTTAGCTTAAACTAAACAGAACGGAACGTTTCAAAGGAATTCTCAAGAATATACGATGGGACTCTTCAGGAACTTTTTGGGAATTATCAGAGGCATTCTCAGGGATATCTCGAAGAAACTGACCATGATTTCCCCAAGGATTTAGCCAGGATATCACAGAGGCACTCTCCGAAAAGTCTGAAAGAAGTTCTCAAGAATTTTTTAAGGGAATTCTTCAGGATTTTCCGAAAAATACTCCAGGAGGTCCCGCAGGAAGTCTACAGCTTACTCACAAAGAAACTCTTCAGGGCTTATTGAATTTTCAGAACTTCTTAGGGATTCTCAGAATTCACAATATTTTCAAGGCATTTCCAGAATTCCTCAGCAATTACCAAAATTTTCAAGAAATTATCTGAACCCCACAGGCATGTGGGACACGAAAATTCTACTAGCCGTGTGTGCCCATTGGAATAGTTCTGTTTGAGGAACATAGAACGAAATTCTATGGTTTTCACTAGATGCCATCTCTGACTACATTATGTTACCTAATAAATGATCCTATGCCAAAAAGCTAATCACATTCATAAGTTAATGAAATGTATAAGTTTCGGAATGTACGTGGCTAATGAAATGTATACGTTTCTTTTCTTATGCATATTATTCAACGCTAAGAAGGTATTAGAAATCTTAATAATACATAACATTGAATTTTTTTACGTTTAGGCCAGACTCTACATTCTTCTCCTCGCCATGAAAAAATTAAAATTAATTATTTATGATGCAGTGTACACTTTTTTTTTAAATATTTTATTTGAACTTGGACAATGTACATCCTTCCATCACTGCTGCTAATTCAATCTTTGCCTGTACATAATATTTTAACAGTGATCATCGCAAAATCGCTCTTGCTGTATTCTACAGTGGTTTATTAGTCACTGAATACTAATATAAATGTTAGCGCTTTAGAATTCCAACATTCGAAATATCCTTATCTAAAAGCAGTTCCCTGTGATTCTTGTGTAACATTAGGAAATAGCTTCTATAGCTAATAGCTATATAAAATTCTATATTCGCGTATTTTTTCCTACAATTCAATTAGCTAGGTGACGCATTTTTATATGGTGCTTCAGTAAAGCTATATCCATTGAGAATCCGGAATAATAAAATCATCTGTATCTCGGTAACGGTTTGACGTACAAATAAGGTCAATACATCAAAACAAAGGTAATTCACTGTACTTTAAGGAAAAAATCATTTCTTCTTGTTTCTAGTAAAAATTCGCATCTTCTTCTTTATTCCTCTCATCAAAAGTTGTACACCATCGGAGTCAACTTCCTTGGCACATTTGTTCCACATTTTGGTCATCTGAGTCGCGTCCCGCCCGAGCTGTTTTTCCAATTTTCTTAAGCTTCCGCTTCATTAGTGCCCAAAATGTCTCGATGGGCCGGAGCTGTGAGCAGTTGCGTGGATTTATGGTTTTATCGATGAAATCTTCGTTATTATCGCGGTACCACTGGATGACTTCCCGGCTGTAGTGGCAACTCGCCAAATCTGGACAAAACTTCACGGGACCTTTATGGGCTTTATGGAAGGTAGACCGCGGTTTTTGAGACAATCCTCCTTGTACAGCTTCGAGTCCATCGTCTTATTCGTCACAAACACTTAGGTCTTTGCTCCACAGCTGCATATCCCTTGCCAAAATCATCTGTTTTTTTTTTGAAAGTTTGTTCAAAAAGCAAACCTAAACTTCGCAGGAACTACTCCTCGTGCCGTCGCCACGTAGAATTTTCTGGCTAGGAAGCTGTCCGAAATCCATTTTGACATAGGTTCCATCGTCGATGAGCAGGATTATCAACGTGGGTGTGCAGATTTTTTTCTCTCCTTTCGGTTTCCATCTGGAATAATTTTTAGCTCACTGCACGAAACGTCGTGAAATTTATACCACAGCAAGTTGTAAATGAATAAGCATATGCGGTATTTCGAAAAATTTCGTTTCAGGTGGTTCGAAACGAAATTCCGCGGAATTTCGCGGAATTTGAGCATGCCGAAATCAGATTTCTTGATTTCGTTTCGTTTCGTAAAATCACAAAAAATTCGGTAGAAAAAACTAGCTTCTAACGAAATTTAACGGAATTCCGCGGAATTTCGAAACAAATTTGAACTTAAACCATACTTTATATTATCAAAAATTTTGGCTGCGCCGCTGAACAAAATCGTAAAGTTGTTTTCAATACTTTAGTGTATACAATTTTTCTATTAGCGCTTACTAAATATATAACCCCTATTCTTAGTCGACAAATTCGTATGTAGTTTTCTTCTATAAAACGTCTTCAGTGTTTGCATGATTTTTTCTCTATTTGCACAATATGAATGCGGAATCGATCGTGTTTCTGCTGGTCATGGGACGGCAGCTAGTCCGGGAGAACGCGAAGTGAAAAAAATCTACCTTGCGTAGCAGAAATTTTTTAACCAGTGTGCAATCGATCTTGTTGATGCGGATCACGCCAGCTCGTGGGGGAGAACGTGAAGTGATAAAACTAATGTCTGCATCGAAGAGCACAAAATTATTGTGTATGTGTGTATTATCAATCTAACCCCAACTGTCCGACAGTGGTATTATAGAAGAAAGCTGTCTTTAATAAAGTTAGCTTTAGCCCGGGAGTTAGAAGGTGTTAGCTCTACTGCAGCTCCAGTGACCCATTTCAGACCGCCTGCTAACTCACCCCCAGTCAAAGATCACTTTTATTTGCCATAAGCCCCGCCTGTTTATGCTACCATTATCAATTGGATAATGGATCCATAAACAAACTTCCGGATTTTCAAATCCAGCGCGTATTTAGTTTTGGAATCATATGAAAACATATTGTGCAATCTCACCAAATTGATCAAATTCCGGATAAATGAACTGAGAAAGAAAAGACCACAACTAGTGTCCACTAAAAAATCACTACTCTTCCAGCGCTATTCCGAGCAATTCGTTGTTGATCCATATTTTCCTGGTATTATCACACATTCAAACATATTTTCACCAAATACATCCGCGTATACAAACTACACAAACGATTTCGCGCGCTCTAATAAGAATACACTTGAGTAATTGTCACCAAATCTCAAACTTCAGATAACTTAAACTTTTCTCCTCTAGTACATATGCAAAATATATACATTAGCCGAATCTATTTCTTGCGGACATCGAAGAGCACAAAATTATTTAGTGCGAAATCAGTCGTGTTGTAGAAGATTATTAAACGAAGCACATTGATCTTCACACTTATTCTCGATTCTCTTGTTCGGTAAAAGTTTTTACGATTTTGCTCCGTAAATCATGAAAACTACCGAGAAAGTCAGTTATTCTATTGAAAATAACCGATTTGCTGTGAACGTTTTCATAATTTACTATATACAGTATTGTTTAAAACCGACTTTTCAGTAATATGTGGTGTTCACTGAAATTAAACAAAAAGTCAGTAAACGCTGTTACCGAGTTTCCAGTATTCACAATGTTATTACTGAGTTTTCATCAAAATAAAATGACAGCTTAACTTGTTGATCATTTTTAGCGCGGTTTTTAAATTTATCATTCTGACATCGTGCTCCATTTTTTTTTTCAAATACAGTTTCCTTCCAATGCTGTTGGAGCAAATAAATTTCGGAACTCATCTGATTTTAGATTTCCGCCAAGCAGCCAGAGAATAAAGTGCATGTTAAGGATAAAACCTCGGGTAGAACAGCGCACTAGAAAAAAAATTAACATTTTAGTTTCCTATTTTTGTATTATTAATTTTACTGAAAAACTCAGCAATAAAACAGGAAACAAAAAGTTTACCGAAATAATCAGTAAAACAATTACTGAATTGATCGGTACTTTTTGACATTTTATGATCATTTCGAGTTACCGAGTTTTTCAGTAATGGAAAACTTTACCGACTTTAGTCAGCTGTTCAAAAACTCAGTAAAAATTTACCGACTTCGGTAATTGAAGGTAACAGTTGGATTGATTTGAAACACAGTTTTCGTCTGCTTGTTTTCAAAATAACTTCATTTACAATAAATATGCAGAGCCGTAGCGTGGATGCCCGGCGCCCTTGGCGAAATATTTCTTGGGCGCCCCTCTCTTACTAAGGAAAAAAGCAATGTTTTACATTCAATCAACATTTGGAATTAATTAAAAGAGAGATTGAAAAATTGGTGGATTGAAATTGCTTCCAATAGCAAGCAGTGCTCGGCTGTATATACTCTAAAGAAGTTTTGAAATGTAGTGACATTTTTTAGTTTTTGCAAATAGTGTAAGTACGGAATCTTACAAATGTCCAGAACGGACTAGAAGATCATTTAAATAGCTGAAAGTTCTTTACTTATTATTCCTTTCAGCTCATACTGTCCACAACGACTATTTCTTGTATTCAATTGACCTTCCCCTTCAAAAATTATATCTTATTTTATTGCCTCAGCAAATTCTTTCATTCATTCAAGGTCAACTTCCCAAAGAAGACATATTTTTGAAGACTCCAACTACATGTGTGAATCGGCCTAAAGGATTGGCGTGATGTTGGTTCAAAATCGAACGAATGTTAGGCTAAGCTTGAAAAACAGAACTTTTCCAACTTTTTTTTTCTAAATTTTCAAAATAGTTATAATTTACTCATATGAATTCTCTGAGGGAGTTGTGCTTAAATAAATTATATAATCGATTGAGCTCCCACTCTCTGAACTCTGAATGGACCGGAGGAAGGTGCAAATCTCTATCGGATTTATTCGGATCAAGAAAAATCCAACTTTGGAATGGGTCTGTCAGTAGCTTGTACTTCGCTGTTGTACTTCGTTAGGTGAATAAAATCCACCTTTGAAGTGGTTGGATTCACCATAGGAAGCAAGAAAAGCTACGTGGTAAAGTGAGGTGATGAATGCTTTGATAACACTTGCTGCTTATAGGTATTGCCAATCTACAATCTATAAAGGCTTTGAGAAATAATAACCGAAGAAGTTATTTTGGCAAAGTACAATATCACTGCCTGTCGCATATTCAACAGTTTCGACTTTTTCCCCACTACTAGTGACAGTAAAAGTATTAAAAGTCTTCTTACCATGAATCTTTAGATTTTGTAGCCGGTTTGTTATTAATTGGCCTAACTAATAAATCTGTTCTTTGTTTCTATTTTTTGTACTTTTCCCCTACTAACTGTAGATAATAAGATGATATCGATTGCAAATATCATAAAGTGTCGGCTCCGTTAAGTGTTATACACGACTTAGCCTAGATAAAAAGATAATAGATAAAAAAAATATGACAAGCCGTAATTGACCTTTCCCGTCAAAAAAATATATTCGCTCAATTGATTCTTTATTTTATTTAAGGTGAATTTTCCCAAAGAACCCATATTTTTTTACGCCTTCGTGTATTTTTGAAATTTAAAACAAAAATCGGAAAGGTGCTGTTTTTCAAGTTTGGCCTTGCATTTGCCTGACTTTCAACGAACACCGGGTGAATTTTTCAGGCTGGTTCACACGTGCAGCACTTTATTTGATTTTTGTTTTGAGAGCGATTTTTTTGTCTCAGTTGGTTCTTTGACTTTTTAATGTCAACTTTCCCGAAGAACTCATATTTTTTAAAGCCTCTAACTATTTTAAAAATCGAAAACAAAAACATGCACGTGTGAACCGGCCTGAAAATTCATCCGATATTCTTTTAAAGTCGGGCAAATGATAGGCCAATCTTCCAAACATCACGTCAGGGGTCAACCTGACCAACTATACGCTACGGCGCTAAATATGTTGTCGCTTATCAAGGGGTTTCATATGAATTACCTTCTCAACTAACCAACGATTCCTTTCCCGTAGCGCTCACGGAAATGCAGAGCATTCCCCGGTCTCTTATAACAATGAGTGTTAAACTTATTATCCTCTCTTGATCCTAAATTGACTATAAGCATTGGAAACTTTGAAGCAAGTATACAATAAGAATAACTTTTTTGTGTCCCAAGAATATTATTTGGTGAGCTGTGCTTTTTTTCCTTTTTCTTGGCCAATCATTATTAGCAACTACGATGTGTACAGTTAATCAAGCTAACAAGCTCTTCTTTAACTGTTTGCACAATATGTAAGGAACATTGCAGATTTGTGGGCATTTCTAGATCTTCGCATGGAATTTGCTAAAAAAACCAGAACGGGTTGAAAGATCATTAAAATTGCTGAAAGTTCTTTACTTACACACTTAAAATAGATTTAACTGTTCGGTAATTTTTTTGACGAAAAACTACGGTAAACATAAAAAATTACAGTATGTTCGGTTAACAAGAATAATTTTACCGGAAATCGGTAACATTTTACCGGACAAATTGTAATGAATCGACTGCTTTGAGCGTGCTTACAGCGGCACACTAGGAGTTAACTTTCTGAAATCAGTATGGCGAAAGGCATCTAAGGCTCGATTTCTCAAAATTAAGCACTTTAATCGAAAAAATATTTGGTAGGCGTAGTAGCGGACACCATCCCTCATAACCGGTACCAAATAGTTTTTCATTAAAAGTTCCTAATTTTGAGAAAACCAGCGTTAGATGTCTTTCGCCATACAAATTTCTGGCGGTTAACTCTTGCTGGCTATTTTGTGCATATACTATAGCGCCTGGATGTGGCTGCGGCGAGTAGAAAATCAGCCACTGCCAATAATTCATTCCAAAATAATTTGACAGAGTTCGGTATTAAAACTTACAGTTCGTTCTGTAAAATCGAATTATTGCCGTACATGGTAAATTTTATACCGAACATACTGCAAAACCAATTAGGTATTACAGAATTTCGGTAAAGTGCTAATCTGTCAAACTGTCAACACCATTTTAGTTCAATCAGAAGCTAGCGGCTGCTTCGAAACATTAAGAAAGTCAAAACATTTTTATCGGAATAAAACAGGTATATTTCGTTCTTGATCGTTTAATTCGTTCATCAATGCAATTATATTTTTCAGTTTCTTCTTGTGGCAATGCATTTCTTCTAGAAAAGTTATGCGTCTTCTACATTTCTTCAATACGGCACCGGCTCAATGGCGTGAAACGTGGTTCGGTTGTTCCATATATGGAAGCCGTGATTGATTTTGATAAATAAAGAAAACATTTAAATACAGAAAATTCATGTTTGGAACTACATGTTTGTTTTATTTGATAACCTTCGGAAGCATAAAAATTACATATATTTTAACTAATTCAAAAAGAAAAAAAAAGAACCGAAACGTTCGGTAGTTTCACTTTTCAAATTACCGAACTGTACGGTACTTTTTGACAGATCATCACAAAATAAAAGTACCGAACGATCTGTAATCGTTTCATTTACCGAACTGATTACCGTACGTTCAGCTGTTGAAAGTTCGGTAAAAAATTACCGTATACTGTAAAATATTCTAAGTGTGTATGATTGCTTTCAGCTCATACTGACCATAGCAGCTGTTTTCATATGCTAAGGACACACAGACATTAGCTCAGTTTGTCGAGCTGATTGTGTATATGAATATGAATGTTGGTCTAGTAATATTAATTCTCTATCCGCGAATACGCCTGGTAGATGTGGATACATCAGTGAGTATCCCACTAAATAAAAATATCTAATATTCAATAAAATCTAAGCATTCATTTTCTAATTTTGACTAAGTCAATACTATAAAAACCACGCTGACAAGACAATAAGAAGTATGCTTCAGCATAATTACATAATTGCTAAGTGAACTAAGGTTTTAAAAGAAATTTGAATCCGTATATGAATAATCCCACAATTTCTTTATTTTTGATTAAAAAATTAAATTTCGTTTCGTTTCGAAAAATTTCGAATTAAAGGAACCTTGATTTCGTATCGTTTCGGAGTCTCGAAAAAAATCTATATTTCGTTTCGTTTCGATCCGAATCAACAAAGACATTTTAAATTTCGTTTCGTTTCGTTTCGTTAGGAAAAAGTGTGTTATCGCATACCCTTATAAATGAATTCTTGCAACGGTCACTTTCCGTGCCGCTGCAATACAATAAATGATTCCGGATTCTAAATGGACATAGCTTCAATAATCGAACTTTAATCTTTAAGTTTTGCGCTACGGAACTTTTTCCATACTCTCATATTTCAATCTAGCGCTACGGAAATGTTCCGATCTCGAATTTCCATTTAGTCATTTTGGTAACAACCGAACCCCCAACTTTTTGATTTGCACTGCGGAAATTTTCCAGAATCGCACTTTTTAAATTTTTCGCTACGGAACTGTTCCGGACTTGCATTCTCATTTAGTGCTTCCGTAACAACCGGACTTGCATTTTCTCAACTTGCGTTACGGAACTTTGTCGGACTCGCATTTTTTCGCTTCGCAGCTTATTTTTCTCGCTTAAAAAAATAAAACACCATACTCACAAAAAATATTTTAGCGGATGCGCCAAAATTGCAAGAATCAATCAGTAAGGGAGTATATTAAAAAAATAATGAATTTGAAGAATTGACCGCTTCATATAACTCATCGAAATAAATACAAATTACAATAACAAAAGCTCAAACGCTAAAACAGAACAAATGAGTTGTCCTTGCCACTAATCTACTGTTACTAGCATCGACAAGCAGTTAAAAAAAGTCGCAGCTTTTAAGGACGAATTTTGAGAACTGGTCGTTTTCCCGTTTCAGAGCTCTCGAAGAATTACTTTAAAACATTCTAGGGCCAATAAGTGGTATTTGCGTTGTTTTAATGCATTGCTACAACAAACAATTTATGAGAAGTACCGTCGTGCGGGGCTTCTTTTGATTCCGGGGGCTACTTTGGATTTTGGATTTTTTGAAAAAAATAAACGGAAAAAATACCAGATTTGAAACAGAAAGTTGCCATCCAACTATAAACAAGACACCCGATTGGTGATAATGACAATTTTATAGTCATTTTCGTTATAATTCTTGTTTTAAAATGTCCAAAGTAGCCCCTGATTTTTCAAAAGAAGCCCCGCACGACGGTAACAGTTTTATAGAACGAATATCTCCAGATGTTCCCTAACTTCCCGAGGGGTGGCTCTCCGGGCTCAATCAGTGGTCCTTTCATTGATTTTGCTCTAACATTGTTATAACAAACGGTTTAGAAAAAGTCGCAACTTTCTGGGACGAATAACTGAAATTAAATACATCATTGGATGTAGACCTCTCGGGGGACCAGAGGTCAATGAGTGGTGCTTGCATTGATTGTACTCTGCAATTACTGCAACAAACGTTTATAACAAATGTCGCAGCTTTGTGGGACGAGATACTGAAATTGACCACTTCACTGGATGTTTCAGAACTCCCGTTGGTTTTGATCTGGCAGTGCTACAAGAAACGTTTTAAAAAAAAGTCACAGATCTCTAGGACGAATTACTGAAAATGACCACTTTACCGAATGTTCCGAAACTCCCGTAGGTGATGTACACCACTAGGTTACTACTAGGGGTCAGTGAGTGGTGTTTGTATTAATTTTGCTCTGGCACTGCTACAACAAACGGTTTAAGAAAAGTCGCAGCTTTGTGGGACGAATTACTGTACAGTTTGGATGAACCAAAATATTGTAAATCATCTCATCATGTCTGTTGATCTTCCGTAAGTTTTTATGAATATGGTTGAATACATATCCAACCTTGAATGAGGGAAAAACCTAGCATCGTAGCTGTAGAACGCAAATATGTATCTGTAATGTTATAATCAAGTGGTGGAATTAAATGTTAATATTTTATCACAAGTACATTAAATTGTTTTTTTTTACACGAGATCTACAGTGAATTTAATCCATAGTATATTAATCAAATTTGTAGAATAGTCCACTGTGCAATTTTTTAACTTTATTTGAGTGAGTTCACTCATGTTAGCCAAGCCACGATAAATTTTCAGACGTATTGTCAACTACGGTGACGTACCTGTCACAAGTAACCTGTGCATTGAATCTCATGATGTTGTCGACCTATTACTGCCGGTATACGCATAACTGTCCCACGTGAAAGGACTCCCAGCAAGCATGGGACAAATTTGCGTATCACGGTCAGTAGAGGACAACATTGAAAAAACTTCCACAAATCATCACCACTTATTATATTGCATCACTTCCAAAGGGCTTGTTTACCGATTCAACGGCTCGTTTTCGCTTAGCTAACACCTCGGCCCTGTCTGCACAAATTCACATCTCGCCTAATTTCCATTGAATTGATGCGTGCCTAACTTGGTTTATAACTAACTGTCATTATGTGGTTCGAAACTTAATTCTTGCCCGTCTGGCTCGGTCCGTGGTTTGTTCGTAAAGACCAGCACGTAACGTAAGCCATTTTCATTCCATTTCACCAAGCTTGACTATATCTAATTTTGGCTCGGCGGAGAAAGTCTCTGCACTGTCGTCGTTCAACCACTTTGTTTTCTTGAATGATTCACCCAATCACGGCAAACAAATAGGTATATGCAACATAATAGTCATTGGTAATGCTCGCAGGTTTAGATGGAGATGCTGCGCACAGATATTTCCAGCAGCCACCATAAAACAACTTTTCGCATAGAGGGCCTTTCCATTTGGAGGTCGTCATCATGATATCTCCGCCTACTCTCGGTTACCACACCGGTACCGACTGCTCGAGAGGTTAATGCTTTGATAAGTTGAGCTTGTTGGGGTTCGAGAGTGAACCTAAGTGGCGGGAATTTACTAGTTGAAGGCCATATTTTGTTTGATCTACTTTCCCATGCCGGTCCATACTGAGATGACTCGTTTGAAATGATTTTTTATGGCTTCGAGCATTGGTGGCTAGACGACTGAAGTAGCAGTGGCCGTTAGTTCGACAAAATTTCAAACTTAGGAATTTTGAAAATTCAAATTATCTCAAACATAATTTTGAAAAATAAAAATTTCAATTAACTCGACAGTGTTGGCGAGATTTATTTGAATTTCGTGAGAGCATGTGTTGATATACTGATTCGTTAAATTGGAAATCGAAGTATCGAATAGTTCGCAATTTTGTTTCGCATTCAATAAAATGAAGATACACGACAATATAAAGAAACGGAAATAATTTTGCCCGAACCATCTGTTGGCGGATTCCACTGATATAGCCACGTTTCATTAATGAAGAAACAGATGCCTTACAGCGACAAAACTTTCGCAATTTAGTTCGAAGACCCGCAACTGTGCTGAAAAAGAGATCAGTTCTTTTCGTTTTGCTTTCTTTCCGATGACTGCCAACGGCGCGGCAGTCTGACGTCTGCAGCGTGGTTCTGCACCGAGATGCGGTACGGGGAATGACCCGGTGGAGCGTTGTTTTGGACGATCGTGAACCATTACTGCTGGAGGCAAGGTTGAACTTGTCGTGTTTCGATTACAGCATTTTTGTTTTAGGCGGGCTTTTTTGTGGGTAAGCTTTTGCTCCGGTGCGGTGTCCAGGTTGCGTTTACCTTTCGTTAACGCGCTTGATTTGCTCATGATCGGTACTTCGGGTGGGGTTGTCTGTCTCAAGAGAGCAATCGGCATAGAATGCAACGCACATATGTATCGTTGTAGACACCGAAGCGGATTACGCAACACCGGTTTCCTTTCTGTGTCATTTTATTGGCCATTGACTGGGTCACAGCTTCAGCAGGGTACGAATTGGAGTTCAACTAGCGGAGTGTGGCTCACCTTACAGACCTTTTCATCGTCCGTTTAGTCCATTGATTGATCTGATATTTATGATAATAAGATGCTATTTTGAACCCAAATTTTAAATGTTAATTGAAATGTGTTTGAGTGCTAGAGGCTGTTTCAATCTAAATGAGCAAAGCCACAACGATAAGAATTATGTGAACTTCAATAATTATATATTTTAGGCCCAACATGCACAAAATTAGCTTCAATAACTCATATATGTATGTTTACATCTGATCATAAACAAGTTGCTGTAACTAAAAGTGATTGTGAAGTTTCAAGGTTTTCGAGACGAAACAAATAAAAATGGAAAGGTTAAGGCTGTTTTCATTAGGCTTTTTTTTTATCGCAATAGAGTTACAAATGGACGCAGTGATTGAAATACCCAAAAACGGATGACACACTGATTGATTGCAACTTTTCATCGTAAAGAATTAAACTGTAAAGTTTTCGCAGTATTTCATCATAATCGGGAATAAAGATGTGCGTCGACGCCCTTCAAACGTGCACCGGTTCAAGTTTGTTGGAGTCTACATTATTCAATAGGGGAAACTGGACACACATGATCCCCACTTTTTGTTTAGGATATTTCTCGATGTAACATGCACAGAATTGCACGCTTCTTGGTGGACTTGATAAAGAATTTAATAAGCTATTCAAAAACGTCATTGGAAGCAATTATTTGTTCATGAAAGTTACCGAAAAATCGATTTTGCCGAAAGATAGAAAATTTGGCATTTTCAAAACTTGCGGGAGACTTGATCCCCATATAGGGGGAAATTGATCCCTTTATGAGCTGAACATGTTTAGGTTCTTCCAAATCTAATGAAAGGTTGAATTGGTCTAACCTCAAATCCTAATAATTCTTAATAGTCTGCCGTAACATCAATCGTGCGAAAATGAAATATTGTTGGTATTAAGCAAGGCTAGTATTTTAGTTCTCGAATAGAGTAATAGTGACAGATAGAATGTCTGCTATAGCAACAAAATTGGTCATTTTCTCCAATAACTCCACTTTTCTTTCTAACCATTCACTCCACTGACAGTGATCATACCACGGCAACCATGATGTTCCCAAGAAGATCTCTCTTTGTAATTGATACAGTTATGATACCAAAAATGGTTGATGGATACATAAATATATCTTTGTAATTTTAGAATCTAATTATTCTACTAAATCCCTGAAAATTGGCCACATTGCAAATGCCATTGCCATCCCTGAGTATATGTTTTGGGACCAATGAAAAAAAGACTGTGATACCGCCATCGGGGGTGAAAATGGGTCTGGGGATGAGAATGGGTCATCGCTCTCACCGGCAGTCTAGAGGTAGTAGAGCAAAATTTTTCAAAAAGGTCTCCTATATTTTGGTCTTCTTGCCCTCAGATGCATTCAATCTATTCTACAATCATTCTAAGTAGCTGAAAAAGTGACCCATTCTCACCCCCATGTGACCCATTGCCTCCCCCTTGAGATCGCCAGACTACTATCAATACCACAACCGTGATCATACCAGGATGATGGCTTCATACATCAATATGGTACTATCACGCATCATCATTTTTGTAATACGTGTTATTATTACACTAATGCGATTTCTCTTAAACGACTAGCCAAAAGATGTTGAATGAGCCTATTATTTAAAATTCTTTAAGAGGATTTACAAATAAATGGTGATTGTAAGCAAACTTCCCCTAGTTCAAACGGAAAAAAATTAATACCGGATCGAACAATACTGATTTTAAGCCCTGTGATTTGTTGAGTATTTTCAAACAAGGATGTTACCGATCATTTAGTAATCTGCGTTCGATCATTTAGTAGTTTGTCAATAACTCATTCCAGAGGCTAAATTTCAAAATGTTTTGTATGGTCGACTTTTAGTGCGAAGGTTTTTCTACAACTCTCCTTAACAGGTCGATGTTCGAATTCCACTGCTAAAGGAGCTACGGTGCTAGTTGCTATACTTATACTAAATGATAACCAAATATGCAATCATTTAGTCTAAGTTACTTCTACTAGCGCTATAGCTCCGTTATTAGTAAAATTCAAACAACGAACTGTTAGACAGAGTTGTAGATAAACCTTTGCACTAAAATTCCACCATACAACACATTTTGAAATTTAGCCTCTGGAATTAGTTATTGAAAAACTACTAAATGATCGAAGGCAGATTACTAAATGATCGATAACATCCTTGTTTTCAAAGCTTAATTTACACTCTTTTTCATTGAAAATAATGTTCAAATGCATTTAATAAAACTAATCAAAACTAAGTGTGTTCAACTACACTTTGTTCTGGTTAATGAAATAAGGCTTTTGAAAAATTCAAATTGCGCGTGTATTGTCTGATTGACAAAATTAAAGAGAATTAAAATGTATTTATACTTTTTAACTAGAAAAGAATTTTAACAGATCAATTAGTTATAGACAATACAATAATATGCGACGGTAGACAACAAACGCCTTAATATATGCAATATCGGGATCGAGTGTGTCCAAACTGTGGGGGATCAAGTGTGTCCATGTTGAGTATTTATCTTGTTTTGTTTTTTGTATTCAGTGGAAAATAAGCAATAGTTAATTGAATGAATTTATTCAATTCTACAATAATAAAACTTTGTCCAGTAAAAATTTGGTACGTTTTGGTTGGACATATTCAAAGTTATTAAACTTTTCTCCTTTGAAGAAAAAAAGGATTGAGAATGCTTAAATAATAAAACCTCTCTAAAACCCATTTACATCAAGTAACTAATATCAAATGTTACTCAGATTCAATAATCTATCTAACGGATTCGTTTGCACATATCACTGGTATAAAAATGTGTTACTATGTCTGAAACTTGATTATGCATATGTACAACATGTGATAGATTTAGTTCGGAAAAGGTATTGGAGGGTAACCGCCCCTTCGGTGGGGTTTGATCCCACGACCCCAGTCTGGGGTCGTGGGATCAAACCCCACCGAAGGGGCGGTTACCCTCCAATACCTTTTCCGAACTAAATCTATCACATGTTGTACATATGCATAATCAAGTTTCAGACATAGTAATTAATTTCCACTCCGGGTGGCTTAATACCCGGCATATAGGCAATTAACTTTGAATGTACTGATAAAAATGTGATTAGTTTTCGAGAAAACAGGGGGGGATCATGTGTCCCCGGGGATCATGTGTGTCCCGTTTCCCCTACTAAGTACTTATTATATTATTGCAACTACAAATAAAATTATAATTTTATGGATTCGTGACATTCGTGACAAATAAAATTCACATGAGGATTTGTAAAAGCTGCACTCGAAGTAGTATCAGCATTAATCAAATTGAACGGGGAGATTGATTTTGAAGAATAGAATCAGTAACAAATCAGATTAATTTTATTTAATTAAAATTTCCGAGTCCTTTTCAAAAAACAGATAAAGTGCTATTTTTACTATATTGCTGCTCAGTAAGGTGCCATAAATGTGAAATGGATTTATCCGAGGAAAATGAATCATTTAATCACCACAATACAGTCTCAAAACATTTAGGGAAACGGTCGTTTGGCCGAAAGTTATTTGATCGAAAGTCACTAAGCCGAAAGTTGTTTAGCTGAATCAGACATTTGGAAGAAATGGTGGTTTGGCCGAAATGGTTATTTGACAGAAAGGGCCGTAAATGTCATTAAGTTCTACGGCCGAAACTATCGTTCGGACGATCAAGTCATATCATGGCTCAAAATGTTGCTTAGCCGAACGAATAGTTCACCGTAAATGTTGTTTGCAGAACGAGCCATTTGGTCAAAATTTTCGTTTGACCGAACAATAGTGAATGTGAAAAGTGTACAGTGGCGTGGATTCACACCTCAGTGTGTCAATCGGCGAGCAGCAAGCCATGCACACGCTTCCACGGAGAGTCGCTGTCATAATTTCGTTCCGGCCATTTAGGGCCACACATTTTGGGGATCCTGTCAGTCTATTTTTTGGATCCTGTCGCTGATTTCATGAGGTGAGTTGAACTCAAGTGGTTAAATTTTAAAGAGTGATTCATTTTAGTTCGCAAAAAAGGATTGTGGTTTGCAAAATCACAGGACGCGTCTCAAAGACCGTGGCAAAATGGTTTGTGGTTGATGATGATGATGATGATGGTCCCGCCACATACCCCTACAAAGGTTTGAGCTAGACGATTTATCTTTAAGATAATTAATTGAATGATATAATAACAATTTAATCAGATTTGCAAAAAACAAAAACTATCTGATTACTTGAAATTGGTTTATGGTTTGCGCGTCTGGAAGACCAGTGGAAAATGGTTTGTGGTTTAGAAAACTATAAGGCGTGTCTGAAAGGTGGCCGAAAAAATGTATTGCAGTCTATGAAACTACAAGGTGCGTATCGCAGACCAACGGAAAATGGTTTACGATCTCAAAGTCCTGCGAACATTGATTTAGATTTCATGTAGCCACTTGACGGCGTAAGTGTACATAAGACTACCAGTTGAGCTTTAATATAATGAAATCTGTGAAAAATAAAGAAATATTCTATGCTGTACTGTTCGAAGCTGTTTGGAAAGCCAAACAATTATCTGGACATTTATCTTGGAATGTACTGACTTAGTAGCCATAGCGGAATCACCTGTAGGATCAGATATCTTGAGATTCGCAGGTTTCTGGATTTTACAAAGCTATTCGGAAGTTCGAATTTATTATGCGTAAGATTAGTTTGGAGTTATTGGCTAGCAGTACTAGCTTACACGTCTCTCATTTGGGTATAATATCTACGATTTTGCGGAATTTAAGATAAATGTCATTAGCAAGGCGTTTGCTCGGAAGGTCAACATCAATATGCTGAAGTTCAGATTGATGGTGTACTATACGCGAATCTAAAAATTGGATTAAATGTACGGATTTGGATTGGATTTCAATTGGATCTGGATTGGATTTGGATTGGATTGGATTTGCATTGGATTTGGATTGTAATTGGATTGCATTGGATTTGGATTGGATTTTGATTGGATTTGGTTGGTATTGAATTTCGATTAGTACAAATTTTCTTATCTTTATTAGGTTGTTCTTAAATCGTATTAGTAATGAAGTTCAATACCGCTTAGCTTTGGATTGCATTTGGGTAAGATATGGAATATTTTTGGAAGAAATTGGAACTTCATTGTGTTTGCTAAAATATCAAATAACAAAAGAAGAAAAGAAGTAAATGGTTTGCTGCCTCGATATTTGTGTGATCGAATTGAAAGAGGAAGTGACATTCATAGATATAACACTAGAAACGCGAAAGATGTAAGAACACCCAACTTTTTGCATGGAGCTTCACAAAATTCTTTGTTTTTTAAAGGTATCAATGATTTCAATTCGTTGCCTACACATATCAAACGTGCAACGACATTATCACAATTCAAGAGACTTTGTGTTTCACACGTAAAAGCTGTATTTTAAGCAGCTACTTAGTTGACTTTTTACAAATCATTAATTATTGTATCTTGACGAAGTTTGACCTACGTATATTTTGTTTGGACAATTGTGTTTTTCAATTATTGAGGCACTAATAAACTATTTTGTTCGCCTCGATGATGATGATGGATTTTACATTTATTGACGTAATTGTAATTTGACCTTTTTCTTGTGTAGTCTACAAAAGTTTGAGTCTCGCGCGCGTAAAGCAGATATGAATTATTTTTAAATTTATGTACAAACTTGCGCTTTTTCAGCTGTTTCAATGATTCTGCGGATTAGTAATAGGCTAACTAGTAGAGTTTGGTTTCCGCGGTTGATACCGAAACTTTTGATATCGACGGAGCGGTAACACAAGTTTTGATTTTGTTGACAACGACATAGCTTATTAGATCATTATTGATGCTTTCGAGTGGCTAACGTTACTTGTAATAACATGAAACGCGATTCTTGGTGGAACTTTTGAAATCTGTGCAAGAGGTATCACAAGTTTTGCATTTTTATGAACTCGAAGCATCACTACTGATACTTATGAGAATCTGTAGATGAAACAAACAGTTTTTTACATTAATTATTTTTGCTGGATAGTAATGGAAAGTTATGAAATTTATATCTGTGATGGTAATCAGATCGTTTTTGTTTTGTTTTGCAAATCTGATTAAATTGTTGAAAATTTAAATTCAATTAATTATCTTAAAGATAAATCGTCTAGCTCAAACCTTTGTAGGGGTATGTGGCGGGACCATCATCATCATCATCATGATCATCCATTCGTTACTTAGATCTTAATTTAAAAGCTTGTATAGATTTGTGGCACCTAATACAAATGAAAGTATGAATCAGGTTTTATTTTTCGCGACCCACAATTTGGGAACCCATGATCTAAATCATTGTTCTGGTATTAGAGCCATGATGTTGTGATAAGCTTATGTTTGTGTGCAGTTTTCAATGGAGTTAACCGATTGCTCAATTACAACCGATGATCACCTTCGTCTCATTTAAATAACTCCGGAGAAAAACAAGCATTGCATCCTATGCTAGAAATTTTTTTTTCGTTTTTAATGAGAAAAGAAGGGGAATGTAGGGTTTTAGTAAAATGCCTTAAGCGTGTTTTTATAGATGTACACCTCAGCGTGTCATTTGGCGAGCAGCAAGCCATGACTCTGCCTCTTCTGGTCAGATCTCCGCTGCATGCACATCCACGGAGATTTGCTGTCATAATTTCGTTCCGGGCATTTACAATAATACTGAGGTTGAGAGTCAACGCTTGCTACTGTTCACACACGTGCTATTCATTCGCGAAGCCAAATTTGTAAAGGACTGACGGCTTGCTTGTGTGCCTAATGTTACCAGTTTCGCCTACCGGCTGGCTAATCCACTGCTCCACTGCAATTAATCTGAATCATGTCCACTACTTGATGATGATGATGATGATGATGATGATGCACTTGGGTCTTTGCGTGCAGTCTTTCGCAAAATGACCTGCTTCTCCGCATTTCCAACACTTGTTGGATCTGTCCGGACCTTTGCAAGCTCCTGCCCGGTGTCCATAGCCCAAACATTTGAAGCATCTTTCTGCCTGTTTATTCACTGGCGGCACGGTTTTCAATGGGCATTTTGACTATCCAACAGTCAGTTTTCCTACCTCCAGAGCCTTTTTAGCTGCAGCTACTGGCAGACGAATCATCGCTGTTTGTGGGCCTCCGTACGTTTTCCTTTTTCGTATCGCCATTTGCACCTCGCCCAAATTACACTGTGACTTTAGTGCATCCTTGAGCTCCTCTTCCGACGTGATCTCATCTAGATCCTGTTGGCACATTATTACCATCTCTGGAGTCAGGGATTTAACTTCCGCCTCTGCGCCCAGCGATTTTGCAATGCGCTCTTGCTTAACCGAGCTATCAACCGTAGGGTCCTTCTTTAG